>NC_141691.1:1754214949-1755414949 GCF_964263255.1 Lissotriton vulgaris
GCACAACAGGCATCTAATTTCTCACAGCTGCAGAAAGCACCCAACGACAAGTGTTCCCAATTCAAGCAGTCAATATTAGAGGACAAAGTAGTATTAAAGGGCTGATGAAGACTAGTTAAGAATGAATAGGAAAAGTCAGACATGACAAATAAGACTAAAATAAAAGATTATTGGGCAAGAAAGGAAGAAGGTAATCTGTTCTGCTTCTTCTCTTGTTCTCAGAAGCAGGCAAAAAACGTGATATGACCATTTGTAGGAAGCGAGCTTTTTATGTAGTGTACCAAAACGAGGTATACCATGTAGAAAGTCCAAACGACCCTTATTGGCTTAGAGGGCTTAAATTAATAATCCCAAATGCCCTCTTTATGGTAGTGTGGGTGAGCAGTTTAGCTTTTTCAAAGGGTAGTGTTGTGTTAAGCATTTGTTGTACACACAGTCACTAAATGAGACATTCTCACAAAGAAATGGGAGATGAATTTTGAAAATAACTAGTATATTTTTATGCATTTTAACACCAGGAACTTCGTAATTGGGCAAGTCTTTTTCGAAATATCACATTTTACTGTTAAGTACAATTGTAGCACAAAATGTGTTTTTACGTGGTAAAGCTTTCGTATGGAGAAAGAAACATACTGCATACAGGTACCTGAAATTGTATTCTAGGGGTCCCCGTAAGGATGCAAGGTGCTAGGGGGCCAAGGTCCAAAGTACCACCAGCCGTTCGAGTTTACCTGCCCTAGTGTCTGGGTATAGAGGTGCTGGACAGGTTGGTAGCCTTGTGCGCTACACCGTAGGCAAAGAGGGGGGACCACCTTGAAACCGGCTGCAGAGGGGAACTTTGGGACAAGTCTTGGAGTTCCCAAAGAGGGGGCTCAGTTTGTGAGGGTTTGGGGGCACAGATGGTGGTTGTTGACCCAGGCAGAGGAGCTGGGGGTGCAGTGTTTTGGTCTGCTGGGCCTGTGCGTCAAAGGCACTCCAGGATCTCCGTCAGGTCAGCAGAAAGGGGACAAAACAGGACAGCTGGGCCACTCTTGGTGATGGCCTCAGCGATACAGACTTTCCTCAACAGCAGGCCATTCATCAGGTGTCAGTTCGGATTGGACTCCAGACAAGCACTGGTTGCTGCAAGGTGTTAAGTACAGAGGTAATTGATGCAGTGCTACTCTGGTTGGCCCTCGCGTCTTTACACTTGGTGGGGTGCACAGGCCTACTCTCTATCAAAAAGGAATATTAGGACTATTTTCTTTTTTTTTTTTTAATCTTTTTTATTATTTTCATTATCAGCATTGGCAAAAAACTCAGGTTGATTACAGTGATAGTATAACATTAGTGCACATTCTCATATCAGCAATACAATCATCATGTGTACATTCTCTGTTAGATCTTTCGACACTACAATCAATCCCCACATATATACCCTGTTACCATCTTTATTGTTCCTCCTCCGAACTGTCCTTAATACACTCCGGCGGCGGCTCACATATCTCCACTTCTGGGGGCAGCCGTGATTAATAAATACTGTCCTTTCAGCATTCATAGTCATGTCCATGTCCTTGCACCACTTGGCCAAAGACGGCACTTCCGCTGCCCCCCACTTTTGCGCTATATTGCGTGTAGCTACTATTAACCCCAGTGTGGCCCAGGACTGCTCCTGATGAGTAAGGTCAATCGGTTCCCACATGTTTAATAAGCACCTCTTTGGTTCCGGCACTAACGACACCACTTCAGTCTGTGATATTGTCCTCATTATTTTCTTCCAATAGTCAGCTATTTTCAGGCAGTGCCATATGGTACCCTCCTCCCCGCAACCTCTAAGGCAATATGGATGTGATGTTCTGCCCATCTTGCATAGAGTGTATTTAGTGTAGTAGGTGCGATGCAGGATTTTGAGCAGTTTTAGTCTGAGTTGCGAGGGTATGCCCACCTCTCTTGGCGTATTAGGACTATTTTCTATGAAGACCCAGATCAAGTACTTACTTGGGAAAAGGCAGAGTTCTCATAGTGACCAACTCAAGACGCTTTACTCTGGCACCAAAGGAAAGGGAGAAAGACTCTCCTTCCAGGCTGGACTGCATATGTGTGTCGCCCTACAAAAAGGAGCACTTTCCTGACTTGGACACTTTGCAACTGAATACATTGTAATGTAATGTCAAGGCTTATCGTGAGTGTTCGTTTGGCAGCCCTTTTTCCCCAGTATTTTATCTGCCTTCCTGCTTGAGTCCAGAGGTTTCTTACCGTAATCCATCCAGAGTCCTTCCTTGTCTCCTTGCCTGTTCCCTACCCACAAAACATCACGAAGTGTAATCTGGCCCGAATAGGATTCCTACAGATTGTGAGGTGCCTATATTGTAGCAGTCCAAACTGTACTATGGAGGATAACAGTCAAGAGCTCACAGAAAAGGTGGAGGCATTGAAAATGCAAAAGGACCACCTCAAAATAAAAATACACTTTTGCTCTCCCCTTTTGCCTCTTCCTGATCTCCTTCACTTTTTGTACCACTTGGCTGTGCTCTCCCACTCTTCCGCTTCCCTGCTCCTCCTCCTGCAAACTGCCTCCAGCCCTCCCCTTCTTTCATACCTACTTAATTGCAGGCACAGTGTGGATGCACAAAGGGTACGCCACTGGCTTGCTGAAGGCATGTCAAAGGCAAGTAAGTCTGCGCCAACCCATGCCAAGCCCCAGGAACCATACTCCCACTCCCCAACCACTTCCCCATCCTGATTCCCCACGTGCTCAACCCCGGATGCTGCTCGCTGCTTTGCTGCAGCACCGCACCCCACAACATAAAAGGGTGTTCACCAGTAGCCTACCACAATCACCACTCACCACACCCTCCCTGACTGTACTCAACTCTCAACAACACACCCGGTACCCACTACACTCCTCCCTATCCAGAAAACAAATCAAAACCCGCTTCCCCGCATGCTACAGAGATCTGGGACCTAATTCATAACTAGTCACCAGACCTGCACTTCCAGAGCAATACCTGGCTGACTCTTGTGTCTGCCTCAGAGATTGCCAGGGCAATCCCTCTCTGCTACAAGATAGCCATACAGGATTTAGCATCCAAACCTGAAGGAGGCATCACTATCATCCTCAAAGAATCCATCTGCTCTACCATCCCCACCAAAACAATCACCGGCAACTGTGGCACCTTCGTCTACCCACCCCTCCCAAGAACAATGCACCAACTTCGCCATTACAGACTACAGTGCACCCTTGTCCACAACTCCAATGCCTTAATGCTCCTTAGCAACCTAAACTTCTACCGGGAAGACCTCACATACCCAAACATGACCTCCCTCTGAGGAATTGTCCAATCTCTGCTTCACTTGGTCTCCATACAACTGTTCTATTGAGGGATATAGAACTTCATTTTAATCGACTAACAGGATTTGCTAATTTTCAACAAAAAACGACATTTAACTCTAAATGATGCTAAATATAGAGGAGATATTTAAATGTAGATGGAACAGGTCTCACCATGTTACCCGGCTAAGTAAACTCCAATTCATTCAGCCTATTATATAATTTTATGGCAGCTTATCATGCATACTGTTTTTGGAAGAAACTTAGCATAAAATGGTCCTCTATAGAGCACAAGGGCGCTTTGGCTCTAGTTGCTGCTAAACACGGTTACTTTAAAAGGGTGGGAAATAGATATGAAAGTAGAACCTATGGAATAATTTAGCAAACACATTCAGGATCTCCTGGGGATGATGTGATATTTTAAACATAACTTTTTCTATTTGTTTTTTTAAATTATTTATTTAAGAACGAATATCACATCTCTAGAAGCTCATCAACTGAGATCATGTCCATTTGTTCTCTTTCACTTTCTTTCTTCTCGGTATTTTTAAGAGCCCGGAGAGAACTTTGGGGTAGAACTTTAGAAAATTAGAAGTAAAAAACAACAAATCCATTCAGTGCATACAAACATTATATAGGTTTAGCTAATCTAGTTTTGACATTCAATACCTAAACATAACTTAAATCTTTACCTGTAAATAAAGTAAGGTGATGGAAGCTTGGTTGTCAAAAAGCAACTTATCCATGGACGGATCCATATACCTGCACATTTAGAAAATGTAAAATATATACAATTATTTTTAGGAAGCGGGGTATACATTTAAAATATAGACTAATTGTTTGAAAACATATGCAACAGTTTATACTTCGTT
The DNA here is from genome assembly GCF_964263255.1 of Lissotriton vulgaris. Lineage (NCBI taxonomy): Eukaryota > Metazoa > Chordata > Amphibia > Caudata > Salamandridae > Lissotriton > Lissotriton vulgaris. The sequence continues at coordinate 1,754,219,132 of NC_141691.1, forward strand.
TCAGGACAACATTTTGGCGAACCATATATTCAAGACAACGCAGATGATGGGGCGGGTAACTCCTTGTAGAATGGGCGGTGGAGAAGGGCAGGGATAAAGAAGAGAAACTAGAGTATGCCATCTGAGTGCATGATGCCGGAAAAAAAGAAAAAGAAAAAAAAAAGTACCTGCTGGTCAGTAGAAGGACACTGGCCACAGGAAGCAGTATTTGGACCGCAGACCCCGAAGCGCAGGAGGAAGTGGACGCTAGGAGGAGCAGCTGACTAATGGGAAGCAAGGAAACAGTGACTCAGGAGACAACCAAGGGTAAGTAATGAGCGGGCTCTAAGCCCCCTATAAGTCCTATTTATTTTTAAAGGACAACAGCTTTCAACACAGCGCATTTGCGCTGTAGGTGAAACCTAAACACATTCAGCTGTTGAGACATTGGTGTTAAAGTTGCTACAAGGCTTTGAAGGATTATTCATTTATGTATTTGGACTGTTGACATTGAGAACAATTCGGTTAGAGTAATGACAAGATTGGAAAACAAATCTGACTGGCTGAGACAGCTGCAGTTCCTATTGTATATTTGGTTTTCAATTGAGTTGAAAACTGCAAGCTGATGCAACACAATCTAATTGGTGTCACCAACTAAAAATGCTGGTCCGGTCACCACTACACCACCACAATAATGCATGCAGTTTTTACCTCTGTTTTTGAACATAAGTAGTGGAAACTAAATTTGTGATGGATCAAATGGGGCACACAATGGGGCGGGGGGGAGGGGGAGCTGGATAATCCTAGAAGAGTAAAAGATGTCATTTCTATGCCAAAGAGAAATATTTGTTAAAGCTGTTCAGCTTAAAAAACTATTGCTCAAAAGGACTTCATGTTCAAGGGCCTTGCAGTGGTGTAGCAAAAGCCCCTGCTCTAGGGCGCCCTCCCCCCTCAGCAAAAGTGATAGGCGGTGAGTCCATGTACTCAGTAGGGGGCCCCCTCAAGATTCGTCACGCCACTGGGGTTAGTGCTTACACCCAGAGTCCCCTGCACATGGACAGGGCACCCTCCTAAATAGAAAGTAATATCTGTTCAATTTCCAATAGAAGTCATTTAAGTTAATATATATCAATTACAATCATGTACTCATCAGCTCACCATTTTCTGATCTGAAGCTTCAAGTTTCCTTCCTTCATACTATGAAGAGTAACACACGGGAGCTCAAATTCAACAACTCTCTTCAAAACTAGAAATAAAGATAACATTAGTTTATATGTTGTTAAAAATAAAAAAATCTAATGGCTATGATAATCCTTGAACCAATATATTCACTGTGTTAGAATTTAAACACTCTTGTGAACAAGTGAGATACTTTGCACCTACTGCGAGTTCAGTTTAGGTGTTAAACAGAATATATGCTTTGGTAACTTTAACTTTATCAATTCTGCTCCTGTGTGTTCAATCATCAATTTCCTTTTGAGAGCCGATATTTAAAAGCACTTCAAGTGCTATGAGTCCAGTCAGAGTTCAACTTTTCTGCATTTAAAAGATCACTACAAATCTGAAAATATAACACTGACCAAAGTTGTTGAACTGATTACCAGGAGAGTGACAATGAACTAGAGAAAGAGCAGGGGATGTCAGTCTAGAGAACACTGCCTTTTAATAATATAGCTCCATTGTTCACACTCATGGACAGCGAAACAAACCTACTTGACATTCATGCCCAGAGTGAATATGAATAGGAGTCGGATGTCTATTGCCTGGTCACCTGCATAGAGTTTGTAATGTTAGCTGCAAAATGTGTGGTAAAAAAGGTCCCGTTTTGAATTTAGGAATAAAACCAGCAGCGGCCTGTGCAGGTAAGTGCAGTGGTGGCGTGGGAGGGAGAGATGTCGACAGAATAGGAAAAATTAAATAAATAAACCCTGTTCAGTCATATGTCGACATCCCCCCCCCGCCCCACTGCGCTTACCCACACTGGCCACTGCGGATTAAAAGTGTTAATTTGAAAGCACAAAACCGAACAAACATTTTCAAGCATTACAAGTCAATTAAAAGGATCTCCATGATACGTGTACAAGTATTCAGAGTGTTACCATTACTTCCGTCACAAAATGGACAGCACACTGCAACTACGGATGTTTAAGGTACCTCACTTTAAGTCACTTACAAAGAAAGTACATTTTTCAAACATGCAATTCTATAATCCTCGAAAGGGGCCAGAAAAGAGAATTTTTTTTAATAAGAACTACTCCTGGACTGGTAGCTAGAGTACTTCGCTTTTTTACAGTGGTACTCTTTATTTCAACCCTGGAATTACAGCTTCCCACCTTCTGCGAACCCTGCATGTAAATTATCAGTAAAATGGTAAATCAGAGCCTCGCTTGAAAACAAATCCTCGTAACATCCATAACAGAGGCATTTATCAGAATTGTAACATAAGAGCACTGCCACAATTTGTCAACTTACTGCATGGGGCCAATAGTGACAAGTGGATTTGTATACAGGATAGGTAGAGGATGCATTCTGTCTCCAAGATAATTAGATATTTTAGAAAATTCCACACCTCTGTAGGTGCCTCTTCCTGGTGGCTACTGCTCTTTCACCCTATTCTACCACTCTAGCTCCTATATATTGTTATATGTGTGTGTGTGTGTGTGTGTATAGTACAATTCGGGTCATGTGCAGTTCTACTCTCACTCAATGCATTTTCCTATTTTATCATACAATACCAGAATAATCTCATTCCTTGCTGCCCTTCTACAGAAAGAACCTTTTCAGGGTTCCAAAACATTCACTCTAAAAACACATTTAGTCCTGAGGATGGTCTCATATTTAATACAAAAGGCGAACAAAACATCAACATTCACTCCCCTACTTCCATAAAGATAGACCATCATTGGGACATATCCTACTCCTCAGGAATGATCTTTGTTTTAAGAGTGGGGCACACACTTCTGTCTCAGTGAATTACTGCATTCAAATATATACAACTGGTACATTGTATAGAAGAGTTTCTTGCTGTTAAAGACCTTAAGACTTACTTCTACACCTCGCCTCAATACAGACCATTTGATTTTCCACTCACCAGGGGGGGGGGGGGGGGGGCAGAGAGTACTTCGAAGCAGGAGAAACAGGCGAGATTGGTCTACCAGAGGAGGCTTTATCTGAACAATTCCCTATTAATGTCACAGAAGAGAAAGATGGGTTACCTTGCCATGACTTGTCTACTTCACTTTTAATTTTACCGTCATCTTATTTTGTTTTGCCAGGACTGCTCCAGATTATTGTATTCTAATGTGCATATTCAGTACCACAGGTTATAGAGTGTGCAGCGAGCCTGTCCACCCATCTGTGAATGGCTGATATCGGTGAGCTGGTCCTCTACATTGCTCAGTGACCAAGGTGGCATGCGTTACAGCTAGTGTAGGTCGACGTCCTGTAATCATCACGTGGTAGTAGTCTTGTTCCTATTGAGCATCACTGTCCCTCATCGGGTTTGTAAAGTAGGAATGCAGTCCTGCCAAGCACAAGGTTCTTGGTCAATGATTTCCATCCGGGCATCCGTGGTTCACGGTTTTGAGGTGTAATATATGTGACAAAGAAAGTAACATCTTTTTATCAGCAACAGGTGTATACACCACTGGGGTAGCAGAGAAAGCCTGCATGTGAGATCTATAAGATCCTTTTAATGTTAATTTAAAATTACATTGGGTGAGGCAAACCACAGTAAGATTGCTGTTGAGCCAAAATGCTAAGAATATGCTGATTGAGGCACTGTTGATCTTCCACTATTGTGGAGTAGAGGAAGAGGGTTGAAGAGATAGAGTAGTTCTGGGGATTATTCCAGGCTATTGAACACCAGCCTGCTGAACAAAATGTCAGCCACTTAGGAGCCCACATTCATGTAGCAAGAGCAGTGGGTTTCGGGACAGAAGTACAAGCGGTAGGATCTGGGCTGAATACCTCAGAATCTAAGACTTGCTGTTTAGGTGTTCTTATGAAGCCTAGAAGGGAGTTACAAATGTGAGTAATTAGCCATATGTAGGCGTTAAAATGGATTGGCTGGCGATACGCGATTTGCTTGTTATATATGGAGTCAGATGGTGAGAAACCGCTGTCTCCCATTTGCAGGTGGTGGGTGTCTGATTGGAATCTACTTGTTCTGACATTGTCCTTTCTGAAGAACCAAGGAGAAGACTTGGTCTGTCGACTTTCCCTGCATACCTTTCAGGAGCTGTCTTTTTAGTATACATGCCTAGGCTTTTGCTAGAAACAAGTACATGGATGTGCATTCATGGTGCATTTGAACCTGCCATTGTATGGCAAAAGGCAGAGTTCCTTAGTTACCTACCCCTCAGCCGCGGTTGCTGCCTGGAAGCAGGAGTCGGACAGGTGGGTTGGATGGGGAGGAATCAGTTTAAATAAAAAAACACTTTCCCCCAGGCCAGCGCCGCCTCTACTGCTTCCTCTTCCTGGGAGAAACAGGAAGCAGGAAGCACCAGGGCCCCCACGCTCCCTGCAGTCAATCAACGCTGCAATGCAGCGTTGGAATTGGTCTGAGTGCCATGACAAAGTGCTCAGCCAGGGTCTTAAGGGGTGGCATGTTCTCCATGCAGGCTGTAATGCAGCCTGCATGGAGAACAGGGAAAGTGCACATGTTTTGTGTGGCCCACGAGGGCCGGTCAAACAGTCATTGCACACTTAGGAATTTTCTTCCACTCCTTCCCTGCTCTGCAGCCCCTCGCGTAAGCTGCCGCAGCAGGAGGACCAAATAAAATGATAATGTTAATATCATTTATTTTTTCCTTTATTTTGCTGCTTCATGGCAGTGGGGCAACCCTCCTATGCCTTAGCAAAGGAGCCGCCACTGCTACCACTGATATAAAGGAGCACACATGGTGCTCAATTTGTGTTTAAAAAAAAAAAAAAAAAAATAGAAACAAAAAGTTTTTAAAATGTGCAACCTCAAGAGTGTTTTTTAGGAGCTGCTGCTTGTGCTGCTGAATACGGAGGTTACAGAAAACCAAGGCAGCTTATTTCAATTATCGATCTCTCCGCTGCAGGGTTTCATCCCCACTTTCTTCCTTTACCACCTTTACCCACACTATTGTTTGTTATTCTTTTGTCGCTCTCTTGTTCTGGGCAAAAGTCTGATGATGAAAAAAAAAAAGTCCCCGTTCCCAAACTGAATGCCGGTGCTTACCACGTGCAACCACTGGTACAAATTAAGCACTGTGTGAATTCAAACTCTTCCCCATGCTTTTATGGGCGCTTGCCTTGGGCTGAAACTGTGATGGAGTGGTTATGGGCAGGTAAAAGGAAAATTTAAAACTTCACTGATCTTGGTCAGTTCTCTGGTTTTCCATGTGTTGCTACCTCATCTTGAAAGGGTTAGTGGTTAGCAGGGACTTTCATATAAAACCGGGCAGGTTTTACTTTTTTCCTGAGTATTTGAGAATTTAGTTCATGGCACATGCATTGGTCTGTCTGGACACTGTACTGCTCAGCACAAGTTGTAGGATTCTAGGGAAAAATATCTCAAACCAAGATGGAGCTACAGACAAATTAGTATTTATTTTAGCATTTCAAACATTTATATTTACGTTTAAAAAACAGAGTTCATTATTGCAGAAAAAGAGCCATAATGTAAGATATAAACAGCTCTTCCCTCCAAATGAAAACTAATCGAGTTTTATACCAATCCAGACAGTCCACTAGAATACAAAGCAAATCACCACACTATTTGAATACAATTAGATGTGTGATTGATGAACAAGTTAGTTACTTTTTGATAACGTCTTATCTGCAAGAGGCTATCTAGCTTCAGATTCGTTACTTTAGAATTCCCCCCCAGGCGTCAGATTGGATCCAGCAGTTTTTTTGTGATAAGTACTCCTGCGCGCTGGAAGATGGAGTCGGATCGCCTCCATGTCAGTTGTCCGCACAGGAAGAGACGTCGCAATACCTATATATGTGCCACTTAGGTGCACAGACATCAGTTTCTTTTCACGACTTTCCATGCCAGAAGCAGAGAGCCATGAACAATGCTGACCACTGGTGTATCAAAACTAGGGACCTGAAAGGGGCCATCCCGGTCCCTAGAAATCCATTCACAGAGCGTGGAGGATGGGTGGGTTGGTAAGGAATCTGCAGCTTGATGTGGTGTCTACCAGATAAGGCATTACCGAAGGTAAGTAACTTATTCATTTTACAGAGACTTCTTGCTGCAGATTCCTTACCTTAGAATAGATAGCCAAGCAATACCATCCCAGGAGGACGGTCTATGAACCAATTTGAAATGAGGAAGTCCTGCCAGACTGAAAGTGCACAGTACCCATCCCTGTGGATCGGACTGTCCAGACAGTAATATTTGATGAACGTGTGCAAGGACGCCCACGTTGCTTCTTGGCAGATATCCAGGACCCAAACTCTGCGTGCTAATGCAGTAATGGCCACTTTAGCTCTGGTGGATTGAGCACGTAAACCTTCAGGAGGTTGCTTCTTGGCCAGTTTGTAGCAGATTTTGATGCAGAGCATGACCCATCTAGAGATGGCACGCTGCTGAACAGTCCGACCTTTCTTTGCCCCAACATACCCCATGAAGAGTTGGTTGTCCACCCGGAACTCTTTTGTGTGAACAAGGTAGAACGATAATGTCCTTTTTGGGTCTAGACTGTGTAGTCACTCCTCTTTCTTAGAGGGATGTGGAGACATGAAAAAAGGCGGCAAGGTGATGGACTAGCCTACATGAAAAGGAGTGACGACTTTCAGCAGAAATGAGGCTAGAGGTCAAAGCACCAGTTTGTTAGGATAGACCGAGGTAAGGCAGCTTAGATAAGGCCTACAGCTCACTTACTCTGCAGGAAGGTGTACTCGCCACACAGAAGGATGTTTTAAAGGTGAGAAGCCTGAAGGGGCAATTGTGTGGCAGTTTGAAAGACGTGCAAATCAAAAGAGACAAAAACAAATTAAGGTCCCATTGAGGCAGAATCAATGCCAAGGAAGAGAGGAGTATGAACTTTAAGGAAACTATGTACAAAAGGAGCCTTGAAGAATGTTGATCAGGCAACCTGAAGGAGGCAGAAATGGAAGACAGATAGCCCTTAATAGTGCCCAGAGAAGAGCCCTGCAAGGCAAGAGACAAGACAAAAAGCAGAACCTCAGAAAGATGGGCAGAAAGGAGATCAACAGATTTTTCTGCACACCATGCCACAAATTTCTTCCGAAGGATGGTGCACACTGTCTTGGCAGAGGAGCGCATGGCTGCCAAAATAACATTACAGACTTTGGGAGGAAGGCTAAAAGCGGTCAACTGTCGCCACTCAATCTCCACGTAAGAAAGCGGAGCGTGGACAGGTTCGGGTGGAGAACCCTCCCCTGCTGCAATGACAGAAGTTCTTCCTGAAGGGGCAGCCTGATCGGAGGATCGATGGACATGCTCAGTAGACCAGTCCAGTGTCACAAGGATGACTTGGGCCAGATCATTCTTGATATTCTTGAGAACTCTGGGAAGGAGTGGTATGGGCGGAAAAGCATACAGGAGGCCGGAGCTTCACTCGAGATGAAAAGGAGATCTGAGCGAGTGCCGCCTTAGAATGCAAATGCTACTTACCAGTATGCATCTGTTCTTAAAATGTAGGGCTGCTGACATTCATATCTGTGCATAGAACGCCGCCTAGTGTTGGGTCCGGATGATTGCACATTGTTGTCCTGGAAGAGTCTTCGAAGTATCACGAGATAGGTGGCTCCTCCCCCGGACTACAGTGCGCATGGGCATCGCCTCCATCCCCAGATTGTTTTTAGCCATTGGCAGAGATGGAGTGAAGTATGTGAGTGATGCCCATGCTATGAGCATATGTATATATATATAAATATATGAATACTGCAGCTGCTACAGGCGCCGGGGAGGAGGGTGGGCGATATGAATGTCAGCAGCCCTACATGCCAAGAACAGATGCATACTGGTAAGTAGCATTTGCAGTTCAAGGCATGTGGGCTGCTGAATTCATATCTGTGCATAGAATACATAGCAGTCCTCCCATTATTGGCGGCCGCCCGTGCCAGCTGCAGCAGTCTGGAAAAGTGTTTTGAGAACAGCCTGACCAACAGCTGCCTGCTGTTTGGAGTGCACGTCTACACAGTAATGTTTAGTGAAAGTATGTGTGGTAGACCATGTGGCTGCTCTACAAATATCTTCTAAGGGAATGTTACCTAGGAAAGCCATAGAGGCCCCCAACTTTCTGGTGGAGTGGGCTCTTGGTGGGATTGTGAGAGTGCGTTTAGCCTTAGCGTAACAGATCTGAATGCATTTCACGATCCACCTAGCGATCCCAGCTTTGGAGATAGCGTTTCCCTTGTGGTGTGAGGCAAATGCAACGAAAAGTTGCTTGGTCTTACGAAAATCTTTTGTCCTGTCAATGTAGTACATTAAGGCTCTTTTAACATCAAGGGTGTGGAGCATCCGCTCCGCCAGCGTCTCTGGGTTTTGAAAAAACACTGGCAACTCAATTGTCTGGTTCATGTGGAATTGAGATACAACCTTGGGTAAGAATTTAGGGTTAGTGCGGAGTACCACCCTGTTAGCGTGTATTTGGTGGCTGTGCCTGCTGAGCAGGTCCGCCATCTGGTTGTCCTTGCCCGGGAGATGCTCCGCCATGAGGAAGATGTTCCTCTGAATGGCCCACTTCCACATGCTCTGAGCCAGATGAGACAGCTGCGGAGAGTGTGTGCCCCCCTGCTTCTGAATGTAGTACATGGCCGTCATGTTGTCCGTCCGGATCAACACGACCTTGTTGCACAGATGTACTTTGAATGCCTTTAAGGCCATGAAGATTGCCATCAGTTCCAAAACGTTGATGTGCATCTTCCTTTGCTGTAGTGTCCATAGTCCCTGCACTGTGTAGTGGAGTACATGCGCACCCCATCCCTGGAGAGAAGCGTCCGTTGTCAGGATAATCTGTGGCACAGGCTCCTGGAACGGTCGGCCCTTGCAAAGGTTTTGTGGATTCCACCAATGCAGAGAGTTGTACGCCCGACCGCTCACCAACACTAGGTCTGTCAGTTGCCCATGAGCCTGAGTCCACTGACGTGCTAGGCACTCCTGAAGCGGACGCATATGTAGTCTCGCGTGCGGGACGATGGAGACGCAGGAGGCCATCATGCCTATCAACTGCATGAACACCTTCGCTGGAAGCGAGTGCTGAGGTCTGAATCGTTGGATCAGCGTTTGGATACTGGCGATTCTCACCGAATTTGGCTGCACAGTGGCTGCCAGAGTGTCTATTGTCGCGCCCAGATACTGCCGTATATGGGCGGGTTGGAGATGGGATTTTGGATAGTTCAGCGAGAATCCCAGATCGTGCAGGAGATGAATGGTGCGGGACACGTGGTCGGCACACTGCTGTTCTGACTTTGCCTGAATGAGCCAGTCGTCCAGATAGGTATAGACGTGGACGTTCTGTCGTCGTAGATGTGCCGCCACAGTCGCCAGGCACTTTGTAAAGACTCTTGGCGCTGTGGTAACCCCGAAAGGCAGAACCCTGAACTGGTAGTGCTGGTCCTGAAGCGTGAATCTGAGATACTTCCTGTGGGAAGGATGCAGGGGGATATGAAAGTATGCATCCTTCAGATCCAGCGTAGCCAGGAAGTCCCCCTGGCGAAGCAGGGGGAGGACCTGCTGCAACGTGAGCATATGGAAGTGCTCCGATAGAATGTACCAGTTGAGGGGCCTGAGGTCCAGGATGGGCCTGAGGGATCCGTCCTTTTTGGGGATCAGAAAGTACAGAGAGTAAACTCCTGTTCCCCTTTCTTGCAGTGGGACGAGCTCTATTGCCCCTTTTTGCAGCATGACTTGAACTTCCTGCTGCAACAAATGCAAGTGCTCGCCGGACATAGGACGGTTTCTTGGAGGTATGTTCGGTGGAGTGGAAGTAAGTTCTAGATAGTAACCGAACTGGATAAGAGACTTGACCAACCTGTCCGTGGTGATGGATTTCCACGCGGGCAGGAACTGCTGGAGTCTCCCCCCGACCGGTGTTGTGTGGTCGGGGGGCAGTGACAAGGCGTCACTGTTTGTTGGCGGTGGAGGACCTGGAGCTGTTGTTTCCACGTCCCCTGCCTTTGACGTTGTTGCCCCTGTAACCACCTCTACCCTTGTTGGTGTACGAGGTCTGAGTGTTGCTCTTGTAATACTGTGTGGATTGTGATGCCTGACCCCTTGAGGTGCCTCTGCTATTGGAGCGGCGAAAGGAACCACCCCGAAACTGCTGAGACTGGAGGGCCCCCATAGACTTGGCAGTGTCCGCGTCTTTCTTCATTTTTTCAAGTGTCGCATCCACCTCGGGGCCAAACAGGTGGTCAGGATTAACTGTTTGGTTCAGGATGGTTGTCTGTATATCTGGTTTGAATCCTGATATTCTAAGCCATGCATGTCGTCTCAGCAACACGCTAGTGTTGATTGCCCTGGAGGCGGTATCAGCCACGTCCAGCGCACATTTGATGGAAGCGTTGGTGATCAGCTTCCCCTCCTGAATCAACATTTCACCTGCCTCCTTGTACTGATCAGGTAAGTGTGCAGAAGTGTTTCTAGGGTGTCATAATGCGCCCTATTGTAGCGTGCAAGTAGGGCCTGCGTGTTTGAAATGCGCCAAATATTAGCTGCCTGCGCAGCAATTCTTTTCCCTGAGGCTTCAAATATTTTTGACTCTTTGTCTGGGGGAGGAGCGTCACCCGTGGTCTGCGAGTTCGCCCGCTTACGTGCGTTGGATACCACCAAAGAATCCAGTGGCAAGTGTCCCTTGATGTACGTTGGATCCGAGGGCGCTGCCTTGTATTTTTTATCAATACGAGGATTGATGACTCGCGCCCGAGTGGGCTCCTTGAAAACCTCTGGCGCATGCTTCAGCACTCCCTTCAGCATAGGCAATGTCTTGACTGACTTTTCAGCCACTGAGAAAGTGTCAAACAGAAAATCGACATCCACAGGATCTGAATGTAGGTCGACATCATGATTAGCTGCAGCCCTCTCAATCAGAGCGTTGAAGGCTGCAGAGTCCTCTGTTGGAGAAGTCTTTGCTGCAAAAAACTGCGGTTCATGACCCGACTGAGGGTCTTCAGGGTCGCCTCCGGCAGACCAAGGTTCATGTACCTCCTCTGGATCAGAGTATGCTGGATAATTGTACTCGTCCTCTTCATCTCCGTCACCTTCTCCAGCGTTTGAATGCGTTGGTGAAAGTTCTAAATTATGTGGAGATGCAGGCTCTATAGGGGCAGAAGTACCCGCAGAGTCCTTCTTGTTTTTGAGTGGAATACGATAATGCTCCAACACCGGCTCCGTGGTGATCTTCCGTTTGAGGAGAGAGAGCTTCCCGGTGTTGGCGTCGATAATAACCTCTCGACGTTCCTCATCTGCGAGCGGCTGGAGCCGAGGCTTCGGCACCACCAAGGACGCCTTGGGCGTTGACACCACCTTCAAAGGCACCCCGGCCCCATGCTTCGGAGCGAAAGCCTTCGGCGTCGTCTTCGGCGGCAGCGTGTAGCGGATAGGCGCCTGCGCCTTCGCCGGCTTCGGTGTAGGCTTCGGCACCACATCCTTCGGTTCGGGAGCCTCAGCGTCCTTCCGAATCCTCTGCAGGGACTCGACGACCTTTTTGGCTAAGGCCGGAGAGGGCTGGACCGGCTCGAGCGATTTCCCCGAGTCCGGAGTTGGGTCGGCAAAAGGCACGGTCTTCGGAGCCGACACATCACCATCCTTGGCTTTGACGGCCGGAGTCGGCGCAGCCAGAGCTTCGGCGTCGTCCTGACGCTTCTTTGGAGCCTTTTTCGGGTCATCGACCTCGACCATCTTCGGTCGTCTTCGCCTTCGACACCGGGGTCTTCGGGTCGGCCATCTTGGCGTGGCTCTTGCTGTCGGCCATCTTGAATTTTTTAGACTTTGAGGCCTCTGGGGCCTTCTGTCCCACCAGAGCGACTTTCACTTTCGGTTTTGAAACCGTTGGTGTGGACCCAGATGGCTTCACTTTCGTTTTCTTCAACGGGAGTGGCACATCAGAAATGTCCGTGGCCGGGCCCGTAGGCGAGGCCGTGGGACGATTAACGGGGTCTTGGGTAAGGCCCGAAGGCGATCCCTCGACCTGGGCCGTAAAACGGGGGTAGACCCCTGAGTCAGTCTGAGGATGCTCCTCCTCTGAGCTATCCTCCACGGTGGCAATGGCCCCATCGTCGTCCCCTACCTCACCGACGACTTCATCAAACTCCTCGTCTCCCGCGTCGTAGTTCTCTTCCTCCGACGCCGGGCTAGAGTCCGAAGCTTGAAAGACATTGTCGTCTCCAACGTCTTCTTCGAAGATGTTGTCTGGCGGGGGCGCTGATAACTGGGCCTGGAGTCTAGCGGCCCGACGAATCTTGAGAGTCTTCTTACACCGGAACTTTGAGCAGGCCATACACCTGGCCTCATCATGGTCCGGCGACAGACACTTGTTGCACACTGGGTGCACGTTGAGGTGTGAATATTTTGAGGTGCACACCGGGCACCTCTTAAACGGAGTTCGTTTCATGTCTGGAGCGTCGTGTAGGCCCGTCCGCGCCGACAGCACGCGGAAGGGCAGCAAGAGTTCGGAGCTGAAGAATAGTCAAACCCGAACGAAAAACGATACCGACGCCAAGCCTAAAGACCTTTTGGTCTCAAGTTAGGAAGTTAAACAACTATCGATTCCGACAGAGGGAACCGAAACACATCCGAACCCAATGGCGGAAAAAAACAATCTGGGGATGGAGGCGATGCCCATGCGCACTGTAGTCCAGGGGAGGAGCCACCTATCTCGTGATACTTCGAAGACTCTTCCAGGACAACAATGTGCAATGTGCAATCATCCAGACCCAACACTAGGCGGCGATCTATGCACAGATATGAATTCAGCAGCCCACATGCCTCGAACACTTCAGCACGCAATACTGCTGAAATTGATCATTCTCTGCGGTGACACACAGATCTAACTAAGGCTCTCCCCACTCTTGAAATACACCTTGCATCATCTTCGGATGGAGACTCCATTCGTGATCGCTTGGCATCGATGGCCGAGTTAGTCTGCTCTGGCGTTGAGAGCACCGGCCTGATGTTGAATCACCAGAGAAATGCCCTGGCATACTAGATGTGCAGGGCCTCTTGACAAAGGGTCCATGACCCCACTCCGCCCGGTTTGTTGCAGTACTACATGGCGGTGGTGTTGTCTGTAAACATTTGCACCAACCTTCCCTCAGATGGAGGGAAGAAAGGCTGTCAATACCAGTCAGATCGCTTTTAGCTCCAACAGGTTGATGAGAAGTCCAGATTCTGCCATAGACCAGAGTCCTCTGACATCCACCTCTCACAGGTGCCTACCTCATTCCAGAAATGACACATCGGTCACTACTGTGAGAATTGGTTGGATAAGCGAGAGGGGTCGGTCTCTGACCCTATTGTGGTATTGGATCCACCACAGCCGATCCTTTGCAGTCCCCTCCAAGATATGGACCAGGTTGGACAGATGCCCATGATGCTTCGCCCACGAACTTCAGGTCCCACTGCTGCGCCCACATATGCCATCTAGCACGTGTCACCAGCAGGAGGCCAGGAGGCCAAGCAGCCTCAGTCAGTCTCACCGAAACCCAAGATAGAGGCCGAAATATTGGTATCATATCCTGAACTCGTCGCTTGAGAGGATAAGCCCAAAACTGCACTGTGTCCAGAGCAGCTCCGATGAAAGGGAGCGTCTGAGAGGATATAAGGTGCGACTTCAGCACGTTGATTGCGAACCCCAGCAAGTGCAGGAGGGTCCACCGTAGTCTGGAGGTGGGAGCCAACAGACTGGGAGGAGCCTGCCTTCAACAACCAGTCATCAAGAAAGGGGAAGTATGGCACCTCAGATCTCCACGAATGAGCTGCAACCATTGCCATCACCATGGTGAACACCCAAGGGGCAATGGAAAAGGCCAAAAGAGAGCATGTTGAATTACAAATGCTCATGGCCTACTGAAGAGAGTGCCAATAGGCGGGCAGGGTAGATATATGAAAATAGGCGTCCTGCAAGTCCAACGCTACCATCCAGTCTCCAGGGCAGACAAGAACTGAGCCAACGTGAGCATTTTGAATTTCTCCCTCTTGAGGAAGAGATTGAGGGTTCGGAGATGGAGGATAGGACGAAGGCCCCCGTTCTTCTTGGAAAAGGAGATCGGCATAGAGAAATCTGCCCTGGCGTGGTTCACCAGCTTCCTTGCAGATCGTACCCAGCAGGTTAACATGGGCGCCTTCAGTTCCATCTCCACCAAAATCACCAGAGGAGTCCCGCAGGGCTCCTGTCTCAGCCCTACGTTATTTAACGTTTATGTCTCCTCCTTAGCAGATACTATGAGGTCTTTTGGGTTTTCACCCATTTCATACGCTGATGATACACAGCTGTTGTTTACCTTTAAAACCTTTACCCCGGAGATAAGGCAAGCTTTCTCGAATGGCATGACTGCGGTCGCCGGCTGGATGGCCAGGAACTTTCTCCAGTGCAATGTGGGGAAGTCGGAAGTCATGCTGTTCGGGGAAGCAAAAATTCTGTGGACCCCTGACTGGTGGCCTACAAGTTTGGGAGAGGCCCCTTCCCCCAAACAGGTGGTGAAAAATCTGGGGGTCCGTCTGGACCATGACCTCAATCTTGTACATCATGCCAACACCACGGTGGGGTCTTGTTTCCATATCATCAGCCTCCTCCGGAAAGTGTTCCCCCTTCTCCCTGACAGCACAAGGAAGACCTTGGTCCAGGCCCTCGTATTGAGTCGCCTCGACTATTGCAATGGTCTACTTTTAGCGGCCAATGAAGGAGTGCTCAACAAACTTCAAGTGGTGCAGAACACCGCGGCACGCCTGGTGACAAATGCCCCCCCCAGAACACCATCTCTGCCCCTTCTCAAAATGCTCCACTGGCTTCCTATCCGGAGACGGGTGGAATTTAAGACCTGCTGTGTGGTGCACAAGACTCTCCATAACTTAGGGCCGCTCTATCTGGCCGAAAAATTTGTTCATCACCACCCCCCTCGTAATTTACGGTCCAGTAACCAGCTGTTACTACAGATTCCCCGACATAACAAGACCAGACAGGGAGGACGTGCTCTTTCTGTTATGGGTCCGCGTCTGTGGAACAACCTCCCCCTCTCCCTTAGACAGTGCTCTAGTCATCTAGCCTTCAGGAAAAGTCTTAAGACAACCTTATTTCAGTATTAGCGCCTGCTTAGACCCGTTTCCTCCCACAGCACTGCGCGGAGATACACCTTCGGGTGTGATTCCGGCGCGTTACAAACCCACAAATAAATAAATAAATAAATAAACCAGAAAGTAGTGAGAACAACCACCACAGCCTACTTCTGGCACCAGAACCCACTCTATGGCCCCCTTGGCCAGGAGAGCTGTGACCTCTTCGTGGATAAGGGACAAATGATCTTCAGTCAGCTGATCATGAGATGGTGGCATGGGAGAGGGGCAGTTTTGAAGGGGAGGGAGTAGCCCCTTCAGATCTGCAAAACTCACCTGTCCGATGTTATGGACCGTGCCAGTGAGGTAAGGGCAAATCCTGCCATCATCTGAATGTCCATGGTGGTAAAGGGGCAGACTAGGAGAATTTGGAGGCTGTTGCAAAGGCAGATGGGGCAGACTGACTGGACCACTGGCCACCTGACCCATGAAGCCTGTGGGTATTGCGTTCTTGGCTACGCAGAGGCTGGCGAACCTGCACAATGCAGTGGCGGGGCTGGAATTGGCATGACTGGAAGCCCTTCCGAAGCCACAAAAGGAGCAAAAGGCGGATTGGAGTGGACTTGGCCGCAGAGAGGCCTAAAGACCTGGTCACAGCTGGAGAATCCTCAAATCGCTCAAGCATTGAATCTGCCTTGTCTTCGAAATGACGGGTGTCATCAAAGGGCATGTCCACGAGGGAAGTTTGAACATCCCCGTGAAGCCAGTCATTTTCAGCCAGGTGTGGCTCCTAAGGGCCAATGATGTTTCAACAGCTCTGCCCAGCGAGTCGGTCGTGTCACATCAGCAGCGAATTGTGAACTTTGCTGTATCCCTCCCATCAGAGCCAATCATTTTTATTCTGCAGAGGGAAGCATCTTGTTACACAGCCCAGCTGCCTACATCAACTCGCCGGCAGGGCATATTCGAACAACAATGACAACGTCTGGGCATACACCCGGAGGGCGACCCCGCGTAAATGAAGCTCTCCAATCAGCCCCACCTGAGCTATAACCACTGCTTATATAAGGGACAAACATGAAAAACAAGACCCCTACCCAACCCACCCCTCCCTTACCAGCCACCCACCCATTCCCAACCCGCTCCGCATCAGCTTCTACACCCTCCACCTTCCAGGATCCGCCAGTTCTGCCCAATAGCATTCAAACAGCAGGCGTAGCCCCCGCAGGTTCCAGAGGGATGAGTTTTAAGATTTGTAGATATTTCGGGCATGTCACTTCTCGAAGGTCCTTAGACAGGAGTTGTAGGAATGGACCCCAGAGCTTAGCATATTCAGAGCCTTTCCCATCCATGCCCAACGAGAGCCATTCCATGGCTAGAATGTGCCAAAGCCTCTGGATCCAATCTCGGGGGTCAAGCACTGCTGGGAAGCCCCATTGCGCCAAGAGGACCAATAAAAGCCAAAGCAATCTGCCTGCCCCTCAGCAAGCGCAAGGGAAAGAACTTAGGATGGGGAAGCCCCAACAGCACATGCTCAGGCATCCGAGGGAATGTAATCTGAAATGTAGCATCCAACTCATCTAAGACTATGTTCCAATAACGCTCCAGCTTCGGGCAGCACCACAGCAAGTGCACCAATGTCCCTGAAAGCCCACACCCCCGCCAGCAGAGGCCTGACTTTGTGAGATCCCATGCCTTGACGCGCGCCGGGCTGTAGTACCAATAGGCCGCTACCAAATAGGCCGACTCGGTACCCGCAGTGTTAGAGGCCGTGTGCTGGGCACGATAGAAAACATGCTCCTACTCTTTTCCCGTCAGGGGGCGCCCCAGCTCCGTTTCCCAGCGGACTTGCGCTTTTGGGCGCTGCTTCTGCGGATGGCGTATAATCATCGCATATAGCTCCGAGATGAGCCTCCGGTCGTCCTTATAGACCAACCATCTTTCAAACGTGGTCAAGGGCCGAGACATAAGGGCAACGTTGGCTGGTTGGGTCACCCAATGTGCCACCTGTGCATGATGGAAAGCGTCAGCCCTCGGCAGCTGGAAGTATTATGCACATAACCGGGTAAACAGAATCAGACCATCCAGATCAAAGAGGGAACCCACTCTCTTACAGCCTTCCTCTCGCCAGCAATGGAAGACTGGGGAGGAGCATCCCGGTGGAAAGTCCGGATTATCCACGATAGGGGTCATTGGGGAGGGGAAGGTAGTCCACCCCTTACGCTGCGCCAGTTGGTCCCATGCCTTTAGGGTCGGGGAAGTCACCAGGGAGGAATATAAACCCCATGCCCTACGCTTGCGGGCAACCACAACTCCCGCCATATGTTACAACACGCCACTGTTTGGTCCATAAAGTTCCAATGTTTACTAGACAGTGGCCTATTCCATTCTACGATGTACCTAAGGCAGGACGCTTGAAAGAACGCCGTCAATAGGGGTAAGCCTAGCCCGCCTGCCGCTTTTGGGGTAGTAGCTACAGACAACGTTAGCCGCGGCCTTTTATTGTTCCATAGCAACCTAGTGAGGAGCCCCTGAAGCTTCCGCAGAGTACCCGGTGGTGGATTCAAAGGCAGCATTTGAAAGAGATACAATATACGGGGGAGTACAGTCATTTTGATCGCAGCCAGCCTCCCGTACCAGGCCGAATTGAGACGGGACAAGTCCAATAGGGCTTTGGCAACATGATCAACAAGCAAGGCATAATTTAGGAACACAGTTTTAGCAATAGATGGGGTCAATCGGACACCCAGGTATGTAATGTCTGAGTGTACCCACTGGAAGGCGAAGTCCTGCCTCAAATCCAGTACTTCTGCTTCAGGGACGGAAATATTAAGAATTTGTGATTTTGAAAAGTTAACTTTAAATCCTGCTACCTTCTGGAATTCGAGGAGTTCCATCGATAGACACCGCAGAGAGGAGTGAGGGTTGATTAACGCTAGGATGACATTGTCTTCATACAGACTAATCTTATGAGTATCCGCCCCGAACTTGATCCCGGAGATACAGACATTAGACCGAACGCGCTGGGCAAAGGGCTCCATATAGAGCGCAAAAAGCAGCGGGGAAAGGGGACATCCCAGACGAGTTTCCCTAGTGATTGGAAAAAGTGCAGATCTACAGCCATTCACACGCACTGCTGCTTTAGGAGCCGCATAAAGGCACTGTATCCACCGTAGGAAATTGTCCCACACCCCGAAAGCCATCAGCACCGCAAACAGGTAGTTCCAATCTACGCGGTCAAAGGCCTTCTCCGCGTCGATGGAGAGCAAGAAGGCCTGCGTCCGAGAGTGATGAACCAAATCCATGAGGTGGAGCAGCCGCTTAGTATGGTCCCCCCCCTTGCGGAGTTGGGATAAATCCAGCTTGATCAGGCTCAATCACTCCATCCATTAAGGGGCTAAGCCTCGCAGCCAGCACTCCCGCAAATAATTTGGCGTCCATGTTGAGCAGCGAGATCGGCCTATACGAGCCACACTGTGCAGGGTCCTTCCAGGGCTTGAGAATGACAGCGATTGCCGCCTCTACCATAGACAGAGTCACTGCCCCGTATCAAGAAAGGAATTAAAAAGGCGAGTTAAGAGAGGAATCAGCTCCACACAATAAGTTTTATAAAATATGGCTGAGAAGCCACCTGGCCCAGGTGATTTAGCTATTTTCAACCGCGCAATAGCAGATATAACCTCCTCGATGTGAATTGCTGAGTCTAAAGCTTCTGCAGACTCCTGATAGAGGGGTGTAATGCCACACGACGCAAGATACTCCGCTATTCCCCCAGAAGCTACGTCCTCTCTCCTATATAAGGTTTGATAGAACTGGCGAAAAAGCGCCCACAATGGCTGTATCAGTGGTTTGCTCAATTGCTTGAGGGTCCCTGATGGATTGGATAGTGGTTAATTGAGTGCATGCCCGCAACCTGAGTGCAAGCATCCTACCACCTTTTGTCCCAGCAGAGGTAAAACTTGTGCCGCAAGTGCAATAAAGCATGCGCCGCCTGTCGAGGTCAAGGTGTATTAACATACGCCTTTTGGTCTCCAACGCCCTCCATATCCTCGGTGCCTCAGTCCTCTTATGGATCGCCTCCAAGCCACTAACCTTCTTCTCCAGTTCAGCACGCTTCTCCTTGCGCAGGCGAGAATATGTTGCTGCAAGCGCTATAAGTTTTCCCTGCACCACCAGTTTTAAGGCTTTCCAGACCGATGCTAGGGGAGTATCTCCCACCTCATTTTCGACAAGGTAGAGAGTAATAGTGTCACGTATCTTCGCAACCACTGATTCAGAGTGAAGCATTGAATTGCGAAGGCGCCAACTAGCCGCTAGAGGTAAGTAGCATGATCTGAGAGGGAGCGCGGCACAATGTCTGCTGCTGACAGATGAGGCAAAAAGGAGGGCGTGGCCAGGAAATGGTCTAAACGCGCATATGTCTTATGGGCTGCCGAATAGTAGGTGTAGTCGCGCTCCTGGGGATGCTGAACACACCATACATCATGCAACCCACCCTCTAGAAGCCACTGCTTTCCCCCCTTGAGACATCGCCCCCGCCTGATGTGACCTCTGCTCTGACCTGTCCACCCCACCTTTCATTACAATATTCAGGTCACCACCCACAAGAATCAGGGCGTCCGGCAACACAAACACCTGCGAGAGGGCTAACTGCAAGAAGGTCTCCTGCTTAACATTTGGGGCGTAAATGGACCCTATCGCGAATTGCATCTCCCCCATTGCAAGCGAACAGCCAAAAATCAATGTCCACCACCTGAGAACTGAACTTTGCAATGCACGCGCGCGCTAAACAGAATGGCCACCCCATGCTTCTTATTCGGACCAGAGGACCAAAACTGGAGCGGGAAGCGCTTGTCTGCCATGTGCCTGACATCTCTAGAGAGGAGTTGTGTCTCCTGCAGTAGGCACACACCACCTTCCGCATTCTCCAGGAGGGAGAGAGTAGCAGCGCGCTTCACTGGACTATTTAGACCCCTAATACCAACGAAAGGAATAGGTAGCCGATGCACATCTCATCACCAAAGGCCCTAATGTACCACATTGTCCCAACAGATCCCTGGATCCTCGCCCAATGCCCCCGAAAGCTGATGCGGAGCCCCCAAAACAACCTCTGACCCCAAACCCAGAGCCAAACCCCCTGCCCCCACCCCAGTCACATGAAAACCTAAACAAACAAAAGGCTCAAGGTTCGCAAAAGAGAAGAAAAAACAGTCTGTTAGACAGGCCCTAATAGCAGGGAAACATGGCACCATCATCCCACTCTCTTAACTCCCGATACAGGACACATCACCGTCCAAGGACATAGGAGATCTACCACACTGCATCGGGGAAACATCCGCCTCCGGCGCCAGCTAGTGCTGTGCCACTGGGCCTCAGGTGACTCCAGACGGGTCAGTGACCAAGGCCACAGAAGCAACTGCTGCCCCTCTCTCCAACAGACTCGTTGATAGGTCCGGTTTTGCCGCGGAAGAGGGCTTCCCGACTTTCTGCCACTCCGCTGAACGCCTGCGCTGCCTGTTAGGCGACCTACCTTTTCTAGGTGTGGAAGCAGGCCGTTCCAGTCCCAAGATGTCGAAGGACGATTCCAAGGAGTGAACACGGACCAGCATGCCCTTGAACTTAAATATGAGCTTGAACGGATGTCCCCACGAGTAGGGAATGCTCTGCTCCCTCAAGTGGTTGGCGATGGGCTTAAATTCCCTGCGCTTGACAAGAGTGGAGGCCGCCAGGTCCTGGATAAGCGCAGGATGGTGGTCACGGAAGAGGAGGGGATTGAAATCACAGGCATTCTGGAGGATCCGCTCCTTGAGCTGAAAATCATGGACACAGACCAATATGTCTGGGGGAGGGGCCCTGGCCCCACACGGCAGACCAACACGGTGGACACGATCCAGTTGAATGTCCTGTACTTCCTCCTCGCCAAGAATCTGGCGGAAAAGAGCTCCCACGTATTCGAAAAGGTCATCCCACTCTCCTTTCCACGGCACCGCCCTAATCCGGATATTGTTCCGCCGGGACATATTCTCCAAATCCTCAACATGTGCCTGAAGATCCAGATTCTGCTCTGTGAGGCGAAGCACGACCTGTTAGAGCTGATGGATATCCTCCGCCGTTCCTAGATCATGCTCCTCAAGAGTCGCCACCCGCTCTCCCACAGCGTCCATATTGCGCCTCATCTCGCGCAGGTCTGATTAAAGTTGTGAGCGGAGCTCTGAAATGTCCTCCTTGATGGCAGAGAACAGCTCCAGCATGAAGGCCTTGGTCGCCGGAGCCTCATTATCGCCGGAGCGCGGGGATTTGGTAGCGGGCGGCGAGGCAGTCTGCCCCGCTCCTGTCTGAGGTACATCCTTCAGGGTTTTATCCTTACGGTTTCTTGCCGTCGCCATCTTGCCCCTTGAGGGGACCCGTGCCCCAGTACGCAGATCCGGGACAGAGGCACAGTCAACGCTCAGGGGCCCAGCCAAGAGTCCACGCGCTCACCCCCAGCCGCAGGCGCCGTTCCGCAACTGATCTACCGGGGGGGCTGAGGGGGGAGAGCCGGCCCCCGTAGCTCTCCCATCAGCAACAGCTTGAGAGTACAGTCCAAGCCTCCTCTGGGACCTGTGGCAGCACTAGCGCAACCGTATCTTACAGAGTGAGAGAATAGCGGCCCAAAGGGCATGCAGTGTTCATGGACCGCAATGCCAGGCTGGCGGAAGAGAACATCTCCCCAAATGAGTACAGCCTCTTGAATTCCTTATCCGGGGGAGGGGTAGGGAGAGTGCCTTGGGAGGTGGAGGCTTGAACCACAAAGCTCTCAGGGGTAGGGTGTTAGGTGAGGAAGTTTGAGTTCCCATGTGCGGGGTAATGGCAGCAGACAATCGTCCTGTTCACAGGAGCCCATGTTGGGTTTGGACCAGGTACCCAAAAGTACATCAGTGATGGCATCACTGAACGGAAGCAAGGGTTCTGACGTGGAGACTCCTAGTTGCAACATCTCCATCAAAGATTAGTCTTGACTGCCACCGTGGGCAACTGAAGGTCAAGGACCTCAACTACCCTAAGTACCACCATTGCATAAGATGCTTCTTCCGCCAAAGTTTAAAATCTTCCGGATCCAGTCTGACGCCTGGGGGAAATTCTAATCATAATGTAAGGAATCTGCAGCTAGAAGAGCCTATAAGATATTCTGAATACCTCTTGATCTATATACATATGCAAAATTCTTATTAACCAGATTAGAACGAAACCCTTTTCAAAAACACCTTGTGTAACTTACTCGACAAAGTGCAGACATGTCTTCATCCATTGGACAGACTGAAAAACACTTGTTACGGATGATACCTTTACTACCAGTATCCAATTATTCTCCACTACAGTATGAGGATACTGACACAGCCTTATCAAGTGGGCCTGTATTTGCACGACATGAACTTGAATAGACCGTAAATAAATATTTAGCAAATTTCTAATAAAATACAAATAGCATTACATCAATTTGTGATCTTACCAGTGCTGGGGTCTTGAATAAGAAATAAACTGAAATATCCTGTTAACTCTCTGTGCAGGTCCAATTTGTGAGATACAACCTGAAACAAAAAAAAGTATGTATAATGTGTATTTATTTAATTTGGAAATTACTAATTTCAGTGCTTCGGATATTTCCACCTGTATGGTGGGGCTTTTTGCACAGTAAATGTGTCAAAGGAGATCTCCTCCTTTGTCTTGTGGTTTAAGAACACAGAAGTAGGTTTTAAATACATCCAGACCTATAGGACAACCTATAAGCATTCTCACATAATCATGAACTTGGGGCAAATATCAAGATTATTTGCAACGGTTTTCAATATTTAAATCTTTAGCTTCATAATTCACAAACAGAAAAAGTGCTCTGGAAATAACCCTAAGGTTTTACTTGTGTGTCGGCAAAATCCCTGCAAAACTAGACCTGGATAGTATTATATATGGGCTCTGGTCCATAGACATCTACGGAATTGCAATATCAGGATGCCATAAATTTTCTGAAGAATAAGAGGTCTAGCACATGCAAAAAGTATTTTTTTTCACAACGTTATTTTTTTGTTGACAGCTGGTACAAGTCTGGTGCTGCTACGAACACCAGCAATATACAGGTATTGACAATAATGCTGATCTCAACATTTTCATTATTACGATCACATCGTTTGTGAAGTAACCGCCTTTGTATATAACTTATTTCAATAAACAATAGTTGTGAGAAGGTGGCCTGATATGCAGTGCTCACTATTCTAGTGAACACTATGTATCAGTCCAGCAACCCTTATTGATGATTGGTTGTAAGTCAACCTTATAGACCAGCTATCCTAGTAGCGTGGATACGAGCAGTCTAAGGCTAAAGACTCGAGAGGGCGTGTTAAGCCAGCTGTTTACCACACATATACCCCTTGAATACCAAGTGAAAGGACACCACACAAGTGTTATGAAAATAAACAGTTATTTATTTAAAGATCACAACAGCCCTGTACTCTTTAGGAGGACAGGGTACTAAGCACAAACCAAAACTCTTACAAAAATACTTAAGTTAGCACAGTATATACAAATGCCCGAGGGGCACGGAAAACCATATACTCTGAAAGTGGAATGCGAAATTCCTAGCAGGTAAGTACAGTACTAATAGCTTTTGGAATCGCTAGGACTTGACTAGGGAATCGTTAGATTACTTCTAGGAGGCCTAGGGGACTCGGGTGCAGTGTGTGCACTCTCACGCGAGATGCGGGACAAAAGTCTATGGTAGCTAGGAATTAGAAAGTTAGTGTTCTCGGGCGAACCCGACCTGGTAGGGAGAAAACGAAAGTAGATTCTGACCCTTGGATAGTGAGGCTATGCTGGGGCACCGAAATGCCGAAGTTACCTAGCCCAGGGGCTGCAGCTGCCTAGGTCTGAAAAGACGTCGGGAATCCTCGTAGACGGACCAGGAGCCGGAAGAAAAGATGCTGGCCGGTGACCAGTGAAGAAAGTTCAGTTGGATCCAAGCCTGGATCTCGAAGATAGATGACACCTGAAAGCAGAGGGGACCAAGTTCGAGACTACTAGCCAGTAGTCAGTGGGCACCAGGAGGGCACCGGATGGTAGCCACCTCGACAAGGTGAGTGGGTGACGCTTGACTCGAAGATCTCACGGACCAGGAGGCGTTGTCGGCGACCAGGATGGAGGATCGAGCTGTCCCACGAAGATGGAAGCTGTCGGCGTCGCTGGACCCAGGATTGGGCAACAAAGCCTTGGCAAATTCAAGCCCACGCGGTGGACCTAAAATGGCGTCTGGAGTGGACCAGGAGGGTCCGGGGTGCCTCTCTTGAAAAAGGAAGCAAGGGCCAGCCTGGAGCAACCAGACCAGCAGTCGTGAAGTCGTTGGGCGTCGTTCAGAAGGCCACAAGCCAGCCGGCTAGTAGCCAAACAACGCGGTGCACAGCAAACAGCAGAAGGGCCCCACGCCGATCGTGGAGATGCAGGGAGGCTGATCTTGGGTGCTGGAGCTGCGCAGGGTCGGGGCTTCTCGGACCCCAAAGCACTCACCAGTGGAGGACACGGTGGGCTTGCAGTAAAGATGTCGTGCAGTCTTGGCGATCGTCGGTCCCTTGAGGTCTCGTCGCACTCACGGTTCTCAGCTTGGCTGTAGAGGTGAGTAGAGGTCAGAGGTGCCAGGGAAGCCGGGTCTCGTCGAGCTGGGTCGTCGGATTCGTGATGAAGGACTTGCAGCAGACCGCAGTGTTCTTTAGGATGGTGCCCGCTTGATGCAGGGTGACTACTCCTTAGCCACAAGGGAGAATCTTGAAGAAGAAATCGTGAAGTCCTTTCGAAGAAAGTGGTATCTTGATTCCAAAGATGATCTACTTTGAACAGGGGGCCCGCTCCTATCTTTATACTAAAAAAGGGGGCTGACCCGGTGACTAGGTCCTGCCTATGGGTGGGACCAGGAGGGGGGTGGTTACACCCCTCTCCCCTGCCGGACTTCCCCAGGCCAGGGGCTGGTGTGCCCCTGGAACTGGTTCTGACTGGCCTATGCGTAGTGAGCACCGGGGTGCCACTCAGCAGTCACCTTCCTGAAAAGCCCTGCCTACCCAGGATACACAAAACCATGTCTGGGACGGTGCTAGCACCGCCCCTGACAGGAAACCCTTTGTCCAGGCTCCCCTCACTGGAAGGACTCCCAGCTGCAGGGGGTCAGACTCGTGTCTGTGGTGGCAGCATCCATTTTGTGGAGCTGAGGCTTCAGTTAACTTTAACCGGGGTTCACAGTTACATACATGTCGTGTCCCTCTAGAAGGGTGGAATGCTAACCCCGTCGCCAGAATTGGCGAGGGGTTAGTATTCCAATTCGTATGACACCTTACTCGACATGTTTTGATAAAGCAATACCAAAGATAGCATTTAACCGCGAGGATTATAATGCACTTAAGAGTATATGGTATGCGATATCATGGAACAGCTATTAGGACTTGATTCCGCAAGCTGCAGACAGGCTCAGCTCATGCCAGAGCACCATCTCACATGATTCCAAGCACTCTGCCTTCAGGATTGTCAAGGCCTGCCATAGGAGTGACTGATAGGAATCTGTGTGTCCATTTTAGGGTTAGGTATAGGTATACTACACCTACAGCAAAGGGTGATTACACGACTTTGCCCCAGCTGTCATGCAGCCAGTTGTGTCAAATTTAGGAGGCCAGCCAGGGGTGGCATAATACATGCTGCAGCCCCTGGCAGCCCTGGGTACACCTATGCCCTGAGTTACAGGGTCTGATAAGGTGGCCCAGTACCAATTGGTAGATGCACCTAGGGTACATGAGGTAATTTAGAAAGAGAACAGCCAGGCTGTGGGTCTGATTGGCAGGCCCACAGCCAGAGAAAGTCGTAAACCAGTGAAACAAAAGCAAAAAAATCTGGGTGATCATAGGATTGCAGACCCTACTCTCCTACAATAGTGACATACAAAACTTGCAGAGAGAACAAATCTTAAATACAGGGGTTCAGGCCATACATTTGAGTGACAAATACAGTCAGCATCTAGGTCATAGTTCAGTACAATCATCCCGGAAATTCCTCGATAGCAGAAATGCGAGGGACAGGTTCCAGATAGGGCCCTCTAGCAAAATGATTTTTTGATTCAATAAAACCTCTAACTAACATGGCAAAGCCTCAAAAATACAAAACCAGTTGCCAAACAGACGCCAACCTCTGATTGAAACACTGTGAGGGCTACATGGTCCCTGACTTTGGGAAGTGGTCACTTGTTTTTTATCCCACTTCACACAAGAACAAGTCAATAGGTCAATCAAAACTATGAACATGTTTTATGAAAATTGGACTAAGACATGCATCAGTTTGTACAGAAGTTCTCTACATGGTGCAAAATAATATGAGAATATGTGCAAATCGAACATAAAAGCATAATACATAATCCTTCGTTGGACAGTTTAAGCACTTAACCAGTATATAAACTCAACCAGTGGAAATGTTGTTGGAATCTACATGTAGGTTTCTTTCTGGCCATGCGACTGCAAGCATTTATCTGGCTCTCTGCATCTCTGTTTGGCTGCCTCCTTCTTCGACAGCCTAGCTGTCTCTCTGTATATGTATTTGTACACGTATGTGCTCGTTTGCATGCGACTGTATCCATTTGTGTCAAATAGTCATTCACTCTTCACAAGTGTACGAGAGAAAAGTTTTCTGTCATTCCCCTTTGGCTGAGATGGACAGGGCCACTTACTGGTGGTCACAGTTCATCAAGGATACTGAAAGAGGAAACCAGGGCATTCTACTTTAATCAGAGGAATAACTACGTTTGAGCACGTACCTTGAGGAGACGGATTGTTGAGATTGTGGCCTTACAACTAGCAGAGCTAGACTTTGCATTAAAGTACACAGAGTGGCATCATTCACGCAGAGGTATTAAAGAAATACATTTTGGGATGTGGGTTGCTCCAAAGCGGACAACGTCCCTTGTAGATAGGTAGGTAGAAGCAATGAATATGGGCGACGTGTAGGGGTGTCACATCTCCTATTCAAGTTTCAGGACCTGATAATGTAGTCCATCTCAGAGATCAGTTGTTAAAGAAAGGTCTGTCATTGTAAGGTGGTTATCTTTTAGTGAACTGTTCACTGGCTCACGACCTAACATTTGAAAGAGAGCACACTCAGATATTCTTATGTCAGGAGTTTTGTGTAGCAGGAACATGAAGGTTTAATTCTATGTAAATGTTTTGTGATGTTTATTAACATGATGTGTTTTACTTGGTTATCTTTTTTCAAAGCAAAACAGTCAGAGGTGCTGAAAAAAGGAAAACGTCTCTAAACATGTTATGAGCATTCCACACTAGACATGGGCTTAGATTACACGCTGTGCTCAATGTATGGGAGAAAGGGATAATTTGGTGTTTTCATTTTCGTGTCTTGTTGAGTTTTTGTGTTTATGACCATGCCAGAACTGCTTTGCAAAAGTAGAAGTAAAGCTGGAGGACAACCAGGGAGCTAAATGTGCAAGCAGCCCAAGTAATTTTATACCCTAGTCGGTCTTAACATGAAGCTATTTATTTTTCTGTTGTGTTCAATACCATGTAACTTTTTAGATTTTGAAGAATAAAGTGGAAAGAAGTAGGCTCAGTTATTGACTTTCTGAGAAGTTCGACTGAGTACAGGATAATGTGTCTCCTGATTGAAGATACTTCAGTGTTTGTCTGATCAGCATCTAGGAAGGGAAAGCCAGCAGTCTACATCTAATGAACAGCTACAAATAGATTATAGAGTTACTAAATCTATGAAGGTATACTACACGTACAACAGTAGAAAGTCAATAGTGTTTGCGGTTCCTCTCGAGGGTAACTCAGAATGTCCATCTCTACATAATTCACTTATGTATTCTTTTAAATCATATCCTTCACATCAAGATATATTTTTCCAAGTGTGTCTAGATCTCTGGCTCTTTTTAGTAACGTGCGGTCGGGGAGAACATGGCGGCCCTGAGCTAAGCGGTCGCTTGCCTCCGGAGGCACCATCGTCCCACACCTAAAAATGCTTCAAAATTGAGACTTGTAAACTTGCAGGATCCCTGTTTCAGGGACCCGCTACGAATTGGGGGAGGTTCGATTCACTCATTAGTTTTAAGAGAATTTGTCGTGGGGTACATGTAAACCTACCACGTTGGACTGCTGCCGCCCTGGAGTTGAGCCCGTAGAGCGGCGGCGCGCGGACTCATCCAAGCAGGTTCTAGAAGAGGCAGAGGCAGCACTGGGAGCCTGTGTGCGCCATTCACGCAGGAGAAAGCTGTGTGTTTGGAGGAGACTGACGGGTGCTTGCCCTTGGGGATCCTCACCTCTGCTCTTCCATGTCTACGGGGGTCCTGGAAGAGGGGGGTGACCCCGGTGCATCTTTTTCACTTAGAGCGCCTGCCGAGGAGGACGGTAAGCTTCTCCTTTCACGCCGCAGAGTCTAGCAGAGCAGCAATCGGTGGGGGAGCAGGGGGGGCCTGTTTGGTGCTGCACAGCGGGGTTTTGTCTGTCAATATTAGAACACAGATAGTAAAGAGTGCTAGGAGAGGCAGGGAGGTGCAGCGAAGGAGGTGACTAAAGGGAAACCCTCCGATAAGAATATTAGGCAGCACCCGGATGGTGAATCGGTCATAAATAATAGCCCAACGAACAGGAAGGAGAGTACCGCCTTGGCCACATAATTTGAAAACAGCTCAACCTGCCAGCTCGGTGAAATTAAGGGCAAGAGCATTAAAACAGGCAGAGTGAAGGGTAAACCTTCAGAGTTAAGAACTAGGATTACCCCATCCTTGTGATCCTACTTTAAAATTCAACCTCAGGTGCTAAACATGGCAAAGCAGAGGCAGACTCTTAAACAAGCATTGGAAATGCAATAGGTCTCGCATTAGAAAAGTTGGAGCTATTGGTCTTGTAAATGTCATAATTTTTTAAGTTATGTTTTTATAATAGCAAATGTATTAATGTTGTCATTGTAAATGCCAATATTTTTTGAATTTGCAAATGTGACACCTATAGCATTATTTAACATTTTTTTGTGACATTTGTAATAAAGCTTGACTCAATCAACTGTACATTCCACGATGGCCATTTTGCGAAAGCTAGTCATTGTTGGCTCCTTGAAGACACTTAAGAATAGATAGGACCATTCATTCTAGTGCCACCTGCGTGCAATAGCCCCACGTTGTGCTGTACATAGGATTTGTCTCATCCACCATAAAAGAAAACAATCACATACCGCAATGAGATGCTTTTTGACAACAACCACCTCATCGCTCTCAAAAAACATGGGAGCAATTTATTAAAAGCTGCAGTACTGTGTGTCTTTAAAATATTCTGAAAGCTCGTCGACATTACATTGAAAAAACCCAGAATGCAATGCACGCGCATTATTGACTTTGGACCCTACTCCGGATCAATGTGAAACTGAAAGAAAGTGTCCCTGTGCTATCTTAATGAGCATTAAAATAAAGATTTACAGGGCTGCTGGTGGTATTGGGGGACGGCATGGGGAGATAAGGTCATTTACAAACAAGATATGGCAATTACATATTAGAAACCGCTGCTTCTGAACAGCCAGTAGGGCTGCGGATAAGAGATATGCTGCATCTTAAAAGGGCCAGGTAAAAGCCATTTGTATACAAGTGAAATATGATTTTTTTTAAACTGCATTTGTGCCTGTTAGGTATGGCTGGGGATGGAGCAGGCACCTAAAAGGCTGGAACAGAATAAATCACGTTTGTGATGTGACAGCCAGAGCAGCTGATGTTGGAACTTTGGAACTGAGTAGAGTTTTAGTGCTGGCTTGAAATGCTGTTTTGAGCAAATTATTTAATCTCTCAGTGCCCACCAAAATCATCCTTGTGTAATGTAACTGGTGCTTATCTAAAGCGCTAAGATACCTTGTGTGAGAGTTCACGGGATATAAAACTGCATAAAAAAATTAGATGTAGGGCTAAATATGAAACAATCACTTATCAAGCATTCACATACAATAAGCAGCGTCTTGCAAACGTCGAGAAAAAGAGAGAATCGGTCAATTGTAAGCAGAATGGTGCTTCTAAATGAAAGCCTAGTAAACCTCAAAACATTCATTTTCTATTAAAAACGCAGAATTTAAAAGCAGCGGTAAAAAGGTCACGGCGAGTGTTGGTTTTGTAGATGGAAAGCAATTCAAGATTAACTATCAACCCAACAGGTGCACGATACACCAGCTAAACACAAGCTTCGCTAAAACAGCGGAAAAATAAACAAGCCGGTACGTTAGAAGGGAGACAAGCTCTTGGCATTGGTGTGGGGAGGGGGGAGGAGAAATGTGACACGCCTGGCGGCCGTGAAAAGTGCGAAATGAAAGCCTTTGATGCAGCAGGGGGCGGAGCATATGCCTTTCAAGTGAAGCTGCTGGCGGCACCATGCTGGGGAAGCAACAGATGGCTGGCTTTCATGTGCACGCGCTTTTTAGGTCAATGCTCTTGCGCATTGAGCTTGCTTTTCACGGGCACAGCATCAAATCGCCCGATGGTTAAGCTCTGGTTAAGCCCCAATATATCTCGCAAGCTCAATGCGCAAGCGCATTGACAGGCGAGACCTAGAAAGACTTCTGGGCAGATTGAGTTGAGATCTTCTTTGGGGGACATGGAAGAGGCACAGGCAGTTGGCACCCCCAAGTCTGTTACACAAGCTGCACCTGTGGCCAAACCTTCAACTCTGGGTTCGGATGAAGGTAATAGCCATGCAGAAATTGCTAGCCCTGTACACGAAACGTAGGGGGTGAGTGGAGGTGGTGAGGGGGATACAATTTCTGCGGCCCATGATAACGAGGGCCCCAGTGTGGCAGGTCTGGAGGTGCTTTTTTCTACCCTTTCAATGGACATTAGAAAGGATTTTTCTGTCTCTGAGGCAAATCAGGGGGAAATCAGGCTCTTCTGTGAGTCTCTGCAGAAAAAAAATGGATCTCCTGAATTCGAGAACTGTCACTTTAGAGAGTTCAGTTGGAGAACTTAGGAACGACTTGGGAGCAGCTGAAGAAGATATACCAGTGCTTAAAAAGGAAGAAGTCGCGCTCAGAGATAGACACGAAATGTTGGAAAATAACTCTTGGCATAATAATCTGCATCTTTTGAATGTTCCTGAGGGAAAGATCTTAAAACATTTATTGTAACTCTCATAATGGAATCAGTCCAGATCGAGGAATCGGAGGAAGACCTAAAGAAAGACATACAGAGGATCCCTTCAGGAAACATCCTAACGGGACAAAGCCAAGAAAAATCTTAAACTTTCTCACATTCTCCTTGAAAGAAAAAATTCTGAACTGTGCTTTAAAACAAAAATCATTGAGACCTAAGGACTTTGCCTTCCAATTTCGCTCGGACCTTGTGCATGCCACTTTGAATCGACAGTGGGAGTTGGGCAGGAAAATGGAAGATTTTAAGAGGCTGGGTGCGGTGGCCCAGCTAAAATTTCCTGCACTTCTAAAAATCATGCTTAATAACAAAATGTACAACTTAAAAACAGTGCAGGAGGCGGATGAGCTTTTGAAAAACTTAACCAAAGTCTCCAAATAGTTTTGCAACAATGACAGGCACACAGCGGGGCATCTGGGAA
This sequence comes from Lissotriton vulgaris, assembly GCF_964263255.1. Classification (NCBI taxonomy): domain Eukaryota; kingdom Metazoa; phylum Chordata; class Amphibia; order Caudata; family Salamandridae; genus Lissotriton; species Lissotriton vulgaris. The sequence goes on from NC_141691.1 coordinate 1,754,250,929, forward strand.
CTTTATACTTCAAGACTTAGGATCCTTTAGAAATTGAGCTTTCTTCTTCGACTAGTTTAAAACACATGGGGTCATTGCACAAGGTATAGACTTTTAGGATTCTTTTTTTGCCTGTTTGAATTTACTTTTAAGAAATAAGTGAGATCTTTGGAAAGGTCAGATGGGTGGAACACTGCATTGGCTCCAATCAAAGTGCTAATATTAGGAGGGTTGCCATCTTGGTAAAAAAGCATGTAAATGCTCGGCTTTTAAGTTCGATGGTAGACCCGGGTAGCAGATGGGCCATCATCATGCTATCCGTCAAAGGGTCTCTATTAACGGTAGTAGGTTATTATGGCCCTAACCAAGATGGCCCATCTACTCTGAAAACTATTTTTGCGAATATCTTGGAATTTCCAGAACCAATCATTCCTGCTGGTGACTTTAATATAGTCCTGAATCCTCAGTTGGACAAGTCACCAAGTAGCAGGGCAATGGGTTATCTACATCTAGGACATTTCTCCAAATGATGATGAAGCAGCACGGACTGAGTGACATTTGGAGGGAAAGGTTGGGTTCCAATTTAGGTGTCTCGTTTTATAACCATAAATACAAACATAAATCATGGATAGATTATATTCTGTTCAGTCATGATCTGAGAAACAAAACGAAGGCTATAGGTTATCTGACCCCCCCCACCTATCAGACCATGCAGTGGTATGGATAGACCTAACGTGGGCAGATAAAGAACTACCAGAGGTGTGGACGTTTGATCGTTTATTACTTTCAGACGATTCAGAAGCCAATTATTTATCTCAGGAGACAGAGTGCTTACTAAATATAAATGTTGGGTCAGCAGAGATCTCAGTAGTGTGGGATGCCTGGAAGGCCTATCTTAGAAGCCTGGTAACCAGTAGGATTTCCTACAAAAACAAGCAATATAGAGAGGAGGTGGAGTGGACTGAGTGTGATATGAAGGTAGAGGAGCCGAACATGAAAGAACTAGTTACTTACCTGTACACTATGGTTCTCCAGTATTATCTTTCATAGATTCACATGCTTGTATCTTCCCCGTCGTCATGGTGGGAGTCTCCCGGTAAATAATAATCATAGCAGTAGAAGAAAAACTGCCTGAAACCATAGAGTAGAGAAACCAGAGGGTAACCTCTCCTCCTCATTATGTGGCCCAAACTACAGCCAATCAGCAACCAGCCCCAGCCTACACCATTCCCAGCAGAGCCACCATACCTCAGATTTCCTACCGCCCAAGAGTGAGCTATACAGGAAAACCAGAGATAAAAGGCGGTCTACCTAAAGGAAACGGGGAGGCGGGCGGGCGCATGTGAATCTATGAAAGATAATACTGGAGAACCATAGTGTACAGGTAAGTAACTAGTTCTTTCTCCAGTATTCAATCTTTCATAGATTCACATGCTTGTATCAGATTAGATAGCAGTTCCTGTAGTTAGAGCGTTTCCAGGCTAGACCCCTTTCCTATCTCGGGGCTGTGTGCCATAAATTGCTTCTATTACAAAAGAACTTTCCACAATACCAAGGCATGATCAATTAAACATGGTCATCATAATTATTTGCGTAAAGAGAAAAGCATCTTATACAGTAAACAGAAATTTGCAGAATACAAGTCATAAACATGTACCTTATTTAAAGAGATGTCGCAGGACTGCCTGTCCCACTGCTGCATCTGCTTTCCATTCCGTGTCCAGACAGTAATGCTTGGTGAATGTATGAGCAGTCGACCAGGTTGCTGCTCTACATATGTCTGGAAGGGGTACTCCTGCCAGCAATGCAGAAGACGTCGCCATTTTCCATGTATCATGGGCACGGACTTTCCTGTCGAGAGGTCTTCCTGCTTTCTCATGACAGAAGCAAATAGCGGAAGCAATCCATCTGGATATGGAGGAACGTGAAAGGGCCAGCCCTTTTCTGACCCCTGAGTAAGCAACGAACAGTTGGTTTGATTTGCGAAAGCTTTTAGTCTTTTCAATGTAAAATTTTAGGCATCTGCCGATGTCCAAAGTATGCAAAGCTTTTTCAGCCGCCGTGGATGGGTTCTTAAAATATGTCAGCAGGATGACAGGTTCATTCATATGAAAATAAGAGGGTATTTTAGGCACAAATTTAGGGTTGGTTCTTAGCATCACCTTATCCGGCTTGAATTGAATGAAGGGATCCAATATAGAAAAAGCTTGTATCTCGCTCACTCTTCTGGCAGACGTGAGCGCCAACAGCAAAGCCACCTTCCATCACAAAAATTGTAATTCTGATTTGTGTATGGGTTCGAAGGGAGCTTTCATCAACTGCGACAATACTGTGTTAAGCTGCCATGAAGGTGGAGGATGCTTGACAGGAGGAAACTTCCTGAACAGCCCTTTCAAGTATTCCTTGATTAGCCTATTAGACCACAAGGAAGGGCATCCTGGTGATCTTCTATACCTGGAAATTGCAGCTAGATGGACTTTTATAGATGAGTGTGCCAGTCCTGATCTGGCTAAATGTAGTAAATACGGAAGGATTTGCTCAGCCGAGGACGTTAAGGGATGCAGTGTCTTAGTCATGCACCAACTACAGAATCGCTTCCATTTTGCTACATATGTCCTGTTGGTAGACAGAGCCACAGAACTTTGCAGTATTTCACGACATTCTGGGGTGATATCTAGGGACCGGAATTCGTGCTCAAAAGGTTCCAAGCAGACAATCTTAGCGAGGTCAGTTGCGGATGAAGTACTTGGCCTCTGTTCATGGAAATCAGATCTCTGGTTATCGGGAGCTGTATTCTCGGTTCTACCGACAACTGCAGAAGCTCCGTATACCAAAACTGCCTCGGCCATGCCGGGGCTATCAGTATTATCTGGCAAGGTTGTGCTCTCATTTTCCTTAGTAGTCTGGGAATTAAGGGAAAAGGAGGGAAGGCATAGGCAAACATCCCTGTCCATCTGAGGTGAAGAGCGTTCCCTCTCGAATCCTGTTGGGGGAACCTGCTGGCATAATGACTGCATTTTTTGTTGCTCAGAGTCGCAAACAGGTCTAGACCTGGTTTGCCCCACACTTTGAAAATCCGGTTCAGCTGGATCTGGTTGATTTCCCACTCGTGGCAAATGTCGGATGACCTGCTTAACAGATCCGCTTTTGTGTTGTCCACTCCCGGAACATGTTCTACTTGCAGCGATATTTTCTGACCCAATAGCCATTTCCATATTCTTTGTGCCAGAATCGACAAGGGTTTTGATCTCGTTCCGCCCTGTTTGCGCAGGTAAAACATTGTTGTTGTGCTGTCTGTCCGCACCAAAACCGATGAACCTTGGATTCTGGGAAGGAAAGCCTGGAGGCCCAGAAAGACTGCTTCCAATTCCAAGAGGTTGATGTGACGTTTCGCCTCTTGAGGAGACCAAAGGCCCTGAATTTCCAGGTCTTGCAGATGAGCCCCCCAACCTCGCAATGAAGCGTCTGACGTCATGACGTAGCTTGGTGATTGTGGTTCGAATGTGAGGCCCTTTGTTAGGTTGCTCCTGATACCCCACCATGACATTGCCCGCTTGATCTGATTTGTCATGACCAGCTTGTCGTCAAAGGAACCCCGGGCTTGGACCCACTGCTTGTCCAGGGCTTCCTGTAACGGTCTCATTTGCAAACGGCAGTTGGGGATCAGCGGAATGCAAGAGGATATCATTCCCAGTAAAGATTTGAATATCCTGATGGAAGTGAACTTTTTTGCTGCTAGGGATGCAGTCAGATTCAAGATCTTCGTTATCCTTTCCTCTGAAGGGTAAGCTTTCAATTCTTGTGTTTTCAAGATTGCTCCTAAGAACTGTAGAACGCAGTCGGGACAAAGGATGACTTTTCCTTGTTTATCCGAAGACCTAGACCTTGGAAGAGATCCATGCACTTTTGTAGAGATCTTCGCGTTGCTTGGAACGATGGTCCTTTTATCAACCAGTCGTCCAAGTATGGGAACACCTGTAGACCTTGTTTTCTTAAGTGCGCCGCTATAGGGGCCATGCATTTCGTGAAAACTCTGGGGGCGGATTTCAGTCCGAAAGGTAAAACTCTGAACTGGTAATGGCGCCCCTCCACCATGAATCGAAGATATTTTTTGTGCTTTTCGTGTATCGGAATGTGGAAGTATGCTTCCAGCAGGTCTAGAGAGACCATGTAGTCTCCTTTGCGAAGCAGTAGCAATATTTCCTGCAAGGATAGCATACGGAAAGAAATCTTTTTTATGTATGTGTTCAGATCTCTGAGGTCCAGCACCGGTCTCCATTTCGATGACTGCTTTTTCCTTATAAGGAAAAAGTGCGAATAAAAACCTGTTCCCCGCTGGTTTGGTGGTACCTCCTCTATTGCTCCTTTCAGAATGAGCGATAAGACCTCTGCTTTGAGAGCCGTTAGGTGTTGATGAACTCTGCAAAGGGGTGGACGATTTGGAGGTTTTTGCGAGAATTCCAGGGTGTGACCCTGTGTAATAATGTCCAATACCCATCTGTCCGATGTTATGGACTGCCAATACGGGAGAAACTGAGAGAGGTAGTGGAACTGGTTGATCTGAAGCGGCAATAGAGGCGCCTGCGGAACATCACTGTCTGCGCCCAGAGTCCTGCTTTCCTCTGGCTGCGGACTTTCTCCTTCCCTGCTGCTGGAAGGAAGTGTTTGAGGACCGATATTGTTGGTTGGAGGGGTACTGACGGTAGCCCTGCTGGTTATACGGTTGGTACCGATTAGATTGATAAGAGGAACGTTGTTGTTGAAAGTGTCCTCTGGATCCTCGACCGCAAAAGGACTGATAACGGCCCTGTTGCAATGATCCCAAGGATCTAGCAGTGTCGGTATCTGCTTTTATCCCCTGCAACGCCTCATCAATCTGTTTTCCAAAGAGACTTTCTCCATCGAATGGCATATCCAATATCTTAGACTGGACTTCCGGCCGAAAAGACGTAGCCTTGAGCCATCCCTGCCTCCGTAGGGTTATCGCCCCGGCCATTTGGCGAAAAGCTATAGATGATATGTCCATTGCCACATCTATGGACTCCGACGCTGCTCTGGCTCCATCTTGAAGAATGGTAGTTGCCTCCTCTTTCTTGTCCTCCGGAAGGTGCGACAGGAAAGGCGCGATGTCCGACCACATCTGTCTATTGAACCGACTCAGCAGAGCCATTGCGTTGGTAGCTTTGATGGAAGCCGCTGCCATCACCGCAAAGCGTTTTCCTATGCCATCCATCTTCTTGCCCTCCTTATCTGGGGGCGCCACGCATGTGGCCATCGGGTTCTTGGAGCGCTTCTGGGCTGCTTGAGTCACCACCGAGTCTGGACAAGGATGTCCAATAAGGCATGCTTAAGCCTTCTCTACAGCGCGATACTTCTTGTCCAGCCTGGGTATGGACGCTGGGACTGAAGCTGGATTCTTCATCAATTTGAGTCCTTCCTCCCAGATATGCTCAATGATAGGAATAGCTCTTACCGACTTCCTGGAGGACTCCTTAAAGTCATAAAGGAAGCAATCGTTTTCCTTGACTGGCATAGAAAGCTTGAACCTTGTAGCCGCTTTCTCCATCAGGTCATGAAAGCTGGCTATATCCGCTGGAGGAGAACTTGATTGAGGCAAGGGTGACGCCGGAGACGTTGGAGCAATATATTGGTTCCATTCGTCTCCCACTTCCTCGTCCTGAGCAATTTCTCCTTCTTCCTCCTCATGATCCGACTCATTCAGGTCATCACGAATTGTAATTACGTTTTGAACCTCCTTCCGAGGAGGGGGAGGTGGTTGAGTTATAGGCGCCTCTTTAACAGGTTGAGAGCTTTTCTCAGAGGCCGCAGGAGCATTATCTTCTGGAAAACGACGATAATAGTTGTCTATCATACTCCTTAAGTCGGATATTAAAGAGATTGGCACCGACATTGACTCATCTCGTGCAGGCGTATCCACTTCCTCCTCATCATCATCATAGTGATAGGCCTGGTGGAAAGACTCATATCTCATTTGGCCCCTGACCGGCCGGTCTGTAAAGGCATAGTCCTCCTGTTGATCTTCCTCATCAGTGTCCTGATGCTTAATATGGAGCTGCGAAGGACTGTACGCCGCTCCAAAAGATCCTTCCTCCTCCGATTCCTGGCCATCTAGAATGGTGGAAGGTAGCAGAGGTGATATCTTTGGCGTTGAAAACTCTCCTTTTCTGCTCGTCAACCCCCCCGTCGACGGAGCAATCCTTTTAACAGAAATGTAAGTGGACGTTATTTTTGTTGGAGAAGACATCTTCAATGATTTATCCGCCGTCGACGGGGTCGTCGACGGGATCGTCGACGGGATGCTCGTCGACGAAGATCTCGCCGTCGACGAAGACTTAACACTCACCGTCGACGGAGTCGTCGTTGTCATCGTCGTCGACGAAGCTGTCGACATCGAGACTGTCGTCGTCGTCGACGGACTGGTCCTGGTCGTCGACGGAACGGTCGTCGTCGCCATCGTCGACGGAACGGTCTTCGCCGCCGTCGTCGACGATCTCGTCGTCGATCTGACTGGATTTTTAACAGATCTCGTTGACGGAAGCGACGACGGAGCCCTCTTTTCTGAGGAAGGCTTGAGAGGAGTTGGAGGGAGGAAGTAGAAGGTTCACCTTCCTTAGATTTTCCTGCTTTTTGACTCACATCTCCCTTTTCCTCAGAGGACCCTCTTAACTTCTTAGAGGAGTGTCCCATGGCTTCTCCTTCAGATTCGGAGTCATGAACCTTCCTTTTCTGAAGCCATATTAGGAGGCGCCCTTCCCTATCCCTCAGAGTTTTGGGAGGGAAGTTCTGGCAGTACTTGCAGTCCTTAGGGATATGCTTGGGGTACAGGCAGTACAAGCATTCCTTGTGAGGATCCTCAGAAAAAAGTCTGCAAGCTCTGAAAAGACTCTTCTTAGAGCTTTCAGACATCGTGACTGAAGTAATTCCAACAAGAAAAAACAGTACCTGAATCCAGCTGACAAAGGTCAAAAGTTCAGTGAAGAGAGAGAAAAAAACTGAGCAGAGCTCAGGGAGACTCCTTCTCACACGAAGGCGGTTAGAAATCTGAGGTATGGTGGCTCTGCTGGGAATGGTGTAGGCTGGGGCTGGTTGCTGATTGGCTGTAGTTTGGGCCACATAATGAGGAGGAGAGGTTACCCTCTGGTTTCTCTACTCTATGGTTTCAGGCAGTTTTTCTTCTACTGCTATGATTATTATTTACCGGGAGACTCCCACCATGACGACGGGGAAGATACAAGCATGTGAATCTATGAAAGATTGAATACTGGAGAATGGGGAGGTCGACGGAGTAAAACACCAGGAACATCAGGCAAAATTGGTAACCCTTAAAGATCAGTTGGAAAGTATTATTCAGATCAGGAGCTCTAAAAGATGGGAGGCTAGTAAGCTTGCCCATTTTGAATACGGGGAGGGGGCCAGCAAACTCCTGGCATGGAATGCCAAGACCGACAGGGCACGAAATTTTAGAAAACAAATTGATATTTAACACAATAATACAGTGGCTGTCACGGATGAAGAGATTGGAGAAGCTTTCTTGGTCTTTTTCCAAGATCTATATAATGAAGACAATGTGGTAGATAGCAATGGGGTTTGGGAGTGGCTAAGTGGGATTATTCTCACTTCTTTAAACTCCTCCCAATGGTTAGAGCGGCAGACCCTGATGCAGAGTTCTGGCCAGAGACCAGGGTTCCATTCCCGCCTCGGCGGGGTCTCGAGCTCAATTTCCTCGGACCTGTTAATTCTCGCCTCGGTGCCTCTTCTAATCACGGGCCCCACGCTGCAACTCTGGGCAATAGCTTGCTTAGCCCCCACACCGGCCCCAATAGCGCTAAGGATGCCTGGCTTCACCCTGAGGGTGCCCAGGAGTGGACACTTCACATGGAAAGCCAGGAGGGGTTCCACAGCGGTATGAGTATCAGCGCCAGGAAGCCGTATAGGCGACACCGCATGGTGACAGTGCGCTCTATAAGTACCATGACATTTACAAAGAGAAAATCTGGAGCTTGATATATCCCAGCAGGAGGTCAGGAAAGCAATCGCCGCTTGTAAAGGTGGCAAGGCTGCAGGGCCAGACGGGCCTCCAGCGGAATTTAATACATTTTGGGAGAAGCTATAATTCCAACTATGACAACTTTGTTCAACAAGATACTAGTTGAAGGTGCTAGATCTGCTTTGTGGGGTAAAGCAACCAGAACATTAATTTTAAAGGCAAGGAAATCACTGGCAGACTGCAGGTCTTATAGACCCATCTCCCTCTTAAACACAGATCATAAGGTCTTCACTAGGATCTTGGCAGATAGATTGGGTGCAGTGGCGGGTGGTATATTGCATTTAGATCAAAAGGGTTTTTTAAGAGGTAGGAATCTTTTCGATCTTACTTATGATTTTATTGGTGCCATTGACCACTAAGGCTTTCGATAGGGTCAACTGGAATTATCTATCGGCAGTGTTGGAAAAGTTCAACTTTGGGGTGAAATTTCGCAGAGTAATCCAGCTTATATACAGAGGCCCTTCAGCAAGACTATTAGTCAATGGTAAATTGACTAACCCCTTTAAGATCACTTGGGGAACCAGGCAGGGCTGCCCCCTCTCTCCTCTCCTATTCGATATGTACATGGAGTCTTTTGCTCAGCGTCCCAGGGATGAGATGGGTATTACACCATTCAAGTTTGGAGCATAGGAGTGGAAAATAACTCTGTATGCGGATGACGTCCTGATCCTTACATCTGACTTAGAGTTGTTGTTCCCTCATGTCATTAGGTTAGCACAAGAGTTTGGCCAAGTGTCTGCCTACAAGGTAAACGCAGAAAAAACAAACATCCTGGTATGGAAGCTGCCGGAGTGTAAACATCGGGGCAAAAGCGATTTGAGATATTTGGGGGTTAGGATTGTCCAAAAAAGACAAAATTTCGGGGACCAACCTAGCAAATGTTTCCAAGGAATGCCAAAGACTGAAATCGTGGGTCCATCCCCCATTTACTATTATAGGCAGAATTAATTTGATTAAAATGGCAATATTGCCAAAAATGACTTTTCTTTTAATTCTATTATTTTATACTTTGAGAAGCAGGCCATTGACACACTGCAGCAATCAATTAATTAATTTTTGTGGGCTTACAAAGCCACGAGAATATCATGGAAGAAACTAAGGCGGAGGAGGGAGAAAATAGGTCTTACACTACTGGATCTCCAGTATTATGCCTGGGCCTTCCAATTAACACAAGAAATCCCCAGATTTGTCAGAGGGGGGAGGGGGGGGGGCATGTTCTCGGCCATGCTGGATGGAGTGGGATTTTCACAGGAGAGGTTCCTTTTTAAGAATGGAGACCAGAAGTTTTTTAAGAAGATCAGACTGAAGGTCCTACTGGATATGGCTCGTACATGGGCCAGAATTAAGCAAAGTGCCAGCTTAAACTATTTTTCAAGTTAGGCTCCTTTTTGGGACTCTCCGGGGGCTCCGGACTGCCTGAAAGATAAACTGGCAGCCCCACTGAATACATCTGGGCTTCTAGTGTAGGGGGGGGGATCTAGCTGCTGAGGGCTCACTCCTGCCCTGGGAGGCGCTTGATGACAAACTAGGAGGGCATGTCCAGGTTTAAATATTTGCAATTGCAGAGTTGGTCCCAGAATTTGAAAAAAACTATAGGTGAAGGAAACATTCCAGAGGAGCAACTGGTATTAAGACCGGTGGGGAGGAAAGAGGTGTCTCTTTTACTTGACCATCGAGGAAGTTATTGATGGGGATTTTAAATTAGCGGAAGAACTGTGGGGTGCTTTTATATCAGATGTAGACTGGGAGGACTTGTGGCAAACTTCTTTCAACACCTTGTTTTCAGTGGTAAAACCAGCTTGGCTCAGGAGGAACCACTATTTCACTACACACAGGGACAATTGATCTCCCTCTAGACGTTCTACAATTACAAAAGGCCCTCCTGCTAGCTGTTAGAAGTGTGATTTGGTGAACGCTTCAGACATTTAAAGATTGCCCAGCTATCTCTGAATTTTGGGAGAGGGTGGGGGCTACCATAGCGGACAACTTGGGGACCCGAGTCCATATTTCTCTGGTCCTGATTATATTTGGTATTACTGGAGAAGTTATAGGTCCATCCAGGGGGTTCTTATTTTACGCAATCCTGCTGGCTAGACGGAAAATTTGTAGGAGATTGGTGGAAACTCTCTGATTGTGCTGGGTCCTGCTTTCTCTCTGCTGGGCCTGCAGCTACAGCCAATAGTTACGATCAACCAGAGGGGAGTGCGACCACCCTTTCCCTTAAAAGGAGGGGTCAGTTACACCTAGTAGGTTTGTTGTTTGTCGGTAGGAGGGCGGCATCTTTGGGGCCCTACCTTGATTGTCTACTTCTCTAGAAATAGAGTAAGGATAGCAACATCCTGCTTTTCTGTTTACTGCGGATGAGGATTAAAAAGAAAAAAAAAAACAAATTTAAGATATACTTTGTCAATCTTTTTAACTCTATCCTGGAGTCTTGATATCCCAGAATGATTATTCCCAAATCGTTGCACTATCCGTCAAAAATAGCATTAACACAAACATAGCGGCCTGCTACACAACCATGCAGTTGGGAGATGTTCTCCCCCATCGCCATATGTTAACTCATACAAAGTAACCTTCCAATAGGTTTGGCTCCTCACACAAGTCACGTCTGTATATTATTCATATCTACAGCACTTTATTACTTGATCTAGGGTGGGGTTAAGGAGTTCTAAATCTAGCACAAAAACCTCAGTGCGCCATGTTACCTCCAGCACTCGTTCAGCCGAGTCTGATGTCTGAACATCAATTCTGATCCTTCTTCCATTAGGCAGATAAACATCTAAGTCCACTTTATGTTCTTGAATCCTGAATGTATCCTGAAAAAAATATAGCATATAGACATTAGTGGTAGGTGTATCCAATATTTCAAATAAATTATTTTCTTGATTAGCCTTAGATATGCATTATACCTTTAGTGACAACCAGATGTTTAGACTGTATAACGTTTAGGCAAAGATACTGACTGTCACAAGCAGAAGCTACATTTGTTTTAAAATGCACCCCACAATATTGTTATTGTCCGATTAGAGACCAAGGTCATAGTTCCCTTTAAGCTGCGTGCATGAACAGGTACCCACAATCCATTGAGCCTGAAGCAGAGCGCCCCACACCGAATTATCAGGCTGCCATTAATGCTTTGGTGAAGCTCATGAAATCACTCCGCTTAGATGAGAGGAAGGCATGCAGTCAATTTGAGAGTGTTTTTTACCGATAGGCTAGGTGCTAGTTTTTTTTCCGCAGATTTATACAGCGCAAACTTAACCCAAAGGTCTTTGACCGCATTACATTAGCATCAGTTACAATACAGAAAATCAAACATTTTTGTGGCACAAGGAGAATAAGTGATTCGTCCAGAATCACCGGACGTTGATCCAGCGCCTATACAATGGCCCGGCTCAGCTCTGGCCAGAAGACACGCTCTATCCTGCCAGGGGACGGAGATGTTCATCCTACACCACCCGCTAGCTAGCAATGTTTCTGTATCTGGAGGTGCCTGCTGCCCAGTCACTGTGTGCAACAGAAGTGTCCGAGAGCAGCCTATGCTTTTATGTGGATAGACCGTGACAAGCTGCAGTACAGATGAAGTGCTGTTAAAAACGTATTTTTTTATTTCAAGGGACCATTCAAATGAACGTGAACACCTGCAGTGGAGTGAGGGCCTAGATCAGCAGGGGAGGGCGAAACCCTAAAAATCAGTAAGGTAAATTTGGTATTCAGTCGGTTCATTCCTTCATGAGTTTGTCCCTTCTACTCGAACCCTTCGCCACCTCCATCTCACAGAGCAGGAAGGGACCTTGCAATTGGATGGTCCACAATTCTGCGGTGCACGGAAGAGACTACCAGCTACTCCTCTTCTAAAGGTTACTCCGTGCGCAGGGCTGGCCCTGCTCAGCCTGCCCTGGACCAGTCTTCCCATGTAGATTGCACCTGGTTTATTTTGTTATGTTTTTGCCTGACCATCAGAGTAAGGAAACAAAGCAGCTGACTTTTTCCACTTCTGAAATCTAGAGATGGAAACCATCTGTGAACTTTGTCAAGCCCTTCAGGACAGTATAATGTGTCCACCATCCAGCAAATATATTGTCACTCTGTTAAGAATTGTTCATTCCAAGCTGCGAACCTCCGTATGCAATGCAATAGGTCTTGCATTTGCGAGATTTTAAGCTATTGGCATTGTAAATGACGATGCCTTTTATTTATCTGGTTTGATAATTAACACATAAATAACAAGCATTTGCAATGCAATAGGTCTTGCAGCATTAAAGTTTGAGTTATTGGCATTGTGTATGACAATGCGTTGCATAAATTTTTTAGCATACTTTGAATTGGTGAGCACTTTGAGTGTGTTCAAGAGTGCTGTTGCTCACAGCTGTTATTATTCACGCAGCTCTAATGATGCACCTCACGCATGGGGCTGACGCAGTTATTATTCACAAAGCTCTGACGCTCTGATGATGCACCTCATGCACGGGCTCACAGCTGTTATTATTCACGCAGCTGTAATGATGCACCTCACCACGGGGATTACACACAGGTACGTTCATTTTTTGTTTTTAGGCGTGTGGAGAGCAAGTGATTTCCCCAGAATCACACGATGTTGATCCACCTCAAGACACCAACCGGTTCGCCAGTTCCAAGATCGGCGGGTTGTGGTTGCTGACGTGCAATATGGCTAAAAAGTAGATACACACCACAGCACTATTGTTGCTGGGTCTGCTTCCCAGGAGATAGGAGATGTCACGCGCACGCTCTGCATTTACAATGCAATAGGTCTCGCATTTGCGAGAGTTTATGCTATTGGCATTGTAAATGGCAATTGTAGGAAGGTACCTCCTGACTATGGTTGCCCCCAACTTTTTGCCCTGTGTTTTAGCTGGTTTTTGACATAGTTGACCTGGGGCCCTGCCAATCAGGACCCCAGGCCTACTGCTCTCTCTGTAAAATGGGTTCCATGTACCTTAGGTACATTTCCAATTGGTACTGGGCCACCTTATCAGACCCTGTAACTCAGGGCATAGGTGTACCCAGGGCCTACCAGGGGCTGAAGCATGTATTATGCCACCCCTGGCTGGCCTCCTAAATTTGACACAACTGGCTGCATGACAGCTGGGGCAAAGTCGTGTAATCACCCTTTGCTGTAGATATAGTATACCTATATCTAACCCTAAAATGGACACACAGATTCCTATCAGTCACTCCTATGGCAGGCCTTGACAATCCTGAAGGCAGAGTGCTTGGAATCGTGTGAGATGGTGCTCTGGCATGAGCTGAGCCTGTCTGCAGCTTGCGGAACCAAGTCCTAATAGCTGTTCCATGATATCGCATACCATATACTCTTAAGTGCATTATACTCCTCGCGGTTAAATGCTATCTTTGGTATTGCTTTATCAAAACATGTCGAGTAAGGTGTCATACGAATTGGAATACTAACCCCTCGCCAATTCTGGCGACGGGGTTAGCATTCCACCCTTCTAGAGGGACACGACATGTATGTAACTGTGAACCCCGGTTAAAGTTAAACGAAGCCTCAGCTCCACAAAATGGATGCTGCCACCACAGACACGAGTCTGACCCCCTGCAGCTGGGAGTCCTTCCAGCGAGGGGAGCCTGGACAAAGGGTTTCCTGTCAGGGGCGGTGCTAGCACCGTCCCAGACATGGTTTTGTGTATCCTGGGTAGGCAGGGCTTTACAGGAAGGTGACTGCTGAGTGGCACCCCGGTGCTCACTACGCATAGGCCGGTCAGAACCAGTTCCAGGGGCACACCAGCCCCTGGCCTGGGGAAAGTCCGGCATGGCAGAGGGGTGTAACCACCCCCCTCCTAGTCCCACCCATAGGCAGGACCTAGTCACCGGGTCAGCCCCCTTTTTTAGTATAAAGATGGGAGCGGGCCCCCTGTTCAAATTAGATCATCTTTGGAATCAAGACACGACTTTCTGCGAAAGACATCAAGATTTCCTTCTTCAAGATTCTCCCTTGTGGCTAAGGAGTAGTCACCCTGCATCAAGCGGGCACCATCCTAAGAACACTGCGGTCTGCTGCAAGTCCTTCCTCCGGAATCCGACGACCCAGCTCGACGAGACCCGGCTTCCCTGGCACCTCTGACCTCTACTCACCTCTACAGCAAAGCTGAGAACAGTGAGTGCGACGAGACCTCGAGGGACCGACGATCGCCAAAACTGCACGACTTCTTTGCAACAAGCCCACCGTGTGCTCCACTGGTGAGTGCTTTGGGGTCCGAGAAGCCCCAACCCTGAGCAGCTCCAGCACCGAAGATCAGCCCTCCAGCATCTCCACGATCTGCATGGGGCCCTTCTGCTTTTGCGTGCTCACCGCGCTGTGTGGCTACTAGCCGGCTGGCTTGTGGCCTTCTTCACGATGCCCGACGACATCACTGCTGCTGGTCTGGTTGCTCCAGACTGGCCCTTGCTTCCTTCTTCAAGAGAGGCACCCCGGACCCTCCTGGTCCACTCCAGACGCCATTTTGAGTCCACCGCGTGGGCTTGAATTTGCCAAGGCTTTGTTGCCCAATCCTGGGTCCAGCGACGCCGACAGCTTCATCCATCGTGGGACAGCTCGCTCCTCCATCCTGGTCGCCGACAACGCCTCCTGGTCCGTGAGATCTGCGAGCACAGCGTCACCCACTCACCTAGTCGAGGTGACTACCATCCGGTGCCCTCCTGGTGCCACCTGACTACTGGCTAGTAGTCTCGAACTTGGTCCCCTCTGCTTTCAGGTGTCATCTTCCTTCGATCCAGGCTTGGATCCATCGAACTTTCTTCACTGGTCGCCTGCCAGCAACTTCTTTCTTCCAGGCTCCTGGTCCGTCTACGAGGATTCCGGACGTCTTTTGAGACTTATGCAGCTGCAGCCCCTGGGCTAGGTAACTTCGGCATTTCGGTGCCCCAGCATAGCCTCACTATCCAAGGGTCAGAATCCACTTTCGTTTTCCTCCTACCAGGTCGGGTTCGCCCGAGAACACTAACTTTGTCATTACTAGCTACCATAGACTTTGTCCCGCATCCCGCGTGAGAGTGCACACTCTGCACCCGAGTCCCCTAGGCCTCCTAGAAGTAATCTGAAGATTCTATAGTCAAGTCCTAGCGATTCCTAAGCCTATTAGTACTGTACTTACCTGCTAGTAATTTCGCATTCCACTTTCAGAATATATGGTTTTCCGTGCCCCTCGGGCATTTGTATATACTGTGCTAACTTAAGTATTTTCGTAAGAGTTTTGTTTTGTGCTTAGTACCCTGTCCTCATAAAGAGTACAGGGCTGTTGTGATCTAAATAAATATACTGTTTATTTTCATAACACTTGTGTGGTGTCCTTTCACTGGGTATTCAAGGGGTATATGTGTGGTAAACAGCTGGCTTAACACGCCCTCTCGAGTCTTTAGCCTTAGACTGCTCGTATCCATGCTACTAGGATAGCTGGTCTATAAGGTTGACTTACAACCAATCATCAATAAGGGTTGCTGGACTGATACATAGTGTTCACTAGAATAGTGAGCACTGCATATCAGGCCACCTTCTCACAGCAATGCCTTTTATTTATTTGTTTAAAAAACCAACACATTAATAAAAGGCATTGTAATCTACAATGCCAATAACTCAAACTCTAGTAAATGCGACACCTGTAGCATTGCAAATGCTTGTTTAATTTGCTGGTAACTTTGGCGAGGCTTGACAAAGCAACAGAAACCCTGGCAGACAATTTGGTTTTGCACTGTAGCCACTATTAGAACCATGCTCAACCTTGTCTTGTCTTAAACTTGGAAATGTCATTGATTTCTAAGGATGTATGTTGGATCTTATGGTACTGGTTTGATAACTATCAAGTGTCCTGAAATCCATTGCCCCTACATTTCGAAGACGGTGACAGTACCTCAAAGCATTGTAGGCCAAGAAGGACCAGGACAGCTAAACATGCTCCAGCACCCTATTCAGAAGCAGAGAGGGTGCTACTGCAGCTATCACAAGGACCCTGCACCTCATTTTGTTTTCAATGTGGTATAGAGGACAACTGCCCCGGTGCCCAGTTCACAATTGCAAACGTTGCTGCGGGACAGCAAGTACCCACTGAAAATGTGGGGGAAAATAAATGTACCTCACTGCCTTTGAGCACAGCGGTGGACTAACCCATAACACCACTGCCCTTGGAAAGGACCATGTCTACCCTACCCCCTCCTCCTTTTAGGAGCAGATAGCACTGAAGAGGCTACACAGTTATGGAAGTTGCTTGAATACATGAGTTTTCAACTCCGGAGAAGGTTGGATCCTGGTGATCTGGGCTTGGATTCGAGTCCTGAGTCTGCATATCATAACTATGCAGGCAGTGATCAAACATCTACATTTGCTACTCCAGGAACTCAGCATGAGCAATAACACAAATGCCATTAATAATTACGCGAGCTGTGAAGTGCCAATACCAAGTATTTTTTTCTGTACAACATACCTGCCTTCCTTTATTCTTTACAACCCACACGTCTACTTCTTCCTCAAATTCTAGCAAGCACCCCAACCTGCCTTCACTTTCCTCCCACTCTGCTCATTCTTAATATCCTTTCCCAAACTTTTGTCCTAGATTTCTGTTTTTCTGCCCCCTGTTCTTCATTTGAACTTGCACAAAGCTCACTGGTGGCTTCTTTGAAGATTACACCGTTTCAAGCGCTACACGACATCCATAATAGTTTGGAGTTTACTGCGCTTTGAATCCTCTCATTCCAATCAATCTGCCTCGTTTCCCGGGCTTCTCTATTTCAATCATGCCCCTCCATTTTCTCCACATTAAGTTTGTCGAGTCCAGGCCTTCATTCCCGCAAGATGGTCTCAAGGGCACCCGGGGGGGCGCTGGGCATAATTTGGGTGTGGGGGTAATTGTCCCTCCTCAGATGACACTGCGCAGCACGGCTCTAGGCGCTGCTTGGGTGAGGGCAGTTCTCTGGCTATTTTCTTTTCCTGACTACAATCACAAGCCGCCAGAGGGAGCTCCGATGCGATTAGCCCAGCAGTCAATAGATTCATCTAAACCCACCAGTCACTAGATTATAAGTGAGGTTAAAATGGCCGGCCCTCATATGACTGAGGAAGGTGCCCAGTGAGTCCCGAGAACTTCACTTCGACCTGCTGAAGGAAAAGAAGATCTATTAACACAATCACACAACTACTTTTGTAGCACTGAGTCCCGAGAACATCACTTCGACCTGCTGAAAAAAAAGAAAATCTATTAACCCAATCACACAACTACTGTTGTAGCAGTGAGTCCCCGAGAACTTCACTTCGACCTCCTGAAGGAAAAGCAAATCTATTAACACAATCACACAACTACTGTTGTACCTGTGGAAAATACCGAGAACTGCCTCCGAGTCAATCACTGGCCTCAAACTGTCATCGGGACAGCAGTCTGCAGAGAACTGCCCTCACCCAAGCAGCGCCTAGAGCTGCGCTGCGCAGTGTCATCTGTAAGGAGCTAGCCTTCCAAACATGGGGAAGAGACAGGGGAGGAGGGCGCGCAGCTGCCCTCAAAGAGAGCCCTGCCCCTTCAGGAGACAGAGGAGGGACAATCACCCCCACACCCAAATTATGCCCAGCGCTCCCCAGGGTGCCCTTGAGACCATCTTGCGGGAACTGGAGATGTGGAATTCTGTGATTAAAGTCGTAAGAGATGTGGCGCTAGCCCTGCAGACTGTGTGCTCTGTTGGCAGGCATCTCTTTGAAATGTACAGATGGGGGCAGCAATGAGCTTCAGAGGGGTCTGCTGGTGGCAACACAGAACAGATCACACCCACCTTCTTGCCGCGACTGAGGCCCTACATTTCTGTGATTAAAGCCCTAGCAGGTGGGGTGCAAGCACTCTGGACCCTGTACAGAGTCACAGGCTCTGCTTGCTGGAAACTTTGTGAAATATACAGATTGTGGCCACAATAAACTTCAGTGGTGTCTGCTGGCTGGCTGCCTTTAAAGTGCGTCCCGTACAGCAGCACTGGCCTTTGACAAACTACTTTTAAGCATTTCAATGTTAACTTTCATCTCGGGGATGGGTCAAGGTGAATGAATTCCAACGGAGCACGTCTACTTATGAAAACCGAACAGAATTTTGACACTGAATTATATTTTGCGCCGGTCCTGAATATCTCAAAGAAAGTGTGCGCGACTTATTTAACTGTCTTTGAATAAACGCGAGATTCACTGCAAAATTGTCATTTTTTCCCCACTAGACTTGAAATGTTGCCTTCAATTTTTACAGGTCGCATACTGCAATGTGGAGAAAGAAGCCGTTCCTGGGCTCATTTGCATACCCATAATGCCATAGTGTGCAACTGCTACTTTGGGCTGGGTTATTCTGTTTAATTGTGCTCCTGCTCGTGCAGTGATATGTTTGTAAGTTGGGGATGGAAAGCACAGAGTCCATGAACAGTGGGACTTCCTCTGCAAAGTCACCCTTGGTGTAAAATATTTCGACATGGGACCTTTATATAGCGCGCGTCGTAGTGAAAACTTTTAGTTCGCCAGCATTGCATTATAGCGTCTGGAGTTTCCTCTCGCAGGTGTCCAGGGACAACACTGCAGCGACTCGAGGCTGCCGCAGCATCTGAGGGGGGCTTCATCAGAGCAACAGCGAAGGGTTTCCGGCTACACTACAATCACAAGCCGTAGCTCCGATGCGATTTGCCCAGCAGAGGTTAAAATGGCCGGCCCTCATATGACTGAGGAAGGTGCCCAGTGAAGTGAGTCCCTAGAACTTCACATCGAGTGTTTCCGAGCAAACAGTAAAGTAAACCTTCATTTCTGTCCACCTCACCTTATTAAGAAATAAAGATTATATCAAAAAGTTACCTTGGCGGGGCTTGCTGGGCTTGCTTGTGTGCTTCCCAGAGAGACAGGAGATTGGGAAACGCGCGCGGCCGGCGCCGATCGCTTTCCAGACCGTGCTCGTGACATCTCCTGTCTCCTGGGAAGCAGACCCAGCAACATTAGTATCGCGCCTGCGCGATGGCATATGGCTTCGCCATATGCATCGCAGGCGCGAGACCTAAAAAGGCACTGTTAATTACAATGCCAATAGCGCAAACTCTTGGAAATGCGGCACCTATTCAAAGAAGCGCCCGCCATTGTCACGGGCTGCTTAGAAAGTGAAAGAGTGCATGGCGCGCTGAATGTTGCAAGAAAGCATGACGTGCCTGCAGTAGGAGAAACCATTTAAAGAAAATAGTGCTTACAGACTAAGAAAGACTCGCAGTGTAGCAACTTAAGTAAAAGGGTGAGTCCTCGTGGGAGGTTACAAATGTTGTCAAGGCGGTACTATGGAGGGACTAACAAGCCTATTAAAGAATCAGAAGCCAGCATTTACGTAGGTCAATAACAAGCCAATGACAAATTTAACCTCATAAGTGCTGCGCCAGTCCAACGGCCGACGGCACCACTACCTCGGGAGTGCTGCCGTCGGCCGTTCCAACTGCACCTGCGCAATGGAACGTTCAGCACTGGAGCTGGACGTTCCATAGCTGCTAAGGTGATAAGAGGGCTTTCCATTCCATACTCCAATATGGTCTAGCTCACAGAGAAACGCAGGCGCTGCACAGACTCAAACTAAAGAAAATAGAGGCTAAAGCAGCAACAGTGTCTGTGTGCTAATGAGCGAGAGTAAAATATAGAACTCCCCAAAAATTATGAAGCGTGTTAGAAATAGATAGCAAAAGTATGAGAAAACAAGAGAACAAGGTAGCAATAAGGAGGGAAAGTGTATGAGAAGAGTGACCATTAAAGACAGCAAACAAGGGAATTACAGTGAAGGAGGGAGGGTGACCAAGGAGGTATTTTGTGTAAAAGAGAGTGATAACGAGTGAGTGGAAGAAAGAGTTTGGGGACAAAGGCAGAGCGGAGAAAATGGAGACAGAGGCAAAGAGGAAGAAAACGGGACTAGATTATTGTGCCCTAGTTAAGTTCGCCCAGTCACCCAGAGTCCCAGGAACTAGTGGCAGGAACCCTGCAAAGCACTGATTTATGGCAGACATTGTGCAGCCCTGTAAGTGATGGGAAGCAATCCTGTGATCACGTAGAAGCCAGGATGTCACCCGCTGATCTGCAGACACCCTGTGGCATATAACGAATGATAAACGCCTATTATATGCCCTTGTAAAGTACAGGTAAGTAAGATGAGCCCTCGTATCCATATAGGAAGCACCATGGGGCCTAGTGGCTGAAAGGTAAGCAATACATGGGCCAGTCCCTGACGCTCAAGGATTAGGTGGCCCCGTAACTGGCATTATCTGATAGTAAGCATGATGTGGGCTAGTACCTCATGTTCAAGCACGTATTATATGAACCAAACCAATAACAGATGAAGTGTGTTCTGTTCAGTGACCTATGATTGGATGTTCTGTGGCAGTGACTATCAAAGGCACCATAGTGCTTGCTCTTGGAAATAAAGTCAAATCACAAAACATCTTTATATATTCTCATACATCATATTTAGCATTTTTCCATATTCTTACGACTAGCAAAGAGCATGACTGCACCGTTCTTTCATATTCATTGATTTCCGTATTTTAAGTATTTGAGATACTTTTTTTTTTAATATAAACTACAGATCCCGTCACTGCATAAAAGATCCATAATTTTTTTTAACTGGCATACAAGTTCTGATGGTCGATATTTTGTCTGCAACACTTTCACACAGGCATAGGTACTATAAAAGCATATTTATTGTGCGTAAAGAATGATGTGCAGTTTTATTTATATGTACAACAAGCATTGGCATAGCCAATAGGTCTCGCCTTTGGGACCTTATAAGTATTTAGCTATGCAGCACAATATCCTTACTGCAACAACATTAACTGTTGCATGGAAAAACACGTATAAGGTCCCAAAGGGCGAGACCTATGCCAATGCTTGTTACAAACTGCATGCCAAGGAGGAGGAAAGTGGAGGAGCGAATACAAGAGCGAGAGAGAGAGAGAGAGAGAGAGAGAGAGAGAGAGAGAAAGAGAGAGAGAGAGAGAGAGAGAGAGACAGAGAGAGAGACAGAGAGAGAGAGAGAGAGAGAGAGAGAGAGAGAGAGAGAGAGAGACAGAGAGAGAAGGAGAAAGAGAGAGAAAGAGAGAAAAAGAGAAAGAAAGAGAAAGAAAGAGAAAGAGAGAGAGAGAGAGACATAATGATGTGCAAACCCGTTTTGCAATAGCAAATATTCGAAAACACAGGCTTTGTGATTGCAAAACAGGGACTCTCAATACCATTCTGACTCCAAAAGCACACAATGTACATGTTTCACATCAGGGGAGAATGCGCGGTCTACTCTTCTGGTGCCAACAGCTCCCGTCCCATTAAGGAGGGCATATCTGCTTTGAGAAAGTACGTTTTTGCAGATTCAATTTCCGTTCTAAGCCTGACCTGCTGACTTTACAAAACCGACGTGCGCATCGAGTTTGTATTTCAGCAGCAGTCGGACAACAAGAGCATAGGAACTGCTTGGTGCAGAAGATGAATTTGGGTGCAGGGGCACCATTGCTTTGCTGGAAAGTAAACCAATGTATCGTGCAGAGAAAAAAATAAAGCAGATTTCTTTTTGCAAACAATGCACGTATGAAATAAAGAAGTGAATGCATTCCACAATGTGTACTTTTCACTAATGAAAAGTAAATCAAGCTTACATGAAAGCTTTCCATATGTGTATTTGATTTCTTAGGGCAATGATACACGAGCGCGATACACTGGAAGTAGCCGCAAGATGGCGCACAAGGAATAAGACGTACAAGTTGAATTATGTAGCATCGAAACTATGTTGGGTGCAATTCGTGATATGTTGAAGCAAAGTAAGGGAAGCTAGACGGCTTGTCATTATGAGGAAGACACTGAGTCGGGGGGGCGAGAAAAGGGAGCAATAAAAAGGGCGAGATATGGGGAAACAAGTCCAAATCCCAAAGATGAAGGCATAATTCAAATTTTAAAAAATGCACAACAAGCTGCGAGACGCGGTCTGTGGTGGGGGAGGGGCATTGAAGCACTAGGGTTCTTTAATTATCTGTATGTTTTTGGTCTGAGCACGACTTCTGCAGGCAGCTGTGCACCCCCTCTGAAGGTCAGTGGAATGGGCTCAGTTCGTACCTGCTAAAGATTGGGCCCGATTATTATTCCCTGAGATTTACTGGGCACACAAAGATCTCCTCAACTCCATGCGAGGTTTTAAAATGCAACCTTTACAACCGATTAAGCCAGAACAGACTTACTGCCAATATCTTTGCAGCAGAGTTAAAAATAAAAACAACAAAAACATGTATAAATTGACTGTTAGACTGCGGTCCATGACTCTCCCCCTCGTGACTCCACCAACTGTTGCTGCCTCACCGCGACCGCCAATTTATGGGGTCCTGGAGTACAGTTTTTCCAATAATACAAAAGGATTATACAAAAGAGAGTAGCAGGGCAGGGGAACTGTTTCAAGCCTTGCTAGTGGCCGTTCTGTGATTTTTTCCAGCATGCCCAGAAGTAGAAGGCCAGAGGAAATGAGCAGAAGAACTTAGAAAAATGTCCACCCTGAGGTTATGCCTGAGAGCAGCGCCCCAGAAAGCTGGATGAGCAACATTAGTTTCACACCATTTAAAAGGGTGAGCTGCCAGAATATTGGTCTTTTAGTTCCCGAGCCTCTGCATCTTGCCTTCCATTGGAGCTGGAGCGCATGCTACACACGGGCAGAAAAAGGAAGAAAGAAGCAAGACGGAGATAGTTGGAGGAGAGGGACCTGCTGCATCTAGGCCTTCATTCCAGTTCTTGGTAAGTACCACTACCCCAGCCAGACTTCATCCCATTCCACTACAAAAGAAATGCTGCGTCCCATCTTTGGACAAAATGTTTACCATGTGATGAGGCATCAACTTGACATGCGGCCCAAAGCCAAGGAAATATTTCAGACTCAGAAGAATGGGCCCAAGGGTACAATTACAATCAACCAGACCACACCCTGGCATTCAAACATTAGCTTCTTTAAAAGTGGGTGAGCTACCAAGTTAACATGGAGAGCCCATGCATAAACTCAGCCATGAAACTGATAAGTAATTCAAGCAACAAAATATGCAAAGTCACTCCACAATTAAATAAAGTGTACTTTGTTAAAATGAAGAAATGTTTCACCATTGTGTATCAGATTTTATCACTGCATTGACAGGTATTTACTAGAAGTGACAGCTTTAATTTAGTGGGAACCTAGCATTGTTGGCAGGGCTGGACATGAATGTTTCTATTAATAAACCAAGAAACAAGCCAATTGCTATGAGCACCCTATATGTGGCCTATATTCTTATTGTACATGAAGCAACATCTTAGACTATTAAATAAAATACAACAGAAAGATCACAATTTGGTCATGTGGGGAAGCTGGGATTCATTTCAAAGTTTCAGCTTTCACAATGTGCAATGCTGCCACTTGACTGTTCTGCTTACTTTCTTCTGCTTTACATCAAAGGTCAACGCTTTGTCCTCATTTCATTGTTCATGAGGTTAGAACGTGGGTGGGTAGCAGGCAGAAGCCACATGCAAGTCACTTGCCATATGCACCTTATATGTGGCCTAGATTCTCATTATACATGGAGCAACGTAGTCCACCAAGTTAAACACAAAAGAGATTTGCCAAGTATTACATAATTTGGTGAACATAATTTGGTGGAAGCTGCAATTGATCCCCGGTTTTCTGATTTCACATTCTTACTTTCAGCCACTTAAGTGACATCTCTTTATTTTTCCCATTTTACATGAAAGGCTAATGTTTTGTCTTTAATTCTTAAAGCATGTCATTGGCAGTTGGAAGTCAAATACAAAGTAAATTGTCAAATGCACCCTATATATGGGCGAAATGCGTATGATAAATGGAAGAAAATGATAGTCAATTAAATCACTCAGAGCCTACCAACCACTCATAGCTAAACTCCTTTTCAGCATCCAATTATTGTAAGATTGTGAAAGTGCATAGACCGATGTAGGTATGTTACACTTGTCAACTTGAACCAATCATTTCATGTTTGGTCAGTATGTACAACGGATTGATGCACACTTATTTGCCAACTTGTAGAAATCATGTTTGTTTCGTCTCTCATCCATGCTGCCCTTCACATAAGGGCTGTCACATAATTCTGCTTGCTCCTCCATTACCCAAACACTTCAGTTGTGTGCAGAACTATCTAAATCTGTCGCACCACAAAAAAAATTTATTTCCTTTCCTAATTACATTTAAAAATATGTGCTTTATTTACTAGTTCCAATCACTAAATGCTGAAGAGCTGTTTTCCTTGAAAGGAAGACACTTTCCATAGCTCTGGATATTCGGGAGTGTTGGGTATGATGAATTTAACTTTGCCATGTTGTCATCCGGCATGGGTATATCTGATATTGTTTTTTGCACTTCCCAACCCATACTTACTACAGGGATGCTGCATGGGTTGTGATGAACTGTATTATAACACAATAACAATGGGTATATTTGCTGTAATAATGCTTTCAGATCTGGTAGACCGATATAATTTCAGAGTTAGGATATGTAGGAGATTAAAT
The DNA here is from genome assembly GCF_964263255.1 of Lissotriton vulgaris. Lineage (NCBI taxonomy): Eukaryota > Metazoa > Chordata > Amphibia > Caudata > Salamandridae > Lissotriton > Lissotriton vulgaris. The sequence goes on from NC_141691.1 coordinate 1,754,275,519, forward strand.
TCATGTGTGCTTAAATAGGGCTGGGTGCTTCAAGATGAGGTTAGAGTGAATAGGCGAGCCCACAGATCAGTGTTACTGTAAACAAGTAGGCCTTCTCCAGTGCACCATGTTGGCAATGTAACAATCTAGGATATGCAAAGTTTTTATTAGCAAGCAAAGTCTATTGTAGATTCGGATTACTGGCTGAAGTTTGTGGTGTCTCTCACTGTTCCTACATCTCCTCACTGGTGTAATTTTGCTATGCAAACTAGCAATATTTCGTTCTGAAGGCCAATATTCTCTTGAAATCACTAGTTGCGACTGGAATTGCATAGTTACTTTTCTTGTGAGTGAACGTAATCACCATTTCCCCTCACATCCATGGACACTGCGAAGCTTACACCTATTTAGAAGTACAGCTGATTTGGATACAGTTATGCCAACAATAAGAACACAAGAGATGTCCGCTACTAAATGTGGAGGTGACAACCTTGGGGGGGCGGGGGGCTATGAGGTGTGAGGGAGGGGAAGTGTGTGTAATTTGTAAAACCAAATTCAGAGCCCCAAATGTTTTCTTTCAGTCCCATTGCTGAATGCCAGGGTTGCCATTACTTTTTTGTCCACTACCCCAAGCTTATTTTGACTTTCTTATTCTTGCAAGTTATTTATTCATCCACTTTTCTGCCTTCATCATGGTTTTCTCTCTTTCTCCCCTTGGTCTTTCTCTATTGCTCTGGATCATGTACTGTGTAGGAAAGTGCCCCTTTTTGACATTATCACCCCCACTTTTTTGCCTAGTATCTGATGCAATTTTGACAGAAGTGCAGTGGGTTCCTGCTAACCCAATGCCCAGTGCGAGATCTTTCCCTAAAATGTACAATTGTTCACCCAATTGGCAATACCTTTAGCGCCTCCCTATAAGACCCCCTACTAAGTGGCACCCCTCTAGGGCAAGGAGGCTAAAGAGGGTTCCGAAGGGATGCAGCATGTATTGTGCCACCCTAAGGAACCCCTCACCTAACCCATGCAGAATGCCATTGCAGGCTGCTTGTCTTGCTGCAGATAAAAGTGAAAACACAACATGGCACACATTCCTGTGTCCCATGCCTGCAGACACTGCATTCAGTATATGTAAGCCACCCCTACAGCAGGCCATACAGCCTTAAAGCAGGGTACACTATATTACAAGTGTTTGCATTTCTGTATGAGTAGATATGCCCCTATGATGTCCAAGTCAATTCTTGGATATCGAAAGTGAACAGGGAAGCCATTTTAAGTACAAGTACTGGTACTGGATGCTGGTAAAAGCAAGTTCCCCTGCTACATGTTGAATTCACTGAAATCTATGGTGTTCGGTATAAAACACCTTGTAATAATAAACCAACACTGATTCAAATGTTAGATTTAGGAATACATGCACCCAGATGTCACCTTAGAGGTACCAAGCAAACACAAGGAGATGATGGATGGAGTGCTGAAACTTTTCAGACACTCACCCCCAGTCACAGATCTGGGTTGAATCCATCATCATTCTTTAGCTCCCTTCGTCACCCCAGTTCAGACCCAGCTAAAAGCACATCAGTCTTGACGCTGCGCCTCATGGGAACAGTCCAGCCCGAACTGCCAACCCCGAAACTGGTCCTAGGATGCTTGTTTCCAGTCCAGGGAGGACCTGGCCTGGCAGTTCGGGCAGGACTGTTCCCATGAGGCACAGGGTCAAGATTGATTTGCACATGGGTGGGTTCAAACTGGAATGACAAAGGGCCCGATGTAGGTAAATCCCATTTACCGATTTTGAAATACCGAATTTTACCGATTCGGTATTTCAAAATCGGTAAATGGGATGTAGGTCCCAACATCTGGATTCTTTTCCGAATCCTTAAAATTCGGTATTTACCGATTCGGTAAATACCGAATCGGTATTTGCTATTGAATCCTATGGGCCTTTGAAGCCCATAGGATTCAATTCAAATACCGAATCGGTATTCAACGATTCGGTAAATACCGATTTTGTCAAGGGTGCAGGGGGTGTCACTTTGACACCCTCTAGCACCCCCAAAACGGGCATGTGTGCAATGTGGCACACAGACATGCCCTAAGGGCACGTCTGTCTGTCACATGGCACATGTGTACATGCACAGATGTGCATGTACACAGGAATCGGTATTTTACCATGGATTTGTATTCCATGGTAAAATACCGATTCTGTAAGCCATTTGCCAATGTAAAATTGGCTACCCACATAGCATAATCGGTAAATTTACCGATTCGGTAATATTAACGATTCGGTAAAATTACCGAATATGTGCACCTACATCTCCCTAGCCCTTTACCGATCGGAAACGGCCGAAAATCGGTATTTTCGGCCGTTTCCGATCGGTAAAGGGCTACCTACATCTGGCCCATAGTGAGCAAAAAACGATCGATTTAGGCCCAGATCTCTGTACTGGGGTGAATGTAAGACATCGTTCTGCATTTTGTCCATCAGTTGTTCTTTTTGTATTTGTCACCATAGAGTTGCCCCCTGAAAACCTACCAGCCTCTAGTGTGCTGGCTAACTGTTGTAGACCAGCCTGCCACCAGACAGGTTTCTGACCCCCTGCAGGGGAGAGCGTATGCTCGGAGGGCAAAAATAATACTTGCTCTGGCCAGAAGTGTTGTCTTCTCCTCCAAGCAGATTGCTAAGTAATCAGAATATCACGGTAGGAGGCTTTAAAGGCCTCTGCCGCCTTTGATATGATACGACACCACAGCCCCTGACGTTGCCTTCCTCACGGAGACCTGGATGAACGCCTCTTCAGCGCCCGACATCGCCATCGCCATCCCAGAGGGCTACAAGATCACCCGGAGGGATCGCACCGCCAACCAGATGGGAGGAGGCATCGCCATCATCCACAGGAACACCCTCCGCATCACGACCAGCACCGACAACACCCTCACCACCGCCGAACACCTGCACTTCCAGATCCACACCGACCCGAAGACCACCCTCAGAGGCACCCTGATCTACCGACCTCCGGGACCACGCACCCAATTCAGCGAGGACATCGCCGACTTCGTCAGCCCGCATGCCCTCCCCTCCGCTGACTACATCCTCCTGGGGGACCTCAACTTCCACCTGGAGAACAACAACGACCGCAACACCAGCACCCTGCTCGACAACCTCGCCAATCTCGGACTCAAGCAGCTGGTGTCCACCCCCACCCACCTCGCCGGACACACACTCGACGCAGTCTTCTCATCCAGCACAGACATCGCCTTCAGCCACGCCACAGAGCTTCAATGGACGGACCACAGCTGTGTCCACTTCACCTTCAAAAGAACGACGACCCACCACCACCAGCAACAGGTTGCCCGCAGAAGCTGGAACAAGATCACAGCCAACCAGCTCGCCACCTCCTTGAGCCAGCACCCTCCTGCCAGCTCAGCGAACCCCAGCCAGGCCGCCGACAACCTCACGAAGTGGATCAGCAACTGCGCGGACGAGCTCGCCCCGCTGAGGACCCCGCCCAGCAGACCCGGCAGCAAGAAAGCCCCATGGTTCACCGACGAACTCAAGAGCTCCAAGAAGAACTGCCGAGCCCTCGAGAAAGTCTGGAGAAGGGAACCAACACCAGACAACAGGACCACCTTCAAGCTTGCCACCCGGAAGCACCACCAGCTGATCCGCGCCGCCAAGAAAACTGCATTCAAGGACCGGCTGGACAACAACGCACACAACTGCAAGGAACTCTTCAACATTGTGAAAGAGCTTTCTAACCCCAGCGCAGGAAACAACGACATCACCCCATCGCAAGACCTCTGCAACTCCCTCGCCTCATACTTCCACAACAAGATCGCGGACATACACAACAGCTTCAACAACCAACCAATGCACACCACGACCGAACCACCACCCCCCACCACCACCCTCAGCACCTGGAATCCAATCACCACTGAAGACACCGTCCGCACGATGAACTCCATCCACTCAGGATCTCCGACCGACCCCTGCCCCCACCACGTCTTCAACAAGGCCGACGTTGTCATCGCACCCCACCTGCGAGACATCATCAACACATCCTTCGACACCGCCACCTTCCCTGAGAGCTGGAAGCACGCCGAACTCAGCGCTCTACTCAAGAAACCCACAGCGGACCCCACCGAACTCAAGAATTACCGCCCCATCTCGCTCCTCCCGTTTCCAGCCAAAGTCATCGAGAAGACCGTCAACAAGCAGCTGGCCGCCTTCCTGGAGACGAATGGATCCCTCGACCCCTCACAGTCTGGCTTCCGAGCCAACCACAGCACCGAGACCGCCCTCATCGCCGTCACCGATGACATCCGAGCCCTTATGGACAACGGAGAAACAGCGGCCCTCATCCTCCTTGACCTCTCCGCGGCATTCGACACTGTCTGCCACCGCACCCTAGTACAGCGCCTCAGCAACGTCGGAATCCAGGAGAAGGCTCTGGAGTGGATCATCTCCTTCCTCGACGGAAGAACACAGAGAGTCCGCCTACCACCGTACAAGTCAGAGGCCACCGAAGTCATCTGCGGCGTCCCTCAAGGATCCTCGCTGAGCCCCACCCTCTTCAACGTCTACATGAGCCCCCTCGCAGCCATCGCACGCCATCACAACCTCAACATAATCTCCTACGCCGACGACACCCAGCTGATCCTCTCCCTGACCAACGACCCCGCCGCCGCCAGAGCCAATCTGCACGAAGGGATGAAAGAGGTAGCCGAGTGGATGACGACCAGCCGCCTGAAACTGAACTCAGACAAGACGGAGGTCCTCATCCTAAGCTCTTCGCCCTCCGCCTGGGACGACTCCTGGTGGCCTCCCGCCCTGGGCACCGCACCCAAGCCGACAGACCACGCACGCAACCTGGGCTTCATCCTGGACTCCTCCCTCTCCATGACCAGGCAAGTCAACACCGTCTCCTCGGCGTGCTTCAACATCCTACGCATGCTACGGAAGATCTTCTGGTGGATCCCCACCGAGACCAGGAAGACCGTCACCCAGGCCCTCGTCACCAGTCGACTGGACTACGGCAACGCCCTCTACGCCGGTACCACCGCCAAGCTCCAGAAGAGACTCCAGCGGATCCAGAACGCCTCAGCCAGACTCATCCTCGACATCCCACGAACCAGCCACATCTCCGGACATCTCAGAGACCTGCATTGGCTCCCCGTCAACAAAAGAATCACCTTCCGCCTCCTCACCCACGCACACAAAGCCCTACACGACCAAGGCCCGAGCTACCTCAACAACCGAATCAACTTCTACGCTCCCAAACGCCACCTCCGTTCAGCCAACCACGCCCTCGCCGCCGTCCCCCGCATCCGAAGAGCGACAACAGGAGGAAGGTCCTTCTCCTACCTGGCCGCCAAGACCTGGAACTCCCTCCCAACCGACCTGCGCCTGACCCAAGACCACCTCTCCTTCAGGAAGAAGCTGAAGACCTGGCTGTTCGAGCAGTAACGGCACCCCCCTCCCCCCAGCGCCTTGAGACCCTACGGGTAAGTAGTGCGCTCTATAAATGTCCTTGATTGATTGATTGATATGTAACTATGGCTTCCCCAGGCAGGGGAAATGCCACCCCTCTGTCCTGGGCCTGTTTGGCACCATGATGGGCAGAAAATTAAATATGCAGGGAGGCTTGTTGCACTACCAGGCCAGTCCAACACCTAAAGGTGAGCTGCCTGATGTGCCCACCATTAAGAAAATTTCGCAGTCTTGGTGATGGTAGAATTAGGAACTCCAGGACAGGATTATACCCATTCCCCACAGGAAGTAGTCATATATACGGTTTAGTGACCCCATTGTAAGTAGCCCATTGGCTACCACCCTTCACTCTCCTTAACACCACTAAATCTAGCATTTAGAAGAGCCCCTGGCACCAGGAAAGCAGATTCCGAGGACCTAAGAAGAAAGACACTGAAGAGCAAGAACTGAGGTGCAGGAACTGATTTGGGGCCAATCCTGCTGGCCTGCCTGCTATCCCCGACAATTCCACCCAAGACTACTCATCCTGCAGATGCTCTACCTCTACCTCCAAAAACCTGGATGGACTGCCAGCATTTCAAGGAGCAACCAGCAACTCCTGTGGAGATGCGGAGCTACTTTCCTGCATACTGCGGGCACCCAAAACCAACCGTGAGGATTCCGGACCGTGAAAACCGGACTCCGGAAAACACCCATGCCCCCCAGCTAGAGTTGAATTGGGACAGCGATGCTAACTAGGTCCTAAGACCCTCCAGAGTCGAACCCCACCTAAGGTTTTCCAAAACTGAACTGCCAGTCACTGCCTGCAGCCTCTTTGTGCAGGGCCCCTCAACCGCGAGTGTCTCCCTCCCCACAGACTAGATGCCAAAAAGCACCACTGTACCCAAGCTTGCAGCCTGAGGAGAAGTGGACCGACGGTGCCGCGCATCTCGAGAACCGAGTCTTCCTGTGGGTTCAACCGGACTAGCCACAGAGTTCCCAGGACCATTTCCCATTGAAACCAACAGGACATCTGATGCCGAAAAGCACCTGGATGCCCAAAAGCCTACAGAGGTGACTTGTTAATGCTACCTTGGACCTTGCCCCATAATTACCTTAACTCCAGAAGATTGGCCCTGTATGTCGTTGCTAAGTACCCGTGTATATATAAGCAGTATTTGTATTTTGCCCCATAGGATAACATTACAGCATACTAGACAATGCAAATATATTTATCTGTTTTCTTCAAAACTGCTATTTTAACACACATATGAAATGCAATAGGTCTCGCCTTTGCGAAAGTTTAAGCTTTTTGACAATGTAAATGATAATCCCCTTTATTTATGCGTTTACAAAACATGTAAACACATGAATAAAAGGCATTGTCATTTACATTGTTAAAAAGCTTAAACTCACGCAAATGCAAGACCTTTGTGGCACCCGCACCTTAGCTTTGAATATCATAAGCTAAAGCGCGGGTGCTGAGATAGCTTTGAAAGTAAAGCAATAAAAAATAAATAAATAAATAAAATTCTATTGCTTTACTTTTTAACACAATTGTTGCAACCGGGCTTTAGATTAAGATGTTCAAAGCTAAAGTGCGGGTGATGCCATTGTAACTAAAGTAAGCAAATAGGAAACAAAATGCATATTTGTTTTTATTGGTTTACTTTTGAAAGAAATCTAAAGTGCGGGTGCCGCCATGTTAATTTTGTTTTAAAGTTAAACAAATCAAAGTCATGCGGCCGTGTTCGGCCAAAAAAACAGCATTGAGGGACAGTGTGTCCTGACTTCAATAGCAGCCGGCAGGATAACGTTTTTTGAGAAAATAGTGCTCAGAGGCTGTAATTAAAGCCTACAGAGTAACCACACATGTAACAGGGGTTGTCCTCATGAGAGGTTAACAGAAGAAAAAGGTGGTATTAAGGAGGAACTACTAAGCCTATTGACCAATGAAAAGCCACCATTTTACAAGAGCCCATTGAAAAGATGGGCGGAAAATAAGCGGATCTTCAAGTCCATACCTGAAGACAGCCGGTCTCGAAGAGACGGCACACGCTCTGCCTCGGAGGCACCTAAAAAGTACTTACCCAATAACGAAGTTCTTGGTGTCTAAAAATACATGCTATTTTTCTAAATTGGTGTGGATGTCCTTTTAGGAGGTGTGTGTATCATTTATGGACTGTGCATGCAACAAATGTCTAAAACTCCTGCTTGATAAGCCTAAGTCTGCTCAACCACACTACCACAAAGAGCACCTTGGGATTGTTAAAGCAAGCCCCTGTCCTCTCATAAGGAATACCTTGACTTTCCCCACAATATACCTCTTTTGGTTTTTTATATAAAGAGCCAGCTTCCTACAGTCTGTTGGTGAAAAATGAGCCTTAATCTCCTAAAATGCGTTCTGGTACCAGTCACAGACACATTAAGTGGTGGGTACGGCTGGGTACCCATACTTCACATGGGAGGGCAGGCTCACCTCTGGACAGTGCAGGCAGCTAAAGCAATTTTATCTCCTGGTGGAGTGGTCTGGTAGTGGATCCTTGCATAAAGGAAGTTTTAAACTGACAAAAAGACAACATTGTTTGACATATATCTTACAACAGTGTGGTTTGTATTCTGCCTAAATCAGGAGTGTTGATGTATATACCTCGTCCCTTCACTTCATAATCCCCTTCACAGACCCAGACAGCTAATACACATCTGGTATCGGGGCACTGCCCTTTCAGACACTCTGTGGGGACAACAGCCTCAAGAGGGATTGATTTGCTAAGGAGTGGCATTGTTTAGCTAATCACCTGCTGTGCAGAATGCTGTCCATGTCAATAGGGAGCTTTGCCTCCCACACCTCAAGGGCCCAAGGGTTGGCACACCGGTGACAAGTACCAGGGTCATTGTGCAATATTCCCCCTCCAGCCCGGATTATACTTTAATTCCATTAAAACTGATCACGACGTCCAGCTTTGAGGAAGGTGGACTTGCTCTCCCTCTTTTAATGGAACGTTTGTGCTCTCCAATGGGCGTGAAAGGGGGAAAGAATAGGAGACTTGAGAGCTAGTTTTCAGAAAAATTAAACCTAAGCAGCTGAAATGGAATTATTAAATATAGTGGCAACAGCAGAGGGAGGAGAAATCTATTAACCTACAAAGCGATGAAAAATAAACCCACAGAGTTTCACCGAACCAACCTGGTGGGGAGGTGCGGCTGCACTCATTGCTCGAGTAGGAGTCAGATGCTCTCAAAGTGCTCCAGGCCTCCTAGTGAGCCACACCCTTTTCCTAATTTATCACAGGATGATGTGCATTCAGTGACGGCTGTGGATAGCACACCACCCTGACAAGTTGAGAAAGGTGCACCGTCGCTTATTGATGCAGACTCTGGAAGAACTGGGCTTAAGCCTAATGCGCCCATGCTGTGTTCAGTCAGTGAGGGTGTAGTGCATCACAGGTGGGTGTGGCGCTACAGGATCCAAGGCTTTGGGCTGAAATTAGACAAACCCAGAAAAAGCTGCCTGCAGTAAAACTTTAAGAAATAGGGGCAGGGTCCTGGCACCATATGATTGAGTCGCAGCTGGAGATTTTCCATAATAGTAGGGGGGGTGGGGAGCGGGGAGCTACATTTCACCTTAGGCATGAAAGAAATATGGGTCTTGTGCTAGAGCTGGGAAAACTGTACCAAGGAGAGAGAATTAATAGCACCACAGTCCACATTCTCCCCAGGTTGCAGAGAAGTGGTTGGGATGCTATCCTTAATGGATTTAATTTTCTCACTGAAAAAAAGCGCTAAGTGCATCGCTCAGAGTTTAGGAGGGTTCAAACTCCCAGGTAAATCGCTTGGAACACATTTAATATCTTAAAAGTTTCCTTTTGTTTATTTGCTGGTAAATTAATATGGTTAGATTAAAAAGAGGACTTCATGATAGAGACCAAGCTGTTATACTTTCTCAAGTCCTCAATAAAAACGTAATTTTTCTAAAGTGCAATAGCTCTTACACCATTGGCTTTCAAGTTGGCATAGACTGAGCTTTGCCGCTTTCACTTCATCATCTTACCATGGAGCACGTCTAGAACAAGGCTGCGTCATTTCTGTACGTTTTGGGATGTGTACATCACAGGCGTGCTTCAGCCAGTTGTAAAAACCAATAGAGGTCTGTTCAACAAAGAGGCTGGGGACTGGGCAAGTTTCGTAGAGGGTATTAGCCATTTCCCGGAGAGTCACCCTGATCCAGTTTACGAAGGTGGTATGGCATGCATTACTCAATGCAATGCCAGTCCTCAGAAATGATTAAGATTTAAAGAAGTGGTGATCAGACCATGTGCAAGGAAGGACCGACACCTTCTTGATATGTATGCTGTGCTACCATACCAAAATCAAAATATGCCCCTTAGCATGGGTAGATAATTGGACAGGTCATGTGAAAGATAAAGACATGAGGTCAACAAACTCCTTGTCCTTGGAATTTGATGGAAGGTTGTTGTACCAAAATTGAGGTGCCAAGGCTGCATATTAACTCAAAAAACATGAGTCCGTAAAGTTGGGCATGCATTGTAGTTGTTTGTACATGACCATACACTTTTCTAGCCAGAAAGAGGAAAATTACATTTTTACAGTCAATGTCAACTTGAGGAATAGTGGTACAGATCAGAACAGAAGAGTTAAGGGTGTGGCAGCGAGAATGGCTAGCCCCCCCTCTTGTGTGAGCCTCTATTGGCGTTAGAAATAATATATTGAGACAATTATGCCTCCAACATATCAGACAGACTACTCCTCCAGTAAGGTTTCTCTAATACAGATTATGTCTAGCGGGTTCTCCTCCAGCAAGTTGTAAATTTCACTGCTATACTTGCTCAGTGACCTAATATGGAGGAGAAACAAGTGTAGGTAATGATAGGAATTGCTGGGGGTGTGGGGAGGGGGTGCAAACAGAGGAGGAGAGCTGGACAAAGTGGAACCAGATGGAGCGGGGACTAGAGAACACCCCACCATAGGAGAGTTTCTAAAGAAGCCTGCTCTCCGCAAGGTCTCACCAACCTTTCGATCAAGGGGAGGACTGACCAGTTTTAAACTGTGAAGCTCCAAGTCTAAATAGAAGACACGCAAGGCCCCTGGTCCTACAGATGGGCTTGCCTTGGGCACGCATCTGCTGCAAACACATGCTGCCCTGCATATTTATAGGGCTTCTAGTTAGCATCCACAAAACACTGGGCTGCTAACTTTAAAGCAGAGAAAATATTTTAAAACTGTTAAAAAATGCATTATATATCACGAATTGCCAGAACTTTAATTTGTGACATGCCACATTTGTCTAATTTATCTAGACACTGACTATACTCGGTTTGTGGGTCTTGGTACCAGACTGTGACCTTGTGGCCCGAGCTACCTGTAATCAGCCCATGCCTGTGGATTGCCACCATCACTCCTGGGTAGTTTAAGAGCATTCACACACTGCACTTAAACCAAACAATCCACTCTCTCCAGTCTCGGATAAAAGAACCTCTACGGTGTTCGCAATAGTTCTGGATATTATCACAGCTCTTAAACACATTCTCTGCTCCTAATCACGTAAAGAACAGATTATACTAAAGCCCCCTCGGGGTCTCCTACTCTTCCACCATCAGTTGTGTGTTTATATAGAATGCCTGGCCCTCTGGTCGTACCGGTTTGTGTTTTGGGAAGAATAATTACTTTACATGATTTGGAGCAGAATATCTGCTAGAGCTAAGATACTATTCATTACTCAAGGTTTATTATCCGGAGGGATTGATTATAGTGATCTCCCATAAAAAGTGTCCCCTTGGAAACCTTACGGATCGGATCGCTGATCCATGTAAACCTGAGAACACCATAGAGTTTCTTTTAACGGAGACTGGAGAGGGTGGATTGTGTGGTCTGAAGTGTACCTAAATGCGTATAGAATCTCTGTTGATGGCATAAACTTTCAATATCATATGAGATTTTATTAGGTAGGAAATATCTATATAGAAGTGAAATGAATGAAAATTGCATTTATATAGCGCATAAACTACCCTGATGTCTCGCAGCGCTTTGTCTGAAACAGAAGGAAAGCAGGAATTTCGTGCTAGCAGATTGTACCAAATAGGTGGGTTTTAAAAAGTTTCCTGAATGCCAGGAGATTATCGGTCCTTCTAAGCGGGAGGGGAAGGGCGTTCCATAGCTTTACAGCATTAAATGTGAATGAGCGACCTCCCCAACGAGCTTTGTGCATCTTGTTTGAGGTAGCCAGATGGAGTAGGCTGGAGCGCAAGGCTCTGTTGGGGAGGTATGGGGTGATCAAAGGATGCATTATGGTTGGACCTGTCTTCCAGATTGCTTTCTGCGTAATACACATAGCTTTGAACTGGATCCTAGCTGTTATGGGCAACCAGTGTAGCTTCTTAAGGACAGGCTTCACAGATTGCCTCCGTGGGATTTGATAGAGCAGTCTGGCGGCACAGTTCTGTGTGACCTGAAGTTTATTAGTTGTGGTCTTTGGAGCTCCCAGCTAGAGAGCATTACCGTAATCCAGGCGGGAGAGAATTAGGGCCTGAACCAGGACTCTCCTCGCCTGGAACGGAAGAAGGGAGAGAATTTTCCAAAGCATCCTCATCAAACCGTAACAGGTAGATGAGGTCTTAGTGGCCTGGACCATAAAGTCCAGGGAACTGTCCAACCAGACTCCCAGGCTCTTTATCTGTGTCTTAGGGGAGGAGAGGGGTCCCATACATTCCGGCCACATAGGGGGCAAGATGTTGGGTGCGGGTTCCCTAATAACAGGGAAAAAACGGAAATCATGTTAAGTCGGAGACAGGAGAGCTCCATCCATTTGGCGACCGGCTCCAAACAGGGGCCCAAGGTGCTAGACGACCCCCCCAGTCTTGTTTAGTGAAACCACAAAATGGGTGTCGTCTGCATAGGTGACAATTTTGACGCCAAAGGGATGGACCACCTCTGCCAGTGACCTCCTGTAAATATTAAAAAGGGTGGGACTCAGGGCAGAGCCCTGAGGCACCCCACACATGAGTGGCTGTTTAGTGGAAACAATGTCTCCCTTAAAGACCTGGAAGAAGCGCTCTTCCAGGAAGGAGGACAGCGATGTCAGCGCCACGCCCGACACCCCCATGCCACTCAGACGATGTAATAAGGTGGCATGGTTAACCGTGTCGAACGCAGCACTGAGATCTAGTAAAATAATGGCCGCCTTACCTCCCCGGTCCAGCAGACTCCTTGTCTCCTCTATTACTGCTAATAAAGCGGTTTCAGTCCCGTACTGGGGACGAAACCCTGTTTGGGATGTAGAAAGCAGTTGGTTAGATTCCATGTACTGGACCAATAGGTTGTTGATATGTTTCTCCAACACTTTGCTCATCCAGGGCAAGAGCGAGATGGGTCGATAATTGGACAAGTTGCTTTGGTCCAGATTAGGTTTTTTTAATAGGGCTCTAACCATCGCACATTTCCATGATACAGGAACTATGCCTGAGCCAATTGAGGCATTAAGGACATCAAGAATTCCTATACGGGGGGGAGGAGCCAAGCTCGCAACCGTGATGGCCGCACTGTAGCTCGGCTCCGCCAACTTTCCTGCCTGAACGCATATCCTGACCTTCATCCTGCCCCGAGGAGACACACTTGGAAAAAAATGGGAAGGTGAAACACTGCTCGCACTTACCGTCTGTCCCGGGGGCTCCTGTGTGCCGCGGATCTGGAGTTGTGCCCTTGCTTGTTCCGGGGCCTCCGCGGCGTGCAGGCCGGGGACTCGCCTGTGACGGTGGGCCGGAGTGGGGTGTCGGCGCCGGCCCCTGGTGGAGGAGAGGGGTCGACTGAAGAGGCCGTTGTGCGGTTGTGCCGGTGGCGACTGACCAGGCCCGGTCTAGCGGCCCTGTGGTAGGGCGCCGCCCGCCTCGGACGGGGGTAGACCGTGCAGGAGGTTTGTCCCCCCCTCTGTTGCCTTGTCCGGCCATCTTGAAGCCCTTTGCCCGGATTCAGCGGGCGGCGTCCGTGGGATGGTGGCGCCGGTGGCCCTCGTTTTTGGTGGCCCTTCTTTCTGCACCAAGATTGCCATTACAGGGGCTCGAGGGGACTCCAGCGGTGGGCCTTGCTTGAGAGCCAACTCCAGAAGTTGAGGCGCGGAAAGGGTCACGGCTGCACTTGCAAGATGGCGGCCAGCGCCCTGAGTCCTGGATCTGCTCGGGGCGGCGAACCTGGGTTGCTGAAATACACGATGGCCGAGACCTGCGAGCGTGAGCCCACAATTTGTGATGTCCTTGCCGCCCTATGTTCTTTACATGCGACCATGGCCTTCGATGCTGTTGTGCAAGATAGCAGTTCTGCCGCCTTGTCTGTTGGACCGTCCCCCATGAACGTGGCTCGACTCGCAGTGTGTGCTGATTTGCCCCACTCGACTGCTGCGAAGAGTACTGCCACCGTACATCTACAAGACTGTCTGTCTGCGGCCCCGAATCTCCAGGAAGCTTTGATTGTGGCGTGCATGGGCGGGGGCCCCACGTCGGGGCCCGTCCATGCCAGTCTGACTGGGGAGCTCGGCGGATGTTCGATTCAAACTGCTTTGGTGAGGTCCCGCTACAGCCTTGCGGGGGAGACCTCGCTTTTTTGGGCGGCGGGACCGCACCCAGACTGTTTGCTGCTCCTGATGTTGCTATTTGAAAGTCTGGTCTGCCGCAGCCATTGCTTGCTTTGCCGTTTGAGATTGGGATCCTCTGGTTTACACCCTTGACCTGACTTGTTTCGATCCTGTGTACACTTCACGCCGAACTATTTGCTGCCTACTACTTTACTACGTATTAAAGCTATGATCAGGAGAGGACAGGGGTGAGCCAGACTCGCCTCGGCGGACTACTGGTTAACGGACGGAGATGAGGACTGCCCGCAGACGCGACAATAGGGCCGACTCCTTTTCTTGTTCCTGATATTGGAGGTTGTTTCGATCTCGCTTTGATGTGGGTTTCAGTTGAGTGAAGGCAGGTGGGTGGGAGCCGTTTGTCTCGATCGCAGATCTCCTCTCCCACTAGATCCCTTCCCCCCCCCCTTTTCTTCTTTGTCTGTTGTGTCTTCTTTTCTCACTTTCTGATCTTTCTATATTTCGGGTTCCAATTAGGGCGACAGGCACGCTGCTGGGGGGTAGGCCGTAGCCTTCTGCAGGGGTGCAGGGTGGGGTGGGAGGGATGGGGTCTCCTTATTGTTCGTTTTTCTTTCAGTTCTATGGCTCTTTTGTATCCCTTTATCGGGACGCTGTGTCTGTGCGTGTCTTCCATGGAGTGTTAGCTGGTAGGGAAATGGATGACTTCCCTGCTTCCACGATATTGGTTGAACATATACTATGTCTTACACGCCTGGACCTCGTTAGCGGGTCTTTCAGTCCTGCGTGCTTTACTCGCCGTGGGCGAGTGCAGTGGCGCTGCGTTCTTTCTTTCCCATTTTCTAATACTCTTTTCTCTACCCCTCCCCCCTTTTTCTTTTTCTTTGGGTTAGTATAGTGGATGACTATTTTTACGTTGCTGTTCTGACTCCTCTGATACATATCAGCACGCATTTAGGTGGTGACGGGTGTGTGATGGCCGCGGTGGGAACTGTTCTGAAGCGGGCGTCTATAAGTTGCTTCCTGTCAATCGCTGCTGTTATTCCCTTATCTCAATGCCCCTCTGTTTTGATGCTTTACAAGCTTTTCCAGTACGGGAATTCAGATGTCCAAAGTTGCAACTGATTCTACTATACTTCCTATTATACTATAAAATTAACCTTCTTTAATCCTGCTTCCAGCGGTTATGCTCAGCCCTTTAATGTTTGATCGCTTGCCTGTAAAACACTGGGCGATTGCCGGGGAACTTCAATATTGATTCATGTGCGTTCATAATGTGTCGTGGCCAGCCTGATTGGTTGTAGGCCCGTATATGTATGCCTCCATTTGCACAATAAAGGTTTTCAACAACAAAAAAAAAAAAAAAAAAAAAAAAAGAATTCCTATACGGATTGTATCGACCTTGATTAAGGATTGCGGAGGCGCTGGGTCTCTCGGGGAGCCCGAGGTGACCTTGGAAATTATTTTCTCCAAGGAGGCAGGGTCTATGGGAGTAAATTGTTCCAGCCTGCAGCTGGCCAAGGAATCGGGACCGACAGTTCTAGCTATTTCTAGCTTGGCAATCTTTGGGGAAAAGGAGACATAGATGGTCTGAATTTTTTGCTGTAAGTAAGTTGCCTGTTTATTGCATCGTAACAGTGCTCCCTCTGCGGAAACCAGTTCTTGGGGCAGGGTGAGCAGTGATTTGGCTATTTTAAAGATCTCCTTGGGCGAGTTGGCGGCTATGTTAATTTTGGTTTTGTAAAAGTGGGCTTGCGCTGCCTTACTTTCCGTTTTGTAGAGACGGAGCGCTGTTCTATAATCTGCTTTCTTATCTAGAGAGTAGTCCCGCCTCCACCCCCTTTCCATCTTACGGCAGGATAATTTCAGGTCCCTTAGTCTAGCTGTAAACCATGGGGCGACCTTTTGTCTCTTTATGTGCTGCAGCCGTTCTTTAGGAAGAACTAGATCAAAGAGAATTCTCGATCCAGTTGTCAAAGTTACTGCTGGCCTGGGTGGGATTAGAAACTTTTACTGGCTTTAGATCTGCAAGGGCAGATTCCCAATGAGTGGAAGAAAGTTTGGACCATTTCCTACCCCATTGTGTTTTTTGGCTTCTGGATAGATATGGAGCTCCCTGTTACCCAGTTCAAGGGGATGAGATAGTGGTCAGTCCAGGATAGAGGGATAAGTGTTTCCGTTGTTAATGTATCAACGTTGCTGTATACATGGTCCAGTAGATGGCCCTTGTTATGTGTTGGAATAAATCCTTTTTGTGTCAAATCCAATGCTTGGAGACTCATCCGCAGATTATTAGCCGAAGAGTCAAGAGGGTTATCTAGATGGAGATTCAGGTCACCTAGTATCGTATAATTGGCAGATGCAAGTGCTGAATCGGCGACTAGGTTGACCAGATTAGGAATAAACTGGCCCAGGGCACCAGTAGGGTGATAGGCCAGGATATCCGAAAAGGTGTTTATTGGAGAGAGTTCTAGTGCAAAAGACATACTCTCGCAATCGGACAGAGTAGAAGAGGTAATGAGACAGTGATATCTCTCTCTATAGATAATCGCTAATCCACCTCCTCTGCTGGAGGTGCGGTCGACTCTTTATCGTATAACGTTGCGGAATGGCCCAAATAATGGTTGGGTCAGCTTCCGGTTGGAGCCATGTCTGTTAAAAAGAGAACATCAGGCTCATATTCTTCTATCAACAGAGATATCTCAGTGTAATGTTTGGATAAGGATCTGCAATTAAGAAGAAGTAGCTTCCAACGTCTATAGGTGGTGTGTTTCTCAGGGATGATAGGACATAGTTTTAAATTGCAGTGTTTACAGTAAGTCGTAAGATCTAAATGTATGGAATGTAGGCAGTTAGCATTGACAGCAGGTCTTAAATTGGTTAGTCTTAAAAGAGTAATAAGTAATAAGACTTCTGGATCTAGGGACGGAGGTCTAGGGCCCTGGGCGCGGCTGGACGCGGACTGGCTTCTCTTAGGCGCCTCTTTCGGCGCCTCTGGGGCGCTTCCGCTGCGCATGTCCGCTACGCAACAGCATCACGTGTTTGTTATAGATTGGGTATCTGTGAGAGCTAGAGCATCACCTTGCATGATGGCCGCCCGCAAATGGCACCAACAGGAAGTGCAACACACTGTCTATTTCCCTCCACAACAAACAGCACAATGAGCTGCGGTGGAACAGGGAATCAGTGCGTGATTACAGCGAAGTTACAGAGTGCACAGAACAGCTTTTAAAAATGCGAGTATCAAATTAAAAACGATGGCAGCAGTGTAACCAATAATATCCCCAAGCGCTAGCGCAACGAAGACCTGGGATTTCAGAGTCAACCTGGGCGTCGGCGCTCTGGGCTATAAGTAGTTAGGGTACCTGTGAGAGCTAGAGCGTCACCTCGCAAGATGGCCGCCCGCAGATGGCACCAACAGGAAGTGAAACACACTGTCTATTTCCCTCCACAACAAACAGCACAATGAGCTGCGGTGGAACATGGAATCAGTGCGGGGGAAACTTGGGACTTTGAGCTCACTAGAGTTTCCAAAATGAATATAAAAAGAGCATCTACACTGACTGTCTTTCAAGTGCATTGCTCTAGGAAGATTCCATAAAGACCAGCTCAAGAAGGAAGAATTAGTTCGTGTAACTTGCATGCATTCTGGGTCTCACTCATTTTAATCCATCAGAAGCCTGGCACGGCTATCCAAGACTAAATAAGAGCACCACTATGGATATTCACGATAAAGACCAAAATGATCGCCACACTGCAATTAAACACCATTCCAACCAGGCACTTCAAGTTTTAAGGAGGACAGCATGGATTGAGAAAGGCCTATAAGCACAGTTTGGAAGGATTCAAGTAAGGGGGGGGGGGGGGGAGAAGGGGGTTGCAAGATTATGCCAAGGAAGGCAGATGGCTCAGTCTCATGTAGGCAGTCTACAATAAAAGGCTGCTATAGCAAATGACTGGTTGCCCAAGACTAGCATCTATACATCTGAAACATTAACTGGCTCCCTGTCTCAACACCGACTTACTGCTCTTAGATCACATCCATGGTCTTGTGCTAGTTCACTTTATGAAGGTCACCAAATAGCAAGGTCTTTGCAGACATTCTGAAGAGAGCAAAAGAGGAAGAGGCGAAGAGTTCCAAAGGAGTCCTTGTGCAGAAAAGGCTCTCCGACCTTTGAAAAAGATATGATGAAAAGTCCAAAGGATGCTTAACTCTGCATCTAAATTATCAGGCTGGGAGATGGTATGAACCCCTACTGGTAAGGAAAAGAGTTTCAATGTGATGAAGGTATCGGAAGGAGAAACATCTGATGTTCAACATGATCCTATCCGAAAAAGGGAGGGAGTCAAATGATCTAGTCAATGTGATGCGATTGCAAGCTTCAGCACCAGGCAAACTGTTATGTTCTTCAATCGATATAGCTGAAAACCATGTAAACCTGCACAGAGAGCACTGTATTAAATCAAAAGACAAGTTAAGAGGTGCATCCACAACCAATGCCATCTGCGGAATGGACAGCATCAGGATGGAATATTGAATTTAAGAAGTAGAAGCAGCTATCACCCACAGAGCTAACTTGAGCCTCAAGAGAGAAGACAGCCACAATAAAACTCCAGGTTTTATTACCCTTAAATCTGATGCAAAAAAAAATTCAAAGAGAAAGAGCTGCAAGACCAGCTGTCCCCTTACTGGCAATAATAAAGTCATGTTTTGGTGCTATTAAGCTACCCATCTGTTTTCTGACAGAGGACTGAAGGTTTAAAGGACATACTACACTTCCAACACGGTGTTCTCCCCAGGAACCGTAATGTAGGCCAGAGTGTAATCAGCCTAAGATTGGACTACAGGCTTAGTACATGTGATGCATCCAGAAATTATGTCAGGGCCCAGCGGCAGATATAGAATGAGTAGGTGATAAAGGAAAGACAAGGGTCAAAGGTCCAACTAGTGGCAGTCGAGGGCACTGCAGGGTGCAGTTATCACTTACAAAACAACCACCAGTCTTCCAGGCAGCCTTCAGATGTGGACTAGAGAAGATATGTATCAAAGGTGAAAAAGAGCATCATCTCAGGAGGATCACTCACCTGATGTTTAAGGTACTGCTGTACCTTTTTGTAGTTTTAGTCACTCTTCCAATTCCAGGTGTCTGAAATGCTTTTGAGGAAGGATAGCGCCCTCATGGCTGGAAATAGTCTGTAACAAACTCAGCACCATCCTTTCTATTAAATGGCAGATGAGCCTCTCGGCACTTGTCTGAACCCCGCTCAGCAGGCCAAAGGGCTAGCAGGAGTTACTGGGCCCAACCATGGGCGTCAAGGTCTTTTACTCCTGATCTCCTAAGGCCAGACCTACTACGGATCCTGACCAACTGGGCCAAGTAGCTCTTCAAGCACTGCACTCTTAGTGGTAGCATTGGTCGAGCAGTCCAAGGCTCTCAGCGGCGAGATAGAAACAAGAAGGTGAACATAGACTCAGCACTCAAAATACGTTCAGCAGCGGCACTAGATGACTATCCAGTCAAATATTTGTATATAAATGCTCCTTTTTTTCTAAAAAGCAAACACAAAGTAAAATACGGCATTCGCAAATACACAGTTCCCCTGAGGTGAGGGCTCCAGTATTTTAACAATCTGGTCCTTGAGTTTTACTCCCCTCTCGCTTGGAGTAGTGGTTACTCCCCATTCACTATAGGAGACATTCAGGATATGCCCCACTAGTAGTCAGAGCCTCAGGAGCCCGACTGACTCTTTAGTAAAGTCAAAAGTTTTCCAGCGCTGAACCGCTAGGTCAGGCAAGTTTAGCAAGATCTGAATGACTGTAGTCTCCGAGCGCACCCCCTTCGTGGGTACTGAAGCCGCTATCTTCTGTAGGTTCATGAAACGCAGCTCAGGAGGAGCAGCAGTCAGATGTCCTTTAGTCCCCCACATGTGGTCCTGCAGAGGCTCGGGGATCCGGATCCACAGTGCTCCTAAAATGCAACACTCCTGGTGTTGTCCTCAGTTGGAGCTTGTGCCCACTCAATTCACTATGGAAGCCTCCTCATTACGATTACAGAATCAGACCAAGCTCCTTGCCTTGTCCCGGAGGCCCCCCGGCATAAGGGGTCACTGTCCTCACTCTGTGCATGGGCTATCGCCCGATTGCCTCAGCAGCAGTATTTGCTGCGGCCACACCTGGCATATGGGTTGCTGACTTCGAACCTGCACACAGGTGATGACCTGATTGGTGCACCACAGTTCACAGCTCACGTCACAGTGGCCCTCCTCTAGCATACAAGGGTAGCCGAATTCTCTCTGCACACGGGCAATGAAACGATCCGTGCAGCAGCGGTTTCCTCACACCTTGCTACAGGGATCCAATCTCCAGGATTCCCTATTGGGCCTCTCTTCCTTCAGCCCTCTTTTCTCACAGGGTACACAGGTCGTGGCAAACAGGAAGGAACTTGTGCTCCAGGGGAAGGTGGTCTTGGATGTTATTGTTGATGTCCTCTCACCCAGCTAGGAGACAGCCAGGGATAGGCCCCCAGTACTGATCATAGGCAGAGGTCTTGCAGAGCTTCTCCTTCTTTTACAGCCCGAGTGGCTGCTTGACAGGTGACAATTTGTGGAGCATCAAGCTCCCCTTTTTATAGTCGATTTCCAGACATCAAATTTGATTTAAAGTCAGAGTATTTTAAGTTTACTTTGAGGGTCTGCCTCCTATTGAAGTGCATTCTCTTCTTCCCTGGCCTTTCTCCACAAAGCAGTCTGTCACTGCTGGAGCAACTTCACATCTGATAGCCCCACAACACAGGCCATGGTAGTGACTAGAGGTTCACACCGAATATCAGCCACTGTGATATCTGGATCAAAGGTTTGCCACAGGGCCTCTATTCTACTCTTTATGACTATTTGTTCCTTCTCCTTCCTGAGACGTGCCCTGGTCTCTTCCTGAGATATGCCCAAGCCACTTACTAGTGGCCACGCTTTGACTCAAAGAGCACCTGCGAAACCCACTAAAGTGCCTGCCTATCCCTTCCTCCAGTGTGTCCTACCCAGCTCTCAGGAGTGCAGCACTGCACAAATCTGTCTGGTGGAGTTCCTCTATCTCATGTTCCTCCAGTAGGCCCTCGGTTTCCCAAAATGGTGCCCAGAAACTTCAATGTATGGTACTATTCACAGGCACACATACAACCAGTACATGCATATACCATACACGCACTGCACAGCACAATTACTGCATTGTACCATTCACAGACTCACACATACACCCAACACATGTACTGTGCAGCACTACACACCAAACCAATGTAAGCCAAGGCAGAGTTCAGGAGAACTATAAATAAATGAGCTGTTAGGCCTCACTCCAGTGACAGGTAAAAAGGCTTGTTCACTTCTACCGTCACTACACAGTATGCTGCCACCACCACGCCCTTGGTGCCTAACTCCTGGCAAAGGCAGTAGACTTTCACCACTATGAGATTAGGGCTTTGGGTGCCTCTCCCGGTCCAAAAACGCTGCAATCTGTGGAACAAGCCTATGTCATGGCGTAAATGAATGTTCTGTGTTCAACAATGACAACAAAAATCGGGGCTTCAGACATCATTACGGTTTGGGCACTCAGGGCAGGGGTGCAAGTCTATCACCATGAAAGGCACTTTACCGTCCCAACAGTACTAAGTAACGATCTTTCAGTCTGAATTAGAGCCATGTAGGAATCCTGTAAGAACATTAAGGCTGTATTCATTACTCTGCTCTTACTGGACGATAAGGTCACAGACTAAACCCTCCAACTGGTTTAAAACCACTGCTGCGGGGTGTGGTCAAGATGGCGGGCTGAGAGGACGCTCTCTCTGTGGGCTCCCGCGATCCCGGGACCCTTGTGCTGTTCTACATCGCTGATCTCCCCCAGATCGAGCGGCACCCGACGCCTAGCGCTAACGGATGCACACTGGCGCTGCCCGAGACCTCGCGGAGCCACGCGGACCCGGCGGTGCATCGCTAGAAGGTCCCTGGTGGGTGGACCGACAAGGGAGCAGGCGGAGACCCGGAGGGCCTGAGGCCGCTGCCTGCCGGAGCGGCCGGGTACACCATTAGAGGCACTACGGGACCTGAGTGAAAGACGCGAGCCCGGCACGAACCGCTGGGAAGGTGCGGAAGCAGAGATATTGAGTGGACCGAGCAGCGCTCCGGTCGGAGCTGGGCAGGGGAGGAGCCGAAGTAGGGCCGCTACGCCAGACTGGGGATCCAGCGGCCCGGAAGGCCTGTCTCTGCACGCCACCCCGTCCCCGTCCCCTCTCCAGAGGCCCCGCTCGGAGAGCGAGGCCGTGTGTGAGCCGAAGGGCGCCTGCCGGTACCTCGAAGACCGGAGGCAGGACGATTGACCTCCGCCTTGGCCCGGCCCTGGAGTGGTCCTCCCCGTTGGGCCTACGGGCAGAGCTGCTGCGCGAGCCCGTGGTTCGGACCGGATGTGGGCCCTTGCTTGCTCGCCCTCCCCAGACGGTCCCGCTGCCCAGCCATCGGGGCGGGAACTCCCCTGGTGATCCCCTCTGGGTCGTGGTGCACCCTTACACTCCTCGCTACAGGGCACAGTGCTACAATCGGCCGACGGAGGCCGGGAGAGAGACCGGCTGGGACACCTCACACCCTCGCACTGCGGGGAGAAGCCCCGAACCCAGCGGGTGCGATAGCCTGGAGAAGTGACCGGTGCCCTGCGCACGCGGTGGTTCGCCCACGGAGGAGAGTGGATTACTCCGCCGCCACCGCCATAAGAACTCTGTTCCTACATCACGACGCAGCTTAGGCGACCTTCTGCTAGAGGCGGACCACTGTAGCTTCCCTTGCACCGACGCTCCCACTGTCCTGGGGGCCCGCGGGTTGGAGTGAGACTGAGCGGCATTGCCCGTGGAAGTGTGTGGTGCCCGGACTTTGCAGGACATTTCGGCCCCTGGCACTGCCGCATAGCGCAGACCTTGGCAGGTGCCATCCCTCCTGTCGCGCCTCCCTACTCCCGCGAGGTCAGGCACCAGAGGGGGTAAGAAAAGCGACTACACCCTGCCGGAAATGCTGGGCAGAGGTGCCCCGAGGCAGGATAGGGGTCAACCAGCCCGAGCCCCTCTAACAACTCAAGAGGCGCAGAGGGGGGGAGGAAACCCCCGGTAACCAGATCTTTCCTGGAGTCGCTGTTCAGCTCCCTCAGGGAGGACTTCCAGGCGCTGAAGCAGGAGGTGGCCGGGGAGGTCCGTGAGGTGAGGAGAGAGGTTGACTCCCTGGAGGAGAGAGTGTCCACTGTGGAGGAGGCCGGCCACTCCCGAGATGAAGAGATCACGCACTTGCAGCAGGAGGTCTTGCGGCTCAGAGAACAACAGATCGACCTCCAGGCCCACACAGAGGACCTTGAGAACAGGTCTAGGCGCAATAACATTCGGGTCCGAGGAGTTCCATCTAAAGAAGAAGGAGATGACATAGCCGCCTATCTGAGGGACCTGTTTCGTGAAATACTGGGCGAACCTGGAGACTTTCCAGTTAGAATTGATAGAGCGCACAGAGTGGGCCTCCCGCGATGGGCCTCGGCACCACCCCCGGATATTCTGGCCTTCCTTCCGGACTTCCCTCTGAAAGAACGGATTCTCCGCGAGGCACGGCGACAGCAATCCCTGCGATTCCGGGGTCATCAGGTGGCCCTGTATCAGGACTTGTCAACGATCACCTTGCAGAAACGTAAGGCATTCAAAATAGCCACGGATTTCCTGCAAGAGCATGACACGCAGTACTCCTGGGGCCACCCCTTTCGGCTCATTTTTCGCTGGAACGGGACTCTACATCAGCTCTGGTCCCTGCAGGACGTTTGCGGAGTGTTGGGCATTACTATGACGGATGAAGACGCCCCCACGCCTCGTCGCCGACGCAGCACCAGAGATGGCTGGCAAGCGCACCAGGGATAGCTGGCAGACGCTCCAGGGGCGGCGATCCCCTCCTCCGCCCACGCGGCCCGACTCGCCCACCATCCGAGCAGAAATGGACAGTGCAATACGAGAAGCGGCCAGGGACACGTCGTCTAGTGAAGTAGCCTTGACGGCCTGAGCATACTCCGGGGGGAGATAGTCTTGGCCTCATCATCATAGCAGGTGCGAGGGTTCCGGGGGTGGGGGGCGGCGGGAGGGAGGGCGTTGTGGCTGGACGTCCACTTACATAACTTTCCACAGACTTGTCCGTTTCGGACCAGACTGGGACAATGGTGCTCTTTTACAAGTTGGGTGGGAGAGGGGGTTGGTGTGGGGGGTGTTGGGTTCGGGGAGTTGCAAGAAAGGGTAGTGGGTGGGGCGGAGTTGGGCTGTTGGAAGGTAGTTCTGGTGGGGGGAGGGGGAGGGATTCGGGGACCGTACTGTACTGTTGCGACATTTGCTTTCACCTCACACCACCTTTTCGCATTGTTGGCACTTGAGCCGCCCCTGCAGAGCCGTGACCGGCTCGTAAAGCACTACCCCTATCCTTGTTGCTGATGGCCCTTAAGATTGTTACCCTTAATGTGAAAGGGCTGAAGAATCCGGTCAAACGGAAGGCAGTGATATCCCTACTTGATGCAAAGACTGCCACAGGCTGCGGTCTCCGAAATTCCCAACACAGTACTTTTCCTCCGGAGCCACCAAAACAGGGGGGGTTGCAATCTTGGTGTCTAGGAAGTTTAAGGGAGAGGTCTTGCATAAAGTCTCAGAACAGAAAGGGAGGCTCCTGGCTTACAGGGTCAAAACGGGAGGTCTGGTGTTCACTATTGGCTCGATATATAGCCCCAACGACCACCAGGAGCAGTTCCTGCGCTTGGCCCTGGAGGACGTCGCGACCACTCCAGATAGACATGTCATTATTGGAGGGGACCTGAATATGGTCTTTGACTCGTCCCGCAAACGGGAGATATCGCAACTGGCCAAGTCCCACATGGAAGATCTTGACTTGCATGATCTGTGGCGACGCCTCCACCCCACTGCCCGAGCCTACTCATACTACTCACACGCACACAAGTCCTACGCGAGATTGGACCACCTCCGGTGACAGGGCCGATCTACGAGCTAGCCACGACCTCTGAAATAGGGGTTCTCTCACTATCGGATCATGCCCCGGTGACGGGCACTTTCCAACTACCACCAGTGTCTCCCTCACGAGGGGTCTGGCGCCTTAGGGACACTCTACTGCACAAGCAATCTGTAGTGAAACGTATACTTGATTGGCGAATATCAGCGGCACAATGATAATGTGACACCACTCGAGCGACACAGTGGGCTGCCTTGAAGGCGGTACTCCGCGGGGAGTTTATCGCAGTTTCCTCAGCAGAGAATAGGGAATGGCAGCAAAAGAGGGACAAACTTACGTGCAAGGTGAGGGAGTTGGAGCAGGTGTATCAGAGATCCGGGGCCCCCAGAGTCTGGAGGCAACTCAAAGCCGCCCGGAAACTCCTGTCTGCACTAGACATGTATAGGGCGGAATACGCGGCGCTACGCCTGAAACACGCGTACTACACTGGCGGTGACAGGTGCGGCCGGCTCCTGGCGAATAAGCTTCGTATAAGGCACCAGCAACATCGGGTGAAGGCGCTATCGGTTTCCAGAGGAGTAACTGCCACAGAGGATGGTCAGATTGCGGACGGGTTCCGTCGGTACTACGCCGACTTATTTGCGGGTGAGCCCCCCTCAACGCAAGCCGAGGCTGACTATCTGGATTCGGTCGATCTCCCCTCCCTTACCCCGGAACAGGCAGAATACTTGGAATGGGAAATTCGGATCGAGGAGGTGATCACAGCTATTTCCCGACTCAAACATGGGAAGGCCCCAGGACCCGACGGATACACCCCGCTTTTCTATAAAACGTTCTGCCCCGAATTGGCACCGCTGTTGACACGCCTCTTCAACTCGTTTTCTGAGCCGGGGGCTATCCATCCGAAACTACTCCAGGCGACGGTGTCGGTTATCCCCAAGCCGGGGAAAGATCGGACTAAGTGCGATTCCTACCGGCCGATTTCACTCTTGAACGTAGACCTCAAGCTGTACACCGGGATCCTTGCGGCGCGTCTGGCACCTCACCTGCCAGGGCTGGTAGATCCGGACCAGGCGGGGTTTATTCCCGGTAGGCAAACGGTTGACAATACCAAAAGAGTGGTCCATATCCTGGAAAAGGCCTCCCGAATCTCTGGGGAGCGAATGCTTCTTTCTATTGACGCGGAGAAAGCGTTCGACCGGGTGCACTGGCCCTACTTGGAGAAGGTGCTATGCAAAATGGGGATGGGAGAGAAATTTCGCGTCCTGATATTCAATTGCTATAGATTTCCATCTGCAGTGGTGAGAGTGAACGGCTGCAACTCCCAAAAGTTTGCGATAGAGCGGGGCACCAGACAAGCGTGCCCGCTGTCACCGCTACTCTTCGCTCTTTATATGGAGCTGTTTGCTCAGAGGATTCGTCAGAACCCATATGCGACGGGCGTTCGGATGGGGAGGTATGTCCACACCGTTAGCCTCTACGCGGATGACGTGATTTTGACACTTGAAGATCCGAGAAAGGCGCTTCCTGCTTGCATCACCGAGTTGGAAACCTTCGGCGCAGTGGCAGGTTTTAAGATGAATATGGGGAAATCGGCGGCCCTCGACATCTCGCTGGCCATCGCCACGAGACTCGAGTTACAGGGCCTCTTCCCCATGCGCTGGTCTAAGGACCAGGCGTCCTACCTGGGCATCCGACTGGCACCCTCTATACCTGCCATGGTGACGGCCAATTACACAGCCTTAGGCAGGAAAATTAAAGAGGAACTGACCCGCTGGAACAAGGGAACGCTGTCATTGCTGGGCAGAATAGCCGCGGTGAAGATGACTCTCTTACCGCAGGTACTATATCTATTTCGGGCTCTACCACTTCAGCCCCCGAAGGGGTGGATTAGACAGGCTCAGGCGGATATCACACATTTTGTATGGCAGGGCCGCAAACCCAGACTCAAGAGAGCCCTGTCCACGTTAGCACCTGAGTCCGGGGGACTTGGCATACCGGATCTGCACAAATATTTTCAGGCGGCGCAACTACGGTATTTGGTGGAGTGGAGCAGGTGGGAATCTGATAAGCCCTGGTTATTCCAGGACCAGGCAGTGGCGGGCAGGACTCTCCAGGAGGTTCCCTTACTGCGCAGAGCTCACCGTCCCCCCAACCTCTATGCGTCCTTTATTACACGAGTCCCGCTTCGAGTCTGGGACGCCATAAATGCTAAGCATGAGCTCACCACCTTCCCGTCACCGTTCACGCCGGTGGTCGAGAATACGGACTTCCATCCTGGGACGGAGCCCGGGGCCTTCGCGCACTGGCGGACGGCTAGATGCGGTGCACTGTTTCATATGTACGGCCCAGATGCGGTGCACTGTTTCATATGTACAGCCCAGATGGCGCCATATCCTTCCAGGATCTCCGACGGAAATATCAACTGCCGGAGACCGAACGGATGAGGTATATGCAGGTGCGTCATTGGGCGCTTCAGCCGCAGGTACGGGACTTTGCTGACCGGAAGCTCACGCCTTACGAGATGTGGCTGGTGACGCGCTCCTCGGACGCCAAACTCATCTCAGATCTATGTAAGCTCCTGCAACCCCCCCCCCCCCTTTTTCACATCTATAATCCCGGACGGGAACGCTGGGAGCGGAAGCTGGGAAGGGCGCTGAGCCGCACAGATTGGGATCACATTTCCTACCGGGCACGCCACTCTGCGTACCATACCGGACTCACCGAAACGTTCACTGAGATATCTACCTACTGGTACTACATGCCGGAGAGATTGCACGACATGAATTGTAACATTGCGAGACTGAGCAGATCGGCACGCTTACACATGTACTATGGGATTGCCCTTTATTGAGTCCCTACTGGAAAGAGGTCTTGGATGAGATAGATCAGTGCTTTGGCATTGAACTGCCTCGCTTCCCCGCCTATGTCCTACTGGGCTTGCCCAACGGCCTGATGTACCCTCTGAGATCTAAAAAAGGCAGACAGATAGCGATTGCATTGGGCTCGGCGATCCAGAACATACTCATTTACTGGCGCACTACCATGCTCCCCACCACTGTTGGTTGGTTACACAGGTTGTGGCATGTTCTGGGAATGGAGAAGATGTCCCTCATGGTGGCGGGTGAGGTGGATAAGTTTGATGAGCTGTGGCTGCCATTCCATACCTTACTACAATCAGAATTCAAAGAAATTACCTGTCCCCGATATCTCCGGTTGCTACGACTAACATCCTTAACTGCTCCGTCCACCTGAAATGCCTGGGAGAAATGTAAAGCGGGAGGGGGGGGGGGGGGGGGCACATTGCAGAGATGGTAGGGGAGGGTGATTTTGGCACAGTACGGGGGGAGGGAGGGAGGGACCCGGGAGTGGAATGGGAGTGGGGGAGTTGGGCAAAGGGGTGTTGGTTCTTGAACTTGTCGATACCGCATGCGCACCCTATACCATGCTCTGAGGGACGTTGTACATGCCGCATTTTACTTGCTGGTTGCGCTCCTGTAGCGGAAACTTTGCACGACCTCATCCGAGACAACTGTATTCATTTGTTTGTATTGTTTTCATTGATGCAATAAAATACTTTAAACCTAAAACCACTGCTGCTGGAAGCACCCCACTGTAATATATCATGCTAACTTATAATTTCAGGAGGTTTTACAACACTTGCGTCTAGAAGTCAAATATTTTCAGGCTACAGCGGTTTAAACAGAATTGGCAAGATTGCTTCCTCAATGCTTCCGCTTTTCTGGTACTCTATCAGATCTGCTACTTCTCATGTCTTGCAAGCGAGGACAGCACTACTAATGCTGCTGAAAAGTGCATTGCTGTATATGATGAATTGCACAGAGGCCCTATTGCAATAATCAACTTGAAATCCATTACAAGCTACTCCCAGAGACTTACCGTCCCAAACAAAAATCTGGTCACAGTTACAGCAATACCCAATTCCAACTACAGACAACACCTAAAGCATCGCAGTCACCGATTAACGTAATTATCAGCTATATGGATTGAAATGGAAGTGAATATATGCTGTATATACTGAACAAATATACAATTGCACACCATATATTCACTAAGATACAAAGATGTTTAGTCTTGAATAACTAAATTTAAAAAAAATATTTAAGATAAACATGCTAGGCAACACTTCCATGACCACAACTTCAAGTGATTGCAATGAAGGTCTCGATCAACTCAGCGCTTACAAATGCTAGCGAGTTTTGGATGCAATGCACGTCACGGATATTGCTGGACTATAAGATGGATCAAGTCGTGACGCTGTACTCGTCAATGTTAAAAACGTTCATAAAAATGGTTTTAAAAAACAGCTTACAAATAGCCTTTGTCATATTTAATAAATGCCAAATTGTCAAATAACCCGGTCTGTGTTGATGTGAAAGCAGACATTCCCCTTTAAGCAGGTCTGATGTACCGATACTGTATACTTGTAAAAGAACAGCCCTAACTGGAATATCAACATTGCAAGCTGCAGGAGATGCATTCCTGAAGGGTCACTGTACTCCAGTGTTGGCTGCTTTGGGACGGGTAGCTCAATAATACTCTTAGTAGCACGACGGTCTTCATTTCTACAACGCTGGCTAGTAATTGGCAGACCTAGTCGCTATTGTACGACCTGCTTTTGTCAGGTATTGCGTGAAGGCATTGCCAAAATCTAGGTAAGAATAATGCAGAGTTCTTTCCCAAAGTTGCTATAACTTTGAATATCAGATATAAAGGGACATTGGTAAAAATGAATGGGCATTCACCAATGCAGGTGCAAACAAAGATGAGTAGAAGGTTTAGCATTTCTGTTCTCAGAATACCTATGCCGACTAGCTGCGACAAAACTACATTAGCAGAAAATATGAACGTTATTCACAAAGGAGTGACATAGGAAGAGTACAACATTTTATAGAGGGAGGGAGGAGACTTTTGCCAGCCCAAGTTGTCCATAGTCGTAAACCGGGACAAACAGAAGACCTGCGGTCAAGGCAGTAGAGTACCTTTGCAAAAGGGAGAAGAACAGAGCCAAAGGAGATCCAATGACAGGCGTCCGGAATCCTTGTTTGTAACTGGTCAATGTTGACATTGGACGAGACAAGTGCTTTTAATGGTACTGTTTGTTACTGAATTGAAGTTACATTACCTAATAAAGGAACTCCTCAGTGATTTGTAATATCCTTAAAATGCACGGCAGGTGCAACTTTAACCCATTCACTGAAAAGACCAAAATGTTAACGTAAGGTTATAGTTATGTGGAATGTTCACTTTTAAACTCTAACAACCACTGAAATTCACCAGTTAAGAGTCAGAGTTCTCAAGTAACTATAACTCGCGCTTCCACCATGCACAGTAATATTACCAAGGACGTCAAAGATGATGATATGAGCGATGTAATATCTAGGGTAATTGGCAGTGCATGGCAAACCTGCAAGTTATAGTTACTTTAGGGCATGAGTTATAGTTACTTGAAGAAACAATAACTGGTGAATTTCAGTCTATTTTATAGTTTAAAACTGAACATTCCACCTCAGTATAATGCTGCTTTAACTTTATTCAGTGATTTAAAGTTTTTTTATTTTACGTAAAGTAATATGTAATTGCCTTTTGTTAATCCAACCCGCGCTGAGTCTCTGGGCGTACGTGGCAGAAGGTTAGCAACTGTGTCTGCGGCCAACCGCACACTGCGCAGGGTGTTCGGTTGTGCTTGACAGGGGATGGCCACAGGCCTGCAGCCAATCCATTGTATGAAGCCAATCCCATGCAGTGCATGGCCTTTGGCTGCGAGCAGTGGTTGGTTGGCCACAAGGCCTGGCCTGGCGGGCCCCCAAGGCTGTTTTTCTTTTTTTATATAGAAAGGAGGGGGCTGCATGGCCCCCTTCCCCGAACCTATTAGGGCCCTGGGGACCCCATACTCCAGGGCCACCAAATTAAAATGAAGGGGAGGGGGAAACGCAGCCAACCCTGCCCAGTCCGCTTTTGGTCCTAGGCACCCCTCCCCATTCATTGAGGCCCGGCAACATATTTAAGGGGGAGTCCATCCCCCGGGTCCAGTAGCACAGCATCTGGAAAGGCGGAAGAGGCACATAGCCCCCACCCTGTGCCAACTTCGGCCCCGGGGTACCCATCCCCTCGGGCCTGCCACATTTTGAGGGGCGAACAGGGGCCCCCCTCCCAGGACCGATTTTAGCCCTAGGGACCCCATCACTAGGCGCCCAGCAGCATATTTGAAGGGGTGGGTCACACAGACTCCTGTCCAGGGCAGATTATGGCCCCGGGGACCCCATCCCCCAGCTGCATATGTGAAGGTGGAGTGGGGCACGCGCCCCGCCTACTTTTGGCATGGATTACAATTGAAAACATACTAAATATGCTACATTGCAGTTAAAATTCCCCACTTAAGTAAATCTATAAAATAACCTCTGTAATCACTAATCAACAATTCATTTACTGCATACTCCTTAGGGAAACCCATGTAACATAAGTTACATAATATAAGAATATGATAAGAGGCTATAAATCTACTTTCTAGGACTTTGTTTTTACTCGGTGTCTCTTAAATAAGACCAGCCCTCACATTTATTGACACTGCTCCTGGTGGTGTTCAGCATCTCCTCCGAATGACCTCTGCACTTAGTCTAGTCATCATTGTATCCAGTCTTATCAAATCTGTGTTGTGCACCGCAAATTCTTCTGGCACGCATTAGTTCCCCATAAGGGATACGATTCTTAAGGGCATTTGGGTGGAAACACTTTTAGCATGGAAAAGTGCTATTGCCCAAGACTCAGGATGAAATGATGAATAGACTCCGGGTGAGAGGATATACAGCGGGGGTGCTTAACACCGCAGGAATAGTCAATAAATGTAAGAGGAGGTCTTATTTATGACAGAAAGAGTAAAAATAAAAAGACCTGGAATGCAGATTGATAATGCCTCTTTTTCATGAGGATTATGACAAGAGGTTAACAATAAGCATTGCTAAGAAGGACACAGTTATGGTGAAAACGTTGGAATGGAGACCTTTAATTTCCTACAGAAGGACAGAGTCGCTGAGAGATGTATTGGTAAAAAGTAAGGTAACCATGCAGAAACAGCAATGGTTAAAAACGAAGGAAGGTTTTAAGTCATGTGATAAATGTAAAGCTTGTTTGAATGGAGTTAATAGGCCAGAGATATTTTCTTAATAAGAAAATTAGACTGAAAACAGCCTTTAACTGGATAACAGAGTATGTGGTATGTATGGTTCAATGTCCTTGTCTCAAGGCATATATTGGCAGTACCATCCTGCCAGCGCATCAACAATGACTCCGGCACCTTAGATCAAATGAGAACAGGGATGCCAATCATCTGGTTGTGTGCCATTTCCTGAAAGGGATGCAAAGTTGTTAAAATACAGTGCATTGTGTAGCATAAAGTATGAGGGGAGGAGACCGAGAGAAATAATTGAGGACGTTTGAGCCCAGATATATTCTTGAAGTGGGTTC
Source organism: Lissotriton vulgaris (assembly GCF_964263255.1). Taxonomy (NCBI): domain Eukaryota; kingdom Metazoa; phylum Chordata; class Amphibia; order Caudata; family Salamandridae; genus Lissotriton; species Lissotriton vulgaris. The sequence goes on from NC_141691.1 coordinate 1,754,308,056, forward strand.
GAAGGAAAATCAAGGGTTAAATATTGATTAAGAGATGTATATTTAATTATTAGACTATTTTTTTTAGAGACGTTTTTAATTTTTGGACTGCTATTTTACTAGTTTTAATGCGTTTTTTTCAGAACAAACTGGGGAGAAAGGAAGTTGGATTTATGCCAGTATATAATGAACCGGACTGCAATTTTGTTAAATGGATTCATGAAGAATTTAGTAAATATAGTATTGACCACACTGGATGTCATGATGATGCGACATGTGCAGCCAACTGGAGCTTAATGTTTTGATTCTATTAGTGATAAATGAGGCAATATTTACGGGCTCATGAAACATTTACTGATACTACGATAGGGATTAAAACAATGTTGTAGTCAGGTTCATGGTACTAAGGAGCTGGAATAATGGATTGCAATATTTATATAACTAAAATATTGAATTTATTTTGTTCCCCTAATAGGAGTATGCAATATATGAATTGTTGATTAGATTGAATACAGTGATATTATTCTGAAGACTCGAGTGCGAGAATTTTAGGAAATGTAGCATAATTAGTACTTTTTCAATTGCAATCCATGAGCTCCAAAAAACACGGCACTTTCCAAGATAGTGCTGACCTTGCCACGCCAGGCGAGATAGTTGTTTATGTTTAAACACTCGGCACTTTTTATTAATTCAAACACATCATGTTGGTCAGTGTCCTGTACAAGTCGTTTTTGCTGAAACGCGTTGATGCTGTAAAATTGTACCTTTGCACTACCTTGCACAATAAATTATTGGGAGCTACTGTTAGGGTGCCGTGCTCTTTTTCTGGGGCATCGGGGAGAGGCGCGATTTGAGTGCAGGGGCACCAGCACAAGTTGCAGTGCACCCCTGCAATCTAGAACCGGTATATAATTTTCCCAATGGTCAAAAAAAAAGTTTAAGGGTAACTATGATTCAGTGTATCCTCTATGCTCTGCACTTTGCAGATAGCCTTATTCTGGTTTATTACATGTCATTGGCCAAGGAGTGTATAGAGCATGGGGAGGGTGGGAGTTACGGTGTGCATTGAACAACATAACCAGGGTCATCTGAATTATGCAGAGGAGGACCAAATTATGCGAAAGGAGGACCAAATTATGCGAAAGAAGAACCAAATTATGCAGCAAAAAAGGTAAACTGTGCAGGAACAAGTGTTGCAGCGTTTTTGTAACTTTTGATTTGTTTGCAGATTATGTGGCAAACCCAAATATGCAGAAAATGCCAAAGCCACAAATTCTCATAACCCAAGTGGCTCTGACCACATATGTTGAATTTCAGTTTTTTCCCAGTAAAATAAGTATTGCTTTTATGATGCCGCTGTCGAAGGGCTTCGTCTAGGTCCTTAATCCAACCTGCATTGGCGGTGAACGGCAGGGGTTGGTGGTTGGGACTACCTAGCCTTGAATTAGGCTTAATTTGGTGTCTGCCAAATTCCACGCAACTTCAAACTGCTCCAAAGATATTAGTGAATTAAAATTGTATTGACCCGTCCCAGATTCATCCTTGCTCCTCCCCATTTGATGGATCTGCTGAAAACTAAGACATGCCAAAATAAATCTAGACCTACTAAATGTCTCCCAAATTCTGTGCAGGTTATCACACAGTGCCACATTTATCAGCAAATGAACACTCTCCTTCCAACCCACCCACTTTTGAAAGGGCCACTGTGCTCCCTGTCCCACTTGATGGATATGAATGAATTTGGAAACACTAAGGGTTGGCTTGACATAACTGGGTTATCGATATTTTGTTGTACAAGTTGTCTATTGCTGCCTTTCTAACAATAGTCTTAAAAGTGCCATATTCTAGATTACTTTTCAATTCCCTCTTTAAGCCCAATGAGTTTAGGTGTCTATGCAAATTAGAAATTCCATTGGCGAGACGGACTTTTACATAGTCAGCTGGACTAGCTTCACAATTTTATTTTTATCCAATTAGATATGTATTTTGGCATCAATCTTGTCTATCAGATTTAAAATAGACATTTGGCGTGAGCACTGGGAGTAGACATTTCCCACAATAATATAGCTACTTTTCTGTATTGGGAGAAAAAAAATGTTGATCAGGACTAGCACTGAAACAGAATGCTGCTCTCCCATCAAGTTGATGAAGGTTGTTCTTGTGACAATATGGAAGCCTTCTGATATCCTACTCCTAGTATTTTTGGTAGCTGGGATACTTGCATTAGGTGGGCATGTGATCATCTCATCTTTGGAACCCGGAAGTAGAGACCAATATTGGTTGTTATTACGGACAGACCTGCAAGTCCTTGGCAATTAGATATACTTCGTAATAGCAACAAATCATTAACATACAAAGACATCCCTTCCCCCATGCATACGCCCCCACCCACCATAGAATGTAACTTATTATAAACTAAAACATACCATCTGTAAATCCTTGAAGTAACAGATAAATAACTCACTGCTTGAAATACTTTGGTTATTGCCAACTGTAATGAGAAAAACATAAGAATAAAAGATGAATGATCTATTCACCTCGTTTTATGTACAATTCTCATCAAGCACACACCTATCAGAATTGCCAAAGCACGCTGGATAGTAATAATTACACAAATACAATTACAAGGACATACTGTGAACTCATCAAGTCAAAACCACATAAGGTAATATTAAAAACATGTATAACGAAAACCAGCACAAACATAAGCCGGAAACAACTGCTAAAGTAAAAGATTTTAGATCATTTTGAAAATACAACAAGATGTGGTGGAATGGAAGATAGTTGAAAATTACACAGGGAATAGGAAAAGCAGGATTGCAGGTTAGGGCTTATTGTTAGGTCACTGATAACTCAAAACTTCAGAAATATTGCTTCTTATTACTTATCAACCTTCTCCAATACCCGGTGCACCAGACTCCCATATATTTAAGAATAATACAGGCATCTAAAGTGGGCCAATGTACAGATTTCATTATAGGGTATGTTAATGTTAATGTTATTTATAAAGCGCACAAATACCAAAAACGGTGTCTCGGCGCTAAAAACCGTAAGCAAACCCCGCATAGCACCCCTCACTGGAACAACCAAGTTTTCAAGCTTTTTCTAAAGCTCAGAAGGGAGCTGCCTTCCTGATTTCGGGAGGCAGCAAGTTCCACAGCTTCGATTTACCATACTGAAAATTCCACCACCCACCCAGTGCATGGTGCGAATTTTAGGCACCACCATTAATTTTGCACCAGGGGAACTGAGCTGTCTGGTTGGCTGGTACCACACAAAGAGTTCCTGAAGAAACAGCGGACCCTTCTGTGTCAGGGCTTTGTAGGCCACACAAAGCGCCTCGAATTTAATTTGTTGCACCACTGGGAGCCAATGCAGCTTCCAAATTTACTCTGAAATGGACTTATGCCGGGGCAGACTCAACAAAAGGTGAGCCGCCGAGTTCTGCACTACCTGAAGTTTCTTCAGACACTGCTTATGGGCATTCAAATAAAGCCCATTGCAGTAGTCCAGCTTGGCCTGTATGAGGTAAGTGATCACCACTTTCTTGGTCTCCACTGGAATATAGGGAAGTACCTTCCTGATTTTTTTTAAATCAGGAAGTGGGAGGCAGACACAATAGCATTAGTTTGTTGAGTAAACGTCAGTCTGTTATCAATCAGTAAGCCTAAATTTTTAGTCTTAGCCGTTGGAATGGGCGGAGAGCCCATTTCTGCTAGCCATCAGCAATTACTCCAAGAAGGTTGTAAATTGTCGAAAATCAACACTTCCGTATTGTCGGAGTTTAGTTTAAGGCAGTGACTGCTCATCCAGATGTTAATTACGGCCATGCAGTTATGGAACTGCACAGCGGGTGAACTTGTTTTTTGTGAGCTGCAACCACAATCTGTGAGTTGTCCGCGTAAGATGTTAATTAAAAACCATAATCCCTAACCAGCAGAACAAGTTCGGAGACGTAGACATTGAATAACAGTGGGCTCAGCAAACTTCCCTGCGGAACTCCACAAGGCAACACATAGGGCTCCGAGTGAAACCCGTCAAGCGACACGGTTTATCTCCTCTCCTGCAGAAAAGAGGCTAGCAGGGCCAATGCCATGCCATCCACACCCAAGATTTTTAATCGGTGAATCAGGAGAGTATGATCAACAGTGTCAAATGCGGCGGAGGGTCGAGTAGAATTAATGCAGCAGTGCCTCCTCCATCAATAACCGATCTGATCTCTTCGGTCGCTTTGATAAGTGCTGTCTCAGTGCTATGTTCCTTACGGAAGCCAAACTGAGAATAGTCCAGCAGCCCATTGTCATCAATAAACTGAGTCAATTGAACATTCATAATTTTGTCAACAATTTTAGCCGGTAAAGAGAGGCGGGCAATGGGGCTGTAATTTGACGTAATAGTAGCGTCTAGGGTAGGTTTCTTTAGTAACGGAAGAGTAGAGGTCTCCTTCCAACTGATAGGAAATCTGCCAGAGGCAAACATCCTGTTGAAAATTTCTAACAGCACAGGACTCACCAGATCCACCAGCTCTATCAAGAAGGCTAACGAACATGGGTCCGATGGTGAGCCTGTTTTGGAGGCCAGTATGTAATTTCTCACCGTATCGGCCGACACAGGAGAAAACTCAAAAAACCCGCTCATACCGTTGTCCAGAGCCTGCATCTTCGATGCCGACTGAGGACCTGGCCCGTCCTTAAAATTGCTAAAGATATCCAACACTTTGGTTTTAAAAGTGGAGGCCATATCATCAACAAATTGTTGACTCCCAACTTATTCAGTGCTTTGGGAACAGTAAGTTTATTGATAACTGCAAATAACTCTTTCGAAGAATACTTTGCAGACTCAATCTGAGCTTTAAAATATTTGCTTTTCTCTGCATCACAAGAGCTTTATAGGAACTAAGAGCTGTCAAGTAGACCTGTTTGTCGGAGACATGATAGTTCAAACGCCAACAGCGTTCCATACGACGACAGATGATGCTTTCAAGTAGGTATGCTGCAAAATGCAAATAATTAAAAATAGATTTTAGTTGTTTCTACAATAAGGGTATTACCCCAACCAACGGGGGTAATTAAGAGGACCTATGCTCTTGTAGGAAGAGTTCTTCTGGGGACTGCCCTAAATAATTTCAGTAGACATAAGCAAAACTGATGTGCCTTAAACTTCTGACCAACAACCAAGAATATTAGACACAATAAGTTTAAATTTAAAGTCAAAGTGTTTGAGAAGGTGAGACAGAATATAGAGTTAAATATTTTGACTGACCATAACAGAGTGAAAAATATCTTGGAATGGAAATATCGAGTGCAAGGATATTGTGGTCAAGAATATCGATTTTAAGGTAATATCTATTTATAAAATATAGAAGTCATATCGTTTGTAAAAATACAGTTTAAAATAGTTTATATTTTAAATGTATATGACTGTTTAATAATAGTTTATGTTTCTTACTATATTAGTTGCATTTTTAGTAGTTATGAAATTTAATTACATTTTGTATTTTTTAATTCTGTAGCAGGTTGTGGATTTATAGGGGTACAGGGTGGGAAGTAATTTAATTATAATAAATTAATGATTAGTGTTTAGTTAATATTTAATTAATTGATATTTAATTTTGCTAATTGCATTATTCATTTTTTTATGTAAATGTTTTTTGCGGGTAGTGGTGTTTATAAGGGTAAAGGGTGGAAAGTAAATTATTTTTAATTAAATTAGTTGTAAATTAATAGATAATTGTTAATTGCGTATTTTTTTATCTTAGGTGTGGGTTGTGGAGTTATAGGGGTAAAGGGTGTGAACTAATTTTTAATTTATGAATAATTAGTTAATATTAATTAATGTTTATTTTTTTAGGTGTGGGTTTTAAACGTAAAGGGTGGGAAGTAATTTATTTTTTATTAAATAATTAGTTGTAAATTAATATTGATAATTATGTTAACTGTATTTTTTAGTTGTGGGGTTATAGGGGTAAAGGGTGGGAAGTAATTTATTTTTTATTAATAATTAGTTCAATAAAATTAATTTATAAATATGTTGTGCAATACATTTTTTCAGGTGCGGGTTGTGGGGTTTATATTGGTAAATGGTTGGAAGTAATGCATTTTTTAATTGTAATTAATCTTAATTGATAATTATGTTATTTATTTAAATATTTTTTATGTTTGGGTTGTGGGGTTTATAGGGGTAAAGGGTGGAAGTGAAGTTTAATAAAATTAGATTTAGTGTTTCACAAATAATATTTGTTTAATTGATAATTGTTAATTGTGCAAGCATTTTATTTTTATTTACATGTGGGTTTCCTACGGGTATGGGGTGGGAAGGAAATTAATTTTACATTTTTAATATTTAATATATTTGTATTTTTTTATTCAACATACATTTTCATCATTTACATTTTTTTAAATTATATTTATTTTGTTTAAGATATTATTTGTTTTTAATGTTCGACTGACTGGAAATGAAGTACTAAATTTTACCCCTCTAAAATTCAACACTTTCCCTACTGTTGCACTGACTGGAGTGGGAATATTTTTTTGTTAATTATAATATTAATTGTTGTGTTCATTGTACTGGGAATAGTAAATAGTATTTTCCAATGTAATATTTTATTTATTTTAATATTTATTGTAGTAAGAGTAGTAAATCTTATTTTGTGTGATGTAAAAATGTTTGTTACTGTTGTGGTAGGTGGGAGTACTTATTTTTATATTTATTTAGTATAAAAATGTTTATATGTAGTGTGAAATGTATATGTATTAATAGGTATCCATTTACATTTCTAATAATTTATTTAATGTTGTAATGTATATAATTATGCATTTGATTTAATATAATTAAAAAAATCAATATCTTGTTTGTGAATTAAATGTAATTAAATTGTAAAAAGTGTGTTTTTGCTATTTTAAAATAAATTGGTTCTCTTTAATATTTTATGTTTTTGTAAAAAGTGTGTTTTTGCTATTTTAAAATAAATTGGTGCTCTTTAATATTTTATGTTTTTGGTATATTTAAATATGTATACATATCTTTCAGATAATATATTATTTATGATGTTGAAAAGATATTTAATATATTAGTTTATTCATATTTATAAGTGTTTAAGGAGGTTTATTTGTTAAATACACATTCGAATATATTTTATTTTTGTATTTAATATAGGTTTATTTTAATATATCTTTTTAATCAATATTTAATACAACTATTTTTGTAAACTATATTTTTTTCCGAAATTTTTGTACATACCTTTTTAAGTATAGTCAGTCGATAATTTTGTATCCTATATTTTTCCCCTCGATATTTTTTACATCTAGATTTTTGAGGTCGCTATATTAACTGCGGTGAACTCTGAGAAAAATTTAGATCAAGTGAGCTAATTATCAATATATCCATCCCCCAATATTGAAATTAAATTTTAATTTCTTTATATTTTTTGCAGCAGTCTGGATGCTGAATGACAAAATGACAAAATACAGAAGAACACTCAATGACTCATCTAGGAAGCTCCGAAGGCTTATTCAAATGGACACCTGAATGAACCAAAGAAAAGGGAAATACCAGTTTACAGGCATCCAGGTCAGTGTGTTCCAGCCCTGCCAAACGAGTTTGCAAAGGTGTTTTCAAAAAAGCGTCATGTGTTCAGATGGAGAGATTACAAATGACAGTTTCACTTCAGCTTTGAAAAATTGACAAGGAAATAAATATAAAGCATGGAGAAGTCTCTGAACATTTGACATGGATTAAGATCCCCCTAAAATTTAAGGGCATATGACAAATGAAATAAAGCAGCCACAACCTAGAGTTTGGATATTTAATTGCCTACCTTGCACACACCAATGTTGTTGCACTCTCAGTCAAAGTGAGAATTTGTTTAGTACGGTTAAACAAACAAATGCGAAATTCTAAACTATAAATGTTTATTTTTAACATTTTAAAATACAGTTACTGCAGAGTAAATTGGCAACTTGTGTGGTAGGAGATTATTATTTTTTTTTTAAACAAATTTTATTCGTCTGCACATACAAAGAATGCATAGCTCCGTACCCCGGAGTCTGCTGCACACAGTATTTAAGCAATAATGGCATCGTCAGACGTTTTTATAGAATACAAACTTCAACAGCTGCGCTGCTGCCATTACCGATTAACAAACAAACAAAAAAAACTAAAATGAATACACGCTAGGTCCATCAAGTCGCCACCAGAACATAACCAGAGGTCCATCCGTCAGATTGTAAGGAGGGCGGCCCTCTCAGGTGGGGGGTCCAAGTCCACCCCCCGGTAGTCGGCCAACCTCCTCCATATCTTAAAGTGCTTGTGGGGCACCCCCTGGCCAGAAAGATTGGTTGCTCCAATCCCATGCAAAAGTCCATGCCGTTCTTCCAGGCGGCCAAAGGCGGGGCCTGGGGCGCCTTCCAGGCTTTAGCAATGTCTCGTTTCACCAATTTATATCGATTACCCCCTACCCCCTCTATAACATACAGCAAGGCCAGTTTCGGGTCCCGGGGAAGCTCCCAAACCAACACCTCAGACAAACATCTGAAAACCCCCGTCCAGAATCTATTTAGTGCTGAACACCCCCATGTAGTGTTTAAGAGTGTGCCCACCTCTGACCCGCACCGAAGACAGTCGGGGGAGCCCATCATGCCCGCCCTCCATAGACGCTCCCTGGTGAAATAAGTGCGGCGCAGGTATTTAAATTGTATCAGTCGCAGGCGTGTGGAAATTGCTGCCTCCCTAGGGCTCGCTAAGGCCTCCACCCAGTTTTCTTCTTCTAAGTCCCTCACATCCCCCACCAACGCAGCCCGAAGTTTCTGCAAATCGGAAGAACAATGCCGAACCAGCGTCTGATATATACGTGAACGTTTTTTGTCTGGCAACTCCCCCATAAACAGCTTGGCGTCCTACTACCAGTCGCCCCACTCCGCCACCTATCACTACTGAGGTCCATTACATCATTCCAATCCCCCCCCCCCCCCCCCCCCCCAACAATGGCGAGAGTATCCGGCTTGGCACTTCAAAGGGTCATTATCTTCTCCACTAAGGGCCACTGCAACGGCGGCGGGGCATATACACTGCCAAGGGTCACCCTGTCTCCCCCCCACCCTGCCCTGGACAAAAATGTACCTGCCCTGGGGGTCAGATCAAAGTTTATCATGTACATAGGAGACCCTACGGTGTATAAGGATCGCGACCCCCCTGGAGCCCCTCGTAAACCCAGAGTGGTAGACCTGTGTAAACCCAAAGCGTTGTAGGCATAGCGCCTTTGTACCAAGTAAGTGAGTCTCTTGGAGTAATAGAACATGAGCCCTCTTGGCAAACTGAAGAACTGCCCCTCATTTCACCTTATCAAACACTCCCCGCACATTCCAACTCAATATGCACAGGGTGCCAGGGGCTACCCGCCCTCCCTTTTCAGCAACTGACATGTGAAAATAGCACTATGTAAGCAGCGGGTGACCCAATGGCCCAGCATGCAGTGAACATGGCAAACATACAACAGCAAGATAAGCGCAAACAAAACCCCCAACCCCAAGTCAACCCAACAACCCCCTCCCCCCCCCACCACCCTGCACCTCCCAAACGTGGAAGCACCTGTCGCGGTCGGATCGCGGCCTAGTCTCCAACGGGGGACCGTGAACCACCCCCTCCCAACAACCCCCTCCCCCCCCCCCCACCACCCTGCACCTCCCAAACGTGGAAGCACCTGTCGCGGTCGGATCGCGGCCTAGTCTCCAACAGGGGACCGTGAACCACCCCCTCCAATGGATCCCCTGGTAACCACCCATAACAGGGGAGCTGACCCTCCCACCCACCTGCACCTACGGGGCAGGTACCCAGCCCAAATACAGCGCACCTGAGCATCAAAGATTGCCAAACATACAATTCAGTGTGGAAGTGCCAGTCATCATTTCACTTCGTGTTGCTGCTCCAACGCCGGATCTGTGTGCGGAGGCGCTGAGCCAGAGTGCGATGTACGTCCAGAGCCCTACCTCCTACGGCGTCGCCGCTGACTCCCGAGTCCCTCATGTGCCATTCCGCTCCAGGAGGAATCCGATTCTCCCCCCTGGGACATGTTGACTCGAATTTTCACAGTCTCATCCGTCCATTGGAACACCTCCTCCGGGGAATCGAAGAACAGCGTGCGGGACTTGTAAATAACTCGCAGCCGCGCTGGGTAGAGCAAGGCATATTAAACCTGGAGACCCCGAAGGCGGGCCTTGGCTGCAAGGAAGGATTGTCTCTGCTACTGGACCAACCTTGTATAGACCGGGAAGATGAGGATAGTGGCGTTGCCATGCATGAGAGGGACCTTCACCCTCGCCTGCCGCAGGATGAGGAACCGATCCGAGTAGTTCAAGAACGTGGCGCTGATCGGCCTCAGGAGTGCTCCAACAGGGGGCTTCTGCATCATGTCCCTGTGAGCCCACTCCACCACTAAGCAGCGGGAGAGAGTGTCCGGGGGAAGCCAGCCCTCCAGCCACAGGGCCAGAAAGAGCTCCACGTTGTCCCCCCCTCACAGCCCTCCGGAAACCTCACGAAGCGTAGGTTGTTCCGCCGAGCCCGTCCTTCTGCGTCCTCCACCCTCATGGCCAAGCCTTTCTGTATTTTTTCCATGGCTGCGACCTTCTTTTTAAGCGCGGTCACATCATCTTCCACCTCGGAAATGCGGGTCTCCGCACCAGTGATTCTCTCCACCGCGTTCCGCAGGTCCTGGCGGAGCAGCGTAACGTCTGCTCCCACCGCCCCGATCTTGGCGTCCAGCATATCCCTGAACTGCGTTATCGCAGCTAACAGGGCCGCGTTGTCCGTTGTCGGATTCTGCGAACCCGTGGCGCCAGTCGCCGGACTCGCCTCCGTGAATTTGTCGAGGGTCCCCTGCTTGGAGTGACCAACGCCCGTGTGGTCTTGTCTCATCACGGCTGCGTCAGGCAACACCGGTGATCGGCTTCTCCACCCCAAAACCTGTCTCAACTTGTAAGTCTACGGTCAGGCAGGGCAACAGGTAAGTCCGCAGGCCAACCTCCACCGCCCGCAGACCGTCTGGGCGCAGATTCTCAGAATCAGATTCGCAGATTGGAGGCAGACCACCAACAACAGGGGCCCCAGACCACGCCACTGGGACCCCCCGATCAGGAGAGCAAGGCTCGCCGGCCCCTGCCCCAAACCCAGTGGGCCCCCACTCAAGCGAGACCCCACCGGCCGTGGGGCCTCGCGATCCCTCCCCGGGGCCCGACTTGGCCCCCGAGCCCTGCCGCCGGGGGACAGCACTATAGTCCAAAAAGGAGAGCGAGGCGGAGAGGAGGTGGGGTGGGGGGGGGGGGGAGACGGGCCAACACCCCAGCAGTGCTCCGCTGTCCCCACCGCTCACCGTAGTCAGCAGGTCGTCTCTGATCCCGCCGGCAGCCACCACCAGCACAGCTAATCCACGGGGGCACTCAGCCAAAGTCCTACTCCAGGGGCCCCAGTCAGAAAGGGCGCCGTGGGCCCAGCAGTCTCTTCAGGCCACTCGGGGACCGACACTGCGCTTCAAAATGGCAGCCGCTTCACTAGGCCGCTTCAGAATGGGGACCTCCTCCTTCCTTCCCAGGGGCTGTCTTGCGCCATCCACAGCTCACGGTGTTCTGCTGCCCCCGCTCCAGCCAGGATCCTGGGCGCGCTCGGCTCCGTGTGCAGTGGAGCGAGCCGCGTCCCGCCAGTGCCTGCCTCGCTGTCCCGCGGCCGCCGCCGATGCTGGTGACTCTTCCCGGGCCTCGCGAGAATCGAGGCTCCAGCGTTTAGGCTCGGCGGCCAGGCAGGCCTCTCCCCTCCTTAAGGGCTCCACTCGTCGCTCGGAGCCCGCAGTGTCACCGCCGCAGAAGGCAGCGCCCTTAGAGATGCTCAGGGTAAGGATGGTTTGACAGGATAAACAGTGGCTGGTCGGAGCTCACGCTCTACACGACCGCCATCGGTGCCAGTTAGGCCACGCCCCCGGGTAGGAAATTTTAAGATGAAAACAAATACAGCAAACAAGAGATGCTGCCAAAAAAAAAGACTTACTGCTTTGGGGAAATTTAACAGTCCCTTAATCTCTGAAGGTAAAACACTCTATGAAAAGGAGATTAGATAGAAATAGATCTGATCCCTTTGATATTTAGGAGAGACAGGGCAGCAAAATCAAGCCATTTTGATCATGCTGGCAGAAGTGGCTTCGCAACATGGAGTTGACTTTTTTTTTTTTATCAGGAAGGACTTTTAGGGTGGTATCACTTGAATGGATCTTCACAAAACTGACAATGGTTCCAGTTTAGAAACACCAAACACTACGCAGACCCAATTCATTCTGTGCCACTCACTGACATGAAACCAGCTCAAAGAGCATTGCCATAATCAAGCCTAGAAATAAGCAATGCGGTCACGACCACCTGACAGAATGGAGGCCACGTATCATCTTAGACTACAGCACTTCCAATACTGCACTGATGTGGGTAGTCAGACTAAGATTAGAATCAGTCTGAAAACCTAGATTCTTAACATCATCCACATGGGAGGCTCCCACCCTTACTGTACAGAAGCCTTGGAAGAGAAACCAGTTTTTTTTATCAAGAGCAGGGACCAATAAGAGAAACCCACTTCTCTGTAGCATTAACTTTAAAGCGATTAGCACTCTACTCGACTCTGCTAATGGATGCAAACTTGCGTCAGAAGATCAGAAGACGCATCCGGTCCGCGCACCCATGTAGCGAGTTCCGGGTAATGGACGTGTCCCGGCGCCCCTCCCTTCTCTGCGGCCGCACTCACCGGTACTTGGACGCTGCAGCTCTTCCTCACCCGGTCCCGCTTCTTGGGGCCGGGTGCTCTCACGGGCGGCGGCGGGGCTCGTCTTCCACCATGGAGCCCTGCCGGTGGGTGCAGCTGCTTCTCCTTGTCTGCGCTGGGGGGGGCGGGACTTCTGGGTCGCCCCCTCAGCTTCCGGGTCGTCGCGGGCAGCGCGGCGGCCCGTCTCAGCTACTGCAGGCGGGGAGTGAATTCACCGAGGGGTGGGCTCCCTCAAAGTGAAAATAAACAATAGCGGCAAGGTCCCTGGGCGCCTGCCAGGGGACAATTTAATTACAAAAAAGCGAGGTGAGCACTCGCTAGGGCAGAAAAGCGCTATGAAGCGCTCGGGGTGTTTTTCACGAAACTCCCCGGCCCCGAGCAGGAAGGCGGGTGCCGGCTCAATGCCGGATCAGATTCGGGGGCGTTCCCGAGGGCTTTTGGCTGACGTAGCGTGACGTCGCCAAAAGCGAAAAATTCTCGGGAACGCCCCCGAATCTGGTCCGGGATTGACGGACAGAGCTGTCTCCCAATGGCTAGCCTCCATTTATGGAGCTAGCAAATGGAAGAGCAGGGCGGGTCCCTGTTCCACACTCTAACTCATAAGGTTTTTTAGCGCATGCGCACTTTGTGCGCATCGCTAGGCAAAACCTAAAAAGAGCTGGGCATCCGGAGTCCATTTTCACTGTTATTGCAAGAAAAGTCCCCAGACATCGCCCTCTGTTAAGGTTTACTTGTGTACTACAGAGCTTAAAAGTACAAAATCTGAATGAAGCTTAAGCACAATATAAACTCTAACAAGACTTATAAATGTTTTGCTATGTATTACTATAGGTGCCTTCTGGATAACGAATGGAAAGGAAAACAGCTGCTGGAGAAAACATTAGAATAAAAAGGATATTTATAGACCAACAGATCCTTTATGAATCTTTAACGGATTTAAAGAATGCATCCTACCATTTTGCAGGTACCGTTCTAACTGGTATCTTCTTTCGTCGGCCATGGACTTAGTCATTGCCAGATAAAACTTTGGAGGAAAAGGTGGCACACTGTTTCCAAAGTACCGTCTCAGCTATTAAAAAAAACAAAAATTGTAAAGCAGGGATTACACCCTGAAGAACAGCAATTCTAAGGCAAATATCAGAAAGTTGCATTAATGCCCTTCCCGTTTCTCCACCACATCATGACTTCATAACACAAATCAAAACAGATTTTAATACAATCACCATGTAAAGTGAATATTAATGACGACTCTGGCTAACATGCTTGTTGTCTAAGACTCATTTTACAGTTTCAATAAAGACGTTTCTTTTCCTGTATTTGGTATGTAACCCTACTAAAATAATTAATGTTACAGACTAGCTGCAACGCTCATTTTGAAAAATCCCATGCCTCACTTTCTCTGAACGCAAGTCCTCAAGTCTGGAAGAATGAAGTTATTGGACATGTGGTCAGAACTCTGATTGAAACTTTAAAAGCAAGACTATTGGAACAAACGTCTTTTGCACATTAAGCTGTGCCGCCGTGCTCTTGTACCTCTCCAGATAGCCTTTTGTATTTAACCCCAATGAGCCTGACCCACTGGAGTTGGTCTCTTTGGTTAAAGTTTATGTTGATGTTAGACCTGAGCTCGATGTGTGTGTGTGTGTGTGTGTGTGTGTGTGTGTGTAGGGGGGGGGGGGGGGTTGGACGACACCGAATTCACCTCAAATCTGAATCAGCAATTGATCCCCCGTGAAATAAAGCTATGTGGTGATCAATGGTGGTAGCTGCTCGATCATAGCCCACAAGCACAGTCCTAAAGTCTCTCCTACTAGACAACGCATTTTCCCGCTTCTTATTCGTGTCCCAGCATGTCAATGGTGGGTTTGTCCATCCCATGAAGTATAGACTCGGTAATATCTCTTCTGATTGGCTGGCTTCTATGCTTCCACTGATTGGCTGGCTTCTATGCTTCCACTGATTGCATTCAAGCACTACATGCATTGTCCGGCGGTCTCCCTCGAGTATTTCTCTCACTGTGCACTGATGCTCTGTGTGCTTCTCCTTGCCCCCTCCAGGTTAATCTTACTCATGTACTCCCCCTGTTGCTTTCTTGCCCATGTGTTCTCCCCACCTGCTCTACTTTGCTTTTTCAACCTTTTAAGCCTCAGTGCTTCACTTGTATGTCGTTTGCATCCCCCCACCCACGCCCCATGTGGTTTCCACCTCTATATCCCCAAGTTGCTTCCCCAACCCACTAAAAAAAAAAAATTCACTCTAATTTCCGATCCAATTTGAATCTGTAACTGCAACGGAAAAAAGTGGTAGCATCATTTTGCAGGTGTGAGCATGCGTGGTTGATGCATTAAAAATTACAGAGCCAGCTGTGTCAAAGGCTTTTAAAAAATAATCTTTAGCACTGCTGCACAGCAGCCAGGATGCTATGCAAAGTGGCAAAAATCCATTGTCAAAGCGTCAGATTTGTTTTTTTTTTTTTTTACACCAGTCATTACGTTTGAGATGTGTGAAGAATGCCTCCTATGTGTTTGGGACTGATGTTTTGGTGTTTGGGGCAAATGTTTTTATTGCAGGGCACGCTCCAGTGGCGATATTGAGGTGGCGATGATGGAACTACCTCAGAGAAGTCCCTCTGGGCACAAGGGAAGAATGGAGGACTATCTGGTAGCTAATGACTGAGTTGAATGCAGTCTAGAAGGTATAAGATCTCTGTGCATCTGGCCAATAACCTCGATCTTGTTGGCCTCCAGTATTCTCGATGATACTCACTGTACTCTAATGTTTATGTTTTCTATTCATGTATGCTGTAAAGCGCTCTGATACTCCCAGGTCTTGTAAGCGCTATATAAAACTCCAAATATAAAAAAAAATTAAAAAATAAGTGCGGTCAGTACACCCCTTCCTCTCAGTGTGTGGATTGTTAAGAGTAGAGCAATCAGCACTTCTCAGTTTACAGTTTCACAATCTACGAAATCGTTAAGACCACGAAACATTGTCTATATTTGTAAAGCAAGAAGCTATTTTGGGAAAAGACCTTGTGGAAGGGTGGGCGGCCAGGCGGGCAACGGAATAGTACTCACAAGAAGACTCAGCTGTTGAAGAAAAGGAGCACTTTAAGGGTGTAAACATGCCATGTACTTTCAAAGTGTGTCTGAGAGTAGGCACCACTAGGCATTATAGGCAGTAGCAGTTCTGAACACGGCCAAATGCGTGTACATTTCCCCTACGATTTGCTGAAACACTTTCTGCTCCTTTTACAATTTGGGAGCATTGGCTTGTCGCGTGGTCGGAGACATGAATTGTCCAGCCCTGCAGAATCCTGGACAAATATGACCACATGGGCCAGGGTCACTGTACGAGACTATGAAAAGTATAATTAAGCGTCCAACTAAAACATCAATCTCATTAAAAATACCTATAGAGCAGGGGTTTCTAACCTTTTAGTTATGTTCAAAAAAATCATCCTGAGCTACTAATATTATTGGTGTTACACACATTAGACAAGATGACATTAGTGCCACCCATGAAAGATTACCAGCTGTGACCCCCTCGGTGCAGGTTTGCCAGACGTAATGCCAACAAGCATTAGAAATGCAATAGGTCTCGCAGCATTAGAGTTAGTGCTTTTAGAATTGTTAATGGGTTTTTTTTGTAAATCTTTAGCATGAGGTTGAGGGTGAGTGAGGGTGAGTGAGGGTGAGTGAGGGTGAGTGAGTGAGTGAGGGTGAGTGAGGGTGAGGGTGAGGGTGAGGGTGAGTGAGGGTGGGTGAGTGTGAGTGAGGGTGGGTGAGTGTGAGTGAGGGTGAGTGGGGGTGAGTGTGAGTGGGGGTGAGTGTGGGTGAGTGTGGGTGAGGGTGAGTGATTGAGGGTGAGGGGTTGAGGGTGAGTGAGGGTGAGGGGTTGAGGGTGAGTGAGGGTGAGGGGTTGAGGGTGAATGAGGGTGAGGGAGGGTGAGGGGTTGAGGGTGAATGAGGGTGAGTGGGGGTGAGTGAGGGTGAGGGGTTGAAGGTGAGTGAGGGTGAAGGTGAGTGAGGGTGAAGGTGAGTGTGGGTGAGTGTGGGTGAGTGTGGGTGGGTGTGGGTGAGTGTGGGTGGGTGTGGGTGAGTGAGGGTGAGTGAGGGTGAGGGATTGAGGGTGAGGGATTGAGGGTGAGGGATTGAGGGTGAGGGATTGAGGGTGAGGGATTGAGGGTGAGGGATTGAGGGTGAGGGATTGAGGGTGAGGGATTGAGGGTGAGGGATTGAGGGTGAGGGATTGAGGGTGGGTGAGGGGTTGAGGGTGAGTGAGGGTGAGTGAGGGTGAGGGGTTGAGGGTGAGGGGGTAGGTATTTTGGGATGCGAGGTGACACCGCCACGAGACCTTGTCATAAATGCATAAAAACATATCCCTATAAAAAGAAAACAAAACACGAGATAAACAACATCCCTTAAGGAAAGTTACGTGCTGTGAGCCGCGGGGAGGGCTGTCGGAAACACCTACGGAACTGACATTTTAGAAACGCGTGGGCTGCAGGAAGGTCCCCCGGCACCTTGCAGAACAGAGCCTGCTTGTGATTGTGAACAGTGTGTGGTCGAATCTGCCCTCCAGCGGAAGGAACGCATCACATTGTAAATGCACGCAGCAGGGGGCGTCATGATTACCAGAGTGGGCACAAGTTGGTTGTGGGGGTCGAGTGCGGGGGGATGGCGGTTGGGCGGTACGGATAGAGGACTGGCATTTCTCATAGGGCTGCAGTGGGTCGGAAGGAAATGGAGGGGGGGGGTGCTGGCCCAGTGGTTAGTGGAGTTGGGAGTGTGCCGTGGGACGGTGGGGGCTTGCAGTGGGTGTTTGGCGCCCCCTCCCCCTGGGTGGGGGAAGGATGGGTTTGGACCGGCAAAGCGGGCCCTAGTGTGCTAATTGCTGCGGTGTTGACGGTGCAAGTAATACCTGGAAAGACAGCCCCTGCTGCTCCCCTCCGGTGCGAGAAAGGCTGAGCAGACGGTCTGTATCCCAACTTGAAAGAAAGCGAGCCCCAGTCTGCGTTCCCGCCCAAAGTCATTGAACACGAGGAGAGTGGGAGGGTGTAAAGGACTTTACAGGAGACGCCGGAAAGTTGCCTGGAGGCTGCGGCTGCCCTTGATTCTAAGTCACTCACATGCGCTTGCACCACCCTGTTGTCCTTATGCTCTC
This sequence comes from Lissotriton vulgaris, assembly GCF_964263255.1. Classification (NCBI taxonomy): domain Eukaryota; kingdom Metazoa; phylum Chordata; class Amphibia; order Caudata; family Salamandridae; genus Lissotriton; species Lissotriton vulgaris. The sequence goes on from NC_141691.1 coordinate 1,754,325,990, forward strand.
CGCATGCCAGTCAGCCCAAATGCCACCAGTCATGCGCTCCACCATTTCTTCATCATGCTGGCTGGAGAGGAACGTTAGAGCTGTAGGTTGACTTGCGCCCGATCGGCTGGCAAATTTCGGACCACGGGAGATTTTGACGGCGCCTGCCTTTTGTCAAGGGCAGTTGAGTTTGGGGGGGGGGGGGGGTTATTGGTGTCCTTTGGGTTAATCTAGTTGCGGGGGCAGGAGACCAGTCTCCCGCCAGCGATACTTTGTAGGCCGGGTTCAAAACTGGTGTGGCAGAGGGGCGTGTCTTGGGGATTTCTCGGCAGGCGGTGTGCAGAGCATGAAGCATCGCAAGTTATGCCAGGATCGGAGCCCGCGGGGTGCCAGGTGGCTGTGCTCTGGGGTGGGGGGGGGGGGGGGGGGGGATACGGGCTTCGTTCCCGACCGTGCAGGCATGGCATGTATGAGGCCCGTCCCCCACACCCGAGCAGGGCTTCGTCATAAACAAACGTGCAACTTTAGCCCACGCAGCTTGTTTGTTTTACGTTCACACAAATGCAAAGCATGACTTTGTCCTAAAAATTAATAAGAGATATAATCGCAAACCAAATTTCTAGCCAATTGCATAATGTCTTGTGATTTTGAACAATATTCACAAAATTTTATGAGAAAATTCTGTGATTCGACTGCTGGGAGGCAAGTTCTATTTCGACTATCCATTCCATAAAGTGTGACAGTCCATCTGGGCCATTTAATGCCATATTTCTCCCAAGCGAACGTACCTGAATCGAGATGAAGATTGTCACCACTTCTGCCACCAACATGAAGTCAGACTCCCCAAGAAACAGGAAGAAGAAAGTAGTCGCAAACGTGATTCTGATGATCCATTAGAAAAGGCTTGTAGTAGGAGCAATGAGGGGGAGGAGAAATGCGCTGGGGTCAGGCGGGGGAGGGCGGGTTTGGAATGACGAGCTCGCGAGGCGGTGTTGGCGGGGAGGGGGCGGAGCGGGGGAGAGGGTGTGTGTGAAACGAGACGGAGGGGAGAGAGGGGAGGGGGAGGAGAAATGCGGCAGGCAGGCAGGGGAGGAGAGGAGGGGGGAGGAGAGTAGGGGGGCACGGCCTAGCGGCCGTGCAATCAAGTAGTGAGGGGGCGGAGCTGGGGGAGGCTGTGAGAGAGAGTAGGCGGCTGGGGGCATGTGCACGCGCATTTAAGCTCAATGCGCATGCGCATTGAGCTTAAATTTCGCGTGCACTGCAAGGAATCGCCACGATTCCTTGCAAGTTAGATAAAGAGTAGATGAGCCCCTATAGTCTCGCTTGCTCGATGCGCATGCGCATCGACAGGCGAGACCTAAAAAGGCTTAGACAAATGTGGAATACCTCTACAGCAGTAATACAGAACAGCCACAGCTGCAGTTCTCCCTGGCACAAAGGTACTAATAGCAATAGGTCTCCCAAGGCTCCAGGATTATTGAAATATCAGCATTAAAACACATTTTGGAAACGATTTGTTCTGAAAATACACACTATTTCAGAACAAAACACTTTAAAATGTTAGTATACATATACTAATTAAACCAAACAAAAGCTTCTAATTTAGTGCACTGGACTGCACACAGGGGGAGCTACTCCCAGTAGCTGGAGAAATACCTGTAGCTCACGAGCTACTAGATAAGATTGCTCTAGAGGGAGTCAAACCATGACTTCAGCCGGACACTCCAGATCCTTCACGCATGTTAGATGGATATTCAATACGAGGTGGCTGGTGCATGGTCGGCCATATAGGACACTGGATTGCCACTATAATGACTGGATTGCCACTAAAATGACTGGAATGCAAGTACATAATGAGAAAGGAGAATACATTACTAGATGGTCTACCAAAATGTTTTGAGGCTCACAGTAGCTTCAAAGATGAATAACCTGGGTTGGGTTGCTGAAGGAAGAAGGGTTTGCAAATACAGCCACAGTGTGAATTGGGTTCTAATGTTTGAAGTGCTCCATATCCAGCTACATTAAAGCCATGAATAATGAAAATTCATCAATGCTAAGCGAGAAGTGCCTGGATGGGCCATAGTTTGGCACAGGTTTGCATTACATACAAGACACAGGGGCACATAATATAATGCGTGTAATAATAAAAGCGCATGTTCATCCAAGTCTTGGGTCTCTTGGAACTGAAATAACAGATGTTTTCCAACTCAATGGTACTCATTTTATCGACCTTGAAGGATGATAAGCGGAGTGGGCCTGCCAGGATCCGAACATCCGACCAGGAGGTCAAATACAAATCCCAGGAGTAGCTGCATCAGTCCACTGAGCCACCGACTCTGCACAAAGATAATCCTTACATGCATAGGAAGATCATTTAAGTTAAAAATAAGGAGGTGGAACTGCTTGATAAGATTCCCCAAGTTGCACTAAAGGGAAGCGGGGAGGGTGAAGTGTGGTGTTTCAATGAAGCCCTACACTTTTAAAGCACAAGTTGTGGGACACCCCCGCGCCGCACGGCCACCAGCTGCTGCGTGTGCCCCTTAGCCTGGTCCCTGCTGCGCTGCCTGCCTCGCCGCCGGCTGACTCCGTTTTCGTTTGTTTTGTTTTATTTTGAACGTCATTTGTGCTTGTTATTATTGTAGTTCTTGCCCGTGTTAGCCCCTGTGTTCTCCATTAGTGCCTGTTTATCTCTCCAGTTTGTGTCCTTCCTGTGTGCCCGCCTACCTCGCCGCCCTCCGTCTTCCCTCCCCGCTTCCCGCCACCACCGCAGACCCCGCCCCTTTTCTATTCTGTTCCCTCCCCGCTCCCGCCTCCCAGCTGCTCCGCCCACCCGCGCACTTGGCCTTTATATGGCGACCGTGCGACACAGGTAAGTGTGACCCACTTGTGGGACACCCCCGCGCCGCACGGCCACCAGCTGCTGCGTGTGCCCCTTAGCCTGGTCCCTGCCGCGCTGCCTGCCTCGCCGCCGGCTGACTCCGTTTTCGTTTGTTTTGTTTTATTTTGAACGTCATTTGTGCTTGTTTTTATTGTACTTCTTGCCCGTGTTAGCGCCTGTGCTTTCCATTAGACTCTGCTGTCGTTTGTTTTGCTTATTTCGAACGTCATTTGTGCTTGTTATTATTGTAGTTCTTGCCCGTGTTAGCCCCTGTGTTCTCCATTAGTGCCTGTTTATCTCTCCAGTTTGTGTCCTTCCTGTGTGCCCGCCTACCTCGCCGCCCTCCGTCTTCCCTCCCCGCTTCCCGCCACCACCGCAGACCCCGCCCCTTTTCTATTCTGTTCCCTCCCCGCTCCTGCCTCCCAGCTGCTCCGCCCACCCGCGCACTTCGCCTTTATATGGCGACCGTGCGAACGCGCAGCGGTCACGCGCAGCGGGCGCGCCAAAGGTAAGCCCGTCTACGCCCGTCCGCGCCTGGACCGCGCCCAGTGCCAGGACCCCTGGCCCACGGAGACCCCGTCCTACCCGCCTGACGTACTCCGCCGCCACCCTCACCGCTCTCAACACCGGCCGACTCCCAGAATGCCATCAAGCCACGCCACGAGGTACCCACGGACCTTTCTGCTGTCACGCCTGCAAGTTCTCCTGCATCCGGACCAGCCTCGCACCAGCACCCGCCAAGTCGAACACCAGCAGCACCCACCTCAAGTGCATCCTGCTCAACACCCGCTCCGTCCACAGACACGCCATCGAACTCTGGAACCTTCTAGACGCCACAGCCCCTGACGTTGCCTTCCTCACGGAGACCTGGATGAACGCCTCTTCAGCTCCCGACATCGCCATCGCTATCCCAGAGGGCTACAAGATCGTCCGGAGGGACCGAAACGCCAACCAGATGGGAGGAGGCATCGCCATCATCCACAGGAACACCATCCGTCTCACGACCAGCACCGACAACACCCTGACCAGCGCCGAACACCTGCATTTCCAGATCCACACCAACCCGAACACCACCCTCAGAGGCACCCTGATCTACCGACCCCCTGGACCACGCACACAATTCAGCGAGGACATCGCCGACTTAGTCAGCCCGCATGCCCTCCCCTCCGCCGACTACATCCTCCTGGGAGACCTCAACTTCCATCTGGAGAACAACAACGACCGCAACACCAGCACCCTGCTCGACAACCTCGCCAACCTTGGACTCAAGCAACTGGTGTCCACCCCCACCCACCTCGCCGGACACACACTCGACGCAGTCTTCTCTTCCAGCACAGACATCGACTTCAGCCACGCCACAGAGCTTCAATGGACGGACCACAGCTGCGTCCACTTCACCTTCAAGAGAACGACGACCCACCAACACCAGCAACAGGCCGCCCGCAGAAGCTGGAGCAAGATCACAGCAGACCAGCTCGCCACCTCCCGGAGCCAGCACCCTCCTGCCAGCTCAGCGAACCCCAGCCAGGCCGCCGACAACCTCACGAAGTGGATCAGCAACTGCGCGGACGAACTCGCCCCACTGAGGACCCCGCCCAGCAGACCCGGCAGCAAGAAGGCCCCATGGTTCACGAACGAACTCAAGAGCTCCAAGAAGAACTGCCGAGCCCTCAAGAAAGTCTGGAGAAGGGAACCAACACCGGACAACAGGACCTCCTTCAAACTTGCCACCCGGAAACACCACCAGCTGATCAGCGCCGCCAAGAAAACAGCATTCAAGGACCGGTTGGACAACAACGCACACAACTGCAAGGAACTCTTCAACATCGTGAAAGAGCTTTCCAACCCCAGCGCAGGAAACAACGACATCACCCCATCGCAAGACCTCTGCAACTCCCTTGCTTCATACTTCCACAACAAGATCGCGGACATACACAACAGCTTCAACAACCAACCAACGCACACCATGACCGAACAACCTCCCCCCACCACCACCCTCCACGCCTGGACCCCGATCAGCACCGAAGACACCATCCGCACGATGAACTCCATCCACTCCGGATCACCGACCGACCCCTGCCCTCACCACGTCTTCAACAAGGCCGACGCTGTCATCGCACCCCACCTGCGAGACATCATCAACACATCCTTCGACACCACCATCTTCCCTGAGAGCTGGAAACACGCCGAACTCAGCGCTCTACTCAAGAAACCAACAGCGGACCCCACCGACCTCAAGAATTACCGCCCCATCTCGCTCCTCACGTTTCCAGCCAAAGTCATCGAGAAGACCGTCAACAAGCAGATGGCCGCCTTCCTCGAGACGAACGGATCGCTCGACCCCTCTCAGTCCGGCTTCCGAGCCAATCACAGCACCGAGACCGCCCTCATCGCCGCCACCGATGACATCCGAGCCCTGATGGACAATGGAGAAACAGCGGCCCTCATCCTCCTAGACCTCTCGGCGGCATTCGACACGGTCTGCCACCGCACCCTAGTACGGCGACTCAGCAACATCGGAATCCAGGACAAGGCGCTGGAATGGATCATCTCCTTCCTCGACGGAAGAACACAGAGTCCGCCTACCACCGTACAAGTCAGAGACCTCCGAAGTCATCTGCGGCGTCCCCCAAGGATCATCCCTGAGCCCCACCCTCTTCAACGTCTACATGAGCCCCCTCGCGGCCATCGTACGCAAACACAACCTCAGCATAATCTCCTACGCCGACGACACCCAACTGATCCTCTCCCTGACCAACGACCCCGCCGCCGCCAGAGCCAACCTGCACGAAGGGATGAAAGAGGTAGCCGAGTGGATGACGACCAGCCGCCTGAAACTGAACTCGGACAAGACGGAGGTCCTCATCCTGGGCTCCTCACCCTCCGCCTGGGACGACTCCTGGTGGCCTCCCGCCCTGGGCACCGCACCCAAACCGACAGACCATGCACGCAACCTAGGCTTCATCCTGGACTCCTCCCTCTCCATGACCAGGCAAGTCAACAACGTCTCCTCGGCGTGCTTCAACATCCTACGCATGCTACGGAAGATCTTCTGGTGGATCCCCACCGAGACCAGGAAGACCGTCACCCAGGCCCTCGTCACCAGCCGACTGGACTACGGCAACGCCCTCTACGCCGGTACCACCGCCAAGCTCCAGAAGAGACTCCAGCGGATCCAGAACGCCTCAGCCAGACTCATCCTCGACATCCCACGAACCAGCCACATCTCCGGACATCTGAGAGACCTTCACTGGCTTCCCGTCAACAAAAGAATCACCTTCCGCCTCCTCACCCACGCACACAAAGCCCTACACGACCAAGGCCCGAGCTACCTCAACAGCCGAGTCAACTTCTACGCTCCCAAACGCCACCTCCGATCAGCCAACCACGCCCTCGCCGCCGTCCCCCGCATCCGAAGAGCGACTACAGGAGGAAGGTCCTTCTCCTACCTGGCCGCCAAGACCTGGAACTCCCTCCCGACCGACCTACGCCTGACCCAAGACCACCTCTCCTTCAGGAAGAAGCGGAAGACCTGGCTGTTCGAGCAGTAGCGGCACCCCCCCCCCCCCCCCCCCCCGCCCCCCCAGCGCCTTGAGACCCTACGGGTATGTAGCGCGCTTTATAAGTGTCACTGATTGATTGATTAAGAAGCGCCAGCTCGCAGTGCCATCATTTTTCTGGTACCAGCAGTGATGCCAATACTTTTAGCACTCTCAGGATGCTTACAGCAAGTCAAAGAATTGGAAACAGTCAAATGTAATATCAGTAGTGATGAAAGCAAAGCATTTCACCTTAAATTAAGAGAGGAATGAGTATGAAGAGATAATTACGTGGTGAGTTTTCTTAATGAAAAGGCTGCCATGCAAAGGGCCCCGTATAGCCACATTCCATCTAGCCTGTTTGATAACTTTCTGCAGGGCCGTTTCTGCCATTAGGCAGGACTAGGCGGCCGCCTAGGGCGGCAAAATGGTGAGGGCGGCATTGTGTTGTGGCAATTGGCAAAAATCATGCAGTGGAGAGTGCACTGTCTCTGCAAGCGGCGCACCTGCTTTCAACTATTGCACACACAACGTTAGAACGCCAGTTTCAATTGACTTTCTTTGCTAGAAAGAATTAAAGACAAGAGAAAGAGTTAAGACGAGAAGAAGCACAACACAGACCAGCCTTTTGACACTTTACAATTTACCCATTTATAATCAACTACATATTCCTGCAAGCGAGGGACACAGTTTGAAGTTTTTGGGAAAGTTGTTGCTCAAAAGAGAGCTGACAACATCTTATCACCCCGTTTGTTAATTCCGTTGTGCAGTCATTCACAAACAACTTTAGCAATAGGTGTGTGAGAAATTCGAATTCTGGTGGCAGAGTTGTGTAACGTTGACAACTTATGAACTACGCACAGCCTCGCTTATTTCCAGAACATTTTTCCATGTGAATTTCTCATCAAATACAATTTTTCTGGGAGTTTTGTTCGTCAAAGGGTGGTTTTCTCCTCCGCTAAGCTAACTATTAGTTAAAGTTGTCTTTAGTCTTCAAAACCTGAAAACTTCATCAGTTTCTCACACTAAAAAATTAAAAAGACATTTATGGGAGTTAACTCACACAGACGTGTACACAAATACGGGCATTTTCTGAAGCTGTGATTTTTTAATTTTTTTTTGTAACTGTGGCTATTCATATCCTTCTGCTCCCAAATGGAGATCATCTCGAGGTAGCCAGTGCACAAATCCTGTTATCTCCGCAGTTGTCTCATTAGGGATGGGGCCAGGCACTGGGTGCTTCCACAGTGATGCTACTGGGGTGGATCTCAAGAAGGCTGCCTGCAGAGAAAGAATGACAGCTCCAGGTCAGGAAACTCCCACTTAATGGGTGGCGTACACTGACAATCCTTCATTCCTATCGGTCTCCTGAAATACAAGTGGCTTTTTAAGACCCGGACAAGTTCTGTAAAGCACAAGGAAACAAAATCCGAGTTTGATTGCAAGACTAATATTTAGGGAGTTGAATGCTCCAGTCCAGATGTTCAAGAAATCATCAGTTTGAGCTTCCTCCATCTTTAAATCACAGGAAAGACGCACCCCCAATCCTACGCCATCTTCCTCCTCATGTTAAGTGCCTCTTTATATGTTCCTTCTGCTTATATTTGTATATGCGTTTCACACGAGCATCTCGAAAACAACGCTGCCAAGAGGTCACAACAATCAGTACATAGGCTTTTTCTTTGTGCCTGGTTACAAAAGCCAGCATAACAAGAGCGTGTGGCCTAACGGTCAGAGCTGCCGACATTGGAGCTGGGGGGCCAAGTTCGAGTCTGGGGCCGGTGTAGTGTAATATGTGGTATCCCCATTGTATCGTGTATCCCCTGCACTTCGGCACTTTTCGGAAACGAAACTCAGCCCGGGCAGGTTCAGACAGAAGCAGCTGATCACTGCTCGGGCTGAGTTAGGAGATACACGATTCAACAGGATGCCAAACTCGGTTCTGGCGATAAATCACCGGAAACATTTGCACGTATAGAGACAGACAGAAATAAATAGAATGAATCGAAATGGAAATAGCAATTACGTTAATAAATATTGTGAAAGCAAAAAAACTATTGCTGAAGCATATCGAATCGTAAGGAAATAACATGAGGGGAAGAGAATAGAAACAACGGCAGGGGTTCAAATAAGGTGAAAAATAATATCAAACCGAGCAAAAGATTAAAGGGGAAAGGTAAAAAAAAAAAAGCAAAGTATTAAAATGGGGAAAGAAAGTGTTTTGATTTTCATATAATGAATATGTTACAAGGTGTTAATGACAAACCTATAACTTGCACAATAAGTTGAATAACAGTGCATGTTTAGTTTGACTCATACAACTTACTTGCCATTTTACCAGCTGCCCTATCTTTTTGTGTCCATGCTAATTAAACAAGCATTGGCAACACAATCAGTCTCATACTTTTGTGAAGTTAGAGCTATTCGCATTGTAATTAACAATATTTTTTACTTATTCTTTAGGTTGAGCCTAAGCGCATGCGCTACTCTGTGGCATGATGTATTGGAGCATGGAATAGAATCCCCGCCCACTCTCCTCCCATATTTGCCATTGGCTTGTGTCATTGTCTTTCGTATTGGCTTGTGTCATTGTCCTTCGTAAATGGTGGATTCTGATTTGTTAATAGGCTTGCAAGTCCCTCCTTAGTACCGCCTTCTCTTCATTTGTAACCTCTCATGAGGACTGGCCCTTTTACTTCAGTTGTTACACGATACGTCTTTTTTAGCCTATAACCTCTATTTTCTTTAATGAGTTTCTCCTACTGCGGGCACAACACGCTTTCTTGCAACATTCAGTGCACCATGCATGCTTTCACTTTCCAAGCAGCCAGGGATAATGGCGGCCGCTTCTTTGAATAGGTTTCGAATTTACAAGAGTTTGAACTATTGGGATTGTAAATGACGATGCTTTTTATTTATGTGTTAATTAGCAAAACAGATAAATAAAAGACATTGTCATTTACAATGCCAATAGCTTAAACTCTGGCAAATGCGACACCCATTGCAAATGCTTGTCATACATGGTTCCTGGTGCACACTGGTGGCACACATTCTGATGTTCGTTTCTCACCTTGCTGGTTTTCGAACCCAGATACTGGCGCACGCTCGTGTCTCAGGCTACACAGCACACATCCTGGACTAGTTCCCCTACTGCCTTTGTTCGTACATGGATCCTGGTGCACGCTGGTGGCTCACGGCATACATTCTGGTGCCAGCTTCCTACGTGGTAGGTTTTTGTACAGGAATTCTGGTTCACGCTCATGTCACTCAATGCACAGCGAATTCTAATGCTGGTTTTTCACATAGCAGGGAAGGTTTTCCTACACAAATCCTGGTGCACGCTTGTGGTGCATGCTGCACAGCACACTCTAATGCTACTTTTCCTAATGTCTGGTTTTTATGCACAGATTCTGGTGGACGCTCATGTTTCATTCTGCACAGTACACACTAATGCTGATTTTCCACAGGGATATTTTTCATGCACTTATCCTGGTGCACACTCGTGTCTAACATAGCACTGCACACATTTATATGCTGGTTTTCGGATAATACTGCAATAAATGGCAGACTATCTAATGCATTTATTCTTCTAGCCTGGATGACGGGGGAGAGACTGATGATAGAAAAAGGGGGGGGGGGCGGCATTTTTCAAATCTCGCCTAGGGCGGCACAAAACCTAGAAACGGCCCTGACTTTCTGGAGTCCCTCTAGGGCATGCAAATAAGTGTTCCGTCTTTGACATTCACGTGTGAGTCCTGAAAAAAATATTGTGACCTAAACATCAGCTACCAAAATAGGTATGGAGGTAAGAATACACAGTGAAGTATAGTTTTAACGTGTCATTTATCGCTTCCATACTTTTTTTGTATTTTTTTTTATCAGATTATTTCAGTCGAGTAGGTGAATTTAGGCGTCTAACTATGTATGCCCAGAATCACATTTTCTTCTAACTTGTCAAAATCCAGCAATTCATCGTTGTGAAGTCAAATGTCACGTGCACACAGGCTGTTATATCACTTGCACTGGTAATTTCCAAGGGCGGTGCAAACACACTCAAAGCTTATTGATGGAAACTAATTTCAATTGTACTACTGAGAAAATGAATGATGCGGGAAGGGAGCTGTCGAGGGACAGATGAGAGCAAAAGAAAGAGAATATTTGCTGCATACGCCAAAGATTCTGATTCTGAACGGACTTGGCAGAAAGTATTCCAAATGATAAAAAAACTTTAGAGACCCACATCACACTATAAATTATGAAGGAATCGAGACAGAGTAATTAAAGGTTAAAATGACAAATCTTTGAAACGAAGAAAAAAAAACGCAAAATATGAGGAACAAGAAATTAATATTTTACAGGTTCTTATTTCTTTGGAATGTGAAAAAAGCATGAACGCCCCTGACCATCAATAAGAGCACAAAAAAACAACAGTGCTGATCCTGGGTGAGGATATTACATTATTTGAAGACGGCTGTAAAAAGGAGTTTTTGTCAGATTCATGCTCTCAAATGATATCCACATATGGCGCAGACCACGGGCAATAGTGTTCGTTCACAGCTCCTAAGTGGTCGCATGTTACTTGTGACAACCTCAGCCGGTCCATAGTCAACTGATTGTTGCATTCTGGAGCCCTTAACATTAAATCCCAAATGCCCCAGCATGCAGAGATCTGCAGGCTAAAATGCCACGTCCACAGAAGGAGTTGGGCATGACACAGGGCCACTTGGCAGTGATGGGCGTGCTACCCATTGGTAATTGGTTTGCAGGCAGGCAGGACCAAACAGGCATTGGGGCATACCTCATATTAATTCACTTGTGCCCCGTCAAAGCAATGCCAACATCAAAAATCAGTTTTAGGATGCTAGTGTTGTCAGAGAAACTCATGGACCACATTTAGACCAGCACTATGGTGAAGGCTGTATCAGGGTGGGTGGGAAGAAGGGGGCCACACTTGGCTAGGCACTTGAAGCAATAACATTTTATTGTCGCTCTTTGGAGGGCATTTGAGAGCAGGGTTTGTCAGTGTAATACTAATAACTGCGCACAAAACCCTTCATAAAAAGGGACCACAAATTCTACAGGATAAACTACGATTCCACATTCCCTCACGTAACTGGAGATCACGCCATCAAGCTCTTGCCTCCATCAAACACACTCCAAGGCCAGAATGGGCGACCGGTTCTTCTCCAAATCAGCCGCGGTCCTCTGGAACAACCTACCCCTTGATCTTCGCCTGACAGACGAAAACTTACTGTTTAGGAAACGTTTCCTAGACACTGACCCTACCAATGATCAATTACACTCTACTCTATTCCGTCCTAGCGCCGTGATGTCCCTTGGGATGATTGATGCGCTTTATAAATACTGCTAAATACAAATAGAGGGGGAGGCTGTTATCAGTCACTTAAGTAAATGGATACTGGTGCGAACATTCACATACAAAAGCCAAATGCTTGCTTCGTGCCTCTTTGGAGTCAGGCATCATTGGTGTACACCTGGCTATCCTGAAGTCCAATCACAGGCATTCTCCTGAAAGTCTGCAACTCGCTAGTGCAACAAAACTAAAGACAAATCTATCACCTCACACCCCCATACACTGTAGCCCTGGCTTCATTCAACCTGCAAGGCTTACACGAGGTGATTAACTGTAGAATCCCAAGTCACCTTTTTGATTACGAGCTGCAAGAGAACTTAGAACCCACCCAGAGAAGGAGAGAGATTTAGATATTACCAATGGACAATACAACTCACGAGCAGGTGTATGGCAAATAGATAAAATATCCCATTTAAAATACAGGATGCTGTGGTGGCGCTGAGGGATGCTGTGGTGGCGCTGAGTGATGCTGTGGTGGCGCTGAGTGATGCTCTGGTGGCGCTGAGTGATGCTCTGGTGGCGCTGAGTGATGCTCTGGTGGCGCTGAGTGATGCTCTGGTGGCGCTGAGTGATGCTCTGGTGGCGCTGATTGATGCTGTGGTGAAGCTGAGTGATGCTGTGGTGAAGCTGAGTGATGCTGTGGTGAAGCTGAATGATGCTGTGGTGAAGCTGAATGATGCTGTGGTGGTGCCGAGTGATGCTGTGGTGGTGCCGAGTGATGCTGTGGTGGTGCCGAGTGATGCTATGGTAGTGCCTAGTGATGCTATGGTAGTGCCTAGTGATGCTGTGGTAGTGCCTAGTGATGCTGTGGTAGTGCCTAGTGATGCTGTGGTAGTGCCTAGTGATGCTGTGGTAGTGCCTAGTGATGCTGTGGTAGTGCCTAGTGATGCTGTGGTAGTGCCTAGTGATGCTGTGGTGGCGCCGAGTGGTGCTGTGGTGGCGCCGAGTGGTGCTGTGGTGGCGCCGAGTGGTGCTGTGGTGACGCCGAGTGATGCTGTGGTGACGCCGAGTGATGCTGTGGTGGCGCTGAGTGATGCTGTGGTGGCGCTGAGTGATGCTGTGGTGGCGCTGAGTGATGCTGTGGTGGCGCTGAGTGATGCTGTGGTGGCGCTGAGTGATGCTGTGGTGGCGCTGAGTGATGCTGTGGTGGCGCTGAGTGATGCTGTGGTGGCGCTGAGTGATGCTGTGGTGGTGCTGAGTGATGCTGTGGTGGCGCTGAGTGATGCTGTGGTGGCGCTGAGTGATGCTGTGGTGGCGCTGAGTGATGCTGTGGTGGCGCTGAGTGATGCTGTGGTGACGCTGAGTGATGCTGTGGTGAAGCTGAGTGATGCTGTGGTGAAGCTGAATGATGCTGTGGTGGTGCTGAGTGATGCTGTGGTGGTGCTGAGTGATGAGTGTAACGCGTGTGCACGGGCACAAGCACTCAGCACAATCCGCCTGGTTTAGCTTTCCTGGTTTCAACTCTATACTCTCGACATCTGCAATGCCAGAGGTCGAGTCCTAAAAACAGCATGCAGGAGGCATATACGTAGTGCTTTATAACATAACACCATTGCACTCCACTGACAGACAAGAGACACAACATACATCGCCATCATGTTGGAATGGAAAAAAGATAGGAGCAAACCTGGGGTCGGTTCTGTGGTGGTGACCGGGGCGCCCGAGAGACTGAGGGAAGAACAAAAAAACTGAAAAAAAAAAAAAACATGCAAAGAAAACCCAACCCAAGTGGAAAATAATCTCAAAACAAAAGGGCTGTCAAATTAGAAACAGTTAAGAACAGGCTGAAAATCACCTGAGAAGCCCTGACCTCAGGGACATACTGATTTTGCCTGCCTGCCATGTAAAACAGTTTGCAGATGTGCTTATTGCAGTAGGAGACTACAAATGGTTTGTTTGTTTTGGGTTTTTTCATTTTTTTTCTAAAACGAAATGTAAGCCCAGGCACGTTCACCTCCTGAAATCATGTGGTGCCTTTAAACTGCTGAATAAAGGCATAACCCACTGGAGTTTTAGTAAAGTCTGACAAACTCAAATGCCTTATAAAACGAAAAAGGTATAGTCTATTTTTTATAAAGGTAGACTCTAACTGCACATTCAAAAACACATCTTTAATTAGGTCTTATGTAAACGGCATCAATAAAATTTTCGAGATGAAAAGGCAGCCAGCAATTCCTGTAGCTGAAAAATAGTCCAGTGAACGAGTACAGATTTACACCAGCAGGAAAAATACCAGATTTATTCAAAGCCATATCACGGTTTGAGGTCTGAAAATGGCCATTCAGTCTTCCGCACCTAACTTGGCCGTAGGACAGGCAGTGACACTTCAGTTCTGCTATGAGCCCAACCTTCAAGGACAATGGGGCAAAAACAACAACGAAACACATGTAATGACTACACAGCATAACATTTGATGATAATACCATTTCGGTTTTTCTGCAATCCAGAAGTGCATGTAATATTTAAAAAAAATAACTCCTCTTACTGAAAACGGCAAACACTCAAACGTTCGTGGTAGATGTGGGCGAGTCAACAAACAGGGAGAGCCACATGGCTCTATGAACTCAAGCATGAAACGAGCGAGCCCCGAAAAATTGTTGCCATGTAAATAATACAACCATCATGTTCAAATATGAAAACTTTTCTTCAAAATAAAAATGTGTGTGCTCAACGTGTGGAAAGCGTTTCATGTAAGTACATACATCTGGTGGGAGGAGATCAAATATATTGGGGCAAAGACTGGGGAAAGCACCAGACATGTGAAATGTAATCATCGGCCGATCCCCGGTGTAATAAAAAGTTCACAGGCCCCCTTGGGTAAATATTAACCAGGGGAGCCCAGGTGCAAAAAGCGGCCACGAAATGAAGGCCGGGAAACACATTCCTTTGAAGTGTGAAAGGCGGGAGCGCATTGGCGGGGGAGCAGCAGTCTTTGATGTGCGAGAGAGAGTGGGAGGGAACACCATATGGGGTGTGATTGAGAAGTGAGCTCAAGCGCGCGCTTGGAAAGCGTCGTGCTTGAGTAACTCACATGCTTTGGGGACAATCCTTGCTGGTTTCAAGAGCTGTTTTGCCTACTATACTCTCGCAGAACAACGCATGCGCATTGGTTCAGCGAGACCTAAAAAACGGAAAGGCCACCGGCCCTAACTCAATTCCAAATGAGATCTATGTCATCTTAAGAGAAGAGCTTGCCCCCTTTCTTATTCAGTTGTTCAATTCGGCTTTCACAGATGGTCAAGACCTCCCGTGATCATGGGATGATGTAACTATAACTATTTTACTGAAACCTAACAAGAACATGAGATCCTGTGAATCCTACAGGCCTATCTCTCTTTTAAATAGTGACCGTAACTATACACTCCGATAATAACCGAACACCTGGACAAGGTTATAGGACCACTAATATACCCAGACCAGAAAGGTTTTATGAAAGGGAGGCCGCTCTTCGAATTAACGCATCACTTAATTGGAGCAATAGACATGGCTCAAACATATAAAATTCCATTAGTGTAATGACTATTGATGCCGCAAAAGCATTCGACACGAGTCAGTTGGCCATTCCTATTCCAAATGATTCATTAATCTAGGGAAACGTTAACAGCAGTTAAAGCCCTCTATAAAAATCCATCTGCTAAAATCCTTGTTAACGGTAATCTTACTAGGTCAATACAAATTGTCAGGGGTACTAAACAGGTCTACCCCGTCCCCTCTTCTTTTCAATTTATATATTGAATCACTTGCATGTAAACTAAGAGCTTGCAGGAATATCATCCCTTTTAAGTGTAACAGATGGGAAAAGAAAATCTGATTATATGCCGATGCCCTTATGATATTAACAGGGAATTTAGAGTAATAACTGCCGGTGATATGGGATCAATTGCAGTGTTTCGGGAAAGTGTCAGGATAAATGATTAATCACCAAAAAACAGAACTGATGAAATGGAATATCCAATATAGGATTGACCTTACAGAAAGGGAAATCAGATATATAGGGCCGCATTAGGATGGCGGGCGGGCAAAGCCCGCCCGCCATCCTATCGTAAATCGGGCCAGTCCGCCCTAAGGGCGGGGGTCCCGCACACACCATTAGGATGTGCCCGCCACAGTGGCGGGCACATCCTGTATTTATAGTATTGTGGCGGGCGGAGCTCTGAGCTCCGCCTGCCACAATACTAAAAATGCTTTGCAGCATTTACATAATCAAAGCGGCAGGCACCGCGCGGTGCCTACCGCTTTGATTATGTAAATGCAGGGGGGTACCAACGGTACCCCCCGTATGCCACCCCCTTTGGCCTTCACTCTGGGGGCCCACAGGGGGCCCCCAGAGTGAACACCGCCTGCCTTTCCGTGGCGGCATTGCCGCCGCGGAAAGGCATTGAACTTGTGCCATTGTAATATGGCTGGTGGTGTCTCATAGACACCGCCACCATATTAATCATTTTCCGGCCGGCCGCAATGCGACCAGGGCGGAAAAGTGGCGGGCTGTGTTTCCCTACGTTGCGGTCCCCCCCGCCATTGTAATGTGGCGGGGGGAAAAGGGTGGCGGGCGGTCCTTTCTGTAGGGCGGATCGCCACCGCCACCATGGCGGTGGAGATCCGCCCGACATCCTAATGGAGCCCTTAGTTGTCCAAATAGTTCACGATATTGACAAAATAGCCAGAGTTAACTTTGAAAAAGTAACAAAGACGGTCAAATCACAGTTGCAATCATGGGGTGCCCTTTCACTCTCTTTCCTGGGTAAATCTAATCTCCTAAAAATGTAAATTCTTCCCATATTAACTTTTTTGTTCAATACGATCCCATTAGAATTCCCGAAGATGTGGGATAAAAAAGTACATTTTTTTCCTAGCTTTATTTGGGGGAATAAATGCTCAAGAATAGCCCTAAAGAAATTTAGAAGAAAGAAAGCTCATGGAGGCATTGGTACCCCAGATTTATATTTGTATTATTATGCCTTTCACTTAAAGATCTTCCGGAAATTGATGGAAAGCTCAATCTTTTCTCCACTTGTTAAGGCCCTTACGATCAGCTTTTCTCATCAGGAAGGTTTTTTCCTCTTAAAGTTTGGCCACCCAAGATTCTTCAAAAAGGTGAAACTGAAGGTTTTGAGTGGGCTGCAGTTAAAACTTTGGGTTTAGGTGAGAAGACTTTTAAAAATCCCATATTATAGTGATGCAGCACCTATTTGGGACTCTCCAGGCACTCCGGCTTGTTTGGAGGATGCCCTCGCAATCCCACTTCGATCCTGCGGTATCCATACTTGGGGACAATTTATCGTGGAGGCTGAACTAATTTCATGGCAGCGTTTCTTTCTGATAAGCGAACATTCTGTCTTCAAATGTAAGTACTTCCTATTGTCAAGCTGGGTAAAATCTTTAGGAAGAGAGTTGGAAGGGGAGGTGGACATGGTGTCAAAGATTTGTTTAGGACATACTGTGAGAAGTTGGCCCGATATGCAACGTTCGCTATTCTAGCGACCGCTATGTATCGTTCCAACGACCCTTATGGTGTTTGGTTGTAAGTCAACCTATAGACCAGCTATCCTAGTAGCGTGGATACGAGCAGTCTAAGGCTAAAGACTCGAGAGGGCGCGTTAAGCCAACTGTTTACCACACATGTACCCCTTGAACACCTAGTGAAAGGACACCACACAAGTGTTATGAAAATAAACGGTATATTTATTAAGAATCACAACAGCCCTGTACTCTTTATGAGGACAGGGTACTAAGCACAAACCAAATCTCTTTAGCAAATACTTCAAGTGCACAATTAAAACAAGTGTCCGAGGACACGGAAAGATTAAGGTCTCGGGCGGACCCGATAAGGCAAGTCGGAAGCGAGGGACTCAGGACCCTAGAGTAAGGAGGCTATGCAGGCACCGAAATGCCGAGTTACCTAGCCACGAGGGCTGCGGCTGCACAAGTCTTACAGGCGTCGGGGTCTTCGCTGACGAGCCAGGAGCCGGAAGAAAAGGAGTTGCTGGCCGGCGACCAGTGCTGAATAGTTCGTAGAGATCCAAGCCTGGATCGGAGATTGATGAAACCTGAAAGCAGAGGGGACCAAGTTCGTACTACTAGCCAGTAGTCAGAAGGTACCAGGAAGGCACCGGTTGGCCGTCACCTCGACCAGGTGAGTGGGCGACGCTAGGCTCTGCAGTCTCACGGACCAGGAGGCGTTGTCGGCGACCACGGTGGAGGTGCGAGCTGTCCCACGAAGGATGATGCTGTCGGCGTCGCTGGGCCCAGGATGGGGCAACAAGCCTTGGCAGATCTCAGGGCCACGTGGTGGGCCTAAGACGGCGTCTTGAGTGGACCAGGAGGGTCCGGGGTGCTTCTCGCAAAGATGGAAGCAAGGGCCAGTCTGGAGCAACCAGACCAGCAGTGATGATTCTCGGATGTCGTCACAGAAGGGCACAAGCCAGCGGCTAGTGACCAGACAACGTGCTGAGCAGCGAGCAGAAGGGCCCCACGCAGATCGTGGAGATGCTGGGAGACTGCACTTCGGTGCTGGAGCGGCTCAGGGTCGGGGCTTCTCGGACCCCAGAGCACTCACCAGAGAGTTACCTCGATGGTCGTGCTGGTTTTAAGAGCGTGCAGGTTCTGATGATGGCCGGTCCCTCGAGGTCTCGTCGCACCCACAGATCACAGCTGAGCTGATGATGTGGGTAGAGGTCAGAGGTGCCAGGGAAGCCGGTTCTCGTCGAGCTGGGCCGTCGGATTCCTTGAGGAAGGACTTACAGCAAACCGCAGAGGTCTTAGTTGGTGCCCGCTGATGCAGGGTGACTACTCCTTAGTCACAAGGGAGAAATCTTGAGAAGAGTCTTGAATGTCCTTTCGTAGAAAGTAGTTCTTGAATCAAAGATGATCTAATTTGGAAGGGTCCCCGCTCCGGTCTTTATTCTAAAGAAAGGGGTGGGTACATGACTAGGTCCTGCCCTAAGGGTGGGACCAGGAAGGGGGGTAGTTACACCCCTCTCCCCTGCCGGACTTTCCCCAGGCCAGGGCTGTCGCCCCTGGAACTGGTTCTAACCGGCAGATGCGTAGTGAGCACCAGGGTGCCACTCCGCAGTCACCTTCTCGCCAAAGCCCTACCTACCCAGAATACACAAACCCTGTCTGGGACGGTGCGAACAGCGCCCTCGACAGGAAACCCTTTGTCCAAGTGCTCCTCGCTGGAAGGACTCCCAGCAGCAGGAGGTCAGACTCGTGTCTGTGGTGGCAGCATCCATTTTGTGGAGCTGAGGCTTCAGTTAACTTTAACCGGGGTTCACAGTTACGTACATGTCGTGTCCCTCTAGAAGGGTGGAATGCTAACCTCGTCGCCAGCATTGGTGAGAGGGCAGCACCCCGATTCGTATGACACCTTACTCGACATGCCTGGGTAACGCGACACCGGAGTTACCGATATGGTACGCGTTACCATGGAACAGCTATTGGGTCTTGATTCCGCAAGCTGCAACCGGGCTCGGCTCGGGCCTGAACCTAGCTCACACGAGCCCACGCACTCTGCCTTCAGGATCGTTAAGGCCTGCCATAGGAGTGACTGATAGGAACTCGGGTGTCCATTGTATGGTTAGATATAGAGCTACTATACCTAAAGCGAAGGGTGGTTACACGTCTTCGCCCCAGCTGTCGTGCAGCCAGTTGTGTCAAATTTAGAAGGCCAGCCAGGGGTGGCATAATACATGCTTCAGCCCCTGGCGGCCCTGGGTACACCTATGCCCTGCGTTACGGGGTCTGATAAGGTGGCCCAGTACCAATTGGAAATGCACCTAGGGTACATGGAATCCATTTTAAAGAGAGAGCAGTAGGCCTGGGGTCCTGATTGGCAGGGTCCCAGGTCGACTATGTCCAAAACCAGCTAAAACACAGGGCAAAAAGTTGGGGGCAACCATAGTCAGGATGTACCTTCCTACACATACAATGCGAAAGAAGTCGTGGAGTGGTATTGGCTGCTAATCCAAAGCGGAAAAGTCACGAATGCTGCTTTAACAGAGATTTGGAAGAGGGACCTGCCGGACGTAGATCTAGAAAAATTAGGTCAAGTATATATGTCTCTTTTATGGTCACGTGTGAAATCTGCACCTTTAAAAAAAAAGAACCATCTTTTCAAAGTACATAAAGCATATTGGATGCCACAGAAAATTTCAAAAATGGGAAGTCGTGTGATCAAGAAATGCCCGAAATGTGGAGAAGATAGCACCAACGAGATCAATATGTTTTGGCAGTGTCCCTCAATTCAAACTTTGTCAGAACGCGGGTAAGACCATATCAGATACTATGGGTCAAGAGATACAACTAACTATATCCTCTATAATCTTTGGAGTGTTACCAGAGGATTCTGATAACCAAATATTAACAAAAAATCATAAAGCTCCTTTCTTTGCACTGGTTCATCTTGCACGGTGGGAATTATGTATTAAATGGATTCTCCCGGGTTCCCCTATGGTAGAATAATGGATTTATTCAATCCAGAGGGTATCCCCACTAGAGCGGTCAGGCAAACCGGTTAAGAAAACAAAATATTGGGAAATTTGGGATGACTGGGTTGAGAAAAACTCCACTTTAAAAACACATTAGTATGCATCACATATATAAAACTGCACACCAGGTTCTCTTCATTCTTTTTTGGGGGGTTTTAGACTGAAGGGTTCCTCTTCTCATCACTCACTATTTCCCCTTTTTATACCCTGTTTTCAGTTTTTGTTATACAGTCCAATGATTATCGATATGCTAAAGAGGTTGCTTCGGTGGTTGGGCCACTGTTATTACAAAAAACACCTGTCTAAAGAGGAATCTAAGATTTGGTGTCATTTCTAAACCAAGAGGCTAAATTGACGACCCGGAGATAAATCTGATCTCTCTCTTGTGGAGTGAACGTGGATAAACAATATCTGCCTAACGGTTCAGTCTACACACTTTTTTTAATTGAAACTTAAGCATAATTTAAATAAATGAGGACTAAAAAAAAAAAAAAAAAAAGAAACTGGTAGCGTTTAAAAAAAAATGATGCTGTGAAGCAACATGCCCCAAGTGTTCAGGTAGCCCGGATCTGTGCAACCGCATTAAACTCTTCCTCTAAGATTGGATTTTCAAGGTACCGTAGCTAATTTTTGCGGGGTTCAAGCATGAAAATGTTACTCCTTTCACGTATGCTGTCTGAACCTGGTCATTTAAGTGTTCTCATTGGTATAGACTTGCATAACACGGATATAATTTTTTTATGGTTTTGTGTATGGTCCCATTTTGACCCGGAATCTTGTGTTTAAGGTTTATATTGGCATGGTGTTATTGTGTCACCTTTAAATTGGATGCCTTACATTCTCAGAATCGAAGTCAAAATCTTCTTTTAAAGTAGTAGAACCGGACTCTGGCCACAACATCCAGTAGTAACTGATTCTCGATTTGAAATCGGGAGTATGAAAAAAAAAAGTCCTATAGCAAATGATATATGAGTGATTTTAAATATGCAATATTTCTCAGAAATTATTCTAATTTTCCTTGTTCTGATTTGAGACCTGGGTATTAAATGACCCCGGTGAACAGGTCATTCCAGTGAGATCAGTCGATGCGCCAAAAATAGTTCAGGTTGCCTAAAAGCAAATGCACAAAACAGATTATGTTCACTTTCATGTGGGCAATGTCAGTCCAGTAGTCAGATGCTAAAGTGTACTGGGCATGGTTAGTAAAAGAGGAGACCTGTTAGTGTCACAAAGGGTCAATTGTTATTGAAGCGGGACTGGTTGCTAGTTGCAGAAGTCAAATTACCAAACTTCAGGGGACCAAACCTTGGGTTTCGCTAGTCATGATTTTTGGTTTGGATCAGTAATTGTGGAAACAGCACAGTCATGATTTTGGTTTGTAAAAGGACCAATGGTGACAGCACTTATTAGGCTCAACAAGTAGCCAATGGAAATTGGGGACCGTGATCATCTTAATGTGATGGATATTTCCAGTACAGTTAAAACTAGTAAGGCTTTTACAATTGTTACACAAGGTAACACCCCGCAGCAGCATTCTGAAAATGATGCCAAGATCCAGGGAAAAAGACAAAAAGTGTTGTCTCGCTAGAATTGCGGCTGA
The DNA here is from genome assembly GCF_964263255.1 of Lissotriton vulgaris. Lineage (NCBI taxonomy): Eukaryota > Metazoa > Chordata > Amphibia > Caudata > Salamandridae > Lissotriton > Lissotriton vulgaris. The sequence continues at coordinate 1,754,347,846 of NC_141691.1, forward strand.
GCAGAGTAGGTAACTGATCAGGACAGTGTGTTTCTGTCCCTCTTGTCCCATGCTTCCCACCTGAGGCTGGGGAAAGGCCTAAAATGCTGAAGAGCTCCACCTTGAAGACTGGGAGAGGAGTTGCTCTTGAGAAAAAGGAGGAGCTGCCCTGACCCGGAAGCCAAGAGTAAGGACTAGATGAACTGAAGCATACATGTAGGGTGTAGCAAATTTGCTTTTCGTAGATTTGCCTTTTTTCTGAACAAAGTTTTTGCTGGCTTTAGGACTCTGCATTTGGATCACTGTTAAACAGGAGTAAATTGCTGGTACTTACTCTCTAAATCATATGCTGTACATAAGTCTCCCTATCTTGTCTATTTAACTACCCCAGAAGCACACTGTCGATGGTGCCTTAAGAGAGCCTATGGCATGGAAAGCTGCCATGGGGATGCAGTGTGTATTTACACCGCCCACATGACAAAAATATATATCAGCCAGGAACACCACTGTTCTCAGGCTAGGCTGCAATTTAAATGCACTGCAATGATAAGTCTATTTTATATATCCATAGATCATTCCTAAAGTGAACTTTGTAAGGCCACAGGGCACAATGCCAATATATAAAACCAGGGCACGCTACATACAGAGGTTTGTGTGCCCTAATAATGAAATAAAAGTCACAAGTTATTTCACTCTGTGGACCTGGCTACATCTTTCTCTAGGAAGCCTAGGTGGGATTAAAATCATTATCTTGTACCTGCTTAAGAAAGGGCTTCAGAAATGCTTCAAAGTTATTCACTGCTTAGTTTTTTTAAAACCTGACCTAATGAAGAAATTAGATTTTTGATCACTTAAGCAGAAAAGTAACTTTGTAAAAATTTAATTTAAGCTGCCAGAATTGGCTTTATCAGTTCTGCTAATCACAACTTCAGGACTGGAATACAGCTACTTTGGCTGGTGACTTACAAATTGTGGCTCAGAAGAAAGTACCTTGCCTCTAGCCTAGGAAAGGTCAATGGGTATTAGCTAATCCCTGCACTAAGTGGTAGCAGTTACCTGGGAGTAGAAAGGACAGCCGTCAAAACGAAAGGGCAGATTTAGCACTCTTTTGGACTTGGATGCCAGGTAGGGCTGCTCCTATTCATTCCCAGGAGCCTCATAGCATATCCCCAGTCACAGATGGAGGCAAAACTAGTTTAGACTCTGTATAATAGGGGAGTGGCCAAGACACTAAAGAAAATCTTGAAACAGTAGCTCCAGGATAGTAAGGCAAATAGAATGTGCTGCAAAAAAAGGTGGGTCATGGGGCTGCAAGAAAATGGTTAGAATTCCTCCAATCCCAGGCTAGCACAGGATAATTCTGGCACCAGCACCACTACCGCCCCTCAGAACACTCCTGGATCTGGGAAGACTCCATTTCAAAAAGAAGGCCCTGCTGGGAGAGGAATCCCAACTTCTGACTACTGCAGGAAGAAAAGGACTCATGCAAGGACCCCTGAATCCTGCTGGCTCATACGGACTGGAATTACCCTCCATGTCAAGTGTTTGGATTCCTGTTTAATGCTTCAAAGACGCAAAAAACAGAAGTACTTCTGACTCCAAGAGGGTCCGGCTGACTAAGACCCTGCAAGAAACCCGGCTGGAGAGAAACCTTGGGCCCCGTAGCCTGCCCTGAGAAGCTAGGTGGTGCAATGCTGGCCAGAGGAAGCTTTCCCTTCGGTTAGGGACTAAGTTTGACCCACTTGGCATAACAGACCTCCACTCCATCACAATTGGCCTGAAAGTGCACCCAAGTCTCAGTCCATCGTGAACTGTTTTTCTTTAGTGCTTCACTTCATCCTAGGCACTTTTTGCATTTTACTTTAAAAATCCATATTGCTGGTTGCCTTCAATCTTTTTGGATTGTCTTGGTGTATTTTTGTTGATTAAAATGTCCTCGGTCTATTGGTTTGGGAAAATTACGTGTTTTGTTCTTTTCTTTGAAATTGTTGGTGCTGCTTGAATTTAGCATACACTTGTTTGGGTTTCTTCTGCCGCTTGTGTCATAGCTACCCGGGGGTGGCAACAATTCTCTCAGAACTGGTTCGGACCTAACCAGAGTGAGGTTTGAGTAGGTAGAGGTGACCCCTTGCTCAAATTAAAACCCCAATTTCTGACAAAAAAAGCAATCGAATGCTAGCTTTTGAGCTTCAAGCTCCTGCAGCCCAGCTCTCCTGATCTTCTCCCACAAAGCTTGTGTGATGACCTGCATAACCTTAAGGCCAAGGACTTGCGAAGACTATAGAAAAACTGCGCCTTGTAGGAAGCATGCCTCCACTCCATCTTAGTCTTCCTGAATTCGTGGGATTAAGGGGGACTCCCTTTTCACCTACAGTCCTTGCAGTGGGGCCAGCTGGCTGACGTTCAAGATTGATTTTAGAATAATTTCAATCCTCTCCCTATGACCTTTGGTCTCAAAAGACACCAGTGTTAAAGGTTCAATGGACCCCCAAAACAATTCTCCCCAGTTGGGTGACACTCCAACAAAAATCTTTCAAATACACCAGACATTTAGAAGCTGCAAGACCCTAATGTCGAGGTATTCCCAAAAAAACAGCAAAATGCTATTTAATTTTCCTTCACCTGTAACTCCGCTGAAGAACAGACCTTGACATTGGTGGAAGCAGATAAAAGGATTTCTTATCTGCGTCTAGTACCCACCCCCTCCTACTTAGCAACTCACCAACGGGTTGTACCAGTGACTGGACACTGAGAACTCCGTTTTTGAGCCAATTTTCCCTTCCCAACCCTATTCACTCTAGGGTAGTCGGTTTTGGTTACAATTTCAGCAGACTGAGCCAAGAAATTCTGAACCAGAAGCTCAGAACTGAACAAATGCACCCTCCCACTTACACTAGACTGGAACACTTAAAAAATGAGTGGGGAATAAGTATGTGCGTGAGCGTGCACACAATAGTACTAGAAATCCTCCAAGAGTTTTCCTGTGGGACTGTACCGAGCAAGAGCCATCTCCTGGCAATGGTTTTACTGGCAGGATCAGGTGGTCTTCGCAATAGGATCAGTAATTAAACACGAGGGGTGCCTATGTTTTGCCAATGAAGGGATCAAATTCTAATCCCCTCAAAAGTTTCTCTCAGAGCTCATCAGAAGAGATATTTATTCAAGAAAAATAAAGGATTGGGCAGCTTTGAACCGTTCACATGAAAAGCCAAGTTCCTTTGATGTACATTTTTTAAGGACAGGCTAAATACATATGGAACGGAGGACTGAAACTACTATTATAAAAATGCAACAAAGTGACTTTTAAGTAAGAAGTTTGAGAACAATCATCAATCCCATGCACGTGCGAGCTCATGTTTTGGGGGTTGAAGGGGGCGAGAAGAACCTGTTTATGAGCAGCAGCTCTACCATATTGAAAACTAAAGTATAATTCAATGTCACATTTTCTTTTGGCAGGGGCTGCTGACCTTAAAGGGCTTCTCCAAACAGTTTCAGATCAAAATTGAGTTCACATTTAATTTCAAACCATGCCAGTCACTCTCCTATCAATGTAGGGCAGGTTCACTCAAGAGATTGGTCTCCCTTTTAAACACACGTTACAAAAATGTTATCTTACTGACATTCAGTATTTATTGCTTTTTTACCTAAGACCAGCTCTCAGCAGACAGGTTCTGACTAACAGCAAAATGTGACTTCACGGCTCATTTCCTTGTCACCCATCATCACTCAGAGGTGTTTGTCAAAAGAGAACAATTCAGCTCTGTGCAGTATGCAGCTACAGCTCTTACAAAAAAAAGTCTATCTTTAGAAGTACTTGTGGCCAGAGATACAGTCAAGAGTTTGCAGTGGAAGAAACAGCTTGCTTTGTGGTAGACAAACTTGTGCGGTGTCCATGATGGATCACTGCGGCGGCATCCCTGCTCCATTTTCCAGCGCACAGATAGACAAGAATTCATGCCTACTGTACTGCAGAATCCAGATTACGCAACAAGCTTGTGATACAGGATTATATTCTCAATTTTTTTCCCGACGCTGCATTGTAGGGCCAACCCAGTTCTTTTTTTATAACGGGCTGTTCGAATGTAATGTCTGCTGCACCAAGAATAAAAACAGTTTGTTTGGAAGACCTCAGATCTAAGAAACGTAAAACTGCTCTGAAGATGGTCTGAAATATATAGAGAGGACAAGCAAAACAACCATTTGCAATGCAATATATCTCGTATTTGTGAGAGTTACATCTATTGGCGTTGTACATGACAATTTCTGATCTATGTGTTTTGGTTTGGAGTGTAGTGGATGTATGAAGAGAGACAGCTGCAACACTGTCTAGAGAACTTCGAATGAGGAATTCCCACTGGGACCAGAGAAGCTGCTGAAGCACTGTCTAGAGGACTAAGAATGAGGAATTACCACAGGGAACACAGGCACAGCTGCGGCACTGCCTAGGGGAGTTAGAATGGAGGAGTTACCAATGGAAGCAGAGAAGCAACTAGCAGCACTGTCTGGAGGATTTACAATTAGGAGATTACCACTGGAAACAGACACAGCTACAGCACTGCCTAGAGGATATAGAATGGGGGAGTTAATGTCGGCACCAGAGAAGCAGCTGCAGCACTGTCTTGAGCACTGATACTCAAAGAGCGGTCCTCTTGACCTTCAAATGCAGTCCCCTTGGTGAACAGCAGTACCAGCTGCCATTTATTTGCTAGCTCTAAATATTTAGAAAAAGATGTTAAATAAATGGGCAAGCATTTATTAGCCTGCAAATAAATGCTTGCCCGTTAACGTTTTTGAACCTCCTTACACAATCCATGACCCACCTAGACCCCTCCCGCCATCCTGCTGGAATCAGTGCAGCCCTCGGGCACACCACAAACCATACTTTGTGGCCCCAGGGCAAATGTTTGAGTGTACTAATGGTCTAGAGGACTATGAATGAGAAACCACCACTGGGACCATAGAAGCAACTGCAGCACTGTCTAGAGGACTTAGAATGAGGACGTACTGACGGGACCAGCGAAGCAGCTAGCTGCACTGCCTAGAGGACTAAGAATTAGGAATTACCACTGGGAACAGAGACACAGCTGCAACACTGCCTTGAAAATGTGGGAATTTCCAACAGGAACAGAGAGCAGCTACCAGCACTATCTGGAAGCCTTCTAAATAATTACATACGGGACCAGAGTAATTGTAATAGTGATAGTATTTACATAGCGCTTACTACCCCTGATGAGACGTTTAAGTGCTTTTCTGCAAGTAGCACGCTACTCCAAAACCCAAAAAGGATTACTGGTGAGTTAGTATAGGGAAATCGGACATTTATTTGAGCGGTGGACATGCGAGTCAGTTATTTAGGTTGAAAATATAGTGGAGAAGTAGCAGCTAGTAGCACTGTCTAGAGGACTAAGAATGAGGAATACCATTGGGGTAAGAAAAGCAGCTAGAGGCACTGTCTAGAGGACTAAGACTGAGGAATTACCATTAGGACCAGAGAAGCAGTTGCAACATGGCCGAGTGGACTAAGAAATCGGCTGCTTCCGACCGGTATTAAGGCTCCTACATCTGGCCCTAGGTCTAAGAATCAGTCATGGGGTCTAAGCTGAAACGAGATTAGCAAAAACGTTTTAGTTACTGTAAGGAATTTTCAGGAATATAAAGCTGTTTTAAAAGTTCCCTTTTCAAGTAAATCTGACAATGTTATTCAATGGGAGGAAATTCAGGTTGCAAGTAAAGTACGATCGCGTTACTTTTGTAACCCAGCGCTAGTCTCCTAGGGCCAGCACTGGGGGCTTAACTCAAAACAGCTAGGTAATTGCGTTTCAGTAGTTTCCACGATTTTTAAAGAATATTTACAATTTTAAAAAAATAGACAATTAGAAGAAATTTCATAGAGAAGCAGGCAATGGATTCCTATGGAGAAAATACAGATTACTAGTAACTTACTTTTGCGGTTCAGTACTGGGATGAAAGGTACAGTACTGGCTTCTCCCCTGTTCACAGGTGAGTAGTTTCGAACTCGGACTTTGGCTGATTTTATAGGAATATGTTCAGTTTTCAAATCTTCACACTTAGAAAATTTTCAAGTCAAAAATGGGTCAATGTTATCCAATGGCAGGTAAATGAATTACCGGTTTCCAGGCGAGTACTTAGTTGGTAAAGTTATGGCTCTGGGTATAGACTCAGGGGTCCCCCAGGGTCAGGTGATTAAAGTTAGTTCAATCCCAGCGGCACAGGGGCGGCCGGGTGCAGAGGTAGTTAGTCCCAATGTTATCCAATGAGGGAAAGGGGGCCCTCGGTTGGTGGCTGCTGGCTAGCAGGCCACGCAGCTCTGGGAGCTGGGCTCCTGGTCACTTGCTCAGGGCAAGGGGGGGTGGAGTAGGATAGGACAAAGAGGTCACAGCCAGCGGCACTCGGGCGGCTGGGTGCAGGGTGCTTTTGAGCCGTCGGGCGCTTAAGGTTATCCAATGAGGATCTTGATAAAGGAACAAAGGCTGCAGGCTCGGGGACAGAGACTCTCCAGGGGCGACCAGCACTTCGAGAGGTAAGTTGGGATCTTGGAGCACAGGTAGGTACCTCAAAGGGAGGAACAGGGGGCTGTAGGGCACCGGGTGCAGGGGTGTCTTTGGGTGTCGAAAAAGCTTACCCTCAGCTGGTCGCGGTTGGGGGGGTACCCTGGTTCTGAGTCTGCAGGCGTCGGTTGGTTCGTCGAGGAGGGTCTTTGGGCACTGGACTTCAGGTCCCAGTCGCCGGGGGGACGTCCTCGTGGTCTTGGTTCGGGTTGGCCCAGCCCGGGCTCGGCTGGTGCAGAGAGGGCTGGTCCGGAGCTTCCTGGTGGGTTGTTGCAGCAGAGCCTCTGCTGATGGGAGTCCCAATCTTCGAGAGGGTCAAGGCAGGAAGGTCCTCTGGGTGTCCCAAAGTTGCTGTCCGCAGAGGTTGGCGGGATGAGGCAGGAGCAGGTTCCAGGATCAACAGGCCAGTAGGGTGGGGCCAAGTCAGTTGTTGCTGTCCTGTTAGCAGCTGCGAGGCGGGTCTTCTTCTTCTTGATCTTCTTTATTGATATCGGGATCTGAGGAAGGAAGGATCAGGGAGCCCCAAAATACTAAATTTAGGGGTGTTACAGGTAGGGCAAGGGCAGGGATCAATGGGTCCCTGTCCTGGGGGGAGGGGGGGGGGGGGGAACAACACCCCCTAGCCTGCTCCTCTCCTGTGGGAGGGGGGCAGGAGCGTAGCTGGGATTGGGCAGGGCTCCCCATCTACAAGATGGCCGGAGCCCGGGGTTGTGCTTCACCTCGCCTCCTCCACCTGAGGGATGGTGTTGGCATCGGTTGGCACACCTTCCTTCCTGATGTAATTTTTCCTGCCAGTGTTCCCGCCAGAGTGGGGGTATAACGGGTGGGGGGCCAGTTGCTGGGTACAGCAAATGGTCTGGAGAAGCTCTCAGAGGCGGCATACCTTTGAAGCTTCCCCCTGTTCATCCTGGGGGAGGAGACATAGCACCTTGCCCAGGATGTGCACTGTTGCAGGCCCAGGAGAGCGGGGGGCTCTCCACCCAGGGGTCCAGCAACAGGTCTGCTGTGTGGCAGCCACTCAGCCCAGCGGTGGATTGTAGGTTTGGGTTTTGGAGGGCATCTCTAAGATGCCCTCATATGCATCTTACATTAAATCCCACAAAGGCATCAGTGCGGGTTTTATGTGCTGAGAAGTTTGGTACCAAACTGGTCAGTCTTCAGTGTAGCCATTATGGTGCTGTGGATTTCTTAATGACAACCTCCCAGCACCATATACTCTTAAATGGCATCACTGCACTTACAGTGCCCAGGAGTGGCACTGGGTACTGTAGGGGCACAGGGCTCATGCACCTGTGCCCTCACCTCTGGCATAGGGCACCCAGCTAGAGGGGTGACTGAAGTATGCCAGGGCACACAGGGATGTGAACCATGTCGACTCTTGTTTTAGTTCTGCACTTAGGCACTCAGCCTGCAAAAGCAGTGTGTGGGTGCCAGGGTACAGGGCCCCTGAGGGTGGCACAATAAGTGCTGCAGCCCTCAGGGGTCTTCTCTGGTCACAATGCCCTGGGTACCATTTACTAGGGGCTGGCAGGTGGCCAGAGATGCCAATTGGGTATTTGGTTTCAGCATAGCTTTTCTTTTTAGGGAAGGAACACAGGCCCTGGGTACCTGATTGGCAGGAACCCAGGGCACACTCAGTCAAAGCACATCAGCAGTTAGGAAAAAAAAGTGGGGGCATACCAAGGCAAGAAAGATGGCACTCTCACACATCCATTTATTCTCAAAACACAAAATAAATATGGATAAATACGAATGAGTTGGCCAAAAAATTAATACGGATAAATACAGACTGAAATGTAAAATAATAAAAAAATAAAACAATTGTGAGCCCTAAATAGAATATATACACACACTAAAACTACATGTAACAATCACATATCTGAAAACAAAAGAGACAGACTACAGGAAAAACAAAAGTTAAACTCAGTTGGTGACCTCTTTGGTGCGAATGAGGCTTATACTTTTACTGATTTACAACAAAAATGTAATCTTCCAAATGGGCACTATTTTAAATATTTGTAGATTCATACTATGCTCAAACATAAGAACCCTAATATTAACTCGGAAAAAATTGAAATTATCGATACTATCGCTAAAAGAACAGCAAGAATAGGTACAATCTATGGTCAGCTACTGGATAAGATACAAGGTGATCTAGAACATACAGAAATTGCGTGGGCAGACAGACTTGATAATCCGAATGTAGATATTGATATGAGTCTCTGCCTATCATCACGACTACTTATGTCAGCCAGTTTAATAGCCCAGACCTATAAGACTATCTATAATCTATACTATACTCCGGCCAAATTATATGCCTGGGGTAAAAGAGAGAACGATCACTGCCCCAGATGTCTTAAAGGCCCTGCAACGCTTATTCACATGTTCTGCGAATGCGACCAACTAACACTTATTAAAAAAATGATCTGTGAATTCTGGGAGGAAGTGTTTGGCCATAAAATACTCGACTCCCCTACTCTATATCTGCTAGGTACTGATAATACACTAAACCTGAGCAGGGAAGAAGAGGACATGCTTTTTATAAGCTCGGCAGTCCTCAGGGTAATACTAGCAGCACGGTGGAAAGACTCAGATCCACCGAGTTTTCAAATGTGGTTAGCACGCCTTCTCGGGGTCTTCAATCAGGAAAGTGCTATCTATGCCACTAGAGGGCCAAGATCCGCTATGCGTGGTATGGCGATCTGGCAACCCATTACTAATTGGAAAAGGAGGCTTAGCACAGTATGATTGTATGATAATGACTTACCCTAATATCTTGTTTTATATGCCTTTTTTTATTATTATTATTATTTTATTGTTTTCATCATTTTTATTTCACTTTCTCTCTCAATATGAGAATGAAAACAAATCAAACATGAAAGCCATTGTTTATTGTATAATAATATTGTATTTTGAATACTTTTTCTTTTGTATGTACCTGTTTTATCTGGTTCTGAAAAATAAAATGTAAAAAAAAAAAAAAGGAAAAACAAAAGTGTGAGGTTTGTAGCCCCATCCAGTCAGCGATTGCTGTTGTACGTAAAAAAAAAGTAGGTGATAGAGTGAAGTCAGCTACATGTTTTCAACTCAACACACAATTCACACGGATTTGATCACAACTGCTTTGAAGTACAGTGACTGCAAACAGAAAACCTGATCAATCTGGTTTCCTTGTTTCCCTTTGGAGTGAGAAAAGCAACAGAAGTAACTCATGTTTCCTGTAGTAGCCTGCAGCAGGTTTACAACCTGTTGCACGAGTCTGTCACATATTACATTAGTCCTCTTCCAATGTTTAATGAGCTAGCTTCTTGAATCCATCTTCTAATAAATAATTTGAATATTGGAATCTTGAGAATTCCATTGAAGACGATGGAGTAGCTCTGGGCTTATAATGGCTGGTATAAGCCTGGAGCTCCAACATTCCAATGTTGGACCTTCTGTTTCTCCCTTTTTTTATTTAGAACATTCTACCCTTAGTAGGAGGAATGTTCCAACAGCCTTATAGCTCTTCTGCCTCAGACTATACAAGTTGTTAAAGGCCCTCACCATTGTTGTAGGCTCCCGCCTGCAGGTCGGGCATATAACTCAGGTTCATGGCCCCCAACAATCAGTATAGACCTCGGCAGCAGGCCATAATAGCCTGCTGTGCTCAGAAAGACATATTTACAGATAAGCGATGGTGGGTGGTTAACAATAATGTATATTTACGCATTCACAGTGCCAAAAAACAAGACTCTATTCTTAACTGCCCTAACAGATAATATCAGAACGCAGTAGAAAATTGGCAATGGTTGAGTTTTTGGCCTAAATTTGTTGCATTTTAGGCGAGGTTTCGTCAAAGCTCTTCATGCCCTCTAATATTCCAGTAGCTGTTACAAACAGGACCCCTTAGGCAGTGATCCCTTTACACACTCTAGATCTTCAAATCCTCAAAAGAACATACTCTGTTTGACTTTCCATGCCACTACGCCCGAAGTAAATCACGCCTTGCTGGACTACATTTTTCTCTCTCCATTACCTTGTTTTTGCAAAGGCTGGTTAGGAAGGTCATTACAAGAGAAGAAGGGGCCCAGCTTTCATTAATCACATATTTATACAGTGACATGGGAAAGCAAAGATTATGAGGCTTGAACGATGTATGCTTGAATAGAAAAGAAAGTTGTATGCGTTCAATGGACCTCAGTGGTTGATCGATTATTCATAGTATGGATTGATGGGGAGGATTATTAGGATCTGTATCGGGAATGTTATGAAACAAACTTTCTAGACCAAAGGGTTAATTTATGGGGCAAAGCGACATATCAGCTGAGGAAGTCCCTCAACGATCTTAGAAAGAAAAATCCCACAGGAGATGGTGACTGGAATATTAAAAAGTAGTTTATGAAAGTAATTAAAAGGAAGGAGCAGGCACTGAATAACAAATGCTCAACTCCAGGTTTGCGATTTGGTTCAAGGAGTTAAAAATGTTACACAGAAAAGCAGCATGGGCCGCAAAGCAGGTTTTCATTGAAAGATTTTTCTTACCTCAACAAAATCAACGCCACTTCTGCTTTCTTTCTATTAATACATCAGATAAGACCAACGCTGGAGGTGAGGCTAATAATGTGCATCATGATAAACAGGTGGATTACATTCAATCATTGTATTTTGACACTACTTTGTAACTTTACCACGGTGCTGCCCAATCAGACCATGTCCAATGTGTCCACTGACTTGAATACCAGCGGAGAGGTAACTTATACTCTGCAATTAGGCTTAGATGTAATTGTTATTGGCCAACACGGTTATCCAGGTCCAATGTCCAATCAATTACACATTTTTTAAATGATGTAAAATAAGAGGTGCTGATTTGGTCCTTTGTACCAAGTCTTGCTACCAAGCTCTTGGAACATCTCTATTCGTCAGAGATTTAAGTAAGGGGGGGCGACCAGAATAATTCTAGGCCAATTGCCTTGTCAGATGTAGAGGCAAAGGCTTACGTAAACCAACTGGGTGGCCAGCTGAGGCCTTTCACCTTACTTCCATACTGGGTTTTGGCCCAAATGCAGCACTTTAGATAATGTTTTCGCAATATTTATTTTAGCCCATCAATATATACACACCCACAGTGGCGTAATGAAAGTTTAAGGGGCCCCCCTCCAATGTACACGGATGGAGCCCTGCTCCGGATTGATTCAAGAGGGCTCAGGCTAGAGTACTGTGCTGAGGGGGGGTCTGCAGCTCAGGGTTCCATCCACAACCCAGCTTCCCTTCATATTACTTGTTGACTTTATGCTGGTCTTTGACCACGTACAGAGCTCCACTGCCTTTTGGCTAGCTTTGTGCAATAGAAATAACACACATACAGTGGCAGAATGTCACTCACCTCTAAACAACACCTGCCACTGTGTCCCCCTCACCCGGAGGCAATCTTAGTCACAACAATAGACTGCGCAAGCAGATCATCATTAATTATAATCTGCCTGAAACCATATTTAAAGAATTTGCTGATTGCTGCAAAAAGTTACTGGTTTTCCCCTAATACCAGTGCCTGTTTATGCCAGAAGGCGGTTATTTTAAGAGGATTTGAGAAGGGTGGAGGGATGTCTTTGTAACTTCTAGGTGTTTCTCGCTTGGCCATCAGTAGAATGTGTTATAGCAGCTTTTAGTCCATTTGTCTTGGATACACCATCAGGAAGATACAGAACGGTATCCCAAGCAGTGCATTCAAGTATCTGTTATAACTCCCAATAATACTATCTGGGCATTGCTGAATGGAAAACAAGAGAAACACAAGCACTGCCATACCCAGTAGCTTTGAATTTTCCATATGGAAGTCTGTATAACATTGTTCTAGTCATGATTGACAAAAGGGGACTCAGTTGTTCCTGCGGGAAGAGTCAAAAGTAAAGGTAAGGAGGTCAAGGATGGAAGAAGATGGGTAGTGCTCAGTGGAGTGCTACCCTGGGCATCCCATTAGTTGGAATGAATGGCCTCACACACTCTTGCAAGTGTCATGCTTCATCATTGGCCGTTGCTCCTCGTTGGACAGGCGGTGCAATGTCCAACGGGCTCACCTCTAGGAGGGGCTCTTTATCGGAGATCTTTTTTCCAACAGCCTATGGGTGAAGTGCAAGTGAGGGGCCAAGTAAGGAGTGAATAGTGTAGGTGGGTGAGTTAAAATATAGCAAGGGATACCGGAGAGCAATTTATTCTGGTGGTTCCCGTACTATAAATAAAATCAGTGGGTGGCCTATGATCGTCAGAGGTTAGGTTCTGTATCACGATCTAGGACTACACAACGTTCAGTGGGGTCAACATGTTTCTCGCTTCTGCAATTATGCTGCGATTCTTCAGGACCTTATATACATCTATCACAAAGAAAGACCTAAAAGTGTCAACCTATAAACATCAAATTTACTATTACTGTTGTACTACCTGATTGTAACCGCCCTTGCCTAGTGGAGACAAAAGGGAAGAGTTATCAAAATACAAGGACAACAGTTACCCATTCTTGACCGTGTGCACACTGTGATTACGTGCAGAGGAGTGATTCTGTGCCTGTGACATTCTGTGAGCAGTCGATTTACAAAAGGGGGTGGTGATGAACAGAGTGTCTGAATTGAGCAGACCACTCTTACCCAGTCCAAAGATCAGGGCTTGATCCATCACCGTTATTTATCTCACTGCCCCATCCCAGCTCAGAACCTGGCTATATGCAAATCAGTCTGTCCCTGGCCCAGTGCATCATGGGAACAGGGCAGACTAAACTACCAAGCCAATTCTTTACCAGAAAGGAGACAAGCTACCGGGGACCGGTTTCTGGCATTTCAGCCTCTTCGGCCCGGCTTGCTTGAATCCTGATGGAGCAGTGAGAAAGGGACTCATGTCTGAGTATACCCTGCCACACCTATAGTGGCCAAAATCGATTTACAAAAGGGGGTGGTGATGAACAGAGTGTCTGAATTGAGCAGACCACTCTTACCCAGTCCAAAGATCAGGGCTTGATCCATCACCGTTATTTATCTCACTGCCCCATCCCAGCTCAGAACCTGGCTATATGCAAATCAGTCTGTCCCTGGCCCAGTGCATCATGGGAACAGGGCAGACTAAACTACCAAGCCAATTCTTTACCAGAAAGGAGACAAGCTACCGGGGACCGGTTTCTGGCATTTCAGCCTCTTCGGCCCGGCTTGCTTGAATCCTGATGGAGCAGTGAGAAAGGGACTCATGTCTGAGTATACCCTGCCACACCTATAGTGGCCAAAATCGATTTACAAAAGGGGGTGGTGATGAACAGAGTGTCTGAATTGAGCAGACCACTCTTACCCAGTCCAAAGATCAGGGCTTGATCCATCACCGTTATTTATCTCACTGCCCCATCCCAGCTCAGAACCTGGCTATATGCAAATCAGTCTGTCCCTGGCCCAGTGCATCATGGGAACAGGGCAGACTAAACTACCAAGCCAATTCTTTACCAGAAAGGAGACAAGCTACCGGGGACCGGTTTCTGGCATTTCAGCCTCTTCGGCCCGGCTTGCTTGAATCCTGATGGAGCAGTGAGAAAGGGACTCATGTCTGAGTATACCCTGCCACACCTATAGTGGCCAAAAACGATTTACAAAAGGGGGTGGTGATGAACAGAGTGTCTGAATTGAGCAGACCACTCTTACCCAGTCCAAAGATCAGGGCTTGATCCATCACCGTTATTTATCTCACTGCCCCATCCCAGCTCAGAACCTGGCTATATGCAAATCAGTCTGTCCCTGGCCCAGTGCATCATGGGAACAGGGCAGACTAAACTACCAAGCCAATTCTTTACCAGAAAGGAGACAAGCTACCGGGGACCGGTTTCTGGCATTTCAGCCTCTTCGGCCCGGCTTGCTTGAATCCTGATGGAGCAGTGAGAAAGGGACTCATGTCTGAGTATACCCTGCCACACCTATAGTGGCCAAAATCGATTTACAAAAGGGGGTGGTGATGAACAGAGTGTCTGAATTGAGCAGACCACTCTTACCCAGTCCAAAGATCAGGGCTTGATCCATCACCGTTATTTATCTCACTGCCCCATCCCAGCTCAGAACCTGGCTATATGCAAATCAGTCTGTCCCTGGCCCAGTGCATCATGGGAACAGGGCAGACTAAACTACCAAGCCAATTCTTTACCAGAAAGGAGACAAGCTACCGGGGACCGGTTTCTGGCATTTCAGCCTCTTCGGCCCGGCTTGCTTGAATCCTGATGGAGCAGTGAGAAAGGGACTCATGTCTGAGTGTACCCTGCCACACCTATAGTGGCCAATGTTTCTCGCTTCTGCAATTATGCTGCGATTCTTCAGGACCTTATATACATCTATCACAAAGAAAGACCTAAAAGTGTCAACCTATAAACATCAAATTTACTATTACTGTTGTACTACCTGATTGTAACCGCCCTTGCCTAGTGGAGACAAAAGGGAAGAGTTATCAAAATACAAGGACAACAGTTACCCATTCTTGACCGTGTGCACACTGTGATTACGTGCAGAGGAGTGATTCTGTGCCTGTGACATTCTGTGAGCAGTGACCAGTAAGTATCCACTATATTCACTTTTATTACATGTCACCTCTATCACAAAATTAAAATTAGAAACTAAAAAGGATTTAAAAACATGATAGCAGCAGTCTTATTCAAGGTATCTAATATGTCTATCTCTAAGGGTTCCTTAGATACTCACCTACAGGTCAAGGAGTACAGGTGTCAACAGTACCCGGTAGGTGTGACATCAAGGGAGAGAGCCAATAGGGGTTTAATGGCTAGAGGGAAGACAAAGATATATTCCAGAATCTATCCAACATGGAGAAACAAATACTCAACTCTTTGGGTAATGACGAAACAATCACGATCAAACAGGCTGACAAGGGTGGGGTCACCGTCCTAATGGACACTAAAGACTATGAAACAGAATGTCTAAGACAACTAGAGGATAGACGTTACTATACTCCTATCCCGGCGGACCCCACCCCTCGGCTAACAACCACTATTACAGGATTGGTGGACTCTGCAGAGTGCCAGGAATGGATTACCAAGAAAGAGGCTGAATTTCTGGTTAAAAAGGATCCAAGAGTACCGTACTTTTACACCCTCCCTAAAATTCATAAGGAGTCTTTTTCATCTCTGAGACCCCAATATTAACATGAATATGGCAATCACTCTACAGGGGCAGATTCACGGCAATGACTACTTGTTTGTGCCTACATACACATAAGATGAATGGATTATAACACTGTTGGTACATACTGGTGGCACGAGATCCTCAGCACATAGAGGAAACAGCCCACTAATGTAACACCCAGACACTGGGTGCTCCCTGACAATTTTGAAAAAATATATCTTTGTCTTCCCTCTAGCCATTAAACCCCTATTGGCTCTCTCCCTTGATGTCACACCTACCGGGTACTGTTGACACCTGTACTCCTTGACCTGTAGGTGAGTATCTAAGGAACCCTTAGAGATAGACATATTAGATACCTTGAATAAGACTGCTGCTATCATGTTTTTAAATCCTTTTTAGTTTCTAATTTTAATTTTGTGATAGAGGTGACATGTAATAAAAGTGAATATAGTGGATACTTACTGGTCACTGCTCACAGAATGTCACAGGCACAGAATCACTCCTCTGCACGTAATCACAGTGTGCACACGGTCAAGAATGGGTAACTGTTGTCCTTGTATTTTGATAACTCTTCCCTTTTGTCTCCACTAGGCAAGGGCGGTTACAATCAGGTAGTACAACAGTAATAGTAAATTTGATGTTTATAGGTTGACACTTTTAGGTCTTTCTTTGTGATAGATGTATATAAGGTCCTGAAGAATCGCAGCATAATTGCAGAAGCGAGAAACATGTTGACCCCACTGAACGTTGTGTAGTCCTAGATCGTGATACAGAACCTAACCTCTGACGATCATAGGCCACCCACTGATTTTATTTATAGTACGGGAACCACCAGAATAAATTGCTCTCCGGTATCCCTTGCTATATTTTAACTCACCCACCTACACTATTCACTCCTTACTTGGCCCCTCACTTGCACTTCACCCATAGGCTGTTGGAAAAAAGATCTCCGATAAAGAGCCCCTCCTAGAGGTGAGCCCGTTGGACATTGCACCGCCTGTCCAACGAGGAGCAACGGCCAATGATGAAGCATGACACTTGCAAGAGTGTGTGAGGCCATTCATTCCAACTAATGGGATGCCCAGGGTAGCACTCCACTGAGCACTACCCATCTTCTTCCATCCTTGACCTCCTTACCTTTACTTTTGACTCTTCCCGCAGGAACAACTGAGTCCCCTTTTGTCAATCATTGCTACTTGGGGCTCTGACTCAGGTTGGACCTTCCATTCCTTTTCCTTCTTGGAATGGTAAATTGAGCCTTAGGATCAACTCTTGATCCAATCCTGCTACCCCTCCTTTGTTACATTGTTCTAGTCATGCCTTACTTTGGCCCATAGACACTTTTCATTCAGGGTCATTGAGGAAATTAACTTTCAGCCAGATAAGGAAACGTTTCTTTAACTCAAAAACTTTTGATTGAAGCACAATTTCCCGGCTGAATGGGCAGTTAGTAGACAGTCGATCATATTTTGAATTAAAAACTAAATTAAAGAGATCAGCCATCAACACAGTCACAGCTGCACAGGGACCAGAGGTGCAGGTTTGTGTGCCAGGACTGCGAGATGCATTTGCCATGGACTTTTCTGAGGAATAACCAGATGGTTCAGGGAGGATGAACTAGTAATAAAGGGATTATGCCAGATAGCCACTGCTGGAAGGGAGGAGGGGAGTGGAACAGCAGAAGTGCGAAAGAAATGAAGGAGGTGAAAAAAAAACTAGAGAGGCCATCAGGAGTGAGAGGTAGGGGAAGAGGCAGGAGATGAGCAAAGACCATAGAATAAGACTAAAAAGCACACCAGAAGGAAAAAGGAATGACGAAGAGTAAAGAACACGATGAAGGAAATGGGGGAGAAAATGACAACTTATCAGAAAAAAAGGTAAGATGGAGAGAGAGAGTGGGTGGGTGAGAGGGAGAGGGAAAGAGTGAGAAAGCGAGCAGTGCATTTTGTCCTTTTCCTGAAAGATTATTTATACTATAACCATGTGCACGAAACAGCTCAATGAAACATTGCAGCGGGATGCACATCACCGAAAGCATTATTTTTGTAGAGACCAGTGTGATGCAGTGTTCTTTCCTGCCTAGATCCAGCTGGTGCTGTAATATCAATGCAATAAAAGCCACATGCTAGAGCTCAATCATTCATCAGCTAAAACTAAAAAGATGTAGAGCGACCTCCGATCACAGTACACAGGCACCTGCTTTTCATTTAATCAAGCTTCACACGATGTAGCCACTCCCCTTCGCGCCATTACCATGTTTCATTTTCTGCAATTCTACCTGCCAAAGATGTTCCCAACAGAGACTTGGACCGTAAATTTAGCTTTGTTGCCCACGAGAGTGCCATAGTAGACTGTAAAGTAACGCCCTAAAAAGCTTTTTGCCTCGTAACAAAAAGAGTGCCCTTCCCCCCAAATATTTTTAAGCCTTTAAGGAGCACAAGGTGACCTTTAAAGGAATGTTTTGACTGCCCTGGAACTCTGAGCTATTAAGGCTGTTGTAAGATATTCAATGCCAATTTGATTTCCCAACCCCTCTCCGGTTTCAGGTCCTCCAAGCTTTGACCACTGCCCTGGTGCTACTTAAGTGGATCAATGCAGTGATCTACTTTCTGGGCGCTGCTCCAGGGTCCAAGACAGCACCGAAGAAAAGGTACACCACCTCCCATCTTACAGTACACATGTAGTCCAAAGACGTTTCTGAACAGAAAAGAATAACGCTGCCTGTAGATGTGCCCGGGATAGGCTTTCTGTGTAGCTTGTTTTGGACTAAATCCACATTATGTGGCCATCTCTGACCTGCCCTCTTCTGCACTGCCAAGAACTGTTGAGAAATCAGAAGAACCGCCTACTCAGGAAGCCTACCCATTTGCCTGTATACCCACATCTGCTTGACCAGCTGATGCCAACAGTATTGTTGCTTTGCGATGGAATGCCCTAGTAGGTGCTGTAGTTTGACTGGCTAGGACTACGGTTGTTTATCCCCCGTACCCCACCACTGCACAGTTTGATCAGCACAAAGGCCCTGGAAGATGCTGCAGCGCCCACATCATCCCATTCCCACCCATCCTCCATTGACAGGAACCAAGTGTCTAGTAGAATTGCTGCTCTTGGGTCCTACCCAGGAAAGAGAAAAGACTGTGTCTGGCTTAAAGAACCTTGCACTTTATCCCACATTACCATGCAAAGCAACTTAACATACTAGAGGGTAACAGGAAGTGAATAAGCACAGGATTCCTCGAGGTAGAATGTCTGAGACGAATTCCCTTTAGATTTCAGGAACGTCTTGTCAGACACGCCTTGAGACCCAACGGGTGAGTAGTCGCGCTTAACAGACACCTGATTTTGATTTTACGTAAGTGAAGACACAGTAGATCGAGGTCCTTCTCCTCTCAGTCACGCACGAGCAGACACCGAAGGCACCGCCCCTTGTAAGTGCGGGAAATGAGGGGGGCCTAGCCCGAGCCAGCAGTTATTATTGACCCAGAACCTGGATTCGGATGGCCCCCCGTGAACTATGATGAATGTGTCCGTGTAATGACGCCAGGACACACCAAGCAGTGCACTGCCTGCTTTCCATCCAGAGCAGTAACTTGCAGGCGGAGAGGGGGCCTTCTGTTTCACTCCCAGCTGGGCTGGAAACAAAGGCCAAATTTAAGGGACCGTAAACCCTTTAAATTTGACAATGATCCTGGCTGGAGGCTATCCTGAGCCTCTCTCACCTAAGTGCTAATGCAGTGAAGGGAAAGGAAGGCAGCCTGTTATCACTTCACAAGTACTCAAGAGGAACAAGGGAGGCAGGTTTGTGACTTTGTTCAGCCCTTGCCCAGGTCAGATGTATTGGTCTACCAGAGCGACAAAAAAAACAATTTAAATAGCACTTACTAACTTGTTTTATTTAGATCTTTTATATCACTAATGAGCACAATGCAGGATGCAAAGCTCTTTACATCACAAGCACGCATTCTACACGGACAATAAATCATACTCGTGAGGAAATGAATGTACGGAATGTTACAAAAGAACGAGGGGCATTATATGTTACGAGTACATGGTCGGGAGAAACCGTCTGGGTTTAAAACAACGCAGTGCTTGAGGTTGTCCGTAATAAGGCTTTATCACTATCCAAATATACCCTTTTGCGAGCAGTATAACAGAAACAGAGCAATAAAAATGAATATGGGTCTAATCCCTGCTTTGTAGTTTTGATGCAGCTGCTCGATACTGGTCTTTAGCTCACTGGGCTATTCTAGAAGGATTGAAATGCATGAACTACTTTGTCAACAGCAACTACCCACGCATCTATCTACATAAAATAAAAATGTTTGTTTTGCATGAGAAAAGAACCCTCTTACGCAACTTTGTGCGTCAAACTGTGTGACTATACAAAACACAGGTCTCTCCAGCAAGTGCATTAACAACCAGTCATATTACCATTATTATTATCCTCCTCCTCCCCTGGAATTTGCAGTCACACGAAGATCTGTGCGGAAAGCGCTTCAACCTCATAAAATATTCTAAAGTACACCCTTTGTGACAAATGAAGCCAGAACAGATTTACTGTCACGTTTGTCTTGTTGCGATTTCTGCAGGAAGATTTTTTTATAACAATATAGATCTATAAATTGCCTGTCAGACTCTGCCCCTCGTGCCCCCACCCTCCTCCTCCGGTTGCCATACCCTGACCCCCTAATTTATGGGTTCCCGGGATATGTGTTCCCCCAATTCTAGCTCTTCTCTTGGATCCCCAGGCGCCAGTAAGGCTACCAGAGGCACACCCGCCCGGAAGCCCGGCAGACTCGGCGCCCCTTACCTTCTCGTTCCACCTGTGCAGGTCGCTGTAGCGCACTTTGCAGAGCAGGAAGCCCTCCAGGTACAGGTAATAGAGCTGGAATCAAAGGGCACAACCGGGTCAGTCAAAACACAGGGCTAGAAAACACCATGCGCGCTTAAAGTCCATATGTAATGTTTACGGTAGTTACTTAACCACATAGCGGGATCCGAAGGAGTCCACCAGGTCCTGCGTGAAGGGGATGCTGAAATGCATGGCGAAGGCGGATACAGGCCGGGCCGCTGACCTCTGCCCCTACAAGTGGATGCTACCACCCTTCGGGGGAAACAAACTCTACTGCTTCTCGTGCACTGGAAAACACACTCCCTGGGCTCCGGCACCTGTGCCAGAACCCACCCTCCTTCCCTGGTATGCAGCGGAACCTGCTCTGCTCCTCCGAGGGAAGGCAGCCCACAGAGTCCCTGGCCTCCCCGGTCCCATGCACCGGAATTTACTCCGCCTCGGAGTCAGAAATCAATGCCCCCTGCCCTAGAACTCACGCAGTCACCCCCTGTGCTCCCCCGCGGCGCTCCCCTCTGTGCTTCCTACTCCTGCCGCCTCACTCCCTTCTCCGACTGCACCTGTGGCGCTCAGGGTCTTGTCCTTCAAAAGTTCGGGGTGGGGAGGCCCCTCGGGCTGTACCACCTCGAGAAGGAGGGAGGTACGTGCGCTAAAACACAGCCCTCGTGGAGCTATTGTTTTCCAAAGCTCCCCGCTGAACGTGCTCGTCACAGCACACTGGTTTCTGCAGGGCGTGGCGCGTAGTGTAGTTACATCCAAACCTCCCCAAACCCAGCCTTAGGCATTCCCGAGAGCACGGGGCAGACGAGGCCAATTCACAGCCTTGGGGGGAGGGGGTTGCTGGTGGGGAAAACTAGAAACATTTAAATGACGCCGCTCAGCCGATTGTGTTTTCGTTGTTGGTAACACCGCCCGCCCGCGTGTGGAGAGGAGAATGGGTTTACTGCACCCTGCGATGGTAAGGAATAAACGTGAAACTCTGCCCCAAAGTCGCCATGTAGCAAGGTCGGACTAGCATGCATTGCAGGGCAATATGTCAGGGCCTGAATTGAAGGGCTGGCCTGACAGATTAGTGTATGCCTTGGGTTGTGTTTTTTGGCTGTTTGTGGGCCTGTTTTATGGTCTGCTCTCTGCTGGCCCGTTTTTACTGCTGATTTCTCTGATATTACCATGCGCATTCCCTAGGGCAGGCACATTTCCTATACCTTCCAAAACACACACACAGCTCGGCCTTTATCACGTGAACACTGCCCTGATTGGCAACTGTGGGACGCTTTTTTTTAGCTATCCGATTCACTAATTGGGGTCACTTTTAATTTGATGCTCATGCCTGTTTTCTGTCTCCGTCCCAACCAGGCATGTGGTACATACATGTCTGTTGGTGTGTAGGACTGCCTGGCATGAGTCGGATGTTTTATAAAAATAAGGAAGGAAGGTAAAAGAGTGAAGGTAAGATTTTGATTAAACAAGCTTTGTCCATCTAGCATTTGAATCACAAGAACTGTTACACAATAATCAGCAGATAAAACTGAAAACAGTGAAAAATGTACACCTACCTAGAAAAAGATCTGGGCAGTTGTGTGATGGAGTCAGAGGTGTATAAAAAACATGGACCCCGTCCTGTGATCTTGAGTGCTACCCGGAATGGGGTTTTGGAGTGGTTATTGGCTGTGGGTGTGCAGAGCGTGATAAAATAGCAAAATATCCTGGAACTTATTTGTTAGCCTTTCGCGTACAGGTAAGAGCATATACAATATTTTGCTCAACTCCACCAAACTAATAGTTAAACATATTTTATTTGATGTCTACAGCCTGTTAAAATTGAAGCACATCGGCAAAACATGAGAAGCTTTCAATTTGCAATCACCTGTCACAGAATGTCCCATAGTCGGAGCATTTGATTAGAGGGAAATATCCTGGTTTGTGGGATCACAATGTCCGGATTACGGTGTAGCGCCGATGTCTGTAACAAAGGCATGATTTACCCGCCGAGTTTTCTGATTTATTGATAAGTTTAGAATCTGAGAGCGACAGGCTGCACGACGGTCCCTGCAGCCACCTGTTAACCCACTGAACTAACAAAGATTGAAAAAACTGAACTGCAAATCACACACAGATCGAAAATATGCAGTTGTATGTTGTCTGCAGTTTTTTTCCCATTTATAATTTTTTTTGTAGTTCTCTCCAGTCATCCTTTTCCACACATAAGCAGGTACAGATTGGGGAGTACTGCTGTGAAGTTTCTTCATGCCTAAACAGGAACAGCAAAGGCAGCAGCGGTGCGGGTTTAATTCACGTGACCAGCATTAGCAGCAACCGCGCAAGTTTCATTTACAGCAGTCAGTCGCACATGTGACAAGTTAACTCATCACTAGAGTGACAGGACAAGAACTCGATTGTCCATTCCACCGTCAGAGAATACGTTCTCAGTACTGTTTCTATGCCTATTCAGTTCAATGCCTTACTGCTGAGACTACCAATACAGACGCCTGTAAGCTGGAACACTGAAATTATGCAGCATCGGAAAAGAACATATTATGCAGCATGGTTGGCTAAATGATATGGCCATAAAAAGTATATTATGCAGCATTATGGTGCATTTTCTGTGGCAGTATTATATTGTTATTTTGTACTTTTAGCACACATCACAAAATAAATTCCAGGCGCTATGCAAAATACAAAGATTTCTTACGAAATAAAGTATACTCATTCATCATATCCTAATTTAAAATGTTATCTACCAACAAGTAATGTTTTTGTATTGTGCTTGGAAGTTCCAGAACACTATGACTCTCATTACCAGTTTGTGAAAATAGGATGTTTTTTTTTTCAACGTGTGGTAAATACCATTACAGTAAACAGAAAATGTTCCCTTGAGTAGGGTGTTCAATTGAACAACTTAAATCACAAAGCAATTAGCACAATTCGTATATAAAGTTAAAAAAACACAGTTTATTAATTACACAATATATTAAAAAGAATAAGTGGACAGTAGCACCACTATACACAAGTAAAACCAATTAAAAAATGACAATAATAATAAAAGTACATGGAAATTCAAAATTGACCAGCAAAATTGATACAATTATGGGGGACAGACAACAGTAAGACATCCAATTGTACAATACGAGGTGTACATTCAAACTCTATCTGACACCCATGTGTTATGCACCGTCTTATAATGTATCAACACAGGTGTCCGAGTTGAAGAATTATACTTGGAAATGTGTAAATACCATTACGCCAGGGCAGTGCTTAATTTAGGTCGGTACTTGCCGGTAGGGGCAACCAGCACTCTTTTTTGGGGACCCGTGTGTGGAAATTAGCAATATTAATGTACATAAGCGGCGTTCATTTGCCTTCTCCCATCCCCCTCCCTGTAGGCACCATGAATACCGTGAAACGTTGACCGCACCATCCCGCTAGTAAAAGCCCGTGCCCATATATACATGACAGCCATTTTAGGCACCATGGCCTTTTTGCCCGCTCATTGGAATCCCCGGCTTCCCTCCTGTGCGTATTTGAACACCCCCCCCACTTTCACATGCACAGACCATAAAACCCTCTCCGCGACCCTGCTCTGAAAAGTAACCCTCCTGCTTGACCCATGCACCCCCCATTTCCTCTTGAAGAAGCATCCTTCGCCTCAGCTGACATAACCCCCCCCCAGCTGTACCTGACTGCCCCCGCTCTCTCATATACGGGTCATAAGACCTCTCTCTCTGTGCGACTCTGTCCCTGGGAATCACACCCCGTGCCTGACCATCACCTCCCTTCTTCCTATGAATACCCCTCCCTTGATGACCCCTCCACTGAGCCCGATTGTCCGCACAGACCACTGGTCATCCCCTTCGCCTGAGGATACAGTTCATTGCCCACCACTGTATGCACTCGTCCCTCTTCAAAAGAGCTACTATTAATCATGACCTCCCCACCCCTCCGAGAATCGATCAGGCGCACACATTCCAAAGAAATCAGCGGAACACTCAGCTGAGCAATAGCCCCCTCCCATTGTATGGTGTGAGGACCTGTACTGTAGCCACGTGTTGGATTGCGCCAGAACGGGGAGGGGTCGGGGATGTCTTTTCCTTGCCTCACAATGTCGTTATTGTAATAAGGAATGTATGTGATGTATAAAAGGCGATGCCTCAGAGAACTTGTTAGAGCACCTCCCGAAAGACACTGTGTTTCGTGTCCGAAATGACAGGCTCTCCTCATGAGAAATAAAACTCTGTTCTTATGATCCTGCTCCAGCGCCCGTCTCTTTATTTGGTAACTATTCAGAATGGGAACTAAGAGGCGTCTTGCGCCAGCAGCCTGGGCATCGGTTGTAAATTGGGCTGACTTTCCACAATTGGTGTCCCAAACGTGGGGCCCATCAGCGACATAAGGTCCAGTAAGAGAGGTCCAGACGATGGGGGTGAACATCTAAACGATCGGAGTATACCTGCCTTAAGAGGACCCTTGTCCGGCTGCTGATTGAATGAACTTCACCGATTCCGAACGGACCTCTCTCGAGTGACCTACTGTCCTGACTGGGATCCCACAGGACTGCTGTGGTAAAATCATGGAATAAGAGAACGATCGGGCGCTGGAAAGGGGGAAGACGAAGAACTGTCCACATGGTCCGGTCCGGGTAAGGTTAAATAGGAGACGCCTGTTACGTCTAATTGGTAGGATGGCTTTATCCATCTGATTGATTGATTGATTGTTTGTATTGGAATCGGTATTTAAATACTGATATTGTTCATTGATTGATTGCTCTATTGCTCTTGGAGATTCGCTGTCTGCAAACAGGGAAATAACTCTCTCTCTTTGCAGGTAGCGAAGGATAGGTAACGCAGACTTTTGTCCCCGTTGTAATCCGTCGTGCCTATCTTTCTCCCCCACTGATTGATTGTTTGGCCCGAACTGTTGTTCGCGGATTGTTCTCTGGAGATTCTCTGCCTGCAAACGGGGAAGAACAGGTTTTCTCTTTGCAGGTAGCGAAAAGGTAGGTAACGCAAACCTTTAACACGTCGTACCTACTTATTCTCCCCATTGATTGTTTGATTGACCGAACATTGATTGTTCGATATTGGTTCTTTTTGAGGTATTCACCGCCTGCAAACAACGAAGAATAGAAATATTCTGTCTAGTCTTTGCCCGCCGTGATAAGATAGGTAGTGCAGACTTTTGTCCCCGTTGTAATCCGTCATGCCTATCTTCTCCACACTGATTGGTAAACTAGTTCCACCCGGACCATTTATTGGAGGTAGATCATCCGGCTCAACCGGAGGGTAGCTCTGATAAAAGGACATATAAAATATGAAGTGATCACCGAATCCTGTTAACAGAAACTTTAGCATGAAGCACACACTAGAAAAGGAAGGAAAAAGAAGTCGAGCTAAGTCAGTAGCCCACTGATGAGTTTCCGACTTCACTAAAAATAAGAAAACGTTAGAAATAGTCCGTAATAAGAATTATAAAATGACGAAAGAAGCCAAGCTTGACGCCAAGACAGCCACGAGGTAGCTAGGCCCCGCCGCCCCCTCGCTATCCAAAGCATGTCTGTCCCACCGCCCGCCACGCCCAAATAACGGTAACATGAAATAGATACAAATCAGCAGATACCTACCCCCATTCCGGAAGCTCCCGAAGTGCAACAGGTCCGCGGTTACGCCCATCCGGGAGGCGAGGCCTCAACACGTGCAGAGCAGGGCCCGGCTGGCCGCCATCGGAAGGGGAGGCTGTGGGGCGGACGGCCCAAAAGTTGTAATGGTCTCCCCTTTCTCTTCTTTTGGCTGCCCTGCGGGCCATGGGGGGGGGATGTCTTGCCTCTGCCTCCGACCCCCCCCCTCTCTATCGCCTGCTCCGGCCGTCAGAAAAACGAAACCGGAGCGGAGGTCGGTAGCGCAATGCTGCAGCAATACTGGAGAGTTGCAGATAGCCTCGCCTGGTCTGGCCGCTACGAAAAGTCCAGAGAAAACGGTGCCCTGCAGGCCGCACGGGGGGGGGGATGTCTTGCTGCCTCCGACCCCCCCCCCCTCTCTTCATTGCCTGGTACGGCCATTCCAAAGTGCTGGAGCCGAGAAACGGCGTGGGGTCGCTGGAAGGGGGAGGCGGCGCGAACGAGCCTCCCCCACCCCCCCAGGTGGGGGCTTCCAGCGACACCCCAACGCTTCGATCAACAGGGTCCCAATCGAAAAGCGGCGCTTGGCCCAGGACCGGTGCACGTCCTGTGCTTTTTCTCTCCTCAACCTTGAAGATTCTATGAGAGCCGGGGGGCCCCCGACCCTCCCACACGGGCGCCCCCGCCCCCGTTGGGAACCGCGACATCGGCGCACTCCTGCCGTCGCCGACCTCAGTTTTGAAATGACTAAGACCCTGCAAGACCGCCAACTTGAACAGTTCCGGTGGGATGCCAGTATGACCCGGTAGAGAAATTGTTGCCTCCCTCCCCACTTTTTGACTGATGGTTCACATTGCCAGTCTCTTCTGTTGCCCTTTCGAAAACAAACTCTTGAACTGCCGAAAGAGGTTCTGGTCCAACCACGAGATGGAGGAAACATTTTTTACTATACTTGGGCCTGCCTGACCTCGCCCAAAATGGCGCCGATACAAATGAAACTTTCAGCTCTTTGTTGTACCCTGATTGCTCAAGCTTTGATGTTCTGAGATATGTATGTAGTTTTTGGACAATGAAAGTAGATAAGATGGATATCGATAATGTGTTCAGAAAAGGATTTGATATAAGATAGATATTGATTATGTGTTGGGACAATGAACCGGTATAGGGTGGGTACCAATTATGTGTTAAAACAGTGAATTGATATGAAATAGGTACTGATAGAGCATTCGGACAATGAATTGATATTAAGTTTTAACGCACTATGGTTATTTGAAAGTTTGACTTTTCGACATTTATGATGCTTACTCCCAATGAATTTCGATACGATGTTATTGCACTTGCCGCACTTTATATTATGAAATGAATGGCTACCGACTTCGTTCCCCTCACGCCCGGCTCCAGTCTGCTCTGTGGCCGGCCCACTGGGTTGTAGGCTCGTGTTTGTGCGCCAACATTTTTATTAAAGGTTTTTGAAAAAGCAAGTACAACTGTAGCGATTGCATTAATGAGTCTCAAATGTGTTACTACTGTCTCCGATATAAGCGAAAGATAAGCAGCTTTATTAAGGTTGAAGGTTAAAAAGCCCGATACTTAAGCCATTACATTACATGCCACAGGCAACAGGAAAAACGTTTTAGGTGCCCTTAAACAATACTGAAGAAAACGCCACCTGACCACCCCCCTTGCGCATGATCTAAAAGACCACGCTCGAGTGATCCATGCGGATACGCAGAACACCAATGATTATGTTTCTAACACTACTGGTCCCTCTGGGCTTAAACGCCGAGATGGTAGAGAATGCACCGTGTGGAGATAGGTCGAGTATGTGCTAAGTAAAAACATTTTCGGATTTATGCGCGCTGATGTGTTTTGAACGTTGCCCCCCCCCCCTTTTCTTTCTCCTCCCATCTGCAGGTCACGTCGGAACATCGGCTGAAGTTTGGAGGAGTGATGACCGAACGACCGACGGAAGGGGAAGTAGGGAATTTGAGCATAGTGCTTATATATGACGAGCTTTGTAGGATGTAGCACCCCCCCCCCCTTACTTAGACATGACTGTTCCTCCCTTAGAACCTAGTGATTGGGAGGATGGACTGACGTAGATACTCGACGGGTTAGTACGATATGACAGACTATGACTCGAACCAGCACGCCAGATAATGCAACTATGACGTTTTAACTAGATAGGGAAAGGACAAGGAAAGTTCCGGGGTAAGGTTTGCCTAAGCACCGCCCGTCTGGAAGATTAGGAATGTTGTTAATGTTTAAAGACCGTGTACCACCTCCTTCTCGCACCCATATAGATATAGCTAAGCTGTCCGACTGTTCTCCCGATTAACGCCCTCCGTCGCCTCAGCCTGGAGAACCTTTTCGCCAAAAGGGAGAAAAGGAAAAATGATTCAAAGATCCCACCGTGAGTAGTAACCCGACCAGGTTAATTCCTGACCAACTGAACGAGGTGTAAGTATTAGTAACCGAGAACACTCGCAAAGATGGCAAACGAAAGGGAAAGGAGGAAAAAGGTAAAAAAAAAAAGCTCAGAACGTAGATAAATAGGATACTAAAGATGCGCAGCATGCAGAAAGAGATTTTTTTTTGGCCAATAACTGTTCTATGTTTTGTCGTGAATTTTTGTATGTAACACACGTACTGTCTTCCCTTGTCTGAGTTTGTGTGTATGTAATGTATGGGTTTATGTCTACCCTCTGTTTGCGTTTCCGTGTTACCCGACCCCTGCCGTTCTGTGTTGTGAGCGCACTAAATGACCTATTACCGTACACGTCTCTCTCTTTCTCTCTCCCTCTCTATCTCTCTCTCCCTCTCTCTCTCTCTCTCTCTCTCTACCTTTCTACATGTCATACGTGTACCGAATGGCTCGTTTAGAATACGGACGACTCTCACTCTCTATGAGAACCCCCCCCCCCTATTGCCTTCCTTTTTGTGGTAAAATTGTGCCCCGCCGGCACCAGCCTAATTGGATACTTATTGAACGCGAAGGTGTTCAGCAAAATTGACAGAAACTAAAATGATTGTAACTCGCCATATTACTACCTCTCCTTTCTGCAAAAATGAAAGAACTTGAATTGGCTAAGAAGGAAGGGACAGGTAAGACGGCTGATGTCCCCTAATCTGGCCCTTTTATGGGGGGACTATATGTCAATGGCATCCTATTTTTTAGTTCGTTAGAGATACAAGCCCCAATGTCCAGATTGATCCCCAATGCCCAGATTGCCCCACCCCTCTGCACTCAAGCGCGATTGTCCAAAGCGTCCCCGCCTCTCCCTGACCCCTGCTCCATATCAGCTGTCCTCGAAGAATAACCGATGACCTTGATTAACTGTTGCTCCTCGATGAAAGCCTGTTTCTTCCCCCCCCTCTCTCAATGATCACATCCCTGCCCTGTTTTTGAAAGGGTTAGCCGGAATGAACGATAAATAGACTTGGCACAACACAGTAGGAGTGCCGGCATGTGTACGTCATGGTGGTAGGGTTCTGACTGTGACCAATGAACGTAGCGCCCAAGTGCGTAGGATTGAGGGCGGAATTCAAATGCATAAATGTCTTCTCCTGCTAGTTCTCTAAAACTTGTTTTGTACCCATTCAAAGATATACGATCATCGGAGGAGAAGGGTCGGACGTGACGTACAGCCTGGCTGCAGATCTTGAGACACATGTGACCTTGACCAAAGGTGGAGCTGCAGAGCAACAAGATACGGGACGAGACAGCAATCTCAAACGTGGAAAATGAAAGGTTGAAGGGCTGCCCTGAAGCCCTCTGTCTGCTAACCCACGTGTGCCTGAAGTCTTCGTCCCCTTTTTGGGCCCGATTGATGGGCCTGCCTGCTCGTTTTCTTTTGCTCCCTTGGTCCCTTGATGTGTCCAAGAAAAGACCTGACCCCACTCCGCCCTCTCTTCCCTCGACTATCCAACACCCCCTCTTTTCCACATGACTTTTTGACTCAGACAAGAAGGACAGCATTCAGATGGAAATGGGGTTTGCCACAAAAGGAAAAAGGAAATACAGGTACCGAGCATAAGGCACCCTCAAAGAATTGGTTAGGGAACAGGACTGTGGTCTAACAGCAGAGGACTGACCGCACCCTGCAATGCGTAAGGATAGATCCGAGCTGGACCTATAGCTCCACCGCCGGTGCTCAACAGCGCCAACGAAAGAAAACGGACTAGAGCCTACCAGTGATGGCTCACTGCTAAAAAGACACTGTGACGAAGACACCCATCAATTTGACTAAATTACTTGTGTCGAACTGAATTCCGCCCTCAACCACTTTGTATTGCTTTCAAAATGTTTTTCAGTCACTTTTAAAAGCTGTACATTGATGCCACCGAAAAGAAAGTCAGAACATTTATACTACGTAGTATGCTGAACTCTAGGCTAGTATAAGTAACCCAGCAACTGTGAATTCATATGTGCTGCATTCCACCAACTGCATCGATTGTGCCATGGTTATATGCAATTCACTGGTATATGACAAACGCTATCTCATCGTCCACACATGTATTTTATGTACGCCCATTAGTTAGGAAATGAACTTACTTATGTTAAAAGCGGCGACTGTGGAAATTAGCAATATTAATGTACATAAGCGGCGTTCAATAGCCTTCTCCCATCCCCCTCCCTGTAGGCACCATGAATACCGTGAAACGTTGACCGCACCATCCCGCTAGTAAAAGCCCGTGCCCATATATACATGACAGCCATTTTAGGCACCATGGCCTTTTTGCCCGCTCATTGGAATCCCCGGCTTCCCTCCTGCGCGTATTTGAACACCCCCCCCACTCTCACATGCACAGACCATAAAACCCTCTCCCTCTGTGCGACCCTGCTCTGAAAAGTAACCCTCCTGCTTGACCCACGCACCCCCCATTTCCTCTTGAAGAAGCATCCTTCGCCTCAGCTGACATAACCCCCCCAGCTGTACCTGACTGCCCCCGCTCTCTCATATACGGGTCATAAGACCTCTCTCTCTGTGCGACTCTGTCCCTGGGAATCACACCCCGTGCCTGACCATCACCTCCCTTCTTCCTATGAATACCCCTCCCTTGATGACCCCTCCACTGAGCCCGATTGTCCGCACGGACCACTGGTCATCCCCTTCGCCTGAGGATACAGTTCATTGCCCACCACTGTATGCACTCGTCCCTCTTCAAAAGAGCTACTATTAATCATGACCTCCCCACCCCTCCGAGAATCGATCAGGCGCACACATTCCGTAGAAATCAGCGGAACACTCAGCTGAGCAATAGCCCCCTCCCATTGTATGGTGTGAGGACCTGTACTGTAGCCACGTGTTGGATTGCGCCAGAACGGGGAGGGTCGGGGATGTCTTTTCCTTGCCTCACAATGTCGTTATTGTAATAAGGAATGTATGTGATGTATAAAAGGCGATGCCTCAGAGAACTTGTTAGAGCACCTCCCGAAAGACACTGTGTTTCGTGTCCGAAATGACAGGCTCTCCTCATGAGAAATAAAACTCTGTTCTTATGATCCTGCTCCAGCGCCCGTCTCTTTATTTGGTAACTATTCAGAATGGGAACTAAGAGGCGTCTTGAGCCAGCAGCCTGGGCATCGGTTGTAAATTGGGCTGACTTTCCACACGTGCTTATTTTTTAGCATCAGGTATTTACTGAGAGCAAGAGAGGGAAAACTCACAAAGCAGAAAGAGAGAGTAAGAGACAGACTGAAAGAAATGGGAGACAGCAGAAACCTGCAAAAGTACGATAAAGGCGCAGAAAGTTTATGGTAGTGGATTCAAAAGGTATGAGGAGGGGCGGCTGGCACGTATGTGCACCAGTGGGGCGGGCAGGCAACTAAGTGCTGGGTGGGAGTGTGCATGAAGGCAAGGCGAGTGGCAAATAATAAGGTACTGCACCCAGCAAAATGGCTCAGCAAAGGATATGGCGTAGTGGGGAGAGCTGCCGACTGGTGAGCGGGGGATCCAGGTTTGAGCCTGCTTTTATGCTCAACATCCTGTGATGTTGGGCTGATTGTTTAATTTCCCTGAGCCCACGGCTAGTAACAAAAAACACAGCAATAACAAAAAACACAAGCAAAACAGCAGGGGGGGGGAGGGTGAGACCGGCAGGGGTGAGTCGGTGGTTCACAGGGAGATTAAGAGGTATAAAGCAACCAAAGCAGTGTTGTGGGAGTGGTGAGGGGGAGGCACAGGAAGATAAAGGGATGCAAGCAAATGATACTACAGAAGTTTCGCTGCACAATTAAACAGAACAATTAAGGAGCAAAAAGGCAAGCCAACTAAAAAAAGAGTTCCATCTAAGTATAAATAACCTGAACAGTAAGAACACATATAAGAGGGGCAGTCCTCATGAGAGGATACAACATTCCAAAAGGAGGGACTACTAAGTGTGTTTACCAATGAAAAGGCAGCATTTCTAAAGAACACCAACCAAAGAATATCCTTGATACAGCGCTGCATAGACGAGACCTAATAAAAGAAAGTCACGTACATTTCCTGTTGTTTGTCCGTCGTCCTCTTCGGTCACAGCTCCACAGACTCCAGGAAGTTCCATTAATCAATGCTGGTGCTACTCTTACCAGCATGAGAGCAGCGCCAGGATCAGATAGAGAATCATAGCTGGATGCTCAAGAGAGCCGGCCAGAGTGACTTGCACACTATGGAGGGTACCTCTTGCTCCTCCAGTCCTCCTCTGCTTCCAATCGGAAGCAGCGGAAGACACGTCACCACTAATCCCAGCTGCTAACTGTGAAAAACTGGCAATGAAATCATTCATTGCCATTTTATTTTTCACATTTAGGGCCACTGTGGACGGGGGTGACGCCCCCTTGCACTTACAAAGCCACTGGGTATGAGGTGGATTCAAGAGTACGCAGCCTTGGTATTCAGCCTGCTGACATTAAATTGCACCTGCCACTGGGTTCCAAGCAGAGCTTCGGACACTGGCACTCATTCTAAAATAAATTAAGCCCTGGGTGTACAACTGTGCTAGAAGCAGAAGACAGGGGTTAAGGTCTGCTTGAAGGCACAGGTGATCTGGAAGAAAAAGCTAGAAAGAAGTATACGTTTCAACTGCTCTAGAAGCGGGAGCCAGAGGTTGTGCTGTACTAGATACCAGCATTGCTGTTGTGCTAGGAGTTGAAGCCAGAGGTACAGTTGCAACATAACCATAACCCACAGGTATGGATGTCCTAGAATGTAGTAGCAGAGGTACAGTGCTTCTAGAAATACAAGCCAGGGGTATGGGCGTGTTGGAGCATATAGTTGTTCTTGAAGCAGAAGCCAGAGCACATGCATGTGATCAAGAACTAGAAGCCAGGCATGCAAGTGTTTCAAAAGCTCTGAGCAGGGCTACTGATGTGCTAGAAGGTGTGAGGATGGTTTAGGTGGTGAAGAACATCCAGGGGTTACAAGGCTGCAGTTCTGTTAACCAAGGCCATTTACCTCAGGTGTCCAGTACTATTGTCACCCTAAAATGAAAACTAAGTACGCACATTCAGCATTTGACTCTCACAGTGGCAACAACAGAGCTATCCAAGGCACCCCCAGGAAAGTGATCTGGGCTAGAAACACAGCAACATACTTAATAGCACTCAATACATCATTAGCTTGTCATTGCTTTTATTTGTAACAAATATTTTAATGCTTCAAAGCAAAATACTACAGATAAAATTGCAAATACATACTCAAAACACAGTTGACAAAACATTATGTCAAATAGAAGACAAGTTCTTAGCAGGAATGTCCATTGCCAGCCTCTAGTAAAGGTGGTCCCTGCAGATAACCAGGGTGCAAATCACGTACCCTATATTACTGTAAAAGTGTGTAATAAAAGCCTTAAATTCTGTTTAATTTATTTGTGAGAAACCATGTGTGAGAAAGTTCCCTCTTTCTTGCATGGTATGCTCCCACTTTTTGCTGAATTGCTGATGTTCTTTGACTGAGTGTGCCCTGGGCTCCTGCTAATCAGGTACCCAGGGCCTGTGTTCCTTCCCTAAAACTGCATTGAAGCCTAAACCCAATTGGCATCTCTAGCCACATTTCAACCCCTGGTAAATGGTACCACAGGGACCCAGGGCACTGTGACCAGAGAAGGCCTCTAAGTGCTGCAGCACTTATTGTGCCACCCTTAGAGGTCCTGTACCCTGACACTCAAGCACTGCCTTTGCAGGCTGTGTGTTTTGGTGCAGAAAAAAGTGAAGAGTCGTCATGGCACACATCTCTGTGTGCCATGCCCACAAACAACTGCCCTGGTATACATCCGTTACCCTCTAGCTGGGTGCCCTATGCCAGTGGTGAGAGTACAGGTGCACGAGCCCTGTACCCCTCCAGTGCCCAAGTCCATTCCTGGGCACTGTAAGTGCAGTGCTGCCATAAAGAGTATATGATGCTGGGAGTTTGTCATCACGAACTCCACAACACCATAATGACTACACTGAAGACTGGGAAGTTTGGTATCAAACTACTCAGCAAATAAAACCCACACTGATGCCAGAGTGGGATTTAATGTAAAATGCACAACAGGGAGCCTCTTAGAGATGCCCCCTGAAACTCTACCAACTCCTAGTCTCCTGACTGAGTGGCTGCTTAGAGTGCCACCAACAGACATGTTTCTGGACCCCTGGGTCGAGAGCTTGCTGCTCTCGGGGGCCTGAAACAATGCACATCCTCGGACGAGGTGCCAAGCCTCCTCCCCCAGGATGGGCAGGTTTCACAAGGGGAATCTTCAAAGGCCGCCTTTGTGAGACTCCCCAGATCCTTTGCTGCAGCCAGCAACTGGTCCCCACTGGTTCTACCCCCCACTATGGGCGGGAGAGCCGGCGGGTAAAATAAGTGAGGGAAAGAGGTGTGCCCACCTCTGCCAACTCCACCCCTCAGGTGGGGGAGGCGAGGAGAAGCACAACTCTGAGTCCCCACCATCTTGAGGATGGGGGGACCTAGCCAACCAGGGACAGGCTCCTGCCCCCCTCCCACTGGAGGGTGGCATGATAGGGGGTGTACCCACCCCAGGGAAGGGACCCATTGGTCCCTGCCCTTACTTACCTGTAATGCCCCTAAATCTAGCATTTAGAGGGCACCCTGAACCTTGCTTCTGCAGATCCAGACAAGAAACAAGAAAGCAGATAAGAAGAAGGACTGAAGAGCTGTGCAGAGCTAACAAGAGGACGACGTCTGCTGACTTGGCCCCAGCCCTACCGGCCTGTCTCCCCCTCGAACCTGCTCCTGCGAAATCCCGGTGTGTCCTGCAGCCAGCAACCTCAAGAAACCCGGAGGACTTGCCTGCCTTCTCTTCTAAAGACTGCATGTCCCGTGAACACCGGATTTGTTCAAACTGCAGCTTCTGGCACCAGCCAGAGACCGAGAATCCAGCCCGCTCTGCACCCGCTGAAGCCGGCCCGAGCTCGAGTGGAAAAACACCACAAGGAGGTCACCCCGGCGATCCTGACCCAAGATTCGGCGACCCCTGACCTGCCTCCAGCCGACGCCTGCAGCCTATGTCCAGAAAGCCCCCCTAACCACGACCAGGAGCTGGTAAGAAGATCCGACCCCAAAAGGCACCCCTGCACCCGATGCCCCATGGCCTTGTGTGCCCAAACCAACGGTGCCTAACCAACCCTTGACTTCCTATCTTACCTCTCCAAGTGGTGGTCGCACTCAGAAGTCCTTCGTCTCCCTGCCTGCAGTGCTTTTGCAAACCGGAGGTTCTCCATAGAAAACAACAGGGCGCCCCCGGCAGCCCCAGTGCCACTGAGGGTGCACCTTTTGCGCTACTTTATTTGCCCTGACCTTAACCCTAGGAGGTTTGCTCCCGCAACCCAGTGGCCTGCTTGCCAGCAGCCACCAACTGGAGGCCCCTTATCCCCCATTGGATAACATTGGGCCTCAACACTCTGCACCCGACCGCCCTAGTGCCGCTGAGGGTGCAACCACAGTGCATCACTGACCCTGGGGGACCCCTGAGTCTAAACTCGTAACCTTAACTCCCACAGCCGATTACTTACCTGTAAACCGAGCACATGTTTTTCCTGAATAGGATAACATTGACAATTTTCTTCCAAAAAAGTTTCAAGGTGTGGAGTTTTGAAATCTAAAGATATTCTTTAGAGAAGGAGCTTCGCGTGCGTCAAAGATGGCCGCGTGAGCTTAGGGCTCCCGTGAACCCCGCCACCTCCGGAGATATCCTGTACAATATCCTGATGCCAAGTGGTGGGAACGTGTGGCGGATGTGGAGCGAACTTGGATGCTGTTCTCCGCGTCCTTTTTGACCTCCGGGGTCCTGAGAAACGTCGAGTGGAAGTTTGCGGCCTGCTAGCCTGGAAGCCGGGGCCTCGAGTGGGTGTGAGACCCCAGCCCGAGTGCAACAACAACGGGGCCAGTCACCGGAAGTCACCGTTTTGTCCCCGCCTCTCGCCCGGGCCAGCCCAAGCCATCTGCCGGGATCAGTAGAGACTCGTGCTAGCTTGTTTGCCTAAATTAAGAACATACTGATACCATGGATTTGGCACTTTTGTGGAGCAATTGATGGAGGTCTTGGGCCCCGGGGATGGATGAGTGGCCCGGAGGCCTGTGTGCTCCTAATCTGAAAGTTGCTGCTGCGGAGGGCTGAGAGGGACCTCAAGTGTTGTGGTCCGCCCAGAGGACAAAGAGACGTTGTGCTTCTCTGGTTGAGCGACTTGTCCCAAGCCCGAAGGCGGAATGGCGACCAAGCCGGAGGCGGATAAGCAGCAACCTAAGAACACCAGGGGATCCCGGCTTGTCCAGTCGAACAAACTGGACCGATACACGCAGCCCAGGGGTTCCCCTGCAGGGTTTGGGAAGTCACAAGACGGTGGTGGTGAGGCCTAGGGCCAGACATCGGAACCTACGTTGTCGGATGTGATGGCGGCCATAAAAAGGGCTCAGACCTTCCTCGGGAAGAAGATGGAGTCACTAGAACATAAGCTGGACAATGTGACCTTTGAAGTGAACCTAATCCGGGCTGATCTTACTAAAACTAGTGAGAAGGTGAAGTCGCTGGACATTAAAACAACGAGTCTGACCGATGACGTGGCTGAACTGCAGCAGGAGGTACGGAACCTCAAGGCCTCCAGCAAAATGGCGAGTCGTAAGCTGGATGACTGTGAAGGACGGGCCCGGCAGAACAACGTGCAAATTATCGGGGTCCGGAGAGGGCCGAGGGTCAAGCTCCTGATTTATTTGTGGAGGACATAATACGGAACCACATGAAACCGAAAGGACTCAATGACTTTTTTACGGTGGAGCGGGCACATAGGATCCTGGGTGGAGGACCGCGACCAGGGGCCCCACCCCGAGCGATGATTGCGAGGGTGCTAAATTTCAGGGACAGAGACGGTATCCTGCAGCCCTCCAGGGCCGGGGGGCCTTTACAGTTTGAGAACTCCACCCTCAACTTTTTCCCAGACTTTACACAGGCAGTGCAGCGGCAAAGTTTCGTAGGAGTCAAGAAGAGACTCCGCGATAAAGGATATAAATATGCCATGATGTTTTCTTCCAAGCTGCGAGTCGAGACAGAGGGGAAGGTCTGGTTGTTTGATAACCCCGAAATTGCTTCAGACTGGGTAGAGAGCCTTCCCTCTCGGGGAGGCCCTCAGAGACAGAGCGGCGAAGAAGATGGGGGCTCGCAAGAACAGTAATATTGAGAGCGATTGATTTCTGTGCAGCCGGGAGATCCGGGTGGGGGGCCAGTTGTTGGGTGTTCCCGTAAAATGTTGTTGATAAGATTGACAAGGCTGAGTCTAGAATCCCGGGGGTGCGCGGGGCAGCGGAGGGCTGAACTCCTCCTCTGTTCTACTTTTAGATAGCTGTTTAGTTAGATGAAGGGGCGACAGGCACACTCCGAGTTGGGGTTGGCGAAGGCCACGTGCAGGGGTGCAGGGTGGGGGGGGAGGGGAGGGGGGGTGTTGTTTTGTATGTGTATGTGCGTGAGTGAGTTCAACGGCATGTGATATTCATGGGTCAGGGATGAGAGTCTCCAGGAGACACACCTAGCGGGCAACAAATGTATGGCTCTCCATAAAGGGGGTTATAAACTGGTGGTACACGCAGGCTTCACTTCCGGTTCCAGGGGAGTGGGGATCCTGGTTAAAAATTCCTTCCCATTATCCATACAGGCGACCTGGATTGATCAGAGGGGCAGATACGCTGGAGTTTCTGGGCAGGTGGGGAGCCAGATGATCACTCTCCTGTCGATATATGTGCCGCCTGGCCTTCAGACCGATACGTTCCGAGATTTGAGTGCTATCTTTCTCACCCTTCCTATTGGAGGCCTAGTATTATGTTTCATTTTTAATTCTATTGTGGATGGGGAGATTGATCGTCGACCGCCTCTGGTGCTCACGCAGACGCAGAGGTGGCTGTCTGATTTTCTGGCTACGCTAGGGTTGGTTGACAGTTGTCGAGTGCGTAATCCAGCTTCCACGCTCTACACGCATGTCTCGGCTGCACATGGCACCCTATCTCGGCTGGACTATGTGCTGATCCCGGCGGCGATGACGCCATCGATTAAAGAAGTCAAATATCTTGGGAGAGGAGTATCAGACCACTCCCCGCTGTGGCTTAGTCTTGCCCTTGAGTTGCCGACTGTGGTCAGGGTGGCTCCCATAGGGGCTTGGCAGTTAAAAGACCCTATGATCAAGAAGGAAGTCCTCCAGATGTCGGATCGGTACTTTATGGAAAATCAGGGGTCTGTGGATTCCGCTGGGTCGCTCTGGGAAGCGTATAAAACTGTTGCTAGCGGCGAGGGGTTATCCATAGTGTCTAGGAAGACGAAAGAGGGACAGGCGGCGGTGGTTCGCTAAGAGGAGGAGGTTTTGCTTCTGGAGGAGAGGGTGGCAAAGTCACAAACGACGGCGGACCTCCATCTGTTGAGACTCCAAGAGGAGGAGTATAGGAATCTCGCTAGGGAATGCGCGGTAGCTCAGCATAATGCCACCCAGAGCCGTATTTACGAACACGGCGATAAGGCGGGCAAGTTGATTGCGTGGCTTGAAAGAGGGGAACATGCTTCTCGGTTGGTGCCCGAATTGGTAGGTCCGGAGCTGGGTAAGATCACAGATCCACAGGCTGTGGCGGATGAATTTGCTGAGTATTATCGAGGGGTGTATGCAGCGGGTAGTGACTTTACTGAAGAGGAGAATGACGACATGATCAAAGATATTATTATGCCGCGCTTATCGGAGGACGATAGGAGTTATCTTGATTCGGCGCTGACTGATGATGAGGTTGCCCAGGCGATTCAGCAGGTTAAATCCGGCAAGGCTACAGGCCCCAACGGAATACCCGTCGAACTGTATAAATTGAACGCCAATAAACTCGCCCCTTACATCCGTGCCATGTTCGTGGAAAGTAGAGAGAACTGAGAACTTCCGTATGACCAGCGAGTGGCCAATATTGTGGTTCTCCACAAAGCTGGCAAGCCGAAGACGGAGTGCTCCTCCTATAGGCCCATATCGCTCCTTAATGCTGAGCCCAAAATATTGGCGAAGCTCCTGGCTACCAGATTGGTGAAGGTGATTACGACCTTGATCCATCCAGATCAATCCAGATTTATGCTGCGCCGAAGCACAGCTTTAAATCTGCGTAGGCTGCATAGTATTCTTGGGGCAGCCAATAAAATACAGGAACAGGCGGTGCTGGTATCCTTAGACGCCAAAATGGCCTTTGATAGAGTGAAATGGGCTTATTTGTTTGCAGTATTGGCGAAGATGGTTTCGGGTACGAGTTCATTGGCTGGGTGCGCCTGTTATATGCTGCTCCCCAAACGAGAGTGGTTGTTAACAATTGTAAATCGAGTGATCTCTCCCTCGGGAGGGGCACCAGACAGGGATGCCCATTGTCCATGTTGCTCTTCGCGTTAGCGATGAAGCCATTGGCGGCTTGGGTAAGGTGGGACATAACAATACGCGGTCTGCGGTGGAAGCCTGACTGGAAGGACAAGATCTCGTTGTATGCGGACGACGTCCTGCTTTATCTCATAAGGCCCAAAGACTCCTTCCGTTTTTTTCTTGATGTACTTGCTATCTTTGGAAGGTATTCTGGGTTAGCTATCAATTGGAATAAATCAGTGATCTTTGTGCTGGCCGGAGATCCCCCAGAGGTCTCGCGATCTTGTCTTATTCACATAGAGACGGTAGGGTTTAAATACTTGGGTATATTTATTACGCTTGACCCAAAGTTGCGTTACGATAATACTTTGGCTTCCTCACTGGCTCGGTGTCGACGCGATGTAGAGCGTTGGAAAACCCTTCTACTCTCCCTGCTTGGTAGAGCCACTCTCTTTAAGATGATGGCTCTGCCGTGGTTTTTATATGCCTTGCAAAATTCGATGGACTCGGTGCCGGTAGCGTACTTCAAGGAGATAGAGGCTCTTCAGAGGCAGCTTCTGTGGGATGATGGGGCCCGTATTGCTTTTAATAAATTAACTCTCTCCTGGTATGATGGCGGAAAAGGACTTCCTGACCTAGGTAGGTATTACTGGGCCTCGCACTTAGCTGCAGTGAACCAAATCGCTTACAGACTCCCGGGTGATCCCGGTTATGCAATGGACCGGAGTTAGGCCCCAGGTGGGAAGATAGACAGAGTGCTTTATTCAAGGCTAGGGAGATATCCACTGTGTTGGCTCCTGCCCACCTATGCCCATACACTGCAGGAGCGAAGACAACCCCGTTCCCCTGAACCCACCAATCCGTGGCTCACACCGTAAACAATACCATGAACCAACGAACTGGTTAGGGACAGGGGGCGGGAATAAGGGAAGGACGAACAAGGGATCCCAGGTCTTCTTCTCCAAGGGAAAGAGTCTTTCTGCCAGGACCATGTAACTCCACGTACTGTATTACAGGGGATTGGCCAAATCGCCGTCTGCCACACAAGAAAAACAACACAATGTCAATATCCCCAATATACAAGCCCTCTTTCTCTTCTCATGCCCCCCACACACACCTCCCTGTAACACTCCTCCTTACCCACAGAAGCTGTAATAATCGCCTGGTGGAGTGCTCCGTCCAGGAGTAGATGCTGAGTCCGGCAGGCAGATAATGGGGGGGGGGGGACCAGGGGAAGATAGGGCGAAGCAGCAGGGGATTGCTTCAGGGAACTGGAACCAACGGAGGCCAAGGGGGAGAAGAGGAGGAAAAAGTCGTGAAAACGACTAAAAAAACCTCCAAAAGCCAAAGCAACGAGAGTCTTCCTTTCTTATGGCCAAACGAGGGTCCAAAACATACAAACACAGGGGCTGAAGGGCAGAGCAACTCAATCTTCGTTGCGCGTCGCTTCAAACGCGGAAGCGCCTAAACCGGCACTCCGCCTCCTCACAACGATGCGGAGGGCCTGCAGAAGACGCGGAAGTGCGGGGCAGCGTTAGAGCACTCAAACACACCAATTGACACCGGGTGATCCCGCCGGACCACCGATCTCCAAGAC
The DNA here is from genome assembly GCF_964263255.1 of Lissotriton vulgaris. Lineage (NCBI taxonomy): Eukaryota > Metazoa > Chordata > Amphibia > Caudata > Salamandridae > Lissotriton > Lissotriton vulgaris. Next base: position 1,754,389,422 of record NC_141691.1, read on the forward strand.
AGAAGCGCCGGAGCCCCAGTCACTCCTAAATCCCAGCCGGGATAAAATGACTCAATACTGCCCAAGGATTTGGAACTGCACTTAAAACATATAAACAAAACAGAACAAGACAAAACAGACAAACACAGGCTACCAAAAAACCCCACACACACAAGGGCAGGACCAGGGAAATCCAAAGGGAAAATGTAGAGTCAAAAACACAATACAGGGAATATCACGAGCCCGTGATTTAAATCAGTATTCCCAAACAAACTACAACTCTCAGCTAGGAACAGGAACCACAATGCTAGATAACGAGCACCAGAGACAGGGGGAATCAGCCTTTTAACCCCACCTAGCGTCACATGGGCTTCGTTATGCATGGCAAGAGAAAGAGGACTGTGAAGGGCCAAGGCAAGTTCCTAACAGTACCCCCTCCCAACGATCCTCCCCACAGGGCAGGGTTTAGATGGATGTTGACGATGGAACATTCGAACAAGACGAGGGGAGTGTACTCCCCCAGCCGGCTCCCAAGTCCGGTCCTCAGGGGCATACCCTTTCCAATCTATCAAATAGAACAGACGTCCCTTGCGTCTTTCTGAATCCAGGATAGCCCGGACCTCATACTCCTTCTGTCCATCCACAAGAAGAGGGGGAGGAGGTGGCAGAACCTGTGAGGAAGGTACATAAGGCTTTAGTAGGGACGTATGAAATACGGGATGAACCCTATAGTCACTGGGCAGTTCTAATTTCATGGCCACAGGGTTTATGATCTGTACTATAGGGAACGGTCCCGCATATCTGGGTTGTAATTTACGAGAGCCCTCAAGCCTCAGATTTTTCGTAGCCAACCATACCTGGTCACCAACCTGATACACAGGCGCAGGGACACGATGTTTGTCCGCATGCAACTTCATAGCAGCCTTAGCTGCCAACAACTGCTCCCGGGCAATATCCCAAATCTTGCCCAAACGACCACACACATCATCTATGGCTGGCACATGGCCAGTGGGTTGAATAGCCAATGCCCTGGGGTGGTAACCTAATGAACAGAAAAAGGGTGTCATACCCAGGGCCGAGTGCTGACTGTTGTTATATGCAAACTCGGCGATGGGAAGAGCCGTAACCCAATCACATGCCAGTGATGACGTCAGACACCTAAGGTACTGTTCCATAGTCTGGTTTGTGCGCTCGGTCTGGCCGTCAGACTGTGGATGATATGCAGTTGACAATCTGACGTCCACCCGCAACACTGCACACAATTCCCTCCAAAAATGGGAAACGAACTGAGCCCCCCTATCTGTCACCACTGCAGAAGGCAACCCATGTATTCGCACTATTGAAGACATAAAAACCACAGCCATCTCTCTGGCGGTAGGAATCTTCGGAAGAGGAATAAAATGGGCCATCTTGGTAAACAAGTCAACCACAACCAAAATAGCAGTGAACCCAGAAACAGAAGGTAGCTCAGTCACAAAATCCATGCTGATGGTGTGCCAAGGTGAAGGAGGGACTTCCAGAGGTTTCAGCAGACCCGATGGTTTACTATGTAAGGGCTTACTGATAGCACATACCGGACAAGCCGTAACATACCCCTGAACATCCCTAGCCAACGATTCCCACCAAAACCACCTAGCACACATCTCCTTCGTCTTTGGGATCCCAGGATGCGCCACCAAGGCCGATGAATGGCACCATTCCATGACCTGATCTCTCAATGAAGGGGGTACAAACAACCGATCCTCATAATACAATAAGTCATCCCGGAACGATGCCTGGGGCAAAGACACCCAAGGCGTAAGATCCATCCTGCGCAACTGGTTCTTTACCGACGCAGTGAACGCTTCCCCATCCACCACCCCGACAATCCTGTCTTCAGATATCATAGGCCTAGTCTCCTTCTCCTTACCCTGTTCACGGGAGTCTACATGGATACGGGATAAGGCATCAGACTTAACCTGCTGCGCTGCCGGCCGATATGTAATAATGAAATCAAACTCATTAAAAAAGAGAACCCACCGCATTTGGCGTGGTGTCAAGGCTCGCGCTGAACGGAAAAACTCCAAATTTTTATGGTCCGTATAAATGGTAACGGTGTGCCTCGCCCCCCACAGATAATGCCTCCATTCCTCAAAGGACAACTTAACCGCCAACAGCTCCCTTTCTGCCACTGTGTAATTACGCTCCGCAGGCAGCAGGGTCTTGGAGAAAAAAGCAATAGGATGCATACACCCAGTCTCAACCTCTCTCTGGGACAGTACTCCACCAACTGCACACAACGATGCGTCCGTCTCCACAAAAAATGGCAGAGCCGGGTCAGGATGGATCAACACAGGTGCCGATGTAAACGCACCCAACAGCCGCTGGAAAGCCCCCTGCGCCTCTGTGGACCACTCAAAGGGTACACCCTTTCGCAAAAGCTGAGTCAGGGGAGCCACGATGTCCGAAAAATGGGAGATAAAACGCCTATAAAAATTGGCGAATCCCAACAACACCTGTATATGTTTTACAGACGTTGGAACGGGCCAGGTGAGTATGGCCTCAATCTTTCTTGGATCCATCCGAACCCCTCCGGCAGACACCACAAACCCAAGGAACTCCACCTGCGTAGTGCTAAATTGGCATTTCGCCAGTTTTGCATATAGGTTATGCTCCCGCAACTTGCGTAGGACCTGGATCACATGCTGCTGGTGCTCAGCCCCCGTCTCAGAGAAAATCAAGATATCATCCAGGTATACTATCACACTCCGATCCAAGAACTCCCGAAGCACCTCGTTTATGAAGTACTGGAATGCCGCCGGTGCATTACACAGCCCGAAGGGCATTACACAGTACTCATAAAGTCCATGCTTCGTTTTAAAAGCCGTCTTCCACTCATCCCCATTTCTCACACGCACCAAGTGATAGGCGCCCCGCAAGTCCAACTTGGTGAACACCTTTGCGCTGCGAAGCTGATCTAACAACACGGGGATGAGTGGAAGAGGGTACTTGTTCTTGATGGTGGCTTTGTTTAACGTGCGATAGTCCACACATGCCCGCAGAGTACCTTCCTTCTTCGGAATAAAGAAGATAGCCGAAGAAACAGGCGAACATGATGGACGGATAAACCCCAGACGCAACATCTCGTCGAGATACACCTTCAGGTGCAACTCCTCCGGTTCGGAGAGAGCATACACTCTACTACAAGGAAGGGGCGCCCCAGGAATAAGATCGATCTTACAATCGAATGACCTATGTGGAGGTAAACCCTGCGCCTTTTCTACATCGAACACCTCCCTATACTCCTGGTATTGCAAAGGTATTGCATCCATGTCAGTAGTAGCACAAGATAATGACAACTCCTTTTCCCCTGCATCTCTGTAGCAATGTTTTATACAATACGAGGAATCAAGAGACACCAGCCTTTGTGCCCAATCTATCCTGGGGTTGTGCTCTTGCAACCACGGCACACCTAAAACCATCCCAAATGAGGGAGCATCAATGAGATCAAAACACACCATCTCGGAGTGTCCGTTCTCACATACCAGGCACAGAGGCATAGTCCTCTTTGTAATTGAACCAGATGTTAATTCTGTGCCATCAATCGCCCGCACGGGTTCGGGTTGATCTTTTATGCAACAGGGAACCTTCAATTTATCAGCCAAAGTGATATCAAGGAAATTCCCCGTAGCCCCCGAATCCAACAATACCGACACTGGTACTCTACTCTCTCCTCCAAGTACCAAATGCGCATTAATGATGAAATGTCTAGGAGCCCTGTCAACTACCCCAAGCACCTCGTACTGTCGCTCCTTCCGTTCATGGTACAAACAGGCCACCCTCTTCCCATAGGAGGATCCAGAGGGTTTCACGGGACATTCCCTCGCAAAGTGCCCACCCTGGCCACAATACAGACACAGACCCATCTCACGCCTTCTTTTCTTTTCTTCATCGGACAAAGGCCCCCTTACTCCACCTATCTCCATTGGTTCAGAGAGACCTTTTGTCTCACCAGCTCCCAGGGGCTTATGATCAGGCTTCACAAACCCTCCCCGAGACACCTGGTAACGACTCTTCTCCCCCCGTCTCTCCGCCAAGCGATGGTTCAACTTAACCACCAGATCGATAAAAGCCGCGCAATCAAGTGGGGGGTCCACTACCTGTGAGACTATGTCTTTAAGATCTTCGGATAATCCCTGATAGAACAAAGATGTTCTCTTATCCTCGGGCCAGTGTGTCTCCGACACCAACCGATTAAAGGTGGAAATATACGTCAGGAGGTCCTGGCGTCCTTGTCTTAACTTCAGAAGTTCTGTGTCACTTGCCTGCATAAAGGCATGTTTCGCGAACAACCCGCGCATCAGTTCTTTAAATGCCGGATAGTTAGTCAACACCGGATCATCCCTATCCACTAGGGGTATAGCCCACTGTGCCGCTGTGCCAGCCAAGTATGATATCGTAAACGCCACTTTGGCCGAATCATTGGGAAAAGCAGTTGGTTTGCACATGAAGTGCAGTTGGCATTGGTTCATGAAAGTGCCAAACTTGGCACTATCCCCTGCAAACCTCTCTGGTGGCGCCAATGGTACAGGTACAGGAGTGTTCACAGTAACTGATACTGGTACCCCCCCACTAGCTCCCTGCCCTGGCCCACCTGTGTATTGAAATGTGGCTGGTTGTATTACCGGGGTCTGAGGTGTCCTAAGCTGCACCCTTTCTCTACTAAGCAGTGCCCCAACCTCCTGCTTCATGGCCACATTTTCCTGTCGTAAATCATGGATCTGGCTTTGAAGTGCAGTCAATGCGCCCATGACATCCTGTAAAGTGGGAGATGTACCCGCCGTAGCACCCACATCCTCATCCATCGTCGCTCAGGCAGTGCAATTATTACGTGGGCTCGTTATTCTGTTGGCTCCTGCCCACCTATGCCCATACACTGCAGGAGCGAAGACAACCCCGTTCCCCTGAACCCACCAATCCGTGGCTCACACCGTAAACAATACCATGAACCAACGAACTGGTTAGGGACAGGGGGCGGGAATAAGGGAAGGACGAACAAGGGATCCCAGGTCTTCTTCTCCAAGGGAAAGAGTCTTTCTGCCAGGACCATGTAACTCCACGTACTGTATTACAGGGGATTGGCCAAATCGCCGTCTGCCACACAAGAAAAACAACACAATGTCAATATCCCCAATATACAAGCCCTCTTTCTCTTCTCATGCCCCCCACACACACCTCCCTGTAACACTCCTCCTTACCCACAGAAGCTGTAATAATCGCCTGGTGGAGTGCTCCGTCCAGGAGTAGATGCTGAGTCCGGCAGGCAGATAATGGGGGGGGGGGGACCAGGGGAAGATAGGGCGAAGCAGCAGGGGATTGCTTCAGGGAACTGGAACCAACGGAGGCCAAGGGGGAGAAGAGGAGGAAAAAGTCGTGAAAACGACTAAAAAAACCTCCAAAAGCCAAAGCAACGAGAGTCTTCCTTTCTTATGGCCAAACGAGGGTCCAAAACATACAAACACAGGGGCTGAAGGGCAGAGCAACTCAATCTTCGTTGCGCGTCGCTTCAAACGCGGAAGCGCCTAAACCGGCACTCCGCCTCCTCACAACGATGCGGAGGGCCTGCAGAAGACGCGGAAGTGCGGGGCAGCGTTAGAGCACTCAAACACACCAATTGACACCGGGTGATCCCGCCGGACCACCGATCTCCAAGACAGAAGCGCCGGAGCCCCAGTCACTCCTAAATCCCAGCCGGGATAAAATGACTCAATACTGCCCAAGGATTTGGAACTGCACTTAAAACATATAAACAAAACAGAACAAGACAAAACAGACAAACACAGGCTACCAAAAAACCCCACACACACAAGGGCAGGACCAGGGAAATCCAAAGGGAAAATGTAGAGTCAAAAACACAATACAGGGAATATCACGAGCCCGTGATTTAAATCAGTATTCCCAAACAAACTACAACTCTCAGCTAGGAACAGGAACCACAATGCTAGATAACGAGCACCAGAGACAGGGGGAATCAGCCTTTTAACCCCACCTAGCGTCACATGGGCTTCGTTATGCATGGCAAGAGAAAGAGGACTGTGAAGGGCCAAGGCAAGTTCCTAACACACTGTCAGGCCCGACGGTGCATGCGGTACAAGTATGGCACGCGGCCACCAAATGTTTGGGGTGGGAGGGCAAACTCACGCTCGCCACTCCCTTGTTGAATTCGGAAAAGTTCGGTAATTTGTGGAAAACTAAAGGGTTTGACAGGTGGGACCTCATTGGAATTACTCAGATTAAGGATGTGTGGGGGAAGGATTCGGTACTTACGTTCGACTCCCTAGCGAAACAGTATAGTCTGCACCGGTCTGAACACTTCCGGTATCTGCAAGTGAGGCATGCTCTTGTCACTCATGTCCCCAAGGGCTCGGAGCTCTCGGAGGCATCCCCTCTCGAGGAACAAGTGTTGGATGGGCATATTCCGGAGAAAACCATCTCTCTCATTTATCGCAAATTGATTAACAACACAGAAGACCCGTTGGTTAGACTTCGGGCTCAGTGGAGTGCGGATGGGTTGGAATTAGATGATGAAGATTGGACTGAAGCAGTGTCCCCCCCCCAAGGTAGTCGCTACCCAGATGCGGCTCCGCCTGGTGCAGCTGAAAATACTGCAAGATCCTATATGACCGGGCCGCGTCTGGTGCGAATGGGTCGAGCCGAGAGCGGAGCTTGTAGAAGAGAGTGTGGTGAGGAGGGCACCCTGATGCATATCCTTTGGCATTGTACGGTACTACAAGAATATTGGGTAAAGATTCATGATGAGCTGAGAGATGTGGTAGGGCTGGAAGTGCGACTGGAGGCCCAGAGATGTTTGTTGAATGTGTGGGAGCCTACGGACTGGAATGACTACCAGAAGCAGTGGGTCACGTTAGCAATATTGCACAATTATGGGGTGCTCGTCAGCCACCCCGGGTCAATAAATGGGCGGAGGACCTTGACTGGTGCATGCTCAGAGAACGGGCAGTATATGTGGCTAGGGGTTGCCCGCGGAAGTGGGGGAAAATTTGGGGAGCGTGGAATAATCATCGAGGGGGAATCTGCGAACTGCCTACACAGGTACCGGACCAAGTAGCGCAGGAATCCCCTTCACCCTAGTGTTAATCTTTGACTGTTTTATCCTGTATTGTGCCACATAGACCTATATGATGTAATTGAATGCCTTCACCTGAGAGTTATTTTTCTTTGTTGTATTGTTTATTATTAAAAAGAGTTAAAAGAAAAAGATATTCCTTAAAAATCGGACAAATAACCAAAACGTATTTACTTACCTGTTTACAGAAAATGTCCCAGTGCTGAATCCAGGTATCCAGCCCTGAGTAAGAAAATTAACGTACAAAGTAACTTACCTTTAATTTACTGCAAAGCCTATTCATTTCAATGCACTGTTTTTCTTCCAAAAAACGACTGTGTGGAGTTTTGAAATCTAAAAATATTCTTTAAAAATCATGCGAATAACCAAAATGTAATTACTTACCTTTTTTCCAGGAAATGTCCCAGTACTGAATCTAGGTCTCCAGTAGTGAGTTAGAAAAGTAACGTAAAAAGTAACTTACCTGTAATTTACTGAAAAAGCCTACTCATTTCAATGCACTGTATTTGCTAAGTGTTGCAACCTACTGCACCCACTGTACATCAAACAAAGTACAACTTCTATTGCATCTTCAAACTGTTCTATATCTATTAACTTATTACGGAAAAGTGTTTAATGCTTACCTGTGCCAGGCTTGCTTCGTTCTAAAAATAAAACAACATTATATATTTTCATACAAACACAATTGGCCTAGAATTCAGTTATTGAGTGTGTGAATTCATGAATTCATTTGCTGACTGAGTGTGTTTATCAAATGCATAACACTGTCCTCTGATACTGCCTTACTACTCGACCACTCTACCACAATTAGAGAGTAAGGTTCTATCTAACTTTAACCTCTGCCTACCTCTAGGGTCACTTGGACTCTATACACACTATACCTCTTTTTTGGTGTATTCTATATAGAAGCAGTTTCTTACACCATGTCACAATTTACATGCCTGCAAGCCTTAGCCTATATAACTACTAATGCACCTAAACAGGCATATTGTGGAATTTAGCCCTTAACTTGTAATGTGGGCCTATGTAATAAACACTGTACTGACCAACTACAGTAGTGAAATAGTATTTGGTACACAAAGTGTGCACACGTTTAGAGATGTTTTTTGTTATATGCAGCATTTAACAGAACACAAGCTTACATGACCACACTTTTTGTACTAAAAGTTGTGCCTCTTCTGTTTTGTTGTAGAACTAGTCTTCATATTTGGGTTTACTTTGTTTCCAAACACCAACCTCTAGAATCAACTTCAGCCATTGGGAAAGAACCACAGAGAACAGTGTTATATATCACATATGTATAATCTAACGGCTTCAACAGGAGCCATTGTAAGATGCACGTCATCAAACCATAACAAAATAGGTAACACGTTTTGGGTATTTCTGTACTCTGGACCTCCTAGAAATTAAATTGTCTCTAGTGCAACATATATTTTCACAAACAAGGAAGCAAAGCATTTCATAACAAAGAAGTAATTATTATTCCACCGTGTCAGAATTGCATTTAAATATATATGGATTTTTTTCACGCTACAGACAGGAGCTCCATCCCAGTTTATCAATTGAGGACTGCTTGGGCAATGATTTAATCTTGTTAGTACCAGTTTAAAATCTAATTACAGCAATTAACAAATGAAAAATGACCAGTTGACTTGGCAAAGTGCCAGTGACTTATTGCCAAAAGACTGCAGTATTTCTTTCAGTAACTTTTGATCTGATGGAGCTGGAGTTTATGTTTTGCTGGAGTCTGGAAATTAAGTTATATTGCTGATAGTGGAATATGTGGCAACTTTAGTAAATTCATAGTTACACAAATAACACTGCGGCCGCATAATTTTAGTGATTGTGCCTGTTACAATCACAAATGTGTTTCTTATGGACATCATTGATTTTGGGATTACAACAATATATCTAGTTCATTTCACGTACCCTATGAATAAACAATCCAATACTTTGTCTTTAACATCTGGATTGAACAGAGGATTTAGCCAGCGAAAGGCTCTCAAACTATTGCCTTCACTTTGATATACCTGCTTCATGCTACATGGATATCCCGGTTGTAGGAAAGTGGGTTTCTGTTGCAGTATTCCCCCCCCCCCACACTTTTTGCCTAATTCTGATGCATCTTTGACTGAGTGAGCGCCGGGGTCCTGCTAACTAAGTCCCCAGTGTCTGTGTTCTTTCCCAAAACTGTACCATTGTTTCACATATATGTCCCTTGTAAAAGGTACCAATGGCCTTGTGACCAGAGTGGGTTTCTAAGGGCTGCAGCATGTATTGTGTCACCCTAGGAGACCCCTCACCAAATATAGGCATACTGCCACTGCAGCCTGTGTGTTATGGGGCAGACAAAAGTGAAGAGTAGACCTGACACACATCCCTGTGTGTCAAGCCAACCAGCTCTGAGGCATAATTAAGTCACCCCTACAGCAGGCCTTACAACCCTAAGGCAGGGTGCACTATACCTTAAGTGAGGGCGTAACTGCATGAGCAGATATGCCCCTATAGTGCCTAAGTCAATTCTTAAACATTAAAGGTGCACAGTGAAGCCATTTTGAGTACATGGGCTGGGCGCTTGTCACCAAGAGTTCCACAGCTCTATGATGACTTCACTGAATTCCAAGATGTTTTGTACCAAACATGTCAGCTTAATAAACCCACACTGATGCCAGTGTTGTATTTATTAAGAAATGCAACCAGAGGGCACCTCAGATGTGCCCCCTGAAATCCTACCAAACCACTAGTGTGTGCCTGACTGGTCTGCACCAGCCTGCCACTTCTAGACATGCTTATGACCTCCTGAGGAGAAGGGAGCCGTTTGCTCTCATGGGTCAGAAACAAATCCTGCTTTGGGTGGAGGTGCTTCACACCTACCCCCAAGCAGTAACAGCAATGAAGGGCGGTGAGCCTCAAAGGCTTCCCGTCCTTTGTTATGATGACCAGTGCCTCTCCAGCTAGTGGAGATGCCTGGCCCCCTGACCCAGCCCACTTTTGGGATCAAGGTTGGCAGCAACATTAGTAAGCAGGAGAGGTGTGTCCCCTCTCAGCCAAGGCCCATCTGAGGTGTCCTGAGCTGAAGTGACCACTCCTTTGAAAATTCTCCATATTGGTTTGGAAGATGTTAGCTATAAGGGTAGGAGTATGCTCTCTCCCCAGAGGTAGTGGACATATAAAGGCTGAAGCCACCCTAAAGGTAAGTAGCCCAGTTGGCTACTACCTTCTGATCTTCTGTAAGGCTCCTAAAACTAGTATTTAGGGGCACCCCTGACCCTTGATCCACAGATTACCGACGGCCTACGAAGTAGAGAACAAAGAAGAGCTGTGTAGCAGCGAAGACTGAAGAGACCCACTGACTTGGCCTCAGCCCGCCAGATCTGTCTGCAGCCCTCAAGGACCCTGTACAGAAGAGCATCTTCTAAAAAGACTCCTGATCTCCTGTGGACAGCAGATCTGTCCAGAAAAAAAACAAGTTTAAAGACCAAGGTTCTGCCTGTGGAACCGCAAAGTCGACCACCTCTGCACCCAATGCCCATAGTTCGACTCCAAGAGGCCCACCAGTCCAGAAAAGGTTCCCCAGCGACCCTGAGCAAATATTCCACACAGGGTGACCCCTTCCGGACTCCACGTTGACACCTGCAGCTTCTGCACGGAGACCTCTTCCCCAACTGCGACCGCACTAATAAGCTGACTTCCGATGCCAAAGGATACCCTGGCGACCATGGGCCTTGGGTAGATCTACCAATGGTGTCCTGATGCCCAAGCACATCCCAGCTTACCTGTGCAGCTGTAGGTTTACATAGATCAGCCTCCTGACTTGAGCCTGCAGCCTTTTTTTGATTCTAAGATTCCCCATTGGTTTGCATTGGGTGCTCGATGCTGTGGTGGCACTCTGCACCCGGCCGTTCCTGTGCCACTGGCGGTGTAAGTTTGGTGCTGCTTTGTGGACCCCCATGCTTACCTTAACTCCCAGCTCCCAGAGACTGGGTTCTAAAACCATGCTACTTACTTGTGAGTAGTACCACTTCGATTTCGACCTTTCTTCATTGGATCAATCAATCAATCAATCAAGACATTTGTAGAGCGCACTACTTACCCGGAGGGTCTCAAGGCGCTTGGGGGGGGGGGGGGGGGGTGCTGCTACTGCTCGAACAGCCAGGTCTTGAGCTTCTTCCTGAAGGAGAGGTGGTCTTGGGTCATGCGCAGGTCGGTCGGGAGGGAGTTCCAGGTCTTGGCGGCCAGGTAGGAGAAGGACCTTCCTCCTGTTGTCGCTCTTCGGATGCGGGGGACGGCGGCGAGGGCGTGGTTGGTCGATCGGAGGTGGCGTTTGGGAGCGTAGAAGTTGAGGCGGTTGTTGAAGTAGCTCGGGCCTTGGTCGTGTAGGGCTTTGTGTGCGTGGGTGAGGAGACGGAAGGTGATTCATTGCCACCACATCCCGAGGTTGATCTCTGCATCCAGCGCCCCAGTGGCGCTCGTAGTGCACTGGGGTCACTTACCTGAACCTTGCCTGGTACTGATTCTACATCCAAAAGCTTAATTTCGTAAAGTGTTTACTTAGCTGCAAATTGCTGATTGTGTTTCCTCTCATAGGCTAACCTTATTGATTGAAAAATGCACTGTGTCCACTTTTGATATTTAAAAGCAGTGATAGTGCAAAATCTATTTTACTGCAATAAAGTATCTTTGGTTCTAAGAAATAAACATACAGAAAGTAATATTTTTACCAACAATTGGTCTCAGATTTAGTCATTGAGTGTGTGTAATCATTTCTTGCCTGTGTGTGCCGAACACAGCCCTCTGATAAGCCTAACTGCTTGCCCACACTACCACAAAGTAGAGCATTGGTATTATCTACTTTAACTTCTGTAAAGCCTCTGGGGATCCAATGGACCCTGTGCACACTATACCTGAATTTGGTATAGTGTATACAGAGCCAGCTTCCTACACCGCTCTCTCCAGTCAGTGGTTTGAGAGATGCGTCACACCGGTATCATTTGGTTGACAATGTCCCAAAAAAATAAATCTTTCTGTCCCTCATATGGATACACATAGTAAGCAAGATAACTCAATTAATCAAGAATTCTTTGCTGTAATCAGTGCATAACCTGCTGGCCACAGACTTTAAATGCCAGGATCTTTTTGTTTATTTTTTCTGTAAATATCGTTTTTATTAGCAGTTTGTTACTTACAATATTACTTCACAATTGTCAGACAATGTGTATTAGTTACATACTCAAAATAGCTATTTTGCATAGGGAGGGAATAGGAGAACACAAGAAGGCAGAAACTGATCATTCTTTGTTTCCACGCTAATTTCCTAATCCTTCCTTCTTACAAAATCTTGGTCCATAGAACGTTTAAACATGCTCTTGATATAGTAATGGTCTATGTGGGGAGTTCGTCGTGTGTGCTAATATTATCATATGTATAGCCGTTTCTTTTTTATGAACCTAAGGAACCAATAACAACTGCTTCCTCCTGGGGTCAACACTCTCTTCTTTCCGCAATTACCTATTTTATTCGTAGGTCGAGCTTCTTATTTGCCTCAAGGGTACAGGGAACCGGAGGGGGTCCCAGCATAGCTACCTTACCCACCTTACTGCTTATGTGCAATACCTCTATGTATGGCAGGTACCTTATGGCCTACTGGGGTGGCCTCCCATTGGGGTAAGCCCTTTCCTCTGCCTCAGTCAGGGGCTCAGCAGTATGGTTCTCAACTTGCCCAGATCCCCGGCTTCCCACGCCCTCATAACTTCAGCCTAGGGTCCCGCCAGGGGTTTACACCTTTTGCTAATTCTATCCCCTCGAGTCAGCTTCCTTTCCTCTGCTCTGGCCCAATTCTAAACATCATTTGGCCTCGGGAATAGTCCCAACAGGCAAATTTCTGGACTGCACTTCAGAGTGCGTGCTAGGACTCGATTCAGGATTTCTATGATCTTTAACCAGTAGCCCTGAATCACTGAACATCTCCAAATCATGTGAGCAAAATTGGCATCTAGCTCTTCACATCTAAGGCACTTCTGGTTCTCAACCCCATGCATAATGTTGTGGTGTGAGATACGTCATATGGAGTATACTAAACTGTATACATTTCAAATTAGCGTTCCTGGAGATTTTCTTTGAGCTCTCCAAGGCTTTCTTCTATTCAGCACTAGTCAGGGGCCTACCCACCAGGTATTCCCATTTCTCCTGCATGTGGGCCATGGGCAGTTCCGTCATGGCCATAATCGCTGCATATAGCCATTTTACAAGATGCCTGGCTGACCCAGGGATCACCAGTGCTTGGAGGGCTACGTGCGTGTGGGGTTCGTGCGTGTCTCCGCCCCACATTGTGGCCAATGTTCCCCAGACATTATGATAGTTTAAATACTGTCCTGGAGGTAACTCATGATATTCCAGAAATTGTTAAAGGGGGAGTAGTTCTCAGTCTTGAAAGCAGTCCCAGGCTGTAGTCACTACTGATGCCACCAAGTCTCTTAACTTGCCTTGTGTGAATCGGAAACTGTCTCCTATCCATGGTAGTCCTATTGTTGGAAGGTCAGGTGCATAAAGGGGTACCGCTGTTGCGCGTTTTGTACATCAGTCCCATCATTTTATGGCTACTTATAACAGCACTCCCATATTTTTTATCTTGTTTGTGGTTTAATATCCTGGGGAGTAGTGTCCCACGGGGGGGGTTGTCCTGGGAGTCCCAATGGCTCCAGTCCCCTCCCGTCTAGCCACTGGGCTAACCACTGAAGTTGTGCCGCTAGATAGTATGCTTTAAAGTCTGGGGCGCCCAGTCCCCCCCATTGTCAAGGGTTCTCTTAAGACCATGAGGTATACTCTGTTGCGACCCCAGACCCAGATCAGGTCCCTCAGCAAAGCATCCATATTTCAAAACCATCTCAAAGGGATCACCACCTGGAGGTTAACAAACTAGTATAAGAGTCTTGGTAGGGTAACCATTTTGGAAAGCGCTATTCTGGCCATAACCGAAAGTTTGAGGAATCACCAGAAAGACGCTCGGATAGCCTTGCCCAGGTTCCCCCCCAGGAGCTCCGCCTTACTATGGAACACTTGAATGCCTAGGTATTTGAAGGAGCTCGAGGTCCAAGTAGGTCCCACTGGTCAGTCAATAGGTCTCTCTAGCATGGGCCTCGCCGGGAATATCTGGGTATTCCGAGTATTGACTCAGAGACCTGACAATACCTCAAATTCCTCCAAGATGCGAATAGCCCTCAATATACCCTGAGTTACGCCCCTTATGTACAGTAAAATGTCATCTCCATATAATGAGATTATATGCACCAACCCGTCTAGTATTATTCCATGACTCCTTCCCTTGCATTCTGCAAGCGGTTCAACCGCCAGAGCAACAAGCATTGGCATAGCCAATAAGTCTCGCCTTTGGGACCTTATAAGTGTTTAGCCATGCAACAGTTGTTGTTGTTGCACCAAGGATATTGTGCTGGATAATCAAACACTTATAAGGTCCCAAAGGCGAGACCTATTGGCTATGCCTATGCTTGTTTTTAGGAGTAATCATAAAATCGGTGGCAAGGGCAGGTATTAACATTCAAGTAAAAATCTTTAATTTAAATTGGATGAACTAACACTTTTATTCATTTTATTCATTAACAAAAAAAACGGGCATGCTACTGCCCTGAAAAATGCTCCCCAAACCCTCGTCCATTAGTTTTACGGTGGGCTCTCAACTCCCACTGTGCAAGATCAACTGTGAAATCTAACACCCTGCAACCACCCCCGCTGCTGGAAGACTTGCAGAGTAGCACAACAAGATTGCTATGTCCTGGAGACAAATGCTGCTGTTTTGTCTCTCTTTTGCGAACTCAACCCAAGGACTGAACAATCAATCCGTGCAGGTCATGTGAAAAATGCTGCAGAGGCCCAAGAAAATGAAAGAAGCACGCACCACCTGTATCGAGGCAAAACCCCCATGAGTACTGGCAGGTACCCTCCTTGTCCGAGGAGAAGTTCCGGCACTCAAGGGGACAACATTAAATACTGCTGGTACTCAGTACCGGTAACTACCGGCCCATTTAATGCACTGGTTTTAGCGATCAGGAACTCATTACAAAACAAAAGATGCGCTGGTTGTTCCGTGTACTAAATACACCATCTAGACAGAAGTGCCCAACATACACCACATTCCAGAAAAGCTGGGGCTCACGTTAATAAGATGCCTTTGGTGGTTAGTATGTTGTGTGGCCATTCTCAAAATCTGACCCTGATCTAGCACTCCTGAGCCTACGAAAGATCACCCTGATCTATGAGAATATGGCTGCTACTGTTGGACAGACCAAAGAGCTTAGCAAGCAGTTTCAGTCTCAAAAGAAGCTCAGGCCACAAGTCACTGAGGGCAACCAAAGCAGAAGTGAAAGAGCTCATGAGGCGTACACGTCCGCTCTTCTTACGGCTGCCCCCTCAGTCCCTGTGACCAGGTCACTCTATTTCAGGCAGATGCCCGCACCTGAAGGGTGCCTAGAGGGACCCGAAAAGTAAACTGCGCTGAGGCCCGGACGTGAGGTGGTGTCCTGGAAGGGACAAACAAAAGAAGAGGCGGGGTCAGCCTGGACGCATACCAGGTTCGAGTCTTGGTATCATCTCACCATCCTACCCATTGCGGGAAAATCACCTAAGCCCCCAGTGCCTGAAAAAATAAAAACAAAATGATTGCATCCCAAAGGGATTATGTGCTTGTATAATGTAACAGGCCCTCATGTAGAGAGCACCAATCCTTTTGGGTGGAGTTCGCACCATTTAAAAACTGCAAAAAATAAGCACCCTTTCTCGTTCGCCTTTCCATCATAACCAACATTGTAAAGCGCTATGAAACCTTACTCTGTCAAGAAGCGCTATTAGAAGAAAGATAGATAAATACCCATCCTTTCCAGCAGTGTTGGTATGACCAGGGACTACCGAACATCCCCCTCCCGCCTTGTGTTTAACCAACATTTATTACAGATGGACATGAGAGAGGATTTCTTTGGAGGCGGGGGTCGTACAACCCCCGGCCGTATTTATTAAAATATAAAATCTAATTAAAAATTGAAATAAACAATATTTACACATTTTTACGCAGAAAACATAACATGACATTTGATTACAATTCATATGTACAGATATCAGATGGCTAACCTTAACATACTTCTAATACAAAGTATTTCAAATCCGAGTCTAATATCTGAACCATAATCATACATTAATTAATTTTTTGCGTATCGTATTTGGGCCTACGGCATGGCTGCTAACTGGTGTCAGATCCTTATCAATTAGCCACGCCCTCCTGTACTGGGCCGTTTACAGAGAGGGTACTTCCCCCCCGGTTACCCCCGTATGCTCCCTGAACTCGATTAAAAAGGGGGCTAGCATAGTTGCCCGACTATTTGGCCCCCCCTATCCTCCTACACTGAAAGGTCATGCCCAGCCCTGACACTCCCTAGCCAAGCCATTATATTTTCCAATAGGATTTTATTACCTAATCTAGTCAGGTGGACCCCGTCTTTTAAGAAGCACTGTTCCCCCCTGACACGCCCATGCGCTATGTTTTTTAACTGATGGAACCTGAACAATTTCCCTATTTTATTGTTGATCCTCCTGACCGAGTGATTCAACGCTTTCACAGAATCTGCCCCCTCCATTTGAATTTGGGTATCATCTGGGACCAAACTATGGTGCAGCCCTGGCATATCTTGGCTAACCAGCCTACTTCAGAGATTATTCCCTCCATCAACACCCTTCTCTCCAGATTTACCAGATTGTTGCCACCCAAATGCAAGATAACTTTTGAGGGTGGCGGACTGTGTCTACTCAACAGATCTGTGACAAAACCCATAAACTGACTGAGTCAGAGACCCCCTTTACCATGGAAAGAAACCTTGAAACCACCCTGCTCAGCTCTCTGTCTGTAATTACCTGCAAGAAAAACAGATTTCATGCGCCGTATAGAAGAATGACAAATGACCCATGCAACATGTGCTCTTTTGTCCTGTGGATGTGGCCGCCGTTGTGAAGAATCTTGCTGATGATGTGCTGACGGCAGTTGCCCCCCTGCGTGACAGGTTCGAGAAACTGAAATATAAGCAAACAAACAGGACATGCATCAATCTACAATTGTCTTGCCACCCTCACAACATGTGCAACAGCACATAGCGCTTGTAACAAATAGAAGACCATCTTCCAATTCTTGTCACACTGTTGCTGTGCAACCCTCTAGCTGTTGCCTCTGTGGAAGCCCCTATTCCGAATGAATGAGTACCAAAGTCCTTTGGATCCAAACCTGTCCTGTCAATCGCCACGTCCAATACCCTTTTAAATTGGAACCTGGTAAGCGGGGTACCTTCAGCATGCATTAGTAGTGTCTCCCCCACTGCACTATTCCTCTGTCGGAGGAAGGCTTCTAGGTGCATCACTGGGCAGCATGGGTTGTCTTGCGCCCGGTGAAGTACCAACCCTTCACCACGGGCTTCCTGATCAGTTTTAGGTTTTTTAATGGTTATTAGCAGTGTGTTGCCCTGTATTCTTGCGTGCTCCAGCTGGAGCGCACCTAGCACATCCTGTTTGTTGCGCGCCACCAGTTCCCCCACCCTAAATGCCCCATAGAAAGCCAGTGCAAAGGCAGCTCTAAACAGTAATGCCTCTCCCATGGAACTGCAAATGCCACCCAGGACAGTTAGCAGTGATGTCAGCCGCTCTAAACCTATCGGTTGTCTCGTGCCTGGGGAGGCCCCCTGGAGGCGCTGCCACCCCTTTAGAACCTTCCTCACAATGAAGCTATTTGTGGGGTCCCTGGTGTCCCTGATCTGTGCAAAGAAAGAAACCGCTGCCACATGCCGCCTGGCTGTCGCCGCAGAGTGCCCTTCTTTATTCAAAGTGTCTAAATACTGGAAGAATGCCCCTGACTTATGCCAGCTATCTGCCGAATCTTGCCCCAAAAAAGCCCAGAAAGACCAAAACGCCCCTTCGTAAGCCTTCCTGGTCCTGGGCGCTAGGCTAGCTGCCACGAGATTCTGTAGCTGGGGGCACCAATCTGCAAGAGTGCTTACAGGAAGTGTGTTGGTGTTGCCTCTGCAGACGGTAGGTGTTCACTGAAAACCTGCATCTTGAAGTGAGAGAGTGCGTCAGCTGCATTATTTAGCACCCCCAGGACATGTTTAGCCTTAAACTGTAAGTTCAGCTTCATACACAACAGCACTATCTCTTTCAACAGGTGGAGGATCATTTTACACCGGGCCGCCTGTTGGTTGCTGCATTCCACCACTGACATGTTGTCTGACCAGAAAATCACACAGTGCAACCCAGATGGGAAAGAGTTCCAGGAAACCTATATTGGCTGTCAGACCACTCTCACCCCACCAAGCCGGCCAAAGCTCGGCCACCCATTTGTTTCCAAGTATGGCGCCAAATCCCACACTGCCCGCAGCGTCAGTCCATAAACCTAACTCAGCGGAAGTAGTGGGGGGACCTGGCCACACTACCCTGCTGTTGAAACCCTCCAGAAATGCGATCAAAATCCGCATGTCCTGGCGAACCTCAGACGAGTCTTGTGTGATGGTGTTTCTCCTGCAGGCCTGTCATGGCCTGTGAGATGGAACGGGAGAATGGTCGTGCCATAGGTATTACCCTTAGCGCAAAGCTCAACTGACCAACTGCCTGTTGTAGCTGATGTAAGGTTACTTTATCTTTTGCCAAACATTGCTGGAGTGCTGCTCTAAATTTCAATACTTTTTCTTTAGGTAACCTAAAACAACCCTGTACCGAGTCCAACTCAATGCCTAAAAATTCTATTGTGGTTGCTGGACCCACCGTCTTCCCTGGCGCCAGAGAGACCCCAAAAGCACACATGAGCATGCAAAATTCCTGCACTGCCCAAGCGCATTCCCAGGAGCTCACCGACCCCAGAAAGAGAAAGTCATCCAGATAATGCATGACATATTGGTGCCCCGTTGCCTGTCTCAAAACCCATTCCAAAAATTAACTGAATTTTTCAATGTAAGCGCAGGAAACAGAACAACACATGGGCATGCACATATCCATGTAGAATTTGCCCTGAAATAAAAAGCCTAAAAGGTGGTGATCTAAAGGATGGACAGGCAGCAGCCAGAAGGCGGATTCTACATCTGGTTTGGCTAGATAGGCCTCTGGTCCCAGGACCCTTAGCATATCAACTGCCTGGTCAAAAGAGGCATATTTCACGCTACAGATTTCTTTGTTGATGGCATCATTTAGTGAATTGCCTCTTGTTGGACCTGGCCTCGTGGCGTGGCCCCCCTCCTACCGCATGACGGGTCCCGGACTACCTCGACCCCTGTTCCCCGGCCAAGAGCGGCACCTTCCACCTTCCACGAGTGCCGCCACTCCGGGCCGCCCCCAGCTCTCCCCGACGGAACTCAACCTCATCTCCTCAACCCTCTCGGCTGGTCCGGACCCTTTCCCGGATCCTCGTCTCCGGCCCAGCCGCCATCTTGGACCCTCCACGGCCAGGCCTCGTGGTCTCGGCCCGACCCCAGCCTCAGGCACAGCAAAGCCCTGACATCGAGGCACCACGATCCAACCAGGGGGTAAAGAGACCACTTGACGAGTCAATGGGGGAAGAAGTTTCGATGGACCCCCATCCGCCTGGTTTTGATCGCCCCAGCCTCCCTGGGCGCTGGCTCCACCCCCCTGCTGGGTGTCTGGACTCGCACATCCCGGACCCTCTGACCTCCAAGTGCGAGGCTCCGGACATCAAAGGGCACCAGCCCTATAACTGGGGCAGCTCCAGAGCAGGAAGGCAGTTGTATCCTGGAGTCGAGAGACACCAAGACAAACTCATCTTCGTGAACCATCCCTGGAGTCCTGCTGGCGCTGCCGCGGCTCATCTTCGTGAACCATCCTTGGAGTCCTGCTGGCGCTGCCGCGGCTCATCTTCGTGAACGATCCTTGGAGTCCTGCTGGCGCTGCCGCGGCTCATCTTCGTGAACCATCCTTGGAGTCCTGCTGGCGCTGCCGCCGCCCATACCAGAGAACCCTCCAACTCGAGGATTGAGAACTGTGCCTCAGGCATCCCTGTACCAGACCGGCACTAAGACTGTCCCGCTACCCCCTTCCCACAGAGACTAAGTTTAGAGGGATCCCAGAATCCCGTTCCTTCTGTACTGTTGCAATAACCTGCCAAAGAATACCGATAAAAGTGTTAAGAACCTATCTTTGTGTGGCGTCCATCTGTAGGGGGGGTGGTTGCTCGTCCGTACGATCTGAGGAGAGGACCCTCGCCAGGAGGCCTCTCCCCCTTGCTCGGCCGACCCTCAGGTTTCCCATCTAACATTGGTGGCCAGCGGCGCGATTCGAGCCGGCGCAAATCGTACGGAGAGTAGCTCGCCCCACTACAAACGAAAAACGCACAGCGACCATGACAACGAAAGAAACCGGAACCACCGCGAAATTCCAGATGGAACGGCTGGAAGATTACAGTCACAAGGAATTGAAGCAATTTTGCATAGACTTGGGTATCGCTACTACAGGACTAAGTACCAAAGATGACCTCAAGCAGGCCCTGCAGACTTGGGTGGAGACGGGAGCGTCGCCTCCCCAAAATGAAAACATTGCAATCACTGAGAACCTTGCAACCCCCGAGGAAGAG
The DNA here is from genome assembly GCF_964263255.1 of Lissotriton vulgaris. Taxonomy (NCBI): domain Eukaryota; kingdom Metazoa; phylum Chordata; class Amphibia; order Caudata; family Salamandridae; genus Lissotriton; species Lissotriton vulgaris. Next base: position 1,754,410,148 of record NC_141691.1, read on the forward strand.
AGGAACACGGGCCTCTCACACGAGGAGGCCCGAGAACGAGAGAGGAGCCGGCTCCATGAGTTGGAACTGGCTCGACTCCGCTTAGATGGGGAACTGAAACTAGCGGAAAAAAAGATAGCCCTTGAACACCTACGATTACAGGGAGAACGGGAAGAGAAAAAAAGCCAGAGGGAGCTGGAGGAGAAGAAGCTCGCGTACGAACACGAGCGCGGTTTGAAGGAACTAGAAATTAGGAAACAAAACAGGGACATCAGCGTCTCCGAGAACCAGAGCTCCACTCCCTCTACGGACACCAAGGTCCACATCCCCAAAGATGTCGTCTGAGAGTACTACAAGAACGACGACATCCAGCAATGGTTTAAGGCCTACGAGGTAGCTATGACCTCCCACCGGATTCCGCGAAAAGACTGGGGGGCCGGGTTGTGGGGGAGATTCGTCAACGAAGGGAGAGATGCCCTGCTACAGCTCCCCGACGCTGAGATGACCTCATACGAGCATATGAAAGCCGCCCTCCTCACTCGCTATGGGCTCACCCCCGAGATGTACCGGCAGCGATTCCGAGACTGTAAAAGGATCCCCGGTACCACCTGGGTAGAGTATGTGAACTTTTTCAGCAGAGCCCAATAAGGGTGGATCAAGGGCAGCCAGGTCACCACCTACGAACAATTGTTCGATCTCATCGTATGGGAACACCTCTCCAATAACTGTTTCGTCGAACTAAGGCAGCATCTCCTCGACAGTAAACTGACCGAGCCCCGAAAACTCGCCATTGAAGCGGATCAATGGGAGAGCACCCGGGTCCCCCGGAACTGGGCGGGAGATCAATGCAGAGTCTCCCAGGGGTCCCACCGCCCGCGAGGAGGAGGAGGAGGCCAGGGCCGGGGTCGGGACACCACCACGGTGCCTCTCCCCGGCACTCCCCCGTCCCTGGCCGGGAGAGGAAGCCCCCCAGCACGGCCGGGATTCCGCTCCAACGTTACCTGCCACAAATGCCAGCGACCCGGTCATTACGCCAATGACCCCAACTGTCCGAGAAACCAACCATCCAACCCCACGGGTCCGCTAAACCGCCAGATCAACGCCGTCTCCCTAGGGGAGGAACAAGGCGAAGAAGAAGTCGAAGACTGTGAACAGTACCAGCCCGAGTGGGAACCCGCAGCCATGTCCCTGGTATGTCTGGGCGAGAGAGACGTGGTCCCACGGGCCCCCATCCCGGCCAACACCCAGAAGTACAGCCAGTGGGTCACCATTCATGGACACCGGGCCGAAGCCCTCCGCAATACGGGAGCCAGCGTAACGGCCGTCCGTTGCCATCTGGTGACCCCGGATCAAATCCTGCCCAATGTGCTATGCCCAGTACGGTCTGCAGATAACTCCGAAAGCCTGTGCCAGATGGCCCGCGTCCCCTTTGAATGGGGGGGGAGTGTCGGGCATGCTGAAAGTGACCGTCCGAGACGATGCCCCAGTAGACTGCCTCCTCGGGAACGACCTTAAGAGCTCCCCCTGGGCTGCAGTTGAGCGGAGGGAGCACCTGGGAATGCTTGGCCTCCCTGAATGGGTCTGTGCGACGACCCGATCCATGGCCGCCCGCGCCATCCCCTCCACTGAAGAACCCGAGTGGCCCGAACCTCCACCGCCCGTAGCCACTGAAGACACCACCCCCGCACCCGGTCCACTGGGGCCCAACGACGAAGAACCTGACCCACTCCGCGACCTCCCGGAGCTGGCCCAGTGGCGCCAAGAAGGTGGCCCCACTCAAGAACAGTTCCGCCAAGAACAAAAAACTTGTCCCTCCCTCGAGGGGATCCGACAGCAAGCCGCAGCCCAGAGCACAGGGGATGCCTCGGGGGCTCACTGGGTCTATTGGGACAATGAGCTTCTCTACAGCGAACAGAAGATTGCCGAGCTAGGGGCCAGCCGGGTGCTGGTAGTCCCCCTCCGATTCAGAGACTTCCTCCTGAACCTGGCTCATGATGTACCTCTCGCCGGGCACCTGGGGCAGGACAAAACTTACAGCCGCCTGGTGACCCATTTCTACTGGCCCAAGATGAGGAACGATGTGATCAACCACTGCCGAGCCTGCCCCACCTGCCAGGCCAGCGGGAAGAGCGGCAGAAAAATTAAAGTCCCCCTGCAACCCTTCCCGGTCGTCAACACTCCCTTTGAGCGGGTAGGGATTGACATTGTGGGGCCCCTGGAGCCCCGGACGTCGCAAGGTCACCGTTTCATACTCGTCCTGGTGGACCATGCCACCCGCTATCCCGAGGCCATACCTCTCCGGACCGTGACAGCGCCCGTGGTGGGCCGAGCCCTGATGGGGATCTTCTCACGGGTGGGCTTCCCCCGAGAAGTCGTCAGTGATCGGGGCACGAACTTCATCTCCCGATACATGAAGTCCCTCTGGCAACAGTGCGGGGTCACATACAAGTTCACGACCCCCTACCACCTGCAAGGGAACGGACTAGTAGAACGCTTCAATCGTACCCTCAAGGGTATGATCATGGGCCTAGCCGAGCCCTTACGACGCCAATGGGACGTGTTGCTACCCTGCCTCCTATTTGCTTACCGGGAGGTCCCACAGAAGTCCCTGGGATTCAGCCCCTTCGAACTATTGTATGGGCACCCCGTCCGGGGTCCCCTAAGTCTGGTCAAAGAAGGATGGGAGGTGACCAACCAGAATGCTCCTCCTGATGTGTACCGGTACCTCCTGACCCTCCGGAACCAGACTCGGCGGTTCAGGGAACTTGCCAAGGCCAACCTCGAAGCCAGCCAAGAAGACATGAAACGGTGGTATGATCAAAACGCCTCATCCATCGAGTTCGAGCCGGGACAACAGGTCTGGGTCATGTCCCCGGTCGAACCCTGTGCCCTCCAGGACAAATGGACGGGGCCCTTTAAAGTGGTGGAGCGCAAGGGCCCTGTCACCTACCTGGTGGACCTGGAGTCCCCCAGGAACCCCCTCCGGGTCCTCCATGCCAACCGACTTAAGCCTCACTTTGTCCTCTCAGAACTTAGCCTCCTGATGGCTACCGACAGTGGGGCTGAAGAGGACTCCTAGCCCCTACCCGACCTCCTGAAGACCCTCGAAAAAGACAGCTCCGTGGAAGGAGTCACCCTCTCTTCCACCCTGACCCCAGCACAACGCCAAGGCTGCCAAGACTTATTACAGCAATTTGCCGATCTATTCTCTCTCACCCCCGGGGTCACCCCCTGGTGCCTTCACGATGTCGACACCGGGGATAGACCACCTATCTGGCACCGGGCCTACCGAGTTCCCGATCCGGTGCGCGCCTGCATCCAGTCGGAAGTATCCAAGATGCTGGCTCTGGGAGTGATCGAGCCCTCCGACAGCCCATGGGCCAGCCCGGTCGTGCTGGTCCCCAAGGCCGCCTCCCCTGGCATCTCCCCCGAACTCAGATTTTGTGTGGACTACCGGGGCTTGCACGCCGTCACCCGAACAGATGCTCACCCCATCCCTCGGGCTGATGAGCTGATCGACCACCTGGGGGCCGCCCGCTACCTGAGCACCTTCGACCTAACTGCGGGCTACTGGCAGATCGGCCTCACCCCGGGCACCCAGGAGCGATCCGCCTTCTCCACTCAGGATGGCCACTACCACTTCAAGGTGATGCCCTTTGGGATGAAAAACGCCCCCGCCACGTTCCTGAGACTAGTGAATAAGGTGCTGGCGGGGCTCGAGGAGTTCAGCGCTGCCTACCTAGACGATATTGCGGTGTACAGTCTCCACTGGGCCGAACACCTCCACCACCTCCATGAGGTCTTGGCCGCCCTCCGACGGGCAGGACTAACAATAAAAGCCAGCAAGTGCCAAATCGGCCAAGGGTCCGTGACCTACCTGGGGAACCAGGTGGGAAGTGGCCAGGTGGCCCCCCTCCAACCCAAGATCGCTGCCATCCGGGCCTGGGAACCCCCGGTCACCCAAACAGAGGTCCGAGCTTTCCTGGGGCTCACAGGATACTACCGGCGCTTCGTGAAAGACTACGGCAGCATTGTGGGCCCCCTCACAGAACTCACGTCGAAGAAACACCCACCGAAGGTGCACTGGAAACCGGAGTGTCAGGCCGCCTTCGAGATCCTCAAGACAGCAATGTGCACCGCCCCCGTGCTCCAAGCCCCCGACTGCAGCCGGGAATTCATAGTACAGACCGATGCCTCCGATCCCGGCGTCGGAGCAGTCCTCTCCCAAATCAATGCAGAGGGAATTGACCAGCCAGTAGCCTTCATTAGCCGACGTCTGCTGGCCCGAGAACAGCGCTGGAGCACCATTGAGCGGGAGGCCTTCGCCATGGTGTGGGCCCTCAAGAAGCTCCGACCCTACCTCTTCGGCACCCACTTCCGGGTACAAACTGACCACCGACCTCTGCAATGGCTGATGCAGATGCAAGGAGAGAATCCGAAGTTGTTGCGTTGGTCCATCTCCCTGCAAGGGATGGACTTCACTGTGGAGCATCGCCCCGGCAACGACCACGCCAACGCAGACGGCCTGTCCCGCTTCTTCCGCCTCGGCGAGGAGAATACCCAAGAGGATGGGTGACTCTCCCTGCCTTCAGCTGGGGGGGACGCGTGTTGGACCTGGCCTCGTGGCGTGGCCCCACTCCTACCGCATGACGGGTTCCGGACTACCTCGACTCCTGTTCCCCGGCCAAGAGCGGCACCTTTCACCTTCCACGAGTGCCGCCCCTCCGGGCCGCCCCAGCTCTCCCCCGACGGAACTCGACCTCATCTCCTCAACCCTCTCGGCTGGTCCGGACCCTTTCCCGGATCCTCGTCTCCGGCCCAGCCGCCATCTTGGACCCTCCACGACCAGGCCTCGTGGCCTCGGCCCGACCCCAGCTTCAGGCCCAGCAAAGCCCCGACATCGAGGCACCACGATCCAACCAGGGGGTAAAGAGACCACTTGACGAGTCAATGGGGGAAGAAATTTCGATGGACCCCCATCCGCCTGGTTTTGATCGCCCCAGCCTCCCTGAGCGCTGGCTCCACCCCCCTGCTGGGTGTCTGGACTCGCACATCCCGGACCCTCCGACCTCCAAGTGCGAGGGTCCGGACATCAAAGGGCACCAGCCCTATAACTGGGGCAGCTCCAGAGCAGGAAGGCAGTTGTATCCTGGAGTCGAGAGACACCGAGACAAACTCATCTTCGTGAACCATCCCTGGAGTCCTGCTGGCGCTGCCGCGGCTCATCTTCGTGAACCATCCTTGGAGTCCTGCTGGCGCTGCTGCGGCTCATCTTCGTGAACCATCCTTGGAGTCCTGCTGGCGCTGCCGCGGCTCATCTTCGTGAACCATCCTTGGAGTCCTGCTGGCGCTGCCGCGGCTCATCTTCGTGAACCATCCTTGGAGTCCTGCTGGCGCTGCCGCGGCTCATCTTGGTGAACCATCCCTGGAGTCCTGCTGGCGCTGCCGCGGCTCATCTTCGTGAACCATCCTTGGAGTCCTGCTGGCACTGCCGCGGCCCATACCAGAGAACCCTCCAACTCGAGGATTGAGAGCTGTGCCTCAGGCATCCCTGTACCAGACCAGCACTAAGACTGTCACGCTACCCCCTTCCCACAGAGACTAAGTTTAGAGGGATCCCAGTATCCCGTTCCTTCTGTACTGTTGCAATAACCTGCCAAAGAATACCGATAAAAGTGTTAAGAACCTATCTTTGTGTGGCGTCCATCTGTAGGGGGGGTGGTTGCTCGTCCGTACGATCTGAGGAGAGGACCCTCGCCAGGAGGCCTCTCCCCCTTGCTCGGCCGACCCTCAGGTTTCCCGTCTAACACCTCTAGGGGCTGACAGATTATGAATCAACCTGAACTCCCCTTCCTCTTTCTTTGGGACCACCCCCAGGGGCGAGCAGACAAAGTTAGACATGGGACTGTGATCAAAAGGACCCGCTATTCTACCCAGGCGCAGTTCTTTTGCAATTTTTACTGCTGCTTCCTCCGGGTTGGACCTTACTGAAAGCTGATTTTTACATTCTGGTGTCCCTGTGTAGTCAACTGCTGGAATCCCAAAGCCATACAAAAAACCTTCTTGTAACATCCTAGCCGTGGCAGGGTCTGGGTACCTGTTTAACCAAGGGGTCATAGCCAGAACGTCAATGTTAATGTTAATGTTAATATTAATTTATTAAGCGCTCGTACGCCCTGGGGCTTCATGGCGCTATAGGAAGGAACACAGCGCACCGGTTAAAAATAGAGATGAAGCAGCTCAGCAGTAAGCCTGGGAGAAAAGCCAGGTTTTGAGGGAGTGTCTGAAACTCAGAATGTTGTCGCTCAGTTTCAATTGAAGAGGAAGGGAGTTCCAGAAGGTGGCTGCAAGATGGTCAAAGCAGCAACCTCCGAGACGCTTCCTCTTATAAGAGGGGACGATCAGAAGGGATTTGTGAGTGGACCGGAGATTGCGGGAAGGGTCATATCTGGTGAATAGATCTCTGATAAACTGAGGGCCAGAGTCATGTAGGGACTTAAATAAAATGCACCCCGTTTTAAAAGCTACTCGCTGCTCGACAGGCAGCCAGTGTAGCTGTTTCAACCCTGATCTGACACACTGCCTTTTAGAGAGGTTCAAAATAAGTCTGGCAGCCTGGTTTTAACCAGCTGGAGGCGTTTTAACTCTCCAATTTGGAGCCCGAGGTAAAGGCTGTTGGAGAAGTCTAGTCTAGACAGGACCAGGGCAATGACGATCTGAGTAAGAGCAGCCGGAGAAAAAAAACAGGCAATTTTCTTAATTTTCTTCAGTTGAAAGAAGCTGGATGACACCACTGCGCCTACCTGTCTTTTCAGGGACAGATCCTCGCTGATAAAAACTCCCAAGCTCTTAACTGAAGATGACTTGGAGGGAGGGGCCCCCATGCTAGATGGCCAGAAGCTAGGGTTCCAACTAAGTACACTCTGCCCAGGCAAGACCAATTCAGTCTTGCCTGGGTTGAGTTTCAAATGATTGCAGCTCATCCAACTCTGGATATGAGACATGGTGTTTTGAAATTCTTCCACTGAGTCCTTGGTGTTTAAAGGGAAAATGAGCTGCAAATCATCTGCATAGTTGAAGATGGTGACTTTCGCTTTCCTAAGAGAGTACAGTAGGGGGCGTAGGTATAAATTAAAAAGTAAAGGTGACAATGATGAGCCCTGAGGTACTCCACAGGTGGTAGGTATAGTGGGAGCTGTGAAAGAACCCAATCTAACAGATTGAGTGCGGCCGGTAATGAATGAGCGGATCCAGCTCAGCGCAGGGCCCCTGAGACCTGCTTGTTCGACACGGTTGACCAAGATGGTATAGTCAACCGTGTCGAACGCAGCCGAAAGGTCCAGTAGCACCAGGGCCTGGTGGATCCCCTCATCCGCATTCCGCCTCAAGGTATTTTGTACCAAAAGAATAACTGCCTCAGTTGAATGACATGGGCGGAAACCCGCTTGGTTGGGTGCGAGGTATTCTGTTTCTTCAACAAATTTGGAGATACTGTCGCAGACATGAGCCTCCAATAATTTGGCACAGTATGGCAGCAGTGATATAGGCCTATAGTTGAGCGGGTCCAGTGGGTTAGCTCCGGCTTTCTTTATCAGGGGAATGAGGAGGGCTTTTTTGAGGTTGTCAGGGACTTTACCCTGTGAGAGAGATCCATTCAGCATAGAGAGCATGCCCTCAGGAATAGCAGTTCCCACCTCTCTCAAAATGTGCGGGGGCAGATATCATCAGGTGAGCCTGATTTGACCCTGGCGAAAAGCTTAGATAGAGTGGCGCCGTCAATGAGGGGAAAAGATTCCTGAGTTGAAGGGTTGTAATAGGTGTCAGCCAAAGGGGAGGAGGACAGAGTAGTGAGGATACATTGTTTAATAGTGCAGATTTTATCAAAGGAAAAAGAATTCAGTGAATTGCAAAGGTCCTGAGTGGGGGCCACAGGTTGAGAAGTTCTATCACTGCCACTAAGACTTTCCACGATGTTGAACAATTCTTTTGATTTATTACAGGAGTTAAGGATTTTTTCCGAGAAATAATCAGTTTTGTGTTTTTGGACAAGTTTCTGATAATCCTTTCGGGCCCTACAGTGGTTGGCTTTATCTAATTCTGAGTACGCTGTTCGCCACTTCCGCTCCTTTTGACGAACTTCAAGTTTTAAAGCCTTCAGATGAGGTGTAAACCACCTGTGGGCGTCATTGGGGCGGGAGCGGGGAATATTAGAGCAGGGGGCATACACGTCGGCTGCCTGAAGTAGCCAGTTGGAGAAGGCTTCCTCAGTCCCATCAATATCCTGATCTAATAGGGGGAGGGATGAAGTTAAAGTGTCGATGAAGGCAGAGATGTCAGTGTTCTTCCATATTCTGAATTTCCCTCCTTTCTGAAAAGGCTGCTTTTTACTTTTTGCAATAGTGATAGTAAAATGAATAAAAAAGTGATCCGACCAGATGCAAGGAGTGATGGAACTGATAGCCAAGGGGATGTTCTGTGACCAAATTTGATCAAGGCTATGCCCTTTTTCATGGGTGGGTAGGTGTATCTGTTGGGTCAAATTCAGGTCTAGTAAAGTCTCTTTCAGCGCGGCTGCCTGAGTGTCCAGCTCAGTAGAGTTCAGCCAAAGATTAAAGTCGCCCAGCAGCACGATTTTTTTGTGGTTGATTATTAAGGGAGCAAGGTGTTCTGCTAAAGATGCCGCGAATGTGGGCATGTTTTGAGGGGGGCGGTAAATGAGGATCATTAGTAGTGATCCACTGTTAGTGTCCATTTTGAGAGTCATATTATCTGATCCTATGAGGTCAAGAGACGGTAAAAGTGAAAATTTATGGGTGTTGTGAATAATAGCTGCTACTCCCCCACCCCTTTTGTCAGCAGGCCTATTAACGTGTAGGATATAGTAGTTAGAGGGAACTGCTGCTAAAATATAGGGTAAGGAGTCTGCATTGAGCCAAGTCTCTGTGAGGAGTAAGAGATCAGGTTGCTCGGCCTGAAGCAGGAAAAATATGTCCATATGGTGTTTGACCAAGGACCTAGTATTTAAATAATAACATTTGAGAGTAGTCTCTAAGTCTAGTGAAGGTAGGGGGGGAGAAGAGGGATTGGGGCGCGTGGCTTTGTCAGCCGTGTATTTGGGTTTAAGGATGCCATAGGTGGCGGCGCGCTTTAGTACGTACGCTGGTAAGGCTGGTCCCGGATTGTCTGAGGGTCTGAGTTGTATCAGGTCCAGGGAAGAGTACGTGTAAATTTGACCAGGGGTTCTGGCCCCAGGGCCCGGTCGGCCGCGGACGGGCGCAGACGGGCTTGACTTGGGCGCAGACGGGCTTGACTTATGCGCGACTTCGGCGCGCATTTGTCGCGCCCGCTGCGCTCCTGTATACACATTTGGTTTTATAGCCTGCCTCCCGGGAGAACTAGACCGCTAGATCCGGTCCAGCCCCACCCAAGATGGCGGCTCGCCTCGCCCTCCACACAAACGGCACCGGCCGCGGTGGAACGGGGCGGGATACAGAGTGATAAACAACAACACAGTGGGTAGGTTAAATTAAACAGTCATTCATTTTTCCTATAAAAACGGACATAAAATAATTCTGAAGCGCTGGCGTCACATTCACGTCAGAGCGACTAAATCACTACCATTAACTGCGCGTTTTAGATTAAAAATCAGGAGGTTCCCAGAGAGCTGGGTTGCTGTCACCAACCTTAACTTCTCGAAGAGCCCAATGCTTGGGATCGTTTTGTAGCCTGCCTCCCGGGAGAACTAGACCGCTAGATCCGGTCCAGCCCCACCCAAGATGGCGGCTCGCCTCGCCCTCCACACAAACGGCACCAGCCGCGGTGGAACGGGGCGGGATACAGAGTGATAAACAACAACACAGTGGGTAGGTTAAATTAAACAGTCATTCATTTTTCCTATAAAAACGGACATAAAATAATTCTGAAGCGCTGGCGTCACATTCACGTCAGAGCGACTAAATCACTACCATTAACTGCGCGATTTTGATTAAAAATCAGGAGGTTCCCAGAGAGCTGGGTTGCTGCCACCAACCTTAACTTCTCCAATGTCAATGGGTGAATGTGTTACCATTCATACCTTTTCCTCATTCCTGTTTCTTCCTCCCTCTATTTCCTGAGAATGAGTTCCCTTTCTTGAGGCATTTTGATTCCGGGTGAGAGGGGTGATTACATATGGAGCATGCATGTCTGAATTTACAAGTGCCTTGAGCCCTGGTGCATGTCCATCTATTAAAGTCCCAGCATACTCCTTTTCTCCCCCCGTTCCCTGAACCAGGGGCCGCGCCCCTGGTTTGTGGTGGCCGAAAGGGCTGAGGTGCTTGGGAAGTGTGACCCTTGTTGCAGTTTTACACTGCATTGCCTGGCTGTCCTGGGCCAAACTGATCAAACCACGAGATTGAGTCAACCTGGTCCCAGGTAAGTGATGGGTCAAATTCCTTAGCCTTCATAAAATTCATGTCATAGTCTTTCCAACCTACACCCCCATATTTATCATGAGTCATAGTAACCCTGCTCTGATAACACGCCATTTCTGCTTGCAGATAAGGCGAACATTCAGCTATTATGGCCATACTGAGAAAGCCCTAATCCAGTTGTTCAGGATTTCTTCCACCCTGAATTTCAACATTTCAACACGTCATTCACTAGGAAGCATCCAATCTTTCTGCTCCTGGCATACTCCATTTCCCTGTTATCCACAAGCAAAGAAAACATATTGACATAAGCACCCTACCATATCAATTCCTTGACCTCCCGTGATACATGCCTTGCCAAATGCTCCCTCCCAGAAGGTAGTACACCCGCGCCAAGCAATGGCAATGCCACCTCCTTACCTATTCCCCCAACTCCAGCTGGCTCCGTCACCTTGTCTTTTCCATTGCCGCTCTCCTGTACCGCTGGTTGGGGTAAATTAGAAGTCCCTGGCCCTTCGCCTGGCGCCCCGCTTGGAGCGACACTAATCTTTGCCACCATCCTCTGAGCATCCTCTAACAAGTCCTCCGCTACCTCTTTTGTATCCACTGAAGACTGTAACATTCCCCCCTTCCTAACCAAGGGAGAACTGCAACTATCTGAGCTGCTAACTCTGGCAGTATCTGAATAACACCCGTTAGTGTTGGGACCAGAGTGGGGGCCACTGAATTAAGAACTGGAACCACCGGGAATGATGCAGGGTTAGGTGTGGGCACCACAAGGGTTATTGTTGGGACTACCGGGATTGATGCGGGAGGCACCGAACTTGGTGTAGGCACAGGCGGGGAAGGCACAGAGATCAATAGTACACTTGCCCGGATCTCTGGTATAGGTATAGGGCTCACCGGTGTCACTGGAACTCCTGAGGGACCCTCCCCGAAGGAATATCACCTAAAGGCTGCCTTGGTGTGGGTTCTTGATTCTTCCCCTTCTTGAGTCTAGCCCGCCTGGGGAAGGGGTCCAATTCCCCTCTGGGTTTTGGGGGCACTATGGTTCGCTTGGGCCTGCCTGCTGGGCCGCTCTGACCATCTACCTTCTGTCTTAGCTCCGCATTGCTATATCCCATTTGCTCTACCTTTCCCCATCTCCTATCCATTGTCGCCATTCTACGCATCATTGATTCCAACATATGTTCCATGCGGGAACACTTTGAGCCACGTTTACTAGCCATAGTTCCTGTGCCACCAATTGCAAGGTAAAGTACGCACTGCTCGGCGATAACACAGCAAGCACAATGTTATCTGTTACCTAAATGGGACCTGTCCAGGTCCTTACCTGTGCACGTTGGGGATCCACAAACTGGCCGTAAGCACCAGGCAACTGGGATGCGCCACACCAGCTAGCCTGGGTGTTGGGCGAATAAATTCTAGCCCGGCGGCACACCAGAAGCAGTGAAGTGCAGGCCTGTCTGTGACCCCTAAAAGCGATGTCCTCTGTTTCCTGTTTCACCACTCGTCGACCTAGTGTGCTGAGTACCCCTGTATGCACTCCTATAATGAAAATTCACAGGTTACCATATGCTCTAGGCACACAAAACAACACACCTTAGATTCAAATCATACAATAAATATAGTCACTTTGTGCACTCCTTGGTGCTACACCCTATTTGTGCAGTTGATGAATCCCTAAACTTGTTGACTGTTACTCGATGCACTCTTCAAACCCTTTCTAAATCCCCCCCCCCCTTTGTTCCACACACAATGTTATTGTGCTTTAATGATTTGCCCAGAAACTCAGGATGTCAGTGTTAAAACAAAATTCAACCATTTTAACTATGTGCCCCTCGGTCCTAACAGAAAGGTTCATCTGAGCAGCTTTCTTCACAATCCAGGCTTTCCTGGCCGGCTTAATTAAATGTTTTGAGATCGAAAGGGACTCAAACCCTGCCATTGCGTATGTAAATCAGCCCTGTTCAATGTGTTACGCTATCAGAGCCGTCGGTTTCACAAAGCTCCCGTAGACCCGCCCGTCTTCCTCGGTACCTGGAGGCGCGCGCATGCTCCAAACTTAGTTCCCTAGAGGCACCGATACTGCAGCAGCCTCTGCTCGCTTCCGCTGACCCCGAGACAGAAATTGTCTCGCCGGCTCCTCCCTCCAAACGCACGTTTGCGCTGGCTCCTGTCCACCGCCGCTCAACAGGACCAGCAGAGGGGGTAAAAAATAAACAAGTCGGCCGCTGTCGTGAAAACGCTTCTCCGCGCTCACTCTCTGGACCACAACATGAATCGACCGGTCACTGCGCCCCTTCTGTCGACCTGAAAAAACAAACCAGAATAAAGATTACAGACTCCTAGAAGGCTGGGTAGGGCAGGCCTGGGAGCGCGGGAACAGGAGAACGCCTCCCGCACTCCCCGGCCTTTTAAACCCCATATTGGCCAGGCCGGTTCTAACTGGCCTGACCCCTGCTCCCCCTTTGACCCGGAAGCGATCCAATTGCTTCCGAGTCACTTGGGAGCCCCTTGGGCCAATCGATGTTGAGGCACGCCCACCGCATCATGATGACACGGCAAGGCGTACCCCATCATGGATAGCAGGCGAGGGGGGAGTGGGTGTCGGTGCCCCGCCATACCCGCGGTGGGGCTGATGACCGCCTTTCTCTAATCTCTGCCGAGCAGCCAAGCATTGAATGGGTGCAAGCTCGGCCCTTCTTCTGGCCGTCAACGGCTGCTCTCTCCTAGGCAGGGCCGTGGCACACAGCTGCTTGTTGCCTTCTTCACACCTCCACTGTCGAATGCCAGAAGATCTGAAACCCGCTGATAGTTGTTATGTCATGCACCAGAAGACGGTTCTTTTGGAGCGCTTCCCACTCTACCGAACTAACCTTAAAAGAATGATTGTAGTTTTACCTTAAGTTCTGTGTTCTAATTGTATTTAACTTAAATCACAACAAACACTCTAAACAACTTTGCACGCCTTTCAAAAGTACCCATAGGTTCTACTAATCAAACCATTGTTGCTGAATCCTTCTGCAGAAGCCTCATTTTCTATTGCTCATCAATTTTCCAGATGGTGTTTACCTAAACACATTATCTGACGTACACCACCTGTTCATATGCTGTCAATTTGTAGTACTGAAATCATGCACCAAGACACATCAAATTTACGTGAGACAAGTAGTTAATTTGTGCCAGTGACTGCGAGGTCACCCCACCGACACTTTTTTTTAGTGACCGGGAGACATTCTGTTTCTTCTGCGGACACTGGACCCGCTGGTCTTAGTCCACCGTAAGTAATGTGGGAAATGTCCTGGGCAATGGTGCCGCATGCAAAGTGCACATAAAAAAAAAATCTTTATGTAATGTAGCTCATTTTGAAAGATGCACTTATTCAGTGGTTCAGCGACATGGCTGCGAGGACTCTGCTTGAACTGTTAACAGGCCATCCAACACGCTCCTCATTGGCAGACCAGACTAAGGGGTCGGGCTAAGCTGACACTGTCTAGGTTTCCAAGTTAGATACCTATTAATTTTCTCCATGGTTTCTGGTTCAATAGAAGCAGGAGTGGCGCACCAAATTTAGAGCAGGAGGCAGGTGGAAGACGCATGCTTGAGAAGTGGCGCTGTCAGTGCCCGCCTGTGCTTCATCTCAGCCGACTGGTTGCACGGGTTAGCGACTGCCTGGTATAAATCGTGCAAGGTTGCTGATCAGAAGCAGAGCATTCTTGTTGTAAAGTGTGTGAGCTCCGGGTGAGTGGCATGCCTCCCGTGGACACGCAGATAAAAAAGCACATGTTTTTAACCACAAAAAAAAAAGCCCGGGAGTGGGGTGAAGCACACGAGTGGTGCGCACGGTGCGGGCACATCAGGGGCAACAGTGAAAGTGCTCGCCCTCCAGATGGCGTCTCGGGTGCTGAAAGCTGGCGGCTGCGTGCACGCGCATAACCGCAAGCTTGAGACCAGCAAAAGCCTCTGGTGGCACTTTTAAAAGCCACTTACTAAATTTCTCGAAAATACAGCTCATGCGCTCTCCCAAGTGAGACCTAAAAAGCAGTGGCGATAGCGGGCAACCCTGCCGTGTCCCTCTGTGTATGGAATAGGGTGAGGACACCACTCCACCTGTGCGCACCCTAGCCGTGGCGTCCACGTATTGCAAGCGAATCCATCGCAACCACCCATCTCCTAGTCCCATGCTCCGCATCACCTGCAGCAAGTCCCACCTTAGTGAATCAAAGGCCTTTTCCAGGTCGACCGCCATCACCACAGCATCTGGATACCTCATCAGGCCTTTGTGAAATAATCAGTGATACAGCCTTCTCAGGTTGTTAGATGTCGACCTGGTCGGGATGAACCCGTTTGTGTGGACCAGATGTTGCTTGTGTGGCAGAAGCCTAGTGGCCAACACCTTGCTGAGTAATTTGAAGTGGAGATTCAGCATGGACTGCGGACAGTAGTCCGCCATACCCTCCGACTCAGATTTATGTTTGAGCAGTGGGACCACCAGCGCCTCCCTGGTGGAAGCTGGGAGGCAGTCTGCCTGCAACACAGCGGCGTACATTTTTTCAAGATGGGGGCTATAAGTGTTACATAAGTAGAATAAAATTCATGTCTGTGCGGCCCAGGGGTCTTTTCTCTGGCCATTTACTTGATTGCTGAGCTAATTTCCAGTGTGGTGATCGCAATCTCCAAGCTTTTCCTTGTGACCTGGTCTACCACTTGTAATCCTAAATCACCATCCTTTCTTCCGGTACCTCTCCAGGCCTCCTATATAACTTAACATAATACTCTCTGAAAGTGTTGTTAATAATTTTGGGAGAGAAGGTTGTCTGCTCCTCCGGTGTTAGAATACTAGGGATCGGGGAACCCCTGCTTTCCAGCTGAATCAACCACGCAAGCAATTTCCCAGTCTCCCCCCCCCTCTATATGCTGCCTCTCCTGGTATGTACGGAAATCCAGGAGTCGCAGGCGATCCCAGGTTTCATTGTATTTACTTTTTGTGTCTGACAATCATTTCTTGGCCACCTCATCTATCCCGATATCCGTATCCAGTGCCTGGATTTGGGATTCCAGTGTCTGGAGCTCCAGATTAATCTCCCGTCTTGCACCCACTGTCTGGCCCATGCAATGTAACCTCACCTACCTTAAAGGTGTCCCATTCTATTAAGGGATTGCTTGTGGTGCCTTGCTTTTGTTCAAAATAAGTCAAAATGGCAGCAGACAACTGTTGTCTGAAACAGCTGTCTTCAAGTAGGTTGGGGTCTAATCTCCATAACGGAATCAGAGCCCTTTCGGGGGTCGGGGCAAATCTCAAAAGTAAGGGACTATGGTCCAAAATAGATTGCCACAGGTACTCTGCCCCCACCAGCGTAGACACCAATTGTCTAGAACAGAGAAATATGTGCAATCTGGTATGGAGAGTATGAAGTGGCGAATAAAAGGAGGATTCCCTCAGTCGTGTGTTCTGTAACCTATTTTAGAGCCCTTATCGACCTTTGCAGACCATTTTCTCAGGCCTATTGTCGCAAAAATGCCAACATATCTTCAAGATACTAAAGATGTGCTACGCGTGTTGCCTCAAGTAGATTTTGACACGGAGAAAGACTTTTTAGTCTCCTTTGATGATGAAGCGATATACACTTCCATCCCCCAAGATGAAACTTTAGACACTATTACCTCAATATTGAATAACACCAATCTCAATTCTATAACACCAGTCCACTTCATCATGGCCTGTGCCTAACTGGCCATTAAAGAAAACTTTTTCAATCAATCAATCAATCAATCAAAGACATTTATAGAGCGCACTACTTACCCGTAGGGTCTCAAGGCGCTGTGGGGAGGGGGGTGCCGTTACTGCTCGAACAGCCAGGTCTTCAGCTTCTTCCTGAAGGAGAGGTGGTCTTGGGTCAGGCGCAGGTTGGTCGGGAGGGAGTTCCAGGTCTTGGCGGCCAGGTAGGAGAAGGACTTTCCTCCTGTTGTCGCTCTTCGGATGCGGGGGACGGCGGCGAGGGCGTGGTTGGCTGATCGGAGGTGGCGTTTGGGAGCGTAGAAGTTGATTAGGTTGTTGAGGTAGCTCGGGCCTTGGTCGTGTAGGGCTTTGTGTGCGTGGGTGAGGAGGCGGAAGGTGATTCTGTTGACGGGGAGCCAATGCAGGTCTCTCAGATGTCCGGAGATGTGGCTGGTTCGTGGGATGTCGAGGATGAGTCTGGCTGAGGCGTTCTGGATCCGCTGGAGTCTCTTCTGGAGCTTGGCGGTGGTACTGGCGTAGAGGGCGTTGCCGTAGTCCAGTCGACTGGTGACGAGGGCCTGGGTGACGGTCTTCCTGGTCTCGGTGGGGTTCCACCAGAAGATCTTCCGTAGCATGCGTAGGATGTTGAAGCACGCCGAGGAGACGGCGTTGACTTGCCTGGTCATGGAGAGGGAGGAGTCCAGGATGAAGCCCAGGTTGCGTGCGTGGTCTGTCGGTTTGGGTGCGGTGCCCAGGGCGGGAGGCCACCAGGAGTCGTCCCAGGCGGAGGGCGAAGAGCCCAGGATGAGGACCTCCGTCTTGTCTGAGTTCAGTTTCAGGCGGCTGGTCGTCATCCACTCGGCTACATCTTTCATCCTTTCGTGCAGATTGGCTCTGGCGGCGGCGGGGTCGTTGGTCAGGGAGAGGATCAGCTGGGTGTCGTCGGCGTAGGAGATTATGTTGAGGTTGTGTTGGCGTGCGATGGCCGCGAGGGGGCTCATGTAGACGTTGAAGAGGGTGGGGCTCAGCGAGGATCCTTGAGGGACGCCGCAGATGACTTCGGTGGCCTCTGACTTGTACGGTGGTAGGCGGACTCTCTGTGTTCTTCCGTCGAGGAAGGAGATGATCCATTCCAGTGCCTTCTCCTGGATTCCGACGTTGCTGAGGCGCTGTACTAGGGTGCGGTGGCAGACAGTGTCGAAAGCCGCGGAGAGGTCTAGGAAGATGAGGGCCGCTGTGTCTCCGTTGTCCATCAGAGCTCGGATGTCGTCGGTGGCAGCGATGAGGGCGGTCTTGGTGCTGTGGTTGGCTCGGAAGCCAGACTGTGAGGGGTCGAGGGATCCATTCGTCTCAAGGAAGGCGGCCAGCTGCTTGTTGACGGTCTTCTCGATGACTTTGGCTGGAAACGGGAGGAGCGAGATGGGGCGGTAATTTTTGAGTTCGGTGGGGTCCGCTGTGGGTTTCTTGAGTAGAGCGCTGAGTTCGGCGTGCTTCCAGCTCTCAGGGAAGGTGGCGGTGTCGAAGGAGGTGTTGATAATGTCCCGCAGGTGGGGTGCAATGACAACATCGGCCTTGTTGAAGACGTGGTGAGGGCAGGGGTCGGTCGGAGATCCGGAGTGGACGGAGTTCATATTTGAGGAGACTATATACCTTCAAATCTCAGGCACCAGCATGGGGAGTGTTTTTGAGCCGAGTTTGGCTAACTTGTATGTCCATACATTTGAGCGAGAGCACGTCCTCACTCCTGATAACCCCTACTATGAGTCGATCCGCCTATGGAAGCGGTACATCGACGATGTACTGGTAGTTTGGAGGGGTGATTACAATTCCATCTTACAGTTCCAACAATAGCTTAATACCCGGAATGATTTTTTGAAATTCACAGTTGAGGCAGACAAGAATAGAATAGCCTTTCTTGATCTGTCCATCTTTTCAACATCTACTGTTAGAAAGCTAACTATATCGCAAACCGAGGCCTTGCAACTCTCTATTGTGCTATGATAGCCAGCACCCTAAGTCATTACGGGATAATTTGCCTTATGGGCCATTCCTTCAGGTTCGAAGGGATTGCTCCCCATTGAGTAAATATAAAGAACATGCCAAGAACCTTGCTGACCAACTGACAGCTAGAAATTACCCCAAAAGATTGATTAAGCACTCTTTTAAAAGAGCCACCAACCTCTTCCCAAAAATGTTCCAACTCTTTACATTCATAAAAAATATGTATGTCGTTCGCTAACGGGATATGACATCTAGGACATTTAGGAGGGGGTGTTGGGGCAAATTTTGCAATTTTTTGAGAGTATAATAAAGTCTATTGGCGACAAAAAAAATTGTTCTTTTTCAAGCAGGCAGGTTTTATAAACTTATATAATGTCTTTAAAGATGATTCAAACAAAGCCTCTGCCTGCAATGCCATAGGGGATGGTTCCAAGTCACCTCTGAGGGAGGGATCCCAAGATCTTCAACCTTTAATAGATAATTATACCATACAGAGATTTCTTTTTTAACTGGGGGATACACTGTTGGGAGTATTTAAGACTAGGGTGGAAGTTAACCATTCCATGATCTTATTTGGAGACGATGGTCTTTTTAGTCAGACTGCCTCGTGGCAGGACAAAGGTCTCTTACTTTATATGATCTTATTGGCAAGGAGGGAAATCTGCAGGAGATGGAAAAATCCCCACCCCCGAAAAGAGAGGACTAAAAAGCATCATTTGTTATGGCCCGGCTGGAATATGAGCAGAGGATAAGCCATCTAACATCTGGCATCCTCTTATGAGTTGGGGAAAAAATCTAAGATTCACCCAGTTATATAAAAAAAAAAGAGCCACCAACAACAATTGTGAGGCACTACTTGAACCACCAATAGAGAAGCCACCTTTGGGACGATTAACTTTCGTCAACACTTATAGCACTCTGGCTAATGGTATTCAAAAATATGTCCGTAAGCATTGGCGGATTTTGAATAGCTGCAGAGAGAAAATTCCACTGCCATTATTCTCTTTTAAGAGAGATACAAATTTACGAGACAAATTGGTACATATTCGGCCTAAGGGAGTCACTCCTAGACCGGTGGGGACATTATGGGACCTTACTGCAGTTCAAGGCCATTTTCCCTGCGGAGCATGTGCGATCTGTCCACAGACCAGACAGTCTAAAACCATTGACATAGGCACCAACAGACCCTGGGTCCAAACAAACTTCACTAATTGCAATAGTGACAACTTGATTTATTTGCCTAATTGCCCATGCAACATCCAGTATGTGGGGCTGATGACTCACAAAGTGAAGTTTGAAATGCTAGAACACAAAAGCACTTTTAGATGTAAGAAGGCAACTACTAAATTGACAAGGCATTTCGTGGAATGCAACCATCAACTCACTTTCACATTTTCGCACTGCACTTATTTTTCCCACCTACTATCTGTGATCATATCTTTATACAAAATCAAGAGCTTGTTTCTCTTTGTTCTTCCTACATGACCTGGTCGAGACACGATCCACCAGAATTCCCTCTATGATCAAGAGGGACAGTGGATGGTAGTTATGATATTGATCACTATGGTGAGTGATGGGAATCCGATCTCTCACAAAGGTCTTTTCACTCTATACTTTGGCCTTTTGTAGTAATCTATTTGTTAATTTTGTTTCGAGTTCTCCTCCTAGAAAAGAGACCACCAGATTTAGTTGTTGTTTCATTCTGTAACCTCCATACAAATGAATTTGATCTTGGTTTGCGGCATAGATGCTTCCCAGGGTTATTTCTCTGCCACTCAGTCTAACTTTCACTAGTACATAACGCCCTAACGGATACATGATTTTGTGTGTTGCTTGAAAGGGGGTACCAGGCTTAACCCACACTAGGGCTCCTCTAGCATATGCTGAAAAGGTTGTTGCAAACAGCTGTGCCCGCCATCTACACTTGAGTCTGGCGTCTTCTTCAGTCGTCAGATAAGTTTCCTGAAGCATCACTATCTGTGTGCCTCTGCTTCTTATGAAGTTAAGGATACTGTATCGTTTGGAGGGGAAGCCCATGCCCCGAATTTTCCAGGATAACAGTTTAAACTAATCTACCAGCCTTTTAGAGTTAGCCATAACTGTGCACTAGTTACCTCCCTCCCCTCTCTCCATCCCACCCCCATCCTTCTTGTCTCAGTGACAGGCTTCTATCTGTGATTCGTGTGGTGGACCCCAGAGTAGCAAACAACAAACCCAACACTACAACTCCTCATTCCAGGAGCGGACCTGCAATGGCCGGCTGCTCAAACCTGAAAACAAATATCTCTTTGGTTAGAGCGCCGCCTTCAGCTCCTCTGTCAGTACACTCTGGTGGGGGAAGGAAGGAGTCAAAGAACTTTTGAAGACAGTTGGTTCTGTCCCGGTTCTGCGGACTGTGGAAGGGCCGACCAGCGCTTTCCCCGGGAAGTCATTGAATGCGATGCCTCTGGATCTCAGGCATGTGGGAAAACAAAGTTCTCCAGACACCATTCTTCTTATATAATGTCATCAGCCGAGCGTGGGGTGACCTTCGGCAAGTCCGACTCATTGCCTGTGATGTCTTCCAAATCTGTTGATCGTGCTTGCTGTTCTGAGGATGAGTCTGTTGGTTTGTTCGACTTTTGAGGTGACATCATCAGTGCTACCGCTTGCAGAGCAGCTTTTCTGTCCTGTATTGTCTGGGAGGTAGTGGGCTTCCGCAATGCACTAGATTTCTTGGTGCGGCGTTGTCTGTTACGGGCTCCGCGTTTCATCCCTCGGGGGCCCGGTTGTGGTTTTGGCAGGGGTTCACCTTTTTTGTATGCCTCGAGCCAGGACCATGTCCACTCCAGTCTGTTACAAAGGTGCGTGGTGCCATCTAGGATAATCCTGAGCTTTGCTAGGAAGACAAGGGAGTATTGCAAGTCGGTCTCCGGGAGGGCCTTCTTGGCCTCAATAAAGGATGCTCGCTGTGCCTGCACCCTGGCTGTGAAATCAGGGAACATCTGTACTTGGCTATTGCCCAGGATGTATGGGCCGTGGGCTCTTGCTTGCTGTAGGATCAAATCCCTATCCCGGTGGTGTAGGAGTTTGGGCACCACCGGTCGGAAATGCCTCCCCGGAGCAGGAGCACACCCAAGGGCTCAGTGCACTCTCTCGAGGGCGAAGAACTTAGAGAGGAAGTTGAGGGGCATCTCTTCTCTTAGCCATTTCTCCAGGAACATCAACATGTCAGTGCCCTCCGTACCCTCCGGAATGCCCACTATCCTTATATTGTTCCTGCTATTCCCCCCCTTCAGCATCCTCCACTCACCATTCCAGCTAGGTCACTCTTGAGGTGAGGTCGCCCAGGTGCAAGGCCCCTTGTTTGTGTTCTGGTATGAGCTCCGTCACTGTACCTTCAACTTCTTTGACTCTTTTAGCCTGCAACAGTCCCAGCCCCACTGACACTGCTCCTATATCTTGTTGCAGTGCTGCCTTAGTGTCTGCGATCGCCGCTAGAACTTTGTCTAGGTGGAGGTGCAGTGAGGTTTCTGTGGCCGCTGGTTCTCTGCCATCTTTCTCAGCAGGCAGTGAGGGTTCACGTGTGTTGGGCTGAGTTCCCGTCTTTGCCCTTCTGTCTCTGCTTCTTGGCACCTGCCATTGAGTGTGCCGTTGAGAGAGGTAACTTCAAGTTCTCGCTAACCCCCTATAAATTTGTTTCCTCCCTAGTCAGTGGATCTATGGGGATATGTGCCATTGGTGACCCTGCCCGTCTCTTCCGGGTGCTTTTGTTCAGGGCTACCCGCACTAGGCCGGCTCCAATAATGCGTGCAGGGCCGGGTATACGCTCCCTCAGCCTTCCTCTGCCCCTGGCTACTCTGACCGCTCCAGGGCACCTCACCCACCTGAAATTCACACCTCAATCCACTGCCTCACTCCAGCGTTGCCACAGACTGGTAGGCTTCAACGCGAGGCCGAGCGGGGACTTCCAGCGGGCGTC
This sequence comes from Lissotriton vulgaris, assembly GCF_964263255.1. Classification (NCBI taxonomy): domain Eukaryota; kingdom Metazoa; phylum Chordata; class Amphibia; order Caudata; family Salamandridae; genus Lissotriton; species Lissotriton vulgaris. Next base: position 1,754,432,220 of record NC_141691.1, read on the forward strand.
TCCCTCCTGCCGGGTCTCCGTATTCTCGGGCCTTTGGCCAGCGTCACGCTCTCTATTCACCTCTCAGGAACCCCTCCGAAGCTCTTAGTTTCGGTCTTTCCGCTTCCGTGCCGTTACTTATTGAATATGTCCCCTTTAGGGGGCTGCTGTGTCACGCCAATCCCGGAGAAACATAGGATTTTTACTTCGCAGGGAAAGAGCTTCACTTTATGCGACCACCACATTGGTGCTCCATTTTTAAACATTTTATTATATGTTTCCTCCAGTATCACATCGTCATTACATCTTTCTTTTTCACTCATTACAAATTTTGTGTACCTGGTTGTTGGGCTGGTTAACAAAGCATGAGTTGAGAGAAATGTAATGAGCATAATGTTCTGCAATTTTACATACAGGACAGTACTGTGATACACAAAGGTTCATATGACATCTGTACGGCTACAGAACACATCTCAATTGGTGTCACGTAAGGCACTTCAGAAAACCTTTATAATGTGGCGGTTGTAAATTCTTATCTCAGTCACTCCTGTGTAAATAACTCTTCACAATATTGTTCTCTCAGGGGAAGTGGAGGGCATTTCTTTTCCTTCCTAGGTGAGATCATTGATGGTGGTTCCTCGAATTTCCAAGGCAGTATGTTTAAGCTCTCACAAATACAGTATGCAGAAGGGGTATTTCCGATGAGGTCCATCAGATTTCCATAAGGTCAGCATAGGTGCATGTGGGGCATTCCATCCGTGGCCACTGTTTTCTCAGATAATAGCTGTCAAATCAACAAATTTACTTTCATATTTCCCAAGTCCTCATGTGGGAATAACCCCAGCAGGCATACTTGGAATACACATGGCCAGGTCGACTTGGACGATACACCTAGTCCAGAATGGAGTCAGTACCTAGCATTTTGTTCTAGTCGATACCATGTGACAATAGCGCCAGGTCAATGACATTTAGAGCAGTTGATCAAAGAAGCACCAAATACTCTGGAGTCTGGTGGGATGCGATAGGTAGACACTTACATTGTAGTAACTTGGGCCAATCAATACACCAGTCTACAATTATGAACAGGTACAATGCTGGTTGCGTAAACCCCTAGCAACATTAAGGTGGTAAAATCTAGCGTACCCTTTTACAATGACAAATCTTTCCTCTGGTCTATTATTTCCCCATCTACTTTTATCGGACACGGTTGTACCCGTTTCTAAGGCACTGGAGTATCAGTGGAAAAACTTGTTGCAAACACTTTACCCGTCCACCTCTTACACACTTTCACAATTTCAGACTCAATCAGTTGTGTTTACTGTAGAAAGGAGATTTCGGTCCCCCTTCTTTATAAAATAAGTTAGTACTTTATGTTATTTGGTAGATGAAGCCTCAGACGTCCCAGGTTAGTAACATATATGTTTTGTTTAGATAACCATATAGTAATCTTTCTAGACAAAATATTTGTGGGATTCACATCTCACTGACCCCCCCATGTACACGCGCTTATACAATTTACTGTATTCATTATGCCAACATAGCACCATAATGTCAGTCACTGCCATATACAATTGATGCACACCATTCTGCATTGTCATTATACCCCATCAAACCCTTTGCATCGGGTCCCATCATCTTACTCCCTAAGAAACAAGTTACTTAGTATAATTACAGGTCTCCAGCATTGGTATCTTTCATAAATTCATATGGTCAAATACTTCCCCATAGTCCAGCTGGCAGTCGTTCAGTAATTAGCCTGTTCCTAAAACAAGGCCAAAGGCCTGAAACACTGACCATTTAGTAAAGTATTGGCCTCAAGAAAATACCCCAAACTTCAGCCAATAAGAGTGAATCACACAGCGCCAAACATTTTTTTATAGCACGAGCCTCAAAGAATATACAGTATACAGCCTTGGGTGAGGATGGGATGGGCAGCATGTGAATCTATGAAAGAGAAATGCTGAAGCACTGTAGTTGCAGATAAGCAACTTGTGTGTTCTCCATCATTGGAGCTCTCCTTGATTCACAAGCTTGAGTAGAAAGCATTTTATCATTATCAACAATGTAAGCATCATTGGTAATATGAACTTATACACTTACCTTCAGAAATACACAAAGAGAATGCAAAAAGGAATAAGGACACATATTAAATTAGTTGTTTTGGAACAGACCGCAGATGATTTGAACATCTCCTTATCTAGTTAGTAGTACTGAGTAAAGGTAAGACATCTGTTCTAGGTCACCATCCTGCAGATGTTCACAAGTGGCAACCCCCACAGACAGCCCTGGTGGTGGATGTATCTCTTGTGGAGTGTGCTGTCACAGAACTACTGAGATGATTATTATCTTTCATAAAGCAGAATATACTTGTCTCTACAATCTATCATGCAGTGCGTTGTATAGAAAAAGCCTGACCTTGTCATGGATGACTAAAGTTTTTGTCTATACATATTATTTAACCCCTTAAGTGCTGCCTCGGTGCATTGGCCGACGGCAGCACTACCTCCCCAGTGCTGCGCACGACCATTGAACGTCCATTCAGCACTAGTTCTAATGGACAGCGCAGCACTGGGGAGGAATGTTTAATAGCAGCTATGGGGTTAATGGAGAATACAAAAAGTGATGGATAGAATGCTTGAATTAATCTCAGTTACTGGTAATTACTCTGGCCACATCCTTCTCCATAATTCTTTTGGCCCACAATGCCACTTCACATTAGACCAAGCCCCTTCAGTGGGATGCAGTTTGGTTCCAGTGGCACAGTGAGCATACAACAAAGCAAACACACTAAGATGATTGACGGAGCGCTGAAACGTTTCAGACACTCACCCCGAGTCACAGATTTGGGTTAGAATCCAACATCGTTCTTTAGCTCACTTCGCTACCTCAGTTCAGACCCAGCCATATGCAGATCAGTCTTGACCCTGTTCCTTAGGGGAACAGTCCAGCCGAATTGCTAAGCCAGGTCCTGCCTGGACCGAAACAAGCATCTCCTTGTGTTTGCTTTGCCCAGACGTGGGTCCCTTGCTCACTTTGTCACTGGATTCAAGCTAGCCTGGCTGATGAGGGGTGTTACCCCGAAACCAGCCCCAGGATACTTGTTTCCGGTCCAGGGATGACCTGGCTTGGCAGTTTGGGCTGGACTGTTGCAATGAGGAGCAGGGTCAAGACTGATGAATACAAAAAAGTGATGGATGAAATGCTTGAAATAATCTCAGCCACTGGTACTTACTAGGGGCCTCATCCCTGGCCATGGTTTTTTCCCACCATGCCACCTCAGATTAGACCCAACCATATGCAAATCAGCCTAGGTCCTGCTCCAATAGAAACAGTCGATCCCAAACTGCCAAATCAAGTCCTCTCCAAACTGGTACAGAAGCAAACCAAGACCATTTGCTTAATTGGGCCTCTTCAGTCGGGTGCAGCTAGGTTCAGAATTTAAGACATCTGATAATGTTAAATCAACATAGTGATCTTTCTGCAACATTAGTTGGGCTTGGCACAATCCTTCAAGAATACCTGTTTATTTAAATTAAAGTCCGATGGCACTTTTGATAGGAACTTGGGATTTAGTCTAGGACTACTCTGACCTTATGGAACCCAAGGAAAGGATTCTGATTTATGTATGCTTGATTTATGCTCTCTGTGGGCAGATTGGCAGATTGAAAGCCAATACTGTAGCCACTTTCTATAACAAAAATTTAAACTCAGCCTTGTGGATTGGCTTGAATAGAAACTTCAACAGCTGTGTCAGTATTGTGTTGAGTCTTCATTTGAATGCTGGTGATGGATCTATAGGGGAAAGCTCTAGCAAGACCTTCAAGGGACTATTTAATGATCCTCAGAGAACAGAGATGGTTTATCTGATATTCTGCGAGCTGTGAGAAGGCTGCTAAAAGAACACAGACGGAGCTGTGAGAAAGACCCAATTGGACCAGGTGCAGCAAATAGGGCAAGTTTGGCTGCGACTGTGAAATCACTGTTTAACATCTGATAGTTTATGACCTAACAGGTGCAAATCCACGTGGCATGTCATACTAGGAGGTGGGGTGTCCCACACCCCACTACATAACCCACAACATCCTGTCTTTTGGCTGTGAGCACTCTTTGTAGTGCACTATCTTACTGTTTTTGCGGAAGGCAGCAGAATGTGAGTGAGAGAGCTGTTACACCATATATCCAATTAAAAGAGGAAAGCAAGCAAAAATGGGGTGAGAGCAAGGGCACCCCTTATTTCCTCTAATCTCATAATGATACACACTGATTTCAGCCCCAGAGCAGAGTTCTCATCATGCATGCCACTGGCTCAAATTTGTTTAGCTTATGTGGTTTTTACATTAAGTCTCTGGATTCCTTTGCACTCCAGGAGATGATAGAGTTCTCTTCTGGACCGAGTACAAGCCTTGAATGAGCTGCATATAGGGAAATCAGCCAGAGTGCTCAGTTTGAACTGGCTGCACTGCTACTGGCTGCACAGAGTCACATCCCACCCAGCTAGGCTGGGAGCAGTGAGTGTTAAACCTACAAAGTGTCAAAACAATTGTTGTTGTAGTTTACATTGTGTGGCTTTCATTATTTGCACTAATATTGGCCTCTCTGGGCCATGTGGTCATCTAGTGACACGTCAGTGGTCCCAGAAGTGAAAAAATATCAACAGCCAGATCTAGCCCGAGCCTTACGTGGATCCAACGCCTGTTGTTTTATGGCACCAGTGACCACACCACAGATAGTGACTGGCTCCTCCTTGTGTTATTTTCTAGTAGGTGCCTTGATTCTCTCAGTGCAGGCAGCCAGGCAGTGGGAGCAGCACACAGAATACTTTCCACTCTTTTCCAGCCTTGCTGACCCTCAAAATTGCCAAACTTAATATTGGCCAGCCTGGATGGCCGACAACATCAGAGCACACAACAGCAACATACTCACCTACGCCAACCAGACGCAACTGATATTGTCCCTCTTAGACAAACACCAAGCACAAGGCAAAAATTCAACTCCTGCATGACCTGAATGACCACCTGAATGAAGAACAACTGCCTCAATCTGAAAAAGGATAAGACTAGAGTAGTGATCCTTGGAAAGAATGCCTTGCGGTGAGACTCTGCCTGGTGGCCTACCGACCTAAGACCTACTTCCAACCCACAAGCAAAAATCCTCAGAATCATTATTGACAGCAAGCTGGGCTTGTTCACCCAGGTCAACACTGTAGCCGTGTCCTGATTCCACACCCTAAGAATGCAGAGAAAAATCTACAAGTGGCTACCAAACGACACCAAGAAGACAGCCACTTAAGAACTTATCACCAGCAGACTGGAATATGAAAATACCCTCAATGCAGGAATCGTCCAACAACTCACAAAAAGACTACAGACAAACCAGAATGCAGCAGCCAGACTTGCCCTCAACATCCCACACCAGTCTCACATCACCCCACACCTGAGGGAACTCCACTTGATCCCAATACACAAGAGTACACAGTTCAAGCTTCTCACCCACACATACAAAGCAAAACACAACGCAACACAGGCTCAGCCTACCTGAACAGCCATGTACATTTCCACCAACCCTCCAGGCACATACGCTTAGTGGAACTCTACAGTAGCACATATTGCACGCACACACAAAGCAGGTCAGGAGGTCATGCCTTCTCATATATCGTTTCTAAAGAGTGGAACAACCTCCCTAAACACATCAGATCCTCTTCTCAACTTCTGAAAGAAGCTGAAAACCTGGCTCTTCGTATAATCCCCTTGAGGCTAGCATCACACACCTGCGAAGAGCCAGGATACCCTCAAGGGTGATAGTGCCTTATAGATATACACGTAAGATATATATATATATACTGGTTGACTTGAAGTCATTAACTTATCCGTAGCTAGGGTTGCCACCTGGCCAGTTTTTTACTGGCATAACCAGTATTTTAATGTCCAGGCTGGTACTAAAATTAGAAAAATCAGATAAAGTTGGTATTTTTTCTCCTTATCGGTACACACTTTAAACAGTAAAAAGTAGAAGAAAACATTATCAAATGTGTTCTACAATTGCCCTAATGACCCCTGACTGATAATTAAAGTAAACAAAGACAGAAAGGCCATGTTAAAAATAATGCAAAAACCACAGTTGATGGACAGAATGCAGAACAATGTCATACATTCACCCCAGTACAGAGATCTGGGCCCAAATCCATTGTTTTTTTGCACTCCAAACCACCCCAGTTCAGACATGGCCAAATGCAAATCAGTCTGACTCTGTGCCTCATGGGAACAGCCCAGCCCGAACTGCCAAGCCATGCCTTCCCTGGACCGGAAACAAGCTTCCGAGGACCGGTTTCTGGCATTCCAGCCGTCTTCAGCCCGGCTTGCTTGAATCCAGTGGTGTGGAGTGCATGAGACTCACGTCTGAGCATACCCATCCCACTCGGGGTGACAAATGCAAAAACCACAGTTGATGGACAGAATGCAGAACAATGTCATACATTCACCCCAGTACAGAGATCTGGGCCCAAATCCATCGTTTTTTTGCACTCCACACCACCCCAGTTCAGACATGGCCATATGCAAATCAGTCTGACTCTGTGCCTCATGGGAACAGTCCAGCCCGAACTGCCAAGCCATGCCTTCCCTGGACCGGAAACAAGCTTCCAAGGACCGGTTTCTGGCATTCCAGCCGTTTTCAGCCCAGCTTGCTTGAATCCAGTGGTGTGGAGTGCATGGGACTCACGTCTGAGCATACCCATCCCACTCGGGGTGACAAATGCAAAAACCACAGTTGATGGACAGAATGCAGAACAATGTCACACATTCACCCCAGTACAGAGATCTGGGCCCAAACCTTGCTCACTTTGCCACTGGATTCAAGCAATGCCAGAAACCGGTCCTCGGAAGCTTGTTTCCGGTCCACGAAAGACATGGCTTGACAGTTCGGGCTGGACTGTTCCCATGTGGCACAGGGTCAGACAGATTTGCATATAGCCATGTCTGAACTGGGGTGGCAGAGTGGGCTAAAGAACGGTGATGGATTAAACCCAGATCTTTTGACTGGGTGTGAGTGTTTGATTGATTCAGATGCTACGTCCATCACCACCCCCTTTTGTACCGCTTTTGGCTGCCATAAGTGTGGCAGGGTATGCTCAGACGTGAGTCCCTTGCTCACTCTTCCACTGGATTCAAGCAAGCCGGGCTGAAGACGGCTGGAATGCCAGAAACCGGTCCTCGGAAGCTTGTTTCCGGTCCAGGGAAGACATGGCTTGGCAGTTCGGGCTGGACTGTTCCCATGAGGCACAGGGTCAGACTGATTTGCATATAGCCATGTCTGAACTGGCGAGGCAGAGTGGGTTAAAGAACGGTGATGGATTAAACCCAGATCTTTTGACTGGGTGTGAGTGTTTGATTGATTCAGATGCTCCATCCATCACCACCCCCTTTTGTACCATTTTTGGCTGCCATAGGTGTGGCAGGGTATGCTCAGACGTGAGTCCCTTGCTCACTTTGCCACTGGATTCAAGCAAGCCGGGCAGAAGACGGCTGGAATGCCAGAAACCGGTCCTCGGAAGCTTGTTTCCGGTCCAGGGAAGACATGACTTGGCAGTTCGTGCTGGACTGTTCCGATGAGGCACAGGGTCAGACTGATTTGCATATAGCCATGTCTGAACTGGGGTGGCAGAGTGGGCTAAAGAGCGGTGATGGATTAAACCCAGATTTTTTGACTCGGTGTGAGTGTTTGATTGATTCAGATGCTCCGTCCATCACCACCCCCTTTTGTACCATGTTACAAATAAGTGCAGATGATTTAATATAAAGTTCTAATTAAGAAACATGTCCCGACCTTTGCAGAATCTCAAAAACTGAACAGATGGCCAATATTGTTCTCTTGGAAAGGTGCCAACCCTATCTGCAGCTCTCCAGTAAAGGTGTATCGGGGGATAGGGGGTGCCTCCATACCCTCTCTGGCGGTGGTAGAGGCCACACTTTAAAAGAACCTGGATAGGAGATCTGATCGGGACAGATCACGGAGAGCCTGCCAGCACGATGACGAAAACAGCAGCAATCAGCCCTGTCAGAAGCGCAGAGTAACTACAGACAGAGCATATTTGGCATGAGAGGAACAGTGAACAGCAGTGTGACATACAGCACTGAAACACCATCCAAGTCCAAGAGTAGACTTGCCTGGCGGGCGCCTCAGCTTTCCTGCCATCAGCACAGCACAAAATTTGCAGCACAGTGTCCCCCTGGCACACCTTTTTTTTAAAAAAAATATTTTTTTTTCAAATGTTATAGAAATACACAATCCAAAATAGGCATTATGGTCACTCATTTCAGATATCACGGTCAGGATATAGTTGTCAATTGTATACAATATAATATTGAAAAGTTTAGTACACATAAGCAGACACTTAAGTACATCATTTGTAAAGAAAAGAGCACAACAAAAACCCCAGTTGTCCTAAAGTCTATTACTGCAGGCTGGAAGTCTGGCCCGCATCATTCCAGGGTCTTCCTCTAGGGCCTCCAACCTATAGTAGGCCCTTCACCATCCTAATATCTTATAGAACTTACGGGGACACCCCTACTACTGCACATTACTTTTTCAGCCGCCATGTAAAGGTCCATCCCCCATTTCCATTCTTGCATTGAGTGTACCTCTGACGCTCCTAGGGTTTGGCAGCGTCTCTCTTGGCCACCATGAAAGCCAGGGAACTATAAAGTAGCTGAAAACGTGGAACATCTACGTAACTGGGGATTCTTAACAGGACAAATTTCAGCTCAAGCAGGGGAGAGACCCCCAAAATAGCAGAAAGTTCTTGGAAGATTGCTGTCCAATATGATTGTATGCAGAGCGTGTGAATGAAAGTACCCATAGCGACAGCGCAGAGCAAGCAGTTCACGGTAGGCACCCTCCCAAAAGTATGGGGTTTGTGATACTCATAATAGACCTTATGGAGTATTTTGAACTGTATGAGACATAGTCGTAATTTCATAGCTACCTCCCGCAGGTGCATCAACACCGCAGCCCAGTCTGTCTTTAAGTTCGCCTACATCCTGCTGTCACCTCCCACCATGTTGTGGTTAATTGTTTTGTACATGGAAGAAATTGCTCCTCTCCCCAACTCTTCCATTAATATTCGGTCCCCCAGCAGGGCATATTCGGGTAACTCTGTCCCTTCTATCCCTTCGGCACAACAGGCGTTGGGTGTCCTTTAAAAATTGCGTTTGTGTATATGATATTCCCTCTGTAGCAAGGAGAAGGGCATGATGTCTCCCTGTTGAAGGCTCTCACCCACCTTGGAGATCCCTATAATATCCCACTATTCGAAGACTTACACTTTTTGAGCTCTCTCACCCAGGTCCCTTTCCAGAGGGTTGATTCTCTGGTGATCTTACGAGCCCGACCAAGAGCCTTCGTTGCTTTATCCCACACTGCCAATGCGACCAATGTTGCCAGCTGCTGTGCCCAAGAGCCCCTCCCCGTAAAGATAATGTAGGAACGTTCTTCTTTCTAACTGGGCCCGTTCAAGGCAAAATGTGGGGTGAACCCACGTACTTTATATCTAATTACTTATATTCATCATCTGAGCTGCCAGGTAGTAACCTTCAATATCCGAGCTAGCCCTCAGTTATATTGGTTACGTTGTAATGTTTGGAGCGCGATTCATGGGTGGCACCCATCCCACATCAAGGTCCTCAATTCTCCATTAATCTTAGCAAACACTAGTATTCTGTAGTGTATAGAGGAGTTTGGGGCGCCTAACCATATAAAACAGGGCCACCCGCCCATCACGGTCAGAGGCAAGTCCCTCCATCTGGCAGCATCAGCCTGAAAAGCTGTGAGCACCCTCCCAACGTTGCGACCAATGTAAAGTTCCCTCTGGGCTGTTATAAAGGTCACCACGTGTTGGGAACCATTGTCTACCACCCGCAGGCCCTGTGTCAGCGGTAATAAGTCTGGGAGGCCACTAGGGGTATATGGCAAGGATTTGCCCAATTAATCTTATAGCCTGAATGGGCCTTGTATTCCCCCAACAGTTGAAAGTGCATCAGAATTGTGGTCACCGGATTGGTTATATAAAGGACAATATTGTCCGCGTCTAACAATATTTATTACTCCTAGTCTCCGGGGTAGACATACGAAACCATTCAACTCCAGGGTGCAAACGCACCACACAAGCCAGAAGTCCAGCGTTAGGGCGAATAAAAGCAGGGATAGGGTAAAGCCTTGCTTCATCTCACTACCTATTGGAAATTCTACCAATGTTCTCATATTAATCTGTACAGCAGCAACTCAACTCTTGTAGAGCATTGCTACCCACTTCCTAAAGTGGGGGCCAAAGCCAAATTTCAGAAGTGTCTGTTCAAGGAATGGCCAGTGAACCGCATCGAAAGCTTTCTCAGCGTCTAGGGAGAGAAAGACATGAGGTATGGAGCACGCTAGTACTGTGTTTAAGCAATTGTGCGTGCGTCTCAGATTGAGGCCTGCCAGGTCGACTTGCCAGACATGAATCCCGACTGGTCCCTATGTATCAGAGGGGGTGATTACATGTAAGTCGAGTGGCCAGGATGGTGGCCAGTAGTTTAGTCTCAACATTAATCAAGGAGATTGGGTGGTAAGAGTCGATCCATTCCCTGGGTTTCCTGTCCTTGTGAAGAACCACAATAGTGGCTCTCCGTCGATCTGGGTGGACCTCCCCCAAGTCTTGGGCTTCTAGAAACAGATTCAGCAAATGGGGCCAGAGGATATTCGCATACTTTTTGTAAAATTCTGCAGAGATCTCATTGGTTCCCAGGGTTTTCCCCATACTCAGTTTAGAGACCACGGCTCACATTTCATCCAGTGTCAACTCTTCTTCAAAAGAGTCGCAGGCTTCCGCATCTTACACCAGGGAGGGAATCATGGCTAAATATTGTGAAATAGCATCCGGGTAGTGAAGCAATCTAGTTTTATAAAACTCTTCATAATAGCAGGCAAATTCACCAACAATGCGGGGGTCGGTGTCACAAATGACCTCAGCGGGACTGCGAATTGTCTACTCCCAGTGAGCTTCCTGTTCTTTTCTACACCAGGAGCCTACTGGCTTTGTCTCCTGTTTCGTAAAGATGATGCAACATAGCCATCTTCGGTTTCCTGGCCCCTTCTTGTGCTAAATCCCTATATTCTGTCGGTAGAGTCACAAACCCACTGGCACACCTGATTTAAAGACGCACGCTGCTGGATAAGGCTGCCTGACAGTCATTTATAGCTACCACAGGCAGTATCGCATTTGGCAAAAAAATTGCCCAATAATAGGTGGTCAAGGCGTGGCAGAGGAAAGGGGTGGAGTCACGAGGCAGAGCTTGAAAAGTAGAGTCTGACAGTCGCTGTATACACTTATTAAAGAAACAACCGTTGCAAATAAATTGGCAACAAGGATGTGACAAAAATCTGTTCTAGCTTACTTAATTTGTCACAAAGATGCTGCATTTCAAAACATCTTACAGGGCATTGCTGCAGGGATCCTTGTGTGACCAGAAATTTTGAGGGGGCAATAATAGTGGCAAGACAACTCTGGTGGTTAAGGCAGTGCTGGGAGAGTTCTGTTTTTGTCCAGTCACATTACCTTCTAATGTATATTAGTACATTAATGTGTCTGATGCAGACAACCCCAATCATTGCAATAGATTTTATATCCTGACTTTGTACTTCTCTCAATTCAGTTGGCCAAGCCTTGGTGTGGCTTTATCAAGGTGTGGTCATGCCACACCTTGACCCCCAGTGTATGCATTCCTGGAATAATTTCCCCCAAAATCCAGCACTGCCTATGGTAATCCTAAATTACTGCCAGTCAGTCTAAGCCAACAGAGAGTGTCTTCAAATCCAGTGTGCCAGGGGGCCACTGGGCTGCACACTATCTGACGCCGTGCAGATAGCAGGCAGGCTGAGGCGCCTGCCAGACAAGCCTACTTTTGGCCTTGGGTGGTGTTGCAGTGCGGTCTGTCACACTGCTGCCCTCAGGTCCTCTAAGGCCAACTCTGCTCTGTCTGTAAATGCTCAGCACTTCTGACAGGTAAATCTTAGCATATAAAATCTACACGTATAGATGATATGCGATTCTGACCCCTTCTAACCCTCTTTTTTTGATAAGTAACATTTCCTGTACATTTATGGGTGGTAAAATTCCAATGGGTACGTATGTCACTCGGAGCCCCAAATCTGCTCTAATTATCCTTTGGCCAATGTTCTTGTTTTTGCGCATAGCAAATAAAGGCTTTCCAGTCGGCGAATCAAGCTCTGTGAGGAGGTGCCAATTTGTTAAAATGATTTTTTTGTATTTGTTTGTATGGGGACCAAACGTGGTGACATACGTACCCATTGGAATTTACCACCGATCAGAGGACACAGAAAGTGTGGGAATTGTTCTGTCTGCTGCATGACGATTGAAGGCCACGAGTTCACACACGATGGCATCAAATGGATGCATAACGAATTTACAAACTGTAAAACAAAAAACACTATTTATGCCATCAAATGCCCTTGCCCCCTAATATATATTGGGAAAATGACTCAACAGGGGAACCAACGAATTGTGCAACATAGATCGCGCATTAAGAATCGCGTCCTGACCGCCCCGATGGTAGAGCATTTCATCCCAAAGGATCATTCAGAAAGAGACTTCCAATGGACTGTATTGTCCGGTATTAAATCGCCTCCATGTGGAGGACATCTGGAGAGCATATTGGCGAAAAAGGAAGCATACCTGATTCTAAAATTTCATTGCACTACCAGAGGTTTGAATGATCAGACTGAGCTCAATCAGACATTAACCTGAACATTGGCCTATGACTCCCGGAATGGCCCCCTTAAAATATATCAGTTCATGCAACCCACGTCGGAACTACATGTCCCATAATCCTACAGACCATCCAAGAGGAAGGAAGCACTGAGAAAAGCAGCGCCAGCACGAGCAACGCATGTTGGGTGCTTGCGGAGAGACGTCGCATCTGGTACATGCCGAAAGGAATCCTGGCAAGAAGTGAGTAAAGCGTAATGCGCCTCTAAACATGACAGTTTGACAAGGAAAGGGGCTGAAACGCGAGCGCACACCGAGATTGTTTTATGGAACAACAAAAAATGCCCAAAATTCGTCTAAAGCGGACCCGACTATCCCGCACCATGGAAATGCCTTTGATTTATCGTAATGGGTTTAAACAAGCGCGCATGTGATAAATGATTAAGCTAAAAAATAAACAATGCTCAATCCCCGCTTTAAAAGTGGTCACAGGTCTATGCAACATTGCACATTGCTAGAATCACGCATAAATGAATATTCCGTTCCGGCAGCAGAATATCATAATTGAAACCCTCCCGTGCTTAATGTCATTAGGAAAACATGAAGCCTTAATCCATAAAGAAGACGCCTCTCCTTGGACGAAGAGGAATCACTTAAAAGAGTAAGAGGAGTGTTCAAAAGAGCTCTTTCTTGTATACAGTGAGCTAAGTATTATGGCTAAAATATACGCAACAATTTGCTTGTAGGGTGAATCGATTGTGCCCAAACCATCCGCAACTTGTCTACGTGTAAGAACCAGCGAATAAGTGATAAGTCACCTGTAGAAATCCATGAAGACTCAAGTAAGCCATTTCTCTCTCTTTTTTTAAAAAACATGACAGAGCAAACAACCACTTAAAATGTCAGACTCACAATATTAATACACATTCAATTCATTTACTTATGTTTAGGCATAAAAGATAGCAAAACAAGAGAACTTCACCGCAACTTATGAAGGTACTTTTATATACTAAATTCGCGAGAACATAGGGACAGATGAAGACAGGCAGTGTGCAACTTTTTGATACATTATTGTTTTGTTAACCAATAGGATTGCACCGTGGTCCAAAGCCCTGATGATAATTTAACACCTTGGGTGCTTGAGAGATTCCCCTCCTGTGCTGCATTCCCTGAATCCCCATTGTTCATGACGAGCTCAGCTCGTCATGAGCACAGCTCAACCGTGCCTCATGACGAGCTGAGCTCGTCATGAGCAGCGATGGGGTTAAGAAACCGGGGGATTAGAAACGCGTTGGCACGCACAAAATACCTGCGAGGGACTAACATCGATTGAGACTCTAATTGAGGGTGGTGATACACAAAACATACCCCAAGAGCAAATTGTACTTTATAGTATTTTGTTCCCGCATGTTTGTCTGTTTTGGCGCCTTACTGAATGTTTATAAGAGAATAATCTTATCGCTTGCAGACACAATCGAACTTTTGACTGGTGTAGTCATATGATATGAATGTAATGTTTTTTTCATACATGTTTTTTCTAATGAATTCATGAAAATACTAATTTATAATTTTCTCTGCACTGTTTTAAAAATGTACACTATTACGAATGAAATGTGTATTCCTCTCATGCACTTTAAAATATGAATTACACTTAAAAAATGAAGATGAACAAATACAATCATTGAAGTATAGTACAATGACTAATTGCATTGTATGTGAAATCTGCAGAATTCAGTAGCAGTATCAGAATTGGTGGCCAGGAGCTTTTTGAGTAAAAAATGTTCTAAACGTCCTTCCAGGCCCCCATAGTGAACGTAACCCCTATAGTGTAAACAGTGCTGATTCAAACAGGAGACTTGCACGATTTTAGGCCCAAAATTGCTTTCTTTTTAGGTGTCCCTACCTAAAATCTCCCTTCTTTTTAATGCAAGTCAATGGGGAAAATAAATTCCTCCAGTTTTATTTCAGAATCTCCCTCTTTTAATGTTCTAAATGTTGGCATGTGTGCTTGCGACCACTGGGCCAAGCCTACCAAGGGCAGTACCAGGAACAGAGGATATAAGACTTTTTCCTCTGGAAACAAAGGTAGATTTTGGGTTTAAACAGCAGTTGCTTCAGGCTGCACCTGCTGGAGGCAGGCCATATTCGAAACGTGCAACTGTTTCAATTTGTTCCATCAGCTAAAAGTTTGCCTAGGTGTTGCCTAGCAACATACCCTTCAAGACCCCAAAGGGCCAAGGCTCCACCAGGAGGAAACGCGCGTTCACCTGCAGCCTCAGTGGGCAGCACCAGAAGGAGTTAGGATTGCTGTCAGTAGTTTGCACCCGTCTTGATGTGGTGCTGGTCTCAAGCTGTTCCTTTGGGCTTGTGTTACCAGTGCTGCCATCAGCCTTGTAGGCAGTCACAGTTGGCACCCTCTTTTTTCCATTTACAATTGCTAAATGTAAAAATGGCAGAGTGTATTTGCCCGTAGATTTTACATTATCAAACCGTAACCACCAGTAGATATTCATTTGCTTGGGACAACAGGAATAGGATCAATGCCACCTACCAGTATAGCGGATGCATCTAGGGTAAACAGTCTAACGAGTGGATGTTCCAATATCTCAAAGGAACCAACTGCCATTACTTCCAAAAATACTTTTATATTGGAATTACAAAGGTTCCGCACGAGGAACAGACAAAAATTCAGAAAAGAGCATGCACCAAGAAAACAAGAAGGGGAAAATCAAGATCGATAAACAAGGGAACGGGAGGGTGTCCCCACCAGATCTACATCACAGAACCAGAAATCAGGCACACTAATGTATGTGATATTGACAATACTGACAATTATTTTGTTGTGATTAATCATGTACTTAACACTACAGAAATAAATTTGTTGAGCAAGGGTCTGGGTTTTTGTCCTTCTGCCTCACCTAGATTTACGGACTTACATATAGATTGTTTTAAGTTTGTACAGAAACTGAAACTGCAGAAATGATTTGTTCGTAAATCAACACATACACTGGCACATCCAGGAGAGAATGGAACTACTATCAGGGACCTTAGGGATATTCTCACCTTGCTCTCCCAGGATGACCAATCCGTACCCCAGACGATTCAGGATTTATTGAATGAGTTGGAATAGGTTCTTTTTTGGGTAACGTCAGTGGTCTACTTTTACTCCTTGCTTGCCATCTGACAATGTCATTGACAGATTTTTCCAAGAAGTAACTACGGATTTGTACAAACTCGAAGACAAACATACAAGGCTAAAATACATCACCACACAGGAAAAACAAGCATTGCTTTCTCTAAAGAATGATAAATCCATTGTGATTAGAGAGGCTGACAAAGGGTGTAATGTTGTTCTCATGAATAAAACAGATTACATAATAAAAATCAATAACTGACAGATACATGAGATGAGCGTATCAGAAATTGAATAGTATTGCCTTGAAGGACACCAATGTCCATTTTGAAGCCAGTTTGAAACATTGGCGGGATTTATGTTTAATCTCAAACCCTGAACTTGCTGAAAGTGTTTTTTTAGTATGGTATAACAAGGCTACTAAAATTGACAAAGTGAGACCAACTCCTCAGAACTCTGTCATCCAACCACTGCTTGGGGCAGAAGCCGTCCCCTCCTAGGGCCGTCTGCACTGAGAAATGTTCCAGAGTTGCTAGCCTCCCCGCTTACACAGAAAATCAGCACAAAGCACTGTCAGCCCATCTCTTCGCACTGCATCATCACCTGCTCACGGGGGACCGTCAACACAAAGCTCCAGCCTGCCCATTTACGACGCCCAGCCTGATCTTCGAGCCATGCAGACAGAATCCTGTGACGCTCTCCTTGCTACCTTCTCCAAAGTGAACGGGACTCTAGGCACAACACTTGAGCAGGTAACATTTCAGTGAGATTAGTCAGGGACAGTATCCTACCTGCGCTCCATTGCGGTTTGCATTGAGAGAGTTTGGCTTGGTCCAGTGTGACCAGACAGCCGCTGTTGATGATTTGTGCTTTTAGGCAATATTATACACTTTATTCTTTAAAAAAGTCATAACTCCGGTTCTATTGATTGGAGTTTTGTTGTTTTAATCTTCTTTAATTTATTAAATATAACTCAATTGTTCTAACCTGGTGTGGGATCCTTTTTGTGTGTTTTCACTTTAAAACTGTTTGAATTGTTGCACAAATACTTTACACATTGCCTCAAAATAAAGCCTGACTGCTCTGTGCCAAGCTACGTGTGTGTGTGGGGGGGGGGACGGGGGGGGGGTATGGATGACCCCAGGTTAATTTGGGGCTTGCTTGTGCCTTACTCTGACAATCATTTTGGTTGCTGCGTAAGAAGGGCTCACATCCCTACACTATTGCCCTGCCAATGGAATTAGATGTTTCCAATCCACACTGTATTGGGGATTTCGCTGTGTCCAGGCCATCAGCAATGACTTGGGTAGGAGCCACACAGGCTTATTCAGGGGCCATGAGGAACAATTGTGCCACCAAATCCCAGAAAGTGTGGGAGTAGCAGCCCAGGAGACAAGCTGTATCAACCAATTGCAGGGCCAACCTGGTGGAGGGAAAGATTGTTTTTCCAAATGTGTCCAGACTCTGTCTTGAGGGACAGTGGGGAAAGCCTCTGAAGAACAAGTTACTTATCTATTGGTAACGCCTTTTCTGGTAGAGACTCAATCTAACAGCAGAATCCTCGCTTTTTAAATACCTCTAGATGTCGGACTGGACTCAGAAAATATTTGCAAGTACTGTCCCCACAGCACTGAGAGGTGGCGTTGTGTGACACCACAGTCCCACTTACGACTCTGTCTCGTACGCTTGTGATGTCAGCCTCTGCAAATGTACATTGCCTGCCATGCTGGCATCAGTTTCTTTCTGTACTCCATTTGTACCAACAGACATGAAGTCTTAAAAAAAACTTTTTTTGCAAAACAATGTACAGATTTTTCTAGTAATAGAAACATTTTAGAGACCGCTCCACAGAAAGGGGAGGTAGGAGGGCAGGTGAAGAGTCTGCGGTTAGATAATCTCTCTACCGGAAAAGGAATTACCAAAGGTAAGTAATTTCTTCGGATATAGACATCGAACAACATATTTCTTACCTTTTGAATCGATGGATACCAGTGTAGTACCTTCCAGGTGGTGGGTCTGTGGAATGGTTCAAATTAAAAAATCTCATAGAATAGACTGGGCTAAATGCCCTTCCTCCTGACTTGGTCATCCAGGCAACAATGTTTTGTGAATGTATCCAAGGATGTCCACATTGCCGCCATACAAATATACAAAACCCATACACCTGGCCATAGCAGGTGCTTTTGGTGCTTGTTTCTTAGCTAGGCCATAACAGATTTTATTTCATAAGACAATCCATCTCTATACAGTTTTCTTTTGCACTGCCTTTCCCTTTATAACTCCAGAAAAAGGAACAAAAGTTGTTCATCCTGTCGGACTTCCTTAGTTTGCATCAGATAAAAACTGATAGTGATCTTAGGATCTAGATAATGTAATCGTTCTTCCTATTGTGAGAGATGAGGCGGTCCATAAAAATATGACAAAGTAATAGATTTTCTACATGAAAAGGTGTTACCACTTTAAGGAGGAATTCCGCCTTTGTTCGAAGGACTAGCTTATCAAGAAAAAAAATAAACATAAGGAGGCACTAATGACAAAGCTTGATGCTCACTTTCTCGCCTAGGAGATGTAATAGCTAAGGAACACAATGTTCAGTGTCAACAGCCTTAAAAAACACCTAAGCTGAAAGGGCAGCTAAATAACCTTTAACTATGGGCACAGCCAGTCCTTTGTGTGCCAGAGATAAATAAAACAAGAGAATAGAGAGGGACGCTTGTAAGGGTTGGATGTAACATAAGGAACACCACGCCACAAATTTCTTCCAAGGACCAGTGTAAACGGTTTTTGTAGTTGGCCCTCACAATCACGCTGAGCACTTCCGGAGGAAGATCGTATGTCAAGAACTGCTACAGTTATATCTCCATGCATGATGGTGTAAATTGCTCTGGTTCGAGTGGAGAACTCTTCCTTGCTGCTGCAACAGGAGATCCTCCCGAAGAGGCAATTGAATTGGAGGACTGATGCTAACTGCCAGAATTTATGGGTACCACACTCTCCTTGCCAGCCCAGAACCACTAAGAGGAATTGGGCCCCATCTCTCGATCTTCTTGAGCACTCTAGGCAGGAGAGGTAGTGGCGGATAGGTATGCAGGGGCCCCAAACCTCAATACATGCGGATAGCATCCCCTAGGGAGGACTGCCTTGGGAACTCCAACATGAAAAATTCTGTACATTGCACAGTCTCTACGGTGGTGAATAGATTGAGCCAGGGCTCTCGCCGTCTGTGGAAGATACCCCGTACCACCTCAGAGTATAAATGCCATGAATCTGGGCCAACATAAGCATTTTGAGCTTGTCTTTCCTCAAAAAGAAGTTCAGAGGATCTAAATGGGACAAATTTCCTTTTTAGGTATAAGAAAATAGGAGTAACAATCAGTTCCCATCTCTAAAACTGGGACCCTCTCTATCGCCCCTCCTTCCCCTTTTGCCAAGAAAACCTGAACTTCTTGAAGAATAGATTAATGGTCCTCTGTTGCAAAGTCATCCTGTGCCCTGGGCACTCCCCAGATTTTGGCTGATTGATACTGGTGGTAACTGAGCCTGACTGACCCTGGGCTCTGCCTGACCAGGGCCAGTGCTATGCTGAAAGAGACACAATAGAATACAGTTAAAAAACCTACATACACTAGGGTGCACAATGGTATGGTGTGGTACCCCTGTGATTGGCATGACCTACCCTATAGGACCCTTTTATATAATAGGGCAGGGGGAGTGAGACTGCCTAGAAGTCCATAGTACCCTAGGGCATGGCAGTTTAGAGGCCAGCAGCATTTTTTGCACTTGCATGTGTGCACTGCTGAAGCCTGAGGTCAGTTTAATAGCAGCCCTGGGTGCCAGGACTGCTTTTAAAAAGTAAATTGTGACCAAACTCGACTTTGGGGTTTGGGGCACTTAAAAATGGATAACCTACAATGTTTTGGCATATTAGGAACCCCCAGGGTCTCCCCTAGGAGTCCCAGGGGTGGGGGTGTATAACGTACACCCATATAAAATGAGTTTTATATGCCCTAGGTTAAGTCAAATTTCACATTTCACTCCCCACATTGTGGTAAAGTGCTGCTCAAATTCAACTTTGATGCTAGAAAATACGGTGGAGGGAAAAACTGCAATATTTCTACAGATTCAGAACCCCTAAAGTATCCCATAGTTGCACATGGGGTGGAGTTCCTGTAGATATAAGACAAGTACTTATAAAATATGTTTTTCTAAGTCCTAGTGCTGGAGAAATGGCATTTTTCCCATTGCAAATCCCCTGCTACATAGGTTAAAATGATAGGAAGTTATTGATTAATAACTCTTGATAGGAGAGGGCTAGAAATACCATTCAAAGACTTCCCAGAATGGTATTAATAAATCCAACAATATCATATTGTTGAATTCCTCCTAAAGTGTACATACAAGTAGTTATAAGACTTTCTTGTTTATAAGTCCAAATTCAGCCTTTCAGTGGTCTGCCCTGATTGGTCAGAGTTAAGTGTATTAGCCAGGCTGCCTTAAAGAGGTGATAAAGAGACCCTGGGGTTAACCAGTTCTGCTGGAAGGGCAGTGTGCTGTTCCATAGGAATGCAGGGTCAGGGGGAGGAGTCGTAAACTATGTTCTACATAAAGGAGAGTAGAGACCAGTGTCATTTACAGCTCAGAACTTTCCCACCTTAGGTAGCTGGCAGGATTAGGGAAGGTATGAGCAGATGCAGGGGGAAGAGTCTAAGTAAATTAGCCATCCTAGGGGTGTGTTTAGCCAGCTCTTACCTCCTTGCTGGAAAATCAGCCTTTATGGATTTGGAAGATTTGATGCACTCTGGGACAAAAGAATTCCACACTCAACAGA
Organism: Lissotriton vulgaris; assembly: GCF_964263255.1. Taxonomy (NCBI): domain Eukaryota; kingdom Metazoa; phylum Chordata; class Amphibia; order Caudata; family Salamandridae; genus Lissotriton; species Lissotriton vulgaris. The sequence goes on from NC_141691.1 coordinate 1,754,452,917, forward strand.
ATGTGGTCATATATTGGAGGGGTTACCCTGCTCCCATTGGTCAGAGGTGACCTCCTGCTTGACCCAGAGAATTAGGTATAAGTATCTGAGAGGGGCAGAGCCCTCCAGATCTGCTGCTTGAAACTTACTGAAGCAAGAAGTGCCCTCTTGAGAAGCTTTGCTGTGCAAAGATTTCTAAGACTTGACCTCTGAAGACTGCACCATCTGAAAGTACAGCCCTGTGGATTATCTTGCTGAAAAAGAACTAAAGAGTGGACTCCCTGAAAGCTACAGGTTAAAAGAGCTCACCAACTAAATCTACTCCGTGGAGAACCACTAGTGGATTTGTAAGGGTTTTATACCAGTGGGTTGTGGGAACTGAAGTCCTCAACTTTCAAGGACCATCTTGGAGCTTCCAGAACCTTGGAGTTCGTTTGAGATACTTTGGGACCCCTTGAAGAACTTCAGGAAGAATTGCAAAAAGTTTGGAGAACTTTGGGAAATTTTGAAAAAAGCTCCATAAGGGACCAGCTCAACCTGGTCAGCCAGGCCACCTGCCTTCAACCACGAGTCGGCCAAGCCAACTAGTTTTGTCCCGCTAAAAGCTCCATTGCTCCAACTTCCAAAGATTGATCGGGACTAGAAGAAAACTGAAGCCGGCGAACCCTCACCGGATCTGGCTACATAAGGAGCATCGAGAGACCACACGAGAAAAAGCTTCAGATAAGTTTCTAAGTACGCTTGTAGAAAAGGTGACCAGGAGCACCCGCGAACGACAAGCCGCCTGTCTTCCATCGCGTGCATGCCTGGATTTCTGGGTTGCCCCGCTGAAGCGATCTTGAAACATTTTCTATGTCTGCTCCAGGAAAGTTGACCGGGAGCTCGTTGAAAGGCAAGCCGGCGAACCCTCACCGGATCCGTACTAGCTGGGAGCTTTGAGGGCCCTCGAGAAGAAATGCTCCAGAAAAGTTTCTAAGTGTGAAGGTAGAAACTGAGACCGGGACCTGCCACAAGCTGTAGCCGCTCAGGGCTCCATCGCTCCCAGCCTGAAACTTTGGCTTTGGCCCGGTCTATCGCAAGCATGTATCACAATATGGTGCTATAAACTTCTAAGTGCTATATTTTATTAAGACTTTGAAAATTAATATCTCCGGTTCCCTACATTGGATTTTTGTTGTTTTGGTGTTGTTTTAAAGAGAAAAATATTTCCTATTTCTATAAAATGGTGTTGGATTTTTATTATGTGTCGTATCTTGAGTATTTACTGAATTGGTGTTTTTAAATGCTTTACAGACCTGTCTTAGAAGATAAGCCTGCCTGCTCGCAGCCAAGCTACCAAGTGTTGAGCATAGAAATAATTTTCTAAGACCTATGCTGAGTCCTACCATGTGTTACTGACCTTATTGCCAGTGGCAGACCTACATTTGCCCCTACCAATAACCCACTTTCCAACATCCTCCAACATATGTTTTAGTAATGGAAGAATGTCCAAAGGGAATGACTGAAAAAGGTAGGGAATATCCTTGTGTCACGATCTGGAGCACCTATTTATCTGACGTTATGCTCCTTCATGTTGGACAGTAATCAGTGATGCAACCCTCAACTAGCTTATTGCGAAGTACCAAGGTTTACTCAGAGAGACTTTGACGTTGCTGCAGAAGGGGAGGCTGGAGTTTGGGCAGATAGGTTTTTTAAAACTTCTTTTTATTATTCACTGCTTCCAGCTTATCCATAACGAGGAACATGCACATACATTTTACAACATCTATAACCCACAAGCAACCAATGCTTTTAATCCAACATCCCACTATTTGTACTCGGTCTCACTACCTATGAGCCGAGTTACTCACATTTTTAGCAACACTATAATATTTTTGTTAACGAGAAAACCAGCATCTTAAAACAACAGAGGAACAATGATAATCATAGTAGGGAATCTGGATTCCCCCCTCCCATCCGACCTCCACCCCCCTGCCTCCACCCTTGTGGCAGTGACAGACAGGCTGCACAGTAGTTCTTAACATAAGTAAAAAACTAGCAGTGCACCTTTAACCGATTTATGAGTCATATGTTTAAGGTGTGAGAGGGCGCCTGCGGCGATGTTACCTCAGCGGGTATTGTGGTGGACCCAGTGCTTGGTGAACTATGTATACTCTCATTCTCACCCTCATTCTCTACTGTGGACATTTGCGTCAACATTTGTCCCCATTCCAGGATATCACCCTCCGCTTTCTCATCAATCTGTACTGTTTTGAGACGACATTCTTTAGCTACCCCCCATTCTCGCAAGTCATCTTTCCATTTTTTCCACTTGGGTGGTGCAGGGCGTATCCAGTGGATCGCTCTCCGCCGCTGCGCCAGGACCAGCCCCAGTGGCGCAAACCTATAGCATATCCTAGTCCCTTTCTTGGGCGTTGGTAGCCCACTCAAAATACAGCACTTTATGGAGGTGTCGATCCGTACAGCCATGGCCATGCCAAGGGACAACACCACCTGGTGCCAATACCGTTGCAGGCGCAGACAATCCCAGACCATGTGTATGAACGTGGCGGGGTCTGTGCCACATCGCGGACACGCAGAAGACAACCCCGGAGTGAACCACGCTAAGCCCGAAGGGGTCAGGTATGTGCGGTGTAAATAATAGAATTGGATTAACTTTAACTGTGCATTACTTGTAGCTTCCGCTACCTGTGCAAGTGCTTCTTTTCACTCACCGTCCGGCAGCAAGACGGGTAAGTTGTTGTCCCATCTAGCCCTGATCATATCTAGAGGCGACCCCCAGTCCTTCTTTAATGTCTTATATATGCGGGAGATAAGCCCACGACATGAGCCAGGGTCTAGCAATGTTACCAATGTGCAGGACTCTCCAGGCTCATTGGGAAATGCTGTCCACATCTCCGGTACTGTGCGTAATGTATTTTGGCGTACTGTAGAAATTGCCCCAGTGGCACCTGAAACCAGTCCTGAGCTTCTTGAAAGGTCATGAATGTGCCGTTCTGATACAGATCCCCTGAAATCCCACAATCCCTCTCATACCACTTTGACAGATCCATGACCTCGTGGATATTCTGGAAGCCATTCAACCACCGCAGCGGTAGTGCGCCTACTAATGGGGTCTTCTTGAGCCCCAATGTCACTGCTTGCTCCCAGACCTCTGTAACCCGGCGGATTATATGTGGGCACATTTTAGGGACCCTAGAGCCCATTATTAGGAGCTGTTGCAGTTGCATCCCCTCGTTCCAACTCCCTAGTAGGTCTGTCTCAACTGTGCGCTCCCCCATGCACCAATGAGCGGGATATTGCAGCAGGTCAGCCATGTAGTATAGCCGCAGGTCCGGCAATCCCAGGCCATCCCTATCCATGTCTAGTTTAAGTATTTCCAAGTTGGCTTTGCTCCGCTTTCCAGCCCAAACTAGGGAAGTCAGGAGACTGTTCAGCGTGTCGAACGTTGACTTAGGGATTTTGCAGAAAGAGTTCTGTAGCACGCAGAGTCAGCAAGGCAGTAGCACCATCTTGGATACTGCCACCCTACCCAAAACCGACAGTGGCATCTTGTTCCAAACCGATATGGACGCCCGCAGCCCATCAAGAACCCTCCCCATATTCAGATCATACTGGGACTGCGGCCGAGGGGTAATCTGCATTGCTAGGTACTGGAAGCGTTCGCACTTCCAATCCATGCCAACTACGGGGAGGTCGTGACCTGCCCCTCGCGCTAGTGCAGCGAGTGGGAACAATATTGTTTTCTGGCAATTAATGCGACGGCCAGAAGAAGCCCCAAATGAATTTAATATTTCGCAAGCCGCTGAAATTGCCCCTTCCGGCTCACACATATAAAGGAGAGCATTGTTGGCGTACATGGAAACCACATGAGTGCAACCGTCTACCACTAGACCCCATGGCGCCATATCTCTAAGCAAGCATACTGCTAGAGGATACATGGCCAAAGCAAACAAAAGCAGAAACCTATCAAGTCTGCTATATACCGCACGGGCCGGAGTGTAACACGTATACTGTCGTTCTTCAGGGTGTGTTTCACGCCAAATATCCACACACTGAAGTCGGTCCATCACCCCTCTCAGGGCCGCTGACATATTCGGCTTAGTGTGGTATTTAGGGGAGTGTATATCCAGTGCACCATCTACAACGCAATTAAAGTGGCCCGCCCACACCAAGGGTATCCCAATGAATGGCAGTATCTGGCTTTCCAGCTCACTAAAGAAGTCTGCATCATCCAAATTTGGGGATAGACATTCACCAAACACACCTCTGCACCATCCATATCACCATGCACTATTACACATCTACCCACTACATCAGCTTCATAGCTGCGGAGCTTAAATGGGACCTGTGGGGCTATCCATATGGCTACCCCCCTAGCATAGGAAGAAAACGTAGATGCAAACAGTTGTCTCTTCCATTTTTTGTGGAGTTTCTGTATTTCCGTGTCCAGCAGATGAGTCTCCTGTACCATAGCCACTTGTGAACCCTGCCACCGCAAGTCTGCACTCTATAATGCTTTAAAAACTAGTTGAGCCCCCTCGTAATCAATTTTATAGTTTTATAGGCCCCACACCTCATAGCAACAACCATCCTCAGCTGGTATGTAACAGTCTTGCCTGCCACTGCTTTTGCTGCCAACTACCCCCCTATCTAGAACATCAAAAAAAAAAAACTCCCGGGTTGACACTTTGACCCTGCTTGCAGGCAAGTCGCCCCCACACCACCACTCGTCGCCTGCAGACTCACTGATTTGCCGTTCTTGGTTCCCCTTCTGCCGTCGTCTTCACCCCAGTCCCCATCATTCCCTACCCGGCCTTCCCGCCGCTGCCTCCCTGCAGCCCCGCCCCCCAGCACACCCATTGGTCTCCCTGCTCCCCCCTCCCAGCTGCTCCTCCCTCCCAGGCCTCCTCTTAAACAGGCAGAGTGACGGTGATCGGGAGCGACCTTTGACCCTGCTTGCAGGCAGGTCACCCCCACGCCGCCACTCGTCGCCTGCAGACCCGCTGATTTGCAGTTCTTGGTTTCCCTTCTGCTGCCGTCTTCACCCCGCCCCCCCAATGCCCCCTACCCGGCCTTCCTGCTGCTGCCTCTCTGCGGCCCCGCCCTCCAGCACACCCATTGGCCTCCCCGCTTCCGCCTCCCAGCTGCTCCTCCCTTCCAGGCCTCCTTTTATACAGGCAGAGTGACGGTGATCGGGAGCGACCTTTGACCCTTCTTGCAGGCAGGTTGCCCCCCACACCCCCACTCGTCGCCTGCAGACCCGCTGATTTGCCGTTCTTGGTTCCCCTTCTGCTGCAGTCTTCACCACTGCCCCCCACCGCCCCCTACCCGGCCTTCCTGCCACTGCCTCCCTGCGGCCCCGCCCCCCAGCACACCCATTGGCCTCCCCGGTCCCGCCTCCCAGACGGCTACAAGATCACCGGCAGGGATCGCGCCAACGGAATCGGAGGAGGAATAGCCATCGTCCACAAGTCCAACCTCAAGGTCGCCACCCACGCAGACGACACCCTCAACACAGCCGAACACCTGCACTTCCGGATACACACCGATCCCAACACCACCCTTAGAGGAACATTCATCTACAGACCCCTCGGACCATGGGCTCAGTTCAGCGACTCCATCGCCGACCTCGCCAGTACCCACGCACTCGCCTCCACGGATTACATCCTCCTCGGGGACCTGAACTTCCATCTCGAAAACAACAACGACGCCGCCAACTCCGCCACCCTGATCGCCAACCTCAGCCTCAGACAACTCGCCACCACACCCACCAACACCGCCGGCCACACACTTGACCCCATCTTCTCCACACACTCCCACGTCGCCTTCAATCACACCACCGAACTCCACTGGACCAACCACCGCTGCATCCACTTCACCTTCAAGAAACCAACCATGCACCATCGCACCCAACAGCTGCCTTGCCCCTGCTGGAGAAAAGTCACCGAAGACAAGCTACTCAACTCTCTCGCCAAGAACCCACCCACCTACCCCACCAAATCTGACGCCGCAGCATTCAAATTCAGACAGTGGAACGATAACTGTGCCAACACCCTCGCCCCGCTCAAGAAACCATCCAACAGCCACACCAGCAAGAGAGCCACATGGTTCACCAACGAGCTCCAGGCCTCTAAAACTGGAGAAGACATGGCTCCACGAACGCACACCAGACAACCACGCAGCCCACAAGCACGCTACCGCAGACATCACCAGCTCATCAGATTAGCCAAGAGATCCTCCTTCAAAGACCGCTTGGATAACAACGCACACAACAGCAAAGACGACTTCAGCATTGTAAAAGAACTCCCCAGCGCCAATGCCAACGACATTCCGCCCTCACAAGAACTGTGCGACTCACTGGCCATCTTCTTCAACCGCAAGATCGCTGACATCCACAACAGCTTCAACACAACGACCGCCTCAACTACGCCAGACTACACCTCCCCTGTGAACATCAACAGCGCCAACCCGCCTGACCTCCTGGTCCAACATTTTTTTTTTTTTTTTTTTTAAATATATTTTTATTGCAGAGTTATAAACCACAGGATACAATTAATCAGCCAGTTCACTCGTGATATCCCCCCCGTTCAATAAGATATCCAAATCGTACACAGCCATTCAGCCCGCATCCCGGAGGCCGGGCGGCATATCTCTTCATTCAATAGGAAAACATCACGGTGCACGTCCCATAGGGACCATGGTTGAAATGTCGTTTTGCGTATCTGCTTTTACCCCCCCACCCACAACATCATTCCCGTCAGCCATCCCAGATGTAATCAGTGGTACCTCCCTTGTCGGGACCTGCCCCAGGTGCTATGGGTCTGTCACGCCCGGCCGCTCCCCCCAGCCACTCCACACTCCACACAGTACCCACCATCCTAGTAGATCCGAGGTGCCCTAGCGGGCCACCATCTAATGGCTTCCGGCCCACCCCAAACTCCCATTAACCAGACCCCCCAAAACCCCACCTCCACTGGCAACTGCTAAGGTGTATGCCTCGTCTTGTCGAGCTAAATGGATCCACTACAGTGCGAGGTATAATACTCTTGTGTTCGCCCCGCGGTGTCCACCGGCTTAGTTCTCACCATCCTCATCCTCTACCAAAGAATCACGCAACGCCTGTACCACTAACTCCCATGCACGCGCCGCCTCCAATGCCTTCTCATTCCCCATCTTGACAGCCTGCTTCATCCGGAGCACACTCTCGCAGTCAGACCACCGCAGCAATTCATTCTTCCATCTACGCAGTGAGGGTCCCCCCCTGGACTTCCAATGCCACGTTATTTCCCTCTGCGCCAATATCAGACCCAGGTCGATGAATTTGCTTGTCACCTTGGTGTGTTTGGTATGCGGGAACCAGAGCAGCAGGCACGCCGCCATATCGAATTCCACCTCTCTGTCAGTCACTTCGTTCAGGAGTTCCCCTACCTCCGCCCAATAGGTCCCCAAGTGTGAGCACCCCCAAAACAAATGGTCCATGTCCGCTCCCAGAGACGAACATCGTGGGCATCGGGCATCCGGTACCTGGAAGTACCGCTGTAATTTCTCAGGAGTTAAATAAGCCCTATGAAGCACATAGAAATGTACTTACTGAAAGCGCGCATTTCTCGTGCCCTTCCACGTGCGCCGCAGGATGTGGCCCCATGCCGTATCCGGTATAGGCCGGCCCACGCTCTCCTCCCATTTAGCCTTGAGCCCTCGGAGCGGTTCCAGTCCCTCGTTCAGCATCCTATTATGGAGGCACGTCACAGCTTTGAACGTACCCGCTGCCATCACCACATATTGGCACGCCATAGTCGTTGTTGGTTCCATGAGCCCCCCTTTCCAGTGCTTCTGCATGGCAGCCACCACTGCCGCGTGTAGGAGGAACCCCCCATCGGGCAGCCCGAACTGGTCCCGGAGCGCTTCGAACGGCGCCAAAGCCCCGTCTATGTATAAGTCGCCTACCACCTGCAGTCCCGCCTCTTCCCAATCCAGCAACGGGGACCAATCACCCCCGTGCGGCAATGCCGTCAGCATTCCAATCGGGATCTCCGGTGCATAAGGCCGCGACGCCTTCGCTCTCCGAAGGCTCCTCTGCCAGCACAGCCGGAGCGTCCGCTCCTCCATGGTGAGGGCCCGCAACTCGAGCCTCTGTTGCATGATGATATAGGACAGCACGTGGCGTTGAATCCCCCGGTCCCTGTCCTCCTCTGGACCCCGAAACACCCTAGCCACGTTCTGTGTGAGGACCTGCAACTGCGCCGCTAGATAATACAGCTCGAGGTCGGGCACAGCCATGCCCCCTTCTAGCTTGGGGCGAAGTAGCGTGCTCAGGGCCACTCTACGGCGGCCATGCCCCCATAGGAAGCCAATAATCATGGACCGCAGGTCTCTAAAGATCCCCTGGGGAATCCAGACAGGCAGCGTTCGGAAATAATAGAGGAAGCGGGGGAGCGCCACCATTTTCAAGAGTGCAATCCTACCCAGAACCGTCAGCGGGAGGGTCGACCAGAAAGACAGGCTGCCCCTCAGGGCCCGGACACAGCGACCAATGTTGCCCTCCAATAAGTCCGCAGTCGCGTGGTAGATGCGAACACCCAGATAGGTGAAGCCAGAGGGCTCCCACACCACGCCCAAGTCGCCGCCAGGGTCTGGCAATCCCGCTCGCAGCGGGAACACACAAGTCTTCGCCCAATTGACCTTAAGGCCCGACAGCCGGCCGAACTCGGACAGTAGATCCATCGCTCCGACCAATGCCCGCGAGGTGTCAGCAAGGTACAGGAGCAAGTCGTCCGCATATAGCGATATGTAATGCCACTGCCCGCCGCTGGCTATCCCCGCGTACCTGTCACCTGACCTCGCATGGACCGCCAAGGGTTCCATCGCCAGAGCAAACAATAGGGGGGACAGGGAACAACCCTGTCGTGTGCCCCTTCCCACCGGGTACGCCGCAGACACCAGGCCGCCCAAACGCACTCTCGCCGTCGCCGAGGTATACAAGACCCTCGTCCACCTACGGAACCCCTCGCCCATGCCAAACCTCTCTAACACTCCATCCAGGAAAGACCATTCCAAACTATCAAAGGCCTTCTCAATGTCTACGGACAGGACCGCCGGAGCTCCCTCCCCGTCCAAGATGGCGTCCATTATTCCCACTAGGCGGCGGATATTCAGCGCCGTGCTCCTCGTGGGTATAAACCCGGCCTGGTCCCTATGTACCAGGCCCATCATATGTGGGGCCAGCCTGGTGGCTAGGATTCGGCTCAGAATCTTATAATCTACCGTCAGCATGGATAGCGGGCGATAAGACCTCACATCCGCGGCATCCCTGCCAGGCTTTAGGAGCGGCACAATCAAGGCCTCCCGCATGGACCCAGGCAATACCCCAACCTCGAAAGCTTCCGTATACACCACCAGCAGCCTGGGAGCCAAGCTATCCACATACTGTTGATAAAATTCAATCGGCAGTCCGTCCACCCCGGGCGTTTTGTTGCGGGCCATATGTTTGATGGCCACTCGTATTTCTGTGAGCGTGATCGGGCTACCCAGCTCCTTCGCGTCCTCCTCGTCCAGGACCGGAAGCTGCCTCTCCCCCAGGTATTCCGCAATATCCTGAACCTCCACTCCCAGCTGACTCTGGTACAATTCCTCATAATACCCCCTAAAACGTTCCAATACCGCTGTCTGGGAGTACACCATATCTCCCTGCGCATTACCAATGCTGAGGATCGGGCATCCCCTAAGTTCCGGGTTAGCTAGTCTGGCCAAGAGGGTACCCACCTTGTCCCGTTCTGCATGTGCCCTGATGATATACTGCCTGTAGTCATAGCACCTCAAACATTCCGTCTCGGTGGCAACCACTTCCTTCGCTTCCAATAACTGGGTCTGCAGATCCGGCCTAGCCGGCCTGCGGCGCTCCACATCCCTCAAAGTTTCTTCCGCTTTCGTGAGGTCGTCCAACACAGTCGTGCGAGCATTCGAGAACCTACCCAAACACACCCCTCTCACCACCACTTTCATCGCATCCCATTCAGTGGACCTACTCGTAGCCGTGCCCTCATTCACTCCGAAATAGCTATCAATGCCTTGCCGAACCGTGTCACTGAACACAGAATCCTCAAGCGTCTCCGGCCGAAGCCGCCATGTTGGTATCACTGAGCGCTCTCTCTGCCACTGAATGTGTACCAATAGGGGGTTATGATCAGAGATAGTCCTAGCCAGGTACTCCGCATGGGAAATCAATGGGGCAAGGGATCCACCGCAGAGCACCGAATCAATCCTGACATGCAGATCATGGAGAGCAGAATAAAAGGAATAATCCCTGGCTCCCCTGTGCCGCTCCCTCCAGACATCCAGCAACCCCCATCTATCCTGCCAGTCCTTCCTGTGCGCAGCCAACCTGCGCACCGGGGAGTCCACCAGGGGGGGATGGGACCTATCCAGAGCCACATCCATGATCGAATTGAAGTCCCCCCCTAACACTATCGGGCCCGCCAGGAAAGAGGCCAAGGACCCCGAGAGGCTATCAAAGTATCGAGCTTGATCAGTATTCGGTGCATATACACAGCAGAAAACCACATTCCGTCCATATAACCTCCCCTCCACCGCCACAAACCGGCCATCCGGATCCACTACTTGAGTCAGCACTTGAAAGGGTATCCCCGCCCTCACCCAGATCAACACCCCCCTGGCATACGCTGAGTAAGTGGTGCCGAACACCTGGCCCCGCCATCTTTTCTGCAGGGCAGCGCACTCTTTTTTAGTGAGATGAGTCTCCTGGAGCATAGCAATCTGAACCCCCCTGCGTACTAGATAGGCATGGACTTTGTGACGTTTCACCATAGTTCGCAGCCCCCGGACATTCCACGTCAGGCATTTCAAATTAGGTAATGTCCCCATTCCAGCTTCGTACAGTCCGATTCAAATAACGATGGTTCATAGCCCCCCCAATGCAGTTGCCCCCCCCGAACATACCCAAAACAGAAAAACTTCCCAAACCCCACTCCCCAGGACAGAGCACACGAACCCAACGTCCGCCCCCATTCAAACCTTGAACCAACGTCTCGCACTCTTACCCTGTGGTCTCCACCACAGTCGACCTTAAGGGCCCAAGGGGGGTGAGTCACCGCCGACCCCAGCAAGCGGAGCCCGCGCCCCGCGCCTTCATCCCCTCCGAAGCACACATCTCCCCTACCCGGCATCCCGCCCTCCATCAACAGGATACCACCCTACCATGAAGTCTCGATCTAGTCCCAAGTCAATCTCAGCCGCAGAAGATACCATCCGATGTCTGTGGGGTCACTATCGGCCCCTTCGAACTTTCCGCCTCTGAGAGTTCCTCTCCCGTCCTGCTACCTTCCCCTCCCGAGTCCGTTTCTGCCCGTTCACTGTTCTGTTGCGACCCTGTAATGGCCGCCGTCGCTGCGAGCGCATCCCTCTTCTCCGCCGCCATTTGAGCCTCCCGTTTCTCCCGCTGGCGCCTGTTGCGGGATCTGATGCGTTGTGATTGCCTCACCCGGGGCTGCTTGGGTTGGTCTCGCCTACTTTTATGTGATCTGTCCGTCCCAGCTCTATACGACTCCAGCCATTGCCAAACTTCATCCGGAGTCTGAAAAAAGTGCGTAGAGCCATCCATAATGATCCGCAGCTTAGCCGGGTAGAGCAAGGAGTACTGGATGCCTTCCTTCCTGAGCTCCTTCTTCACCGCTAGGAACGATGCCCTGTTCTTCTGGACTGCTTGAGTATAGTCCGGGAAGATTGTAACCTTACTGTTCTCCACCTCATACGGGCCCGACATCCTGGCCCGCTGGATGAGGAGATCCCGGTCCTTGTAATGGAGGAGCCGCACCACCATCGGTCGGGGGGGGCGGCCAAGCCCCGGCGGGCGAGCAGGTACCCGGTGAGCTCGCTCCAGAGTGAAAAAAGGAGTAAGCCCCTCCGGCGCAACCACATTGCGGAACCAGTTCTCCATATAGGCCACCGCATCCTCCCCCTCAATCCGTTCCGGCAGGCCTACGACCCGCACGTTGTTCCGTCTATTGCGGCCTTCGGCATCCTCCGCCCTCCGCTCCAGCGAGTCCAGCCGGGCCAATATGTCCGTGATCCTGTGCTCTGCGGTCACCACCGAGGGCTTCAGGTCCAGCAATAGTTGGTCATGGTCCTTGACCCTGTCCGCTAGCTTCGCATGATCCACGCGTAGCAGCCCCAGGCCCGTGGCCACTTGGGTAATGTCTTGATGCAACGCTTCCTTAGTTGAGGTGATCGCATCAAGTATGGCATCCAAACGCCGGTTCAGCCGCTGTTCTTGGTCGAGCTCCGGGGAGGGACTCTCGCCCAGCCGAGTTGATGTCGCCGAGTCCCCCTCAGCTCGTCTCTCGGCCACTGGCCCTCCGATCGCCGCCATCCCAGGGTGCTGCGTCACAGGTCCAGGAGCCCGTTTCGCGTTGGCGCCCGTAGTTCCGTGCCAGTCTCCGGGCACCGGGCCGTGCAATGTCCCCACCAACGCTCTCAGGAGCAATGACCAGTTAGACGAGCTCCGTTCCGCCGCCCCCCTCGGAAGCCTGAGGGGGGAAGGATGAGTCTTAGGGCTTGGGCCAACGAGGGTCCCCAAGCTCCGGGAGAATCAAGTCAGCGTCCCCTGGTCCCAGGACACCGCACCGCCGATCCTAGTGCCTCGATCAGCCGATTGCAGGATCTCCTGCCAGTCGGCGACAACTTGGCTCAGGGCTGAAGTTCGGGCCGTCCGACCTCCTCGCCGCCATTTTCTTCGCACCCTCGGCAACACCTCGGCCGACTCCTCAACACGGTCTTCTCGGGGCCATCAGTCCCCCAGCGACTCTCCGATTGTGCCCAGCTGTCCCCTCACACTTCAGAGGACAGGAGCGTCGTCTCCGGGTCGCCTGGGGTTCCGAAAACAGGAGAATTAGCGGGATTCTGCGCGGAGCTGCGAGCTCACGCCGCCATCCCGATCGGCGTCCAAGCCACGCCCACCTCCTGGTCCAACATCAACGATGACGAGACATGCAAGGTCATGAACTCCATCCACTCAGGATCTCCGTCTGACCCGTGCCCACACCACGTATTCAACAAAGCAGACGCAGCCATCGCACCTCAACTTCGGAAGGTCATCAACATCTCCTTCGAAACAGTGACATTCCCAGAAAGCTGGAAGCACGCCAAAATCAAAGCCCTCCTCAGGAAGCCCAAAGCAGACCCCAAGGAACTCAAGAACTTCCGGCCCATCTCCATGCTCTCATTCCCGGCTAAAGTCATTGAGAAAATCGTCAACATGCAACTGACCCGCCACCTGAAAGACACCAACATCCTTGACCCGTCCTAGTCCGGATTCAGACGAAACCACAGCACCGAGACAGCCCTCATCGCCGCCACATACAACATCCGGCGCCAACTAGACAACGGTGAAACATCAGCCCTCATCCTCCTGGACCTGCCAGGCGCCTTCGACACGGTCACGACACTCTAAAGACATGCCTCCTACAAGCCAGAATCCAAGAGAAGGCCCTTGACTGGACCACGTCCTTCCTCACCGGCAGAACCCAGAGCGTCCGCCTCCCACCCTTCTGATTCAAAGCCACAGACATCATCTGCGGCGTCCCCCAGGGCTCATCCCTCATCCTGACGCTGTTCAACCTCTACATGGCCCCCCTCGCACTAGTGGCCCGCCATCACGACCTCAACATCATTTCCTACATCGACGACACCCAGCTCATTCTCTCACTCACCAAGGACCAACACACCGCCAAAACCAACCTCCACAAGGGAATGAAGGCCGTCGCCGACTGGATGAGGAGCAGCCGTCTGAAACTGAACTCGGACAAGACGGAGGTCCTCATCCTCGGATCCACCCCCTCAGCCTGGGATGACTCCTGGTGGGCGACCACACTGGGAACAGCACCAACACCCACCGACCACACAAGCAATCTAGGATTCATCCTCGACTCCTCCCGCTCCATGTCTAAGCAGGTCAACGCCGTCTCCTCCTCCTGCTGCTACAACACCCTCCGCATCCTCCAAGGATCTACAAGTGGATACCGACCGAAACAAGAAGAACGGTGACACAGGCCCTCATTAGCAGCAGACTGGACTACGGAAACGCACTCTATGCAGGAATCCCAGCCAAACACTTACGATGACTGCAACGCATCCAAAACAAGCTACGCCCGACTGACCGTCAACATACCCCGCCGCAGCCACATCACCCCCACTCCACAACACCGGACCAGCCTACCTGAACAGCAGACTCAGCTTCCACACCCCTACCCGCCAGCTCCGCTCCGCCAGCCTCGCCTTCGCTGCTGTCCCCCGCATCCAACGAACGACCTCCGGCAGAACCTTCTCCTACCTCGCCGCCATGACCTGGAACACCCTCCCTACCCACATACAGCAGACCCAAGACCTACTCACCTTCAGAAGACTCCTCAAGATCTGGCTCTTCGAGCTGTAGCAGCACAGCCCGCCCTCCCTTCAGCGCCTTGGGACCCTCACGGGTAAGTAGCGCGCTCTACAAGTACTTTGATTGATTGATTTGAAACTGACGGGCTTTCCCTGATGAACCCCAAACATAACACTCCCACCCCGATTGTACATCTGTGTAACTATAACAGTTCCCATCTGTACAAAAACGAATATCAGCAATAACAAAAGCACATGCACTCTCCAATCAGACACCAAGCCACTCGCCCCAACACATCCAATACCCATGAACATTCCTGCAAACTCCACCATCGGGACAAAAGGGTTTTTCCCCGCCCGGACCACCAGGGCGTCCGTCAGCTGAGCCAACCCTAGCCCAATCGACAATCACTCCCATGCGTCCCTCAATCACTCATAGCCAAACACCTCAGCAATCACTTCCCCGGTAAGATAGAATCTCCCCCCATGAGAAAGGAGGTTAGAACGAAAATAAGAGATATAGAGAGTAGTAGAAATACAGGAGATGGTAGAGAGGGAATAAAGAAAGGAGGGAACAGAAGAGGGGGGACAAGAGACAACGCCCGCCCACACCATATGCTTGGACCATCCAAGTACCCCACACTAGCATACAGAGATTAGAAAGCGAAAGAAAAAAGGGGGGGGAGGGAGACATGCGACCCCTCAGATTTAGAATCCATGTACCCCCTAAAGGATGAAGGCACAGATTATGTCCCAACATTACTCATATGTGGGTTACTTTGTGCACCACTACATTCTCAGTTGAAAGGTTCATACAGGATCTATTTTCTGTGGAGTGTCCTCAACAACCTCGCCCATGCTCGTGTACGAACCCGTGGCTGTCACCACCTTGACCAGTGTTCTGGCAGCATCTTATTTAACCTGCAGGGTCTTCAAGTCTATCCTGGGGAATCTCCCACCCTCGCCTCCGGAGTCCTCCCCCTCCAAATACCCATCTCGTTGCACCACCACTCGGTGCGTTGATTTGGAGCTTTGTCTGACCCTTCCAACGCGACTTCTGCCAGCTCCACCCTGAGGGTGCATCAAGGATCTTGCCACCAATCGACCCCCTATTGGCACTCTTCCTTCACCATGGACTTCCAGCCAGTCCCACACCTCCTCTGGCGTTGGAAAAAAGTGTGAGCGGTCAGCATGTAGGACTTTCAACTTTGCTGGATAGAGAAGCATGTACTGAATATTCATGGCCTGCAATTTTAGCTTGACTCCAAGGTAGGATGCCCTTTGTTGTTGAACCATGTGGGTGTTATCCGGGAACGTGCACATTTTGTGGTTCTCAAATGTCAGATCCCCCTCCCGTCGTGCTGCCCTCAGGATACTGTCCCTATCCCTGTAGTTGAGGATCCGGACGATGAGGGTCCTGGAGGGGGCCCCCGGCGGTGGCGGCGCAACCAGCGCCCTATGTGCTCAGGAAAGCTCAGCAGTGGGCAGTGCCTCCCTGTTCCATTCTTCGAGGAAGAGTTCCGGTTCACTCCCTTCAGCCTTCTCTGGAAAACCAACAAAATGCAGATTACATCTGCGGGACTTTCCTTCCGCTTCCTCTGCTCGGCACTCCAGGGACATCGTTTTTTATGAGAGCTCAGCGAGAGACACCTTCAGGACTGAGACCTCCTCCCGCAGTTCACCAACTGTCTGCTCCATGGCCAGGGACCGTTCTGCGACAGTACAAAGATCCGCCCTCAGCAGACCCATATCCTGAGAAACCACATCTATCTTTGCCTGCACTTTTGCACTGGAGGATTCAATAGCAGCCAAGATCTGATCTCTAGTGGGTTCAGGCTGTGTCATGCCATCCCCCGTCGACATCTTGGGCACCGCAACAGTCTTTGGGTCCATCTTCATTTGTTGAACAGCACTCAGTATGCATTCCTTACCCATTGCTAGATATGCAACACGATATGTCCACTGGACCCCAGCCCAGCACCCCTCCACCAAGACACAGTGCGCAGGTCGTGCCACAAAACGCACGCGTATGTGAGCACCAATCTGCTACCCAGAACGACACCTTGAGTGGCGGACACCTGTCAAGCGTGTCTCAGCCTGTGCAGGCAACCACTCAAACTCTTGAGGAATCGGGTGTCGTGGTGTAGACAATGGCCTCCAGCCCAGTTAAGGCCTCACATGCACCATCTGTATCCACCTCATGCGCTCACTCGTGACTCCTGTGGGGCCCCACGTTCAAGTCCCTCCACGTGCTCCAGCTCAGAATGCCATGCGTGTCCAGTGGTGTCTCCCCCCCCAAGGTCACCACCTCACCTTAGTGCAGGACCACAGGCCCGACCTCCGATCCTGTAACGCACCTGGCCAGGGTGACGCTCCAGATCCCAGAGGCCCTCACGTCCCCAGCATTCCAGGGAATGGTAGCATGGTGCGATGCAGAGAGCTTGATTTACATACAATCCTTGCTTGGGAAATCAGCACCTCCGTTTAGGCACTGTGCAGCCACCGGTAGGGGGATGGGCAAGAAGGGGCAGGCAGGCCCACAATCCACAGGCAGTAGCCTCAGCCAACTGGGGAGTTCCCCCGTCTCGTGGTCAAGGTAGGTGCAACCAGGGGGGAGGGGGTGGTCAGCCAACCGGAGGAAGAGATAGAGCGAGTGTACAATCAGGCCTAGCCCGACTCCTGTTGCCTCACTGCACTCACGGACTCCAGGGCCGCCAGGGAGAGATCCCACCGATCACACATTAGCCCTCAGATTCTTCAGCCAGGGAAACTGATAACTTCTCTGGGGCAGAACACCATTCAAATCTGATAAACGCTGTACCAGCGCGATTCACCACCGCACCCCCAGCCACGAGGTCAGATCACGACCGGGCCGCAGTCCGCCAGCGGTCAACTCCCAGGCTCAACTTCTCAGCCTTCGTCCAGTGCCAGATTTCTCCCTCTGTCCGCCGACCACGCTCGAGGATCTCTAAAATCTCTGCTGGGGTTATTGCAACCCCGCCCCCAGTTCACCAGTCCTCACCGGGGTCGAGCTCCACCCGGTCAGCCCTTACGGCAACAGAGGCCCAGCATGCACCTCGCCGCCGCACACTCTGCGCCATCCGAGCTACCACCAGTTTCCGCCCCCAGGGCATTTCTCGGGACCAGGACCGCTTGATAACTGTCCGTCGCCCCCCCATCCCTTTTGGACGTGTGGGGCTCCAAACGGGCAAGATCCTGCAGGATAATGTCGCAGGCAGGTGCGGAGCTGCTCTTGGCAGCATCAGCTCCCGTCGCCATCTTGGCCATGCCCCGTTTGGGCAGATAGTTGTACTTGAGTGGCTGAACATTGCCTAATTGTTACAAGACCATATCCCCTAAAAGCCCGAGTAACCTCTTGTACTGAAGGCATGAAACTTCTCTGCCTCTGAAGATAACCTCTTTCAAACCTCCGAAACAGACACTGCTACTGTAATAGTTGACAATTTTGAGATGCCAAATCTAAAGAGCAGGCTGTGGCTTTGCTCTCTCTAAATCTCTCAAGGGTTGTATCTATTTTTCCCCCAAACAATATCACACCATCAAATGGCATGTCCATCAAAGAATGTTTAACATCTGTAGGAAAATTTGTTGAGTGGGTGCAAGCATGAGGTGTCATGCTCTACCTATACAGTCTGTGGTATCCAGACCAGATTTTATTGAAACCTTGTTTGTGTCCGGTCTATCTACATTCAAACCCTGCAATATATTTAGATTGTCCTGTGGCATGGAAAGTAAAACTTCAGCCACTTTATCCCACAAAGCATTGGGAATATCTCCGCAGAAAACAGGAAGTATTCACTGACCTTAAAGCCAATCTAGCTGAAGAAAATACCTTTTTAGCAAAAGCATCCATCTTTTTAGACATCCTATCGGGAGTAGTAGGAAAAGCATTAGGATTAGAACAGCTTGCTGAAGCCTGAACTATTAGACTTTCTGGAGTTGGATCTTGCAGCGAAAATCCAGATCCCCCATTGACGGATAATGTCCGCTTGCAATCGGTTAGCCCAGGTGCCCATTAGAACATCCATCAAGGTCTCATTAAATGTTAACAAGGGCTCATGTGAAGCAAGGGCTGGATCAAGAATTTCTGTCAGTGAAGTTGTTTTAACCGCTTGTGTGGGCAAAACAAGATCATGAGTTTTTGCTGCCCTATGTATGACGGGGGCAAAATAGGCTGCCTCCTTAGTAGCAGTAACTGGTGTAGGAGATGACAAAAGCACAACAGGAGAAGTGTCAGGGCCACTTGCATTTAGCATATCTTGCAAAATATCCTGAATATTTCTATATCAAAAAGACACTCTCCCCTTAATAGATCTGGTTTTGACTGAGCATAAACCAAATTAGATGGTAAATTGCCTTCAGAGAAACTAGTATCAGATTTTGTACTGTTGTCTGCAATGTAAATCTCTGCATTTTGGCCTCAAAGGAACAATCTGCAGCATCAAGCGCGGTGCTGAAAGTAAAGGTGTTGCAGGTTAAATAGTTACTGGACCAGACGTCGACATCGAAACCAACAAATGAGGCACAGATGGCATCGAGGACAGGTCTTTCGACGATTGATCCGCCAGAGGATCCTCCTTGGAACCCTGGAGCCCAAAGGTGTGCCCGACGGATCCAGAACATTGCCAAAGATAGAGTCTATAGCCTTCTTAAGCTGCTGGAGCTGATCTGGTGTAGATACCTTACCGGATGGGAGTTGGATGGCAAGGATGTTGAGGGTTCATCCAACACAGGGGAACATCTCTGTCCCGAAATCACAGGTACCTCAGGAGACTCCGAATGGCAGGAAAGATGAGTGGCTCCACATAGGAGAGAAATGCTTGCTCTTCTGCTTCTTATAACTCTTCCTGGATGTGCTTAACTTTGATGAAGCTCTATCTAATTAGCGACCTCTATATGGTAAGCAAGACAGTCTTCTTGATATTAGCCGAGATCGACATGCCATTGACATCAAACGACAATGATTCTTCAACTTCCTCAACTAAATTACTGCGAGCTTTGTCTCTCAATCCCTGATCATCATCTTGCCATACAACAAACATGACTTTGAGTCACCATAAACACAATAAAAATAGGTTGTGTGAATATGTGACTAAAAGCCGTCGGTCAAAGGTCCTACATGATTTAAAACTCAATGGTTTAGGTGACATTGGCATTCAAAGTAATTTATAGTAGAAATTACAAGATAACTGTCGAATGACAGTTGAAGTACTGGCTCCATGCTAGTTGGTAGAGAAAAAAAGGAACTGACATCACCACAAGCAGGTAACAGTTGTAAGCGGGCCGTGGCATTGTATAACATCACCTGTCGGTGCTGGAGGACATTGCTTCACAAAAGTTTTCTGGATCTGGTCTGACACCTGGAGGTATTCAAAAGATCAGGAATCTGTGGTTACAATTCTCCTTGCTAAGGAGGACTACACTACTAAACTCTTGGGAGGGGGATGCTGGGTCAAGACTGTGGTATCTCCTGGAGCCAGGCGATGGTGGCAGGACACTTGGGGGTTTACTGGATCTCCTGAAAAGGGCCTGGACCAGGCATCCAGGACGACGTCTGTGAGGCCTCAATAAACGGAAGCATGGGTTCTGAGCTTGTTTATCCTGGCAGAAGAACTCCTATTACTAAGCTAGTTTTTACTCCCATCACTATGAGCTAGAGTTCAAGGGGGTCGCCACTCATCGGATCACATCACAAAAGACATACTCTCCTCGTGGACAGACCAGAAGTAACTAAAGCAGTGTCAGGGGATGTGCTAGCACGCTGGTGTACCCCAACTCCTAATACCCATTGCATTTGGCGAAACCCTGGGCAATCTAATTGGTGGGGTCAAAGACCCCATATTTAGCTTCTTCTTTGAATTCAGTACACAAAGAAAGTGGTATTGCGTCAGAGCAGAAAGGTTGCCCAGGTGCGCCGGTCTCTAAATCGGACGGCCTCTATGAGGCTCCATCTCACAGATTTAAAGGATGATTGGATCATTACTTGGAGTCTGTGACACTGGAGAATCAAACGTCAGTGAAGGCCATTGAACTGGAAAGGGGCAGCTGGAATGGGACTTGGGATTGGTCCGGATCCAGGTGCAGATCCGAAAGGTCTGACCTATGTCAGTGGAGGACCTGCCAATAGTAACCTGATTGAAGTATCTCCCGACTCTATGCGGCTCAAAGGCGCTCCAGAGGGAGTTAGTTACTCCAAGATTCAGGACATCGTCATGTAAAACTCTTGAAATTGGGCAGGAGTCGCACCAGTGCCCAGAAAGTCAAAAAGCTGATTTGGTGCCAGCTCTGCAAGAGGTGTGTGGGAGAGGGGCCTCGAGGTGTGGAGGTTGTCTGGTGCTCCTTTTGGAGATTTGAAGTGACATGGTGTAGGAAATGGCCCCTTTTTCCATGGTTGCCCCCCACTTTTTGTCTGATGTTGATGCACTTTGACTAAGTGTGCCCTGGGTTCCTGCCAACCAGGTACCCAGGGCCAATGTTCTTTCCCGAAAACTGTACAGTTGCAACCCCAATTGACAATTCTCTGGCCACATGCAAGTCCCTTTAGAAGGTACCAAGGGCATTGTGACCAGGGAAGGCCTCTAAAGACTGCAGCACTTATTGTGCCACCCTTAGAGGCCTTGTATCTTTACACATACTGTTCTTGCAGACTGCGTGTTTTGGTGCTGAACAAAGTGAAGTCGGCCTGGCACACAACCATGCCTACAATCCACTGCCTATAGCATAGGTAAGCCACCCTCTAGCTGGGTGCACTATACCACTGGTGAGGGTAAAGGTGCATGAGCCCTGTACTCCTACAGTGTTCAAGTCCATTCTTAGACATTGTAAGTGCAGTAAAGCCATGAAGAGTAAATGGTCTGGGAGCTTGTAATTACAAACTTCACAGCACCATAATGGCTTTACTAAAATCTATAAAGTTTGATATCAAACTTCTCAGCACATTACTGATGCCAGAGTGAGATTTAATGCCAAATACACTCAGAGGGCATTTTAGAGATACCCGCTGAAAAACGACCTCACTCTAGTGTCCTGGCTGCTTGCTAGCTGCCACCCCCAGAAATGTTTTTGAACCCCTCGGTCAACAGCCTCCCACTCTCTGGGTCTTAAAACAAAGCACATTCTGGGCAGAGGTGCCAAGCCTCCTCCCCAGGATGGGCTAGGTCCACGAAGGGGAAGCTTCAAAGGCGTGCCCCCTTTGTGAGCTGACTCTGCTCCCAGCAACTGGCCCCCACCGGTTCTGACCTCCACTTTGGGCAGGAGAATCAGCAGGAAAACCAAGATAGGAGGAAATGTGGAGCACAACTCTCAGTCCCCAACATCTTTAAGATGGCGGCACCCAGCCAACCAGAGTGAGGCTTATGCCCCCTCCCACTGGAGGGTGGCATATAGGGGGTGTACCCACTACAAGGAACGGACCGATTGATCTCAACCTGTACCTACCTGAAATACCCCTACATTTAGTATTTAGGAGCAACCCCAAACCTTGCCTCCTCAGACAAGAAAGAAGCAGGACTGAAGAGCCGTGGTGAAGGAAGAAGAGGAGGACACCAACTGACTTGGCCCTAGCCCTACCAGCCTGTCCCGTCCTCAACCTGCTCCAGTGGAATCCCGGTGTGTCCAGCAGCCAGCAGCACCCAGAAACTGGTGGTCCTGCCCTGCCTTCCATAAAAAGACTTTGATTGCTGTGAGCACCTTAACTGCTCACCAACAGACTCTGGCCCAATCTGCGAGTCTGTACTTGACGCCCATGGCCTGAGTTTGAGTGGCCTCCCCCCAAGAGGAGGTATCCCCAGTGATCCTGAATGGGGATCCAGTGATCCCTGGCCTGGCTCAAGCCTTTTGATGATGCTTGCCGTCCCTATCTGGAGGATCTGGAGCCAGTAAGGAAAACCCCACACCAAAAGACACCCCTACAACCAATGCCCATGGCCTTGGGTGGCCCAATCGACGGTGTACCAACATCCCTCAACAACCCAACTTACCTCTCTAACCATTGGTCGCCTCCAGAAGATCTTTGTGCCTGCAGTGTTTGTTCTGACCGGAGCTTCCTCATTAAAAACGACAAGGCTCTCGACGTGGATCCAGCACCCTGCACCCGGCCACCCCTGTGCCGCTGTGGATGCACCTTGTGGGCCATCCTGGCTCTCCGTTTGCCCTAAGCTAAACCCTAAGAGCTGCTCCCACATCCAAGTGGCATGCCGGTGCTTAGCCACCAACCAGAGTCCACCTATCCCCCATTGGATAACATTGGGCTTCAGCACTCTGCACCTGCCCACCCTAGTGCCACTGAGGGTGCTCTTTGAGTGCATCCTTGGCCCCGAGGGAACTCTGGTACTAACCCCAGAACCCCAACTCCCAAGACAGATTACTCATCTGACTGTGTTTCTGTGGGAAAAGTTCTAAGTGTAAAGTTGAGAATTGTATGAAAACCTAAGAAACTGTGTTTTTTGAAAAACTGACTGACTTAATTTTGATCCAGGAAATGGCTCGTGTGATATCTAGGCATATCACACTGAGTGTAAAAACTAATCCTGAAAAACGAATCCTGAAAAATAATCTGTATTTGCATACTTTTACAGACCTGTAGTAAAAGGCATTACTCATCCAGCTTGGATTTTAACAATGTGTCCGGAAAAGTACAATTATATCTACCTGTATCAAATCATGCTTGGTTCGATAAATAAAAATACAACAAATAAATATTTTTGATACAAACAATTGGTCTGAGTTCAGTCTTTGAGTATGAGACATCATTTCTTGGCTGAGTGTGGACAACAAATGCTTAGCACTACCCTCTGATAAAGCCTTACTGCTCTTACACACTGCCATAAATAGAGAATAAGGTATTATCTACTTTTACCTCTGTAAGCCTTTGGGGATCCACTGGACTCTGTGCACACTATACCTTACTTTGGTATAGTATATACAGAGCCAGCTTCCTACACGTGGGGAAGTTGAATGGCACTTCAACAACTTATTCTTGGACGTTCCCGAAGAAGATTTGGACTTGTTGGGGGAATTGCCTGTGAATGGTCCCTGTACCATGTCTGTCCTCTGGAGTGGGAACAACTGAGTCTTTCGTCATCTTGCAGCAAAATGCCTCATTGCTCTCACCTGAAAAAGAGCTTGACAAAAATCGAGAAAAAGTTGGTCAAAAATGGCTGCGGTAACTCCCCAGATCTGGGACTGTTGGAGTGGAGATTAGAACTACGTAAGAGCGCCAGGGTGGCATCTATTTAGGCACCAAGCATGTCACATCTGGTGTGTACATAATTGATGAGGAACCGGTGCCTAGAAGAACTTCTCAAATATTTCTGTATTCAGTCTAACGCCTGGGCAATATTCGAAGGTAAGGAATCTGGGGTTAGAAGTCTCTTCCAGAAATAATAGGTAAAGCAAGGCAGTCTCTTTTTAGCAAAGAATGGGATTCACTGTCCGCCTATACATCACAAACAGAAAAATTCCCATATAAAAACACAATGTTCTCGTAAAAGGCCACCCTGCTGCTTAAACAGAAGAGTTCAGATCCCCATATTGGGCAAGTTCAGGAGCCATGCTTAGTTTGGAGAGGTCAAGTTATTGTGTAGATTATTGCTGTGTGTTCTGGACAATAGGTCCTGCCTGCATGACTATCTTGTGTTTTTTTTACTAATAGTACATCAGTAAACACCACTGCCTGCAAGCTTGTTTCAGCTTGGTGATGGCTTTTGGGAGACGCAAAATTGGTGGGAAAATGTAGAGAAATGCTTTTCACCGGCTGATCAAAGCGCGTTCCCAGATACCCTGGCTCCTGGAATGTGAATCTTCGATATTCTGTGCAGGTTAGTACATGAACTTTGGGAGCCCATTTCTGATATCCTCTGCTACATTTACTTAAGCCATATATGTTAGTAAGTTAATCCCTGAATATTTTCTGGCAACATGTAGTCTGAAGGCTTTGGAGACTTTCCTTGACCATGTAACCTCTCAATGTGTCGAGGTGTTAAACATGTTGTTGTGTTGTCATTCTGGATCAGCTTCTCATTGTCGGTTAAAGTCTGGTACAAACGAGTTTAAGAGCCTGAGGATGCTCTGAGTCCAAGCATATCAGTATCCATCTGTTCCTTATGGGCTTAGAAGCCGTGGATCTGCAGATTTCCGTAAGAGGCCGCCAACCTTAGAAGGGAGGGATTCATGAGGATAGTCTGCATCAGACACAATTGATGGAAGCAGCGCTGAACCAATCAATGCTCTGAACATTCATGATGACGTGTGCAGTCTTCGCTTTGGATCTGTTGCTCTGCCTGAAGGAAAGGGCCCCAGAAACTGTTACCTCGGAGTCGCTTTGAGAACGTTCTTGGAAATCAGGCATCGCTTCTGCTGTGTAGTTAAGTCTTTCCTGAGAAGTATACACTTTTGTTTTTAATATGGCATCCCTCCCAGATACTGTGTCCCTTGTGTTGGTGTGCCTTTGAATTTTTCGAAATGTACACGCAGACCTGGCTGTTTAACCAGTTAAGGTGCTATACGAAAATTCACTAGTGCTTTATGTTATTAGTTGGCTTTCAGGAACTAATCGTCCAAATAAAGGTACTGAAAAAATAAAAATAAAAAATAAAGCTTTTCTACTGAGATGCGCAGACCCCACTGCAATACATTTAAAAAACACTTGGCGCTGATCAAAAACCAAATGGCAGGACCTTGTGTTGTGCTTCTGGGCAAGAGGTATATGAAAGTATGCATCCTGAACATCCAAGCACATACAGTTCCCATGACATATTTACAGGATTATTTGATTTTGTATCAGCATCCTGAAGCTTTCTTTACCCACTTATGAGCGGTTAAATTCAAGATGGGCCTATAAATTTACACTTTTCTCATCTAGAAGTCGATAAAGTATTTACGTTGTAAACTCTTTTAAAAAAACTTAATTTTACTCAGATCAGGCCGACTCTAATGTACCTACTACTTTTGCACAATGATAGTATTCTCCAAATTACTGAATTTTTAAAATTGACTGTTAAATTCAGAAAATGTATGGATCAGTAGTGGACTTATGCAATGAATTTCCTAATCTCTTGACTTCTATGTAATGAAGAAAGTATACCCTTGCACCTTTTGCACTTTATCAGATATGTGTTTTTAAAAGTATCTTGAATAGTATTATTACTGTATATGTACTTTTATGGTTTGTACTAAAACCGAAATAACGTTTTTTTATTGAATGGAATATTTACGTTGTACTTTTGTTTACACAGGACTCCTGCTATTGTTCTTGTCTTTTGTAGAGTCCTTGCTTCCATTCGGGGGTTGATGGTACAACGGGAGACGACCTTTACATCGCGGTCATCACACCGCGATGCCATTACAACGACATATTTTGCTTACTGCTTTGAGGGTGGTGCCCCAGGTAACACAAATCATTTTGCTCTGCCCATACAACTATGCTGTTTATTTGGTAGTGAGATTAATACATTTGGACATATTTTCTTAACTGATGTGAATCCAGTGGAATGTCAACCCTTAAAAGAACAGGGGATTTTGCTTTGGCAGTGTATTTCTAAAAAAAGCAGCTTTGACAGTTGAAGGAGCAGTACCTAGTAAGCGTTCATAGTGTGAACTGCTGTAGATTCACACACTCTTTCTATCTAGTGTTAGACTTGCAAGTTGATTTTCTTTGAGGAAGGGTTTAGAGTCATGAGGTGTGATATGTCGACTCCCTTCCATAGCAATGCACATTAAAATATCCTGCATTGTTAGATGATGTAGATTTTTGAAAAAAGGTTCTTTCAACTGTTTGGTCAACTTTAGCCTGTTGATGAGCTGGTATATCCACCTAGTAGTTACTTTGTGAAAGTATGTGGCATTGACCTTGTAGCTTATTTGCAGATGTTAGCTATGGAGAATATTCCCTAAGAAAGCATCTGTTGCTCCTTTCTTAGGTATGGAGTATGCAGTGGGAGAGGAGAGTAGGTTTTTATTTTTTGCTTTGAAGTAGCAGGTCTGGATACATTTAATTAACTTAGCAATTCAGGCTTTTGATATTGGGTGACCTTAAAGAGGTGTAGCAAAAGTGATTAAAAAAAACTGTTGAGTTGTACAGAAAGGTTTGATGTCACTGTATTTCATTCGGACTTTCTTTACATTAAGGGTTAGAAGGACCCTTTTCGCTATGGAGTATGATTGAGGGAAAAAGACTAGAAGCTCAATTGAGAAGGAAAGGAGAAGCAACCTTGGGGCGAAAGGTAAGATTGTTTCTAAGGACAAGGACAAACCTGTTTGCTTGCACCTGGATGAAAGGTTCTTGTAAACTAAGGCTTGCAGTTTACTAATACACCTCAATGAGGTTATAGGTATGAGGAAGAACATTTTTACTCATCCTGTACGCATCTGTTTGTAGCATGTAGTTGTGGAGATTTACATGCTGTGCATAGTCTTGCCATCTAGTATAGGGATTGGACATATATAACATGCTTTTCCTAAAAAAAGTATTACAAGTCAAAACGTATAGTGACTTCTCCTATTAACTGGTAATGTGCATTGGCATCGCCTCCATTGTTAAGATTGTTGTCCCGCGTAGCGGGTGAGGACGGAGATGGAGCATAAATTGTGCAGGAAGATGGCCTTGCAAGAAAAAAAAGAGGAAAGACAGAAAATAAAAGCAATAAGGGATCTGCAACAACTGAAGGCGTCTGGGGCAGAGGGTGGGCGCACATGAATCTGCAACTCTACATGCCATGAACAGATGCTTTCAGGGTAAGTAACATTTTCTCTTTGTGACATGTGGAGCTGTAGAAACACATATTCTACATAGAATGTAACAAAGTTCCCTCCTCCCCCCCGCTCCAGGCAGTGGCTAGCCAGAGTTTGTTGCAGAAAATAGCCTGGCCCACTTGAGCTTGTTGGGTTCCTAGGACATCCACACAGTAGAGTTTGGTGAGGACCAGGTAGATACCTTACAGATATCCCCTATTGGGATATTACATAGAAAACCATTGAAGCTGCTTTACCGGTAGAATGAGCCCTGGGTGGAATAGGGAGCTGTCTTTTGGCCTTGGCATAGCAGGTTTGAATGTACTTGGCTAGCCAGGCAGCTATCGCTGCTTTGGAAATGGAAGTGCTTTTGTGTGGTTTAGTGTAGGCTACAAAAAGGGTTTTGAGTTTTATGAAAAACTTTGGACCCATCAATTTAGTACATGGGGGCCCATCTTTACATCGTGTGTGGAGAGTTCTTTCCGGTATTGAATCTGGATGTGGAAAGAACACTGGGAGTTCAATTGTTTGGTTGACATGGAAAGGAGAGACCACCTTAGGTACAAACTTTGGGTTAGTTCTAAGCACTACCACATCAGTGTGTACCTTAAAAAAGGTTCCTCCAGCATGAGAACTTGAATCTTGCTCACATATCTGAGGGAAGTAACTGCAACTAAAAATGCAACCTTCCAAGCCAAAAAACTGGACGGGGCAATTGTGGAGGGGATCAAAAAGGATTCTCATGAGCCTACTAATGCCTACATTAAGATTCCAGGAGGGACTGGGGCTACCCAATTGGGGGATAACCTTGTTAAGTCCTTCCATGAAGACTTTAATGACTGAGACTCTGAATAATGGAGGTTTTCCTGTTCTGCAGGTATGCTGCTACCGCAGCCGAATGGAAGTGTAAGCCAGGTCTGAGAGTTGCAAATGAAGTAGGTAGCAGACAATGCCTTGCACAGCTGGCTTGAGTGGATCTGTGTGTTTGGCGAGGTAAAAGTGGACAAACTTTTTCCACTTTGTATAGCGAGCTTGGGTAGTGAGACGGCAAACCTCAGAGGATGGACATTCACTCAATTGGTAAATTGAGATACTCAAATTCTAGGACTTCAGGAACCAGATCGCTAGGTTAAGCTGCCTGGGATTGGGGTGGCGGTCCGTGCCCTGGTGTTGAGTGAGAAAGTCCAGCTGTAGGAAGCTGGCTCTGTATGTACTATACCAAAGTAAGGTATAGTGTGCACAGAGTCCAGTGGATTTCCAGAGGCTTAAGTAGACAACACTAAAAGCTCTGTGGTAGTGTGGTCAGGCAGTTAGGCTTATCAGAGGGCTGTGTTAAGTATTTGTTGTACACACACTTAAAGACTGAATCCAAGACCGATTGTTTTGTATTAAATGTTATTACGTTATTTTATTTTTAAAACCAAGAGGAACTCAGTTGCAGGTAAGTGACAGTTTCAAGAATAGCAGTAACACTTTTCAAAATGCAGTAGGAATTGTTTTGCAAGGCAGTAAAAATGCTTTACAGTAATAGAAATACTTTTATATTTTCAACCAGAAAGAGTAGAACTTAGCAGACCTAAAAGATAGACTAGACATTGGGGCGGCGGTGTGCAGAGGTCACAGGGCTCAATGTTAATCAATGGAGATTGGGGTAACCCATAAGAGGTGCTGGTTCCAGGTAAGTAACGGGGAGCACTGGGGGCCACAAGGCAGCACCAAAGCTACACCATCAGCGGGTGCAAATCAGTGGCAGACGCCCAATGCTCTTCAATGGGGAATCTCGGTTGCACAGAGAGGCTGCAGGCTCCGACCAGGAGGCTGGATGAAGGTGGATGCAGGTGACCACCAGCTGGACAGGTAAGTTGGGATGTCGAGGGAGGTCTGGGCACTGTTGGTTGGGCTCCACAAGGCCGGGGGGCTGAGGATGAAGGGGTACATTTTGGTGTTGAATGTTCTGTGTCTGAGTCGGTCGCGGCCAGGAGGGCCCTTTGTGTAGAGGCTGCAGGCAACTTGGTAGAGTCCAGGAGAGGTCAGCCACCGATGGAGTCAATCATTGGGGACACGTCACTGAACAGGTAAGCCACTCACACTCGGGCTGTGAGCGGCAGGTGCAGAGTAGGCAGGGGTCGCAGATCCGCTTGATCTGAAGTCCTTGCAGTTGGAGTTTTCTGGACAGGGAGATCCTCGAGAGATCTGGTCTTTGTTGAAGGGTGGTAGTCTTCCTGGGGCTCTTGGAAGTTGCTGGCCACGAGACGGGCGTTGTCGTCTTCTTTGCAGGGTCTTGGAGCAGGAGACAGGCCGTTAGGGTTATGGCCAAATCAGTAGTCGTCTACCAGGCTCGGCTTCACAGCATCTTCTTCATCCTTTTATTAGTGTGCATGAATCAGAGGAGCAAGGTTCAGGGGTGCCCCTAAATACTGAATTAAGGGGCGTTACAGTACTGGCAACTGGTAGCCAGTGGGCTACTTGCCTTTAGAGTGACTACACCCTCTGTATGTTCCCTCCCTTTGGGAAGGGGCATCCCCTAACTTGAATGGGTGGAATCCTTCCATTCAAGATGGAGGATTTCCTAAGGAGGGGGGTCACCTCAGTCCAAGGCACCTTAGCGGTGTTCCTGGCAGAGAGAGGACACACCTCGCCTGACTACTAATTTTCCTACTGACCTTGTTGCCAAAAGTGGGGCTTGGTCAGGGAGGCAGGCATCGCCACTAGCTGGAGAGGCCCTGGCTAGCATACCAAAGGCTAGGAAACCTTTGAGGCTCACCACCTTAAATGCTGTTCCTGCTTGGGGGTAGGTGTGAAGCACCTCCACCCCAAGCATCCTTTGTCCCTCACCCACGAGAGCACACGGGCTCCCACCTCAGGGGGTCAGAAGCATATCACTGTGTGGCAGGCTGGAGCCCTCTTGTAGGAAGCCCCCTCTGTATATACTATACCAAAAGGAGGTATAGTGTGCACAGAGTTCAGTGGAACCCCAAAGTTAGGCAGAGGTGAAAGTAGATAGCACCTTACTCTCTATTTGTGATAGTGGGGGCGAGCAGTAAGGCTTTATCAGAGGGTAGTGTTAAGCAGTTGTTGTACACACTCAGGCAGCAAATGATGTCACACACTCAAATACTGAACTCAGACCAATTTGTTTGTATCAAAAATATTATTGTGTTATTTTATTTCTTAGAACCAAGCCATGCCTGGTGCAGGTAAGTGAAATAAATGCTTTGCAAAATCTTATGCAATGTTTACAAATGAAAACAAGTTCAAATGCAGTTGATTGAATTACAGGTAAGTCAAGGTTTCAAAATTACTTTTCGGGTTACTATGTGCGTTACTTTTTAGATTACTTTCTAGATTACTTTTGCTAATCAGTGTGATATGCATAAATATTACACTGATACATTTCCTAGACAAAGGTAAGGAATACACTTTTAGTACACTGACAGTTTTTCAATGTTCCATACAAACCACCTCCACACTTAAAACAATTTTCAAGGAAAAACGGTCACTGTGTTCCTATTGAGAAAAATGAAGTTAATGGTTTGCAGGGAAGTACTGTTTTGTGGGAGTTGGTATTCTAGGGTAAGAACCAGGGTTCCCTCAGGGTCAATGAGGCACTCTTGAAACACCCTCAGTGGCACCAGGGCGGCCGGGCGCAGAGTGCTGAGGCCCAATGTTATCCAATGGGGGTTAGGTGGCCTCCGGTTGGTGGCTGCTCACGAGCAGGACACAGGGTTGTGGGAGCAAAGCTCCTGATGTTAGGTTCAGGGCAAAGGGGGATCCGAGTTAGCACCCAAAGAACACCCGTAGGGTGGCAGCTGGGTAACAGGGTGCTGGATCGATGCCGGGAGCCCTGTTGATTTCAATGGGGATTCTCCGGTTGCAACAACGATTGCAGGCTCTGGAATGAAGATCTTCTGGAGGTGACCACTGGTTGGAGAGGTAAGTTGGGATGTCTGGGGATGCTGGGACACAGTCAGTTGGGCCACCGAAGGCTGTGGAGCGTCGGGTGCAGGGGAGTCTTTAGGCGTCGGGTTTTCTTACCAGCTCCGGTCGGGGGGATCCTCCAGAAAGAGGCTGCAGGCTTCGCTTGGAGTTTCGAGGCAGGTTGGAGATCACAAGATCTCAGGTCAGGATCACTGGGGAGATCTCCTCGTGGTGTTGGACCACTCGAACTCGGGCCGTGCGCGTCAGGTGCAGAGTGGTGCAGACTCACGGTTTTGGCTGGAGTCTTGAGTCTGTTGGTGAGCAAATCCGGTGCCCACAGGAGACAAAGTCTTTGGTTTTGAAGGCAGAGCAGGTCCTTTGGGTTCTTGAGGCTGCTGGCTACACCGGGATTTTACTGGAGCAGGTTCGAGCTGCGGACAGGCCGATAGGGCTGGGGACAAGTCAGTGGGCATCTTCCTCTTCTTAGTTCTAGCACGGTTTCTTTGGTCCTCCTTTTCTTGTTGATTCCTGTCTGAGGAGGCAAGGTTCAGGGTGGCCCCTAACCGCTAAATTTAGGGGTGTTACAGGTAAGTAAAGGTTGGGGCCAATGGGTCCCTTCCTTGGGCTGGGTACACCCCCTAGTATGCCACCCTCCAGTGGGAGGGGGCATATGCCTCACTCTGGTTGGCTGGGTCCTCCATCTTCAAGATGGCAGGGACTGAGAGTTGTGCTTGACCTCGCCTATCCCACCTGAGGGGTGAGGTTGGCAAAGGAGGGCACACCTCCCTTCCTCACTTGGTTTTCCCATTGATTTTTCCACCCAAAGTGGGGGTAAAAACTGGTGGGAGCCAGTTGCTGGAAGCAGCAAAGGGCTGGGGTTAGATCACAAAGGCAGCAAGCCTTTGAAGCGTCGCCTTCGTGGACCCTGAACATTCTGGGGGAGGAGGCTTGGCACCTCGTACCGGGATGTGCATTGTTTCAGACCCCCAGAGCAGCAGGCTCTCGACCCTGGGGTCCTGAAACCTGTCTGGTGGTCGCAGTTGGGGAGCAGCCACTCAGCCTGGAAACTAGTGTTAGGTCATTTTTCAGCAAGAGGATCACGTTCAGACTCCTCACCCACGCACACAAGGCTCTCCACGACCTGGGCCCCAAGTACCTCAACAACCGCCTGACCTTCTACACTCCCACCCGCCAGCTATGATCAACCAGCCTCGCCCTCGCCGCCGTTCCACGCATCCGCAGAGCCACCACCGGAGGAAGATCCTTCTCCTACCTGGCAGCCAAGACATGGAACTCCCTCCCCATCCACCTCCGGCGAACCCAGGACCATCTCTCCTTCAGGAAGCAACTCAAGACCTGGCTTTTCGAGCAGTAACGGACCCCTCTCCCCAGCGCCTTGAGATCCCTCCGGGTGAGTAGCGCGCTATACAAATGTTATGATTGATTGATTGATTGATTTTTCAGGGGGAATCTCTAAGATGCTCTCTGAGTGCATTTTTTATTAAATCCCACACTGGCATTAGTGTGGGTTTAATGTGCGGAGAAATTTGATAACAAACTTCTTAGTTTTCAGTTAAGCCATTATGGTACTGTGGAGTTTGTAATGACTAACTGACAGCACCATATACTCTTAATGTCACTACTGCACTTACACTGTCTGAGAATTGACAGACTCGGCAGGGGTACAGGGCTAATGCATCTGTACCCTCACCACTGGTATAGTGCTCCCAGCTAGAGGTGTGACTGACCTATGCAAGGGCAGTGGGCTGTAGGCATAGCACACAGGAATGTGTGCCATGTTGACTTCACTTTGTTCTGCACCTAAACCTGCACCCTGCAAAGGCAGTGTGTGTGTGTGTAAAGGTACAGGGCCTCTATGGGTGGCACATGAAGTGCTGCAGCCTTTAGAGGCCTTCCCTGGCCACAGTGCCCAAGGTACCTGTGGTACCATTTACAAGGGACTGACCTGTGGCCAGAGAGTGCCAACTGGGTTTTGTTTTTAATGCAGTTTTAGCGAAAGAACATAGGCCCGGGTACCTGTTTGGCAGGAACTCAGGGCACACTCAGTAAAAGTACATCAACAGTTTAGCAACAACTGGGTGAAACTATGCAAAAAGAGGGCACTTTCGTACACAACTCCCCCACCCCCACAAATGAAAAAGGATGAGACTAACCTTTCCCTAGAGAGTCTTCACTGTCAAAGTGGAAGAACCTGGAAGGTCCATCTGCATTGCCATGGCAAGTCCCAGGTCTGTGTTCCTCTATAAAGTTCATTCCCTGTAAGGCAGAGGTCTTCAAACTTTTTGATGCCGAGACCCCCTTGTAAAACCTTTTTAGGCGTAAGGACCTCCTTCCGACAAAAGTTTCTAGAAACTGGTACTCCTCTTCATCAACTTTTGACAACCATAAATGCGCCTGTTAGACCTCATCACATCCCTCCATCATTCATCTGCCCACACTTTCACACATCCATCCATCCACCCTTTCATCCTTCCATCCATACATCCATCCTTCATCCATCCACCCTTTCATCCTTCCATCCATACATCCATCCTTTACCCATCCACCCTTCCTTCCACCCATCATTCATCCACCCACCTTTTCACACATCCATCCATCATTCATCCATGCAACCTTTTATCCATTCATACATCCATCCACCCTTTCATCTTCCCATCCATACATCCGTCCTTCACCCATCCACTCTTTCATCCTCCCATCCATCATCCATCCACCTTTTCATCCATACATCCATCCACCCACCCTTTCATCCATCCATCTACCCATCATTCATCCCCCCACCTTTTCACACATCCATCCATACATCCTTCATCCGGCCACCCTTTCATCCTTCCATCCATACATCTATCCGTCACCAATCTATCCTTCATCCATGCACCCTTTCATCCTTCCATCCATACATCCACCCTTTCATCCATCCACCCTTTCATCCATCCATTCACCCATCATTCATCCACCCATCTTTTTACACATCCATCCATCCATCATTCATCCATCCACCCTTTCATCCATCCTTCATCCGTCCATTTCATTCTTTCATCCATACATCTATCCTTCACCAATCTATCTTTCATCCATCCACCCTTTCATCCTTCCATCCATACATCCATCATTCACCCATTCATCCACCCTTTCTTTCATCCATTCACTCATCATTCATCCACCCACCTTTTCACACATCCATCCATCCACACATCCATCCACCCTTTTATCCATCCATTCACCCATCCTTTACCCATCCACCCTTCCTTCCATCCGCCCATCAATCATCCACCCACCTTTTCACACATCCATCCATCATTCATCCATGCAACCTTTTATCCATTCATACATCCATCCACCCTTCCATCCTCCAATCCATACATCCATCCTTCATCCATCCACCCTTTCATCCTCCCATCCATACATCCATCCACCCTTTCATCCTTCCATCCATACATCCATCAATCCACCCTTTCATCCATCCATTCACCCATCATTCATCCACCCATCTTTTTACACATCCATCCATCATCCATCCACCCTTTCATCCATCCATCCTTCATCCGTCCACCCTTTCATTCTTCCATCCATACATCTATCCTTCACAAATCTATCCTTCATCCATCCACCCTTTCATCCTTCCATCCATACATCCATCATTCATCCATCCACCCTTTCATTCATCCATCCACCTTTTCACACATCCATCCATCCGTCAGCCTGTCATCCATCCATCCACCCATCATTCATCCACCCACCTTTTCTGTGCCTCTCTCATGGGGGGGGGGGGGGGGGGAGATCAGTATCTGTCTGCGTCGTGGTCCTTCTTCTTTCCTGCTCATGGGAAGGCATCTCTGTGCCTCCCTGCTGGGGCGGGGGACGTGTCATGGGACCCACAGCTCCAGGTGCGCAACATATTTTGAACTCAAAGGGCTAAACTACAGCCACTCGACCAGCCCCCTGCCCCCCCAACCCCCCCAGCTCCCCCCAGCTCCCCCCAGCTCGTGTATGTGAGCCCGGCTGAAACAGCTTCAGGGACACACACACAGTCACACCCAAGTACTTGACAGGTCTTTAAAAGACCTTTTAAATGCTAATGAGGCGTTGATGTTTTTCACACCTCGGTGTGAATTAGGCCTCAGTAAGCACCCTCCATCAGCCTAATGCAGAATCTGCGACCCCCTTCCCAGGACTCCATGACCCCCCTGGGGGTCGCGCCCCACAGATTGAAGACTGCTGCTGTAAGGAGATGGACCACCTCAAAAGTTAAGGATTTTCACCTTTCATTTGCATTAGCCATTTGAGACATCTGGGGTCAGTTTGAACTCTGAAGTGAGTACCAAACAAGTATGGTCTCCGATTCTTCAGGGACCACACCACAGCAAAGGCGGCCCTCTCAATGGCACTCCCAACACTGCTCCCTGGGGAGAAGCCTCCTGCTTATAAAAGCAACAGGTTAGTCTTAGCCTTCATCATTGGTCTGGGATAGGAGCGCTCCTATCCATAGCTCAGAGGCATCAGTCCGTACTATGAACTGCTTGGTATCGTCTGGAGCCTTGCGAATTGGTGCTCAGCACATTGCCTCTTTCAGAGTGTCAAAAGCCTATTGATAGCTAACAGTTCAGTTTATGTTTTTTTTTTTTTTTTGGAAAACCTTTATTGTAGCATTCAGTAAAAATACAAGTATGGGCCTACAACTGCGGGGGCCGGCCGCTAGCAAATTACAATCTCCAATATCACAGTATGACACAGCTCATCAGCCGGCAACCAGAGGTCCGGCAGCGATTCAGGATAAAACTTATATTAGAATGCACAACTGGGTTCCAGGATGAGACAGAGGTTTCATTTTATATTTTTATAAGAGAGGATCAGGTGCCATACAATCAAACAGAATGCGGGGGACAGGGTAAGAAACAGGATATGCATGTAATAACCACTATAATTGAGAATTGGCGCCAGA
This sequence comes from Lissotriton vulgaris, assembly GCF_964263255.1. Classification (NCBI taxonomy): domain Eukaryota; kingdom Metazoa; phylum Chordata; class Amphibia; order Caudata; family Salamandridae; genus Lissotriton; species Lissotriton vulgaris. The sequence continues at coordinate 1,754,488,924 of NC_141691.1, forward strand.
GCATATAGATCGGTACAAAAGAACACACAATATACATTCCATGTTGCGCCAGTACTTGGAGCCTGCCCACCCAGCCAGGAATCAGGATATCATAAGAGGATAAGCACAAAATACAAGCACACGATAAGAATCCAAATGATTCATAGCTATACTGATCCTTTAAGAAAAGAGAGAGAAGGAAAGAAAGGCCATAGAAAATAAAAAAGGCAAAATAAAAGAAAACCCCTCCAGCCCCCCACCCTGCACCCCTGCAAATGGCTACAGCCTGACCCCACTAGCAGCGTGCCTGTCCCCCCTAATAACTAACATAACATAACATAACATGAGTATTTGTAAAGCGCACGTTCACCACTACGGGCCTCTTGGCGCTGAAAATAACAGATGTTTGTTGTTACCCAACTCAATGGTACTCATTTTATCGACCCCAAATGGATGAAAGGCTGAGTGGACCCGCCGGGATTTGAACCTGTGACCATGAGGTCGAACACAGGCCCCTGCAGTAGACGCATTAGTCCACTGAGCCACCAGACCCGGCTAAAACCCCAAAGGAAGGAAAAAGAACGGAGGAGGGCATATCCATGTGGGCTACCAGCCCCTTTAGACACCCGCCTAAAACAGCCACCCCCTATCACTAAAAGACAAGTGTAGGAAGGTGGATACCTGACTATGGTTACCCCCAACTTTTTGCCTGGTGTTTTGCTGGTTTTCCGACTTAGATGGCCTGGGACCCTGCCAATCAGGACCCCAGGCCTACTGCTCTCTCTGTAAAATGGATTCCATGTACCTTAGGTACATATCCAATTGGTACTGGGCCACCTTATCAGACCCTGTAACTCAGGGCATAGGTGTACCCAGGGCCTACCAGGGGCTGCAGCATGTATTATGCCACCCCTGGCTGGCCATCTAAATCTGACACAACTGGCTGCACGACAGCTGGGGCAAGGTGGTGTAATCACCCTTTGCTTTAGATATAGTATACCTATATCTAACCCTAAAATGGACACACAGATTCCTATCAGTCACTCCTATGGCAGGCCTTGACAATCCTGAAGGCAGAGTGCTTGGAATCGTGTGAGATGGTGCTCTGGCATGAGCTGAGCCCGTTTGCAGCTTGCGGAATCAAGTCCTAATAGCTGTTCCATGATAACGCATACCATATACTCTTAAGTGCATTATAATCCTCGCGGTTAAATGCCAACTCAGGTATCGCTTTATCAAAACATGTCGAGTAAGGTGTCATACGAATTGGAATACTAACCCCTCGCCAATTCTGGCGACGGGGTTAGCATTCCACCCTTCTAGAGGGATACGACATGTATGTAACTGTGAACCCCGGTTAAAGTTAACTCAAGCCTCAGCATCACAAAATGGATGCTGCCACCACAGACACAAGTCTGACCTCCTGCTGCTGGGAGTCCTTCCAGTGAGGGAGGCTTGGACAAAGGGTTTCCTGTCAGGGGCGGTGCTAGCACCATCCCAGACAGGGTTTTGTGTATCCTGGGTAGGCAGGGCTTTAGAGGAAGGTAACTGCAAGTGGCACCCCGGTGCTCACTATGCATCTGCCGGCTAGAACCAGTTCCAGGGGCACACCAGCCCCTGAGCTGGGGAAAGTCCGGCATGGGAGAGGGGTGTAACCACCCCCCTTCCTGATCCCACCCATGGGCAGGACCTAGTCGCGTGCCAGCCCCTTTTCCTAGTATAAAGATAGGAGCGGGCCCCCTTCCAAATTAGATCATCTTTGAATCCTGAAACCACTTTCTACGAAAGGAACTCTCGACTTCTTCTCAAGATTTCTCCCTTGTGACTAAGGAGTAGTCACCCTGCATCCGCAGGCACCATCCAAGAACACTGCGGTCTGCTGCACGTCCTTCCTCCGGAATCCGACTGACCAGCACGACGAGAACCAGCTTCCCTGGCACCTCTGACCTCTACCCACATCCTCAGCTCAGCTGAGATCCGTGGGTGCGACGAGACCTCGAGGGACCGGCCATCTTCAAGACTGCATGACTCTTGCCCAGCACGACCGCCGAGGGATCCTCGAGTGGGTGCTTTGGGGTCCGAGAAGCCCCAACCCTGAGCAGCTCCAGCACCGAAGTTCAGCCTCCCAGCCTCCACGAGATCTGCGTGGGGCCCTTCTGCCTGTTTGCTGCTCACCGTGTTGTCTGGCTACTAGCCCGCTGGCTTGTGGCCTTCCCGACGACGACCGATGACATCAACCCCGCTGGTCTGGTTGCTCCGGACTGGCCCTAGCTCCCTTCCAAAAGAGGAGCACCCCGGACCCTCCTGGTCCACTCCAGACGCCATTTTGGGTCCACCGCGTGGGCTTGAATTTGCCAAGACTTGTTGCCCCAATCCTGGGTCCAGCGACGTCGACAGCAGCAACCATCGTGGGACAGCTTGCACCTCCATCCTGGTCGCCGACAACGCCTCCTGGTCCGTGAGACTGCAGAGCCCAGCGTCGCCCACTCACCTGGTCGAGGTGACTCCATCCGGTGCCATCCTGGTGCCCATCTAATCACTGGCTAGTGATTCAGAACTTGGTCCCCTCTGCTTACAGGTGTCTTCCATCTTCGATCCAGGCTTGGATCCACCGAACAATCTTTACTGGTCGCCTGTCAGCAACTTCTTCTTTCAGGCTCCATAGACTGCAACGAGGATTCCCGACGTCTTTTCAGACCTATGCAGCCGCAGCCCCTGGGGTAGGTAACTTCGGCATTTCGGTGCCCCAGCATAGCCTCACTATCCAAGGGTCCAAATCCTTTTTCGTTTTCAGCCTAACTAGTCGGATTCGTCCGATATCCTTAACTTTGTAATTCCTAGCAACCATAGACTTTGTCCCGCATCCCGCGTGAGAGTGCACACTCTTCACCCGAGTCCCCTAGGCCTCCTGCTAGTAATCTGAAGGTTCAGTAGTCAAGTCCTAGCGATTCCAAAGCCTATTAATACAGTACTTACCTGCTAGTAATTTCGCATTCCACTTTTGTAGTATATGGTTTTTCGTGCCCCTCGGGCATTTGTGTAAATTGTGCAACTTAAAGTATTTTCGTAAGAGTTTTGTTGTGTGCTTAGTACCCTGTCCTCATAAAGAGTATAGGGCTGTTGTGATCTAAATAAATACACTGTTTATTTTCATAACACTTGTGTGGTGTCCTTTCACTTGGTGTTCAAGGGGTATATGTGATGGTATAACAGCTGGCTTAACACGCCCTCTAGAGTCTAGCCTAAAGACTGCTCTTGTCCAAGCTACTAGGATAGCTGGTCTATCGGTTGACTTACAACCAATCATCAATAAGGGTTGTTTGGACTGATACATAGTGATCACTAGAATAGTGAGCACTGCATATCAGGCCAACTTATCACAACAGGTTTATGACAACAATAAAGAAGTAATTAGAGGGTACCGTGAGACACCTCCCAGCCTCTTAGAGCAAACAGTTGCAGGTCCAACACTTGTGAAAGCCACGCCAATCCTTCCCGACCCAGTCGATCTTAACCTTGGCCCTTCCGAACAAGAACACGAACCCCTCCCAGCGAGACCCAAAGGCACACAAAGAAGCAATAAAGAAGAAGAGAGTCATCAGAAATCAGTCCATGGCTACCGGCAGGCAGTGAGTCCACAGGAACTGTAGACGCAGACAAACTCCCCCTCCCAGTTGAACAGCCCCAGTGTGTCTTGCACAGGAGTCGTAGCGTCACCAGGAAAGGAGAAGATGACCACAAAATGAACGGAAAGTCACAAACAAAAGTCTCCGGGAGGGGAACGCCTGTCGATATCTCCAAAGCCGGTGGTGGCGGAAGGTTCAACAATACCATGACATCCTCGGGAACACCGTCTCCCAGGGCACCATCCGATGGTTCCAATACTTGTTTCCTCGCGGGGTTCTCGCACGGAGTCAAAATGGCCGCGGTATGAATGGCTGCAGATTCCTGTTCCAACAATAAGGCTTGGCCCGGTTCCACCAGGAGCATCTCAGATAGGCGCGTGTCCAATTTGCTCAACAATTTACAAAAGGGGGTGGTGATGAACAGAGTGTCTGAATTGAGCAGACCACTCTTACCCAGTCCAAAGATCAGGGCTTGATCCATCACCGTTATTTATCTCACTGCCCCATCCCAGCTCAGAACCTGGCTATATGCAAATCAGTCTGTCCCTGGCCCAGTGCATCATGGGAACAGGGCAGACTAAACTACAAAGCCAATTCTTTACCAGAAAGGAGACAAGCTACCGGGGACCGGTTTCTGGCATTTCAGCCTCTTCGGCCCGGCTTGCTTGAATCCTGATGGAGCAGTGAGAAAGGGACTCATGTCTGAGTATACCCTGCCACACCTATAGTGGCCAAAATCGATTTACAAAAGGGGGTGGTGATGAACAGAGTGTCTGAATTGAGCAGACCACTCTTACCCAGTCCAAAGATCAGGGCTTGATCCATCACCGTTATTTATCTCACTGCCCCATCCCAGCTCAGAACCTGGCTATATGCAAATCAGTCTGTCCCTGGCCCAGTGCATCATGGGAACAGGGCAGACTAAACTACAAAGCCAATTCTTTACCAGAAAGGAGACAAGCTACCGGGGACCGGTTTCTGGCATTTCAGCCTCTTCGGCCCGGCTTGCTTGAATCCTGATGGAGCAGTGAGAAAGGGACTCATGTCTGAGTATACCCTGCCACACCTATAGTGGCCAAAATCGATTTACAAAAGGGGGTGGTGATGAACAGAGTGTCTGAATTGAGCAGACCACTCTTACCCAGTCCAAAGATCAGGGCTTGATCCATCACCGTTATTTATCTCACTGCCCCATCCCAGCTCAGAACCTGGCTATATGCAAATCAGTCTGTCCCTGGCCCAGTGCATCATGGGAACAGGGCAGACTAAACTACAAAGCCAATTCTTTACCAGAAAGGAGACAAGCTACCGGGGACCGGTTTCTGGCATTTCAGCCTCTTCGGCCCGGCTTGCTTGAATCCTGATGGAGCAGTGAGAAAGGGACTCATGTCTGAGTATACCCTGCCACACCTATAGTGGCCAAAATCGATTTACAAAAGGGGGTGGTGATGAACAGAGTGTCTGAATTGAGCAGACCACTCTTACCCAGTCCAAAGATCAGGGCTTGATCCATCACCGTTATTTATCTCACTGCCCCATCCCAGCTCAGAACCTGGCTATATGCAAATCAGTCTGTCCCTGGCCCAGTGCATCATGGGAACAGGGCAGACTAAACTACAAAGCCAATTCTTTACCAGAAAGGAGACAAGCTACCGGGGACCGGTTTCTGGCATTTCAGCCTCTTCGGCCCGGCTTGCTTGAATCCTGATGGAGCAGTGAGAAAGGGACTCATGTCTGAGTATACCCTGCCACACCTATAGTGGCCAAAATCGATTTACAAAAGGGGGTGGTGATGAACAGAGTGTCTGAATTGAGCAGACCACTCTTACCCAGTCCAAAGATCAGGGCTTGATCCATCACCGTTATTTATCTCACTGCCCCATCCCAGCTCAGAACCTGGCTATATGCAAATCAGTCTGTCCCTGGCCCAGTGCATCATGGGAACAGGGCAGACTAAACTACAAAGCCAATTCTTTACCAGAAAGGAGACAAGCTACCGGGGACCGGTTTCTGGCATTTCAGCCTCTTCGGCCCGGCTTGCTTGAATCCTGATGGAGCAGTGAGAAAGGGACTCATGTCTGAGTATACCCTGCCACACCTATAGTGGCCAAAATCGATTTACAAAAGGGGGTGGTGATGAACAGAGTGTCTGAATTGAGCAGACCACTCTTACCCAGTCCAAAGATCAGGGCTTGATCCATCACCGTTATTTATCTCACTGCCCCATCCCAGCTCAGAACCTGGCTATATGCAAATCAGTCTGTCCCTGGCCCAGTGCATCATGGGAACAGGGCAGACTAAACTACAAAGCCAATTCTTTACCAGAAAGGAGACAAGCTACCGGGGACCGGTTTCTGGCATTTCAGCCTCTTCGGCCCGGCTTGCTTGAATCCTGATGGAGCAGTGAGAAAGGGACTCATGTCTGAGTATACCCTGCCACACCTATAGTGGCCAAAATCGATTTACAAAAGGGGGTGGTGATGAACAGAGTGTCTGAATTGAGCAGACCACTCTTACCCAGTCCAAAGATCAGGGCTTGATCCATCACCGTTATTTATCTCACTGCCCCATCCCAGCTCAGAACCTGGCTATATGCAAATCAGTCTGTCCCTGGCCCAGTGCATCATGGGAACAGGGCAGACTAAACTACAAAGCCAATTCTTTACCAGAAAGGAGACAAGCTACCGGGGACCGGTTTCTGGCATTTCAGCCTCTTCGGCCCGGCTTGCTTGAATCCTGATGGAGCAGTGAGAAAGGGACTCATGTCTGAGTATACCCTGCCACACCTATAGTGGCCAAAATCGATTTACAAAAGGGGGTGGTGATGAACAGAGTGTCTGAATTGAGCAGACCACTCTTACCCAGTCCAAAGATCAGGGCTTGATCCATCACCGTTATTTATCTCACTGCCCCATCCCAGCTCAGAACCTGGCTATATGCAAATCAGTCTGTCCCTGGCCCAGTGCATCATGGGAACAGGGCAGACTAAACTACAAAGCCAATTCTTTACCAGAAAGGAGACAAGCTACCGGGGACCGGTTTCTGGCATTTCAGCCTCTTCGGCCCGGCTTGCTTGAATCCTGATGGAGCAGTGAGAAAGGGACTCATGTCTGAGTATACCCTGCCACACCTATAGTGGCCAAAATCGATTTACAAAAGGGGGTGGTGATGAACAGAGTGTCTGAATTGAGCAGACCACTCTTACCCAGTCCAAAGATCAGGGCTTGATCCATCACCGTTATTTATCTCACTGCCCCATCCCAGCTCAGAACCTGGCTATATGCAAATCAGTCTGTCCCTGGCCCAGTGCATCATGGGAACAGGGCAGACTAAACTACAAAGCCAATTCTTTACCAGAAAGGAGACAAGCTACCGGGGACCGGTTTCTGGCATTTCAGCCTCTTCGGCCCGGCTTGCTTGAATCCTGATGGAGCAGTGAGAAAGGGACTCATGTCTGAGTATACCCTGCCACACCTATAGTGGCCAAAATCGATTTACAAAAGGGGGTGGTGATGAACAGAGTGTCTGAATTGAGCAGACCACTCTTACCCAGTCCAAAGATCAGGGCTTGATCCATCACCGTTATTTATCTCACTGCCCCATCCCAGCTCAGAACCTGGCTATATGCAAATCAGTCTGTCCCTGGCCCAGTGCATCATGGGAACAGGGCAGACTAAACTACAAAGCCAATTCTTTACCAGAAAGGAGACAAGCTACCGGGGACCGGTTTCTGGCATTTCAGCCTCTTCGGCCCGGCTTGCTTGAATCCTGATGGAGCAGTGAGAAAGGGACTCATGTCTGAGTATACCCTGCCACACCTATAGTGGCCAAAATCGATTTACAAAAGGGGGTGGTGATGAACAGAGTGTCTGAATTGAGCAGACCACTCTTACCCAGTCCAAAGATCAGGGCTTGATCCATCACCGTTATTTATCTCACTGCCCCATCCCAGCTCAGAACCTGGCTATATGCAAATCAGTCTGTCCCTGGCCCAGTGCATCATGGGAACAGGGCAGACTAAACTACAAAGCCAATTCTTTACCAGAAAGGAGACAAGCTACCGGGGACCGGTTTCTGGCATTTCAGCCTCTTCGGCCCGGCTTGCTTGAATCCTGATGGAGCAGTGAGAAAGGGACTCATGTCTGAGTATACCCTGCCACACCTATAGTGGCCAAAATCGATTTACAAAAGGGGGTGGTGATGAACAGAGTGTCTGAATTGAGCAGACCACTCTTACCCAGTCCAAAGATCAGGGCTTGATCCATCACCGTTATTTATCTCACTGCCCCATCCCAGCTCAGAACCTGGCTATATGCAAATCAGTCTGTCCCTGGCCCAGTGCATCATGGGAACAGGGCAGACTAAACTACAAAGCCAATTCTTTACCAGAAAGGAGACAAGCTACCGGGGACCGGTTTCTGGCATTTCAGCCTCTTCGGCCCGGCTTGCTTGAATCCTGATGGAGCAGTGAGAAAGGGACTCATGTCTGAGTATACCCTGCCACACCTATAGTGGCCAAAATCGATTTACAAAAGGGGGTGGTGATGAACAGAGTGTCTGAATTGAGCAGACCACTCTTACCCAGTCCAAAGATCAGGGCTTGATCCATCACCGTTATTTATCTCACTGCCCCATCCCAGCTCAGAACCTGGCTATATGCAAATCAGTCTGTCCCTGGCCCAGTGCATCATGGGAACAGGGCAGACTAAACTACAAAGCCAATTCTTTACCAGAAAGGAGACAAGCTACCGGGGACCGGTTTCTGGCATTTCAGCCTCTTCGGCCCGGCTTGCTTGAATCCTGATGGAGCAGTGAGAAAGGGACTCATGTCTGAGTATACCCTGCCACACCTATAGTGGCCAAAATCGATTTACAAAAGGGGGTGGTGATGAACAGAGTGTCTGAATTGAGCAGACCACTCTTACCCAGTCCAAAGATCAGGGCTTGATCCATCACCGTTATTTATCTCACTGCCCCATCCCAGCTCAGAACCTGGCTATATGCAAATCAGTCTGTCCCTGGCCCAGTGCATCATGGGAACAGGGCAGACTAAACTACAAAGCCAATTCTTTACCAGAAAGGAGACAAGCTACCGGGGACCGGTTTCTGGCATTTCAGCCTCTTCGGCCCGGCTTGCTTGAATCCTGATGGAGCAGTGAGAAAGGGACTCATGTCTGAGTATACCCTGCCACACCTATAGTGGCCAAAATCGATTTACAAAAGGGGGTGGTGATGAACAGAGTGTCTGAATTGAGCAGACCACTCTTACCCAGTCCAAAGATCAGGGCTTGATCCATCACCGTTATTTATCTCACTGCCCCATCCCAGCTCAGAACCTGGCTATATGCAAATCAGTCTGTCCCTGGCCCAGTGCATCATGGGAACAGGGCAGACTAAACTACAAAGCCAATTCTTTACCAGAAAGGAGACAAGCTACCGGGGACCGGTTTCTGGCATTTCAGCCTCTTCGGCCCGGCTTGCTTGAATCCTGATGGAGCAGTGAGAAAGGGACTCATGTCTGAGTATACCCTGCCACACCTATAGTGGCCAAAATCGATTTACAAAAGGGGGTGGTGATGAACAGAGTGTCTGAATTGAGCAGACCACTCTTACCCAGTCCAAAGATCAGGGCTTGATCCATCACCGTTATTTATCTCACTGCCCCATCCCAGCTCAGAACCTGGCTATATGCAAATCAGTCTGTCCCTGGCCCAGTGCATCATGGGAACAGGGCAGACTAAACTACAAAGCCAATTCTTTACCAGAAAGGAGACAAGCTACCGGGGACCGGTTTCTGGCATTTCAGCCTCTTCGGCCCGGCTTGCTTGAATCCTGATGGAGCAGTGAGAAAGGGACTCATGTCTGAGTATACCCTGCCACACCTATAGTGGCCAAAATCGATTTACAAAAGGGGGTGGTGATGAACAGAGTGTCTGAATTGAGCAGACCACTCTTACCCAGTCCAAAGATCAGGGCTTGATCCATCACCGTTATTTATCTCACTGCCCCATCCCAGCTCAGAACCTGGCTATATGCAAATCAGTCTGTCCCTGGCCCAGTGCATCATGGGAACAGGGCAGACTAAACTACAAAGCCAATTCTTTACCAGAAAGGAGACAAGCTACCGGGGACCGGTTTCTGGCATTTCAGCCTCTTCGGCCCGGCTTGCTTGAATCCTGATGGAGCAGTGAGAAAGGGACTCATGTCTGAGTATACCCTGCCACACCTATAGTGGCCAAAATCGATTTACAAAAGGGGGTGGTGATGAACAGAGTGTCTGAATTGAGCAGACCACTCTTACCCAGTCCAAAGATCAGGGCTTGATCCATCACCGTTATTTATCTCACTGCCCCATCCCAGCTCAGAACCTGGCTATATGCAAATCAGTCTGTCCCTGGCCCAGTGCATCATGGGAACAGGGCAGACTAAACTACAAAGCCAATTCTTTACCAGAAAGGAGACAAGCTACCGGGGACCGGTTTCTGGCATTTCAGCCTCTTCGGCCCGGCTTGCTTGAATCCTGATGGAGCAGTGAGAAAGGGACTCATGTCTGAGTATACCCTGCCACACCTATAGTGGCCAAAATCGATTTACAAAAGGGGGTGGTGATGAACAGAGTGTCTGAATTGAGCAGACCACTCTTACCCAGTCCAAAGATCAGGGCTTGATCCATCACCGTTATTTATCTCACTGCCCCATCCCAGCTCAGAACCTGGCTATATGCAAATCAGTCTGTCCCTGGCCCAGTGCATCATGGGAACAGGGCAGACTAAACTACAAAGCCAATTCTTTACCAGAAAGGAGACAAGCTACCGGGGACCGGTTTCTGGCATTTCAGCCTCTTCGGCCCGGCTTGCTTGAATCCTGATGGAGCAGTGAGAAAGGGACTCATGTCTGAGTATACCCTGCCACACCTATAGTGGCCAAAATCGATTTACAAAAGGGGGTGGTGATGAACAGAGTGTCTGAATTGAGCAGACCACTCTTACCCAGTCCAAAGATCAGGGCTTGATCCATCACCGTTATTTATCTCACTGCCCCATCCCAGCTCAGAACCTGGCTATATGCAAATCAGTCTGTCCCTGGCCCAGTGCATCATGGGAACAGGGCAGACTAAACTACAAAGCCAATTCTTTACCAGAAAGGAGACAAGCTACCGGGGACCGGTTTCTGGCATTTCAGCCTCTTCGGCCCGGCTTGCTTGAATCCTGATGGAGCAGTGAGAAAGGGACTCATGTCTGAGTATACCCTGCCACACCTATAGTGGCCAAAATCGATTTACAAAAGGGGGTGGTGATGAACAGAGTGTCTGAATTGAGCAGACCACTCTTACCCAGTCCAAAGATCAGGGCTTGATCCATCACCGTTATTTATCTCACTGCCCCATCCCAGCTCAGAACCTGGCTATATGCAAATCAGTCTGTCCCTGGCCCAGTGCATCATGGGAACAGGGCAGACTAAACTACAAAGCCAATTCTTTACCAGAAAGGAGACAAGCTACCGGGGACCGGTTTCTGGCATTTCAGCCTCTTCGGCCCGGCTTGCTTGAATCCTGATGGAGCAGTGAGAAAGGGACTCATGTCTGAGTATACCCTGCCACACCTATAGTGGCCAAAATCGATTTACAAAAGGGGGTGGTGATGAACAGAGTGTCTGAATTGAGCAGACCACTCTTACCCAGTCCAAAGATCAGGGCTTGATCCATCACCGTTATTTATCTCACTGCCCCATCCCAGCTCAGAACCTGGCTATATGCAAATCAGTCTGTCCCTGGCCCAGTGCATCATGGGAACAGGGCAGACTAAACTACAAAGCCAATTCTTTACCAGAAAGGAGACAAGCTACCGGGGACCGGTTTCTGGCATTTCAGCCTCTTCGGCCCGGCTTGCTTGAATCCTGATGGAGCAGTGAGAAAGGGACTCATGTCTGAGTATACCCTGCCACACCTATAGTGGCCAAAATCGATTTACAAAAGGGGGTGGTGATGAACAGAGTGTCTGAATTGAGCAGACCACTCTTACCCAGTCCAAAGATCAGGGCTTGATCCATCACCGTTATTTATCTCACTGCCCCATCCCAGCTCAGAACCTGGCTATATGCAAATCAGTCTGTCCCTGGCCCAGTGCATCATGGGAACAGGGCAGACTAAACTACAAAGCCAATTCTTTACCAGAAAGGAGACAAGCTACCGGGGACCGGTTTCTGGCATTTCAGCCTCTTCGGCCCGGCTTGCTTGAATCCTGATGGAGCAGTGAGAAAGGGACTCATGTCTGAGTATACCCTGCCACACCTATAGTGGCCAAAATCGATTTACAAAAGGGGGTGGTGATGAACAGAGTGTCTGAATTGAGCAGACCACTCTTACCCAGTCCAAAGATCAGGGCTTGATCCATCACCGTTATTTATCTCACTGCCCCATCCCAGCTCAGAACCTGGCTATATGCAAATCAGTCTGTCCCTGGCCCAGTGCATCATGGGAACAGGGCAGACTAAACTACAAAGCCAATTCTTTACCAGAAAGGAGACAAGCTACCGGGGACCGGTTTCTGGCATTTCAGCCTCTTCGGCCCGGCTTGCTTGAATCCTGATGGAGCAGTGAGAAAGGGACTCATGTCTGAGTATACCCTGCCACACCTATAGTGGCCAAAATCGGTAGCTTGTTTCCTTCCCAGTGTAAGAATTGGCTTTTGTAGTTTGGTTTGCCCTGTTCCCATCATGCACTGGGACAGGAACAGACTAATTTGCATACAGCCAGGTTCTGAAACTGGGATGGTGCAGTGAGCTAAAAAACGGTGTTGGATCTAGCCCTGATCTCTTGACTGGGTGAGAGTATTCTGTTTAATTCAGAGACTCTGTCCCTCACCACCCCTTGTTGTATATATTTTTGTCCACCCTAAGCGTGGAAGGGTATACTCAGATGTGAGTCCCTTGCTCATTGCACCATCAGGATTCAAGCAAGCCGGGCCGAAGAGGCTGAAATGCCAGAAACCGGTCCCCGGTAGCTTGTTTCCTTCCCAGTGTAAGAATTGGCTTTTGTAGTTTGGTTTGCCCTGTTCCCATCATGCACTGGGACAGGAACAGACTAATTTGCATACAGCCAGGTTCTGAAACTGGGATGGTGCAGTGAGCTAAAAAACGGTGTTGGATCTAGCCCTGATCTCTTGACTGGGTGAGAGTATTCTGTTTAATTCAGAGACTCTGTCCCTCACCACCCCTTGTTGTATATATTTTTGTCCACCCTAAGCGTGGAAGGGTATACTCAGATGTGAGTCCCTTGCTCATTGCACCATCAGGATTCAAGCAAGCCGGGCCGAAGAGGCTGAAATGCCAGAAACTGGTCCCCGGTAGCTTGTTTCCTTCCCAGTGTAAGAATTGGCTTTTGTAGTTTGGTTTGCCCTGTTCCCATCATGCACTGGGACAGGAACAGACTAATTTGCATACAGCCAGGTTCTGAAACTGGGATGGTGCAGTGAGCTAAAAAACGGTGTTGGATCTAGCCCTGATCTCTTGACTGGGTGAGAGTATTCTGTTTAATTCAGAGACTCTGTCCCTCACCACCCCTTGTTGTATATATTTTTGTCCACCCTAAGCGTGGAAGGGTATACTCAGATGTGAGTCCCTTGCTCATTGCACCATCAGGATTCAAGCAAGCCGGGCCGAAGAGGCTGAAATGCCAGAAACCGGTCCCCGGTAGCTTGTTTCCTTCCCAGTGTAAGAATTGGCTTTTGTAGTTTGGTTTGCCCTGTTCCCATCATGCACTGGGACAGGAACAGACTAATTTGCATACAGCCAGGTTCTGAAACTGGGATGGTGCAGTGAGCTAAAAAACGGTGTTGGATCTAGCCCTGATCTCTTGACTGGGTGAGAGTATTCTGTTTAATTCAGAGACTCTGTCCCTCACCACCCCTTGTTGTATATAAATTTGCTCAACAAAGCATCCACATGTGAGCGAAATGCCCAAAGTTCTGCCAGTATTGACCTCAGCGATAGCTCATGCACCGTTCGATCCATATTCTCATGTCCGATATCAGTCACAATCACCTCCCCGGGTGAATCTGGCATCCTCGGGGGGGACAGACAGGACCACGAACGTGCAAATGCGAAGGGTGACCAGTCTTTGTCCGCAGCCACGGTCAACCCAGTTAAGGCCGCAGGCCAGAGACCCCGAACCACCGAACCCCGGCGGGCGCAAACCGGGTCCGCGGGACGGGGGCCCCCACCCGCAGCCAGCAGCAAGCAGACTCACCCCTCGGTCGATGCTGAGCAATGAAATCGATCGCTGCCAAATTCGGGCTGAATTAAAGCCTCCTCTCCGGTCGACCGGACCCAGCCCGATTCTCCTGGCCGATGTTGTTGCACTACAGCCCGGCTGTGAAAGTACTTCAGGCCCCGGCTTCACCGCTGGAGTAGGCCACAAACTTCAACTCGATGGAACTTTGTCAAACAAGCCGATAAAAGTTTCCGGATTTCACCATCGGAGTGCGGAACAGTTCATGCACACAGAGACTAGGCGTAAAGTCAGGCTAATGTACAGGATATCGTGGCGGGTTACGGAGGTCAGGTGGAGCCGGGAGCCTAAGCAGCCATCTTGCTTGCTGACGTAGCTCCTTCCTCCAGTTTATGTTTTGGGCATCTTCTTGGAAGTGAGTTCTGCGAGGGAAGTCACAATGGACCCACATACCTTCACAACCCTCCTGTAGTGCCCAGTCAAGCCAAGGAATGCCCTGACTTGGGTCTGGGTTGTTGGAGCTACCCAGTCCAGGATGGCCTGGATCTTGGGCTGTAAATGTTGCACTTGGCCTCCAGCAACAAGGTGGCCAAAGTATAACACTGTTCCCTGCCCTATCTGGCATTTGGATGCCTTGCTTGTTAGGTCTGCAGTTTGCAGGACTTTCATAACCTTTCCCAGGTGGATCAGGTGATCCTGCTAGGTGGAGCTAAAGACAGCAATATCATCTGGATATACTGCACTAAAGGACTCCAATCCAGCAAGGACCTGATTCACCAACCTTTGGAAGGTGGCAGGGGTATTCTTTAAACCAAAAGGCATAACAGTAAACTGATAATGCCCATCAGGTGTGGCGAATGCTGCCTTTTCTTTTGCTCCCGGTGCAATGCCAATCTGCCAGTACCCTGCAGTTACATGATAGGTACTTAGAAATTTGGCTGCACCCAATTTGTCTATCAACTCATCTGCTCTTGGGATAGGGTGAGCATCTGTATTGGTGACAGAGTTGAGCCTTCTATAGTCCACACAGAACCTAATTTCTCTCTTTCCACCCTGAGGTTTAGGGGATAGAACCACTGGGTTGGCCCAGGGGCTCTCAGCGGGTTCAATAACCCCTAACTCCAGCATCTTGTTGACCTCCGCTCTGAAGTGCTCCATAACTTGATCAGACTGTCAATAGATTTTGATCTTGACAGGTACACTGTCCCCAGTGTCCAATTCATGGGTACACCAATTTGTCTGACCAGGGGTTAAGGAAAAGAGATTATCATACTGCTGCGTGACTTGCTTGCAGTCAGCCTGCTGTTGGGGAGAGAGGGTGTCTGAGTAGACAACTCCATACACTGACTCATCTTTGGGCCTGTAAGAGAAAAGGTCAGGAAAAGGTTCACTCTCTGTCTCCTGATCCCCATCAGTCACCACCAGCACAGTGATGTCTGCCCTGTCATGGAAAAGCTTAAGGCGGTTCACATGGATCATCCTTTTAGGGGTCCTGCTTGTGCTCAGGTCAACCAAGTAGGCAACCTCACTTTTCTTTTCTAAGATGGGGTAAGGGCCACTCTATTTGTCCTAGAGAGCCCTTGGTGACACAGGCTCCCAAACCCACACCTTTTGCCCTGGTTAGAACTCCACCAGTGCAGCGTTTTGATCATACCAGTGCTTCTGGCTGGCCTTAAGATTCTTGGAAGCTTTTTCCATGTACTCTACCATTCTGGACCTAATGCTTAGTACATAGTCCACAATGTCTTGTTTGGGTTCTTGGATAGGCTGCTCCAAATCCTCTTTTACAAGACAGAGTGTTCCCCTAACAGGATGGAGAAACAGAAGTTCAAAGGAGGAAACCCCTTCTCCTTTCCGAGGTACCTCCCTATACCTGAAAAGCAAGATTTTCAGGGAGCCCCATAACCATGCCTTTCAATGTCTTGTTAAACCTCTCAACAAGACCAATGGTTTGTGGGTGAGAGGGTGTAGTAAACGTGTACTGTACTCCACACTCCTTCCGCGTGTGTTTTAGGTAAGCAGACAAAAGTTTGACCCTCTGTCTGAAACTACCTCCTTAGGAAACCCTACCCTGGTGAAGATACCAATGAGGTCCTTGGCTACTGCAGGAGCTGTAATAGTCCTAAGAGTACTGGCTTCAGGATACCTGGTGGCATGATCCACTACCACCAGTATGAAGTTGTTTCTTGATGCTGTGGGAGGTTCAAGTGGACCCACTATGTCCACACCTACCCTTTTAAAGGAAACACCAACCACTGGTAGTTGAATTAAGTGGGCCTTTGGGTGTCCACCTGTTTTGCCACTGGCTTGACAGGTGATACAGGAGCTGACAAACTCCTTTACCTTCTGAGACATCTGGGGCCAGTAAAAGTGGTTAACTAGCCTTTCCCATGTTTTGGTTTGGCCCAGATGTCCAGCTAGGGGAATGTCATGAACCAAAGTTAGCAAGAACTCCCTATACTTCTGAGGCACTACCATTTTCCTAGTGGCGCCAGGGTTGGGGTCTCTGGTGGTGCTGAGTGATGCTGTGGTTGCGCTGAGTGATGCTGTGGTTGCGCTGAGTGATGCTGTGGTTGCGCTGAGTGATGCTGTGGTTGTGCTGAGTGATGCTGTGGTTGCGCTGAGTGATGCTGTGGTTGCGCTGAGTGATGCTGTGGTTGCGCTGAGGGTAGTTAACCTCATCCCCTCCCTCTTCTTCTTCCTCTGCGAGGTCTTCCCCATTCCCAGGAGAGGGTCCTTAGCATACCCTGCCAACAGCTCCTGGGGTTTTTGTTTGGAGGGATGGGACCCCATGTTATTATTAAACTTGCATGGAGACCTTACTCCTTAAATTTGAAGTGGAGATAAGGGGTGTGGTCGAGCTCCTCAACCATGTTCTCTATGTCATTGTTATTTTCACTAACATCTAGATTCTTAAAAGAAAAACTTCTTACCCCTCTTACCCTCAACTAAAGTGAGCTTTTATTTTTCTAAAATTCTAAAGGGACTTAACCAAGGCCCTAACAAGACTTTTAACAATTTGGAAAAATGTGTCAATTCAAAAATCTGAATTCTAAAGACATTTTAAAAGTCCTGTTATGTCATCAGCGATTGACCAAGTCAGTTCAAAAAATGCAAAGTTGTATATCCCCACCGCAGTAGATAGCACCTTACTCTCTATTTGTGGTTGTGTCGGCGAGCAGTAAGGCTTTATCAGAGTGTAGTGTTAAGCATTTGTTGTACACACTCAGGCAGCAAATGAAGTCACACACTCAAACACTGAACTAAGACCAATTTGTTTGTATCAAAAATATTATTATGTTATTTTATTTCTTAGAACCAAGCCAAACCTGGTGTAGGTAAGTTAAATAAATTCTTTGCCAAGTCTTATGCAATGTTTACAATTGAAAACAGGTTCAAATGCAGTTTACTGAATTACAGGTAAGTCAAGGTTTCGAAATCCCTTTTCAGTTATTTTTTCAGATTACTATGTACTTTATATTTATGATTACTTTTGATAATCAGTGTGATATGCCTAGATATCACACTGATACATTTCCTAGACAAAAGGTAAGTAATACACTTTTAGTACACTGACAGTTTTTCAATTTTCCATACAAACCACCTCCACACTTAGAACAATTTTCAAGGAAAAACAATGTGTTCCTATGGAGAAAAATGAAGTTAAGGGTTTGCATCGAAGTACTGATTTGCAGGAGTTGGTATTCTAGGGCACAGCTTTCCAAACTTTTCATGCTGGTGACACACTTTTTTGACAATCTTTATTTTGTGACACAGTAATGTGAGCGAGCCCGAACCTTCTAAGGGGGGTTCGGGTCTATTATTCCCCCGCAAATTTTTAAAAATACTGGGCAAATAGTGCATTTTCAAGCAAATTTGAGAAAGCAAGAAGGTTAATAAAGCAATTGTGAATCTGGTCTAACACAGACAGTGACTGGCAAAAATGGGTGTAAGAAAGGTTAGGTTTGTGCCTGAAAAGAATATAATCATGCACACTGCAGGTGCTGATCTCCAGAAAACACAACACATGAACCGCAGAAAATGTTTTTCTGCTCTTGCTCTTTCTCACAGGCGGGCCTTGGCTATATGTTCCCACCATCACTGATCTTCCGGTAAGAGCACCAATCACAATCAAAGAGTTGAAGAAGCCATTCTTTTCACACTTCACCCTCCAACAACTTCCGGTTCTCTCGAGTTTAGTTGCCCAGTGATGGTTTAAGTCAGACATAGCCACTGTCAATGTACATTAGGATCACTATGTCCCCATTTCTATAGTTTTACGTAGAGAGAATGTGACATAACAGCAAGGGCGGTCAACCTCGAAGCTGGGGAACAGAGTTTGAGTCTCTGCAGACACGCTCAACATTCTGTGATTCTGGGCAAATTACTTAATCTCCGCCATGCCTAACAAAAATTAATGTGTCCGTCTGTAACGTAACTTGTGCTCATGTAAAGTGCTCTGATACCTAGTTTGCGCTATATAAAACTCCCCAAAAAAAAAAATACAGAGCACCTGATGAGTCTGGGTCAAAAATATCACTATGGTTTGTGCATCAACTTCCCAAATCCTAACAGTAAATGTCTGAAACGGAAACCTAGTTAAAATAGTGGCATTTCCTGAATGTCTGCATTGGAAGAAGGGATATAGCTGGAGCAAGACCACTAAGAATTTGAAGAAAGACCTCCTCTTAAAAATAACAAATCTTGGATTGGGTTTTATTCCACGTTAAGATCAAGAGAGATGGTGGATGTAGCAGACATCATGCAGAATTGAAGTGGCAAAACGCAACCTGCCTGGCCGTGAAAATTGATTACCAATCAATAAAATAGCCAGACGTACCACATATCTGTATCAGGAACTCAAATTCTGCATCACCTTCTGCCTCCTTTTATAACGACATTGGTAAACTTCAAAAGTAAAAAATAAAATATATGAACAAATAAAGCATGAACATCGACTTCTATGGCACAACCTATGTCTAAAAGGCAAGCGTAGGTGCAAGGCGTAAACCACGGTTTTGTGAGCTTCATTTAAAAGGATGTTAGGTGATTTTTTTAATAAGTACTTAGTTTGAATTGCAGCTCACGTGAATCACATGGCTATAATACTAATGGAAAAATATTCATTGTTCAAATTTCTCATAAATAAACAGTACTGGCCCTACCCCCTATAGCTCCCCCTTTTCATTCTCCTCTTCCCCTCCTGCCCATTTCACTTTGGCTATGTACACCCACCTTTTTGCTATCTCCTTTCCACTTCTTGCGAAAATTGGGTTAATCATGGTGCACCCTATCACATGCCTGCTCTGTTCAATACTCCACAACATATCCTCCTCAACCCACCTCTTTCGTACCATAACCCTCTTTCTGCTTACTTTTCTATGTTACTGTTTTGCATTTCTTTGAGTCTATTTTTTTTTCTCACTTTTCATTGACAGTAAATGTGCTTTAAAACACTTGGCTTTCGCTGCTCTCTTTGTTTCTGTGCATCTCGCATTGATTTTCCCGAAATCGACATGGCGTTGTCCACCTCTCCACCGGCGCTCAGCCCACACCCCCTCATGGAGGTCTGGTTTTGTCAGGTGCTATTTGTGGTCAGCACAGACCATAGCCAGCCGCTATTGTCCATGACCACAATTTAAATAAGGATGGGGTACTGTTGAGTCCCTGAGAACAGCAGTCCATTGGAAAGCGGGTGCTCCCAGACGCATCATATGGGTGTTACGCACCTGCCCAGGCTCCGAGGCGCTATTCCAAAGATGTTCAGGGGTTGTGTTAAAGTTGCTAGGGGATGTAGGCAGCCTGGAAGCCCTGCCAGGCAGGTGGCTGTTTCACCATGGGGCGCCGGCGAGTGACTGGTGAAGAAGGCCTCCCCTCATAATAGGTAATAAATTATGCCTCCTATAAATGTAAAAGCGCGCCCGGTTTTAGAGTTTATATTGCTTTAGAAAAAATGTACTTTCAAATTTGCCATTAAAGAGAGCAAGTATGTAAAATGTCAAAAAGCGTGTGTTGCACACACCATGCTACACAAAAGACACAAACACGAAGAATGCACAGTGCACTTTAAACATCACACTTTTACATGGCAATGGATGCATGGCAGTTAAAAATACGTTAATCAGAGTCGACTTACTG
Source organism: Lissotriton vulgaris (assembly GCF_964263255.1). NCBI lineage: Eukaryota > Metazoa > Chordata > Amphibia > Caudata > Salamandridae > Lissotriton > Lissotriton vulgaris. The sequence goes on from NC_141691.1 coordinate 1,754,508,895, forward strand.
CCTGTAAATCCCTGTAGCCACCGCCTATATCAGCAAAACTTATGAAGCTAGCGACCTTGTGACAGCCCTAACTCAGTAATTGTTAGCACACGATCAACCCCCTGCCCTTCTCCCATCTTCCTCACACCTCTTGCAATTGCATCACAACGACCCCAGCCCCCACAACAATCAGTTTCTTTCTGCAGTCCCAGTCATTCGATTACGGCCAGCAATGCGTGTGACCCTCTGCAGGCCCCCTCACCCGCCCCTGCCTCTTCCCCAGTGAACTGCTTCTCCACAATATATTGTCTTCATTTCTCCAGCAGGCAAGTGACCATTTTTCCAAGCAGCTTCACGTTATTAAAAGCAGCTGAAACGGTCTTTCATGATTTGTGAAATGGGCGCGCTTCGCAATTCAGTTTGCTCGTTACAGTGTATGCGCACATCTTACAGGGATCACTGCTGTTGTCATCCCGCGACACACCCACCGGTTGCAGGCGACACAGTGGGGTGTCGCGACACAGACTTTGGAAAGCTCTGTTCTAGGGTAAGAACCGGGGTTCCCCCAGGGTCAAGGAGGCACTCTTTAAACACCCTCAGCGGCACTAGGGCGACTGCGTGCAGAGTGCAGAGTGCTGAGGCCCACTGTTATCTAATGGGGGGGAGGGGGCTTCCCGTTGACGGCTGCTCACGAGCAGGCTGGAGGGTTGTGGGAGCAAAGCTCCTGGTGTTATGTTCAGGGCAAAGGGGGATCCGAGTTAGCACCCAAAGTACACCCGCAGTGGCGGCTGGGTGCAGGGTGCTGTTTTGGCATCAGGTGCCCGTTGATTTCAATGGGAATTCTACAGTTGAAACAAAGACTGCAGGCTCGGGGACAAAGATCTTCTGGAGGTGATCACCAGTTGGAGAGGTAAGTTGGGATGCTTGGGGATGCTGGGACACCGTCCGTTGTGCCACCCAAGGCTGTGGGTAGTCGGGTGCAGGGGTGTCTTCAGGCATCGGATTTTCTTAACAGCTCCGGTCGCCGTGATCCTCCAGAAAGAGGCTACAGGCTTCGCTTGGAAATATGAGGCAGGTCAGAGATCACCAGATCTCAGGTCAGGATCCCCGGGGAGACCTCCTCGTGGTGTTGGACCACTCGAACTCGGGCCGTGGGCATCTGGTGCAGAGTGGGGCAGACTCACGGTTTTGGCTGGAGTCGGAGTCTGTTGGTGAGCAAATCCGGCGCACACATGAGACAAAGTCTTTGGTTTTATAAGCAGAGCAGGTCCTTTGGGTTCTTGAGGCTGCTGGACACACCTGGATTTTGCTGGAGCAGGTTTGAGGTGCAGACAGGCTGGTAGGGCTGGGGACAAGTCAGTGGCCATCCTCCTCTTAGTTCTAGCATGGTTTCTTCAGTCCTCCTTTTCTACTGGTCTATTCTTGTCTGAGGAGGCAAGGTTCAGGGTTGCCCCCTAAATACTACATTTAGGGGCATTACAAGTAAGTAAAGGTTGGGGCCAATGGGTCCCTTTCTTGGGGTGGGTATACCCTCTTTTATGCCACCCTCCAGTGGGATCGGGGCATATGCCTCACTCTGGTTGGCTGGGTCCCCCATCTGCAAGATGGCGGGGACTAAGAGTTGTGCTTCACCTCGCCTCCGCCACCTGAGGGGTGGGGTTTGCAAAGGTGGGCATACCTCCTTTCCTCAATTGCTTTTCCAGATTCTCCCACCCAAAGTGGGGCTCAGAACCGATGGCAGTAAGCCTTTGAAGCTTCCCCTTTGTGGACCCTGCCCATCCTGGGGAGGAGGCTTGATACCTCGTCCCAGGATGTGCATTGTTTCACACCCCCGATATCAGCAGGCTCTTGACCCAGGGGTCCAGAAACATGTCTGGTGGTGGCAGCTGGCGAGCAGCCACTAAGCATGGACACTAGTGTTAGGTTGTCTTTCAGGGGCCATGTCTAAGATGCCCTCTGAGTACATTTTCCATTACTTCCCACACTGGCATCAGTGTGGGTTTAATGTGCTGAGAAGTTTGATACCAAACTTCTCAGTTTTCAGTAAGGCCATTATGGTACTGTGAAGTTCGTAATGACAAACTCCCAGCACCATATACTCTTAATGGCATTACTGCACTTACAATGTCTAAGAATTGACTTAGACACCGTAGGGGCACAGGACTCCTGCACCTGTACCCTCACCACTGGTATAGTGCACCCAGCTAGAGGGGTGGCTGATCTATGCCAGGGCAGTAGGTTGTAGGCATGGCACACAGGGATGTGTACTTTGAATACAAACAGAACCTGTTTGAATATAAGTCGCACTTTTCATATGCCCTTACGGTGCGTTATATCTTTTATAGAAATTCAACAAATTCAAAACCAAAATCAAAAACAGTTTCTAAAACATTTCACATGACTTCAGCTCTTCAAAATAAATTCTTTTGAAGATATTCAATTGGCAATGTATACTGTCTTGCAGCAGAACATTTTTGAAACAACAATAACCACTAGTGCGATTTCAATGCGTTGCAAATTATCATTTCCTTATTTATTTTCCTTGCTTGTTTTCCTGTACTTCATGGCTCCAAGCAGAGCTATTAATACATATCCCAATGCATTTCGGTCACTCCTTCCATCAGGGGAATACTCTGCATGAGCTGAGTTACCAAGTAAAAACGCTGCAATAACAAATTTGTAACAGACAAATTGGAAATTGTTCTGCAAGTCTTCTTCGAAGTCTGTGCTTCTTCCAGGATCTTCAGCAGACCTGTGGTCTTCAAGGACACCTGAAGTAATCTCCCTTGTAGTGAAGGAGTCACTACCCTGCATCTGCAGTCACCGAAAACGAAGCAGACCAGTCTGCTGGTCCTGATAAGCCACGGACTTCGAAAGGCTCAGCAACACAGGTGGTGGTTTTGTAACTATATCGAGGCCTGACCTGTCCTCTCTGCAATTTTGAGGCCAGTATGCCTCCTTAGAACTGCTGGGACCGAACCCCTATGCACCGCATCGACTTGCAGTTGCCAAGGCTTGTTCGCTCTGCACTCCAGAGTTCTTCTGGCTACAAGAAGCTCCAACCTCCAGCATCTCTCCATGCCAAGTACAGCATCCTCTCCATATCCTCTGCACCTTGGACCTTCCTTCTTGGTGAGCTGCTCAAGGTCTGCAGGATGCTGGCTCTGTATATACTATACCAATGTAAGGTATAGTGTGCACAGAGTCCAGTGGATTCCTAAAGGTATATAAAAATAGATAATACCTTACTCTCTTTTGTGGTAGTGTGGTTGAGCAGTCAGGCTTATCAGAGGGTAGTGTTAAGCATTTGTTGTACACACTCAAAGACTGAATCCAGACCAATCTGTTTTATTTCTAGAACCAAGATTTACCTAGTACCAGGTAAGTTGTACTTTTCATACAATGTTACTGTTGGAAAATGAGGCAGTATCTGTGAGGCCTGCACAAATAACAAGACTACATTTGTCCTTCACTGGGAACCAAACACCCAATTGTAGCGCCTGACTCTCAGAGGGTAGCGTTGCAGAGCTGTCTGAGGCTTACTCAAGGGAAGTGGTGTGGGCTAGTAATTGCCATTTGCAGATGCGCAGAAATAACACTTAATAATTGATTGTCCAGTCTGTACTTTGCTTTATAAAAGTAAGAGTACATTTATTAAGCACACACACTACTCAATACTATGCACCAATTTACAAATATACATAAGCTGTTGGAATTACTTTGTGACACTGCATAACATCTCTACCCCTCCCGCAGGGGAAGTGGGGTCTAGTACTACCACTCCCATGTATGTACATCATCTTGCCCCCAATGCAGTTAGCTGAACATAACCTGGAGTGAGGGCTCTGCGCACTGACACCAACCCAGTGGCGACCCCCTCCTTTATCTCAACAAGCATTTAAAATAGGTAACCCTGCCTTGGTGAACCACAATTCTGACTGAGCATTTTCTACTGACCATGAAGTATACACCTCTACATCTTATGAGCTAGCAGCCTGGGTTCTTCACCTAAGCGCAGCAGCAATACATGTTTAAGCATCACTTTAGACTGACCGTACTCATCACATTTGTGGATCATTAGAATGCATTGCAATTACAGGCCCCAAAGGCATCACAGATGAAATCACAGGATTAAGCATATACAGCCAGGCACCCTAGCAGGAATGTCTGACATCATAACCCCACTTTGCTTATGATTTCATCTTATACAGGCACTTCACATTACACATGTGACCTCAGTCCCTCTAAAAGAAATAACCTCAGAAAATTCATTTCTGGTGCAATTACACCTCTTCACCTCCAGGGGATGCCCTTCTCCAGACATCCCCGACTCAGCCTTTCACTCCTTGATGCACTTCTCAATACTCCCTCAGCTGTAGAACAAAAGTTCCAGCCCAGAATGTGTTCAATGCTGGCTGAGCCCTTGAGGGGTTATCCTTTTCCAAGTCCCTATGTGACTTAGAGAGGGACTGCAAGTTTCGTGCTGGGGAGACTGCGCTTCTCAAGCAGCTCCCCCTGCACCTTTGCGCAGGTGTGGTGGTGAACCCGTTCTCCTGGGGCCCCCACAAGCAGAGAAAAATGCTGCAGTTGCAGGCCGGTCCTGGCCTGCAAGGCATTATGGGAGTTGTCGCACATTAGACCAGCGGCTCCCCCGCTGCTTTGGGGAAAGCCGTGATGCCCTCATTCCTGGCGCTTTGCGCCTCATCCAGGACTCGGTGGGAGCACGGTCCCACCTGGACCACCAGGTGAGTGTAGGAGATGCAGGGAGCCCACCCCGGCCACTTGCTGGTTTTTTGGGGACCTGGTCCCACCCGGGCCCCTCGCTGTTCCGCCCTTCATTTCGGGGTCCCTGTCACACCCGGGATCCCCCGCCTGCTCACTTCCGAGAGGGCAGCCCGAGGAGCCCACCGCCCGGCTGCTCCTGCCAGCTCCCCACCCGGGCAGAACCTTAGAGTGCTGCCGTGGGAGCCAGCATTCTGTTTCAGATCTGCCCGCATCAGCGGGTCTTGGGGGATTGCGACAGCACTCCCCCCACCTCCTATTCACTTCGGGGGCTGGGATGGGGTCCCGGCACCTGAGCAGTCTTCAGGGGGGCGACAGCACCCCTGCCCGACTTCCATTTTCTCGCCGGGGATCAGGGTAGGCTCCTGGTACCCCCGGCCGCCATTGGGCCCGGAGTTGGGATCTGGGGCCCCTATTTACTTCACGGGGAGCGTGACGGCGCTCCCCAGCTTGATTTCGGCCGTGAGATGTACGCTCTGCCATCTTCACAGGGACAGCGCTCCCCTGCTATGAACTCTCTTCGAGGGGGGGTGGGGGCGCAACAGCGCTCCCCCTCCACTGATGTCTTTGGGGGCCAGGGTAGGCTCCTGGCACCCCTCATGGGCTAGTTTACTTCTTTCTGGGGGCTCATCTGGAATCGGCGGCAAAGCCCCACTTGCTTCGTAGTCGGTCCATGCAGGGGTCAAAGGTCGCCTATCTTCTGGGGGGGATATCTTGGCCCCCAGGGTACTGATCTGCACCCTATTCACCTCTTCTTGCTCCTGCTGGCGCTCCCCAGTCACTGGGAGCACTTTCCTTCGGCCTCTAGACCTTCCAGCGGGGGAATTCAGCAGGGAGCTGCCTTCACTGGCTCCCTGAGCCAGCCTTTCGCCTGACTCTCCTCCTGCACCTCTCTCCTGGCTGCGCAGAGGCCCAGGCTGCTGCACACTGGTCCTTGTCTCCTCTCCTGGCGTGGTTCAGGATTCTGGAGCAGTCAGGGGGTTCCTCCGTCCAACTGCCTATTGCATTGCGCCAGGCTCCAGCACCCTCTGCCTCTGCAGACCACACCCCAGAGAGCTTCTCTTCCTGTGCAAGCACTTTTTAGGTCTTGCCTATGCAGCGCGCATGCGCTGCTTAGGAGATGACATCATGTCATCGATGAGCTTTTCGCCCCAAAAACGTGTACGCGTTGCATTTCTTTCTATTGCAACGCGTGCACGTTTGGTGATCTCCTCGCGGGAGCGAGTGGCTGGCATATGGCAGTAATTATCGCTGCGCCAGCCGCTCCCTCCCGCGATTGAATCGCGCAGGCCCCCTCCTCTCTCCCATCCCCCTGCTGCGGGGTGCGCACACTTGTTCCTTTTGTTGTGGTTCCATGGTTTTTTTGTTTTTAAATCCATAAACCTGTGAACTACTTGTATTCGTCTTGTTAATTAATCTGACAGCCCCCACCTGTGCTTCGCGCCCAGAATCGAAATCGCCCTGCGCCATTTCCCCCGCCAGTTAGAGCGCTTCAAAGGTTTTTTGCAACGCTATTTATTTTATGAATTCCCCCCCCCAGCCTGAGAGTTGTGCATTTGCAAGCTGCCTCCATCTGCGCGAGGCACCGAAAATCTGGTCGCCGAAGCTCTGATCCCACAAGGCTTTGATCTCGGACCAGCAGCAAATCAATGCGTCGCAGCAGTGGTAAATTAGCAGCGCAGATATTTTTTCTTTCCCTTTCAGATGCATGAAGCGCTGTCATTAGTGTTGCCAGCAGCAGACTCCCAGGGGGCGCCCCTCCCTGCTTCCCCACCTTTCCTTTCTGCAACGTCTTGCCTGGAAGCCCAGGCGGCCGACATCCCCTGCTATATCACAGCAGCAATCTTTTACTCAACTTTCCTCCCATCCTGCAGAAATCTGCCATCCTCCCGACACACTCGCAAATCATGTTTTAGAAATATAACTTGCAACACAATCCTCTCTGGCATCATGTGCAGGGCTGACCTTTAGTATGGGCGAGCTGGGCCCAGGGCGCCAATATTATGTGGGGCGCACGGAGCTCTGTGCATTAGGCAGAGCCCTTATCATGTTGATCCAGCCTTCTTGTTCTTTATTTTCTCTTCCTCTGCTTATCCGTCCTCATCTCCTTCTGTTCTCCCCACCCCTCTTTCTCATCTTACGATGTTCTTTCCTCACCTTGCAGCGTCCTTCTTCCTCTCTTCTCCATATCTGCCGCCGCCATATGTTCACCTCCTCTCCCCACTCTCCATCCTCCCTTCTCACCTCTTATGGGCCTCACCCCGACCTCGCACCTTATTTCCTTCAGGACAGTCTGGATCCTTCACAGCTTCTCAGGCCTCCTTGCCCCCCAACCCCTGCCCTCCACATCTCTTTCTTGCTCCTCTCCAGCCTCCTTTTCCTTCAGTCTCTTTCCACTCCCATCTCTTTTGAGTATCTCTCTCTTCCACCTACATCCTCACCCTTATCTCCACCTTCCATCCTTTTCTCCAGGTCGTTCTCTCCCACTCTTCATTCTCTCACCCCCCCCCCCCCCCCATCTTTTTCCTGCCCCCTCCCCAAGCTTCTCCATTTCTTCAATTTTCTTTTCTGTCTCCTTTCCCAGCTTCGTCTCTTTCTGTACTCTCCCCTCGCGACCCTGCCTCATCTTATCACCTTTTAGTTCCCCTCCCTCCATCTTCCACTTTTTCTCTCGATGTTCACTCATCTCCCTGCACCCTTCTATCATCTTTAGATCCCATGCCATCTCCCACTCTCCTTCCCCTATCTAGTCCCCTTCTAAATCCGGACCCTTCTTACTGCTGTCCTCACTTCACTTCCCCCTCACTTTCTCTTCTCGCACTCTCTATCCACACTGATCCTCAAGTTGTCTTCATCACTCTCTTTGCCTTCCTGACTTACTTCTCACTAATTTTACCTCCCCTTTCCTCTTCATTCCCCCTTTCCTTCTTGTTGCTGATGGTGCACACCACTGGCAAAACGATTAGGTCTAAAAAGCAAGAACTGTTGGCTTTGCCAAAGCTTATTGTCATATTTTATTCTGTTTTCGCTGTATCATTCATGGGAAAAGCATGCAGATGCGATCAGGCCCTTTGTAAAGTTTCACAGAAGACCGATGTGTCATCTTGAGCGGTCTAAATTGAACAATATGTTCTTGTACCATTCAGTGTCTGAAGGGGAAATACGGTTATTTAGCTGACAGAATGTGCTTGCGCTGGGCTTAGAGACTTTAAGTGGTAAACATATCCAGGGTTCCCTTAACGAGGGCCTCTGAACAGATTGATGCAAAAGATTTGTGTTGCATTTGTTCATGGATTTTGGAATCCACCGACATTTAGTTTCTCTGTTCTGCGTAAATGCACAAAGAGGTTCCACGATAGACCAGTTTGCAGGCAATGGCTCGTAATTTGATCGTTTCTTTGGGTGGTTAATTTGTAACCTCGTCTCGCTTTGCTGAACCCTGCTGTATTGATATGGGTCACGAAAGACTTTTACGCACTTCTGTTTTGCCACCTTTTTTATTTAACGATGGTGGAAGGGTTAACATGGATTCTCGAACAAGGTGTTAATCGTGTCGCTCTTCTGGGACTCACTGTACCAAGATGTTAATAGTACTCCTCTTTTCATTTAGGTGGTACACGAACTCCTCACTCACTACCCTATCAGTTCAAATCATGTTTAGAACACTTTCGTGTCAAAGCAAGGTAGGCTTGCGTGTTCAATCTGGCACCAACATGTAATTGCTAATGTCAGCAAGTAACACATCCATCTGTGTATCGAAGGAGACGAACACCCAGCATACTTTCAAACAAACTGGCGTCGTGGTGGTCTACAAATCCTAGCCTGCTTGGTGAGTGTTCGTGATATCTTTAGATGTGCACGCATTCGCAGTTGCAGTTCTGACTGTAATCCTATGTTGAATTCCCCTCATTTCATGAGCGCCTTTCACCGTCCTCCCGCTGCTCAGAGGCAGTGCCCTGCTCCTTGGCCCTTTTCTCTGTGGACAGACTGTCCGCTGCCTCTCTGATGAAATGCCTGCTAGTACTGCAAGCACCTCTAGCCATGTCTACCACGTCTGCCGCAATGTCAGGCACGGGGGCTGAAGGAGGGACCCAGGGAGCATAGGTTGTTTTTTGCCCCACCCACCCTTCCCTCTTTCTTTTTAGGTCGAAGGCCTAACAGGCTGCGCTTGCGCAGTCTTAGGCCGGAGATTTAATGAGTCTGAGTAGCGGTGAATGTCCCGCCTCCGTGCCCCCTCTCTCCTTCATTGGCTGGCTTCCTAAACGGAGGCCAGCCATTGGAGGAGAGATGCGTCACTCCAAACAAGCTCCGTCCTTTTCGGATTTGGGGGCGTAATTTTTGATGTTCTTTAGACAGTGACGTTGCCTGTCACTCAGAACATCAAAACACGCCCCCAAGTCCGAAATTTGCCGAAGGATCCTAAATGCCATTTTCCCTTGATCGTCTATGCGAGAAGTCGCTGTTACAAATCTCTTTGAACGGGTGAGTCTTTTGTTTTTTATCCCATTTTGTTTTTTTAGGCTAATCTTATGTTTTTTATTTCATTTGTAGGTCCAACATGGCCCGTGGCGTCTTCCTGCAGCGATGTGCACCGCTGTGGACGGAGCGCTTCAGACGGGTATGTATGTTGCTGTTGTTTCCGTGTAAAAGTAAGCCATTTTGTTTTTTTAGGCTAATCTTATGTTTCTTATCTCTTTTGTAGGTCCAACATGGCCCGTGGCGTCTTCCTGCAGCGATGTGCACCGCTGTGGACGGAGCGCTTCAGACGGGTATGTATGTTGCTGTTGTTTCCGTGTAAAAGTAAGCCATTTTGTTTTTTTAGGCTAATCTTATGTTTCTTATCTCTTTTGTAGGTCCAACATGGCCCGTGGCGTCTTCCTGCAGCTATGTGCACCGCTGTGTACGGAGTGCTTCCGACCCGCGGCTCTTTTGCAGATTGAGGTGAGCTATCTTTTCAATTTTAATAATGTTATGTTTCTTATCTTTTTTGTAGGTCCAACATGGCCCGTGGCGTCTTCCTGCAGCGATGTGCACCGCTGTGCACGGAGCGCTTCAGACGGGTATGTATGTTGCTTTTTTTTCCGTGTAAAAGTAAGCCATTTTGTTTTTTTAGGCTAATCTTATGTTTCTTATCTTTTTTGTAGGTCCAACATGGCCTGTGGTGTCTTCCTGCAGCGATGTGCACCGCTGTGCACGGAGCGCTTCAGACGGGTATGTATGTTGCTGTTTTTCCGTGTAAAAGTAAGCCATTTTGTTTTTTTAGGCTAATCTTATGTTTTTTATCTCATTTGTAGGTCCAACATGGCCCGTGGCGTCTTCCTGCAGCGATGTGCACCGCTGTGCACGGAGCGCTTCAGACGGGTATGTATGTTGCTTTTTTTTCCGTGTAAAAGTAAGCCATTTTGTTTCTTTAGGCTAATCTTATGTTTCTTATCTTTTTTGTAGGTCCAACATGGCCCGTGGTGTCTTCCTGCAGCGATGTGCACCGCTGTGCACGGAGCGCTTCAGACGGGTATGTATGTTGCTGTTTTTCCGTGTAAAAGTAAGCCATTTTGTTTTTTTAGGCTAATCTTATGTTTTATATCTCATTTGTAGGTCCAACATGGCCCGTGGCGTCTTCCTGCAGCGATGTGCACCGCTGTGCACGGAGCGCTTCAGACGGGTATGTATGTTGCTTTTTTTTCCGTGTAAAAGTAAGCCATTTTGTTTTTTTAGGCTAATCTTATGTTTCTTATCTCTTTTGTAGGTCCAACATGGCCCGTGGTGTCTTCCTGCAGCGATGTGCACCGCTGTGCACGGAGCGCTTCAGACGGGTATGTATGTTGCTTTTTTTTCCGTGTAAAAGTAAGCCATTTTGTTTCTTTAGGCTAATCTTATGTTTCTTATCTTTTTTGTAGGTCCAACATGGCCCGTGGCGTCTTCCTGCAGCGATGTGCACCGCTGTGCACGGAGTGGTTCCGACCCGCGGCTCTTTTGCAGATTGAGGTGAGCTATCTTTTCAATGTTAATAATCTTATGTTTCTTATCTTTTTTGTAGGTCCAACATGGCCCGTGGCGTCTTCCTGCAGCGATGTGCACCGCTGTGCACGGAGTGGTTCCGACCCGCGGCTCTTTTGCAGATTGAGGTGAGCTATCTTTTCAATGTTAATAATCTTATGTTTCTTATCTTTTTTGTAGGTCCAACATGGCCCGTGGTGTCTTCCTGCAGCGATGTGCACCGCTGTGCACGGAGCGCTTCAGACGGGTATGTATGTTGCTGTTTTTTCCGTGTAAAAGTAAGCCATTTTGTTTTTTTAGGCTAATCTTATGTTTCTTATCTTTTTTGTAGGTCCAACATGGCCCGTGGCGTCTTCCTGCAGCTATGTGCACCGCTGTGTACGGAGTGCTTCCGACCCGCGGCTCTTTTGCAGATTGAGGTGAGCTATCTTTTCAATTTTAATAATGTTATGTTTCTTATCTTTTTTGTAGGTCCAACATGGCCCGTGGCGTCTTCCTGCAGCGATGTGCACCGCTGTGCACGGAGCGCTTCAGACGGGTATGTATGTTGCTTTTTTTTCCGTGTAAAAGTAAGCCATTTTGTTTTTTTAGGCTAATCTTATGTTTCTTATCTTTTTTGTAGGTCCAACATGGCCCGTGGTGTCTTCCTGCAGCGATGTGCACCGCTGTGCACGGAGCGCTTCAGACGGGTATGTATGTTGCTGTTTTTCCGTGTAAAAGTAAGCCATTTTGTTTCTTTAGGCTAATCTTATGTTTCTTATCTTTTTTGTAGGTCCAACATGGCCCGTGGTGTCTTCCTGCAGCGATGTGCACCGCTGTGCACGGAGTGGTTCCGACCCGCGGCTCTTTTGCAGATTGAGGTGAGCTATCTTTTCAATGTTAATAATCTTATGTTTCTTATCTTTTTTGTAGGTCCAACATGGCCCGTGGCGTCTTCCTGCAGCGATGTGCACCGCTGTGCACGGAGTGGTTCCGACCCGCGGCTCTTTTGCAGATTGAGGTGAGCTATCTTTTCAATTTTAATAATGTTATGTTTCTTATCTTTTTTGTAGGTCCAACATGGCCCGTGGCGTCTTCCTGCAGCGATGTGCACCGCTGTGCACGGAGCGCTTCAGACGGGTATGTATGTTGCTTTTTTTTCCGTGTAAAAGTAAGCCATTTTGTTTTTTTAGGCTAATCTTATGTTTCTTATGTTTTTTGTAGGTCCAACATGGCCCGTGGTGTCTTCCTGCAGCGATGTGCACCGCTGTGCACGGAGCGCTTCAGACGGGTATGTATGTTGCTGTTTTTTCCGTGTAAAAGTAAGCCATTTTGTTTTTTTAGGCTAATCTTATGTTTCTTATCTTTTTTGTAGGTCCAACATGGCCCGTGGCGTCTTCCTGCAGCGATGTGCACCGCTGTGCACGGAGCGCTTCAGACGGGTATGTATGTTGCTTTTTTTTCCGTGTAAAAGTAAGCCATTTTGTTTTTTTAGGCTAATCTTATGTTTCTTATCTTTTTTGTAGGTCCAACATGGCCCGTGGTGTCTTCCTGCAGCGATGTGCACCGCTGTGCACGGAGTGGTTCCGACCCGCGGCTGTTTTGCAGATTGAAGTGAGCTATCTTTTCAATTTTAATAATCTTATGTTTCTTATCTTTTTTGTAGGTCCAACATGGCCCGTGGCGTCTTCCTGCAGCGATGTGCACCGCTGTGCACGGAGTGGTTCCGACCCGCGGCTGTTTTGCAGATTGAGGTGAGCTATCTTTTCAATTTTAATAATCTTATGTTTCTTATCTTTTTTGTAGGTCCAACATGGCCCGTGGCGTCTTCCTGCAGCGATGTGCACCGCTGTGCACGGAGTGGTTCCGACCCGCGGCTCTTTTGCAGATTGAGGTGAGCTATCTTTTCAATTTTAATAATCTTATGTTTCTTATCTTTTTTGTAGGTCCAACATGGCCCGTGGCGTCTTCCTGCAGCGATGTGCACCGCTGTGCACGGAGTGGTTCCGACCCGCGGCTCTTTTGCAGATTGAGGTGAGCTATCTTTTCAATGTTAATAATCTTATGTTTCTTATCTTTTTTGTAGGTCCAACATGGCCCGTGGCGTCTTCCTGCAGCGATGTGCACCGCTGTGCACGGAGTGGTTCCGACCCGCGGCTCTTTTGCAGATTGAGGTGAGCTATCTTTTCAATGTTAATAATCTTATGTTTCTTATCTTTTTTGTAGGTCCAACATGGCCCGTGGCGTCTTCCTGCAGCGATGTGCACCGCTGTGCACGGAGCGCTTCAGACGGGTATGTATGTTGCTTTTTTTTCCGTGTAAAAGTAAGCCATTTTGTTTCTTTAGGCTAATCTTATGTTTCTTATCTTTTTTGTAGGTCCAACATGGCCCGTGGCGTCTTCCTGCAGCGATGTGCACCGCTGTGCACGGAGTGGTTCCGACCCGCGGCTCTTTTGCAGATTGAGGTGAGCTATCTTTTCAATGTTAATAATCTTATGTTTCTTATCTTTTTTGTAGGTCCAACATGGCCCGTGGCGTCTTCCTGCAGCGATGTGCACCGCTGTGCACGGAGTGGTTCCGACCCGCGGCTCTTTTGCAGATTGAGGTGAGCTATCTTTTCAATTTTAATAATCTTATGTTTCTTATCTTTTTTGTAGGTCCAACAAGGCCCGTGGCGTTTCCCTGCAGCGATGTGCACCACTGTGGACGAAGCTGTTCAGACGGGTATGTATGTTGCTGTTGTTTCCGTGTAAAAGTAAGCCATTTTGTTTATTTTGCCTAATATTATGTTTCTTATCTTTTTTGTAGGTCCAACATGGCCCGTGGCGTCTTCCTGCAGCGATGTGCACCGCTGTGCACGGAGTGGTTCCGACCCGCGGCTCTTTTGTAGATTGAGGTGATGGGGTCCAGTCTATTAGTTAAAACGTCATGAGGGCAGGGTTTGTATGTTTCTTTAGAGTGTATGGTGGTGCATGTGATCGTTAAGGTTTGGGGTTACTGTTCAAGTGTCAGAGATTGGCACGCCTGTCTGCTTCTCATTGCCTTCTCAACTTAACATACTGCTTAGTGTCTTTCTTCTTTTGCTGAGGTTTACTACGCTTCTCTAATTTTCTTTGTTGTTTCTTCTGCTTCTCTACTTTATTTGTTTCTGCATTGTTTCAGAATGTTCCTTCTTTTGATTATTTTTGACTTGTCATGGTTTTTCCTATAATTTTTTTCTTTTAGTTTCTTTCATTTTTTTACTGTTGATACTCTTGCAAATGTGTACGTTTCCAGATAACTGACAATGATCTCCCTCTTCATAGTCCTGTATCTTGGAGATCTGTCAATATGGTACTGTTCCATTGTGCTGCTATTAGCTGGTACTGTTACTGCAGTATCTCTCTTCAGTGAGAATTCTGCGATTTCAGATTTAGATATTTACTCATTGCTACATGGCCTGCTACTGTTTTATATATTTACATTTGACTAAAGTTAATGGGTCTCAGCAGTCACCTATTCCCCCTCTTTCCACTTGCAATGAAGACATTATGAGTTGTAAACTAAATTGCTACTAACATGATCTCTTTGTTACAATGCGTTTGGGTGTTTTACACTCATAAAACCTGCAATTTTGAACACTACTGACACTGCGAGTGCAAAGAACTTCAGCACGTCTGTGTCCCTGGCTCTTGATAACACACCCAACACACACATTCTGCAAGGTCTCCTGAGTGCAATAGAACTGTTTAATAGAACTTTGGATTAACCTCACAGTCCCACCACTCTGTTTAGGAAATATCCAAGTAAATACTGCATATCCAATTCTAAAGACAAATTATAGCAATATTCAATTGTAAGAATGATTTTTCACAAAAAGAAAACAGCCTATCCCAGCGCTTCTTGGCCTTCTGTGGACCCCCAGTAAATCACTACTGGAATCCAGGGATCCTCCCCAAGCAAATTCTATGATGCAAATTGCAAAACAATACCAAAAAATAGAGAACAAAAGTACATTAAACAAATGTACACATTCTGAAATATTATATTTAATTCACCAACAAAAAATATACAAATCGTTAACGAAAAGGACGGAGCTTTTTCAAAGTATTTTTTTATTTGTAAAAGACAAAACAATACTTGCTATCACCATTTCCAATTCCTCTACATTTACAGAGCGTTTTATAACTTTCAGTTTTCCTTTATGTATAAGTCCTTAATTGATCTGATATTAAAATTCTTAAATAGTTGCCTGCCGACTGAGTAGACATCATGGAACCCCAGGGGTGTGTCCTATTGGTTTAGCTTCAATGATCTCCTATGTTATTAACTTACAATTTCCAGAACGAATAAGCATTAAACTGCTGTAAACTGTGCTTATAGTATCCATATTAAGCCTTGATATCCTGTCTCTGCTTAGGTGATTAACTTTCACTGTGAAATGAACTCCAGTGGTTCTATTACTGTCCCTGACATTACGATGGTTTAAAAGGGGAAGTCTACATTTCTGTGGTTCTGAGTGGAAAACCTCCCTTCCTCTCTGTCGTCAAACATGGCAAATATATAATGGGGAACTCAGTGGGGTCAAGGCATGTTCAACCCACAGAGGTCTCTCTGGATCGTTGCCCAGTACAATTATTCTGTCTGCTGCGTTTACCTTCGTTGTGCTATTCGTTACTTGCTGCTCACATTGGCTGAAAATTCCTTTTGTATCCCATTACCCCTGTCCTACTTTCATTTAAAACATGGTGATAAATGTAAATGTACATCTGACAAATTGGTCCAGCATATTTCAGTTCTGTTTTTTTGTTTTATCTTTTAGCGTGTTCCCATTTCTCTGGAACATCCTGTGAACAGTGTCTAAAAAATGTCACAGTACAAGAATGATTGTCAATGGCACAATTACATATGTACTATTTTAAAGAGTATTTGCACAGAACCATTACTTTAATTGTGAGTAAACAGTTCAAGGTTCACGAGTAAGGATTTTTTTGGCTTTAAACCTAAAAAAACTTACTGCAGATGCGATCACGTCTTTTGTGCTTGATCATGAAAAATAAAACGTTTAGGCTGGTATGTTATTCGCTTGCCAGATGTTATAGTAGTGTTGCTCGTGCTCACAGTGTTAAATTCTGCTAAAAACTTGGGTGGCTCATTTGACTGTGGATCTGTGTGTGAGTAGTGAGTGCAGTGTGCAGAGTAGTGAGTGCAGTGTGCAGAGTAGTGAGTGCAGTGTGCAGAGTAGTGAGTGCAGTGTGCAGAGTAGTGAGTGCAGAGTAGTGAGTGCAGAGTAGTGAGTGCAGAGTGCAGAGTAGTGAGTGCAGAGTGCAGAGTAGTGAGTGCAGAGTGCAGAGTAGTGAGTGCAGAGTGCAGAGTAGTGAGTGCAGTGCAGAGTAGTGAGTGCAGAGTGCAGAGTAGTGAGTGCAGAGTGCAGAGTACAGAGTAGTGAGTGCAGAGTGCAGAGTAGTGAGTGCAGAGTAGTGAGTGCAGTGTGCAGAGTACTGAGTGCAGTGCAGAGTAGTGTGCCGAGTAGTGAGTGCCGAGTAGTGAGTGCCGAGTGCAGTGCAGAGTAGTGAGTGCAGTGCAGAGTAGTGAGTGCAGTGCCGAGTAGTGAGTGCAGTGCCGAGTAGTGAGTGCAGTGCCGAGTAGTGAGTGCAGTGCCGAGTAGTGAGTGCAGTGCCGAGTAGTGAGTGCCGAGTAGTGAGTGCAGAGTGCTGTGTGCTTTTGAGTGCAGAGTGCTGTGTGCTTTTGAGTGCAGAGTGCTGTGTGCTGTTGAGTGCAGAGTGCTGTGTGCTGTTGAGTGCAGAGTGCTGTGTGCTGTTGTGCTGTTGAGTGCAGAGTGCTGTGTGCTGTTGAGTGCAGAGTGCTGTGTGCTGTTGAGTGCAGAGTGCTGTGTATTGGCAATGTAAATGACAACGCCATTTATTTATGATTTTAAAGAAAAAAAAAGAAATGTCATGAGCAATGCCAATAGCTCTACCTTTAATGATGCCGAGACCATTGCATTGTAAATGCTTGTTTCAGGTCCTGTTTGTTTGTTGTTCTGTTTGTGCTTTGGGTACTGACGAAGCTGTTTTTCCTGGTTGCCACGCTAAGACAGGTCTAGGTGCACGTTTTTAGTCGGTAGGCGCTGTTTCTGGGGGGTGGGCAGCCTGGAGCGGGTTGGTCCATCCTCAAAGGGCAGTTAAAGGAAAGGAGGGAGGTATCAACAAGAGTCCGTTGCTCCTGGGTTTGTTTGGGTTAACTTGGTGGGGGTTCCATCTTTCATAAGGATGCTAAGTTAAGTTGAAGGAATATTTGGTTTATTAAATAATGAATTGTAAAATATTTGATTAGAAGTTAATTTGCACCTGTCTTAATAAAGTGGCCTTTCTTGCTAACCAAGAAGTTGTGGACAGTGAGTTATTGCGCGACGGTTGCTTCTCTCGCTCTTCCCGATTTATGCGGTCTACCGTTCAGTGCCGGACCACAGGTGGTGCCTCAGTGATGCACACCGATGTGCGCCTAAATACACCAAACACCTCCTTGCAATCATCAAAGAGTCCTGGCACTCTGAGTCGGTTAAGGCTGTGAAATGTAATTTTTTATTTACTGTCACTCCAGAGATGCGTTTCAGCCTTTATCGGCCTTTTTTAATCTGGCACACACATGTGATTGCTAATGTCAGCAAGTAACACATCCAGCTGTGTATCAACACCCAGCATACTTTTCAACAAACTGGCGTCGTGGTTGACTACAATCCCCTGCCTGCTTGGTGAGTGTTCATGATATCTTTAGATGTGCCCGCATTCCCATTCACAGTTGCAGTTCTGATTTCTTTAAACAAGCATTGGCATAGCCAATAGGTCTTGTTGTCTTTGTTTGGGTCAGTGTGACCAGATGTTTCAGAGGCAAAACTCGGGACTATCAATAAAACATAAGTAGTACTACACTTTTCTTTCGCCTGAAAGTAACGGAATGACTTAATTGAGAGCACTCCCCAAAATAACAGACACTGACGCACTGTGGGGAATTAAGTGTAACTTTTACATCACCGGTGTGAACTGAACTGCTTTCTGGTAAGGACTGCTCGGTAATTTTGGTTTGGAAAGATTCGATTGTGAGTTGGATGGAAATGGAAAATAGTTTTGAATTTTGGAGGAAGTGCTAATTGTGGAAGAAATCCACTGGTAGATGTTTGGCACTTCGTCCAGATAACACACGATTTTCCATTTACATCCATTTTAAACTGAGAACCAAAGGAACTTTGTGCAGAGTTCCTCACCCTGTTGTGTGGGGCAGCATGTAGGCAAGGCTTCACTTGTTTTTATCATACCATCTGAACCTCTATACTATAACACAAATCCTTACATTGTGCATTACTCTCACTGCTACCACATCCCTCCTCAATCTGCATACATTAGTTGCGCTACAGGCCGCCATATCCTGCAGTGCAATTTCTTCAATGGACATGTCTACATACGAATTCACACTCAAACATACAAATTTCGCTACCATCCACCTAGTCATCTGCAGGTTACTGGCGCCACATCAATTAACATACTAAACTTAATCAAAGAACACAACAATTAACATGACCAACCGCCATCTAAACAAAAACAGTGCTTCTAACACCCTACTGCTAATGTTTTCACTGCTTCCCCATTCAAACCAGGACTGGCTCCATCTTGCCCTAGGTCATGTAGCCAGGATTTCTCTTCATCCTAAAATATGTAACCCCGCTCTACGATAGTAACCGGGAAATTATAAGTCACAGTTCAAAGTTGTTTTCATTACCCGCTCTCCCTCTCTTTTTTCCTGCCTCCGCCGTTCTTTTTCTCTCCAGCTGTTATGCCTCCTGTCGCAAGCACGCCCGTCCTCCTCTTCACCTACCTTCCTTCTCCCTTCTCCCTTCTTTCTGTCTCTTCTGCTCTATTCCCTAGCTGCTCTATCTCTTCTCTCCCACTCTTAACCTACCCCCCCTTTCCAGGGGCTTAATTTTAATAGGTGTCTTACGGAATGCTTATTATCAAAAAGTATGGGACAGATTTATGTGGGACTTGCGCCACTTTTGCGTGGCCGTTGCGTCACTTCTGTGACGCAGCGACAGCGCAAACACTGCACCACGTTGCGACATACTTACATCGTGACGCATCTATGGAGATGCGTCACGGTGTAAGGCCATGCGCCACATGAAACCTGCGTCGGGTTTCATGTGTGCATTTCCACGCGGGGGGGCGTTCCGTCGCAGAAACGCCCCTGAAAAGTGACTCAGTGAAATCTACAAGATTTTACGGAGTCACTTTACCAACGCTGATGCGTCAAAACCCTGCGCCTGCTTGAAACAGGCGTAAGGCTTGAAGCACCACGTTACAGATAGGGCAAGTTGAAAAAGTGCTGGAGTTGCGTGCCGCACGCAACACAACTTCAGCACTGCGCCAACTTCACGCCCTAGATATGACACGCACCTGTTTATTCCTGCGTCATGATGCACCACATTGTAAATGCAGCGCATCATAGGTGGCGCAAGGATAAACTTGCGTGCCATATCTTTCCTAGCGCATCTCTCCTGATTTGCAGAGATGCCTCAGGCAACATAAACCTGCCCCTATGTTTGTAATCAATTTTACATGTAAAGCATAGCATGCGATTGTGCGGGTAAACCATCTGTTTCAAAACAAGTCTATGCCCAATTTCCCATCAAAGTTTAGTGATATGCTTTCCCAGCTGGATATCAATAATTCAAAAATCCTGGTTCTAGGAGACTTTAACTACTGGCCCTCTGATGATAGAGAGAGTGCGTGTTCATCCTCCTTTTCCGATCTGTTATCGGGGATGAACTGCTCCCAACATATTCACCTAGCAACTCACACCAAGGGCCACATACTCGACCAGGTGTGGACTTCCAATCTGGATATCTCTCCTCCCCTCGTCCTTCCCTGCACCTGGTCGGACCACTCTATTATCTCTTTTTCCTTCACCATTACTACTCATATTAGTTCTACTCCAGAGGGCAATCCCCCTGTTAGGAATTGGAATAAGGCTGACTTGGGCTCCTTTGTCACCTTACTCAGAGCCTCTCCCCCATAGAAGGGGGACACGTTGGACACTCAAGCGCTAGGTTTGCAGCGCTGGCTCGAGCTTCCTAGCGATGCCGTAGCCCCATTCAAACAGGTTAGGGTAAAACGCCCTCACGATGCGCAAAGATGGTTCTCAGAGGAACTTAAAATAAACTCAGACAGGCCGAGCGCTGCTGGCGCCGAGTCTATGCTCCTGACAAGAAGCTGGCTTTCACGACTCCGCTTAAAGATTACAAGCTAGCTATCTTGCAAGCCAAAACTTCTTATTTTTCTAAGAAAATCATAGAGTCAGCCTCTAAGGCAAAAGACATTTTTTCAATGTGGAAGAACTTTCTAACCCAGATAGGGTCACCATCAAGCCTCCTCCCTCCCAGGCACTCTGTGACTCCCTCAATTCTTTCTTCATTGAAAAAGTTGTTAAAATCAAAAATAGTATTTCTTGCCTGGCTCCCTCCGATTCGTCCACCCTTGTCCTCACTCCTGTTCTTTACAACTCGGAGCAAATCACACAGATTCCCCTATTTCGGAGGACGAGTTTTTTACTCTATTAAATAAGGTGAGTTCTGGCTCCCCTATTGACTGCTGCACCCCTCATGTCCTGCGTGAGGCCTTCTCTGCCTGCCCCATTCCCCCTCAACAATTCACTTAAAATAGGCTCAGTCCCCAGCTCCTTCAAAACCGCTGTGGTGGTGCCTATTCTCAAGAAACCCAATGCGGATCCCTCCCTTATGAACAACTTTCGCCCTATTTCCCTACTTCTCTACCTCAGCAAAGTTCTTGAGGCTCATGTCACTCACTGCCTGAGTTCATTTATTGAACAATCGCAGTTTCTTGACTCCCAACAGGCCGGGTTTCGGCCTGCCCATTCAACTGAGTTGGTCATTCTCTCAGTTATGGAAGAGCTGCGGAGGGGAGCGGACTGCAACATCAGCCAGGCTTTGGTGCTCCTCGACTTGTCGGCTGCCTTCGACACGGTCGACCATGATATTCTGGTCGGCCGTGTCGAGGAGGCCGGCATTCGGGGATCAGCCCTTGACTGGGTCTGCTCGTTTGTGAGTGACCGTCATCAGGCTGTCCGCCTCTCTCAGTTCTCTGCCGACAAAGTTGGGTTAACATGTGGTGCCCTGCAGGGCTCTTCCCTTTCAATTCTCCTTTTTAATTTGTACCTTGCCCCCCTCATCCGCTCCCTACGAGGCAGTAATGTCACTGCCTTTTAACTATGCAGATGACATTCAACTTATCCTCGATACTGATCCCTCGGACCAATCCATCTCCAAATTTCAGTCCACTTTGTGCCACATCAGTGACTGGATGGGGGCAAACTATTTGAAACTTAACCCCGATAAGACCGAACTGGTTCTTATCGGGGTACCTCCAATCCATGGAGCTCCAATTTCTGGCCTACTCGCTTAGGTCTCCCTCCCTGCCCCGCTGACTCTGCCAAAAGCCTTGGGGTGGTCGTCTGTAATGATCTGTCGATGAAACCCCAAATTAACGCGGTGGTTTCATCTAGTTTTTTTCACTTACGCAAAAATCCGTAAGATCGCCCGATTTCTTACAACAGAGGCCCTCACCCTGGCTCTTCTGGCCCTAGTAATCTCCCGGCTAGACTACGCCAACTCCCTTTATGTCGGCATCCCTGCCTACCAGCTAAATCGTTTACAGCGGGTCCAGAACCAGGCGGCACGACTGATCTTCAAACAGCCCAGACACCAACATGTCCGTCCACTGTTAAAAGCCCTTCACTGGCTCCCCGTGACTGCATGGTGCAACTTTAAACTGGGCTGCACCACCTTCAAAGCACTGGCTTGTCTTGGTCCAGTTTCCATCTCCTCTCTTCTTCATCAGTACACCCCCCCCTCGGAACCTCCGGTCCTCCCATCTTGCCCTACTTAAACCTCCAACTTTCAAACGCAAGAAACATGGAGGGCTCAAATTTTCGTTTCTTGCCCCCTCCTTTTGGAACGCACTCCCTCTTGAGCTTAGGCTCACCACTTCCTACCCTCGTTTCAGATCTCTCCTGAAAACACACCTGTTCCGCAGGGCACACAACTAGTTTCCTTTCCACTGCTCCGGCCTGGTCCTCTCGGTCTCCTTACTGTCAATAGCGCCATGAAACCGCTGGGTGTAAGTGCGCTTTATAAGAACTTTTTACATTACATTACATTACATTACAAAAAGCAATAAAGCAGTCAAATTGTGTAATCTGCATAGTTTCAACTGGTTTTATATTACCGATCCTTTTAGAGGGCTCCCAATATGCACCCGTGTAAGGTCAGCTCCATGCCCCAGTGCCCCCAGACATCTGAGCTCTCAACATGCTCAAAGTGCACACTCGCCAGTTAGGTAAATGTGCAGATGAAAAGTTTTAGCGGGACTGGTGAATCTACGGCTAGGTCAAACATAGTCTAGAACACATGTTCTGCCCCCTCTCTACCTCCCTCTTGTTTTCATCACCCGCTCTCCCTCTCTTTTTTCCTGCCTCAAGGTTGTTTTTCTCTCAAGCTGTCTATTGCCTCCTGTCTCACGCCCGTCCTCTTCACCTGCCTTCCTTCTCCCACGCTTTCCTTCCCCCTTCTTTCCATCTCTTCTGCTCTTTTTCCTAGCTGCCTCTTCTCTTCTCTCCCACAATAAACCTCCCACGCTTTCCATGGGCTTATTTTTAACCGGTGTCTGACGGATCGTGTATTATGCGTCGCTCTTTGTTCATGTTCTGCCCCCTCTCTACCTTCCTCTTGTTGTAAAACCCGCTCTCCCCCTTCTTCTTTCCTGCCGCCGTTGTTCTTTTTCTCTCTGGCTGTCTATTGCCTACCTTCCTTCTCCCACGCTTTCCTTCCCCCCTTCTTTCCGTCTCTCCTGCTCTTTCCTCTAGCTGCCTCTTCTCTTCTCTCCCAATCTTAACCTCCCACGCCTACCCCTTTCCAGGGGCTTAATTTTAACAAGTGTCTTACGGAATGCTTATTATCAAAAAG
The DNA here is from genome assembly GCF_964263255.1 of Lissotriton vulgaris. Taxonomy (NCBI): domain Eukaryota; kingdom Metazoa; phylum Chordata; class Amphibia; order Caudata; family Salamandridae; genus Lissotriton; species Lissotriton vulgaris. The sequence goes on from NC_141691.1 coordinate 1,754,531,642, forward strand.
TATGTAAGTGATCAATTTTACGTGTAAAACGTACCATCAATTGTGCGGGTAAAATATCTGTTTCAAAAAGCAATAAAGCAGTCAGATTGTGTGAACTGCGCAGTTTCAACTGGTTTCATATTACCGATTCTTTTAGAGGGCTCCCATTGAATGCTTATTATTAAAACGTATTAGCAGTTAAAACATAATTACAATATACTAAATACAACATAAATACAATCCACATAATATCACTCAGTGCCACATAATTACACTCTGCTCAATGCAACTCCAATCTTATTTGTGCTGGAGATGTATAAATCGGGAGCAAGAACATTGTTCTGTAGGCCTTGACCTGTATGCTGTCCAGGTCCTTGGACTCCCTTCCCCGCATTGCCTCTCTGCCGTATGTGATCGAGAGAAGCAGTTTTGCCTGGATTACCTTCAGAACCTGGGTCATAGTTGGACCCATCAGTGGGGTTGCCAGATTTTTCATTGTCAAGCAATCAATGAGCCTCTCCTTCTAATGTCCTGCTTCTGTTGCACAAAAGAGCTTTCTTTATCAAATGTGACTCCCAGATATTTATACTAGCAAGTTGGGTCAATTTTTATGCCACCAAGAAACCAGCTCTTCTGTTGTTGTTTGTTGGTGTTAATTGACATTGCGCGTGTCTTGCTGAGATTTTTTTTTTTTTATTGTTTTTTTATTTATGAAACAATACAGCAATTAGGACGAGTCTGTATAGGATTATTACATCAGATATAGAAACATTATGGTGGGTCTTGCGCAATTACATTCAATTTGAAGTCACAGGTATTAAACATGACATTGTGAACACAGCATTGCACCAACTATACATCCAAGTAAATACCTTTAGTCTAGTTCCTCATCGTCACTCATCGCAATGCTCGGTGGTTCGCAAATGTTCTCCCTGAACGTGTTCCACTCACCCCATATCTTACCCCATTTGCTTGGGCAGCCACGATGGATATATACAGCCTTCTCCGCTACCATCGCCCCATCCATATCTTTACACCAATAATGTAGTGCCGGTGACACTGCAGAGCCCCACAGCCTGGCGATATTACGTTTTGCCATCAGCATGCCCAACATTACCCAGTCCTGCTGTCGGTGGTTTAAGTCATTTGGTTCCCACACATTTAGCAAGCATTGCTGAGGCTCTGGCAGCAGGGAGATGCCTATTGTTTGAGAAATCGTACGCATCACTGCCGTCCAGTACGTTGATATGGACCTACAGTCCCAAATGGTGTGGAAAATGTCCCCTCTTCCCCGCAACCACGTAGGCAGAACTTATGCATAGCTCCTCCTATCTTGTGTAGGAGTGGTCTGGTGTAGTACGTGCGGTGTAATATTTTGAGTTGGACCAGTTTTAATCTAGAGGGGATTGCCGCTTCACGGGGTGAGGCGAGGGCCTCCTGCCATTCAGAGTCGTCAAGTGGGCCCGCCTCCTCAGACCAGTTTTGTTTCAGTGTGGTGGTAACGTCCGGAAGGTTATTAACGAGCTTCCTGTATGTGAGGTAAGTGGCCCTGTCCTGCATGTGGTCCGTCAAGAGCCTATCCTCGAGAGGAGTGGATTCCTCCAGGATGGTGCCAGCTGGTATAGCCGATTGTAACGCATGTTTAACTTGTAGATATCTAAATCTCTCCGTCTGTGACATTTCGTAGTGTGTTTGCAGATGGGTAAAGTCTACCACCCTATCCTTTCTCCATAAGTCTCCCACCACCGAGATACCAATGTTATCCCAGGCCTGAACCCCCGTATGATTTCAGAGGAGGCTCAACCTACTTGAGTCCCATAGTGGTGTTATTTGGGTGATGGTCCTCAAGCATTTGAGTCGCCTGTTGGCCCGGTACCAGAGCTGCACGGAGTGTAGCGTTAGGCCTATCAAGTGTGAGGGTGGACGGGGGCTGTATAGATTACCCAGCAGTCCCTTGCCTTCCAAAGAGTGTATATCAGCAAAGTATGTCGGTTCAGTTTGTGAGGCATGTAACCAAAAATTAATCTGCTTCAGATGTGCCGCCCAATAATAGAGTTCTATATTCGGAAGTGCAATTCCCCCATCGTACCAACTCCTAGTCAATTTATCTTGTGCTATTCGGGGCGGCCCTCCACCCCACAGCAGGTGGGATACTATTGATGCTATAGTTTTAAAATACCGTGCAGGGACCAAGGAGGGGGTATTTTCGAGAACATAAAGGAAGCGGGGGAGAGCCATCATTTTATACAGTGCTGCCTTCCCTAGAAGCGTGAGAGGGAGAGTCTGCCACACCTTTACGTCACGTTTGAAACGTTCCAAATGGGGGCTGAGATTTAGACTGTAAAATTGGTCGGGGTCTGACGTTATGAAGATACCTAGGTATTTGAATGCAGCTGTAGTAGCCCTTAGTGGGCAGGTCAATGGCAGAATAGGCAACGGGCCAGAAAGGATAAACAAGATGGATTTAGTCCAGTTAATCTTGTAACCTGATACTTTACCGAACTTTTCACACACATTCAGTAATTCAAGAATAGATTTTCTCGGGGAGGTGAGATATAGAAGGATATCATCTGCATATAGAGATATACGATCCTCCCATATGTCAGTCCATCGGAGCCCCTTGATGGAGGGTTTCCATCTGATCCAGATCGCGAGCGGTTCCAGGATCAGCGCGAATAGCAACGGAGACAGTGGGCACCCTTGTCTCGTGCCTCGGCCAAGTGGGAAATCACGTGAGATGTGTCAGTTTGCGACAACATGCGCTAGTGGCTTAGTGTATAGCAAACGAACCCAAGCGCAAAATTTGGGACCACATCCCATATGTTGGAGCACTGCAAATAAGTAGGGCCATTCGACTGTGTCGAACGCCATAGTGGCGTCCAGGGAGAAAATGACAGCAGGGTCTTTGAGATAGGGGGCACGCGCTAGCACTGCATGGAGCCACCGGAGGTTAAGGGCCGTGCTCCGATGTGGCATGAAGCCAGATTGGTCCGGATGCACTAATGTCGCCAGGTGAGGAGTAAGTCGCAACGCCAGCAGTTTGGCGAGGATCTTAGGCTCCGCGTTGATGAGTGAGATTGGACGGTATGAGGCACAGTCCGTCTGGGGCCTGCCAGGCTTGTGGATCGCAACAATCGTGGCTAGCCGCGGATCTCTCGGCAGCTCTCCTAATTGCAGACTGTCAGAGATCATGCTTAGAAAGGGGCTGTCGATTGTATAAGTCTCTTGTGCATTTCAACTGGGAGCCCGTTCGGCCCCAGTGCCTTACCAGACGCTAATGCATAGGTAGCTGCCTGCACTTCATCGGTGGTAATGTCTGCCTCTAATAGGAGCGCTGCCTCCGGAGAGAGCTTAGGTATTGACAGATCCTTAATATATTCATATGCCTCTTCAATCGAGTAGGCTGCCCGGGGGGCATAGATTTGTTCATAGTGGTCAGCTAGGAGATCGACTATACCATCAAGGTCGGAAATCGGGGAGCCTGCAGGAGAAGTTAGTTGTGGGATGACTTTATGCGCTCTCTCTTTCCTATCTAGCCAGGCTAGCATTTTCCCTGCCTTATCTCCCAGTTCATACACCCTGTATCTAGTGGCTTGTATCCTGTTCAGTGCTATTTCTCTCTGGAGGGCCAAGAGTTCCGTTTGTTTTAAGCGAACCGCATAGGCGGTTCCCGGAGAAGGGTGGGCCTCCTGCTCTTCAATGGCTATGGTAAGTTCAGCCTCAAGGCTGTCCAATTCCGCCCGGCGCTCCCGTTTGGAACCCAGGATGGATGCCATAGCTTGTCCCCAGAGGACCACTTTATACGCCTCCCAGAGCGTACTGGGTGAATTCACTCAGCCCTGGTTTTCTTGGAAAAATTGTTTAGTGGTACGTGCGAGTGGCCACGGAATGGGTGGAATCTGGAGGAAGCTGGCATGTGCCGGGAACATGCGCCTTCGGCAGACCTGGTGATGGGTGTATTTAAACAGAATTGGGGAGTGATCCGATATGCCTCTGGGGCGAATAGTAACCTCCTCTATACCTGGTAAGGCATCTGCGGACATCAGAAAATAGTCGATACGCGTGAGAGATTTATGTACTGCTGAGTAGAAGGTGTATCGTGCTTCATTCAGGTGCTTGAATCTCCAGCTGTCTGTAAGCCCCAGGGCATCTATTAAACCAAGAAGCCGTCGGAGTATCAGGCCTAGTAGGGAATCTGTCCTGTGAGCCATCCACTACATCGTTAAAGTCGCCCCCCATTAGAAGTGTTGCCTCTGGGAGTGTCAATAGAAACGCCGTAAGGGCTGAATGGGATTGTGCATGTAGTGCAGGTGGGATGTAAACAGAGACCAGATTGAATAACCTTCCTTCCCACCGACAGGTCAGCGCAGCGAAGCGGCCCTGTTCGTCAATTCGTGCTTGTTGCATCGCTAATGGGAAGTTTTTCCGAATAAGAATTCCCGTACCCCTGGAACCCGAAGAGAAGTCTGCATGGGCCAGCATCTGGTATCCCCATCTATCCATAGCTCGAACCGCTGACCCAACCAGGTGCGTCTCCTGCAGAAAGACCACCGTAGGGCCACAGCGTTTCAGGTAGTGCAATACTAGGCCTCTTTTGACTTTGTCTCCCAAGCCCTTGACATTCCAGGTGAGAAGGGTTAGAGCTGTTCGGTGAGCCGGCGGCACATGCGAAGCATCGTCAGCCATTATCTATAGTGAGGCGTATCCTATAGTCAAAATTGCAGGTGACCCACCAATTACTGTGTGCGTTGAAGTGGGCCAAGAATCTAGAGATACATGTGGCCCATAGTGTCAAAGTATCGTCCCTTAATGCTGTCAGAACCAGATTGAGTCGATCAAACAAATAAAAAACAGTTGCATACATAACAAAAGCTGAAGCTAAAGTTACCCTCCCATCCCGCGTCCCACCCACCCTCCCTGCCTCCCTGCCAGGCAAACCTACAACTGCCCGCCACCCCAACTTTGCAGAGTGCTTTATTGCCCCTCCCAGAACTGCAATACTTGCGTGTCGGGGGAGAGTCCTTGGAGGCAGCAGCCTTTTGCAGTCCCTTAGGCTCTCCCTAGTCCAGAACTTCAAGTCAGCTTAGTTATCAATGTTCATAGTGCCATACTTTCTAGTCCAAAGGATTGTCCACAGCTTGGCCAGCCCTATTCTTCTTCAGGATGTAGGTCACGGTGGGGCTCCTGGTCCCCGGGGCCCATATCTTCTGAGGTGTCTACCCCCTCTCGGCGGCGGTGCGGTCCCGGTCTCCGGTCCTTTTTGTTCACTGGACGCCATCCATCCAGCCATTTGAGGGTCGCCTCCGGCGTGTCGAAGAACCATGTTTTCCCTTCAGCCATCACCCTCAGCTTTGCAGGGAATAGCATGGAATATGGCAATTCTTGCGCCCGCAGAAGTTTTTTAACTTCAAAGAAGCTTCAACGTTTCCGGGAGACGGCTGCAGTATAATCCGGAAAGAAGGAGAGGGTTGAGTTCAAGATCCGGACAGGGGGGGAGATCCTTGCCGCTTGCAAAATGGCGTCGCGATCCCTAAAGTTGAAGAGACGTGCCAGTACAGGTCTCGGAGGCGCCCCCGGTTTCGGCCTTCCGCCAGGCACTCTATGAGCGCGCTCGACTGAAAAGAAGTATGAGAGTTCCTTAGGCTGTAACTTAGTTTTTGTCAGGTCTTCAACATATAGGTCCATTGCCTGGGTCCTCTCCGTCTCCGGAATACCTATAATTCTGATGTTGTTCCGTCTTGCGCGCCCTTCCTGGTCATCCAGTTTGTCCGTGAGCAGTTTGTTATCCTTTTCCAGGCGGGCCACCGAGACCTGAAGGTCCGAAGTGTCCTGGACCAAAGATTTTGCCACTATTTCCACGTCTTTCACCCTGTCCGCCAATTTGTGGAGATCCGCCCACAACAGGGACACGTCCGTCGAGATCGTTCCAACCGTCGTCTGGACATTTGCAAGTGCCTTCATGATGTCTTCCAGTGTTACCGTCTTCCCTCCTTCGCCCTCCTGCGCTTTGGCATGAGGTGGTGTTGTATGCTGTCCTTTATCGTATGCGTATTTGTCCAATTTCGCTTGCACAGTCTGATTTCTGGGCCCTCTGCCCGCCATTACACAGTGGGTTGTAGGGTGTGCACCAGCTGTGAACGCAGTGGAGCTATTAGTTAAGTCGATCTCACGCTCTCAAAGCTGCTTCGCTCTCAGCGGCCCAGTCCCCAGATATTGTAGTTTGGGTGGAGGCTAGAGGGTTCGTGGCAGGGTGAGGCGATGGTCCAGAGGCGAAGGGTGAGGCCGGGGAGGCGCCTCCTACAAGGCCAAGAATTTTATGAGTTTCGTTGGTGGGCACCCCTTAGGTCTGCGTACAGTCTCAAGTTTTTTGGGAAACAGAGCAGTTCCGGTCAGAGCCGCATTAGTGGGGAAGTGCACCCCTAAATCTCGAAAAAGCACTCCGACGTACCTCAGGGTCATTCGTGCTCAGCGTCCGGTCTGCAGGGCTCAACACAGCAGGAACACCTCAAGTCCAGGTGGTCAACTAGAGAACAGGCATATCCCTGGTAACAGGCAGCAACGCGGTCCAAAACATCAAAGGGGTGCCTTAGCGATAAGCTGGTCCGCCACCATCGGTCGTATGATTGAAGGCAGTGGAATTCAGGCCCAGCACAACTGCACATCCAGGTCCGGCCTCTCCGTGTCTCAGAGTCGGCCCCAGGCAGGCGGCCGCTCCGAGTATAGTAACGTTGTCGAGAGGGGTGGGGGGGTTTTCCCCTCAACTCGTGGCAATGTCCTGCCAGCCAGAGGGGCCACCACAGGAAGGAACAGGCTGCAGGAACGCCATGCAGCAGGTAGCGATGTCCGTGAGGCCACCTCCAGCCTCTGGAACTAATTTAGTCCCCGGTCTCTCAGGCCCCACCAGGCCCGCACAGTCCGGCGCGGATAACTGCTGAAGCGGGCTTCAGATTAGCAGCACGGAAGCAGTGATGTGTGCCGCTCGAGTTTTGACGGCGGAGTAGCCCCTCGGAACGCCCCAATTTAGCGGATAAATGTGCGGATTGTTCTTGAAGGGCTGCTGTTACTCCGGAGCTCTCGGACTAGGCGGCAATTTTCCACGGCCGGTAGAAGTTGAAGACCAATGTAAGTGTGACTGAGTAGCACTACATCATCTGCATGCAAAAGGTTGCTCAAGGTTTTCCCTCCTATCCTTGGGGAATGAGAATTACAGTCATCGAGCGCTTTCAATAGGTCTGCCATCTAAAGATTGAACAAGGTTGGCGCAAGCACGCAGCTTTGTTTCAAGCCTTTAGTAGTTTGGACTTTTGAGGACAGGTGGGTGCTGCTTCCTAGTTTAACCTGTACCCAGGTGTCCGTGTGGAGGAGCATCATCATATTTAGGATCGGCTGTGGTAGGCCCCATTGTGCTAGTTTCCCCCCAAAAGGTGCCTCTCTCGATATTATCAAATGCAGCGCTAAAGTCGATATAGCACAGATGTAAGGAAATCTTGGATGACTTTGCTGCATCAATAATTAATGATATGGCGAGAATGTTTGTTGATGTTCCAGTCATTTGTCTGAAGCCTGTTTGATTCAGCGGTATTATCATATTTGACTCAGCCCAAAGTGTAATCTCCTCTAGTATAGTGCCGGCAAAGTATTTCACCTCGTTGTCAATGAGGGCTACTAAGCGATAGTTGTTTGGTTCAGCCTGGTCTCCTTTTTTGTGGATTGGAACAATCGTCAAGCCCTTCCAAGATTCTGGAATTCTGTTTAGTAATCTGATTTCCAAAAATAGAGGTTGCATGATTTTAGACCACTCTTTGTTCTTGCTTTGTAGAGGGCAGGTGGTATGCCATTTGGGCCCGGGGCGCCTTCTTTCCTGCCTTTAGCTATCTGTTTTTTGATTAAGTCTGACTGCTGGCGCCTCGATGTCTCTGAGTGGATGGTGTTTGTGCCTGAGAAGGCCTAGCCCGTGTCTCTAGCATACACGTTGTCCGATTTCTCTCTGGGATCTTGCTAGTCCCCGTTTGGACTCCTAGGTGCTCTATGTCATTGTTGACCACTAAGTAAACTACACACCACATAATTAGACTAAACTCAATGCAACACGAAATACCACTCACTTCCACATAATTGCATGCCACATAATTACACTGTACAAAATGCAACATACACCCCACATAATATCACTCAGTACCACATAATTACACTCTACTCAATGCAACATAAATACAAACCACGCGATATCACTCAGTGCCACATAATAACACACCACATAATTACACCCTACTCAATACAATATAAATACACAACACATAACACCACCAAAAACCACAAAATTACACCACATAATTACACTCTACTAAATGCAACATACACTCCACATAATACCACTTGCTGCCACATAATTACATGCCACATAATTACACTCTCCTCAATGTAACACAAAATACCACTCACTACCACATAATTACATGCCACATAATAAGACTCTACTAAATGCAACATACACCCCACGTACTAACACTCAGTGCCACATAATTACATACCACATAATTACACTCTACTCAATACAACATACATACAATCCACATAATATCACTCAGTGCCACGCAATAACACGCCACATAATTACACTCTACTCATTACAATATAAGTAAACTCCACATAACAACACTCAAAACCACATAATTACACCACTTTTTTTTTTTTTTTGTAGACCTTTATTGCACATTATACATATACATAGCGGTGTGCCTACAACCCACTGGTGGGGCCGGCCGCAATCAGTGTACCAGCCAAGGCAGTCGAGCCCAGGAACATATATCACTGGTAGAAGGGTACAGCTTAGTAAAGCACAGCTCGTGAAGGCACAATAGATGCTCAGAATAAAATGTGCAAAGTACACCATAAGACTGTGGCCGTAGCGCCCTGATGTTATCTCGGTCTCATTTTACAGTTTTGAAGAACCGAACTCAAGCAATAACAAAACCCAACTCCCCCCCAACCCTCCCGATCCTGGTACTTGTGAGTAGTCAGAGTCTATTAGGTACAGTGTCCAAAAGATAATCAACCCCAAAGGTGGCAGATGGTCATTAACCAGGGTAGGCAGTCATTGACAGGTCTATCCACCATGGTAGAAACAACAGCGGGTACATGTATGGCCGTTAAGGCTCGCTGTCCAGTTATGATGCATATGGAACCTCCAATATATCCATAGCTCAGACATACTGTGCAGGATAGACTGTACACGTTCACTCAGTCAATACTCATTTGGGGTCACCGCGTCCGTCCGATAAGTCGGCACTCACACTCCTCTCGCTATCAGTGTCAGCTAGGGAAAGCATAAAGAGGGTAAATGGAGCCCATATATCCTGCGGTCGCGCCTTCACTGGGAGTCCCTCATAGTAGCAATTCAGTTGATCCCTACAGAAAGCCATGTCATTCAGCCACAGCTGCACATCAGGCGCTCTCCTCCCTCCCCAACCCATAGCAACTCTCCGTTTGGCCAATTGGAGCGCCAACACAACGAACCGTCTAGACTTTGCTGATATACCAGAAGCAATTCCCAGAAGGCAAAGGCGCACATCCAACGCAACTTCGGTCGATGTCATGGCAGTAAGCTTCTCAGACACCGCCTTCCAGAAGTCATACACACGGGAACATCCCCAGGCCAGGTGCACAAAGTCAGCGTCATCCTCTCCGCACCGGACACACTGAGCAGACTCTCGAAGGCCAAACCTAACCAGCTGAACCGGCGTGTAGTACCAATGATGTATGAACTTATAATGCAGAAGACGAAAATTCCCATTGATCACATACCCCCCAGTCATAGCACAACATTCGGTCCACTCGTCATCACTCAATGGTTCTGGGAGACTCCTATCCCATCTGGCCCTAGCCAGGAATGCGCCCCCTCCCTCATCTTCCTGTGCAGCTCAATATAGTTTAGATAGCAATTTAGTCCTGTCTGTGGCAGTGTAAAGCAACTGTAAAGCCCCGAGTGCCAACGGCTCCTCCGGGTACGTTGGATATAGAGCATGTACAGCAGCCCGAAGCCTAACGTATACAAAGGTAGACATAGCGGCGTTAGTTGAGCGGGCCGTCATGGCCTGCAAGGGGAGAAACGATGCCCCAGGGAAAATGTCCCCCATAGTTTGAAGTCCAGCTTCCCTCAGAACCTGTAACCCTCCAATCTCTCCAGATACCGAAATACCTGAGTGATAAAGCAGCGGCATAGCCTGCGCATATAACGGCAACCTGGCTGCCCGTCTGCCCAATTCTTCCCAGGCAGTCGCCGCGATCCGCACAGTGTCAATCTCACCCTTCTCAAACACCGAATGTTCATTAACAATCATGGCCCTCAGGGGGTGTGGCAGGACAGCACTGGCTTCAAGCACCACGTGCAAAGTGTACGGTGGAGCACACATCCAGTAAGTCGCAAAATGTGCTTGCGCACAGAGATAATAAAGCTTCATGTCCGGCACAACGAACCCCCCCAGTTCGTACGGTTTGGTCAGCACCTCCCACGTTACACGTGGCTTCTTACCGGCCCAGGTGAGAGATATCAGTAAGGACCGCAATCTGGCAAAGAAGTGCGACTTCAGCGGGACAGGTATATTGACAAAGAGATAAAGAAATTTCGGCAGAACCACCATCTTAATCAAGGACACTCTATCTGCTAGAGTCAGAGGGAGACGGGTCCAATGCGCTACCTGATCCTCCAACTTAGAGATGGCAACGCCATAATTAGCCCTTATAATTTCTTGGGAGTCCCTGTGCACCCAGACGCCTAGATATTGAACCGACTCTGTTGCCCATTCCAGGGGGAATTCCAATGGGATCTGGTGCGTAACGTCCGTGAGAGGTAGCACGACAGATTTGTCCCAGTTAATGGTCAGTCCGGAGTGGCGACCAAACTTAATGATTTCCCGAAGTATGTTGTCTAGGTGGAGGGCTGGTTCACGAACGTAGAGGACCATGTCGTCAGCATACATTGACACAGCCAAGGATCTAAGAGGGAACTTCAACGCCGCTTCCGCATACCTCTGCCGCAAGATACAGGCCAGTGGTTCCATCATGATAGCAAAAAGTAAGGGCGAGAGCGGGCAATCCTGCCTTGTTCCCCTCTGAATCGGAAATGGGGAAGAGACATGACCATTGACCCTCACTCTCGCTGTGGGCTCAGTATATAAGAGAGCAACCAGCGAAGTAAAAAAAAAAGGGTACCCCCATACGGTGCAGGACAGCCAACATATATTTCCACGCCACCGAATCAAAGGCCTTGGCAGCGTCAAGCATGACCGCCACCACAGCCAACCCCGGTTTAAGCAGGTGTAGCACAGCAAACAGAGCCCTCAGATTGTGAGTAGTTGACCTGAGAGGAACAAACCCCGACTGATCCGGCAGCACCATGACTGGGAGGAGTAAACGCAATCTCGTGGCTAAAACTTTGGCAATTATTTTAACATCGGTGTTCATGAGTGAGAGGGGGCGATACGAATCGCATTTGTTTGGAGGCTTCCCCGGTTTAGACAATGCCACCAGTAGCGCCTCTCTCATTGTCGCCGGGAGCCGGCCGCATTCAAACGCTTCCTCCAGAACCATCGCCAGCTGCGGAATCAACAAATCTGCATATTCTTTATAGAATTCAGAGGATAGACCATCCGTGCCAGCCGCCTTCCCGTTCGGGAGAGCAGCAATTGCCTCCCTAAACTCAGCCTCAGTGACATGATGCATAAGAAATTCCTGCTGTCCCCTGGACAACCATACCAAAGCTATGTCCTCGATGTATCTATTCACTTCTTCCTCATCTGCCGTGTCCCTGTGCTCATAGAGCTGTGCATAGTGTTTTGCGAAGCAAGCGAGAATACCGTCCGTGCTAGTCACCACGTCCCCCTGATCGTCAATCTCCTGCACCGTACAGTGCCGTGCCCAGGGATCCCTGACCCGGTCCGCTAGCCCCCTCCCTGGTCTACCCCCTTCACCATAATATCTAGCTGTGGCGTGTTTGGATAGGAATTTCACCTCCTGCTCCGCCAGTTCGTTATATTCAGTGACTTTTGATCTGATGTCAGCTAGCAATGTGGCCTCCGCACATAGCTCCAGTCGACGCTCCAGAACCAACAACTCTTTTTCCAGCCTGGCCATGGAATCCCGGATAGATGTGAGCACCCCGGATCGTAGGCCAATACATGCCCCCCTCACCGTCACCTTGAAGGCCTCCCATACCGTACTTATACTGTCAACAGACCCCACATTGTTCACAAAAAACTCCTCAATGATCTGACGTAATCGCTCACGTAACACCTGATCAGTCAATACCCCAGGGGAGAAACGCCAAGTGAATAGGCGCTGGCAACTGTAGCACCAGTTTAACAGGTGCGTGGTCGGAGATAGTGCGAGGCAGATGTTCAACACCCATTACCCATCCACTCACATCACGAGTCACCAGCCAATAGTCTAATCTCGACCACGTATCATGCGCCGACGTGTAACATGTTCCCTCTCGCTTGCTCGGGTACTTCAATCTCCAGACATCCAATAGTTGCAGCCCACGCATACCCTCACATACCGCATCAGCCGCTTTCTTGCGCACACATGGCCTGTCCTGCTTCTTGTCCAAGTCAGCATCCAGCGTGACATTCAAATCACCACCGCAGAGGATAGCCGACGGGGGAAGCATATTAAGTTTGTTCCAAAGTGTAACATAAAAATCAGGATCATCGACATTCGGTCCGTATATATTAAGAAGGGTGATCAGCGTACCACACAATTTACCCTGCACAATGATATATCTACCATCCTGGTCAATCTCCTCATGGTGTATTTCAAACGGGACATTTTTCTTTATCAGAATCATCACCCCACGGGCATAGGAGGAATATGCCGTAGCCAGTCGTACCCCCGCCCATTGCTTACCCACTATTTCAGCCGCCTTACCCCGAAGGTGTGTTTCCTGAAGAAAAACAACTTGAGCACTATGTCTATTTAAAAAAGCAAGCATTTGTCGTGTCTTTTGCGGCCGATTAAGTCCCCGCACATTCCAAGTGACACAAGTGAGTTTACCCCCCCTATCCATATCGCCAAACTCTCAAGCAACCCAGCAGCCAAAAGACCCCTACCAGCTCCCACCCGCCAACCCAACAGTCGGTACCCAGTGACCTAGAAAGGCCATGAGCGCTCTAGCAAGGTACACTGTACAAATACCAACAAAGGTCAACACATCTTACAGGTAATTTAGAGCCCCTACCACTGACCAGGATAAACAACAACTCCCCTTCAAACTCCAAAAACCCTTTCCCCATCCCACCACCAACTTCAGCAGTCCCAATTTGCCAAAGCCATCCCATACCCCCCCCCCCTTGCAACCCCCAACAATGCAAACAACTGTGTGTGGGGATCTCCCATATCCGGGGGCGTAGCGGCGCACAACTCCAGCCAGAAAACTGACGAGAGCACAGACCATTCTCAATAACCAAAACCCCAACCCTCTGCACCCCAACTACGTGGTCATATGCAAAAAACAAAACATCAGCCACTGGTTCAGTAGAGGCGGCAACTGAGGTGGACAGTGCCAGAAGCAGTCATCGCGGCAGGTGCACATGCCCCCCTCCACCCACAGCCATCAAGACAGGCCCCCCCGCAGACCCCATAGGATGCACGGTCAATACAACAGCACATATGGCTTGACTAGGAAAAATAGCGCAGGTCTGTTCGCTCGTCCCACAACAGCAGTCATGGGGGTTGTACGAGTCTTTGCAGTCACCAGAGTACTGCAGGAGCGGGCCACAGCTACTAACTGTACAATTTCAAAGAAGGCACAATGCAGTACTGCACAACTGTGCCCCCCGCCCTCGGTGGAGTGTATGCAACAGTTTAGGCTACTTCACCCTGCCGTTCCTCCTCGCCATCCAGAAGCCCATTCGGCGCTCTCTTGCGTTTTTTCTGTTTTTTGGCGTAGTCCATGGCCGCCTTAGGGGAGGAAAAGATCTTATTATCCGACGGAGGACCTATCCGTAGGCGAGCGGGATATAACATGGCATATGGAATGTCTTCAGCACGCAAAAGCTGTTTCACTGTGGCAAATTCCTTGCGCGCTGTCTGCACCACCATGGTAAAGTCAGGATAGAACTCAAGTTTGTTTCCCTGATATTCAATGGAGCCCTTTTCCCTTGCCAGGCGTAGAATGGTATCCCGGTCCCTATAGTTCAAGATCCTGGCCACTATCGGACGCGGCGGCGCCCCGGGCGGCGGGCGTTTTGCCAGGGAGCGATGAGCACGCTCTACTATGAAGACACGAGATAACTGGTCCGCCCCAAAAATGTCTATGAGCATGCGTTCCATGTAGTCCTCCATGATTCTGGTAGGCCCGTGACGCGGACATTGTTCCTTCTGGACCTCCCTTCCAACTCCTCGTTCTTTGCCTGTATGACCGCCAACACCCTCTCCATATTGAAAACCTTAGTTGAGACCGTGGCAAGGCCATCTTCAGTGGCGGACACTCTTTGCTCCACCTCCCCCATCCGCTCGTTTTGGCGGTCGAATTGTGTCGCCATTTGGTCCAGGCGGTGATTAACAGATTCCATGGTGCCTTCGATGGATTGGAGGGTCTTTTGCATAGCCACTAGCGTAGATTCCAAATTCGGGGTGCCCCCAGCTGCCCCCCCTTGCTCAGTGTCAGGCGGCGCCTGGGAAGACATGAGCGCCGTTTTTTTTGCCTCAAACGTGATCTTCGGCTGATTCCTCTCCGGCCTGCCCATGGTGGCGACCAGCGCAGCCCAGTCGTGGGTGCAGAAATGCAGAGAGGACGTATCAGGCGAGAGGCCCCAAGCAAATACAGTTCATACACCAGCTGCCACACACCCAGGAGTGTGCCCTCGCCTCCACAACTATCCCCAGCCTGGGTCAGACAGTGCCACCATGCCCGGGGGCGAAAGCGCGCCAAAGTGTCCTGGAAGCAGCCTCCCAGCTCTCGCGAATAATGGCAGCGCAACAGCGCCCAATATCAGATTAGCAGCTCCATCGCCAGGGCCACAGACTGTGTATGTTCCTCCTGGCAGTGCCTGCGTTGTAAATTGGGATCCCAAGGTGGCACACTCCTCCCAGCCACCATTCTTGAAAGGAGGTCACAAAATGGCGGGCACAGAAGGTTCCCTCCGCTATGTAGCAGTGCCCTGCACTCCTTCACTGCGTAGCGGCCACAGCGACGGCTCAGCCCCCATGTAGTGCAGTCCGCCAAGCTACGCGAGCCACTCCGCCACCCTGCAGGCCTTCTCCCCGTGCCCCCCGCCGGCTACAGCTTGCGCGGCCTAGCACGGCCCGGCGCCACCTCTGCAGCCCCGGGCTTGCGTAGCGCCCCGCCCCACTCACCGCAACCAACAGGGCCGAGATCTGGCCGTTCGCTGTCCTGGCGCCGCTCGGAGGAATCTTCACCGGCACCACCACCACAGGTACCGGGCACCGCTTCTTTCAGGCTCCCCCCGCAGGCAGCAGGGGGGTCTCCAGCCCGGACTGCATCAGGACGGGCTCTCCACGATAGGGGAGGTTCCGCAGGCGGGATTCCGGCGGAGGTCAGCTTGGCTCCGGGGGTGTCCGCCTCAGCCGCCGCTCAGAAGAAAAGCGCATCAGCGACTCCCCAAAGTCAGTGGGGAGTGCACAACTTAGGTACGGGGCTCAAGAGTCAGGATTTGCAGGATAAATAAGCGAATATTAGATGGTCTCGGCGGAGCCTCACGCAAGAGCGGCCATCTTGCTCGGCGCCCTCTAGCGCCCCCATAATTACACCACTTAATCACACTATAATAAATGCAACATGCACTCCACATAATACCACTTAGTGCCACATAATTACATGCCACATAATTACGCTCTACTCAATGCACCATAAATACACTCCACATAATACCACTCGGTGCCACATAACTACATTCAACATAATTACACTCTCCTCAATGCAACACAAAAATACTCCGCAAAATACAACTCAGTGCCACATAATTATAAGCTACATAATTATACTGCACTCAATGCAACATGCACTCCAAATGATACCACTCACTGCCACATAATTACACTCTACTAAATGCAACATAAACCCCACATAATACCACTCAATGCCACATAATTACATGCCACATAATTACACTATACTCAATACAACATAAATACACAACACATAATATCACTCAGTGCCACGTAATAACACGCCACATAATCACACCATACTCAATGCAATATAAATACACTCCACATAACACTCAGTCCCACATAATTACTCACAATGTAATTACACCATATTCAATGCACCTTAAATACACTTCACATAATACCACTAAGTACCTCATGATCACACATCACAAGTACACTCTATTAAATGCAATATAAATACACTCCACATGACATTCAGTGCCACATAATGACACACCACATAATTATACGCTACTCAATGCAACATAAATACACTCCACATAATACCACTAAGTAACACATATTTACACGTCACATAATTACACTCTATTCAATAAAACATAAAGACACTCCACATAATACTACTCAATGCCACATAATTACATGCCACATAATTACACTATACTCAATGCAACATAAATACAATCCACAAAATACCACTCAATACCACAGAATTACACGTCACATAATTACACTCTTTTTAATGCAACATAAATACACTACACATAACACTCAGGTCCACATAATTATACACCACATAATTACACTACACTCAAGTGAAGTAGTGTGGCTCACTGGTTAGAGGCGGCAGACCCGAGAGCAGAGGACGGCCCGGGACCAGGGTTCGATTCCCGGCGCGGCAGGTTTCTGGACCAGGGTCAGCGGACTCGATAATTCTCTCGCCTCGGTGCCCACTCTGATCAGCGATCACACTCGGTAACTCTGGGCATTAGCTTGCCTCATCTTCACTAACGGCCCCACCAGACCGCCGGGGATGCCTGGTCTCACCCTGGAGATACCCAATAAGGGACCATCTCTCAGGGAAGCCAGGAAGGGTTTCGCAGCAGTCAAAGCGCCTTGGGACCCTACGGGTAAGTAGTGCGCTATATAAATGCCTATACATTTACATGTACATTTAATGCAAAATAAATACACTCCACATACCACTCAGGCCACAATTTACATTCTACTCAATGCAACATAAATACACTCAATAAATTAACATTTAGTGCCACATAAGTACACATCAATAATTACATTCTATTCAATGCAACAAATACACTCCACATAATACCACTATACCACATAAGTACAAAAAAAATAAAAACATTTTTATATTAAAATCTGTATTTAATCAGGTTGTTCGGTTATATATAATATTGTCTTGGTTTTTGTAAAAGTAACAAAAATACTTAACACTTTTCATTATAACTTTTCAACATAATGCACATCAGCCACAATGCTCTACAACATGGCCAAAACTTCAAGATAAACACATAAAGTCCCAAAAGCGAGACCTATTGGCTATGCCAATGCTTGTTAAAAGTTGAGTAGGGGCTGGCCTATCAAACAGCGACATAACTTCACTGACCCTGCTCCCTCCTTCCTGCCCGGCCTCTGAGTTTGTCCAAAATGGCGTCATCCAGGGTCTCTTGCCAGATGGTCTCTGAAAAAGCCCCTTCCCCTCCTGCTGCCTTCCCTTATTGATGCAGACTGGTGCCTGGCACCCAGTGATAGCTGCTGATGGATGAAACTGTTGCCCCACCCATCTTCTCTTCGTGGAAAGGAGGTCTTAGCTTGTGGAAAAAGGTTATCACTCCATCCTGCTGAGGTCAGCCCTCAGCCAGGCCCTGGTTATGGCTGACTCGTAGAAATGTGACATTTCTGGAGGACCCAAAAGCAGTACAAATATGACTTTGGATTCTGCAGTATATTCCTTCTCACATCCGTTACAGTGGACTTGAGGGCATGTCTGGAATCTGTCGGGCTTATGAAAGTTACTCTAGCCCATGGGCTCCACACCCCCATAGGGGAATAATGAAGTGAAAAACAGTAAAACACACTGACTTTCCCTGGCATGTTCCTTCTCAGTGTATAAAGCCTATTCCATGTCACCACCCAATTCTGCAAAGGTCTTGCCACACCTTTCACTTTGTAGCTGCTCCTGGACTACGCACGCTAGGAATCTCCGCTGCGCAGCCCTTACACGTGTGCACACGCATGTACACCTGTGTCTGCATGCAATCAGCCCTGTGTCCCTTACTCCAGCTGCTGCGCAGTGCAAGCCAGGGGGACACCAGTAAAATCCCCATGCAGTCTCTTTCATTATGAGTTTACTGTGGGTGAGTCCCAACTTATGAGGCTCCCCCACAGTAAAAGCTCAACAATTAGGTGCTCAAAAAGTAAAAACTCTGGGCGGCCTATAGTGTCAGAACCACCTTCTAACAGTTACTTTTCACAATACAGTGAGCATGGGTTTTGGAGGAACATTTAAATTACTTTTGCAATTGAGAAAACGGTTTGTAAGCTGATTACTTTGTAGTTACTTCTATTTTGGCATGAACCAAACTAATAACAAGGTCTAAGCATAACAGGACATCAGCAAGCAGGTTAACTCTGTTAAAGGCACTAAGTTATTTTTGTTGCATTATAAGACAGTTCAACACTTAGACACTTAGCTAATGAGGCTAGGGGCCCCCTCAGTTGGGGGCAGCTCGCGGGCAGGCCATCTGGTCTTGGGAGTCAAGCTCCTAGGGTTAAATAAGGGCAAAGGGGGCCCCAGGTTGTCACAGAGTCCACATTACGTCCACATCACCAGCAGCACAGGGGCGGCAGGGTGCAGAGTGCTCAGAAGTGTCAGAAGCCCAATGCTTTCCTATGGAAGATGTCGATCAAGGAAAAGATCTGCAGGCTTGAGCCAGAAGATTGGACGAAGGTACCAAACGACTGGAGGATGAAGTTGAAGAGTTACTGGACACAAGGGCACCGTTGGCCGGGCACTTCACGACTCAGGGGCTGTGGGTGCAGGGGCATCTTTTTGTGTCGGGTTCTTTCCCACTGGTTCTGGTCACAGTCAGGGAGACCGTTCAGGATGAGGCTGCAGGCGTATAGGAGAAGGTCAGTGGAGGTGATCCAACATTGGATCACAGGTAAGGATCGCGGGGGGACCTTGCTGGGGTGTTGGCCACTCAAACTCATGTAGTGCGTCAAGTGCAGGGTAGTGAGGACTTGCGGATCAGGCTGGATCTGGAGTCCTGGCTTGGGTTGGTGTTGGACCTGGTGTCCCTGGGAGATCAGAGTTCTTTGAGAAGGCAGGGTAGGTCCCCGGGGTTCTTGGAGGCTGCTGGCTACAGGACACACCAGTTTCAGCTTGCAGGGCTTCCGGAGCAGGAGACAGGCTGGTAGTGCTGGGGCCAAAGTAGATGTCATCCTGCTCTTCAGTCCTTATTCTTCTTGTCGCGACGAATCTGAAGAGACAAGGTTCAGGGGTGTGCAGGTTGGGACCAATGGGTCACTTCCCTAGGGTTTTCACACCCACTAGTATGCCACCCTCCAGTGGGTGGGGGCATCTGCCCCACCTGAGGGGTGGGGTTGGCAAAGGTGGGCACACCTCCCTTTCGGCTAGGTTTTCCCACCAGTTCTCATTACCAAAATGGAGGTCAGAACCAGTGGGAGCCAGTTGGTAATAGCAGCAAAAGGCTGGGAGCAGCTACCGAAGGCGGCAGGGATTTGAAGTTCCCTATTTGAAGACTCTGCCCATCCCGGAGGAGGAATGACTCCTCTGCCAAGGATGTGCTTTGTTTCCAGACCCAGAGAGCGGAGGTGCTCTACCCAGTGGTCCAGAAACCTGTCTAGTGGTGGAAAATGGCTGGGAGATGGTCATGGAACCACACTAGTGTTGATCCTTTTTCAGAGGGCATCCCTAAAATGCCCTCTGAGCGCATTTTTAATTAATCCCACACTGGCATCAGTTTAATGTGCTGAGAAGTTAGATGCCAAACTTTCCAGACTTCTGTAAAGCCATCATGGAGCTTTAGAGTTTGTGTTGACAAACTCCCAGCCTATGCACTGAAAATGTCTGCACTGCACTTACAATATCGGTGAATAGCACAGACACTGTAGGAGTGTAGGAGCATTTTGCTCATGCAGCTATGCCCTCACCTGGGTATGGTGCACCCTGCCTTTAGGGCTGGAATGCCTGCTAGAGAGGTGACTTACTCATGCCACAGGTAGATTCTTCAGTTTGGTCTGCACCAAAACATGCAGCCTACTATGGCAGGGTGGGGATGGTGAGGGGTCTCTGAGGGTGGCAGAAAACATGCTGCAGCCCTCAGAGACCCTCTCTGGTCAAAAGGCCCTTGGAACCAGGGGTACTTTATACAAGGGACTTACATGTGGACCAGCAGGATCCCAGCACACACTAAGTCAAGTTGGCATTAAGTATCTGGCAAAAAGTTAGGAGGTAACCATGCAAAATGGGGCACTTTCCTACAAGGTCCTCTTGCGACTCCTGTGACTTCGGCCTGTGGTTCCTCTTAACCCCTTCCATGCACACGTCACGGTGGGCGTGAGACGGCTCCCGGCTGTCCTAGCACCCACCCACGGGAAAGCGCTGGCGCTTCTCCTGTGGGCCGTCCATCATTCTGCCCTCACCCTCAATGCGAGGCGAGGTGCGCTGACGTCATTACATGGTACCGGACGTGCTGGAAGCCATTTGCTTCCAGTGCGTCCGGCTAGCAACAAGTAAGTTTGTCCTCAGGGAGGGTGGCGGGGATTTTAAAAAGGCATCAGCAGAAAGGAAAGTTTTTTCCTTTCCTCTGGTGTCTTTTTTTTAAGCATTCCTGCTGCACGATCGCGCATGGGACGCGATCGTGCAGCAGGAATGCTTTTTTTTTTTTTAAAGGGCATTTTGTGCATAGCTGTTAAGGTTTCAGATTGCCATGTGTGTCATTTTAATGTGTCTTGAGGAAATCAACCCTGGCTAAACATATTTGTTTAAAATGCTCCACAGATCATCAGTGGGATTTTCAGCTATGCGAACTGTGCCGATAATTAGGGGCTTGTAAAACAACTCAATCACGTTATGTATGGTACATTTCAGGGTTATGGTACAATCGAATACCCAAATTAATGAAACTTTAAAAGTACTCTTACAACGCAGTTTGCTTTCTGTAGTTTCCACACCTTGCCCTTGCTCAAGCCCCTCATCAGCAAATAAGGGACAGCTGCATGGCTAAAGGTGGAGCAATGGGTCATCCTTGTGAAATAGAGGGTCGCAGATCATATAATGTTATTTCCGCGATACCTGGCATTTTCGGCATGTGCAATCTATGCAGTAAGACCGTCCAGGACCTTCATCAAATAGCGTGAACCGTTAAAAAGTCTTTTATTGTTCGATTATTTAAAATCATTACAATATACTAACGATATAAAAAATTATCTAAAAAACAAATAAGTTAAATTCCCTGAATGTTACTACGAACTAGTGGAGCATAAAACCTTAAGAACAGTGTCACATTCTAGCTATACAGTTTAAGAACAAAGTGCATTGGTTTTTAAATGGGAGGTGTGTCCGCAGCACCCATGCTTCCGGGCAGACTGTTTTCTTTATGAGGCTCTATTTTTGCGGACAGGGCAGCTCGAATGAGTTCTATGAATTTCCCCAGCCGTGCTTCTGTTTGAGTTGAGGTTGAAGAAAAACACAAGTCAGAGATTTCGCTGCATCGTGTGAGGCCCTGAGCTCTGCAGATTGGGGTGACAAAACTGTGCCTCTCACTAGCTAACTTTGGACAACAACACAACAAATGGAGCCAGGATTCCTGATGGTAATTGCAAAGTCTGCATGCTGCTAATTTATCTGGGCGGGCCCAGCTTTGATTAAAATCCACGATGGGTAATGCAAGGAGCCTCATGTAAGTGATCTTTTTTCGGGTTTGGACAGGTAGTGCTTGTTTAAGATAGGGCTGTGATTTTCCCACTTTATAGGAGGCATCCAATGTAGAAAGATTTGGATGGGGATGCAGACTTTCCAGGTCTCTTACGTGTGATATATGCTTGACCTGTCTGTTCACAGCTCTTTTCCATGCAGCTATTGAAATATTAGCATTGTCCAGGTTTTGCACCTCTATTTCTAGCAGATTTGTGGTTACTGACAATTGCGCTTGCCATGGGGATCCGCTTTCTTTAAAGATTGTTTTGATTTGCGCTTTCAAGATTGTTGCTGGAGCTCGCAGGGTACTAATGTAGTATTTTATAGTGCCGCCCAGGCAGGAAAAATATCTGGGCGAGATAGACCCAGCTCCAGCCTTACTCTGGCTCTCCTGGCCTGTCGTGGAATGCCTAATACTTTCTTGTATACGGAAATTTGGAAACTCATGAAAAAGTTAGTGAGGGCACCAGGAAAGATTAAGTGGCCATGGTTGACTGAGGGCACTACTTTTGCTTTTAGGACTTTCAGAATGGGTTCAGTGGATGGATTATGTAGTTTTCGGTTAAGACTTCTCAAGCTGCAGATGATTCCGGCCCCTTTGTTTCTTAGGTATTATAAATGAGCTGTTGATTTTGCCCCTTCCATTAGCCTGAGACCCAGATAGTTATAGATTTTACAAGATCTGATTTGATGGTCACCTAGGCGCCATTGAGCTGTTTGCTTTCGATGGTACTTCCCAAAGATGAGGATCTTGGTCTTTTCCTGGTTTACCAGTAAATTATTCTTTTGATTGAATCTATGTAGCGCTTCTAATGCTTTCTGTTGGCCTGTCCTAGTATGGTCCAACATTACAAGATCGTCCACATATTGGAGGATTGGATCCGCACATTCCCCAACTTTGGAATAACTAGATTTGCCCCCTCCAGGGCTTGACCCAGGTCGGATGTGTAGATGTTAAAGAGTAAAGGTGCAAGGACGCACCCTTGTTTGAGGCCATTATTAGTTGGGACCTTAGTTGTTAACGACGTTTGGCTGGTCTTGATGCATACCCAGCTCCCATCGTATAGAGCCATTATCGCCTTTAGCAACTTTTGGGGAATGCCCCAGTTGGTAAGTTTTCTCCATAATTTGCCACGATCCACTCGGTCAAATGCTGCACTATAATCTACAAAGCAGCAAAACAAAGGGGGTTGAGAGGGCTGGGTCGCACGTCTGGACAGATAGCCCAGTGCTAGGATGTTATCTACGGTGAAGCATTGAGGTCTAAATCCAGTTTGGAAGAATGGGAGGATGTTGTGCTCCTTTACCCAGCTTTCTAGTTCATTAAGCAACACTCTAGCATATGCATTTGCTTCGATGTCTAGCAGAGCCACAAGCCGATAATTATCGGGTTTTGTGCGATCAACTTTTTTATGTATAGGGAAGATTATTGAGCCTTTCCATGATGATGGAATGGAGGCCGTTTCAAAGGTATACTTGAAGATTGAGGTTAACCGGTCTGCCCAGAATCCATGTGACACTTTAAACACCGCCGCTGGCACTCCGTTAGGACCAGGTGCGCTGTCTGTCCTCATTTTCTTAATCAGGTTGGGTATCTCAGTTGTATTGATAAATAATCTTTTGTCCTCTTCTTCGTTTGCTGATAGGAGTTGTTGTTCTTGGGTGTCCGTCCTTTCCTGGTCTGTTGTGTATAGTTGCTTTACATACTTAACCCACTCAACGGCTGCCACCCCATTTTCTTTGCTTTGACCGGTGTGGCACAGTTGTCTGATGTGTCTCCAGAGTCGAGTATGTCCCTTTTCTTTAGGCATATTGAATATTTTCAGCCACTCCGCCTCAATTTTCTTTGTTCGAATTTCCCATATTTTTTACCTGTGTTCTCTTCGAAGCGCTTTTATTTCCAGTATGAGGTGATTTGTGACTCCTTTTCTTCTCGCCTTCAAGGCCTTTGAGAGACACCGTTTGGTTTGCTCTAGGTCCCTGGGGTTTGGTTGTAATAAGTAATTTTGCGAATGGAGGACATGAGCTTTGGGGTTGCCACTGACCTGTCCTAGCACAGATTTTAGTTCCTCAAGTTATTCCTTCCAGAGCTCCAGGGGAGGTGCCAGTGTTGGCACTGCTCTTTGTGAGTGACCCACTCCATGAGTACTGGACTTAGTTTTGTGGACCATTTTATTCTATTCAGTACTGTGTGGTGCTCTTCCTCGGTTGAGGTACCCAGTGTTCCGGGGTGTTTTACGGTTTTCCCATTTATATCAAGGGTGACCCTTAATGGCCAGTGATCACTTTCCTCCCTGTTTCCCACCTCAAAGTCTTTAAAGTATGTTAGCAATTTTTCGACGTAAAGATGTAATCGATTTTTGACTTATCCCTGAAGGTGGGCAAGGGAAGCCATAGGGTGTCCACAGATTTTTTGGAGGCGTGGGTGGAAACCATGTTATGCTCGAAAAGCAGCCGATGTAGAGGCGCCAATTCTGTTATGTTTGGAGGTTTCCTTGTACCATCTCCCAAGCCCCTGATGTTCATGTCCCCTACGATGATTGGGAAATGAGAGGTATATTTGTTTATAAGGTGGTCCGATTTTTTGGTTAATGATTTTAGTGCTTGCTTTTTTTGCCTTATGGCAGGATTTATATAGCAATTGATTATCAGCAGTCGAATTGAGTTATTGTTGCTTTTAAGTCCACCGATCAATACTGCTTGGAAGTTGGGGGAGTTGGTTTCTATTGATTTAACCGTTATTTTGCAGGTGTGATTGATATAAATTGAGAGCCCACCTGCTGCTCTCCCAAAGATGTTGCTTTTTGTTGTTGCAGTGTGAATCTCATAGTAGCCTGAGAGAATTAGAGGTTCAGTGGTCCATGTCTCTTGTAGGCAAAGTATGTCATTTTCTCGAAGGTGCATGCATGCTGCTTTACAGCTAAGCAGTCTTTTTAACCCTGCGACGTTCCACGATAGGATGGACAGAAGAGTGAGATTCCCCACTCTTCTATTCTTGTTCAAATAACTGGCTGCCTTATTACTGTTAGATGTGCCGTCGAGGGCTCAAGCCTCCCAGAGCTATCAGCGTGTTTTGCCTTGTGCTATGATTTGGTTCCATGTGGAACACTGCCCTTTGCTCTGCTGAGCTTATTATCTTGTAAGAGTTGTAATGTCTGGATTCCGTGGCTGAGCTTTTCCCTGTTTGATTGACGGCCGTCCCCCTTAGCACCGAAAAAAACTCCTTTGTTGGTGAAGTTACTGCTAATACATGTGGGTATTTCTCGGGTATGGGAAATGCTATGTCAATACCCCAGGCAGACCTTTTTGCTGTTTCATCTGTTGTGAGCCCCACTTGTGCGTGTCGGCTCAACCCAATCGAGGTTGATTCACCATGGGAGTAGCTGGTTAGGCTTAGCAACTTAACCCAGACTAAGTCGTTTGACTACTTAACCCAGACTAAGTTGTTTGACTAAGTCGTTTGATCAAATAGTATAGTGTCCAACAATTAAAAAGCCCTAAGGCTTATAATTTTTGGAACCTCCTTCAATAAATTAATTTGAACACAGATGAGAAAGACTGTAAATATACCTTAAAATGTTTCTGGTCGAAAAATACAAAAGTGCTTCCAATCTGAAGTGGTATGGGATACGATCATAACGCAGATGCTTTGCAACGGTCAGTACATTCATCTACCTTTTGTGGTTGTGAATAAACACACTTGACCTGGAAGGTAATTATAAGTTAATAATTTCCGTGTAATTATGAGTGACAGTTTCTTGCGAGCAAAATGAAGCATTGAAGGCGAGGGTAACCTAAATATCAGAACCCACGCGCTCCTCTAAAAGTAAATTAAATGAGTGGCACAACTTTTACCCTAGGCCGAGTCCCGCCCCCTGCCTGTCCGCCATCGCACGAGCAGATACTGCAGCTCCAGCACCGGTAGCAATGATGGTGGCGTTCTGGAGACAGGCCGGACTCAACTACATCCATTACTCTCACATCTGTGCCAAGGCGGTAAGTGCTGCCTTGAAGCCAGAGTTCAAAGTAGAGGCCGAAAAACCTGCTGTGGCAAACGTCAAAATTGCAAAACCCAAGAAGGAGGGTTTCTAGAACGTCCACAAGGGTTTGCCGATTGATGGCTGTCTTGTGAACACTGCACCTTTTCGAGCAGACAAATGAAGCACATGTGCTTACTGAGAGGGAACATGTAGTCTGATGGGTTGTACTTTGAAATGTAGATGTAATTTAAATGAAAAGTTCCAATAAAACCTTACTTTCGGAGTGGCACAACTTTGCAGGCAGACTAGTGACTGCTGAGTTTGGTGTGCCCTCAATCTCTGCCTGACTCGAAGCACTGAATGCATCGGATCTCAGCCCTCTGTGCAGAAGGCCTAATGCTGTTCAGGAATTATTGCGCTGCATTTTGACAGCAGGCCTTACTGTCTGTGTATGATGGACTGAGGGTTCATTCTGTGTGTAGCTGTGGGCACCACAAAGTCTGTAGCCATGTGATGCTGTTTGCGTGCAGGTGGCTTGCATCTGTGTACAGTGTAGCTGTGCACAATGCTATGTGCATGCAGGAGGCTTGCAACTGTATGCCCAGTGTAGCTCTGCGCTATGCTGTATGGATGCAGTAGGCTTGCATCTGTGTGCACAGTGTAGCTGTGCGCTATGCTGTATGGGTGCAGGAGGCTTACTTCTGTGTTTATTTATTTTTGCGTTTTTATATAGCGCGGACTTTACCCGAAGGCGACAGAGCACTTCACAATAGGAACAGAACTGATACATGAGGAAAACATTACACGTGAACAGATTACAAAAGCAGACGTTAAGTTACATGAGGTGAAAGTGACAATTGTGAGCAAACAAAATACATGAGGTAGCAAACAGTGCACAGGAGGAAAAAGTGACAAGTGTGCAGATTACAAGAGAAAACAAAGTACAATTAGAGGTATAATACTGCAATATATGCTAGACACTCAGGCACAAGAACAAACGTTACGTAGGCAACGGTGGCACTTGTGCAAGTATCAAAGGCAAACAAAATGTGAGAGGTAGCAAACCGTGTGTTACAAGAGAAAAGTGGCGTGTGCATGTTACAAAAGAGTACCAAACACAGGTACAAGGATAATACTGCAATAAATGGCAAACACTCCAACTACAAGAACACACTGGGAAGGCACTTCCATAGTCATGAAGAATAGAATTTTCAGTAATGGGAAGTCTTCCTTCAGATAATAGAGAGGACGTGAATTACTTTTTGAGGTGAAATATGAGGTCCGTTTTGAAGGCCTGGGAGGAGGCGGTGGTCCGGAGCTGAGGCGGAAGGGAGTTCCAGATTCTCACCACGATGACTGAAAAGGATGGGACCGTCGCTCTTTCCTTCTTGAAGGTGGGAGGTTCAAGCAGTAGATTTTCCGCATTACGTGATGGTCTAGAGCCTCCAGAGAGTTTCAGTTTATTCGCCAGGTAGCTAGGAGAGGAGGAGTGCAGGGCTTTGTGGGTGATACATGTAGATAGCTCTAGCCTCGATGGGAAGCCAGTGGAGGGTGGATGACATTGGTGTGATGTGGTCGCTTCTTTTGGCCCCATAAATTAAACGAGCTGCTGAATGGCGAACAGATTTAAGGGGGGACAAGTGGGATTTGGGGAGGCCAGTAAGAAGAGAATGCAGTAATCCAGTCTGGAGAGGACCATTGATTGCACCAGGGTTATAAGGTCCTGCTCCTGGAAGAAGCGACAGATTCCCCAAAGAAGGCGCAGTTGGTATCGAGCAGACTTTGCAATGGAATTGATGTGGGAGATTAGATTGAGTTTTTTGTCGAGTGTGACACCAAGGGATTTTGTGCTGTCGACAATGATGGGTTTATTGTTAAGTAGATTCATCTGATGCATCCATGATTGAACCGGGGGAGGAGAGAGTGAGGAGGAGAAGAGGAGGAATTCAGTTTTGGAGGGATTCAGACTCAGTTGATGAGTTGACATCCAGTTTTGAATGGAGTCGAGAGTAGAGCTTAGGATGGAGAGATTGTGAGTGAAGGCAACCTTGAGGTAGATTGGAGTGTCGTCTGCATAAAGATGATAGTGGATCCCGGATTTACTTAGGAGATTTCCCAGTGGTTCTAAATAGAGATTGAACAATGTGGGTGCAAGTATAGAGCCTTGAGGAACACCTTGACCTACCGCCACAGGAGATGAAAGACTGTTCGCTATTTTGATCATTTGGGATCTATCAAAGAGGAAGGAAGCAAACCATGCCCATTTTCTGTCGAAGAGTGTTGAGGAGGGTGTTGTGATTGACAGTGTCGAAGGCTGCAGAAAGGTCAAGGAGAATTAGAAGACAGGACCCCCCCTGAATCGAGTATCCTCAGCACGTCATCAACCACTTGCAGTAGGGCTGTTTCAGTGCTGCAGTTTTGGATGAAGCCGGACTGACAATTGTCAAGAAGATCATTGTCCTTGATATGACAAGAGAATTGTTTCGCTACACATCTTTCTGTGATCTTCGCAAGAAAGGGTAGGTTAGTAATGGGGCGGAAGTTGTTGAGGTCAGTCGCATCAGCAGTGGGTTTTTAAGCAGAGAGGTGACCTGCCCAGTTTTGAAGGAGACAGGAAGGGAGCCTTGACAGAGGGAGAGGTTGACCAGAGTGGTCCAATAGGAAAGGGAATGGTTATAGAAGTCAATGGCAATGGCACTGGGGATGGGGTCCAGAGAATGGTTGGAGGGCTTTGTTTCGCGGATGCACTTGAGAAGGGCATCTTCAGATATGGGGTCAAAGTTCTGCCAAATGGCTAAGGATTTGCGCTCCTCTGGAGGGGTAGGATGAGCGACGTGATCCACAAGTGATTTCCCTTTTTCATTGAAGAATATAGTGAAATCCGCTGCTCTCTTTGTAGAATCCTCCAACTTGGAGGTAGGGGGAGAGCAGTCAGGAATCTTGATGAGATCGAATAGTTTTTTGGGTCTATTTTTGGCTGAGTCAAGGAGGGTTTTGAAGTGCGCCGCTTTCCCAAGGAAGATGTGCTTGTGGTACTTGGATCTTGCTGAGCGAAGCGTGGCCAAATTATCGGTGGAGGGCACTTGCCTCCATTGTTTCTCCAGGAATCTTAGCTGCTTCCTTTCTTCATAGAGGGATTTGTTGAACCAAGGTGCTGAGGGAGTGGGCCTTATCCTTTTGCTTTTGAGTGGAGCGACGTTATTGATTTCAGCTGCAAGGACTGTGAGGCATTGGGAGGTGAGTTCGTCAACATCTAGGTTCGGGTCTAGCCTTGGAAGTGATAACAAAGCTGATTCACAGAGGGGACTGACATCAATATTTTTAGCATCACGGAACCAGGAGATAGCCCTCTTAGGTTGGCCAAGAGTTATAGAGTGTGATAGTAGAAGAGAGAATGAGATGAGGAGGTGGTCAGACCAGTCTACATGAATAGGGGTAGTGATAGAAAGCATGCCTGCTTTAGAAATAACAAGGTCCAGGATTGAGCCCTTAGAGTGTGTTGATTCTGTGCAGTGTTGGATAAGATCATTTACAGAGAGGAAGGTGGCCAGCGAGTTCGCAGAAGAGTCTTGCGGTAAGCCCCAGTGGAGATTGAAGTCACCCACGAAGGTCTGATTGTCACTTTGCGAGTATTGGTCGCGGATGAAGTCAGTGAGTTCCTCCATAAACGAAGGGCCTCTAAGAGGCGGGCAGTAAATGACATGGAATCTGAGGGGTGAGCGGTGGTGCAATTGAAGCTCAAGAGAAAGGCATTCAAAGGTGTGGGAGGAGCTGATAAGAGAAGCCTTAAGTTGAAGGGAGTTTCTAAAGATGACTGCAACACCACCCACCATATTGTCAGTTCTGTCATTCCTAAATATAGAATAGCCTGTGGGTAATATAGAGTGAGAGGTATCTTTGAACCAGGTCTCTGTGAGGAAGAGCATGTCAATATTGTGATGGGATCGGAGATTTCAAGTTTGTGTTTTACTGCAGATCTGCGCAGTGTAGCCGTGCACGGTGCTATGTGCATGCAGGAGGCATGCGTCTGTGTGTACGGTATAACTGGGTGCAGCAGACCTTAGATATCATGACTCAGGCCTCATCTCTCAGACTCGTCTTGCATGTGGCTGGGAAGGCATCTATCTCCTTTTCTGATGAAATACATAGTTGCTACTATCTCAGCTAGCATGTTCCAAGCCTCTTGGAGCAGCTCGCACCCGCTATAGCGTGCTACCACTCCAGTTTAGTTTGAAGCAGCACTAGCTTAAGTGACAGCTGAGGCGCGATACGTGACAATGCATTTCAGTGCGGTTATGGGGAGCACCACACTGAAATGCGTTAATCACACACCTGATGCGTGGGACTTGGCAGGACTGTTTTGTGTTGGGGAGTGACCCCTTGGGCAAGGGTTGCTCCCACATTTTGAAGGTGATTTTTTTGGCTGTTTCTGGTTTTGAGGGCAGATCAGCCTTTTGCTTTTAGGCCCACCTACCACCTTTGCTTGGCTGGTGGATAGTACGTGGATTAGTGCATTATTTGCATGTGTGATTGTAATGTTTTATTTCTCCTTTTTATTCTAGTGCAAAGTTTTTGATTTTTGTTAGCGGTTTTGCCAGCAGTTGATCTACAATTTTGCATTTTTTTGGTAAGAATTTTTTGTTGTTGTGTTTACTTCAAATGAGTATTCGTGTCATGCATGAATTAATTTTTGTAAGTGGTGTCATAATAGCAGCATATTTAGTTAGTGTTTTATGCATGAAATTCTTTGCGCTGTGTTATGCGCTGTCTTATGTGTAATTTTCTTTTCTTTTTTAGTGGGATACTGTTGGTCCTTACTGTGTCTGTGCAGAGTAGGTGGTGGTGAATCTAGCTGCTTCTGGCAAGTGAGTGGTATAGTGTTGGTGTATATAGATCTTTGTGATAAAGCTACATTTTGTTTAATTCTTTCTTTACAAAGGGTTTGTTGTTGTTGACTTGTTTGATGAGTTACCTTTATTAGTAAGCATTATTGCTAGCCATAGAATGACTGATCAGCAGGTGGTTGGTATGCTTCTTGAATCTTCCTCTGAGCAGGATTATGAGACTGACAGTGCGTCTGAGGGGGAGGAGGAAGGGGGAGATTCAGGCAGTGAGTTTTCTCTCCAAGTGGAGTCATCGGATGATGAGGCTACACTCAGTGCAGATGAAACTATTCAAAGTGCGGATGAAGTGACTGTTGTAGAGGAGGTGCCGATGGTGCAGCAAGAGACATTGGTATTGCAGCCCGGGGCTGCAAGGCTTCCTACTGGAAGTGCTGGACTCTGGGTTGATCTAAACATGGTGCAGCCGGTGTTGCCTGCCTTGAGTGGGAATGCAGGGTGTAGAGTGCATTGCGATTTTTTTTGGCTATACAGTTTTACCGTGGTTTATGGATGATGTATTTTCGGCTGTTATTGTTGAGCAGACTAATTTGTATGCTGAACAGTTTTTGAGGGACAACAGTGCCAGACTTAGGCCCCGCTCTAAAGTTACCCGGTGGACTCCCACAAATCTGGATGAGATGAAGTTTTTGGGTTTGACTTTTTTGATGGGCTTGATAAGGAAGCCGTACATGGCTTCATATTGGTCTACCAGCCCCTTGATGCAACAGTCATATTTCCTGCAATTATGAGTCGTGATCGGTATTTACTTTTGCTTCGGATGCTGCATTTTGTTGATAATACTTTGGCTTTGCCACAAGATTGTCCTGACTGTGAAAGTCTTTTTAAGATTCGGCCTGTTCTTGATCACTTTGTTGATCAATTTTCAGAGATCTATACTCCAGGCAAAGAAATATCTGTTGATGAGTCTTTGGTCCTGTCCAAGGGCTGTTAGGTTTTTAGTTAGTACATTCCGAGCAAGAGGGCACGTTCTGGAATTAAGCTGTATATGTTGTCTGAGAGTAGGACAGAATATGTATTTAATTTCCAGGTGTACACTGGTAGGGATTCCACTATTGAACCCCCTGGTTGTCCGTCCACTTTTGGTGTTTGAGAAAATTGTGTGGGATCTTGCTAGAGGACTGTTTAACAGAGGCCACCATTTGTACCTTGATAACTTTTACATTGCTGTGCAATTGTTTAAGGAATTGTTCAAAGTAGACACTTTTGCTCGTGGCACAATCCGCTCTAACCGTAAAGTTTATACAAAAGAGCTGGTTTACAAAAAAAACTTCAGAGAACACAGTGCATTTACTTACGTAGCGATGAACTACTAGCTGTGAAATTTGTGGACAGGAGGGATGTGTACATGCCGACTACCATCCATGAGGAAAGTACTTCACCTGTGGATGTTTGGGGTTAGATTGCTGAAGTGCGCAAACCTGTGTGCATTTTAGAGTACAATAAGCACATGGGTGGTGTTGATCGAGTAGATCAGAGGTTGGAAGCTTACACTGCTATTCAGAAGGCTTACATTTGGTATAAGAAGTTAGCCATCCATTTCTTCTATTCAGCAACTTTCAATGCTTTTGTTGTGTACAAGGAGTGTTGTCCTGCGTCAAAGTTGACCTTTGTTCAGTTCCAGGAGTCTGTGATAGGCAGCCTTGTTGTTGTGGAACAGGCAAGTGTTCCTAGAGTTGGAGTGGTGGAGGATGTGGCTAGATTGAAAGATCGCCACTTTCCTGATTTAATTCCTCCCATGCCCAAAAAAAACCAATTCCTGTAAGAGATGTAGAGTCTGCTTGCGAAGAGGTGTGAGGAAGGAGAGTCGTATGCATTGTGGCGTTAGTCCTTCTAATCCTGGGCTTTGTGTGTCCACATGTTTCAGATTGTATCACATTCAAAAGAGATTTTGGGAGCAACCGTGAGTCTAATAGTGTACTACCTGGTCTGTATGGTTTTATATAGTTGTTCAGTTATCACGTTTGGCAATAGAATGAGGTCTTTAGTTACTGCTGTTGTTTTTGTAGTTATAATTTTGTATCTAGTTGCAAATGGTTTGTGTTTTCTTTCTTGTTTAAAAAAAAATTGAAGGTGGTGTGCGTGGACTGGTGCTTTGTTGGCAGTGAGTGGACTGGCTCTTGGCTGGCGGTGTGCGTGGATTGGCGCTTGGCTGGTGGTGTGCGTGGACTGGTGCTTGGTTGGCAGTGTGCGTGGACTAGCGTTGGCTGGCGGCGTGCGTGGGCTTGCGCTTGGCTGGTGGGGTCCATGGATTGGCGCTTGGCTGGTGGTGTGCATGGATTGGCGCTTAGCTGGCGGTGTGCGTGGACTGGTGCTTCGCTGGCAGGGAGTAGACTAGCGCTTGACTGGCGGTGTGCATGGATGGGTGTTTGGCTGGCAGTGAGAGTGGACTGGCGCTTGGCTGGTGGTGTGCGTGGATTGGCGCTTGGCTGGCGGTGTGCGTGGATTGGCGCTTGGTTGGCAGTGTGCGTGGATTGGGGCTTGGTTGGCAGTGTGCGTGGATTGGCGCTTGGCTGGCCGTGTGCATGGATTGGCGCTTGGCTGGCTGTGTGCATGGATTGGCGCTTGGCTGGCTGTGTGTGTGGACTGGTGCTTGGATGGCAGTGTGTGAGTAGTGACATGCTGCTGGTCATTACACACACTGCTAGCTAAACGCCACTTCACGCAATCTGGGAGCTAGTGTAGTTGC
Source organism: Lissotriton vulgaris (assembly GCF_964263255.1). Lineage (NCBI taxonomy): Eukaryota > Metazoa > Chordata > Amphibia > Caudata > Salamandridae > Lissotriton > Lissotriton vulgaris. The sequence goes on from NC_141691.1 coordinate 1,754,565,071, forward strand.
TGTGTCAGGAATGTGGGCATGAATGTGATGGGCCCTTGAATGGCACGGTCTGCTGGTGTGAGTGTTGTAATGTGCTGGGCCCACGGCGTGAATGGTTTTGTATGTGTCACACGTATGAAAGGTGTATGAATGGCCTGTAAAGAGGTTGGCGCCTTGTTGTGGCTTTACAGCTCATGAGCAGTGAGTCAATGGTTCAGTTTCTCATCTTTCAATTATTAACAGTGCATTTCATTTTTGTGAAAACTCTGGTTAATAGAACTGTATATATTGAACCATCACTCGCCCTCATGCAAAATCCAACCAGTATGTATGTGTGCTTGAGGAATAGGTGGTTGTGCAGAAATATTTGTCTTTTCTGTCTTTCTCAAGCAGGGTGTAGCACAAGAGACATTAGTTAGTGATAGATTCCTTACTTTGGCACCCACATAGCCAACAAAGAGCTGGTTCTCCACCCTAAACTGCTGTGTGCGCATCAGATAGAATGAGAGCGCTCGTTTTGGGTCCCGACAGTGGAGCCTCTCCTCCTCTTTTTTTTTGTCAAATCTGTTTATTAACATTTTATAGTTTTCAAAGTACAGTACAAAGATCAATCAGCGTAACATGGCAATCCGGTCACGCCGGTTCAACATTCAAGTATCACAACTCAAGACAGAGTATAATCATGAAGCCGCACTGACAGTGTCTCATATGTAATGAGTATGTGCTCAGATCTGGCTAGTACGTGGAGGGCCTAGTCCGGCGCCCTCTAGAGTAGTTCATGACTATCTATTGATTCAGTCTTGCACAGTAACATGCTTGTGGGGTGGATCCCTTTACTATGGACTTGCACATAGAAATTACATGTATCTAACAGTTATACAAACACTTAAACAATAGCGGCAGAAACATAGACACTTGTGCATGCTGATCCTCCAACCCCGACTCCCCTTGCCCCCCCCCCAGCTCCCCTCCCCTGCATACGCATCTTCATCTGTGAGCGGGCATGCATCGCAAACCTGCATGCCCAGAGGCTGGAAGACTGCATGACAGATTATCCGGACAGAAAAACAGCCCACGGTACGCTCCAACCCCTCAGACCATCTACCTAGGTCACTTCAGCATCCGAATCACTAGTACCCCCCCCCCCCCGCTGGCAATTGTAGGGCATTGAGCATGTGTTCCCACTGTTCCGCCATAGGTTCTTTTCAGAGCCCCGTCGTTTCCTCCCTCCGTATGGCTATCCATTCCGCCCGGGCCCACGCCTGAAGGGAAGAAGCCTGCGCAGCGGGTGGTTTGCGCACCTTCCACCTCCCCGTAAAAGGGCGCTTCGCCACCACCAACCCCAGATCTAAGAAGCGGGAAGATGCCTTATCTTTGGGTGACCTCTTGAAGTGGTGTAAGATGTACTCAGGCCAGTTAAAGGGAATGGTGCGACCGGTGCACGCCCCAAGCATTCCACATATCGCATTCCAGTAAGCACCCAATCTGGGGCAGCTCCATAAGAGGTGGAGAAGTCCTGCGTCTAGTTCATCGCACCTGGGGCAGGACGCATCAGAGCTGTGGAAGTACCTATTGATTAGCTCAGGTGTGAGGTAGGCTCTATGAACGACGAAGAGTTGTATCTGGCGGAAGCGCATGTTTCGGGGAATGCGCACCGGGCTTTTAAGAATTCTCTCCCACTCCTTATCGGTCAGCGCCCGTTCCATGTCTCATTCCCACTTGCCTCTGAGCGGAGCTAAACTGATCTCTGTGTGAGTCTTTAGCGATGCGGCAAACCAACGGAACAGGTGCCTACCCCTCCCCATAACGTGTAGGTACTGTATGGTTAAATGTTGTTCAGGCTCCGTCGCCATGTCTCCCCATCTAGCCGCCATCTTTGCTATGAGAGAGCGATGCAGTACGAACCGCCCAGGAGGTAGCCCGTCTTCAGATACCAGTGTCCCATAGGCCACTAGTGCTCCATCTCTGAAAAGATCGCCCAGTGTCTGGATATCGGCCTCTCTCCACTGCTCCAGCATGGGGTGCGTAATAGTCCACCCACCCCCTGGAGAGCCCTCCAAGGGTATAGCAGGCGCGTATGGGAGCACGTTTCGTGTGAGGAACATGGCTCTACGAAAGCATTTGTATGCCACCGCCAGCAGCAGTGGAGTGGGCTTCTCAGGCGCCGTCAACGGGTGGAAGAGCTTGGTGACATGGCACAAAGAGTACGGTGGCTCGATCATAGCAGTGTCTTCCCTAACCCTATCTGCCAACCAGCGACCAATCCATTGAAGCTGCGCAGCCAGGTAGTAGTGCTCAAAGCAAGGGGCGGCCAGTCCTCCCCAGTCCGTTGGCAGGAACAGTTTCGTCAACGCTAACCGATGCCGGGACATGCCCCAGATGAAGTCCCTCAGGACCACATTGAGTTTTGAGAAGAAGGGGGCCGGGACGAATAGGGGCAAATTGACAAAGTAGTATAGGAGCCTGGGAAGCATGACCATTTTGGCAAGGTCCACTCTGCCCGTGATTGTCAACGGAAGCGTGGAACAAAAGCTTATCTGAGCACTGTCACCGCCCGCCTCAGGATTTCGTCGAACAGGTCAGCTGGTTGGCGATAGATCTGGATCACCAGATACTTAAAGGTATCAGCCCTCCATTGGACTCTCGTGCCCCCCAGGCAGTACTCCGTGTCTTCCACCCCACCATCGAACGCGTATAAACAGGACTTGGCCACGTTTACTCGAAGTCCCGAGATTTCTGCGAACTTACTCAGCAGCTGGGCTAGTTGCTCCGGTATACAACTCACGTCTCGCACAAATACCAGCAGGTCGTCAGCGTAAAGCGAAACCTGATGTATTCTCCCAGTGGGATTCCCGCATCTAAGGTCTGCTGCATCGCCGCCGCCAGAGGCCTATCGCCAACGCGAACAGTAGGGGCGACAGGAGACAACCTTGCCTAGTGCCCCTGCCCACCGCCACCGCTTCAGAGATGTAGGGGCCCAGTCGCACGGGCACTACAGGGTTTTTGTAGAGGAGGTCGACCATTTGTAGGAAGTCCACGTCAAACTCAAAGCACATCAGCACCTCGGTCAAGTACCCCCATTCCAGGCAGTCAAAAGCCTTTTCCAGATCGAGCATTAAGCATCCCGCCCTGGGCCATTTCTTTGTTGCCTCAGTCACTACTCGAAAGAACCGCCTGAGGTTTAGGCACAAACCCGTTTTGATCAGTGTGTATAAGGTGCGGAACCACCAGTGCTAGCCTTTCAGCAAGCAGCTTTGCAAGGATTTTGTAGTCGACATTGAGCATTGCCAATGGCCTGTATGAACCCAGTGGTGTTGGATCTCTATATGAGACCAGGGGAAAGCCTCGCGCATAGACGGGGGGAGCGAGCCCTCATCAATTGTTGTGTTATACATGTGAAGGAGTAGGGGCGCCAGGATGACTCTGTAGGCCTTATAGTATTCGGCAGGCAAGCCATCAGGCCCCGGTGTCTTCCCGGTCGCCAGAGCCTGAATCGCATCTCCCACTTCCTCTAGTGTGAGGGGGGTGTTTAGGGCGCCCTGGTGCTCCTCCGAGAACACAGGCAAGGTGACCGAATCTAGAAAGTTTTCTAGCGCATGTCTGGGACCGGTTCCACGGGCCCTATGCAACTGTGTGTAGTGTCCAACCAAGGCACGGTGGATCTCGCGCTGCATGTATACCACCTCCCCCTCCACAGTGTGAAGTGCTCCTATTGGGGCACCACGACCCTCCCTTTGTATCAACCAGGCTAGTAGTCAGCCAGCCCTACCCGCCCTGGCATGCGTTCTAGCTGTGTGCGCCGCATAGTTATGGCACCTCAACTGTTCCATAAGAGCTGCATGTCTAGCGCGCAGGTCACTCAGCGTGTGTGCGTGTTCCCCGGCCCCTTCGCCCTCCCTCTCGTACTGTAGGAGCTCATTTTCCAAACACGTGAGGGAAGTGGACAGTGTTTTGCGTATGTTCCATGAGGCTCCCATGCAGTGATCCCGGATGGCTACTTTGTGTGCATCCCATTCCACTGCAGCGCTACTTGCAGACCCCTTGTTAGCCTCAAAGTAGTCAAGAACAGCCGTGCTCAGCGAAGAGCGGAACTCGGGGTCCTCAAGCGCAGCAGGTTGTAGAATCCATGTAGGCACATGCGAGCGGACTGCTTTCCAGCTAAGTCTAAACCATAGGGGGTTATGATCAGAATGTGTTCTTCCTAAGTACTCGATTGGGTGCCATATTTTTTTTTTTTTCATTTCATAAACTTTTATTCGATTGCCACTTGTTATTGCAACCATAAAAAGTACACAGAAAGACATTAAAATTATACAATGTTAAAAGACGTTTTAGGAGCAAATCAATCATATTATAAATAGAATAAAAGACGAAAAACACATAAGCTCGAAGAACATAAACTAAAATATGAATTACGCCGCATTGCCAATTTAATAATAACATAGCCTGCTTGTTGGGAAATCGAAATTGTACAAGCAGATTGCTTTTTGTGCACGTTGGCGCTGCATTGTTTGATCTAATTGCCGTAGCCTGCTATTGTTTAGATTGCCGGTCCTCGGCTGTGCCCCGTTTCGCTTTCTGTTTCGGAAGCCATTTTGTTGTTGTTGTGTCCACTCCTGGCCCGTGTCTCCTCCCTCGCCCCTCCCCTTCCACTATCCACATATGACTGATGCCCATGCGCGCAGCGGTTGCACGCAGCGGTCGCGCCGACGTCCGCGCCTGGACCGCACTTAGCGCCAGACCCCCTGGTCCCCGCAAACCGCACTCCTCCCGCATAACGTATGACACCGCCACCCTCCTAGCCCTTAACCCCGGACGCACACCACAATGCTATGAAGCTGCCCCAGGACGTACCCACGGTCCCTTCGCCTGCCACTCCCACAAGTTCGCCTGCATCAAGACCCACACCAAAACCACTACCTCCAAACACAGCTCCGATTCTACCTACCTGAAGTGCATCCTGCTGAATACCCGCTCGGTCCACAGACACGCCACTGAACTCTGGGACCTACTCGACACTGCGTCGCCGGACATCGCCTTCCTTACAGAAACCTGGATGAACGCATCATCAACACCAGACATCGCCATAGCCATCCCAGACACTTACAAGATCACCCGAAAAGACCGCACCAATCAAACGGAAGGAGGCATCGCCATCGTCCACAAGAACAACATTAAAATCACGACCAGCTTCGGCGATAACCTTACAACCGCCGAACACCTCCACTTCCAGATCCACACCGACCCTAGGACCACACTTAGAGGTACCCTCATCTACAGGCCCCCAGGATCCCGTAAACAATTCAGCGAAGACATCACTGACTTCATCAGCCCACATGCCCTCGCCTCCGAGAACTACATTGTACTAGGAGATCTCAACTTTCACCTGGAAAGGAAAAACGACAACAACACCACCACCCTTCTTGACAACCTGGCCAATCTCGTACTCAAACAACTTGTTGACACTCCCACCCACGTAGCCGGACACACACTCGACCCAATCTTCACCTCCAGCAAATACGTTTCCTTCGATCGCACCACAGCTCTCCATTGGACGGACCACAGTTGTGTTCACTTCAGCTACAAAACCACCTCTACCCACAACCCCCCACAAACTATTCCTCGAAGAAACTGGAACAAAATCACCACCGACCAACTCCTCACATCGCTAAACCACAACCCAACCGCCCTCTCATCGGACCCAAACCAAGCAGCCACCAAACTCAAACAATGGATCACCCACAGCGCTGACGAATTAGCACCCTTGAAGAACCATCACTCCAAACAAAACAGCAAAAAGGCCCCCTGGTTCAACGAGGACCTTAAGAAATCCAAGAAACTTTGCCGCACTCTCGAGAAATCTTGGAAAAAAAACCCAACCACCGACAACATGATCACCTTTAAGGCAGCCACCCGCAAACACCACCAGCTGATTCAATCCACCAAGAAATCAGCATTCAAGGATCGACTCGACAACAACGCCCATAACAGCAAGGAACTATTCAACATCGTCAAAGAATTCACCAACCCCACCGCAGCTTCAAATGACATCACTCCCTACCAAGACCTCTGCGATTCATTATCCTCCTCCTTCTACAACAAAATTGCCGACATACATAACAGCTTCGAAAACAATCCCAACGAACAATCCACTCCACCCCCTCAGAACCTAAACCGCCCTCTAACAACCTCAGCGCCTGGAACCCAATCACCACTGAAGACACCATCCGCCTAATGAATTCCATACATTCTGGCTCGCCAACCGACCCATGTCCCCACCACATCTTCAACAAAGCAGACTCCATCATTGCACCCCATCTCCGTGATGTCATCAACTGCTCCCTCAACTCTGCTACCTTCCCAGAAAGCTGGAAACACGCGGAAGTCAGCGCCCTCCTGAAGAAACCCACAGCAGACCCCTCTGAACTTAAAAACTACCGCCCCATATCCCTCCTCCCATTCCCTGCCAAAGTCACTGAGAAAGCAGTCAATAGCCAACTCGCCGCCTTCCTTGAATTCAACAACTCCCTCGATCCCTCACAGTCCGGCTTTCGAGCCAAACACAGCACCGAAACCGCCCTCATCGCAGCAACAGACGACATCCGAACACTACTGGACAACGGAGAAACAGTAGCCCTCATTCTACTCGACCTCTCCGCCACCTTCGACACTGTCTGTCACAGCACCCTCATACAACGCCTCAGCAACATCGGCATAAAAGGAAAAGCCTTGGAATGGATCATCTCGTTCCTATCAGGGAGAACTCAGAGAGTCCGACTTCCCCCATTCAAATCAGAGGCCACCGAAGTCATCTGCGGTGTACCACAAGGATCATCACTCAGTCCCACCCTCTTCAATGTTTACATGAGTCCACTCGCTTCCATCGCGCGTCAACACAACCTTAACATCATCTCCTACGCTGACGACACCCAGCTGATCCTTTCCCTCACCAAAGACCCCATCACCGCCAAAACCAATCTCCACGAAGGCATAAAAAGAAGTAGCAGTATGGATGAAAAACAGCCGCCTAAAACTTAACTCAGACAAAACTGAAGTACTCATCCTAGGACCATCCCCCTCTGCCTGGGACGACTCATGGTGGCCTTCGGATCTGGGACCAGCACCCATACCCAGAGACCAAGCACGTAACCTTGGCTTCATCCTAGACTCCTCACTCTCGATGACCAGACAAGTCAACGCCGTCTCATCCTCCTGCTTCAACGTACTTCGTACGCTCAAAAAAATCTTCCATTGGATCCCCACCGAGACAAGAAAGACTGTCACCCACGCACTGGTTACGAGTCGACTAGACTACGGAAACACCCTCTACGCCGGAATTACAGACAAATTACAGAAAAAACTCCAACGTATCCAAAACGCATCAGCGAGACTCATTTTGGACATCCCTCTCCAAGATCACATTACCGGCCACCTGAAAGACCTCCACTAGCTTCCCGTCAACAAGAGAATAACGTTCCGTCTACTCACCCACGCACACAAGGCCCTCTACAAACTAGGTCCCGAATGCCTCAACTCTCGACTATCCTTCTACACACCCACCCGCCAACTGAGATCCTCCAATCAAGCCCTCACCGCTGTTCCACGTATCCAAAGATCCACCATGAGAGGTAGATCCTTCTCCTACTTGGCGGCCAAGACCTGGAACTCACTCCCCACTCACCTCCGCCTTACACAGAACCACATCTCCTTCAGAAAAGAACTTAAAACCTGGCTATTCGATAAATCATGAACCCCCTCCCCAAGCGCCTTTAGACCCTCTGGGTGAGAAGCGCGCTATATAAATTCTTGAACTTGAACTATACACCCCACTCTGTCCGTGGGGTGTTGCACACGCCATAGGTCTTCTATCTCCCAGTGCACGAGCCAATCTCCAAACGCTTGCGTCACCGCCGCAGCTCGGATTGGAGGAAAAGAACAGTCCAGTCTCATGTCCAGTACCATGTTGAAGTCCCCTCCTAACAACCAGGGGAGGCCAGCATACGAATGAAGGACCTGATTCAAAGCCGCTAGGAAGGAGGGCTGGTCTGTGTTTGGGGCATAAAGAGATCCTAACACGACTTCCTAACCATTTAACCTTCCCTGCAGCAGGCAGTACCTTCCCTCTGGGTCCACTTTCACGTCCATGCAAATGAATGGGACACCTGCTCTCACCCATATCAACGTGCCGCGCACGTGCGCAGAGTAAGTGGTGCCAAAAAAGTTCGACCTGTGTCATGTGCATCTCCTGAAGCAGGGCAATCCCCACCCCATGTCGCTGTAGGTAGGAGAAGACTGAGTAGCGCCGTGAAGGTGTGTGCATACCGCGGATATTCCAGGTAAGTACATTAGTGTGCGTCATGTGTCTGTATGTGTCACGCCCACGCGCTGCCAGGGGAGCGCCTCCGAGGGGGAGGGGGGGGGGGAGGGGGGGGGAGGGCAGAGGACAGCATTTGGGGGGTGATGTCAATGTGCCGCATGTTAAACAGGAAACAATTAAAATGAACATTGTAACTAAAATGGCGAGGCCCAGATAGGGCCTACGTCCAAACTTCAACAAGATCCACCCTCTAGAAAGGTGGTAGGTCAGCGCAGTGGCTGTCTGGGTGAGTGTGTTGCCAACAACCCAATCATTTCCCGCCTGGGTCACAAACCCCTGAGCTATCAAGAAGCGCAAGAGGGATTTAGCGAGAGCAAGCGCATAAGGCCAGTGCGGGTCAGCGGTAGTGGAGCCCAGGGGCGGGGTAAGTGTCTAGCGCCTTCCGCGGCAGGTCAGTAGCAGCTCCCACATGTGTTTGACTAAGTACCAACTTGTGACAGCATGTGCATACATGTCAGGTCCATCGCCAGTGTATAAAGGATGCAATAAACAGCGTATTCAGGAGCAGGGGCCCCTATTGGGCCTTTATAGACCACTAGTCAGTCACATGAGTTGGTCAGCTGTTTTGGGCGTCACCACTGGCATGTTCATGTCTTCGGAGAGCACCGTGGATGGGGATGAGAAGCCACTGGTTTCCGGATCTCTACGCAGCTGGGAGTCCATGCGGCCGGCATCATTCACCTCTCCCATTGTCGCAACCGCATCGAGTGCGTCTTGTCTTTCCAGTCTCAGTTTCTCCGGGCTAGGTGCAGCAGGGCCCGGGCCACTGCGGCTGAGTCTCCTCGAGCGCTGCTCCTGCCACCCGCCATCTTCTGAGCCCGTAGGCCGCGCCCCCATCCATTGACCTGTCTCTTCCAGCCAGTCCCAGACATCCTATGGGGCATCGAAGAATCGGGCGCCGTCTTTCGAGATCACACTGAGAAGAGAGGGGAATAGCAAGGAGTAAGGCAAGTCGAGCTCCCTCAGTTTCTTTTTCACAGCCATGTACGTGTTCATTCGCCTCTGCACTGCTGCCGTGTAGTCTGGAAAGACGAGACTGTTTCGCACTGCAAGTTTTCTAATTTTCTAGTCTCGCGCAGCACCACATCTCGGTCGCGATAGTTTAGGAGCTTAAAGAGGAACGGGCGAGGTCGGGCTCCAGGCTTGGGCGCCTGCGCTGGCACCCGGTGCGCTCTTTCGACTGCGAAGTGTGGAGACAGCACCCCTGGGGGTAAGATCTCCTGTAAACAGCTCTCGGTGAACTGCTCCAGGTCTTTGCCTTATTCGCCCTCCGGCAGGCCGACCACCTGTACATTATTGCGCCGGGAGCGCCCTTCCGCCTCCTCAATGCGATCCTCTAGCACATGCATTCTGTCCATGATATCTTGGAGTGCTGAGGTATGAGTTTGCACCACCGGTTGCAGTTTTTGAAGTGACTGACGCTGCGTGGCAACCGACTCCGACAGCTTGCGGTGGTCAGCATGTAGGAGAGTAAAGTCTGAAGTGACCTTATCGATCCGGTCCTCCAGTGACGCTTTAGTTTGTTCTAGGGTGTTGCCAATGCGTTCCACCGCCGCCAGCACAGTATCCATCTTAGCAGCTAGGGCAGTGGTCGGCCCCATGTTTCCGCTCTGGTGCCCGCGGGGCGAGCAAGGATCTTCAGCCGCTTGCTGCCGTTGCTGGGACTTGTCACTGAGTCTGCCCATTGCCAGTTGTTGCGTGGTAGGCATCTGCACTGATCACCAACAGCCAGCTCCCCTGTAGCAGGCCACCACTGGAAGGCTAGGGAAGAGGCCTCCTCGCTCGCTCCTTTGTGGCTCCGACCACAGTGGGATGTCACCTATCTCCGCCAAATGGTTACACAGCAGGGTCTAGTTGTCGGGCGTCTTCTGTCAGTGGAGCAAGTGTCACACTCGGCAGCTCCGCTTCGCCCCCTTGTCACAAGGGGGGGCCCCCCTAACTCTCACTTCTGGGGCCACCTCTCACGTGTCTCCGCGCCAGTAAACTGTGTTCTCTCCTTGCCAGCGTCTCTGTGCAGTGCGGCCTTGGTGCCTCTGATGAGGGAATCCTGTTTAGGTCAATTGCAAACTCCCGATGCCTCCTTTGCATACGGCGAGGACCGCGCTGCTGGAGGGGGCTCCTCCACTGCAAAGGCAGGAGCGGCGGCCCGCGTCACACGATGGAGCCCAGACATCTGTAGATCCAGTCGTATTGTCGCAACCCTCGTGTCACAGTGCCCAGGAGTCGTTGGAGCATGTCACAGTCCCTGGTACCGCCTGCAGCAGGTCGCCACCCCCCTCGCCACGCTTGGTTTGTTGCAGCGGCTCAACCAGTCAGTCCTCCATCAGCCACCTACTCATGGCCAGAGCACTGGGGTGATGCGCCAAAAATTGTATGAGCAAACTGGCCCTGCTGCCCCGCTCGTGGCCTCTGCTGTGCCAATTCGAATAACTCTGGCGCGGACCCAAGTCTCAGTGCCAATCTAACCCCCTCACCAGCTTATGCTCTCAGTGCCAGCCCGACCTCCAGTGCCTTCTTGCCAGCAAGCTGCCAAATGTGATGCCTTAAAAGTACCTCGGAGGGCAGTGGTGCTCGTGCCCAGTCACTGGCGAGGCTGTTTTCCCATTGCAGAGGCCCAATGTTGGAGCAGTTCGATCAGCGTGCAGTCACTAGATAGGTAGGCCTGCCTGCGGCTGCTCGGCAGAACGGAGGACTCCGAGGGTGCCTCCTATCCCAGCACCACGATCCCAGTAGGTCTCCGCTCTCTACCACCCGTCCCATCTCTGTAGACCTCCAGACGCTGCTGCAGCCACACCAGGCGCCTCAAGACGGCTCTCTTACCCCCGTGTGCCAGTGTCTCTGCAGGGCCTCTCCAGTCGGCCCAGGGTCCCGCGCTCCTCACCGAGCAGTAGCTGTGGCCCACGCTGCAGTCCTTCGTGCCTCTCAGCTCGGCAGTGGTACAGTCCGGTGAGCCCTCAAAGCCCTGCAGGCCACAGATGTCGAGTGGGCAGCGTTGTGAGGCTCCGGGGCCACCACACTCCCCGTCCGCCCTCTCACCGATGCCGACCTCTGTTTCTTCACCGCTCCGGCCACAGCCGCCTTTTCTCGGCCCCGCTTCGGTCCTCGCTCCAGACTTCTCGCTCCTGTACTTAGTCAAGCTTCGCCGCCGCAGCCTCGATCTCCAGTCTTTTGGTCTTCCCAGGCTCCGCACCACTTCCCCACACCCGCTCAATGAATCACAGGCACAAGGACGCTTTCACAGGATAATATGCAGGATAACGAAGGGGTCCGGTGAGGGAGCTCTAGCAGGACACGTCTGCCATGTTGGCTGGCTGGCCACACCCCCTGGAGCCTCTCCTCCTCTTTAGACGGAGGAAGAAAGAAGGTGGGCAAAGTGATGGTCTGCCCGATGTGGAAGTGAGTAACAACCTTTGGCAAGAAAGAAGGACGGGTCCTTAAAACCACTTTGTCCGAATGAACAGAAAGGAAAGGAGGTTTAGACGACAGAACCTGGAGCTCACTTACTCTTCGGGCAGAGGTGAGAGCAACCAGGAAAGCAGTCTTTAAAGTGAGAAGACTAAAGGACAGTTGTGAAGCAGCTGAAAGGGAGTGGACATCAAATAAGTCGACACAAGATTCAAGTCCCACTGAGGCATTATAAATGGGACCGGAGGGAACACGTGTATAATGCCTTTCAGGAAACATTTAACAACCGGGGACCTAATAAGAGAAGGCTGATCAGGAAGCCGTAGAAATGCGGAGATGGCAGAAAGATAACCCTTGATAGTGCCCAGAGCAGAGCCCTGCTGTGCTAAGGAAAGAAGGAACAGAAGGACTTCGGAAAGAGGGGCAGAAAGGGGATCCACAGACTTATCTGTGCACCATGCCACAAACTTGTTCCACCTGTAGGCGTATATCGTTTTCGTGAAGGGACGCCTGGCTGCCAGAATTACATCACAGACTTCGGGAGGAAGAACGAAAGCTGTCAACTTTCGCCGATCAATCCCCACGCATGAAGGTGGAGGCTGGACAGGTTTGGGTGGAGGACCGTCCCCTGCTGCTGCGACAGAAGATCCTCCCAAAGAGGCAGTCGGATCAGGGGATCGATCGCCATGCTGAGTAGCTCGGGATACCAGTATCTTCATTCCCAATCCGGAGCCATAAGGATAACTTGGGCCTGGTTGTGCCTGATCTTCAGCACTCCAGGCAAAAGTGGTATAAGCAGAAAGGTGTACAACAGACCGCAGCTCAACTAGTGACGAAAAGCGTCGCAGAGTGAGTGCCACCTTGGGAATTCCAACGCACAGAATTGATGACATTGCATGTTCTCTTCGGTGGCAAATAGATCTAACCAAGGCTCTCCCCACTGCAGAAAGAGACCTTGCACCAGGTTCAGACGCCATTCCTGATCCATCAAGCACCAGCGGCTGAGTTTTTCCACCCAGACGTTTAGAGAACTTGCCTTGTGTTGAACCACCGGGCTAATGCCCTGATGTTCCAGCCATGTCCAGAGGCGCAGAGCCTCCTGACAAAGGGTCCAGAAGCCCACCCCGCCCTGCTTGTTGCAATACCACATGGCAGTGGTGTTGTCCGCGAACACCTACACTACACTTCCCCGGACAGAGGGAAGGAATGACTTCAGTGCAAGTCGGATCGCCCGCAGCTCCAGATGGTTGATATGGAGACGGGACTCCGCCGGAGACCAGAGGCCTCTGATCTCCACCTCTCCCAAGTGGCCTCCCCATCCCACGAGGGACGCAGCAGTCAGCACTGTGTGCTCCGGTTGGGGAAGGGATCTGCCATTGACCCAATCGCAATTCATGAGCCACCACTGAAATTGTCATGCAGTGCCCTCTGAGATCTGGACATGATCGGACAGGTTGCCCTGATGCTGCACCCACTGAAACTTCAGGTCCTACTGCAGCGCCCGCATATGCCATATTGCATGTTGCACTAGCAGGATGCAGGAGGGCCATCCTGACTGAAACCTGGGATAGAGGCTGAAAGATCGAAATCATAGCCTGAATATCCCAGACTCGCTGCTCCGGAGGATAGACCCGAGACCACGTTGAATCCAGAATCGCTCCGATAAAGGGGAGTATCAGAGAGGGACTCAGGTGCGACTTCGGCACATTGATGGAGAACCCCAGCAAATGCAGGAGGTAGGCCGTAGTCTGAAGGTGGGAGACAACTGCCTGGAGTGAGCCCACCTTCAACAACCAGTCGTCGAGGTAGGGGGAGACGGACACCCTTGACCTGCGCAGATGAGCTGCGACCACCGCCATCACTTTCGTGAACACCTGAGGGGTGCTGGTAAGGCCAAAGGGGAGCACGGCAAACTGAAAATGCTCCTGGTCTACCGTGAACCGCAGGTAACGCCAGTGGGCTGGCAGGACGGGGATGTGAAAATATGCGTCCTGCAAGTCTAAGGCTACCATCCAGTCGCCAGTGTGAAGGGCAGCCAAGGCCAGAGCCAGCATCTTGAACTTCTCCTTCCAGAGGAAGCGATTGACATTCCAGAGGTCCAAGATAGGACGCAGATCCCCTTTGTTTTTCTTGGGGACTAGAAAATAGTGAGAATAACAACCAATCCCTACTTCTGGCCCAAGAACGCACTCTATGGCCCCCTTGGCCAAGAGGGTTGTGACTTCCTGCCGGAGAAGTGCCAAGTGTTCCCCCAACATGCGGTAGTACTGAGGTGGCATGGCTGGAGGGGTGGACTGAAAGGGAAGGAAGTAACCCTTGCGGATGATCAGCAACACCCATTTGTCCAATGTGATATTGCGCCAGTGGGGGAGGTGGTGGCGGATCCTGCCACCCACCGGCGTGAGGTGCTACAAAAAGCTTGGATTAGGAAGGTTTGGAGGTAGAAGCAGCGAGGGCGGAGGTGGACTGAGCCCCATGCTGATTCCCAGACCCGGCCCTACAGAAGCTGCGTCCGCGCTGAGGCTGGTTCTGAACAGGCTTGCTGACAGAACATGCCTGGGCACCTCTGCCGTGGCCACGAAAGGAACAAAAACCAGGAGTGGCCGGGCTCTTTGCAGAAAGACCCAAGGACTTGGCCGTGGCCCGCAAGTCCTTAAAACGCTCCAGTGCACTGTCGGTCTTATCGCCAAACAGGCGAGTGCCATCAAAAGGCATGTCCATGAGCGAGCTCTGGACATCGGGCGAGAACCCAGTAAACCGCAACCAGGCGTGGCGACGCAGCGCCACAGTCGTAGAAATCACTCTGCCCAATGAGTCAGCGGTGTCCAAACCACACCGAATGGCGAACTTAGCTGCATCCTTACCCTCAGCAACCGCCAGGCAATGAGGCAACACCTGAGCAACGGTATCCCACACTGCGTGGCAATAGCGGCCCAATTAGCAGGCGGCGTTCAACGACTGTAGCCCCAACCGCTTACCGAACTGAACCAGCCTCTTGGAATCCTAAACCGGTGGAGCTGTGGGAAAAGCACTCTGCGACGTTGCGGCCTGGATGACCAGACTCTCAGGCGTAGGATGAGTGGTCAGAAAGGAGGTGACGCCTGGCAACATTCTTATCCACAGGGGCCCTTGTGGCCAGTCATGACCAAGTGCCCAACAGGACGTCGGTGAGGGCGTCATTGAAGGGAAGCAGAGGGTCCAGCGAAGTAGACGCCGTCTGGAGCTCCTCGATGAGGAGGTTAGTTTTGAGGGTCACCGCGGGAAGGTCAAGGTTGAGGACCTCAGCAGCCTGACAGAGCACCATTGTGTAGGAAGCGCCCTCCTCCATTGTAGGCGAGGGAGAGGCAAACCCCGGGTCAGAAGAGACATCAAGGTCGCCTGCATCCTCTAGATCGTCCACTCAGTCCTGCTCGGAGTCACACTGATGGGCAAGAGGATCCTCTAACCCCTCCCAGTCATCCTCCACCTCCGTTGCTGGAGGAGCCGGCCGCTGCGGCGGAGCCGGAGAAGGGACAAATGGTGTCGGAAACAACGCCGTAAATGGCACAGGCTGGGGCAGGACCGGCGCCGTGTCCCAATGTGGATCCCAGGCAGGAACAAAATGGTCCTGGAACCGGGGCAGGGGCGGAAAGAACGGCACCTACTGCTGTGCTGGTAGCGGCGCTGGGGCCGGAGCCAGCAGCGATGGACCTTGTGGCGCCGGAGCAAACGGCGTAGGATTCTGTGGCACTGAAGCTGGACCCGCAGGCGGCGCCAACGGGCCAAAAGGATCTAGACATGGGACCGCAGGGCCCGAAGGCGTGCCAGCAGGAGCACAAGGTCTAAAAAGGCAGTCAATCATGGCAAGAAACTCTCACACTTGTTCGGGAGGCGCCGATGAACCCGGGTTAGGCGGGTAGGCCGTGGGATTTCCAGGCTCCAAAGGAGCTGCAGGTTCAGAACCCCGGTCTCCCTCGTCTGCATCCGAGGAACAACGGGGGGACGTCAGAGAGCGAACACTCATCTTCGACTTCTTTTTATGTCGTCGCTTACCGGAATCCGAGGGCGAAGACTTCGAGCCCGAGAACGACGATTGCGGCCCGCGAGCGGTCCCGGGAACAATCCTTGGACCTGAGTGGCGTCAGGACGAGTGCCGGGCCTCCAGCAGTTTCCTGCGTCGCTCCCCCAAGGCCTTTGGGTCATAGCCCGACAGTCCAAGGAGTGGTGGTCTGTTTCCATGCAGTAGAGGCAAACATCATGGGGGTCCGCCAACAACATATTGCGACGGCAAGCCACACAAGACTTAAAGCCAGGCATCCCTACGTGCACCAGGAGAAAATGGGGGAGACAAAGTCTCAAAAGAGTAGTCAAAAAGTGACTAAGGTACGTGCTCTATCCGGATCTGCGCTTACTGGCACGAAAAAAGAAAGAACTGACGTTTACGCACATGGGTGGCGCCTAAGTAGTCTCTGTGACGTCATCTCGGCGCATACGACGCCAGTAACGGACCCGGAGTCGCAGGACGCCACCTACTGACGCGCAGGGGTACTGCTAGCAAAACTTTCTGGATCCAGTCTGACGCCTGGGGATATTCTAAGGTAAGGAATCTATCACTAAAGTGTCTCTTTCAGATCCTTTTCCTTTTTTGTGAATGTTGTAATGTGTTGGTTTCGTGCCTGGTGCTGTGAATGGTCTTGTGTGAATCACGTATGAAAGGTGTGTGTGAATGGCCTGTAAAGCGGTTGGTGCCTTGTCGTTGCTTTACAGCTCACAAGCTGCGAGTAAATGGTTCAGTTTTCTGTCCTTTCAATTGACAGCGCATTTCGTTTTTGTGAAATTTCTTGTTAATAACATTTTATATACTGAACCAACATTCGCCATCATGCCAAATCCAACCAGTATGTATGTGTGCTTGAGGAATAGATGGCTGTGCAGTAATATTTGTCTTTTCTGTCTCTCTGCAAAGGTGTACATTTTATCTAAGAAAAACCTACCACCTGTAGATTTGTTGTAAATTAAGCACCCATGGGAGTACATGGTGATGTCTCTCTTGTAGATCCCAACAAGTTATCTGACCTACAATGTCCTACAAACTTCAAAATGTGACTGTCACATTTTCCTTGCATTATTGTGCCCAAATATTCATGCTGCAGAAAGTAACAACAAATGTCCAACCCCTCAGCATTTCTCCAAGTATCCCAAAAGAAATTGTACCTCACTTGTGTGAGTGGGCCAAGTAACCGTGGCAGGGAAGGACCCAAAACCTATTGAGGCGATATCAACATTACCTATCACAAACCAACCTGAATTTACAATGGGGATTCCATGGGTTTTTGGCCTGTGCTCGGCGGCCAGCTAGGGAACCCTACCAAACCCATACATTTCTGAAAACTAGACACCCAGGGTATTCCAGGGAAGTATGGCTTGTGTGAATTCCCCAACGTTTTCTTACCCAGAATCCCCTGCAAACCTCAAATTTATCTGAAAAAAATATTTTTTCTCAAATTTCTGTGTGGGTAAGTTCTGGAATCTACGTGGATCCACAAATTTCCTCCCACCCAGCGTTCCCCCAGGTCTCTTGATAAAAATGGTACCCCACTCACGTGGGTAAAGGAAACGTGACAGACAAGGGCCCAAAACATATTGAGGCGACATCAAAATTACCTATCACAAACCAACCTGGTTTTGCAAGGGGGTCCCATGGGGTTTTGGCCCGGGGCTCGGTGGCCATCTAGGGAAACCTACCAAACCCACACATTTCTGGAAACTAGACATACTGGGGAGTCCAGCGAGGTATGGCTTGTGTGGGTCCCCCAACAGTCTCCTACCAAGAATTCCCTGCAAATCTCAAATTTTGCCACAAAAAACACCTTTTTCTCAAAATTCTGTGTGTGAAAGTTCTGGAATCTGTGTGGATCCACAAATTTTCTCCCACCCAGTGTTTATTTATTTATTTATTTATTTATTTGCATACTTATAACGCGCTGGGAATCGACTCCCTGAGGAGTATCTCCGCGCCTTTAGCAGCATCTGAGACCATAGCAGGCTCTATCTTAGGGTTCAGTAATGCCTAAACGGAACTAGTAGTTGAACAAAAAAGTTTTTAATTTTTTCCTAAAAGGAAAATGTTCCTTACAGACTCTAATGTCGTAAGGAAGATCGTTCCAGAGCTTTGGTCCTGCTACGGACAGAGCCCTTCCTCCTTGTCTGGTCTTCCAGAACCTGGGGACACATAACAACTCTAGATCACCAGATCTCAGAGTTCTCGAGGGGATGTAAGGAACACATTTTTTAGTTAGGTAGTCAGGACCTTTACCAGTGAGGCATTTATGGATGATGCAGCATGTTTTAAACAACACCCTCTGTTTCACAGTAAGCCAATGCAGTTGATTCAGCAATGGTTTTGAGGGTGTACGTGCTGGGGCATTCAAAACCAAGCGTGCTGCCGTGTTCTGCACGACTTGGAGTTTGTTAATGATGCCCTCATTGGCTGCTAACAGCAAACCATTACAATAGTCCAGTCTGCTCAACACAAGCGACTGAACTAGAGTTTTCCTGGTGGTATCAGGTAACAGGGGGAAAACCCTTCGGAGAAGACCAATAACATGGAAACAGGAGCCTACCACTTGATTAGTGTGATGTTTAAGGGCAAGCTCCTGATCCAGCTTGACTCCTAGATCTTTCACCACCCCTTTGGGCACAGGGACTGGGCCTAGATCTTGAGGCCACCAGTCAGGAGTCCACAATCGTTTGGCTTCTCCAAAAAGCATCACCTCGGTCCTTGCGACGTTACACTGAAGGAACTTTGCTGCCATCCAGTGAGCCACCTCTTTCATCCCCTGGGCGAAGGAGTTACGCACCTCAGGAGTCATGATTTTGAAGGGGAAGAGGAGTTGAGTATCGTCTGCATACGATACAGGGATAAACCCGTGGGATCTCATGATGTTAGCTAGGGGTGCCACATAGATGTTAAAAAGCGTTGGGCTCAGGCAAGAGCCCTGCGGCACCCCCTTAGAGATCTCCACCTCCTCTGACTGGTATGGTCCCAGTATGACTCTCTGAGTGCGCTTGATGAAGCCCCCAGGTCTCCCAATAAAAATGGTACCTCACTTGGGGGGGGGGTGGAAGGGGCACCTGAGATTTTGGCGCCAAGCTCGGTGGCCATCTTGGGAAAGTACCAAACCCAAATATTTCTGAAATCTAGACACCCGGGGAGACCAATGAGGTATGGCTTGCGTGGATCCTACTCAGAATGCCATGCAAACCTCAAATTTAGCTGAAAATACCACATATTTCTGTGTGGAATCACTGTGCAGCACAAATGTCCTACCCCACAGCGTTCTCCATAGTGTCCTGAGTAAAATGATACCTCACTTGAGTGGGTGTCCAATGCAGAATTGGCTAAAAACGTTTTTTTTTTTATTGTAGCGCTCAGAATTCTCGGTGCAATAACCTTATTCCCTAGGTTTTGGACTGTTCCCAGTCACAGGCCCTTGCCCACCCACACAAGTGAGGTATAATTTTACTCAGGAGACTCAGGGGAACGTTGTGGGTTAGGATATTTGTGCAGCCACGGTGATTCCACACAAACATATGTGGAAAATGTGTTTTTTTCAGCTACATTTGAAATTTGCATGGCATTCTGGGTAGGAAAACGGGGGACCCACGCAAGCCAAACCTCGCTGGACTCCCCCGGGTGTCCAGTTTCCAGAAATGTGTGGGTTTGGTAGGTTTCCCTAGATGGCCACCGAGCCCCGGGCCAAAACCTCATGGGACCCCCCTTGTAAAACCAGGTTGGTTTGTGATAGGTAATTTTGTGCCCTTGCTTGTAGCGGGTCCTTCAGGAAAATGTTTTTGGGGACAATTTTTAGGTTTGCAAGGGATTCTGGGTAACCGAACCTGGTGAGAGCCAGTCAAGTCACACCATCCTGGATTCCCCTGGGTGTCTAGTTTTCAAAAATGTATAGGTTTGCTAAGGTTCCCCAGGTGCCGGCAGAGCTAGGGTTAAAAAACGACAGCTTGGCACTTTGCAAAAAAAGGGTAATTTTTCACTGTGAAATTGTGGTGTGTCCACGTTGTGTTTTGAGCCGTTTCCTGTAGTGGGCACTATGCCTACCCACACAAGTGAGGTACCATTTTTAATCGGGAGACTTAGGGTAGTTCAGATTTGTAAAGCAACTGTTATTACCTATTGACTTTCGATGCATTTCAGCCTTCCAAATGAAAGACAATGTGTAAAAAAATAAGTCATTGTGAAATATGACCGAAAATTCTCATGCTAGTATAAGTATTCCCAATTTCGGAAATGTGCAAATATCTACTGTTTCTAACGTACAAGTTACTTACCTTTGGTAACGATGTATCTGGTAGAGACTATTCTAGCCGCAGATTCCTTAACGTAGAATTATCCCCAGGAGTGAGACTGGATCCAGAAAATTTTCGTTGCCACAGCATCTCTGCACGCCGGGGCAGTACCACGTGATTCCGTCCTGACGTCGTCCGCGGGCGTGACGTCAGCGAGGTCACATAAGCCCCAGCCCAGCACGCCGACATCAGTTTTTTCCTTTTTAGGTGTGCAACGCGGATCCGGTTCGCGCCCTGGGCCTGCTTAGGCCTTTCTCTTTCGCTATTGCGTGTGCTTGTGGGAACAGTGTGGGATGCCTTCAGGCTTTAAGACGTGCTCGTCTTGTGGACGCCTGATGTCGGCGACAGACCCTCACCTCATTTGGATGTGGTGCTTGGGGAATATCATGACTCCACTGATTGCGAGGCGTGCCAGCAGTTGAAGCCGAAGTCGCGGAGGGAGCGCCGGGTGAAACTTCTTTCTGCTTGCATGTCCAGATCGGCTTCCTCACTTTGATCAGCTTCTGCAAAAGGTTTTGGAAGAAGCCATCATCGTCCTCGTCCCTCCCCTACGCCACAAGAGCATCGCTCGCCAGTCTGTAAGTGTCGCAGTTTGTCCCCGAGGGCCGGTTTCCAGCCTGTTGGGGGTGTGGGATCTCTGCGGGTGATGCGGCCCTGTGTATCGTCCCCCTATCCACCGTTTCCTGGTTAGGGGGCATTGAGAGCCCAGATGGAGACATATGCGGCGGCTTTGCAGGCCTCGCTGGCTTCATCTCCTCCTCCTCCTCCTCCTACTGGGACGTTGGCGGATCCCTTGCATTGTGCGGGCCCTCCGCGGCATCGCCAGCAGCTCCGACCTAGACTGGCTCGCATCTCCTGCGCCGACTGGCTCGCATCTCGGCCCTACGGACAGGCGGAGATCTTGTCTGAGGCCGAGGTTACACTGCTTCGGTTCCAGCAGCTGCTGGCTCCGGCGGCGCCACAGGGGTCGACGGACCCCCTTCGTCCCATCATAAAGTGAGGCTGGCTGGGGACCACTCGTCCCTTCCCGGGCCCCTCTCGTCCCTCCACGCAGGCAGCTGTCTCATCGGAGGTCGAATCGGCCTTGGCGGCGCCACAGGGGTCGGCAGGCCCCTCTCGTCCCCTCATGGGTTGAGGCTGGCGGTGGACTCCTTGTCACTCCCCGGGTCACGCCCGCGGATGTCAGGATGGAATCACGTGGTACCGCCCCTGGCGCGCAGAGATGCTGTGGCAAAGAACATTTTCCGGATCCAGTCTCACGCAAGGGGATAATTCTACGTTAAGGAATCTGCGGCTAGTAGTCTCCATCAGATCTCTATATTTTGTTCCGATTTCAGAAACACATAGGTGTTTTTCATACCGATTTTTCCAAGTATACATTTTCCCAGAATAATTGCTATATACCCGGTACATAATAAAAAATCATTGCAAATCGCTGCTCAGTTGTTTTGGCGCTGGGTTAGTCGTCTTCTAGGTGAACCTACAAGTCCTATATATCGCCACAACCAGTAAGGTCCACCGGCTGTAATGGCTGTAATGGTATATTGCTTTCAAAGAGCTGTCATAATTAGAAGTTACAGGTGAAAACGTTGACACAAAAGGCTGTTTTTTTCAATTAATTTTCAATTTGTCCTATATTAAACTCTTAATTTCTAAAAAGAAACTTTGAAAGATTTACACAAATGACCCCTTACTGAATTCAGAATTTTGTCTACTTATCAAAAATGTATAGCTTTCCAAGATCCATTATTGCTTTCATACCCATTCCTACCATTAACTGGAAGGAGGTTGAAAGCACAAAAAATAGCAAAAATAGGTTATGGCCCAGAAAACTGCCAAAACTGTGTAAATAGATGTGTAATTTCCTAAAAGCTGGGAAAATGGTGATTCCAGCCCCACAAAAACCTTTTTTGATACAATTTGCAGAGAAAAACCCAGACGCTTTCATTTGCAGCACATTTTTCCTCAAAAAAACAAATGTTGCTGTATTTTGGCAAATTCTGGGTCCCCTCCAGGGAAATCCACAAACCTTGGGTACCTTTAGAATCCAGATGATGTTGGAAGAAAAGGACACCAATTTGGTGTGGATACATCATATGGTCAAAAAGTTACAGGAGCCTAAGCGCGAACTACCCCAAATAGCCCCAAAAAAGGCTTAACACAGGAAAGGGGATATAGGGGGGGGGGAGGGGAGTTTGGTGGGGGGCTAGCCTGGCAGCGAAGGGGTTAAGGGTCTTTTTCTGCTCAAGTGGGCTCCCTTGCTTGCTCGGGGCCTGCTTGTGGCGAGTCTCTTGGACCTTGCTGATCCCAACGTTGCTCCTTTTTCGTTCTCCACACCAGTTGTAGCTTGTTGGTGCTCTCACCAGACACAGACCTCCTATTTTTCAACTTCCGACATGGGAGATCTTAGGGATGGGTGGAGATTAAGAAGGGTCAGGGGGTGGCTCACCTCAAAGATCCCACTTCTGGGATGAGGAGTCTGATGAGTCCACAGTGGTGAACTTTGATCCCCCAGGGAATAGTGCAGTGGGAGGCCTTAGAGGTACGTCTCGCTTTATTCCTCCTGAGAGGGAGAAAAGAGTCCAGGTTCTCTGTCAATTCTAATGCCTCTAACGCTTTCATAGGGACCTCCATCGCTAGCAAAATGGAGGACTCCTTAGAAAGGGAATACCACCTTGAGAGAGTCGAACTCTGGCTCAAGAAGGTGGAGTTGACCCTTGATAACGAGGCCCTGAAGTACAGAAGGTTAGGAAGAATTTTGGACCAGGGTAGCAGCACTAGTGAACCTAGGGTCAGGGAGACTTCCTTTGATGCTAGGAACCCGAGCAGGATTATCCCTCTTTACCAGGAGGGGATGACATCCATAAATGGATTACTGCTTTAGAGAGGCCCTGTAAAGTTCAAAAGGTCCCTCAAGGGCAGTGGTCAGATATCCTTTGTCTCTCCTCTGCTAAGAAAGGTGGAGACAAACTTCTCACTGTCAGGGAGGAAGATGCTGACAACTACTCAGTCTTGCAGAGTGCCCTCATGGATGGTTTGATTTAACCACTGAACAGTACAGGGTTAAGTTTAGGGACACACAGACTGCACAAATCCAAGACGGAGTTGATTTTGTGGACAGTGCTATTAAGGTTCTGGAAGGCTGGATTCTTGGAAGCAATGCATATGATTATTAGATACTGTACAGTTTATTGATGAGGAAGCACATCCTTAATTGTCAAAATAAGCAACTTCACCAGTACCTGATGGACTCTGATCTAACCTATCTCTAAGAATTGGGAAAGAATACAAACAAATGGATATCTTACTACCCTGCCTTCTCTTTGCCTACAGAAAGGTTCCTTGGAAGGGTATGGGCTATAGCCCATTTGAACTTCTGTTTGGGCATCCAGTTAGGGGTCCATTGTGGTTGGTTAAGGAGGGATGGGAGCAGCCTCTCAAACCTCCTAAACAAGACCTAGTGGGCTATGTACTCAGCCTTTCTCGTATTGACGAGTACATGATGGCAGCCAGCAAAAACCTTGAGGGCAGCCAGGAGCTTCAGAAAGCTTGGCATGACCAAAAGGCTGTACGGACTGTTTACCAGCCAGGACAGTGGATGTTGGAGTCTGTGGCCCCTGCAGCCCTCCAGGACAAGTGAAGTAGCCACATTATCCTTTAGAAAAAAAGTGAGGTCACATACTTGGTTGACCTAGGCACTCCAAGAAGTCCTCACAGATTACTTCATATGAAATGCCTAAAGCCTTTAATTTTTACTAAAGGACAAGGGAACCCACTAGGTAAGCAAGGACCTGGGGTATTAGTTAAACTAGAGACAATGGTCCTTGACAAGAAAGATCAGCGTACCAATGATTATAGGCCACAATAAGCACTATAAAGAAAAAAAGTCCAGCCGGACTTTGAAATGTATTCAATGTTAGAATATATTAAATTAGACGAACCAACAATTAAACAGTGGGACACAATCCTGCATCCACAGTGCTAATAATCTATGAGACACTCGAACTAATTGCCACTTCCGCTCCACTGGGCCAAGGTTCCAGTACTACATGCCCCAACAGGGCCTCCTGAGCTCATGCTTTTTTCATTCAGGCAAACAATGGATGTCCTGATGATGATCCTTTAATGCTAGTAGGATCGAAACGCCGTCGACATGATATGTGGTGTAAACAACAGTGTACTATTATGTGCCTAAATTCCTATGTTTCCCGCATATGTGAAGCAAATGCACTTTAAATCTTCTATTTGCTCCCAATTCTTTTATGCCTGAAATACCCCCAGAATTTGTATTGTTTTGTTTGATTGTATGTGTAGCACTGTGGATGCAGGATTGTGTCCCACTGTTTAATTGTTGGTTCGTCTAATTTAATATATTCTAACATTGAATAAATTTCAAAGTCCGGCTGGACTTTTTTTCTTTATAGTGCTTATTGTGGCCTATAATCATCGCCACTAAAGCCTTTTATTGACACGGCTGACATGAGCTTCTCATGGCCACTGATGAGGGACAGGAGGAAGAGAGTGACCCTCTCCCGGTTATCTCTCAGGACCCTGTTGATGGGTCATTTGATGGAGTAGTCTTGGTAGCCAGCTTCACCGACCAGAAGAAAGCTGATTGTAGACCGGTTCTCAATCAGTTTCCCAACTGGTTTTCTCTGACTCAGTCAAACACCCTGGTGTACCCATGAAGTGGGTACAGGTGATAGTCTACCTGTCAAGAGTAAAATCTATAGACAACCTGACCATGTCAGATACTGCAAAACACACAAGATGATGGACGGAATGCTGCACAATGGCAAAACATTCCCCTCCAGTAACAGATCTGGGTTTGATCCATCGTTATTTTGCTTACCAAGCCACCCCAGTTCAGACATGGCCATATGCAAATCAGTCTTGACCCTGTGCCTCATGGGAACAGTCCAGACCAAACTGCCAAGCCATGTCTTCCCTGGACCGGAATCAAGCATCCTAGGACCGGTTTATGGCTATCAGCCGTCTTCAGCCAGGAATGCTTGACTCTAGTGGAGTAGTGAGCAAGGGAGCCAAGTCTGGGCATACCCTTCCCACATAGGGTGAACAGCAAAACACACAAGATGGACGGAATGTTGCACAATGGCAAAACATTCCCCCCTAGTCACAGATCTGGGTTTAATCTATCATTATTTTGCTCACCAAGCCACCCCAGTTCAGACATGGCCATATGCAAATCAGATGGGGCAGGGTCAAGACTGATTTGCATATGGCTGGGTCCAAACTGGAATGGCACGGTGAGCAAAAAACAATGGATTTAGGCCCAGATGTCTGTCCTGGGGTGAATGCATGACATTGGTCTGCATTCTGTCCATCAATAGTTCTTTTTGCATTTGTCACACCGAGTGGGACGGGTATGCTCAGACGTGAGTCCCGTGCTCTCCATGCCACTGGAATCAAGCTATCCTGGCTGAAGAGGGGTGAAACCCCGAAACCGGCCCTAGGATGCTTGTTTCCAGTCCAGGAAGGACCTGGCCTGGCAGTTCGGGCTGGACTGTTCCCATTGGGGGCAGGGTCAAGACTGGTTTTCGTGCTGGACACAGTACCAAGACCACACTTCTCTCCATTACAGAACATCTGCACTCCGTGTTGGACTCGGGTCAAACTGCGGCACTGGTATTACTCGACCTTAGTGTCGCGTCCGACACTATCGCACGCAATACTTTTGCAGCGTCTGGGAGAAGCAGGTGTCAATGGTGTGGCACTTGACTGGTTTCGGTCGTTTCTTACCGATCGCACCTTTAGGGTCGCTACTCCACCATTCGAGTCGAAACCCTATACCATTGAGCAGGGAGTCCCGCAGGGTTCGGCACTTAGCCCCACGTTGTTTGATCTTTATGTGCAGCCGCTGGCTGCTTTCGCCAAGCGTTGGGACCTGACTATGATCTCCTACGCTGACGACACGCAGCTGGCGGTCGCACTTAGTGGGGATTCAGACCCTGAGGCTACCAGATTTCGTGAGGGTCTCAGTGCAGTGGCTGGATGGATGACAGTCAATTGCTTACAGCTTAACGCTAAAAAGACCTAGCTCTTGATCGTGGGCAAGCAGAGCAATCTTTGGGGCGACAAATGGTGGCCGTTAGAACTGGGCCCCATCCCCACTCCGGTAGCTGAGGTGAAAAATCTGGGGGTGTGGCTAGACCCCTCCCTTAGCTTTTTCATCCATACAAAAAAAGTAGCAGTCACCTGCTTTGGGATCTTACGCGGCCGTAGGCCGATTCTGAAATTTTTTGACGCCCCTACTCGACAGCTGATTATTCAGGCTGCCATGCTAGACTCGATTATGCGAGCTCACTTTTGCTCGGAGCTAACCTGGCGGAAATTACCAGGTTGCAGCGCGTTCAGAACACGGCTGCCAGGCCTCTGGTAGGCCTTCCTAGATTTTGTTCGGCAAAAGAAACTATCCGTAAGCTTCACTGGCTACCCCTGATTCAGAGGATTGAATTCAAGACTTTATGTCTATCTTTTAAAATTCTGAAACAATCTTCGCCTCAGATACTGGAGCATCTTATTACTCCTTATGCTCCTCCTCGGCAGCTGAGGTCATTTGGGCAAAATTTGGCCGTTGTTCCACGTTTTAAGAGAAGCAGAGCAGGTGGTCGTTTTTTTAGAGTGTTGGCACCCAAGCTGTGGAACTCTCTTCCTGCCCATATTCGCGCCCTGGATGAGTTATTGGTATTTAGGAGAGCCATTAAGACCTTCATCTTTCCCATTGGCTCTTAGGGTTTGTCCGCTTGGTTTCTTTTCTCGCCCTGACTGAGTTGTGTTTCTTTTCCAGACACAGCGCCGGGACGCCCCTTTGCTGGGGCAGCTGTGCGCTTTAACCCCTTCACTGCTGTGGCTATTCCGCCGCAGTGCTAAGGGGGCGGGGCGGCCGCGCGGCGGCCGCATGCTGGTGACGGAGCCGCTCCGTCACGAGCCGCGGTTGAGCTGTGCTCGTGACGGAGGGGTTCCGTCATGGCCCGCCCAGCTCAATGGAACGCTCAGCGCAGGCGGGAAATTCGCGTCGCGCAGGCGCGCCGAGCGGGCCATGACGGAACCGCTCCGTCATCAGCACAGCGCACCCGCAGCTGATGACGGAGCGGTTCCGTCATCAGCGTACAAAGGGTTAAAAATGGAAACAACATAACATATGGCTGGGTCCAAACTGGAATGGCATGGTGAGCAAAAAAAAGAATGGATTTAGGCCCAGATCTCTGTACTGGGGTGAATGCATGACATTGGTCTGCATTCTGTCCATCAATAGTTTTTTTTGCATTTGTCACCCGAGTGGGATGGGTATGCTCAGACGTGAGTCCCTTGCTCTCCGTGCCACTGGAATCAAGCTATCCTGGCTGAAGAGGGGTGAAACCCTGAAACCGGTCCTAGGATGCTTGTTTCCAGTCCAGGGAGGACCTGGCCTGGCAGTTCAGGCTGGACTGTTCCCAATGGGGCAGGGCCAAGAATTATTTGCATATGGCTGGGTCCAAACTGGAATGGCATGCTGAGCAAATAAACAATGGATTTAGGCCCATATCTCTGTACTGGGGTGAATGCATGACATTGGTCTGCATTCTGTCCATCAATAGTTCTTTTTGCACATGTCAGATACTGCATTAGGACAGAGGTCCAAAAGATGCTGGAGTTGGGCGGTCATTGAGCCTTCCGCTAGTCCTGTAGTCCTTGTGCCAAAACCTACCATCCAAGATGGTGAGAGAGATGAGGTTTTGTGTAGACTATTGAAGTCTCAATGAAGTCACTGACTGATATCCATCAAAATCCCAGGGCAGATGAGCTGATTGATACCCTGGCCTTTGCCAAGTTTCTCAGGACATTTGACCTTGGTTACTGGCAAATTAGACTGAGGATGCCAAACCAAAAACAGCATTTTAAACCTCTAGTTATCAATTTACTTTAATTTCATGATCAATTTATTGTGATGCCTTTTAGCTTGAAGAATGTACCTGCCACATTTCAGAGGTGGGTGAACAAAGTCCAAACAGGTCTGAAAGTTTATAATGCAGCATATCTAGATGATAGTGTGGTCTTTAGCTCCACCTGTGAGTATTACATGGTCAACCTCAGGAATGTTCTGGAGGCCCTGTAAAAGGCAGGACTCACTATGAATGCCAAAAAGTGCCAGATGGGACAGAGCAAAGTTGTATATTTGGGTCACCTTGTAGGTGGAGGCCAAGTTCAACCATTGGAGGACAAAATCCAGACCATAATGGACTGGGTGGCTCCCACTACCCAGACTCAGGACAGAGCTTGCATGGGTCTGTCTGGGTACTACAGGAGGTGTGTTAAGGGATATGGGCCAATTGTGAATACCCTTCATGATCTCACCTCCAGAAGGATGCCTAAGAAAGTCCAGTGGACAGTTAACTGTCAAAAGGGATTTGATGACCTGAACCAGGCCATGTGCTCTGCTCGCAGTCTACCGTCCTGATTACACCAAAACCTTCATTGTCCAGTCAGATGCTTCTGAGATAGGTGTAAGAGTTGTTTTGCCACAACTTAATGCAGAGGGCCAGGACCAACCAGTAGCTTTTATAAGCAGAAGGTTGAACCCCAGGGGGAAACATTGTTCAGCTATTGAGAGGTAGGCCTTTGCTGTGGTCTGGGCCTCGAAAAAGTTAAGGCCATACCTGTTTGGTACTCACTTCATTGTTCAGACAGACCATAATCCACTCTTATAGCTTAATCAGATGAATGGCAAAAAGCCCAAACTTTTGAGGTGGTCCAATTCTCTACTGTGGGTGGACTTTTCTGTGGAACAGGGAGTAACCATGCCAATGCAGATGGACTCTCCAGATATTTCCACTTAGAAAATGAAGATTGAACTGGGCAAGATTAGTCTCATATCCTTTTGTTTTGAGGGGTGTGTAGGAAAGTATGATCTGCTTTCATGGTGATCCCGACTTTTTGCTGGTGTTATTCTGTTTTCTGACTAGTCTGACTGGGATCGCTGCTAATCAGGATCCCAGTCACTATGCTCTCCCTTAATGTGACTGTGGTAAGTACTTTAGTACCTTCCCTATTGGCTAATGGTGTACCCTTCTAAATCCCTAGTATGTGGTACTAAGGTACCCAGTGCATATGTACAGCAGGGAGCTGCAGCATGTATTATGCCACCCATGGAAGACCACTCAAACTGCGACGACAGGCCGGCCATTGCAGCCTGTGTGAGCCTGTGCTAGCACCATTCAGCAGATTATAAGTTTACTTATATCTGAGGTCACTGCACTTAATCTCTATAAGTAACTACTAAGGCAGGCCTTTCAATCCTGAATGCAGCAATCTAGGTTCTTAGATTCTAGGTTATAAGTGAGGGTGCCCTTCTTGAGCAAGACACCCTCTACAAACCCAGGAGTCAATTCTCCAGGTTTTGTAAGTGCAGTCAGCCATTTTATACATATAGTGGACATCAAGTCAATTACAAGATGTCTAACTATATATTGGATGCACCGAAACCGGTCATGTTTGGTATCAAACATGTTGGAATCCTACCCCAACACCGATTTCAGTGTTTGATGTAGGATACCATGTACTGGGGGCTCCCTTAGGGAGCCCCACTGTATTCCCCGTACCAGCCTTCCAGGGTCTAACAGCAAACTATAGCTGCTGCTGGCCACAGACGCATTCTGCCCTCCTGCTGCTGAGCTCAAGCAAGGTAAGGTAGAATAGGTGTCCTGTCACATGAAGGAGTGACCACCTCCCAGGCAGGACTTATTGTGTTGGGCTGGGGGCACTTGCTTTGAAAGTCACATTTGGTGCCCTGCTTGCATACTCCAGTTGAAACCAAATGGCTCCCTTTCTGGCACAAAACTGGCCAATGGACACAAGAGTATCCTACCTTCTGACTAGCCCCTCCTCTGGAAGGGATACCCGAATCGTCCCAACCCTTTCCCTAGGGTGCTTAAGGGCTTACCTGTGGGTGGCTCTTCAGATTCGTCATGGGAGAAGATTAAGGATCCAAAACCACTTCAACTTCCACCGTCTGGGCACGTTGGATTTCTTTGGACTTCGTCTGGCCCCAAGATTGCATCAAGGAAGACTCCTGCTGCTCCTGGTCTCGTCCTGCTAGCCTTCTGCGTCTGTGCTTCATCCAGATTATTCTCTAGGCCTGTGCGCATCAAAGAAACCTGAAGTAATCTCCCTTGGAGTCACTCCCCTGCATTTGCAGGCAGCGCAACAAGGTTGACCGGCCTGCTGCTCCTGGGGTCTCACGGTCTCCGAAAGCCTCATTAACACAGGTGGTGGATCTGCAATTCCCTTGAGGTCCGCACTACCTTCCCAGCAAGTCTGAGGCAAGGATCCCTTATCGAAACTGCTGGAACAGAACCCATGAGCACTGCGTCAACTTGCTGTTACTAAGGCTTGTTGACTGTCCTCCAGAGATCTTCAGGCTACAAGAAGTTCCAGCATCTCTTCCTGCCAAGGTCTTCGTTCTCTTCTCACCGCATCCTCTGCACTGTGGGCCTGCATCTCTGGTGAGCTGCTCGAGATCCTCTTGCACCTCCGGTGCCTTCAGCCTGTGGGTAGTCTTAAGGGCTTCTATTGGCTCCAGTACGATCCGTTGATTGCTTGAGGCCTGCTCCGACTCTTGCATTTGGCGAGTCCCTCAGACCTGGCTGGCCCCAACGCTGCAGGTTTTGCAGCGTGAATCTTTCTGGATTCACTATGCTGTGCATATTCCGCGGTCTTGTGGTTGGGTCCGGATTCGTAGTCTTTTCTCTCTTTTTTTTTTTTTTTTGTGGCCCAGGTGGGCGTCGGCGTCACCCTTCCTTGGGTGTATTTCCGGTGACGTCGGCATGCTTCCTGCGGAAGCTCCCATCCCTGGGCGCCATCTTCAGATTCTTTTTTCCGCGGTCGGGTCTGGATCGTTCCCGTTGGGCTCCAGACATTTTTGGAGAAAGTACTGCAAAGCGAGAAGTTCGAGAAGAAATTGAAAGAAGAAGACCAAGGAAGACTTCGCAGACCATTGGCGAAGAGAGAAGAAGGAGAGAACGTCGAGAACTTCGACGATCATCGACGTCCACGCGGTCAGGGAGGCCTGAAACGCTCGAGGATGGACAACACGCCGTTCAAGTTCTGCCCGAATTGCAGACACAAGTACGCGCAGAAAGATCA
Organism: Lissotriton vulgaris; assembly: GCF_964263255.1. Lineage (NCBI taxonomy): Eukaryota > Metazoa > Chordata > Amphibia > Caudata > Salamandridae > Lissotriton > Lissotriton vulgaris. Next base: position 1,754,596,317 of record NC_141691.1, read on the forward strand.
GCACCCGGTGTGCAACCTTTGCCTACCGGTGGACCACAGAACCGAAGACTGCAACGCCTGCTCCGTCTTCGCCGCGAAGACCCTTCGTGTGAGGAAGAGCCAGAGGGTAGCACACGCCACCCTCGGAGGAAAAGCCCCGACGCCTTCGCTGTACGACCTGGGGATGTCCTCAGAGGAAGAGGACAACGCTGCCGCCGAAGACGACAGCTACACGGTTGTAGAGACCGACTCCAAGAAGACGCCTGATAAGGTAGGAGACTCGACGTCCCACAAGAGCACGAGAGACCCTGAGTCTCGAAAGAACGAGGGCCAGACCCCGAAGGCGCCGACGCAGCGACATCTGCAGTCCGCGACCACACACAGGCCCAGCGGATCCTCGGAGAAGGAGTCCCTGGCGCCGAGAGCTGTTGAACAGCAGAAGGCTCCGAAGATCGCCTCCGAAAGGGGCCGGGCTGTTGAACAGCAGAAGCGCCGAAGATCGTCTCCGAAAGGGACCGATCGGCGTCGAGGGAGAAAGACCCGAAAGCTTTGACGACGTCCAAGGACCCGAAACCAAGTTCGACGTCCAAACCTTCGACGCCGAGAGTCTCGCCGCCGAGCCAGGTGACGAAGAGAGGGGCCGAGCGTTCCGAGGCCGAGAACGCGGCCGAAAGGGAAAAGAAAAGACGGCGTTTGGAGGCCGAGATGGCGAGCATCTTGCAGCGGAGAAAGGATTTCGACGCCGAGATGAGTGCCTTTACAATTCCACACAAGACCAAGCACGTTGTGCTAGATCTGGTCGAAGAGGAAGAAGAACTCGTCGACGGACATGGCCCGGCCGCCGAGATGGTCGACGACCAGGGAGATGAGGAGAATCCCTACGAGGATTACGGCTATGACGAGGAGGAGGGCAGTAGGTTGGACGCCGAGTCGGCCACCTCTGACCCCAACGAGGAGGATTACTTGGATATCGACACCGAGAGCCCGGAGGAGGCGGTCGACACATACCCCTCGAGGAAGCTCGACGAGGAAAAGCAGAAAGCAGACTTCCTGCTCGAGACTTTGCTCCCAACACAGACAAGGAGCCAGTTCCTCCCAATGCTCGAGAGCGTCTTGGCTCAGGGACGAGAAGCATTCAAGGAGCCCGCAACATGCAAGGCGGTAACCCCTAGAACAGAGAAAAAATACAAACACTCCACGAAGGACCCGGCCTACATTCGAGGCGAGGTCTCCGCAGACTCCATTATCACGGCCACGGCTAGGAAGAGGGCCAACGTATCCACTACCTCGGGCCCACCACCGGATAAGGAGAGCAAGAGGATGGATCTGGTGGGCAGAAGGATCGAACGGAATGCTGCGACCCACTGGCGCATGGCTAACTCCAACGCTCTTCTAAACAGGCACATGTACCAGATCATGGACGGCCTGGGGCACTTGGTGAAGGACCTACCCCAGGAGGCCAGGCAGAAGGCCGAGATGTTGGTCGAAGAGGGGAAAAATGCGGCAAATTCTTGCCTTAAGACGGCCCTGGACGGAGCAGACACCGCCAGCAGGCTGATGATGATGGGTGTCACGGAAAGGAGACACGCCTGGCTCAGGATTTCAGGGTTCAAACCTGAGGTGCAACACAGTATCCTCAACACACCGTTCAACGGCGACACGCTCTTCGGGGCAACTGTGGACGAGAAACTCAGCCAACTCAAGAAAGATAATGAGACGGCAAGGTCTATGGGGGCGTTGCAGTTCAGAGGCAACAGAAGAGGCACCCCGTCACGGAGGCCCGGCGGGAGAGGTGGAAACCAACCAGGTACATCACACCAGGCTTTCCAGCAAACGCACCAGGCAGACTCACAGGGACAGCAAGGTCAGCAGAAGCAGTCCTGGCAGTACCAACCAAGAGGTCAGTCCTTTCGAGGAAGAAACGGACGTGGCCAGAATAGGAGAGGGGGACAGCAGCCCTCCTCGAAGTGACTCCACAGAACTCTGGGTGCCCAGCCACAGAAAGGACCCGGGGGGGCACCACGTACCAAGGGGTCGGGACAATCAAAACACCTACGACCACATGTCACCAGTGGGAGGAAGATTGAAATTTTACCTCCAGGAATGGAGAGAAATCACATCAGACAAATGGATCCTAAACATTATCCAATTCGGGTATTGCCTGGAATTGGAGAAAAGGCCAACAAGCAGGAAACCAAGGGGAAGACCACCAGCAGGAGACCAGCTGGCGAGGCTTCAGGAAGAGGTAAAGGAACTTCTGCAAAAGCAGGCCATAGAGCGAGTCCCATTCAAGGAAAGGAACAAGGGAGTCTACTCGACGTACTTCCTGGTACCAAAGGTAGACGACAAGATGAGGCCCATCCTAGACCTGAGGTTCCTCAACAAATTCATAAGAACACAGAAATTCAAAATGAACTCCCTGCAGGAGGTGCTACCGCAACTGCAGGTCGGAGACTTCATGGTCACGATAGACCTCAAGGACGCCTACTTGCACATACCGATGAACAAAAAGCACAAGCATATGCTCAGGTTCACAATCGGGGGAGGCCACTACCAGTTCACAACGCTGGCCTTCGGACTCAAATCAGCACCAAGGGTATTCACGAAGTGCCTCGCAGCAGTTGCTGCACACCTACGAAGACAGGGGATACACGTATACCCTTATCTAGACGACTGGTTGGTGAAGGCGAGTTCGTACCAAAGGTGCAAACACCACGCACAGACAGTGACGAGCACGCTCATAAACCTGGGGTTCTCCGTCCATTGGGAAAAATAGTCAATGGAACCGGAGCAAGTGAAGACCTTCCTGGGGGCGGTGATCAACACCGTGCAGGCCAAGGTGTTCCCCAGCGAGAAGAGAGCAAGGGCACTGGTCAAGGAAACTCGCCTCTACCGGAAGGGGCAAGCTCGGACAGCGAGGACTGCGAGCAAGATCATGGGGATGATGGCATCATGCATCCACCTGGTGCCGAATGTGCGGCTACACATGAGACCCATGCAGGAATGGCTCCAGGAACAGTGGTCACAGGCGTCAGGCAGTTGGGAGGATCTTGTGGTGGTGACGCACGCAGTGCAAAGGGAGATGACATGGTGGAGCATGGAAAACCTAACAAGGGGAAAGCCTCTAACACCCCCAACTCCGACAGTGACCATCACCACAGACGCATCCCTGAAGGGATGGGGCGCTCACATGGAGGAGCTCAAAGTGAGAGGACTGTGGACGCCAGCAGATGCGACAAAGCATATCAATTACCTAGAATTGAAGACAATCTTCCTTGCACTGAAAGCCTTCCAGACAAGACTGTACAAGCAAAAGGTGTTACTGCAGACAGACAACACCACGGCGATGTTCTACATCAACAAGCAGGGTGGAACACAGTCAACAACGCTTTCAACACTGGCACAGGAGATATGGAGATGGGCCATCCCTCTACAGATAGACCTGCTAGCCATACACCTACCAGGGAAGGAGAACATTCAGGCAGACTGGCTGAGCAGACAGACATCGGCATCCCACGAGTGGGAGCTCAATGCTCAGGAAACGAGGTGGTTATTCAACAGGTGGGGAACGCCATCAGTGGACCTGTTTGCAACACGCCAGAATGCGAAATGCCAGTACTTCGCATCCAGACTACCCGAAGAGGGGTCCCTTGGGAATGCCCTATGGATAGATTGGTCCGGGAGATTTGCCTACGCTTTTCCCCCGATACCACTGATACACCGAGTACTGAGCAAGTGCAGAGCGAGCAAGATGACCCTGATACTGGTCGCGCCACAGTGGGCGAGGCAGACATGGTACTCGCAGATCATGGAGATGTCACAGAGTGCACCCCACAGATTCGGCAGAAGAAAGGACCTGCTCTCCATGCAGAACGGAGAGGTGCTGCACCCAGAGCCAGAGACCATGAGCCTAGTAGCATGGCTCCTGAGGACATAGAGTTTGCACATTTGAGACTGCCAGAGAGCACCCTCAGGGTCCTTCGGGAGGCACGGAGGCCGAGCACACGGCGGTGCTATGTCGCAAAATGGAAAAGATACACGATGTGGTGCAAACGTGAACAGCTTCACAAGAAGATGAAGAAAGACTCCACAGTGCTGCGATACCTGACACACTTGCTGGACAAAAAACTCAGTTCATCCTCCTTGAGGGTTCACTTAGCGGCTATAGTAGCCTACACAAGGGGTGAGATGGGCAGAAGCTTCTTCACATCCCAGGTTGTCAAGAGGTTCCTGGAAGGAGCGAAGAGGATTGCACCGCCCAAGCGGGTGCCACCACCAGCATGGAACTTGAACGTAGTTCTCACGGAACTCATGAAGGAGCCCTTTGAACCACTGCACAGGGCCTCCTTAAAGATGCTAACCATGAAAACAGCATTCCTAGTTGCTATAATGTCATTACGCAGGGTAAGCGAACTACAAGCGCTGACGCTACAGGAACCCTACATACAAATACATAGTGATAGGGTTGTGATGAGGACGGACCCACACTTCATGCCGAAGGTGGTCTCCAGGTTCCACATGAACCAGTCCATACAGATACCGAGTTTTTTCCAAAAACCAACCAATAGCGCTGAGCGAGCTCTGCACACCTTAGACGCCAGAAGGGCGGTCATGCATTACATTGAAAGGACAAAGGAGCACAGAAAAACGAAGCAGTTCTTTGTGTCATTCGCCAACAGTTACATGGGCAAAGCAGTAACGAAGAACACTATTGCACGATGGATAGCACAGACGATTCAGCTCTGCCACAACAGGGCAGGACAGGAACGAGGGAGTGCGTGCACACTCCACTAGGAAGAAGGGGGCCACAATAGCCTTCCTGGCTAACACGCCCATACAAGACATATGCCTGGCGGCAACATGGGCTTCAGTGCACACGTTCACAAAACACTACTGCGTGGATGTGCAGATGAACAAGGAAGCGCAAGTCGGACAAAAGGTGCTCCAGCACATATTCAGAAACCAGAACTCATCTTCCACCCAGCCGCCACGGAAATGAGAAACCGCTACAAAATCTATGCACAGCATAGTGAATCCAGAAAGATTCACGCTGCAAAACGAATAGTTTCTTACCTGTCGGTGTAGTTTTGCAGCTTGATGATCTTTCTGGATTCACTAGCGAACCCACCCACCTCCGCCAGAAAGATGAGGCTGGAGAGAAAAAGGGTGGTCAAAAAAAAAAAAAAAAAAAGGGAAGATGAATATATAAAATGGATTTTACATACAAGGCGGTTAAGGAAAATTCACCTACATAGAACATTGCCATCACTTCGGAAACGAAGGAAACACGGAAAAAAGAATCCGAAGATGGCGCCCAGGGATGGGAGCTTCCGCAGGAAGCATGCCGACGTCACCGGAAATACACCCAAGGAAGGGTGACGCCGACGCCCACCTGGGCCACAAAAAAAAAAAAAAAAAAAAGAGAGAAAAGACTACGAATCCGGACCCAACCACAAGACCGCGGAATATGCACAGCATAGTGAATCCAGAAAGATCATCAAGCTGCAAAACTACACCGACAGGTAAGAAACTATTCGTTTTTCATTTTCCACATTTGTTGCGACTACCAAGGCTTGTTGGTGCTCCCGCCAGACACCGACCCCATGGTTCTTGATTTCCGACGTGGGACAGCTCATGAATGGCTCTTGATCTTCCACAACGTCGCCTATTCCTTTCAGTTGCAGCAACAAGGTCTCTAGGTCTCAGTCATTACTCCTACATCTTCCATCATCGGTGGTCATTGGTCTTCCGTGCCTTCCAGTCAGTCCAGAGTGGCATAGACTATAGCCTCTGCTTGCAGACTCCTCTTCAAAAATCCATTATTGGATTCCACAAGACGTATCTTCTTCGCCAGCCACATCTTTAGTGAAGCCCTTAATTGTGGTCCCAACGCTGCAGGTTTTTCCTTTTCCATATTTGTTGCGACTGCCAAGGCTTGTTGGTGCTCCCGCCAGACACCGTCCCCACGGTTCTTGACTTCCGACGTGGGACAGCTCAGGAATGGCTCTTGGTCTTCCACATCGTTGCCTGTTCCTCTCAGTTGCAGCAACAAGGTCTCAGTCATTGGGGAGGCGCTAGGGGGCGCACAGAGGAATGGCTGTGTGAGACCGCAGCTCCGCCGGACGTCCGACATTCTTCAACAAAACGCACGGCTAATCCCGGTCGAACCCGTCCACAAATCATTGTAACGTGTATCGGAACACAACGTACATCAGATGTGAGGCTCAGCACCTGGATATCGTGGCGGTAGCGGGTGATATCGGCAAATCTACTCACGGGTGAGAGCGATGGTCAAGATGGCAGCCGTCCTGTGATTCAACAGTCTGCCTCCGAGACTCTTGCCGCGATCACAGTCGCGTTTCGGCTCAGCAGTGTGGAGAAGTTGGAACTGTGTGTTGAAGTGCCGTCGCACGTCTATGCTGAACATAAAGGGTGCGAATGGGGTTCGTGGCTAAATAGAGCCCCTCGGGACCCGGCGGCGGCAAGATGGCGGTGCCCGGACCAGCGAGACTCGGCTAGACCCATCGGAGAGCGTCTGACACAGTGAGTTGCTGCGGTGGCTGTGGTGTTGGGGATCAGTGTGTCGCCCCTCGCGCCCTACCATCCCTGCGTTAATTACAGTGGTGGGCGCTGCCAGCGGCGTGGGTCTGATTCACCGCCCGAGAGAGGGAGCCCTTTCCCGCAGCGCGAGGGAGCGCGAAACGCATTCTTGTGGCCGCAAGCCCGCCTCACGGAGATTGCACTGACCCGGGACACCCTGCTGCGGCGTCGGCTTCCCACGGAGTGGTACGATAGTGCACAAATGCGCGCATACGGCGCTATGCGGGGGAACCTCGCTCCGTGGGGGGCACTTTGATGGCGGCATGCACGGGGCGAAAATCTGAGGAGTTCCAGCTGGGAGTGATTACCATTAGGCTGCAACTGCTTGTCACCATAGCCCTGCCTGACAAAACAGTGTGCTTATTATATTACTTGTGACCGGACCCCACAAGGACTTGGATTACAATCGCGCGCGGGTGTCCCCGCTGAGCCTTCCTTCTGCCACCACGAGGCTCCGCGACTGCAGTTCACCAGCCATAAATTTAAGCAACGGCGGTGGGGGAGTTGGGGAGCCAGCAAACCGCCGTGTGTCCGGGCTCGCACCCCTCAGTCCTACCCGGCCATAACATTCCTAGCCAAGACGGGGTCGCTCACTACATCAACGAGATCCACCTGGCGGACCACCAAGACCCAGCACACGCTGCAAGGTATGATGGTGAGACCTGATAGGCAGCAACCGAAGTTAAGCTTTGAATCTAAGAAGCTCACTAAAAACGCGGAAGCCATGGCGGAGGGTGGGGGTCCGCCTGAAGTGGCCTCAAGCAACAACATGGAGAAGATTCTTCCCGCCATCCAATCGAACCTGCAGGATATCAATGGCAAGCTCGATCACTTGACTTGTAGAATGGATGGCATGGCAGACAAATTTGAAAAACATGGGGAGAGGCTTGATGCGGCCGAGGCGCGGATTTCAGAGGTTGAAGACGAATCTAGAACCACCACAACGAAATGTAATGGATTGGACAGAGTGCTCGAAGTGATACGTGCAAAGGAGGAAGAGTTGGAAGCGCGTTCCAGGCGCAATAATGTGCGTATCACGGGAGTTCCGGAGACGACGAACACTGGGCGCATGGAACTTTATGTTGAACAACTATGCAAGGATTTATTCGGCTCAGAGGCTCTGTCGTCAGTCTTCATTGTTGGAAGAGCTCGCAGGTCTCTCGCGCCGCGGCCTCCCCCGGGCGCAACTCCCAGACCCATTGTTGCGAGCATTTTGAACTACCATGACAGAGACACCATCCTCCGTCTTGCACATGAGAAGGGGCAAATAACGCACCAGGGGAACAAGCTGGAATTTTACCCCGATCACACAATTGCTGTTCAGCAGGCACGGAAGGAATTTGCTTCAGCGAAAGCGAAGTTACGCGAGTTGAATATTGTCTACGCCATGTTATATCCAGCCAGACTCAGGGTAACATGGGAAGGGAAAGCTGTCATTTTGTCGAACCCTAAGGCAGCAATGGAGTTTGTTAAAAACGCAAAGAAACAGGCAAAAAAGAAAGCCCGAGATGAACAGAATGCGGAATCTGATTGAGATGGTAATGTATCACATCGCTTAATCCCTGCTGGGCATTGCAAGCCTAATACTGTTTGTATCGGCTCCGTAGAAGGTATATGTGTTATCCTCACAATGACTTGCCCTTTGGCTATCACTTGGTCGGGACGCTGCCGCAGCCGCAGTCGGCAGAAACTGGTGCAGTGCTGTGCTCATGTGCAACAATACCATAGACTATTGTACTCTTTTGTGCTATGGAGAACAAGATCATTGACAATATTTTTTTTTTGCTATCTTTCTTCCTGCACCCGATTGAGCACTATACTGTTACGGCAGGTGTATTACCCATGCCAGGTTCCGCCTGTGGAGGGGGCGGCGTCCTGGGCCCCAGCATCTCAATGTTCTCCCTATGTCCGGCCACACGTATGACGCCTAGTTGTCTAACACTGTTTTACTTCCAGATTTTCCTGATGTACAACCGCCTTTACAATGTCTATGAATAATGCATAGGTTCAGGTTTAGTTTGGTTGCCTTACTGGCTAGAGACTGTATCCCCCGCACGCCCTGTTTATGACTGCGTATACTGCAGTAGGTCCACCTCTGCCTCCACATATCTGGCCTCTGTCGGCGATGAGTATGCGCAATGTATGGGCAAGGGCGGGAGATCCAGATCTCCCCATGACAAGGAGCGCACTGCAGACAGGAGCGTGACGGCGCTTGCTGTTTTGCTGCTTTTAACTGCCTGATTATTGCTTATTATTTCATTCTTTTAGGTCGCTCAGACCTTCGCTCTTCTTTGCCCCTCACTTGCACAATAATTGTGTCCCGCACCGCCGCTTGGCGGGTTGGTTCCTGGGGAGGCGGACATCTTGGTTTGGGGTGAGTGTGGCATTAGACCTGACAGCGCTTCATTGCGCATGCGCCAGCGGGGGAACGCGTATTTAACGCGAGTCCCCGTTTTCTCTCCCCTGACAAGGAGCGCACTGCAGACAGGAGCGTGACGGCGCTTGCTGTTTTGCTGCTTTTAACTGCCTGATTATTGCTTATTATTTCATTCTTTTAGGTCGCTCAGACCTTCGCTCTTCTTTGCCACTCACTTGCACAATAATTGTGTCCCGCACCGCCGCTTGGCGGGTTGGTTCCTGGGGAGGCGGACATCTTGGTTTGGGGTGAGTGTGGCATTAGACCTGACAGCGCTTCATTGCGCATGCGCCAGCGGGGGAACGCGTATTTAACGCGAGTCCCCGTTCTCTCTCCCCTGACGAGGAGCGCACTGCAGACAGGAGCGTGACGGCGCTTGCTGTTTTGCTGCTTTTAATTGCCTGATTATTGCTTATTATTTCATTCTTTTAGGTCGCTCAGACCTTCGCTCTTCTTTGCCCCTCACTTGCACAATAATTGTGTCCCGCACCGCCGCTTGGCGGGTTGGTTCCTGGGGAGGCGGACATCTTGGTTTGGGGTGAGTGTGGCATTAGACCTGACAGCGCTTCATTGCGCTTGCGCCAGCGGGGGAACGCGTATTTAATGCTCCTCCCCTAGCGCAGCGGGATCGCGCAGCGGGCGTGTCCTCGCGTGGCCGGAGTCGTGCCAGAGTCCTGCCCGTCCGGGCTAAGGCCGTGCGGGACGTGGCGGGCCTTGGGTTCTCCTGTTAGTGTCGCCATGCGGACCTATTCCAGGGAAAGCCTGTATTCTATCAGAAAGGTGAGCTGTAGCTGTACTCTACCGCCTGTCCATCCCCTATGTGGTCCGTACCGTTGCTTCTGCAATGGCTTGGTACTTGAGCCCCCGCTGCCACTCCCCCGGAAAATTCCTTCTGCCGCCCATCACAGTAGGGGCTCTCCTTCCTCTCTGCGGATCATGAATCTAAATGTCAGGTCGATCCTGAAACATCAGCAGAACGTGTACGATTTGATTGAGAATGAAGCCCCGGATATCCTTGCTTTAACTGAAACATGGCTTCAGGAAGCTGACACTGCCATTCCCAATCTAGTATGCCCTCCTGGCTACTCTATGTACACCCTGAACAGACCATCTAGAGGGGGGGGGAATAGCCCTTATAGTGAGGTCCAGCTTTTCCTGTGTGTGGAACGGTCTCAAGTCTGATGGCTGTGAAAGTGCCTCTTTTAAAGTCTCTGTCAGCCCAGAATTTACCTTCTCTGGTATGGTGGTGTATCGTCCGCCGGGTAGTGACGGGGCGTTCAGGAATGCCTTCCCGGATATTGTTGGCACCTTGATCACTGACTGCGCCAATTTTTCTATTCTGGGTGATCTAAATCTGCACTTCGATACACCCTCCAGTCTGACAACTCGTAGTATTTCCTTGGACTTAGAGGCCTTTCAACTTTCCCAGCTGGTCTCCCAGCCTACTCATTCTGGGGGGCATATTCTTGACCCTTTCTTCACCAATTTGACAGAGGCTAAAGTCATGTCGATCACCCCTGTAGAATGGTCTGATCACTTTCTGGTGTCCATCTGCTGTCCTATATCTGCTACCACTTCTACCTCTTCAGCTAGACGGGTACCCAGGAGATCCTGGAATAAACTCAGGCTGGAAGACTTCCATCATCTTCTGTCAGTGGAACCCCTGGGCCCATTGAACAACGTAGAGGAGGGGTATGACCTCTTTTGCTCTTGGCTCACCAGGGCTCTGGACGCTCTGATACCTATTGTATCGATGAAGATCAATCCACGCGAGTCGAGTCCCTGGTATGATGGCGCTCTGCGCGCCTTGAAGGGAGCTTGTAGACGGGCGGAGAGGGCCTGGCGGAAGACATATGGGGCTGAGTTAAAAGCTGCATATGCCGCGTCCGTCAAGCTCTATCATCGGGCCATATGTCGTGCTCGAGCGGCCTTCTATGCCGAAGAATTCCGGAACAGCACCAACCCGTCGAAGGCCATCTTTAAGGCGGTTAAAGATCTTATGGCAAAGCGGATTACCTCCACGGCTGAGAGTTCTGTCGCACATTGCGAATCCCTTGCCTCCTATTTCTTGGGAAAAGTCCAAGCTATATACCGGACATTCCCTAGTATTGGGACCTTGCTGGGTAGCTCCAACGAGACACCTCATCAGATCACCCTGCTTTCATTCCCCCCTCTGACCTCGGAAGGGTTTGATAAACTTGCTTTGCAAGTTAAATCTGGGTCCCCATCCGATCCAGTGAGACCTGCTCTCTTTCGAGACCAGACCTTTATGGGACGCCCTGTTGTACGTTCCCTTGTCAACCTCTCCCTGGAGTCGGGGGTAGTTCCAACTAGATGGAAGCAGGCAGTGGTGTCTCCGATCATTAAAAAACCCTCCTTAGACCCGTCTAAGCCGGAAAGCTACCGTCCCATCTCGCTGCTACCTTGGCCAGCAAAGCTGACAGAGGCCCATGTCAATCTGGCCCTGTCAGAACATCTAGCCCGGACCAATGCCCTCGATCCCACACAAAATGGCTTCCGTGCTGGTCACAGCACGGAGACCGCCCTTCTTGTGATGGTTGAACATCTCCGTGCAAGGTTGGATGCTGGTCAGACGGCGGCGCTGATTCTGCTAGATCTCAGCGCCGCCTTTGACACTGTATCTCACAGCATCCTCCTGCATCGGCTCGAGGAGATTGGCATCGGTGGCCAAGCGCTGCAATGGTTCCGCTCCTTCCTGGACAACCGTTCCTTCTGTGTTGCCATCCCTCCCTTCAAGTCCAGGTTCCAGCCTCTGGCCATGGGGGTTCCGCAGGGGTCCTCGCTGAGTCCCACGTTGTTCAATCTTTACGTGAGACCGCTGGATGATGTCGCAAGGCAGTGGGGCCTAACTTTGGTCTCATATGCCGACGACACACAGCTGGCGGTTACTCTCAGCGGGGATGCGGAACAAGATGCCCCCAGGTTTCAGTCTGGACTGAAGGTGGTGGCTAGCTGGTTGACAGGAAATTGTCTCCAGCTTAATGCCACGAAAACTGAGGTAATGGTTGTCGGGAAGGGAGTGGAGCTTTGGGGCGATCAGTGGTGGCCTCCTGAGCTGGGCCCTACTCCGACCCCGGTGTCGGAGGTGAAAAATCTAGGGGTCTGGTTGGACGCTGGTCTCACCTTTGTAGGGCATACCAAAAAAATTGCAGCTTGCTGCTTTGGACTGTTAAGAGGTTTAAGACCAGTTCTTAAATTCTTTGACGCCCCAACCAGACAGCTTGTAGTCCAGGCAACTATCATCTCTCGCCTGGACTACGCTAGCTCTCTTCTGGCTGGGGCCAACCAGGCTGAGTTAACTCGCTTGCAGCGGGTTCAAAACGCCGCGGCGAGAGCCATTGTTGGCCTACCTAGATTTTGCCCGGTGGCTAATGTCCTCCGCTCCCTACATTGGCTCCCTGTTAGGAAGCGTATTCTTTTTAAGGTCCTTTGCTTGACCTTTAAAATCCTGAGAGGTATAGGCCCTGAGATTTTGTCCAACTGTATCTCCTTTTATGTTCCCACCCGCAACCTTCGATCCCAAGGTCAGGCCCTTGCTGTTGTTCCCAGATTCAGGCTCAGCAGGATGGGGGGTCGTTCTTTTAGGGTGAAAGCTGCACTACTTTGGAACATCCTCCCAGTTGAAATCCGTCTGCTTGAGGACCTGTTGTCTTTTCGGAGAGCCATTAAAACATTTCTGTTCTAGTTATCCCTTTTAGGTCTTACCTTTTCCTGTTGTGTTATGTTTCTCCTTGTCTCTGCGCCGGGACGCTCCTTCGCTGGAGTCGCTGTGCGCATAATAAATTAATATAACATAACATCTATCTTTATCTTCGTTTGTTTACATGTCATTATATTGTGTTGAGCTATTCGCTCTTAGCATTGGGATCGCGGGGATGGGCGTGTTGGGATCTGGGGTTTGCCATTGATTGTCGCTGGTGGGTTCGGTTGAGCCACATGTGAACTGCTATATTGACTATTTTTTTTTAGATAATATAGTTGCATTAGTGACGTCCACGCCCGTGACCTCGGGTGTTGAGTTGTGCCCCCTGCGGTCCTCCAATAGGGTGTTCCCCACTAAGTTCGATTGGGATGGGGAGGTCTTCATTTCCTCATTGTTACTGGGGTGGTTCTTCCTGGGGTCAATGGCTTCGGCAGATTTGGGTTGCTGGAGTGGGTGGGGGTAGGTGGAGGGGGTGTTTTGTTACTGTTTTGAGACCAATTGCTCCGAAACACATTTCTGATGTTAGGCAATTTTTTACTGCACTCTTTGTGAAAGTTCCGACACGCCCTTGGTATACCACGCTTCACTTTGTCACATCACACATACAGGACGTTGCTCACTGTGTTGTCCATGTCCTATGGCTGCTATGAACGCTGACAGACGCAGAACACAGCTACACCTCCTCTCCTGGAATGTTAGAGGATTCACACAACCTAAAAAGATTAGGCAGATATTCTCCTACTTGAACAGGTGGGAAGTGGATATCGCATTGCTGCAGGAAACCCACATCGCTCCCAACTCACGACACACCCTGGGTGCACGCTGGGCCGAATCCTCCTACACTTCGAACTATTCCTCCTACTCTAGAGGGGTGATTACATTGATTCGAAAGGGTACGAACTTCACACACTTGGAAACGACTCAGGACCCTGAGGGCAGATTCGTCATTGTCACTGGCGTACTACGTGGCCAAAAAATTGCTCTGCTTAATGTATATGGTCCTAATACTGAGTTCATTAGTGGTCTGTGGGGCCGCCTTCAAGCTCTCCGGGGCACACACATCATATGAGGGGGGGACTGGAATGTAGCTTTAAATGAGGAATTGGATAGATCACCACATTCCCATGAACCACACAAACACGCCAGGCTAACACTTCACCACTTAATGCGAGATCTTACGCTCACTGATCTCTGGAGGCATAAGCACCCAGACGCCGCCGGCGCTTCGCACATCTCGGCTGTGCACAACTGCTGGTCACGCCTGGATTACTGGCTCGGCTCGGTAGACGTGGCACTTTGGGCCGCAGATATACGGGTCCTGCCCAGGACACTCTCCGATCTCAACCCTGTGCTTCTTACACTATCAATCCCGAGCTACACTCCACCTCCTTTCCAATGGAGATTTAACTCTAGAGCTTTGACTGATTCAATTTATGATCACACTATTCATACAGCCATTGTGGACTACTTCCAGCTGAACGAACCGTCGGCGGATGACCCGTGCTTACTCTGGGAGGCCTTCAAGGCCACCCTCCGCGGGGTCTGTATGAGCACTACCGTGGGTATTCTACGGGATATACGGCACCAGTAGTCAGGAGAAGCGAATGAGGGACCTAGAAAAGGAGTTTGAATCCACACAAGACGTCTCCTTACTATGCGAACTGAGGCAATTGCACATAGAACATCTCGCTTACGTAGAGGATGAAATTAAATACTTAGACAAACGACACACTGCTAGAGCATTCGGAGAGGGCGGGAGGCCAGGGAGCGTCTTAGCGTCCAAAATATGCGAGGGTAGGAAGCGGAACACTGTCTTGCGTGTCCAATCCGATGAGGGGGAATATAAAACACAGGCTGCCGACATATTGAAATGTTTCGTTGACACATATGGAGCGCTATATACCTCTCGCCCTATAGCATCCCCTGATGAAATATTTAGCTACTTGGAGGATGTGGCCATCGCCTGGCTATCCGACTCTCAGAGGGAATTTCTAGCGGCTTCCATCACAGTAGAGGAGGTCACAGAAATCATCAAGTCCCTCCCCAATAACAAGGCACCTGGGCCAGACGGCTACACAAATGAGTTTTATAAACATTATGTTGACATTCTTGCCCCTCACTTAGTGGAAATGTTCGGTGCCGCGTTCGATAGGGGCGAGTTGCCGCCCACCCTGAGAGAAGCGGTAATCATTACTTTGTTAAAACCCCACAAAGACCCTGAATTGTGTGACTCCTACAGGCCACTGTCGCTCATTAATGTCGACTCTAAAATCCTGGCTAAAATTCTGGCGGTTAGACTCACTCCCCTAAGGACTTATTTGGTTTTCCCGACCAGTCGGGATTTATCCCCACAAGTTCCACTGCACATAATACTAGAACGCTCTTCGCACTATCCCACTATTTACAGCCCTCCACGAGAGCGGTTGCTGTTATGCTGGATGCTGCTAAGGCGTTCGATTCGGTTGAATGGAGCTACCTGATCACCGTTCTTCATAGAATGGGCTTCCCGAAAAGATTCGTGCAATGGGTACAGCTGCTCTACACAAACCCTTGCGCGAGGGTACGAGTGAACGGTTATGTGTCAAACGGTTTCCCCATAGGACGTGGCAAAAGGCAGGGCTGCCCCCTTTCCCCCCTGCTATTTGCCCTCGCCCTCGAGCCGCTGGCCTGTAGGATCAGGCAGAAATATAAATCCTCGGCTCTGCGTTTTACCGAGAGACCCCTCCACATATCATTGTATGCGGATGGTATGCTGTTGTACGTGCGTGATCCCGCCACTAATCTAAATCCGCTTCTGAGGGAATACGTCAAATTTGAGGGGCATTAGCTATTAATTGGACAAAGTCCTACATTATTCCGCTGACTGACATGGCTGATCCTATACAAACGGATTACCCTCTGGTGTGGCAGACGGATCCTGTCCGTTATTTAGGTGTGATGTTTCATAGAGATCCGGAGGTGGTGATAAGGGAGAATTATAGAACTGTCATTTCCACCCTGGAAGATAAAATCCGGCGCTGGATACAGCTTCCCCTGTCTCTGGCGGATCGCATTGCGATTGTTAAGATGAATGTATTGCCTAAATTCCTATACCTGTTTAACAACATACCGATCCCCCCCCCCCCGGCGAGGTATTCCGTTGCATCAAAACACTGACACTACAACTCATATGGGCGGGCAAACAAGCGCGAGTTGACCTTCAGACGCTGACGCTCCCGTGTATCAGAGGGGGTTTTGGTGTACCAGATTTTCTGTTATATTATCTCTGCGCTCAGGCTCAATTTGCTGCGTACTGATTTCACGAGGTGCCCTACCTCACACATACAGCTATCGAGAAGGATGACGCAGCGCCGGTTCCACTCACGTCCATACTCACTCATAAACGTCCGCCCCTTCATTCACAGGATATTAACCCAGTGGACGCTACCATTAAAGCGTGGAACAAATTGGGTCAGCTAACACACAGGTCGCCATTGTACGCCCCTTCCCTACCTCTGGCACATCACCAAGCACTGTCGGTCACTGGGGAATCGGTGGGCATGTCTTTACTACAGCAGGTAGGCATAGCACGACTAGGTGACCTATTCCGTGACGGGGTATTCATCTAAATGGATAACATGACGTACATACAAAATAAATCCCCGTTGTTCATTTTTACATACTACAGATTGAAACGGGCGTTGAGGGAGCACTACCCCACCTTCCCTCTCGAACCGGACTGCCTGAATGCTCTACAACTCATAATTACATCCTCAAATACCTCTCATCTGGTCTTGAGGCTCTACTCCTCAGCTCAGGCGGATTTGCCTCACACCACTGACAAAGCCAAGGGGCGCTGGGACGCAATCCTCGACGACCCGCTTTCTGAGCAGGAATGGCAACAGGCGTGTGCACTGCTTCAGATCCTTACCCCCAATGGCAATCTCAGAATCATACACTTTAAATTTTTGCACCAAGCTTACTATACCCCGGCCCGCATGCACAAATACGGGTTATTAGATGTCGACCTATGTAAGCGATGCGGGAGGGAGGGTGCTGATTTCATACACCTGGCCTGGTCATGTTCAGCTGTTCAGAATTACTGGGTTGAGGTGTTCGCAACGTTGTCCGCCATGCTAGACTCTGACATTCTGTGTTCTATACGAATGGGTCTAATGGGCATCATAGCCCAATTTAAATCCATCAAACGAAAATTCTGTGCTGTTGCTCTGCTACTGGCCAAGAGACAGGTGGCTCAGCGCTGGAATAGCTCCAAGAAACCGACTATCGTCAGGTGGCTGGGGGACATGGCCAGCTGCAGGGACAAACTCTTGACTTATGAGGAGGAACTTCCGGCGAAATCCAGACCCAAAGACTTCAGGTGTTATCTCACTGATTTCCTTAATGCACGGCAGGCAGAGATGGGGGAACAAGAGGTACCGGAGGTGGCGCTTGGATAAAATGTTTTAGCGATTGCCATTCATAATGTGAGCGTTGATACTGGGACATGCAGGTGTTTTTTGAATTGCACTAATCTCTTTCTTTCAGGGGTACTGGTGTCAAGTTCAAGGTTGTACCTAGGCTTTTTTCCTTTGTTGCCTAAGTTTGTCATCAAAATACAAAAACCTTTACAAGACCCGTCTGTATGCT
The DNA here is from genome assembly GCF_964263255.1 of Lissotriton vulgaris. NCBI lineage: Eukaryota > Metazoa > Chordata > Amphibia > Caudata > Salamandridae > Lissotriton > Lissotriton vulgaris. Next base: position 1,754,613,665 of record NC_141691.1, read on the forward strand.
TTACACTGTCAATCCGAATGATTGTATCTTTGCACAATACTCTGCAACTGCTGTTTCTATTTTCGCAGCCGGCCCCAGGGTTGTAGGCTTTTGGCCGTGTAATGTCATAACTTTGCTGCAATAAAGGTCTTGAAAGAAAAAAAAACAAGGTCTCCGTCATTACTCCTAAATCTTTCGTCATCGGTGGTCATTGGTCTTCCGTGCCTCCTAGTCACTCCAGAGTGGCATAGACTGTCGCCTCTGCTTGCAGGTACTCCTCTTCAAGAATCCATTCTTGAATTCCACAAGACTTTTACCTTCTTCGCCAGCGTTATCTTTACTGAAGCTCTTAATTGTGGTTTAAGCAGTTTCCGATGTCACTTCACACCTATGCACTGGTGTAGGTATCCTGGTTCCTGGGGTAGCCACGGGTGGGGTGACACTCCAACCTTCCATCTGCCACAGGGTTTCTTTCTTCAGGGTCCACTGGGAAGGGTCTTTCTTAAAAACTGGAACGCACCTTTCCCATTGACTTGCATTGAGTATGCAGCTGTTTTCACTCTCCACACAGCTTCCGTGGGGTTCCTGGGTACTCACCATGGGTGGTTCCTTGGGTCACCAGCTCTTCCGAGTCTTCTGGTCCAAGTCTCAACTTCGATTGCAGTTCGCATTCCACTTCTTTATTATATGGTTTGGCCTCCCCCTGGAGACCAATGTGTATTTGGAGTGGTGTGGCTTACTGGTTAGAGGCGGCAGACCCGTAAGCAGAGAGCGGCCCAGGACCAGGGTTCAATTCCCGACGCGCAGGGTCGTGGACCAAGGTCAAACTGACTCGATAATTCTCGCCTCGGTGCCTACTCTAACCAGGGATCACACTCGGCAACTCTGGGCATTAAGCTTGCCTCATCTCTACAACTGCCCCCCACAGACGCCGGGAATGCCTGGTTTCACCTTGGAGATTACCCAGAAAGGGACCATCTCACAGGGAAAACCAAGACGGGTTCCCCAGCGGTCTTCAGCGCCAGGATACTCCTTGGAGTCACAGTGCGCTTTACAAGTACACCCACATTTACATTTACATTTGTGCTTACTTACCCGTTACCGTATGACATATTTTGCTGATATCGTCAGGTAGGAGATGTACCAATGTGTTAGTGTGTATAATAAATATAACTTTTTATAACTACACAGATCATTTTTATCATCAAGAGAATATAGGCAATTATGTTTCTCTAGCCTTCTCTTTTGCATGCGGTGTTCCAGAGGGTTCAGCACTCAGTCCATCATTGTTCAACATTTATGTTACCCCTCTGGCTCAGTTAGTGTAAGAAGCTTGCTGTGTATATACTATACCAAAGTAAGGTACAGTGTCTACAGAGTCCAGTGGATCCCCAAAGGCTTACAGAGGCAAAAGCAGATATTATCTTACTCCATTTGGAGTAGTGTGGGCGAGCAGTAAGGCTTTATCAGAGAGAAGTGTTAAGCATTTATTGTACACACTCAGGCAAGAAATTATTTCACACATTTAAAGACTGAACTCTTACCAATTGTTTTGTATACAAATATTTCTTGGTTGTATTTTATTTTTAGGACCAAGCAGGACTTGGTGTAGGTAAATAAATATACTTTTCAAGAATAACACAGTTGAATGTGGTTAGGTCAAATGTTCAGGAACAGTTGAAATTACTTTACAGCTACTATGCAATTACTCGGATTACTTTTCAGATTACTTTTTCTACTCGTGCGATAGGCCTAGATTTCACACTGGAGATTTTCTAGATAAAAGGCAAGTCAGTTTTTCTAAACACGCAGTTTCTTAGGTTCTCATACAATTTCCAACTCTATACTTAGAACTTTTTTCACAGAAAAGCAGTCCTATGGGAGAAAATCAGGTTATTGGTTTTAAGGGGTCAAGGATGCACTCAAAGAACACCCTCAGCGGCACTAGGGCAGCCAGGTGGAGAGTGCTGAGGCCCAATGTTATCCCATGGTGGATATGGGGCCTCCAGTTGGTGGCTGGTCACGGGCACACCACTTGGATGTGGGAGCAAAACTCCTAGGGTTTTTAGCTCTGGGCAAAGGGGAATCACAGATAGCACACAAGGTGCACATACAGCAGCAGAGAAGCGGCCGGGTGCAGGATCGAAGTCAGGAGGCCTGTTTATTTTAATGGGGAGGCACCGGCCAGAACCAACACTGCAGGCTCGGACATTAAGATCTTCTGGAGGCGACCACCTGTTGGAGAGGTAAGTTGGGATGTCAAGGGATGCCGGACACCTTCGGTTGGGCCACCCAAGGCCGTGGGGAGTCAGGTGCAAGGTGTCTTGGCATTGGGTTTTCCTTACCGCCCCCGGTTGCAGAGATCCTCCAGAAAGGGGCTGCAGGTGTCGCTGGGAAACTTGAGGTAGGTCAGGGATTACCAGATCCCAGGTCAGGATCGCAAGGGGCGACCTCCTTGTGGTGGTGGGCCATTTGAATTCAGGCCGTTGGTTGCAGAGTGGTGCAAAGTCACAGTTGTGCCCGGAGCCAGAGTTTGTTGGTGAAAAGCACACTAGAATTGGGTCGTTTTTCAGGGGGCATCTCTAAGATGCCCTCTGAGTGTATTTGGCATTAAATCCCACACTTGCATCAGTGTGGGTTTACTGTGCCAAGAAGTACGATATCAAACTTCCCAGATTTCAGTAAAGACATTGTGGTGCTGTGGAGTTCATAATGACAATCTCCCAGACCCTATACTCTTTATGGCTTTGTTGCACTTACAATGTCTAAGAATGAACTTCGACATTGTAGGGGTACAGGGCTCATGCAGCTGTACCCTCACCAGTGGTCTAGTGCACCCAGCTATTGGGGTTGTTTACCTATGCCATGGCAGTGGATTGTAGCATGACACACAGGGATGTGTGCCATGTCGACTCCTTACTTTGCTCTGCACCAAAACACGCAGCCTGCAATGGAAGCGTGTGTGCGTGTGTGGGTGTTGAGGCACAGAGCCTCAAAGGGGGACACAATATGTGCTGCAGTCCTTAAAAGGCCTTCCCTGGTCACAGTGCCCTAGGTATCTATGCTATCTTTTACAAGTGATTTACATATGGTCAGAAAGTTACCAATTGGGGTTGCAACAGTACAGTTTTAGGGAAAGAACATAGGCCTGGGGTTCCTGATTGGCAGGAATCCAAGGCACATTTTGTTGAAGAGCATCAACATCAGGCAAAATGTGGGGGCAGCTTTCCTACAATTAGTGACATCTCATGGCTTGGACATTACTTTCTAAGCGGACAACATACAAATCGCTGTTTCCATTGGGAAGGAAGGGCCGGATTTAGGTGCCGGTTTTTTTGGATGCATGAAGGCTGTTAGTGACTGGATGGCAGATAGTTGTCTTCAGCTAAAATCAAATAAAAATGAATTCATGGTCTTTGGCGCAAATTCCTCATTCTGGACTCAGAATTGGTGGCCTACAGAGCTGGGTCCTTTACCCACCAAAGTTAAAGTCCTGAACCTGAGTGGGGGAGGGGGGGTCGCATTAAACAACAGACTTTCACTTATGGATCAAAGTAATGCGTACCCTTATCAGTATGCTACATACTAAAAATGATAAAGAAACTCCTCCCGTATATTCAAGCACACTTATAGAAATCTGTGGTCACCTCCTTGGCAATTTCAGGGCTAGATGATTGAAATGCATTGTATCTTAATGCCCATCACTGATTAACAAGCTCCACACCTTATAGAACATGGCAGCCTGACTTCTTAACATCCCTAAATTTCAGTCTGTCTCGATACATCTAAGAAAACTTCACTGGTTGCCAATTAAGGCCAGAATTATCGTTAAGACACTATGCATCACCCACAAGGCCTTACATAAAGAAGTACCTATTTTCTTGAGGAACAGCAGGAACTGGTACACACACACAGGCCTTTACGGTCTTCTGCTTCAAAATCAGTGATTATGCCCAAATATAAACGGCATCCTGGGGAGAACGCAGTTTTATGCTTGGCGCCTGCACTAACGAACAAGCTCCCATTATACATCAAATCGTCTAATCTATCTTTTAGAAAGGTGGTAAAAACCTTCTATTTCATCTTATATAGTAATTTGAAGCACCAGTAGTCTGTCATTCACAGTAGCTAGTGCGAAGACACCCAAGGGTATTCTTTTGCTTAACAAATGTATCAAACAGAACATGCTGTTGCAGCTTTTCAAGGATTGGCTTCTAGGAATCACTGGCGCTGGCCTTGAAAGGTCTCGACTCAGGTGCTTTTTTGTGCATCAAAGGCAATAGAGGCATGGATGTGGCTTAAGCATCGATAGATGTTTATGCTTCTCCTTGCTGGATGGAGTCTTTGAATCAGAGAGAAGATGGGGATCGATGTCCTTTGGATGATTCCATTTTAGCTCATTTGCCTTTCCATGATGCTGACCAGAGCACAAAAGTGGTGGAGGTCCAGAGGGCAGTTGTTTCTACAGTACAGGGCTGGAAGCCCGACTCTCTAGAGAGCTGTCAGAGTGAAAACTCTTATGGAATTGTGATGTGCTTCTACCATATTCACAAGTCTGAGAGTGTTCTTTGTAGGACACTTGGAACGGGACTCTACGTCGTCTTCTTCCTCAGCACAGAGTGGGTTTGGTTCTCAGAGGATGTCTGAGGCTTCTTTAGCTGTGTCTCTGCATTGGGACGTGGACCCATCCTTGGTCTTGATCATGAAGAATGACCACACCTTGATGTGGGGTCTTGATGTTTTGACTGCCTCAATGTAATTTACTTTTGAATGCTGATGACATGTTGATCTTCCTTTAGTCAGGTGCCATGACTGTGACTCAAATGCGAATGCCTGAGAATACTAGGTTATCTTCTCTATGGTGCAGACTGCTGCAGATATCCTAGTAAACAAGTGCCTTGACTTTGACCCTAAAAGCCAGTAGAACGCTGGGACATTCATACATACATCTTATTGGCACACAAACACCAAATGGAAATTGTAGGATAGTGGATCATTTGGGTTGGACAACTGTCCAGCTCAAAGGATATGGCCACAACCTGATAGATGCCAAATGAATGAAATAAAGAAAACCTGAGCTCCATCCCTGGTAATGTGATAGAAAGCAGTCCGGCTTAAATCGAAGGCAATGTGTAAAATACTTAAGCAGTTCATACAAAGTGGAAATAGTTAAACAAAATTCCACAACCGATTTTGAAATAAAGATGCATTTTTTGAGTAAAATAAGACCAACACGACAAACATCCAATAAGGAGAACTGAAGGTTTAGGTTTTAAAGGTGTGTGTGAATACAACACCAAAAAGCACAACAGGTCAATGATAGTTTATGGAAGTGGTAGACCGGGATCTAGGCACAAATTGAGGCAGACTCCGATGGAGCCCTTGTTGCATAAACCAAGTGGATTGGTCCCATTGGAAGTCAAAACGTTTGCAAAAGGTCCATAGTCCTAAACCAAAAACAGGTTTAGTCATTTTCTTTGAAAAAAGTTTCAAGTGTGAAATTGTAGCCACTGCGATGGCAGGTTAGTCCTGCTAAGGCTCTGGAGCTTTAGAGGTTTTTGCCAAAGAAATACTTTTTTTCAGTGATCCTAGAGCCGTTCAGGGAAACAAATCTGAAACTCAATCCGGAATTGTGGAACTGCCAGTCAGGTACTTTTTGTGGCAGGTCCCCTTGACTCTGGATCTGCAAAGTAGACCTTGCCCAACTTTTTACCAATGCACAATAAATAACAAATAGTTTAACCATCGGTGTAGTTTTGCAGCTTGAAGAATTTTCTGGATTCACTATGCTGTGCATTATTCCGCCATCTAGTGGTTAGGACCAGAATTGTAGTATTTTCCTTTTTTTGTTGTTGGTGGGGTCGACGACGTAGTACCATTTGGTGCCCTTCTGTGACGTCGACGGACTTCCTCCGGAAGCCCCATCTTTGGTGGCCATCTTTAGATTCTTTTTTGTTGTTATTGGTTTCTATTCTTCCTCCTTATGATTCTCTTCCTTGGCAGAGGCAGGTGGGTTAACTAGTGAATCCAGAATATTCTTCAAGCTGCAAAACTACAGACAGGTAAGAAACTATTCTTTTTGCAGTGTGAATCTTTTCTGGATTCACTATGCTGTGCATGGACTTTATAGCGGTTTGCTAGTCTTGTGGTGGCTGGGTGGAAGATAAACGTTTGTTTGTAAATGGATTCTGTAAGACCCTCTGTCCTACTTGTGCTTCCTTGTTCATTTGAATGTCCACACAGTAATGTTTTGTGAATGTCTGTACCGAAGACCATGTTGCAGCCATGCAAATGTCTTGAAGTGGAGTGTTAGCAAGAAATGCAATTGTTTCAGCCTTCTTTCTAGTCAAATGCACCCGTGGCGATTCCTGTAAAGTTTGTCCTGCTTGCTTGTGGCACAGTTGTATGGCTTGTGCTATCCATCTTGCGATTTTGGTTTTGGTTACTGGTCTTCCTCGAAAACCTTCGGCAAAGGATACAAATAACTGTTTTGGTTTTCTCCTTAGTTGTTCCCACGTAATACATGACTGCTCTTCTTGCATCAAGTGTGTGTAAAGCTCTTTCCGCTTGGTCCTTTGGATTTTGAAAGAAACTTGGCATCTGTATACTCTGCTTTATATGGAATTTTGATACCACCTATGGCATGAATTGTGGATGTCCTCAAGACAATTCTGTTACTATGTATTTGAAAGCAGGGTTCCTGTAGTGTTAGTGCCTGTAGTTTGCAAACTCTACGTAGTGATGTTATTGCCACTAAAAATGCAGTTATTTTTGTAAGCATTTGCAGCGTTGCTTTGTGCAGTGGTTCGAAAGGCATCTTCATTAATTGTGCTAGAACAATGTTTAGATTCCATGTTGGTACCATTTTTGGTGGTGAAATTCTCTTTGCCCCTTCCAGGAACCATTTGACCACCTGTGAGGTGAAGAAACTCTTCAGTTTCCCCGCTTGTGTACGCTAAGATTGCTGCTAAGTGTTCTTTTAGTGATGTAAAGCATAATTTACTTTGTAGTAAATGTGTGAGGTATTTTAGCACTGTTCTTTCCCTTGTGATCTTTGTTGACAGATAATTTTTAAGACACCATTGTGTGTATCTTTTCCATTTTGCAGTGTGACATTTTCGTGTTGTTGGTTTCCTAGCTTCTCTTAGAACAGCCATTGTGGTTTTGGGTAGTTTGAGATGTGCAAATTCTAAATCTTCAGGAGCCATGCTGCAAGGCCTAGGCTCTCTGGTTCTGGGTGAAGTACTTTCCCTTCTTGCATTTTTAGCAAATGTTTTCTTCTTGGGATTTTGTGCATTGATCCATGCAAAATTTCCATTAGTTCCGAGAAACATGCCTGTCTGGCTGATTGTGGTGCTATGAGAATCGTTGTCATCTTGCCGATTCTGCATTTACTGATTACTTTGCTCAGTAATGGTATTGGGGAAAAGCGTACGCAAATAACCCTGATCAGTCTATACATAGTGCATTCCCCAGGGATTGGTTGCAGGGTAGCCTGGAAGCGAAGTTTTGGCATTTTGCATTCTGGGGTGTTGGAAATAGGTTTATCTGTGGACTTCCCCACTTTTGCGGGGCAATACCCCTGCGCACCGGCAGGCGTCATCCGCGGCTCCGCGTCCGTCGTCAGCATCGTTAGCGCCGGAATGACGTCGGAGTACTTATACGCCGCCCATGCGCGCTGACGTCAGTTCTGATACACAGCTTTTCAGCGCCAGATACGCAGAGCCATGATAGAACCAACACTGGTGCCATGAAACTAGGGCCCTGAAAGGGGATGACCTTAACCCTAGATATCAGTTCGCAGAACGGGGAGGATGGGTGGGTCGGTAAGGAATCTATCACTAACAAATGTCTCTTACAGATATATTGTTACACAAGTAGTAACTTGTGCATCTGAAAGACATGTTAGTGATGGATTCCTTACCTTAAAATAGATACCCCAGCAATACCAACCCCGGTGGTGGGTCTGCGAACCAATAATCACACCAGAAAGTCCTGGAGGGCAGAACAGCCCAAGAAGCCATCCCTCCGGACTTGGCTGTCCAGGCAATAATGTCTCGCAAACGTGTGCAGCGAGGCCCACGTAGCTGCATGACAAATATCTTGCAAGGGTACTTCTCGGCCCAGGGCAGTTGTATTCGCCATGGCCCGAGTAGACCCACAGGGGGTTCCTTCTTCGCCAAGGAGTAACACGCCTGGATACACAAGATGATCCACAGCGAGATGGTCTGCTTGTGCACCGCCTTTCCCTTCTTCGCACCCACGTAACCAACAAAGAGTTGGTCATCCACCCGGAACTGGCGTGTGCGATCCAGATCGTAAGAGAGCGCACGTTTTGGGTCCAGACGGTGGAGCCTCTCTTCCTCTTTCAAGGGATGTGGAGGCGGAAAGAAGGTGGGCAAGGTAATGGACTGCCCTATGTGGAAGGCCGAGACAACCTTGGGTAGGAATGAAGGTCTCGTCCGCAACACAACCTTGTCCGGATGAACAGAGAGGAAAGGGGGTGTAGAAGAAAGAGCCTGGAGCTCAGTCACTCTCCTGGCAGAGGTGATGGCAACCAGGAAAGCAGTCTTCAAGGTAAGAAGACTGAGAGGACAGGTATGGAGCGGCTCAAAGGGAGCACACATTAGATAAGTAAGTACAAGATTCAAGTCCCACTGGGGCATCACAAAGGGAACAGGAGGGAACATATGAGTGATGCCCTTTAAAAATCTGTTGACAATGGGGGACTTGAACAAAGAAGGCTGATCAGGTAGCCTTAAGAAGGCGGAAAGGGCAGAAAGGTAGCCCTTGAGAGTGCCCAGAGCAGAGCCCTGCTGGGCAAGAGAAAGAAGGAAGAGAAGAACCTCAGAGAGAGGGGCAGAGAGATGATCCACAGCCTTTGCTGTGCACCATGCCACAAATTTGTACCACCTGCAGGCGTATACCGACTTTGTGGAGGGACGCCTGGCTGCCAGAATGACATTACAGACTTCGGTAGGCAAGTCAAATGGCCCCAACTGTCGCCGCTCAATCTCCAAGCTTGTAGGTGGAGACTGGACAGGTTCGGGTGGAGGACCGTCCCCTGCTGCTGCGACAGAAGGTCCTCCCGTAGAGGTAGACGAATCGGGGGATCGACTGACATGCTGAGTAGCTCGGGATACCAGTATCTTCGTGCCCAGTCAGGAGCCACAAGGATAACCTAGGCCCGGTCGCGCCTGATCTTCAGCACTCTAGGCAGAAGTGGTATAGGCGGAAAGGCGTACAATAGACCGCAACTCCACTCCCGACAAAAAGCGTCCGCCAGCGAGTGCCGCCTTGGAAACTCCAACGCGCAGAACTGATGACATTGCGCGTTCTCTTCTGTGGCGAATAGATCTAACCAAGGCTCTCCCCACTCCTGAAAGAGGCCTTGCGCCACGTCCGAGTTCAGACGCCATTCGTAATCCATCATGCACAGTCAGCTGAGTTCGTCCGCCCTGGCATTCAGGGAACCTGCCAGGTGTTGAACCACCAGGGTCACGCCCTGATGTTCCAGCCACTGCCAGAGGCGCAGAGCCTCCTGGCAGAGGGTCCACGACCCCACCCCGCCCTGTTTGTTGTAGTACCACATGGCGGTGGTGTTGTCCGTGAACACCTGCACTACACTCCCCTGGACAGAGGGGAGGAATGCCTTCAGTGCAAGACGAATTGCCCGCAGCTCCAAAAGGTTGATATGGAGAGGCCTCTGGTCTCCGCCTCTCCCATGTGGCCTCCCCAGCCCTGGAGGGACGCGTCCGTCACAACTACGTGCTCCGGGTGGGGTAGGGAGAGGGATCTGCCACTGATGCATTCGCGGTCCGTGAGCCTTGCAGTGCCCTCCGAGATCAAGACATGGTCGGAAATGTTGCCCTGATGCTGGGCCCACTGAAACTTCAGGGCCCACTACAGAGCCCGCATCCGCCACCGGGCGTGATGCACAAGAAGGATGCAGGAGGCCATCAGCCCCAGAAGCCGCAGGGTCAACCTGACCGAGGCTCGGGATAAAGGCTGAAAGATCGGAATCAGAGCCCGAATATCCCGAACCCGCTGTTCGGGTGGATAAACCCGAAACTGCGCAGAGTCCAGAACTGCTCCGATGAAGAGGAGCTTCTGAGAGGGACACAGGTGTGACTTCGGCACGTTGATGGAGAACCCCAGCAGATGCAGGAGATCGGCCGTAGTCTGGAGGTGGCTGACGACTGTCTGGGGCGAGCCCGCCTTCAACAACCAGTCGTCGAGATAGGGGAAGACTGAAACCCCTAACCTGCGCAGATGGGCTGCGACCACCGCCATCACTTTGGTGAACACCCGTGGGGCGCTGGTAAGGCCAAAGGGGAGCACGGTAAATTGAAAGTGCTCGTGGCCTAGCATAAACCTGAGGTAACGCCGGTGGGCCGGCGATGTGAAAACAGGCGTCCTGCAAGTCCAACGCTACCATCCAGTCTCCTGGGTCCAGGGCAGCTAAGACCTGAGCCAGAGTCAGCATCTTGAACTTCTCCTTCCGGATGAAGCCGTTGACGTTCCGGAGGTCCAAGATAGGGCGTAGGCCCCCTTTGCCCTTCTTGGGTACCAGAAAGTAGTGGGAGTAACAACCACACCCTACTTCTGGCCCAGGAACGTGCTCGATGGCCCCCTTGGCCAAGAGGGCCGTGACTTCCTCTTGCAGAAGTCGCAAGTGAACCACCGACACGCGGTGGAATTGCGGTGGCATTGCTGGAGGGGTCGCCTCGAAGGGGAGGGAGTAACCCCTTCGGACGATTTGCAGCACCCACCTGTCCGACGTGACTGTGTGCCAGTGAAAGAGGTGATGGCGAACCCTGCCCCCCACTGGCATCACATGGGCCTGAAAGCACGGACTAGGAGGGTTTTGAGGCAGGTGCTGCGGGGGAAGGTGTGGACTGGCCGCGCCGTTGTCCCCGACCGCCGCCAAGGCGGTTTCCACGGCCACCACCGCGCTGTTGGACATTTTGCAGCGCGTGGCTGGCAGCACGTGTGGGGGTGCCCCTTCCTTGGCTGCGAAAGGCACCCGTTTGCTGGCGAGGGGCCGAGAGGCCCAAGGACTTGGCCGTAGCCTTGGAATCCATAAATCGCTCCAGCGCATGGTCTGCCTTGCCGCCAAAGAGGCAACGGCCATCAAACAGCATGTTCAGCAGAGTGGCCTGGACATCGGCCGAAAAGTTGGCGGACCTCAACCAGGCATGGCGTCGAACCGCCACTGTCGTTGCCATCGCCCTGCCCAGTGAGTCCGTGGTATCCAGCCCACACCGGATGGAATACCGTGCTGCATCTCGGTCCTCCGCAAGGGTTTGGGCGAGTTTTGCCCGGACCTCCTCCGGACACTGTGGCAGCACGTCCGTGTCCCACAGGGTGTGGGTATAGTGGCCCAAGAGGCATGCGGTATTAACTGACCGCAGTCCCAAACTGAGTGACGAGAACACCTTCCCGAACTGTTCGTACCTCTTGGATTCCCGATCGGGCGGAGCCGTCGGGAATGTGGTCTAAGTGGAGGCCTGAATGACCAGGCTCTCGGGGGTGGGGTGGGTGGACAAAAAGCAAGGGTCACCCGGGGTCAGGCAGTAGTGTCTGGCCAAGTTCCTATCCACAGGCGGACCTGTGGCGGGCTTGGACCAAGTGCCCACAAGAACGTCACACAAGGCCTCATTAAACGGCAGCAGAGGCTCACTGGAGCTTGCCTGCGGTTTAAGGACCTCTGTGAGGAGGTTAGTCCTCACGGCCGCAACAGGGAGTTCAAGGTTCAGGGCCTTGGCTGCCCATGTCAACACTACACTAAAGGCTGCCCCCTTCTCCGTAGCCACGGTGGGAGGGAAGACAAATCCAGTGTCTGGCGAAGTGTCAATGCCACTGGCCTCCCCAAGCTCATATGTCCAGTCCTGTGGTGACTGGCACTACCGGGCCAGAGGGTCCTTAGACCCCCTCCCAATCACCCTAGTCACCCATCTCCTGTAGCACAGGTTCAACAGATGGGTCCTGTTCATGGAAATAGAAATCTTCAAAAGCCGTCGGTAACGGTGCCCATCGGCACCGCTCCGGCGCCAGAATCGGACCGGGGGTGGGATTGGGACGGCACCCATAACAGACACCCGTAGGGCCGGCGTCGGCGAGGTCGACCGGCGACAACCCGGATCCGGAAGCGGATCCAGAGAGGACCTGCGGCGCCGGGACCGAAGCACCCGACTGCATCGGAGCCGAAGCGCCCGACCCGCTAGGCCCTCCAGCCGGGGCCGTTGAGCCCGAAGGAGCCACGGAACCCGGCTGAGGAGGGAGGGACCTCAAGGCCATGAGGTACCGGTCGACCTCCTCAGGTGTCGCGTCTTGCTCAGGGACCCGATGGTGTGGAGCAGACAGCGGAGCCGCGCGGGAGGCGTCACCCGAACCCCCGGCCGCATCATGCGAGCGTCGGGGTGGGTCGGAGGAACGATGATGTCTCTCCAGCCTCTTATGCCTATTACCTGAGGATTTGGATCCAGACGACCGATGTCCACTCCCCGAGCTGCGAGGGCTCGACCTCCCGCGGGACCGGGACCTGGAGCGGCGCGGGGCCGACTGCCGGAGCTCCAGTCGCAGGTGCGGTCGTCGTGGTCGAGGCCTAAACACTTGAGGCACCGGCGATGGGGGTCGGTATTAGTCGGTCGCACCTGGAACAGGGTTTAAACCCGGGCATCCCTCCCGGCACCGTAGGAGTTGAAGACTCAAGCATAGAAATGATCAAAAAGTTTAGTCAAAAAACACTAAGGGGTAGAGCTTCTCCGGATCTGCGCTAACTGGCGCGGAAAAAAGAACTGACGTCAGCGCGCATGGGTGGCGTCCAAGTACTCCGACGACGTCATTCCGGAGGTAACGACGGACGCGGAGCCGCCTGCCGGCGCACAGGGGTATTGCTACGCAAAATTTTCCGGATCCAGTCTGACGCCTGGGGATATTCTAAGGTAAGGAATCTATCTATCCCTAACGTGTCTCTTTCAGATGGACACGATTCTACAGACTCTTCGGGCGACTCGGCATCGAGGACTTGCCACTGGGACGCTTTAGTATCAGAGTTTGACGACTCCATGTATGTTTGTTCGTCCTGTTCAACATCTTCCCCAAAGAAGTAAGAACCTTCCTCTTCCTCAATTATTTCTGGGGTTCTTGGTGGTATTGTTTCTTCGACAACCCCTTGGGTTTTGGTTTCTCTTCTTTTTGGCTGTATCTTGAATTGCTTCAAAGCTTTCATCAAAGTCTTTTTTGCGCTGAAGGATATTCGTCATTTCGGCTTCGAGCCTTCTTTTTTTCTCAATCTCGGCCTATTGTGTGTGTTCCGGCGCCTAGATTAAACGCTTTCCGACTGATGACGCCTAAGTGGTCGTCGAAGTTTGCTTCGGTCTCTTTTTTTTAAGCAGAGGCGTCCTTCGACGTCTTGTTCTTTGAGACCCTTAGCTGCTCTGGAGTCCTTATACAAAGATCCTATGGTCTGTTTTTGTTTGGATGTAGCTATGTTCGCCGAATGCTTCGACTCAGAAGATCCTTTTTAGGTCGAGCTATTATATCCCGCAGGGATTAATAGCTCGAACATATAGTAGGGAAAACAAACTCTTGACCAAGCGGATTCCCTGCAGTTCATGTGATGCACTCGTGTGAGACGCGTGTCCACGTCAAACCCATCAGCCTCGCAGCAGCACCAGACTTCAATGGAATGCCTCCCAAGCTGCTCCCCCGCCATGAGACTTCAAAGCAAAGCGCTGCTCTGAAGTGACTGCAGGTCACCATTTGCCGCTAGCGCTTTCATCCCCATCACTCCCCCTTCTGCTTCCCCTCCCACCTCCCAAACAGCACTGAGCAATGAAGACTTGTTTGTTTCCTCAGTGAGCCACTTTTACTATTTAAAAACACAAGCTCTGTCTCATTCTATCTTTCCCTCCCTCTGTCTTTCCTTTTCAACCCTTTCCTTTTTCCAACGAAACTTTCTGTATGTTCTTTCTCGCCGCATCTCGAGTCCTTTCGTGCCCTGTTCCATGCTTCTAGCTAGATTGCTTTCACTTATCTCTCTTTTCATCTGCTTCCTTCATGTCTCAGTCACTCGCCTTCTGCCTTTCAGTCACACTTTTTCCCCCATCCCTCTGTCTCAATGTCTTTCCCACCAGTGTTGTGGACATGCGATCTTTCTCGTGCCTCTTTATCCTTTCTGCATATTTTATCTCCTCTTTCCCAGTCGCTCGCTTCCTAAATCCATCCATCCGCTGTCTGTCTGTCCTTCCTACTTCTGGCTGTTTCGCAGCAGCATATACCTATCACTCCCTCTCTGTCCCGGTGTACTTCTCTATTTCGTTCCCTCTCTGCCTCAGCCCGTGTCTCTCTGAACCTCCGATCCCCATGCGGCCAATTTGCTACGTTAATTCTTTTTATCCTTACTTTTCACAAAATCTCAGCTTCCCCTCCCCTCACTCAGGAATGTTGCACAAAAATCAGGAAGTGCCCATGGCGATTTTACACTGAATACTCTGGTTTGGGAACACAGAACTCATCATCTCCTCCACGTATAGGTCAAGACATTATTTATATGTACATACATACAGGTTTCTGTGTATTCAGGTGAATTGATCTATAGCGATATAATGTATATGTTAATTTGTGCATACATACGGCATTTACATAAGCTTCCTACACATTCAAGATTACACCGACGTGGCTGCAGACACAAGCATAGAATGTCACGATCTATAAATATTTAGCATGTATAAACATTCACAAGTTTGTGGATCATTAGGCACCACTACAAATCTCCCAAAGGTACCTTTTTATACATTTTCAAATCTTTAAAAATTAAACTTTGCATATTATTTTTTTCCCCCAAGCCCTCTAGGTCAAGTTGTGATCCTTCCTGGGGGGATTTCGCTCACTTTAGTGTTAACTTTAGCAAACTCGATGAGTGATCTCCCCAAGACGATCTACGGAAGGGACTTTCTAAACTATTGGTCCATGAGACAGAATTTGAGTTTCTTTCTGAGTAAAAATGCTCCTAAACACTAATAGCTGTTTTGATAATGGTAAAGAGCTTTTTTTGGAAGATGATGGGACTGAAACACTTTGCATACCGAGAGTGATCGTTGAAAAGGTATACACTCAAGCACTTCTTTCTCAAACCTTCTGTATTGACCAGAGGGTTATTTTTCTGGCTAATTATTCCACAATTCTGACATGCATTGCGTCAACACCTGTTAATGAATTAACACATTTCCTATTCCTACAAGTACACACAACACCCCAGCTGCTTTTGATCCGGAATAAACTTAAAATCTGTAGTGTGAGCAAACAGGACACTGATCTGTTTACACTTGGTTGCAAGCACATACTTTAAGACGTTTGTGGTACTGAAAATTCTGGACCCTGCTATTGTGTGGTACCGAAGCCCTACACTCGTGTCAGAAATATAGTCGTATCATGACGATTTTGGTATCGGCAGACCGGTAATGATTGAGATATTATACCTATGCATTTTCGTCATGTTTGAGTGACGAAATCACCCCGAAATCGTAGTTTGTCTTGAACCCTCGGGTTCCATTTTGTGAGCGGCATCCATCTTGTGCTTGCCCTTACATAGTCAAAATGACCAAGGCCGAATTCGATCTGAAAGGACACGTACACCTTTGCTGACTACTCCGTGACCCGGGCGAGCTGACTCCACTGCCTCAAGCCAAACCTGTTCTGGCAGTTCTCATCCCAATGGCCGAGCGAGATTAGCATCAAAGCACATCTCATAAACCGTTCTTGCTGGGTAATCTATCACGAACTTGACAAACTGAAATGTGGGATTGTCATCATGACTCTGCTTTCTCTTTGTGGTAGAAATATTTATATGACCAACTGTAAACCAAGGAATTCTTGCCTGAAGTGCATTATTTTGTATAAAAAGAAGAGGCTGGTTCTGTAAAAACGAGCAGTCTCCTGAGAACATACATGCGCTATATGCGGTTGTACTTCTAGGATACCTGTTACTGGTTGCAGCCAATAAACTCGATCCTTGACATCACCTAAAAGACTCTGTGTTTCTGTGGTCCAAAACAGGAAGGACTCAAGAGGTCTTTGGGTGTTCCCCCTGGCACCGCCGGGTCCATAGAAACCCGGTACCTCAGTTGGCGCCCAACTCGGGGCGGTATCAAGCGGTATCGGTCCAAGCCAGATGTTCGTGAGGAGCTTCGTGTGATAATTCCAGAGGACAGCCAGCCACTTCAGCGACCCCTGTATGTCGACGTGGTTCCGAAGGTCTTTGCTGCGAGGTTCCCCGCGTCCCGAGGGCTACAAAGGACTGCTGCCCTGACTATCGGCCTGTTTTGGACCCTTGAGGATTGGTAGAGCGAAACGATAGACGAGTCTTCTAGTGACGTCATCGATCATCAATACTTCAGTTAAGTATAAGTGGAGCGTCTCCCAGTCCTTAGTTTGGTTCTTATGTTTGTATCCTTTGGGATAGCTTTGATTTGGAACTTGCAAGCGCCAAAGCCAAGGGACTCGTGTATTCACAAAACTATCGTATTCGATAATCCTTTGAAGTTTGAAGCTAGACTAGAGAGCAAAGATGCCTGGTTTTAGCAGACTTGGAAACTCATTTTGTATTGGTTGTAATAGGGATTCCCGATTGGAGGACTCGTGTCCGGTTCCTCCGATTGGAACTCCAACATATGAGCTCTATGTGAAGCATGGCGTAGGTCCTATCACATATAATGAAGTGTGGATTCGATACACCAGAAACAATGGTGTTTTAAAATGGCCCCAATACGGTAGCTTTGACACAGATTTTAGATAATCTAGAGGTGAAACTTTTCAAGAAGAAAGCCCGGCCGGCGATGTTTGACTCCTTTCGCCTATGGCGCAAAGAAGCCAAACAGAAAGAAATGAAATTAGCAAAGAGAAATAAACGAGGTATGTCAATGGTACAAGCTGCGGTTGCATTCAGGGATAACGAGGAAGAGCAAGACAATGAACAAACACTTAGAAGTAGGAAGCTAGCAGTAGATAAATGCTACCCAGTTCTGCCAAATAAAGGACAAGGATCAAAAGAGACAATTGAGAAGGATCCTTTAATGTCTCATCTACTGAGTTCACCACCTCCATATGCGCAAAGTGCTACAGCACCACAGCAACCTTTGGTTGTACAACCCCCTATTGTTGGACAACAAGTTCTAATACAATCACCAGCTCCTCTTCAGCTGGGTTCTACTCCTCCGGCGCAGCCCTCTCAGGGGCCGCCGCCTTTGCTACATACTTCATCTGCTTTTTCTACGACTTCGCCTACTGCTCCAACTGCTTATCCTAATACTCCTTCTGCTACTGCCTCGACTTCTAATTTACATCTGCCTGTCTTTCCTGGTGTGATCTGCCCTTCCGTCAGCTTCTCCCTCTGTTCGACAGAGAGTGGCAAACACTGTTACTGGTCTTTTCTCACCTTTCTTTGGGCCGCCTAATACGACCTCTAACACAGAACGAAGACAGTTGCGGAGTCGACTGCCTGACTACCAAGAGAGAGAAGTACTGAATGAGTTAGCACACAAATGGGTTACTGATACTGTAAGATATGACGTTCAGTCCGTCATGGAAGTCTTCCGTCAGTGGGAAGCATCTACGCAGAGATATATATTTGAACAAATGTGCGTATATCTCCGTGAAGATTTGAGGGGAAATGATCCAGAGCGCGACATGCCTGAATTATTCCGTGTGCGGTTCAAGTTCGCAGAAGCCATGATTGTGGGTGCTGATGTTGAACAAGCGATTGAGACGTTGTTGTCTTATAGGAGTAAAGGAAGCAATTCTAGATCACTTTCTGATCATGACATGCCAGGTAGGAAAAAGGCGCGACAGTATCCCATGAGAGAGGTTCCCCCAGTTTGGGGGGAAGGCGATGCAAATGCGAATCCAGCCATTCCCCCGCATTTTCAGCATGTATGGGTACATGTTCCTTGGAAGAGATCTGAGGTTTTAGCGCTAAAACAGACGTTGCCTGAGCCCCGTAAAAATCCCGCAGGGTATTATAAGGAGTTATCACAAACTGCCAGCTCCTGTATCATGAATCTAGCAGATGCAGACATGTTTGGAAATGTTGTTCCACAGCCTTTATGGGGAAAGATTCGTCATACAGATCATGATCAAGAATTAGGTGACACATGGGTTAATATTGCTGCTGTTGATGCTAGACAAGTTGGTGGCTCCAAGCCCGAGCCTTTAGTAGCAGAACTTCCTGGTAGAATTATTGCGTATATGAAGACTTTAATGCCCGAATTGCGTGTGAATTGGGACAAGTTGTCTGCGTGCAAACAGAAAAAAGATGAGAATGTGTCTGACTTTTTCACGCGGTTTGAAGAGACTTTCGTCGATCATAGTGGTCAGGATATGGCTACTGTAATGTAATGTAATGTAATGTATGTGTCTTGTAAAGCGCACTGCTGCCCTGAGGCGTCCTGGCGCTGTAGACCGCTGGGGAACCCGTCCTGGCTATCCCTGTGAGATGGTCCCTACTGGGTATCTCCAAGGTGAAACCAGGCATCCCCGGCGAATGTGGGGGGCCGTTGTAGAGATGAGGCAAGCTAATGCCCAGAGTTGCCGAGTGTGATCACTGGTTAGAGTAGGCACCGAAGCGAGAATTATCGAGTCTGCTAACCCTGGTCCACGACCCTGCCGCGTCGGGGATTGAACCCTGGTCCCGGGCCGTTCTCTGCTTCTGGGTCTGCCGCCTCTAACCAGTGAGCCACACCACTCCACTGAGGGTGGCCAAAGACTGTTTGTTGACAAATTTGTACATAATTTGCTTCCTGAACTGTGTAATAGAGTGCATGGGCTGTTTCCACGTCAGCGCAGATTTTAGCTACAGCCCAGTACTACGAAAATAGACGCAAAGATGAGCTAGAGAAGGCAGATAAAAAGACTAAAGAATTGAAAACTAAAGTCCTTCTGCAGCAAGCTTATCCACCCCGCAATAATAGTCAGCGCGACTATCAGCAACCCCAGCAGTATTCAAGAAACTCGCAAAGAAACAAGTCTTCTCAACAGCGTTTACCATATGGTCCAAATCAATGTGCGTACTGCAAGGAAGAGGGTCATTTCAAGAGTAGTTGTCCGGCTTTGTTACGACGTATGAATGGTGTCTCTGGTGCAAGAGGTCGAGGTGTTCAACAGGCCCCTAGAGGTAGGGGTCGTGGAAATTTCCCCCAGAATGCTCCTTTTCCGCCTCAGAATTCTATGAATAGCTTTGACCAACAGAATAACGCGTTTTCCAGGACAGCTCAGTACTATGCTGATGACTACTATGCAGAAAACGAGAATGAGGGTAATGATTGCTAGGACAGCCATGGACAAAGAGGGAGTTGTTTCAGTTCCAGTAGATCAGAATGGACCTTATGTCATCAGGTGTGTCAGAGCCTTTTCTGTTGGATACTGGTGCTACAAAGAGTTCTATTATGCACTCAAAACTTCCTGGCGCACCTTTGTCTGGCGAAATGAACGTTTCAGTAGGTTTTTCTGGCGCCCCGGTTAGGAACCCGATCTCTAGTCCTATGTCCCTTTCTGTTGGGCCATGTGAATTAGAAGCACAGCTCATTCTTACAACAGGTTGTGGTGAAAACTTGTTGGGATTGGATCTGTTAAAAAGATTATATGCAACTTTGTACTGTTCTCCTTCGGGAGTACAACTTACACTAGGTAAGAAAGTGGTTTCTCCAATGTATTTGTCAAGGGAAAAACTTCCAACAGAATTGTCTTCTCTTCCAGATATAGTTTGGGCTACTGGTTCTAATGATGTGGGTCTTTTGGAAATAGCGCCATATGTTATAACATTGAAAGCCAATGTTAGAATGCCACGTATTCCCCAATACAAGATCTCTAGCGAAGGTGAAAAGGCGGCGTTAGCAATCATTTATGATCTGATTGAGAAAGATGTAATTGAAGAGACAACAGGGAACATCTGTAACAGTCCTGTTCTGCCGGTTTTAAAGCGTACTGATCCTTCCCAACCGCCTGTCTATAGGTTCGTGATTGATCTTAGAGAGGTGAATAAGATTGTTGTGCCACAGTTTCCAGTTGTTCCCGATATCACTGCCTTATTGACTATGATTCCAGCTTCAGCCACTTGGTTCACAGTGATTGACTTGAAGAATGCTTTCTTCAGCAGCCCTATTGCCGGGAAAGCAGGGATATTTTTGGCTTCAATTTAGGAGGCCGAAGTTTCCGCTTCAAAACGCGCTCCTCAGGGCTACTGTGAAAGTCCATCGATATTCAGTCAGGCTCTTAAATCTCAGCTTGACACGATTATCCTACCTGACGGCGCAACCCTTATTCAGTACGTCGATGATTTGCTAGTCACTGCAGATACTGAGGAGATCTGCAAACAAGCCACTTTGTCATTGTTTCGACATTTATGTGATTTGCGCCACAAAGTCTCTCTTTCAAAGTTGCAATATTGTCGACAAGAAGTGACCTACTTAGGTCACATCTTATCGAAGGAGGGAAGGAAACTGGCCCCAGAAAGAATACAGGCAGTTGCAAAATTGAGTATCCCAAGGACACAGAGAGAAGTGCGTGCTTTCTTGGGCATTACATCATATTGCAGACAATGGATACCGAATTTCTCCTTGTTGGCCAAACCTTTGGTGGCATTAACTTACAAGGATACATCAAAACCCATTCCGTGGTCTGAAGAGTGTCAGAGAAGTTATCACGAATTACATGATGCATTGTGTTCGGCTCCTGTGTTGGGTACCCCCGACTACAGTAAGCCTTTTACATTATATGTCCATGAGAAAGAAGGTTGTGCATTATCAGTCCTGACACAATCTTTTGGGGGCAAACAGCGTCCATGGGCGTACTTTTCAGCAACTCTAGATCCGGTAGCTAAGGCATTGCCAAGTTGCTTGAGAGCCACTGCGGCAGCAGCTGTCTGTATTCGACAGTCTGCTGGGATAGTAATGAATAATGTACTGATTTTCATGGTCCCACATGCAGTAGACATTTTGTTAAACAGAACAAAGACACAGCACTTAATTAGTGCTCGATTGTCAAGTTATGAGCTGACACTATTAGCAAGTCATGTACACATAAAGAGGTGTGATACACTAAACCCAGCCACGTTATTGCCCATTCCGGTAGAGACAGATGAGGTCGAACAACATGACTGCTGTTTTAAGACAGAAGAGACAAAAGGGAGAGTAGATTTACAGGATACTCCTCTTCCTGAATGTAATGATGCTTTATGGGTTGATGGTTCATGTTTCAAGTTGCCAAATGGTGATACGACTGCAGCATATGCTGTGACAACTTTGCATACGATTGTTGAAGCTGCACGTATCCCACACAACTCTGCACAAGCAGCAGAATTGATTGCACTTACAAGAGCATGTGTGTTGGCGAAAGGAAAGCGAGTGAATGTGTACACGGACAGCCAATACGCCTTTGGCGTGGCTCACAGTTTGACGATTGTGGCGTGAACGTGGGTTCCTGACGTCGCATGGTACCAAGATCCAACATGGTCAGTTAGTAAATGAGCTTCTCGAGTCACTGACCTTGCCATCACAAGTTGCGATTGTGAAATGCAGTGCACACAAAAAGGTGACGGATGATGTTGGTCGTGGGAATGTGTTTGCGGATGAAGTTGCGAAAGAAACTGCTAGGAATGTAATGAGTCGAATGTATGTTGTAGGCCCCGCGAGATGGATTGGTGATGTGAGTATGTGTGAAGATACGATTGAGAGTGTGAAGTCCATCCAAGCTGAAGCCACCGAGAAAGAGTTGAATGAATGGAGAGAAAGAAAGGGTAGATTGGACGCGAAGGGTTGTTGGATTGAATTGTCAGAGCATCAGAGATGGTTGCTACCCGATGCGTATGTGCTTGCAGTGGTGACAATGGCTCATGGAATGGCTCACATCAGTGTGAAAGGGATCTGTAAGTTGTTGGCTCCAGTATGGCAGAATAGTGGAATCCCTAAATGTGCAGAGAATGTGGTCAAGAACTGTATGGTGTGTCTGAAGTACAATCCTGGTAGGGGAACCCCAACTCCAGCTGGTCATTTTGCACCTCCAATGTATCCGTTCGAGGTTTTGCAGCTAGATTTCATCCACATGGAAAGGTGCAACAATCTGAAATACGTACTCATTGTTTGTGCCTTTTCCAGGTGGATGGAGGCGTATCCGCTTAAGGACAATACTGCCTTCTCCACAGCTAAAGCCCTTGTCAAAGAGTTCTTCCCTAGGTTTGGAATGCCTAGAATGGTCTGGAGTGATAATGGGAGTGAATTCGTGGGACGAGTGATGAAGAGAGTGTGTGAGGGGCTAGGCATACAACAGAAGTTCCACGCTTCAAATCACCCCCAATCAGCTGGACTAGTAGAGTGCTATAATGGCACATTAAAATTGAAACTGGCCAAGATCCAAGCAAGTACAGGTCTTAAATGGCCCGACGCCCTAACTTTGGCGCTCCTATCAACAAGAATGGCTGTTCACTCTAGAATGGGACTTAGTCCACATGAAATTGTGTTCGGCCGCCCAGCCAACATATGGGGAGTGCCGAGGCCCACTAGGTTCAGTGAAATAGAGCATCCTGTACTGCTTGACTATCTGTATGAATGGACGGCTAAATTGAGTGTTTTACACCAACAGGTCCACGACAGTCTACCCCAGGCCTCTGAAGCTCCAGGACATCCTATCGACCCTGGATCCTACGTGCTGGTCAAGAACTTCCAGCGGACAAAGAATGATGAGCCCCGCTGGACCGGTCCCTACCTAGTTCTCCTATCCACGAGATCGTCAGTTCGAGTGGAAGGAAAGAAAAACTGGATCCACGGGACCCATTGCAAGAGGGTCCCGTTACCTCTGCCTTATGACCGGTGGGTCCAGGAGGGAATTGCTGACTCTGAGGCTGAGACTGTGCCTCGCTTCTTACCCTTTAGTAATGCATGTTTGAAAGGAACTACTTCTGAAAAGGAAAGCGATAACATTTTACAAGAAGCTGTGCCTCCGTCAATGCGATTGAACACTGCTGAGCCTGAACTCTTGTTTCTAGACCACACAGCACCTGGTCGAAATCGAAATTTGAGGCCAAGACCTATGACTATGGACAAATAAAAATTTTCTTTTTGATTGTAAAGCTCTCTCATCCAAGAAACTTGCTCATTTTTGATTTTCGAACCGCCATCCAGTTCTGCTGCTAGGGTCACGGTTGCCACAGTCTTTGGAGTGCAGCTGGAGACGGTTAGGTCGACAGTTCTGTTGGTTCAAGGGAGTTACCCTGGATTGACAGAAGCACTCCTTAGCAGAAACAATCTCCCACCGCGGGCAGCAACTTAAGAGTATGGAGTTAACCAAGATAGAGAGACCTGCCAGATCTACGAACTTTGAAACGAGAATATGCACTGTGATGGCAAAAACACTATTTTTAATAATATGCATTTTCATGTTGTGTAGTATAATGATGTTTTTAATTGGCTATGCTTTACACACCTTTCGAGTTTCATTTGCACCCACTACACAACCCATACCTCCTCCTACTGTTTCCTCGCACTCTTTTCACCCTACACGAGTGCCAGAAGATTAGAATTCATAAATAACTCATTCGTTCAGCTCCTACACCAACACCAGTTTGTAATGAACACGACGAATTGCTGGGTGTGTGGACACGACAGATAAGGGTATCCCATATTTTGTCCTGCCATTTAGCTACTATAGTTCTCTGTGGGCATTTCAAACAATGTTCCTATTCGCCATCGAACCATATTCCCCACGTTCCACAGGAAGCAACTCTAGCAACAGGGTAATAGTGGCGGGAATCAGGAATATGAGCAGAGATATCGACACGTATAGAACGATTCCCAGAGATGAACTGGAGGCTTACAGTAGATGGAATATAACAAAGTATGGAATTTCCTTGAGTGAAAGCCAGCAAGCAAAGAAGTCCTCCCCAATCTGGATAGTACCCCATCAGGGTCACCTATGTCTGCAGGGAAATGGCAAAAACCCCAGAGCTCAGTTAGTGAAGAGTGTCTGTACCGAAACTTACGTTTTCCCGTCCCAGACCTCCCCTTCATTCTTAGCGGCTAAGGGTGCCATGATAGAGCATATACATGGCTGCCCCCTGACTTTTCGGGCACATGTTTCATCTTGTTCCTGTTGCCACCCACCTACACGGCAGATTACCATAGGACAAGGACAGAAAGGAGTGTTGTGAGTAAAGACGACACTGCGGAACAGGAGTTTGGGGATTTCGCAAAAGGTTTTCTGCCGTTTTGGGGGCCTATGGTGAACAGCAGGAACATTCGCCAATTGACGAGGGTAGTTGAATCCGCCGTGATTGAAACGGCTGGTGCCCTTAGTAACTTGACTGCCGAGCTCCAGTCTGACCGCCTTATGACTCTCCAGAACAGGGTTGCCCTAGATGTCATACTTGCAGACCGTGGTGGGGTATGTAAAGTGATCCAATCCAGTTGCTGCATTTTCATCCCCAATAACGCTCCGACAGTATACCAGGCCATCTCCAAACTGCATACAATCTCTGAATCCATCCACGTGGATAAAGGGGACTGGTCCTTAATGGGGTGGCTCTGGGAACTGATATCTGCCTGGGGATGGAAGATTCTGATAGTCATTGGAATGGTCTTAGCCATTCTGTTCATGTTCTACCTGTGTGTGCAGTGCGCTCCTGCAATATGTGGCCTCTGTGCTACATCATGGGTAAGGAAGCCTGTGCCAAGAGACAAAATAAGTAACAGGATGATGCTACAACAGCATCTCAATGACTTGCCTACATAAGGGCAAAAGGAGGGTCTGTGGTACTGAAAATTCTGGACCCTGCTATTGTGTGGTACCGAACCCTACACTCGTGTCAGAAATATAGTCGTATCATGATGATTTTGATATCAGCAGACCGGTAATGATTGAGATATTATACCTATGCATTTGCGTCATGTTTGAGTGACGAAATCACCCCGAAATCGTAGTTTTCGTCTTGAACCCTCGGGTTCCATCTTGTGCTTGGCCTTTCATAGTCAAAATGACCAAGGCCGAATTCGATCTGAAAGGACACGTACACCTTTGCTGACTCCTCTGTGACCTGGGCGAGCTGACTCCACTTCCTCAAGCCAAACCTGTTCGGGCAGTCCTCATACCAACGGCCGAGCGAGATTAGCATCAGCACAATATGTCAAACCGTTCATTGCATACAAGCCATGTTTTATATCACACACCTGTCCCTGTTTCTTCTTTATGGTCTGTTTTACAAGGAGGAGGTGCCCGATTTTATTGGGGGTCCGTCGATATCTGATGAAAGTTCTGGGCCTTGCTGGGTAATCTATCACGAACTGGACAAACTGAAATGTAGGGATTGTCATCATGACTCTGCTTTCTCTTTGTGGTAGAAATATTTATATGACCAACTGTAAACCGAGGACTTCTTGCCTGAAGTGCATTATTTTGTATAAAAAGAAGAGGCTGGTTCTGTAAAAACGAGCAGTCTCCTGAGAACATACATGCGCTATATGCTGTTGTACTTCTAGGATACCTGTTACTGGTTGCAGCCAATAAACTCGATCCATGACATCACCTAGAAGACTGTTTCTGTGGTCCAAAAGAGGAAGGACTCAAGAGGTCTTTGAGTGTTCCCCCTGGCACCGCTGGGTCCATAGAAACCCGGTACCTCACGTTTTCAATGCATGGTAATGTGAAGACATTCTCGCATTTTCTTGGCAAATTAAGGACGTGTAATGAATAAGTCATCTTAGATAAAGGACCTCCTTAACTCTCTCTACACTCCTCTCGCTCTCTGCACTCCCCTCTCTACACTCCTCTCGCTCTCTACACTCCTCACCCTCACTCCATCCATCGCCCTCTATATATATCGCACTCACTATCGTATCACCACAGCATCACTCAGGGGCCCCACAGCGTCATTCAGGGGCACCACAACGTCACACAGGGGCACCACAACGTCACACAGGGGCACCACAACGTCACTCAGGGGCACCACAACGTCACTCAGGGGCACCACAACGTCACTCAGGGGCACCACAACGTCACTCAGGGGCACCACAACATCACTCAGGGGCACCACAACATCACTCAGGGGCACCACAACATCACTCAGGGGCACCACAACATCACTATGCGCTACCACAGCATCACTTGTCACTACCACAGCATCACTCGTCACTACCACAGCATCACTCGTCGCCACCACATCACTCAGCGCCACCACAGCATTAATCTGTGCAACCATTCAACAACTGGTTCAAATATGTTCTCTCAATGTTTCAAACTTTATTACAAATGTCACAAAAAGATGTTAATATTTCACTTTTATTCTTGGATTTTCGTCACAATAAAATACACTGAACAAAAACTTCAAAAAAGTTATTTACAAAAGTTTAAGCAATTGCCATTTTAAATTACAATAACTTATTTAAGTATTAATTATTTAAAAAAATAAAAGCCATTGCTATTTGTAATATCAATACATCTAAGTCACGTAAATACAACACATATTGCATTACAAATTCTATAGGTGTCACATTTGCATAAGTTAAAACTATTGGAATTGTAAATGACAAATCTATTGATTTTGCTATTTTCGAAAACACAAATCCAAAATGTCATTTACAATACCAATAGCTCAAACTTTCCTAATGCGAGACCTATTGCATTGCAAATGCTTGTTGTTTTTGAGTCTGATTTTCAAGACTTCTAATTTTTTCGAGGTCGATGACTTGCCTCCTTCGAAGTCTTCCACGACCAAAAGGAATATGCTACTTACCAGTATGCATCTGTTCTTGGCATGAAGGGCTGCTGACATTCATATCTGTGCATAGATCGCTGCCTAGTGTTGGGTCCGGATGATTGCACATTGTTGTCCTGGAAGAGTCTTCGAAGTATCACGAGATAGGTGGCTCCTCCCCTGGACTACAGTGCGCATGGGCATCCTCTCCATCCCCAGATTGTTTTTCGCCATTGTGGCAGAGATGGAGCGTAATACTGAAAGTGATGACCATGCCTGAAAATGCTTCTGAGAGCTGCAGCTGCGACAGGCATCGGGGAGAGGGCGGGCGATATGAATGCCAGCAGCCCTTCATGCCAAGAACAGATGCATACTGGTAAGTAGCATATTCCATTCGAGGCATGAGGGCTGCTGAATTCATATCTGTGCATAGAATAAATAGTAGTTTCCTCCTTACTTGCGGGTGCCCGTGCCAGCTGCAGCAGTCTGAAAGAGAGTCCTGAGAACAGCCTGACCTACAGCAGCTTGCTGTTTGGAGTGTACATCTACGCAGTAGTGTTTGGTGAATGTATGTATAGTGGTCCATGTGGCTGCTCTACATATGTCCTCTAGAGGAATATTACCCAGGAAAGCCATGGAGGCCCCCCAATTTGCGTGTGGAATGCGCTCTAGGGGGAACTGTTATTGTGCGTTTAGCTTTCTGATAACATATCTGGATACATTTAACAATCCACCTGGCTATCCCTGATTTGGAGACAGGGTTGCCTTTATGTTGTGGAGAGAATGCAACGAATAGCTGTTTAGTTTTTCGAAAGTCTTTCGTCCTGTCGATGTAATACAGGAGAGCTCTTTTGACATCTAAGGTGTGCAGTGCTCTGTCTGCCACCGAATCTGGGTTAGGAAAGAAAACGGGCAGTTCAATATTTTGGTTGATGTGGAACTGCGAAACCACTTTTGGCATGAATTTAGGGTTGGTGCGAAGCACCACTCTATTTGCATGGATTTGCAGGTAGGGTTCCTGAATTGTGAGGGCTTGCAACTCACTGACCCTCCGCAGGGATGTAATAGCTATGAGGAAGGCCACCTTCCAGGTGAGGAACTGTATGTCACAGGAATGGAGTGGCTCAAAGGGTGGCCCCATGAGTCTGGTGAGAACGATATTTAAGTTCCAGACTGGTGAAGGGGGGTGTCTGGGAGGATCACTCTTTTAAGGCCTTCCAAGAGGGCTTTAATGGCAGGTACCCTAAAAACGGAAAGGTGGTGCCTGTTTTGAAGGTAAGCGGCTATAGCCGCGAGATGGATCCTGATAGAACTGTACGCTAGGTTGCAGTGGTACAGATGCAACAAGTAACATATGATGTTTTGCGTAGATGCGTCCAACGGGTTAATGTTATTGTTGGAGCAGTAAATAACAAACCGCTTCCATTTGGCCGCATAGCAGGCCATGGTAGTTGGTCGCCTCGCCTCCTTGATGATGTCCATACACTCAGGAGGCAAGTTCAGGTATCCAAACTCTATGACCTCAGGAGCCAAATCGCAAGGTTCAGCTGTTGTGGATCTGGGTGCTGAATGTCGCCATGGCTCTGCGTGAGGAGGCTGGGGGTGAGGTGCAGTCGCTGGTGAGGCACCACTGAAAGTTCCAGGAACGTGGTGTACCAAGCCTGCCGTGCCCACGTTGGAGCAACCAGGACGAGTGTCATGGAGTGCTGTCGCAGTTTGCGCGCCACTAGAGGTATGAGGGGGGCTGGCGGAAAAGCGTACGCAAATCTGCCTGACCAGTTCATCCATATCGCATTGCCCTGAGACTGCGGGTGTGGGAACCTGGCGGCGAAGTTTGGGCATTTTGCGTTCTCGCTTGTGGCGAACAGGTCGATGTCCGGATGACCCCACTGCTGGAAGTACGGACGGAGAACCGACGGGTGGATCTCCCACTCGTGCATCTGATGACTGCGCCTGCTGAGCAGGTCCGCCATCTGGTTGTTGACACCCGGGAGATGCTCCGCCAAGAGGAAGATGTTCCTCTGAATGGCCCACTTCCACATGCTCTGGGCTAGGTGAGACAGCTGCGGGGAGTGCGTGCCTCCCTGCTTCTGGATGTAATACATGGCGGTCATGTTGTCCTGCCTTCAGTGCCATGAAGATCGCCATTAGTTCCAACACATTGATATGCATCCTCTGCTGTTGCGCAGTCCATAGTCCCTGCACCGTGTAGTAGAGGACATGTGCCCCCCAACCCTGGAGAGATGCGTCCGTCGTCAGTACTATCTGTGGTACAGGCTCCTGGAACGGTCGTCCCCTGCAAAGGTTTCGTGGGTTCCACCAATGCAGAGAGTTGTAAGCACGACCGGTCACCAACACTAGGTCCTTTAGATGGCCATGAGCCTGGTTCCACTGACGGGCTAAGCATTCCTGGAGGGGTCGCATGTGCAGCCTCGCGTGCGGGACTATGAATATGCAGGATGCCATCATGCCGATCAGTTGCATGAAAACCTGTGCCGGGAGGGAGTGCTGAGGTTGAAACCCCTGGATGAGCGCTTGCATGCTGTTGACCCTGGCTGCGGCCGGCTGCGCCGTGGCCGACTGGGTGTTTATTGACGCCCCCAGGTACTGCTGGACCTGGGCCGGCTGCAGGTGAGACTTTGCGTAGTTGAGAGAGAACCCTAGACTGTGAAGGAGGTGAATGGTCCGCGACATGTCGTGGCCGCACTGTACGGCAGACCTTGCCTGGACGAGCCAGTCGTCCAGGTAGGGATACACGTGAACACCTTCCCTGCGCAAGTGCGCTGCCACAGTCGCTAAGCACTTGGTGAAAACCCTGGGAACGGTAGTGACCCCGAATGGCAGGACTTTGAACTGGTAATGCTGACTGTGAACCTGAGATACTGTTTGTGGCTTGGGTGAATGGGAATGTGGAAATACGCATCCTTGAGGTCCAGGGTGGCTAGGAAGTCGCCCTGACGAAGCAGCGGCAGGACTTGTTGTAAAGTTAGCATGTGAAAGTGCTCCGAGAGGATGTATTGGTTGAGGGGGTCTGAGGTCTAGAATGGGCCTTAGGGACCAGTCCTTTTTTGGAATCAAGAAGTACAGGGAGTACACCCCTGCACCCCTTTTTTCGGCAGGCACCAGTTCTATGGCCCCTTTTTGCAGCATGGAGAGAATTTCTTGCTGCAATAAGTGCGAGTGCTCTGCGGACATAGGACGGCTTCTTGGGGGTATGTGGGGGGGGGGGGGGGGGGGGGGGGGGTGGAGGTTAATTCTAGACAATAGCCGTAACGGATAAGTTGTCTCACCCACCTGTCTGTTGTGATGTTTTCCCAGAGTGGCAGGAACTGCTGGAGTCTCCCCCCGACAGGTGTTAGATGGTCGGGGGGCAGTGACAAGGAGTCACTGTTTGTTGGGAGTGGAGGACCTGGCGTTGTTATTGCCGCGGCCTCTCCCTTTGGCGCTATTCCCACGGTAACCACCTCTGGTGTTTTTAGTGTATGCAGATTGCGTGTTGCCTTTAGTATACTGGGAGTGCTGTAGAGCCTGCCTTCTCGTTGCTCCCCTGTTATCGGAGCGACGAAAGGAACCGCTCCGAAACTGCTGTGACTGGAGAGCCCCCATGGACTTTGCCGTCTCGGTGTCTTTTTTCATTTTCTCGAGTGTGGTGTCCACATCGGGTCCAAAGAGGAAGTCCGGATTAACCGGCTGATTAAGAAGAGTAGTTTGGATCTCGGGCTTAAACCCAGAGATGCGCAGCCATGTGTGGCGTCGCAGCATCACGCTAGTGTTGATTGCTCTCGCTGCAGTGTCCGCCGCGTCCAGTGCGCACTTGATGGACGCATTGGAGATCAGTTTACCCTCTTGTATAACCATTTCCGAAGCCTCTCTGTACATATCAGGCATGTGCTGCATCAATTGCTCCAGGGTGTCATAGTGCGCCCTGTCGTACCTAGCCAACAGGGCCTGTATATTGGCTATGCTCCAAGTGTTAGCGGCCTGCGCCGCTTCCCGCTTCCCCGATGCCTCAAAGATTTTGGACTCTTTGTCCGGAAGGGGAGTGTCTCCCGTTGACTGAGAGTTAGCCCTTTTGTGTGCGTTAGCCACCACAAGGGAGTCCAAGGGGAGCTGTCCTTTGATGTAGGTGGGGTCCACTGGAGCAGGCCTGTATTTCTTGTCGATCCGTGGATTGATAACCCTGGCTTTTGTGGGCTCTTTGAAAACGGCTGTGGCATGTTTGAGGACCCCCTTAAGCATGGGCAGAGTTTCGGTGGAGCGTTCAGAAGTGGAGAAGGTGTCGAATAAGAAGTCCTCATCCACTGGCTCAGCATGCATTTCGACGTGATGATTGAGTGCAGCGCGCTCTATCAATGCATTGAACGCTGCGTGTCCTCAGTCGGAGATTGTTTGACATTATAGGACTGAGAGTCCGGGGTGACCTGGGGGTCATCAGGGTCATCGCCTTGATCCGCTGCCCCTGACCACTGGTTGGAGACATCTTGATCAGTGTCTGTATTGTAAGTGAAGCCCATTTGGCTGTAGTCTGCAGTTAAGTCCTCCTCACTTTGTGTAGGAGAATGAACAGCATGGTGTGAGTAGTCCTGAAGATGTTCAACAAGAACCGGAGGGGTGGAGGAGACCATCTTCTTTTTCAGGGGAATTTTATAACACTCCATAGGGTGTTCAGGCGTGATCTTCCGCTTGTGGACGGTAAGCCTGCCCGACTCCGAGTCAATGAACAGTTTAGTTTGGTTGTCGTAAGAAGGTTCATGATAGACGGCCTGTGCATGTGAGGACACCTTCCCCACCTTAGAAGCCTCCTGAGACTTTAGACGTGCAGTGGGTGGAAGGCCAAACTTAAGTGGCGATCCAGCCTGCTTGGAAGCGGAAGTGTCGGCTTCGTGCTTTTTCGACGCCTGTGTAGGCCGCTCGCTTGAGCGCATCGAACTCCGTGCGCCCCCGACTTTCGGCGTCGACGATAGTTTTGGGGCGACCTTTGCCGCGGCTTCGACCCTTTTCGCCAGCCCATGCTTCAGTCCCGAGAGGGGTGGCTGCAGGCCTTTCCTGATAGGAAGTCCCTTGCCCTTCTCGCCATGTTTGGTGGTGGACGCGGGCACTGGCGCCGAGGCCTCCGAGGCGACGGGCTTGGTGTTAGGGCCCTGCTTCGGAATCCCGACGCCGAACCGACCACCATCTTGAGCAGTTTCAGTTTCGATTTCTCCTTCGACTGTTTCGGTTGCACGGAATCGACCGATGGCTCCTTTGAAAGGGTCTTAGCCTGGCTATGTCGCGGGGCTGTAGACCGAAAGGATGGATCTTGGCTAAGGCCTTTCGGCGATGCCTCGACCGGAGCCGGAGCGGGCTGAATGTCAATGATAGGCCCCGGAGCAGTGGGCGGACTCGGTTCACCACCGGAGTCGTCATCAACGGCCGCAAGGGCCTGCTAGTCGTCCCCTACCTCGACGACATCCTGGTCGTGGCCGAACTCCTCGTCTGGCTCGTCCATTTCGAAAGTTGAGTCATGTTCCGACACCGGTTCCGACGTTTCTTCGGGAACGTCATCTTCCGCCTCTTCCTCATCCTGGAAGAGTTCCTCGTCCCCGGCATCGAAGATGTTCGCAGGTGCCGGAGCCGACTGTTGGGCCGACTGCCTCGCAGCGCGCCGAAGTTTTCTTAGATCGGAACTTTGAGCAGGCGAAACATTTTGACTCGTCGTGGTCAGGGGACAAGCAGGTGTTGCACACTGGGTGCAAATCTAAGTTCGAATATTTGGAATTACACACAGGACACCGCTTAAACGGGGTCCGTTCCATCGTCGATGTAGTCTGGGCCTGAGTCGTCGAGAGTCTTTATTCGACGCCGATCGAAGAACCGAAAGGGCCAGGCACCGAACGAAACAATACCGACGCTAAGAAAGGCCTTTTGGCCTTAGGAACAGAAGAGTACAAGTTAATTAACTGGAGTAAGAGATTAGACATCCGAACCCAATGGCGGAAAAAAACAATCTGGGGATGGAGAGGATGCCCATGCGCACTGTAGTCCAGGGGAGGAGCCACCTATCTCGTGATACTTCGAAGACTCTTCCAGGACAACAATGTGCAATCATCCGGACCCAACACTAGGCGGCGATCTATGCACAGATATGAATTTAGCAGCCCTCATGCCTCGAACCATATGTTTCCTCGTCGCCTTCTGGACCTTGTCTTCCTCCTCAATGGAGAGGCCCAGGTTTCGGGGCGGTGGTCCTTGGCCCTGCATGTTGCAATGGGCTCGTCGCTGCCTTTCTCTTACCTTCAACGACTTCGGATTGAAGACTGAGCAGGCATTAGTCGTCGCTTTGATGGTCCAGAGGCAGGCACAGGTTACAGACCAGGTGCTGATCCTTAAGCGTACTTGTGGTGGCAGCTCTTACAAAACTTGATTGGTGTTTTGTCCATTACCACAACCAGGGAGCCCCATGCATACGCCTTATCTGGTCGTCCGCGAAGTTCTAGATTTCTTCTTTTTGTCGACCTGCGATCGTCGTAGATTTAAAGATAAAAATCGAAGACACAGGTCTTTTTTTACGACAATTTTTCTGTTTTTCCACGATTCTCCTCTACAATCTCAGGAGCTTCTCCGTATCGATCTAGACCCAACGGCAGAAAAAAGAATCTGAAGATGGCTACCAAAGATGGGGCTTCCAGAGGAAGTCCGTCGACGTCACAGAAAACCAAATTGTACTTAGTCGTCGACTCCCACAAAAAACAAAAAATAATAAATAATACAATTCCGGACCCAACCAATAGATGGCAGAATAATGCACAGCATAGTGAATCAAGAAAAGATTCACGCTGCAAAACTGGAACAAACATCTACACCCCCCCACAAACCTCAGAGGGGCACCTAGAGACTCTCAGGGTGCCAGGGAGAGCCCACCTTTTAAGTCCATTCCATGTTCCAGTTGCCACTGGTAAGCAACGAATTATAGGGAAAATGCAATATGCTTTTTTTGCGTCCCTGTAGCTATACAGGTTGTCAACCAACTGACCCCTGGGTGTCCACTTCTTTGCCCTGGGTACAAGGGGAAGCAGGTCCAGTCCTTAAGAGCTTTTCACAGGAAGAAGATCCAGCCTTCTGTTCTTTTGCAGGTCAAGTGTTCTGAGGAAGGATGGGTGAGGATCTAGCTTTGCAAGACTCTAGGGCACTCCACCAATGGGTTATACGTTTCCAGAGGCAATCCTACCCACTTTTTCAGCAGTTACTGTTTGCCTGACTACAAACAATCCCACAGTACCTCATCCTCAAAATCCAAGATGAGGAAACCTTTCTCCCTTGTGCAGAGCCTGTGTGCCCACCCAGAGGTGTGGCCAGGCTAATGAGCAGTCCCCTCATCTGTAGTCACTCAAATCTGGTCCTGAGGGTCGTTTTCCTCTCACTGGATTTGGTACCAAACAGACTATAGTAATGAAAGCTGGGGCATTCCAAGGGTCACCTAACATTCTTGTGACATGGCAGGCTTAAGTTCCTGGGTCCACCTCAATTTCCAGGCTTCTAAAACACCTCCCCAGTCCATTGTCACTGCTCTGGTAGCAGTTTTCACACCACTTTCACA
The DNA here is from genome assembly GCF_964263255.1 of Lissotriton vulgaris. Classification (NCBI taxonomy): domain Eukaryota; kingdom Metazoa; phylum Chordata; class Amphibia; order Caudata; family Salamandridae; genus Lissotriton; species Lissotriton vulgaris. The sequence goes on from NC_141691.1 coordinate 1,754,647,957, forward strand.
CTAAATCCGGTCAAGGACAGACTTAGGAGTTGATGCAAATTAGCTTCCAATAGCTTCAGGCAGGGCAAAGATAAAGTTTTCAAAGTTACATTTGCTATATATGTAATAAAAATCCAGCTTTACCATTAGATTGGATGTTTTTAAATAGAAGTTTGTAGTTGGCACAGTTGATAAATTATAGTATATAATCAATACTAACTTTTCTAAGTGCCAGTAACAACCTGACCAGGGACAATATTGTTCTGGGCCTCGTCACTGGGGGAGAATGCCATTACTAATATCACATTACACTCTTAAATGTTATATACCATATCTAGCAGGCAGCAAGGTGTGCTTAGGGATAACATGTCATCGTTTAAATCAGGTTTTCCTACCGTTCAGGGGTGATTTTGAAGTACGAGTTACTTACCTTCGGTAAAGATGCATCTGGTAGAGACGCTGTCTAGCCGCAGATTCCTTAACTTAGAATATCCCCAGGCGTCAGACTGGATCCGGAATTTTTTTTACAGCAGCACCTGTGCGCGCCGGGGGATGGCACCACACGACCCCGCCCTGACGTCGTCCACATATGTGACGTCAGCGAGGTCATATAAGACCCTCCCGCCATGCTGACGTCCGTTTTCTTCGGAGAAACTTTTCCGCGTCACAACGCTGAGCCAACAATAAAAAACTGTTGAAGTATGGCTAGGGATGAAAAATCCGTGAATGAAGGAGGATGGTGGAAGACACCTTCGAAAAAGACCGAATGAGACACTGCCAACATATAAGTGAAAAAGCTGTGAGAAAGAGCCCCGCAAGCAAAGCGAAGACCCTTCCCCGAGTGCAACAAGGGAAGAACATCTCAACAGACAGAAATAGACTGATATTGCCATGTAGAACTGTGCTGGCCAGTAAGAACAGAGCACAGAAAGAACAGTCCACTGTAGGAAGGTATGAAAAGACTGGCCCTTTACCTATAGTAAGAGGTTGGAATCAGAGCATAACTGACCCCCAAAGAGGACGACCAGGACCCCAAGTTAATAAAGAAGGCAGAAGGTAACTGTAGAGGAAGACAAATCTCCTAGTGAATCAAAAGGCACCATATTACAGGAAAGAAGCCCGTCGGAAGAAGGTAACTGTATATGGAAACTGTCAGAGGGGTGCATCAATCTGAACTCCCTTGAGAGATAACCCAATAGCATCTGAAGAGGCCAGTGGAGAACACCACTTGGCAAGGTCCTCGCAGGACGGGGCGGCTGAGTGGGTTTCAAGGAATCTGCGGCTAGACACGTCTCTACCAGATACATCGTTACCAAAGGTAAGTAACTCGTACATCTGATAGAGACATCTAGCCACAGATTCCTTAACTTAGAATAGATACCACAGTCATACCCCAAAGGGAAGATGGGTCTGCGACAGAACAGAAAGCGCCAAGCATCTGATCCGGCAACAGAGTGAAGGATAATGGGGGAGGCTGTGGCGGAACAGCCAGACAGCAACCCAAGCAGCTCGGCAGAGCAAACAATAACAGGATGGCAGGCATTCTTAAAACTAGAAACAATCAGTGTGAAAGGGGGGACCCCTCACAAAGGCGTGCGCTCTTTCAACTTGAAACTATTGAGTTTCTTCACATTTGTACCTTTCTGTTCAGAACAAATTAATCCGCAAGACTTGTTCAATAGTGCAACAATTTTTATTGCACATCAATATTCTCTTCTTATTGTGCTTCATAAGATTTCATCTTCAACATTTATAAAGTTTACATTATTCCATTACCCAATGCATTTCGGGTCAGATGGAGTGACCCTTCTTCAGGGGTCTGCAAAATGAAATAATACAGGACCATAGCAGTCAATATCATAAACCAATATACTGATATATACAAGCTGTCAGGTGTGAATGTGCAAAACAGGTGCTGGTAAAAGTATAAGCTTAATGAAGTGTCCATGATGTTCGACATACAGGGTGACAAAGCGAGTTACCGGAGAGATATGCGATTATCGGAGTGCTGGGGAAAATTTTAAATACATGCTGGCAAGAGCGGAACTGCAACGACAAAGAAAAAAGTGCTCCGCATGCTCTTAAGGATACAAAATAATAGAAAAAGCGGCTAAATAAGGAGTCTGGAAAAAACGAAGGTTCAGAAAATTGACAAACTTACGAGGAATGGCTTTCGCAGCGTTTCGCTCTCGAATCAGGAGGCGATCAAAGACGAGATGCTGACTGGGCGGTCTACCGTCACGGGTGATTATGCCGGAATGCCGATCACGTGATGTGAGTAAAAGGGCTTTATACGGAAGCACACGCTCCTCAGTGATGTTCGTGAGCGAAGGGAAGCACAATAAGAAGAGAATATTGATGTGCAATAAAAATTGATGCACTATTGAACAAAACTCACGGATGAATTTGTTCTGAACAGAAAGGTACAAATGTGAAGAAACTAAATAGTTTCAAGTTGAAAGAGCGCACGCCTTTGTGAGAGGGGTCCCCCCTTCCACACTGTTTCTAGTACTTTTAAGGCACGGATAGGCACCGTGTGTCAGACGTAGCGCCAACACGAGAGAGATGAATTGAAGATTTGTGAATACTCTAGTGCAAAGGGATTACAATCTCATCTGATTCAGACATTCATAAAACGCCAGAATGGCGCTACACCATACACCTGTATAAAAAAGACCGGTAGAACAGCATGAGCCATGCATCAAAACAAAGAAAGAGGACCACTCTCTGCCTAATGGCACACTATAAGTACACCGACCCAAGGTCGAAAAGAACCTGAAGAGATGCAACCAGAGCCTAACAGACTAGACTATAGTAGGAAGGCTGAATGAAAGAGCTGGTGCCAAGACCCCAAGGTAAGACCTAGAAAGTGAGCAATACGTTGAGAATAGCAGGCGGGTCAAGAGACACGCCAAGTGCACACCCAATCCCAGAAAAGGAAAAAAACAGGGGCGGACAGCAGCAATTTAAAACCTGCTGAAGCAGGGCTTCCATAGAAACATGCAGCAGGTTAACGGCCATAGAGACCTCAAAGTGGCGAACACAAGAAAGCATAAGAGTGGCGACCGGCAGTATGAAGCCAAAGCGAGAAACAACCCACGAATATAGACCTGCAGAGAGCAGCCAAGAACCACTGCCAGCAGAAGAGTTGTCCCACAGGGTGATAATTTGGAAATCGGCATACCCGAAGGAAGTGGCCACAAAAAACACCAAGGTAAAGAATTGTGGGAAGAGTCTCAGAATACGAGAACAAACACTTCAGAAAAGACCAGGACAGTGTCTAACATTAATAAGGGAGCGGTTGTCAAATTGAGAAATCACCCCAGGAAGTGGAAGCAAGTAGGAACCTTATGGGCATCTGGCAAACAACTCAGAAAAGCTCCCCCACACATGGAGATATTGGTCTAGCCCTCACAGCCTCGAAAAGAGGTGGCGACGTAGGAAGAGGAATACCATGGCAACCGGCAGTTATACATAAATGTATAAACATAAATATGTATATACAGAACTAGCCAGGACCATGATCCATGTCAAGACAGGATCATACCTAGTACAGTAAAGGCAGGCAGGAGACGCTTTAGAAGAGATCATGAAACCTCCCAAGAACGTGCAACAGGCAGGATAGGAGATAGCACCAGGGAAAACATAGAACAACGGACCACCAAGAGACGCGTGGAGCCCACAGGATCACCAGGCCAAGGCGAGATAAGCGGAGCTATATAGTAGCATACCAGTACCCCAAGCCAAATGAGTGCAGTAACATATCGAACCAGTGAACATGAGTTCTGGGCTTTATTACATTACCGAACTGAGCCACCTGCTCAATATGACAGTCAGAGACCAGACACAGCAACCTGTGGAACACTGCCACAGCAGGCCAACAGTCAGCTCAAAGCAAAACTCCTCCAAGGGATGCCAATAAAAGGGTAATTTCCCGTGACCATGCGAAAAGAAGACCTGAGGCTCACTGCCCATGTTAACACAGAACGCATCTAAAGGATGCTAAATAAAAAAGTAGTACCACAGAAGACAGGCTTGAGAAGACCTAAGTGGAAGGGCGAAAGCCCGCACGGAGCTGGTGAACCGCCGATTCGGCGTGAGCATCAAACAGCAAATCCCCATCAAAGGGTAAGTCAACCAGTCGCTCCCGGATATTCTCAGGGAAGACACTATCTTGCAACCAAGCATGACGCCTTAAGGCAACAGAACCCTCTATAGCTCGGTCTAAAGAATCCACAGTATCTAAGGCTGAGCGGATTGTGAATTCGGCAAGGTCACGACCATTCCGGAGGAAGTGAAGGAGATCAACACGAGCACCTTCAGAGGTGGCAGAAAGCAAAGACTCTGCAAAGTCCCACAGGGCAGAGGTAGCCAGAGCCAAAACACACACTGTAAATAAGTACAGTAGACCTGCACTAGTGGATGCAAAGATGTCCCTACCCCATGACTCAAGCCATCTAGACTCCAGAGAGGGAGGAAGCGCATCAGGGTGCACAAAAAGACAGTCAAAATCTCAATGGGAGCTCAGAGGGAAAAAAGAGAGGGTCGCCCTCCACTCAAACTTAATACAACAAAAGACCCAGTCCAAGGGCGTCAAAGCATCTCAGTGGCTAAATCAAGGGCAGTCAATATGTACTGCAACCTCTTATTGTCCTCTACACTTTATAAGGGGACACTGCACTGTACTCCGCCCGAATTGGCATTAAAAGCAAACAACCTATTCTCCTTGACAGCGACACAGAACAGAAAGTACTATGACCTATATAGGTCAATGACAGGTGTCCACACCACCAGTGTTGGACTGACTTCTGCTTAGAAAAAATGTGTGAAAAACAAGTGACACCTCACGGAAACACCACCAACGGGGTAACTGGTATGTAATTTCCAGACAAGCCCCTGTCTCATCATCGGTAGTCACTTGATTCTCAAAAGAAAGTAAGAAGAAAGAAAAGAAGTGTCCAAAACAAACAACCAAAGATGTGTGACAAACAGTGGAAAGCAGAAACATCTGCTAGTGACAAACATATAACGTAAACAAGTGCATAAAAAACAGCATAGGATTCCCTTAACCAACTTTATTTATAGGGAAATGATTATATGCTGTAGTACTAAAAAGGCTGGTAGCTATTCATGCATACCATTACCTATTACCAGTGCCAATAGGTAATGGTATGCATGAATAGCTACCAGCCTTTTTAGTACTTTGTTGTATTATTGCACAAAAAGACAAACAGAATCATAAAGAGCAGGACGGTGGCAGGGCAAAACTGAACGAGCCACCGGATCACCTGAAGCAGGCCAAACCCAGGTACCCAAAAGGGCATCATAAAGGGAAGACAAAGGGGAGAAGCGACTCCACATTTCCAGACCCACGGTGAAGGACCTCAAGCAAGGGGTCTGAAGGGGGTTGCATGTTTTAAACGAATGGCAAAGGAGACCACTCTCAGAAAAGCCGCACCAGCCTCAGTAGCCCTCCGCGGAGGGGACAACAGCTCACCAGTGGGGGAGGGTTGTGAGCTTACCCTCCCAAGACACTGAGGGTGCGACCAATGCCCCACTGAAGGGAGCCCCATTGAAGAATAAGGATCCTGATGGGGCTCCTGGGAAGGCGAAGAGCCTGGCAGATCCGGGAGCTCCTAAGGAGGCTCCACAAATTCCAAGGGAGACACTGGCAAGAATACCTCTGGCGTCGCCGGGCATGAGGGTGACGCCAAACTCTCCCCAGAGGTCTCTGGAGAAGAGTCCACAACCCGGCGTCGACGTGGCACTGCTCCAAAGCGACGCGTGCTGGCGCCGATGGTGCCTCGTCAATCGCCGACTCGGCTGCATCTGGCGACGAAAACACAACAAGCTCCCCTTCTAAAGAAGGCGCCAGAGCCGGGAGGTAAGCTTTCAGCGCCGCACCGCAGCCGGCTCTGCCTCAACCACGACAGGCTCCGACTCCGGAGAAAGAGGCGGAGAGGCAATCCTACGGCACTGCAACAGCGTCGTCCCCGGCTCCGGACAGGCGGCCGCCTGCCCGGAAGGCCGGGGTGTGCTCAAGGCAGGGCTATTAGCACCAGCAACCACCTGCGACTCCACAGGGAACCCCGTGGGGCTATGCGGCGCAGCAGAGTCGCCGTGGGTTGTGGAGGGGGACCCTGCTAAGCTGCGCCCTAACGACACCACATCTCCGACGTTCCTGGGGGGCAAAGGCTCAATTGGTGCCGGGGGCAAATCCACCGGCGAGTCCGTCAGGGATCCCACAAGAAGCGGAGGCCCCGAGGACGTACCAGAAACGGGAGAGGACCCAAGGAAGGCCTGCAAGCTGCGGCATATACCTCCATTTGGGCCAAAGTCACCCTCACACCCGAAAAGGGCGGATAGAGGGGGGCGACTGTCGGGAGCGCAGTTCTGGAATGTTCCAGGAACCAGCGCCCCAAATGTAGTATACTTGTAAATGTAGTATACTTGTAAAGCGCACAGCTGCCCCAGCACGGGGCGTCCCGGCGCTGTATAACGCTGTGGAAACCTTCCTGGCTCTCCCTGTGAGATGCCACTCCTGGGCACCCCCAAGGTGAAGCCAGGCATCCCAGTGTTGTTGGGGCCGTTGTGGAGATTAAGCAAGCTATTGCCCAGAGTTGCAGCGTGGGACCCATGATTAGAGGAGGCACCAAGGCGAGAATTATCAAGTCCGCGGACATTGAGCCCAAGACCCTGCCGCGTCGGGACTTGAACCCTGGTCCCGGGCCTGATCTCTGCTTCAGAGTCTGCCACTCTAACCAGTGAGCCACACTTCTCCACGGAGCCACACTTCTCCCCAAACAGAAGGGGAGGTCGAAGACTTCGGCAACATGCGCCTCGACATACCAAATGGCAAACGAAAGCCCTGGGCCCCAGAGGGCGATCAACGGCAGAACCACACAGTAGAGGGACTTGCTGCAATGGAGAGGCCGGGGGACGAGACGACTCCGACCGGGACAGCTGTGCCGAGAGAAGCTTTATATGGCGCTCACGCTGAGACTTCAGTTTCAGACGTTGGCAGGCGTAGCAGTCCTTGGAGTAAAGGTGCTCACCCAGACACCACATACAAATAAGATGCGTGTCCGTCGCAGACATCTGACGCAAACAGGAATTACAAGTCTTAAAGCCCGAAGGCATCGCACACTGTTCCTTACACGAAGCTCAAAAAGGAGGCCTGAAAACATGCCAGAGGAACCACTCACTCTGGATTTGCGTTGCACAAGGAAAAGAAGGAAACTGACGTCAGTGCACCGGGAGGGACTTATATGACCTCGCTGATGTCCCGTACGTGGACAACGTCCGGGCAGGGTTGTGTGGCGCCGTCTCCCGGCACGCAGAGGTGCTGCTGCAAAAAAGTTCCGGATCCAGTCTGACGCCTGAGGATATTCCAAGTTAAGGAATCTGTGGCTAGATGTCTATCAGATAGGTCTAGTCAGCAGGGTTGAAGCCCCTGAGTCAGGTTATACAAGACAGGCCTGCAGCCAAGTTTTCATTGCCATTATAGTGGATAAACAAGTGCTGCAGCCCATACATGGCATTAAACCTTCCATGCAAGGCTGTATTTCTGTACCATATACTCTGGCCTTATAACAAATTCAAATATGCCAATCAGGTTTTATGCTGATTGAGATGTTTTAGGGGTAAGAGTACATGCACTGGGTAGCAGTGCTAGAGTTCACGATTAATAAAAATCTCAGTTAGTACTCTGATGTGGTGGAACCTGACATGATCGAGGAGAGCCAAAGATCTGTGCCCATCAGCTCTTCCGAATGCAGATTCTTGATCGCTCTGCTGGTTTCCTGAAGGCCATACAGCCTAATCTTTATAGTGTCCTTCAGTTCTCCTGTACCTTTTTAGCAGAAATGACATTCTTCAAAAATACATGTGCTATCACGGCATGTTTGTGGCTTTTTTTCCCCAAGAAAAGAAAGACTACTTTCCAATGATAAGATGGCTAACCCTAGTAAAATAAAATTTTAATTTGAAAAACAGTTGAAATTCCAATCGTTCTCAAAAGACATCAGGTGAAATAGTTTTATAAGCTTAAGAAAGGTTTTCCAAATAGAAAATGCAGAGATTGGTGGTCCAGGATCCTACCACTAGCACCCAGAATAAATAGCTGTTCTGTCACTGGAAGGCCATGATAGGATGCTCGTGAGCTTCAGTACAATTAAAGAAAATGCTTAGTTATTAGCATAATTAAACAGTTTATCTTATTAAAGTATTTTGAGATCTTAAGCGGGCCTAAATAGTGTTCACTAATAAAGCAAAGATCATACAACTGAGAACATAGTTTGACATGTTGGTGCATAAATAGGATAGCCTGCTATAGGAGTTCTGCAGAGACGGAAGTGTTTATTTGAAATGTAGACATAAGCAAATAAACAGGATAGTGAGCATTTACAAATAAAGTCCAGTTTTGTGTTTAATCAATTTTTATTAAAGCAAGAATTTTATAATCCAAATTATGTTTCTTCACTCAGCTAACACTCACTGTAGCCAAACAGTGTGGATATTCTGAGCTTTTCCACAGTAAAGAATTAAAAAATTAAAGAAAGGAATGCTTCATCTTCTCGTACTGTGCTGAAAATGCCTTTCCCCCGGGTCTAAAAAACATTAATTTCGTTTTTGTATTTTGCTATTTTTTTTATTTTTATCAATGTGATCTAGGACTAGCAGTGCGTTTTGCTAGGCCTGGCATTTGCTCTGTACGTAAGCTTCAAAGTTTCCTTTCCATTTTTTATTGTATTTTATGTTTTGCAATGTTTTTGCAATATTTAAGAGTTTTTCCATGTTTAGATATTTTTTCTGCCGGTGAAGCGGAATTCAATTGTGGTCCCCATGTTTTTCTAGAAAGAAAAAAGAAACGATTAATTTTCCCCTTATAGTCAACTGTTTATCACATAACCTGCATGCAGTGAGTAACAATTCAATAAATGGAAGTGACATTAAATAAATATGGTTAAATATAGGCTGAATTGTAAACAAAAATACATACATTTAGGAGCCCTTTTAATAGATTTAGCCAATTGGCTGAGTTTTGTTGTTCCAAACACTTTCTCCCAAAAATAAAAAAGGTTTCTTTTGCCCGTTATTGAGCTTGTTTTTTTCTTAATTAGAATGCATTTTTTTAAATACTATATTGGAAAAAGTGTTAAAGCAGATGACTTTAAAAAAAAAACCTAATTTTTCACTAACAAAAATACAGTGCATGTTGCCAAATCCGGAAGGGATTTTTGTCAGGCATGAATTAAAAACATATGCAATCCAACCAGAGAATACATTATATATGAGGAATTGACATATGTCCGAGGGTGTTCCAAGACAGCCTGAGATGGAAGCAAGACATTGAGTCCCAAAACACGCAGCTACATATTAATGCTCACTTGGTCACTGTGAAACCAACAGAGAAAGACATTTTTATCACCCTTCAATCTTCCCATTCCGATCCGTCCTCCATGGGATGGTCTCCATCCTCTTGGAACATACCTAACAGTCATACACATTTTAATATAGCCGTGAACGCCCAGTCATCAGAGCGCGAGAATCGCATGAGTTATACATCCACAGCCCCCCCCCCCCGCCCCTTCTCCATCAAATCTTTCAAACTTCAGGTCAGCAATGGGGCCTTTGCTCCCCTCCACCCAATAGCCACCCACATCTTTGCCAAGGGCAGGGCCAGTTGGGCCAATCTTTAGGGCATCTTACGACATCTAGGGCGCATCACCACACCTAATAGGCAAGCAGAGTCTCCTTCTGGCTGTGGGGACAATAACTGAGTCAGGTATTGTGTTCCCCTGAATATATTTAGGGTCCTTTGAGGAGGCCTTATATTTATTTTCCACTCTAGGGGTTACCCCCTTATTTGAAGCTGGTTCCTTGAAAGCTTTTTTTAATTGATCCAGAATGCCAAGGAAGATACTGAGTTCCCTTAGTAGCTGGGGCTAGGGTTTCTAATAGGAAACATGCCTCCTTTTTCTTCCTCTAGGGCTACTCCGAGTTGATTTTCTGCCCTCTTGATTAGTGCAAAAACAGTTGAGGGACAGAATGCAGAACAATGTCATACATTCACCCCATTACAGAGATCTGGACCTAAATCCATCGTTTTTTGCTCACCATGCCATTCCAGTTTGAATCCAGCCATATGCAATTCAGTCTTGACCCTGTGTCCCATGAGAACAGTCCAGCCCGAACTGCCAAGCTAGGTCCTCCCTGGACTGGAAACAAGAATCCTAGGACCGGATTCGGGCTTCCAGCCCTCATCAGCCAGGATAGCTTGATTCCAGTGGCATGGAGAGCACGGACTCAAGTCTGAGTATACCTTCCCACTCGGGGTGACAAATGCAAAAACAGTTGGACAGAATGCAGAACTGGGCCTAAATCCATCTTTTTTTGCTTACCATGCCATTCCAGTTTGAACCCAGCCATATGCAAATCAGGCTTTTTATCAGTTGGGATTGTGATGACCGTTAGCACAAGTAAGTGATATCCATACAGAGACAGTATTATGTCTGACCAAACGGTGCTTCAGGCATTAGCACCGCCAACAATCCTCCTGCCGTGACACAGATAGGAGCGCTGTCATGGCAGGAGGATTGTTTGCGGTGCTAATGCCTGAAGCACCGTTTGGTCAGACATAATACTGTCTGTATGGATAGCACTTATTTGTACTAACGGTCATCACGTTTCCAACTGATAAATGCGGTCATATCCTCAAATTTCAAGAGGCTTTATATTTATGCACAATACTGACGCTGGAACAAACTTCTTCTATACCCAGCCATCCTTAGGCTGGGACGGAAATTTAACCAGTCAGAAGGTTCACTGACAATCGCTGACGAACGCAAGCCCTGAGGAAGTCGTGGGTACTTCCCTTACGACGAAACACGTGTTGGTGGAAATCATACGAGATACTACACATTAAAGATCCCTGAAGAATTAGATTATATTGTGTTCTCCTTTGATACAATTGTATACTTTACAATGGAATTTCTGTTTGGTGAGATGGAGATTTGCATAAACTGTTGATCTATGATCATAATTTTGGGGTAATTTGGATGATTAACCCTTCTCCAAGCACCCAATACTAATATAGATACTCCTGTATAATTTTACCGAAATCAAGAAGCGCCTTAGTTACCTAGGAAAATAATCATCCTATCTCATTCAAATTAGCCCAACGTAGCCCACTGCGTCTGTGCAGAGTTTAGGTCGGTTGGCTCCCATATATTCAGGAGACACCTCCACGCCTCCGGCAACAACATGATCCGCAACACCCTACGCATAATGTGATGGATTTTGCGCCAGTATTAGACGATGTGCGTACATTCCCAAATGATGTGGAGATAGGTACCAGTCGGACCACACCAACGCCTACAAAGACTAGATTCCGACAGCCCCATATGCACCAGCCGGGGTCCCGTTACATAGACCCTATGCAGCACCTTTAATTGTACCAGCCTTAACCGAGCCGGAATAGCAACCTCTTTAGGGGAGGACACCGACATCTGCCAATCCTCATCATCCAATTCTATCCCATCTTGCAACCACTTAGTCCTCAGGCAAATCAGTCTAGACTCTGTGCCCCATGGGAACAGTCCAGCCCGAACTGCCAAGCCGGGTCCTCCCCTGAACCCCAAAACGGTCCCAGGATGCTTGTTTCCGGTCCAGGGAAGACATGGTTTGGCAGTTCGGGCTGGACTGTTCCCATGAGGCAGGGTCAGACTAATTTGCATATGGCCATGTCTGAACTGGGGTGGTGGAGTGAGATAAAAAATGAGGATGGATTAAACCCAGATCAGTTGACTGGGGGTGAGTGTTTGATTTGTTCTAACACTCCGTCCATCATCCCCTTTGGTATCGCTTTGTTCGCCCTCTTGATTAGGTCATTGTAGAAAGCTATGTCTTCTGGAGGCGAAGGCTTTGAAAGATAACTGCAGATCTCTTCCTCCAAGCTTTCGGTGTTTAGATTGTTCCACGAATCTGAAGTTTTCGGAGATTCCCTCTTCTTCCAGTAAGACCCCGTATTCCTCGGGTTCTTCGTCTCGAGGCTTTGGGGTTGAGGGAGAATCGAAGATCCCTTCCTCTTTTCTCTTGGCGTCTTCTGCCTCTTCGGCGTCAACATTCTCCTGTTCGGCAACCGGTACTTTTGCGATTTAAAATTCCTTTAGCGATGTGTCGAACTCCTTTTTCTTCTGGAGGAGCGTTGCCATTTCGAGAGTATTTTTCTTTTCTTTTAAACTTTGAGAGCCCTCTGGCGACGGAGACCGGAGATTTTCTCTTTTTAATAGCGTCAACGAAAGATTTCCACTGTGTTGTGCCTTTTTTTGCAGGTTTGAGTTCGACCCTCTGCTTCGGCTTTTTTGGTTTAGTTTCCTCCTTTGTAACCTTTGATTAGGCTCCGTGGGGTTCTTTTTATCGTGGCTACGCCTCTATCGCCTTTTTGTTCGGCGTCAGACTGACTTGTGCGCCTTATGTTTGTGGCCCTTCGGTTCCGATGGATTTTTATGGTAGTCTTTTTCGGATCGCTCTGCTTTTGGGCGTGGATTAATTCGGGGGACCCATCCAGAACCTCGATGTCGGATCCCTTGTGTGTTGATTCAGCTGGTACTTCATGTTCTTCCTTGTTGCTAGAGAAACCCAGGTCTCAGGTTTTCTGCGTGGTCTGCAACATTGTGGCGTAGGGGGCCCCTTTGTTTTCGGCGTGTTCTAAGTGTCTTCGTCAGGAACGCCACGCAGGCCTCACAGTCCTTGTCCTGATGGTTCTCGGGCAGGCAAAGGTTGCAGACGTCGTGTGGGTCGCTTTGAGCGTTCTTGTGGTGGCACTTGGGGCAGAACCTGAAGGGGGTATTCGCCATGTCCCCTACCTCGTCATTTGTGGACCGATGTGATCCTTTGTGGTGTTGATATCGGAGCTCCACTCTTGTCCCCGGTTATATGAACAATGAGATTTCTCGGCAATCTTTCTTCTTGAAGTTTTTCGGGAAAAATTAAAATATTCAGAGCTTTCAGTCTGGCTTCCAGACCCAACGGCAGAAAAAAGAATCAGAAGATTGCTACCACGCAAGTCTACCTCAGGATACCAAAACAACAAAAGGGGGAGGATAGAGGTGATGGATAGAACCTACCTCCAATGAGACTGTATATAAACAACAAGATTCTATCCTTATTCTGTTTTTTTGGAGTTTTTGTTAAATGTACATATTTGTGCTCGTGATGTGTTTTAGCTAACCACCGTCACTGAATACGGGGAAAGCACAATGTGTTTTATTTGTGGTAATAGACCATAGGTGTGAATGATCTGAGTGGTAGGGAAAAACTACACCGACAGGTAAGAAACTATTCGTTTTGCAGCGTGAATCTTTCTGGATTCACTATGCTGTGCATAGACTTTGTAGCATTTTCTTATGTTTGTGGCGGCTGGGGGAAGATGAGCGTTGGTTATTGAATAGGTGTTGAAGCACCCTTTGTCCGACTTGTGCTTCCTTGTTCATCTGTATATCCACACAGTACTGCTTCGTGAACGTGTGCACTGAAGCCCATGTTGCCGCCAGCCATATGTCCCGAATTGGTGTGTTAGCTAGGAAAGCTATTTTAGCTTATTTTTTCCTGGTAGAGTGGGCACATGTCCCCTCTGTTAGTTCCTGCCTTGCCTGCTTGTGGCAGAACTGTATTGTTTGGGCGATCCATCGCGCAATTGTTCCTTTAGTTACTGGTTTCCCCATGAAACTGTTAGCGAAGGACACAAAGAACTGCTTTGTTTTCCTGTGTTCCTTCGTTTTCTCAATGTAGTGCATGACTGCCCTTCTGGTGTCTAGAGTGTGCAGTGCCCTTTCAGCTCTTGTTGCCGGTTTTTGGAAGAAACTCGGTATCTGTATAGTTTGATTCAAGTGGAACCTTGACACCACCTTTGGCATGAAGTGTGGGTCCGTTCTCATCACCACCCTATTGCTGTGTATCTGTATGTAGGGTTCCTGTAGTGTTAGTGCATGCAGTTCGCTCACTCTGCGCAGTGAAGTGATTGCTACCAGGAAAGCTGTTTTCATGGTCAGCATTTCTAGGGAGGCCTTGTGAATCGGCTCGGAAGGTTCCTTCATGAGTTCCGTTAGGACTAGGTTAAGGTTCCATGCAGGTGGTGGCACCCTCTTTGGCGGTGCGATCCTCTTTGCTCCCTCCAGGAATCTCTTAACGACCTGTGATGTGAAGAAACTCTTGCACGTTTCTCCTCTGGTGTAAGCGACTATCGCTGCCAAGTGAACCCTTAGTCAGGATGAGCTCAGATTTTTGTCGAGCAGGTGCGTGAGGTACTTTAGCACTGTTGAAAAAGGACTCATCTCATTGTGTAGCTTTTCCCTCCTGCACTACAGTGTAAATCTCTTCCATTTCGCTAGATAGCACTTCAGTGTGCTGGGTTTTCGTGCCTCCCGAAGTACCCTTAGGGTGCTTTCTGGCAGTTTCAAATGCGCAAAGTATGTCCTCAGGAGCCACGCTACTAGGCTCAGGCTCTATGGCTCCGGGTGTAGCACTTCTCCGTTTTGCATGGAGAGTAGGTTCTTTCTTCTCCCGAATCTGTGGGGTGCACTCTGTCATCTCCATGATCTGCGAGTACTATATCGGTCTGGCCCACTGTGGTGCCAACAGTATCAGGGTCATGTTGCTCGCTCTGCACTTGCTGAGTACCTTGTGTATCAGCGGTATCGGGGGGAAAAGCGTAAGCAAATGTCCTGGACCAGTCTATCCATAGGGCATTCCCCAGGGAGCCCTCCCTGGGCTGTCTGGATGCGAAGTTTTGGCATTTTGCATTCTGGCGTGTTGCAAATAGGTCTACCGACGGTGTCCCCACCTGTCGAAGAGCCTTCTCGTCTCTTGTGCATTGAGTTCCCACTCGTGGGATGCCGATGTCTGTCTGCTGAGCCAGTCTGCTTCTACATTGGCCTTTCCTGGTAGATGTATGGCTAGCAGGTCTATCTTGCGTGGGATGGCCCATCTCCATATCTCCTGCGCTAGTTTCGAAAGCGGGGCTGATTGTGTCCCCCCCTGCTTGTTGATGTAAAACATCGCGGTTGTGTTGTCTGTCTGGATCAACACCCTCTGGTTGTACAGTTTTGTTTGGAAGGCCTTTATGGCTAGGAAAACGGCCTTCAACTCCAGGTAAATGATGTGTCTGACCGCATCTGCTGGTGTCCCACAGGCCTCTTAGAGTTTCTCCATGTGAGCGCCCCATCCCCTCTGGGACGAGTCTGTGGTAATGGTCACTGTTGGCGTTGGTTGCGTCAGAGGTTTCCCCCCTTGTTATGTTCTCCATGTTCCACCATGCCATCTCTTTCTGCACTGCTTGCGTTACAACCACTAGATCCTCGCAACGACCTGTAGCTTGTGACCATTGCTCCTGTAGCCATTCCTGTAAAGGTCTCATATGGAGCCGTACGTTTGGCACTAGGTGTATGCATGATGCCATCATGCCCATGATTTTGCTCGCTGTCCTCACTGTCTGAGCTTGCCCCTTCTGGTAGAGCTGTGTCTCCCTCACGAGCGCCATCGTTCTCTTCTCGCTGGGGAAGACCTTGCTCTGTATAGTGTCGATCTGTGCTCCCAGGAAGATTTTTATTTGTTCTGGTTCCAGGGAGTATTTTCCCCAGTGGATGGAGAATCCTAGGTTCATCAGTGTGCTGGTCATTCTCTGTGCGTGCTGCTTGCACCTTTTGTATGAGCTTGCTTTGATCAGCCAGTCGTCCAGGTAAGGGTACACGTGTATCCCTTCCCTTCGTAGGTGTGCTGCGACTGTTGCGAGGCACTTTGTGAAAACCCTTGGTGCCGATTTGAGCCCGAACGCCAGGGTTGTGAACTGGTAGTGGTCTTCTCCGATGATGAATCGGAGGAGGTGTTTGTGGCCCCTATTCATTGGGATGTGCAGGTAGGCATCTTTTAGGTCTATGGTGACCATGAAGTCCCCGCCTTGCAATTGAGGAAGTACCTCTTGTAGGGCGGTCATCTTGAACATTTGCGTTCTTACGAACTTGATTAAGAATCTTAGGTCCAGGAGGAGTCTCATAATTTCGTCCACCTTCGGTACCAGGAAGTATGTGGAGTATACGCCCTTGTTCCTTACCCTGTAAGGTACTGGCTCTATGGCTTGTTTTTGCAGGAGCTCCTTTGCTTCCTCCCGAAGTAGCTCTAGGTCCTTTCTTGGTACTGGCCTTTTTGGTTTCCTGTCCGTTGGCTTTCCCGCCAACTCTATGCAGTACCCGTACTGTATGATGTTGAGTACCCATTTGTCTGTTATTATACCCTTCCACTCCCTGAAGAAGTGTTTCAGTCTTCCTCCCACTGGTCTTACATGTACGGAGGAGTCTAGTTCGTGTAACTCCTGTCCGAAGCGTTTGTGCTCCACCCTGGGAGTTTTTGCTCGGGTGGGCACATGGAGTTTTATTGCACAAGTTACTACTTGACATTAGTTAGTGATAAGATTCCTTACCTTAGAATATCCCCAGGCGTCAGACTGGATCCGGAAATTTTTGCGTAGCAGGACCCTTGCGCGTCGGTAGGCGTTGTCTGCGGCTCCGCTTCAGTCGTCAGCGTCGGAATACTTAGACGCCGCCTCCGCGTGCTGACGTCAGTTCTTAGACACAGCTTTTCCGCACCAGAAACGCAGGGCTCTGCTAAAAACCAACACTGGTGCCTTGAAACTAGGGCTCTGAAAGGGGATGACCTTAACCCTAGATATCGGTTCGCAGAACGGGGAGGATGGGTGGGTCGGTAAGGAATCTATCACTAACTAATGTCTCTTACAGATATATTGTTACACAAGTAGTAACGAATATGCTACTTACCAGTATGCATCTGTTCTTGGTATGTAGGGCTCATGACATTCATATCTGTGCATAGATCGCCGCCTAGTGTTGGGTCCGGATGATCGCACATTGTTGTCTGGAAGAGTCTTCGAAGTATCACAAGATAGGTGGCTCCTCCCCTAGACTACAGTGTGCATGGGCATCGACTCCATCCTCAGATTGTTTTTAGCCATTGTGGCCAAGATGGAGTGAAACTCAGTGAATGATGACCATGCTAGAAGTATATGTGAATCCTGCAGCTGCTACAGGCGCCGGGGAGGAGGGCGGGCGATATGAATGTCAGCAGCCCTACATGCCAAGAACAGATGCATACTGGTAAGTAGCATATTCGGTTCGAGGCATGTGGGCTGCTGAATTCATATCTGTGCATAGAATACATAGCAGTCCCTCCATTAACGGCGGCCGCCCTGCCAGCTGCAGCAGTTTGGAAAAGTGTTTTTAGAACAGCCTGCCCTACAGCTGCCTGCTGTTTGGAGTGCACATCAACACAATAAAGTTTTGTAAATGTGTGTGTGGTAGACCATGTGGCTGCTCTACATATGTCTTCCAAAGGAATATTTCCAAGGAAAGCCATGGAGGCCCCCAACTTTCTGGTGGAGTGGGCCCGTGGTGGAATGGTGAGAGTACGCTTGGCTTTCAGATAGCAGATCTGAATACATTTAACTATCCACCTGGCTATACCAGCTTTGGAAATGGGGTTACCTTTGTGTTGTGGAGCAAAGGCAACAAAGAGTTGTTTGGTTTTCCTAAAATCCTTGGTCCTATCAATGTAATACATTAGGGCCCTTTTGACGTCAAGCGTGTGGAGCATTCTCTCTGCCAATGACTCAGGATTTTGGAAGAACACAGGTAGTTCAATAGTCTGGTTAATATGGAATTGAGACACTACCTTAGGAAGGAATTTAGGGTTAGTGTGAAGCACCACCCTGTTAGAATAAATTTGAATAAATGGCTCTTGGATAGTTAGTGCCTGGAGTTCACCAACTCGTCGCAGCGACGTAATTGATATAAGGAAAGCCACTTTCCATGTCAAGAATTGAATCTCGCAGGAATGCAGTGGTTCAAAAGGGGGACCCATCAGCCGGGTGAGGACCACATTGAGGTTCCACTCAGGAGCTGGTGGAGTCCGTGGAGGAATGACTTGTTTGAGTCCTTCCAGAAAGGCTTTAATGGCAGGCACCCTGAAAAGTGAGAGGTGCTGCCTGTTTTGGAGATAAGCAGCCATTGCGGATAAATGTATGCAAATGGAAGCATAGGCTAGATTACATTTGTACAAATTGAAAAGATAACAAATGATGTTCTGAATAGATGCATCTAGCGGGTTAATGTTGTGGCCTGCACAATAAATGACAAACCGCTTCCACTTCGCCGCATAGCATGCTCTAGTGGTGGGCTTCCTTGCCTCCCGGATGATGTCCATACAGTCAGGAGGTAAGTTGAGGTAGCCAAACTCCAAGACCTCAGGAGCCAGATCGCCAGGTTGAGCTGTTGCGGATCTGGATGCTGAATGTCGCCATGGCTCTGCGTCAGAAGGCTGGGTGTGAGACGAAGCCTTTGATGCGGTACCACGGACAGTTCCAGAAACGTGGTGTACCATGGTTGGCGAGCCCACGTTGGAGCAACCAGGATGATACCAGCGGTATCAGAGGTGCTGGGGGAAAAGCGTACGCAAATTTGCCTGACCAGTTCATCCATATCGCATTGCCTTGCGACTGTGGGTGTGGCAACCTGGCGGCGAAGCTTTGGCATTTTGCGTTCTCCTTTGTGGCGAACAGGTCTATCTCTGGATGACTCCACCGTTGGAAGTACGGGAGGAGTACCGATGGATGTATCTCCCACTCGTGCATTTGGTGGCTGTACCTGCTGAGCAGGTCCGCCATCTGATTGTCCATGCCCGGGAGGTGTTCTGCCATGAGGAAGATGTTTATCTGAATGGCCCACTTCCACATGCTCTGAGCCAGATGAGACAGCTGTGGAGAGTGTGTTCCTCCCCGCTTCTGAATGTAGTACATGGCCGTCATGTTGTCCGTCCGGATCAACACGACCTTGTTGCACAGATGTACTTTGAAGGCCTTTAGTGCCATGAAGATTGCCATCAGTTCCAGAACATTGATGTGCATCTTTCGTTGCTGTTGAGTCCATAGTCCCTGCACAGTGTAATGAAGTACATGAGCTCCCCATCCCTGGAGAGAAGCGTCCGTCGTCAGGATGATCTGTGGCACAGGCTCCTGGAACGGTCGTCCCTTGCAAAGGTTTTGTGGGTTCCACCAATGCCGAGAGTTGTATGCCCGACCGCTCACCAACACTAGGTCTTTCAATTGTCCGTGAGCCTGAGTCCACTGACGTGCTAAGCACTCCTGTCGCAGACGCATATGTAGTCTCGCGTGCGGGACTATGGAGATGCAGGAGGCCATCATGCCTATCAACTGCATGAACACTCTCGCCGGAAGCGAGCGTTGAGGTCTGAACTTCTGTATCAGCGATTGAATGCTGTTGACCCTCACTGAATTTGGCTGTGCTGTGGCTGCCAGAGTGTTTATCGTCGCACCCAGATACTGCCGTATGTGGGCGGGTTGCAGGTGGGACTTTGGGTAATTCAGTGAGAATCCCAGATCGTGAAGGAGGTGAATGGTGTGGGACATGTGGGCGGCACACTGCTGGGCTGACTTTGCCTGAATGAGCCAGTCGTCCAGACAAGGGTAGACGTGAATGTTTTGTCTCCTCAGGTGCGCTGCCACTGTCGCCAGGCACTTTGTAAACACCCTGGGTGCCGTGGTGACTTCGAAAGGCAAAACCTTGAACTGGTAATGTTGGTTTTGGATGGTGAACCGGAGGTATTTTCTGTGCGACGGGTGCAGCGGAATGTGAAAATACGCATCCTTTAGGTCTAAAGTTGCGAGGAAATCCCCTTTACTGAGCAACGGGAGTACCTGCTGCAGGGTCAACATATGAAAATGCTCCGATAGAAGGTATTGATTGAGGGGTCTGAGGTCGAGTATGGGTCTGAGGGACCCGTCCTTTTTTGGAATCAAGAAGTACAGTGAGTAAACTCCTGTGCCCCTTTCTTCCACAGGCACGAGCTCGATTGCCCCTTTTTGCAGCATGACGAGTACGTCCTGCTGCAATAAGTGCAACTGCTCGGCAGACATATGACGGTGTCTTGGGGGTATGTTTGGCGGAGTGGATGTTAACTCCAGACAATAACCGTACTGGACAAGTTTTGTGATCCACCTGTCTGTGGTGATGGACTTCCAGACTGGCAGGAACCTCTGAAGTCTCCCCCAGACCGGTGTTGCGTGGTCGGGGGGCAGTGACAAGGCGTCACTGTTTGTTGTTGTTGGCAGAGGATCTGGCGTTGTTGTTTCCTCTGCCTTTGGCGCTGTTCCCACGATATCCACCACGACTGATGTAGGTGGATTGTGTACTGCCCTTATAATACTGCGTGGGTTATGAGCTTTGGCCTCTGGAAACACCTCTATTGCTTGAGCGACGAAAAGAACCACCCCTGAATTGCTGGGACTGCAAGGCCGCCATGGACTTAGTGTCCGTGTCCTTCTTTATCTTTTCTAAGGTGGTGTCCACCTCAGGGCCGAACAGACGATCAGGGTTAACGGTTTGATTAAGAATGGTGGTCTGTATCTCTGGCTTAAATCCCGAGATTCTAAGCCAGGCATGTCGTCTCAGCATGACGCTAGTGTTGACAGCTCTGGCCGCGGTGTCAGCTGCGTCCTGTGCACATTTAATAGAAGCATTGGATATAAGCTTCCCCTCTTGGATGAGCATCTCAGCTGCCTCTTTGTATTCGTCTGGCAGGTGCTGCAACAGGGTCTCCAGTGTGTCATAGTGTGCCCTGTCATACCTCGCTAGAAGTGCTTGTGTATTGGAAATGCGCCAGATATTCGCCGCTTGAGCTGCCACCCTTTTCCCTGATGCCTCAAACACCTTTGATTCCTTATCTGGGGGAGGAGCATCACCCGTTTGAGAATTAGCCCAACAACAAGAGAGTCTAGAGGGAGCTGTCCCTTGATGTAAGTAGGGTCAGTAGGTGCTGGCTTATACTTCTTCTCTATCCTAGGGTTTATTACCCTGGCTCTGGTAGGCTCCTTGAAAATGTCCCCAGCATGCTTTAAGACACCCTTTAACATAGGGAGAGTCTTCACAGTCCTCTCTGAGACGGAAAAGGTGTCGGAGAAAGTCCTCCTCAATAGGGTCAGCATGGAGCTGGACGTCATGGTTCTTAGCCGCCCGTTCAATGAGGGCATGAAAAGCCGCAGAATCCTCAGTGGGTGACGTTTTCACTGCGTAGAGTTGAGTGTCCGGGTCAGAGTGAGGGTCAGCCCCCGCTGCCCAGGGCTCATTGACATCATCAGGGTCTGTGTAGACAGGATAGCTGTACTCATCATCACCCTCACCAGCTTCCACGTCAGAGTAAGTGGGCGAGGCATTATGGGCCTGTGGAGAGAGTGGTTCCACAAGAACAGGAGTCTAAGTGGAATCCTTCTTCTTCAAAGGAATCTTCTAGGACTCTGTAGGCCTTTCCGGGGCAATTTTCCTTTTATGCAGGGAAAGCCTGCCCGTTTCAGCATCGATAAAGTGTTTGCGTTGTGCCTCCAACGAAGATTGTCGATGCTTCTGGGTTGGAACCCCTGTGGTCTACTTCGGCACCGAGGGCACCGTCTCAGGGACACCCATTCCCAACTTAGGGGCGAAAGCCTTCGGCGCCACCTTCGGCGGCAATGTGAAATGGATCGGCGTCGACCCCTTTTGAGGCTTCTTAACCGGCTTCGAGGGCGGAGCATCTTTAGGGCTGACTGTCGAGGCCTTCTACCTGATGCGCTCTAAGGAGTCGGTCACCTTCTTGGTGAAAGCGGCGGACGGCTGCACCGAGTCGCTGGGATCCTTCGAGGCACCACTAGGCGTGGACTCGTGGGTTGCACCGCTCTTGGCCTTATCCTGTTGGCGCGGAGTCTCGAGAGCCTTCGGATCACCGAGCCCTTTATTGGCGTCTACCTTCTTCGGTGCCAATTTACTCGACCACCTTGACTTTTGTCTTCGGCGTGGCAGACTTCGTCTCGACGCCCTTGACTTGAGTCTTCGGCTCGACCAGAGCCTTGTGCTTCGTCGACGCCTCCGAGTGCTTGGATCCGACCAAGGTAACCTGCACTTTCGGTTTCGTGGAGGGTACCGGTGCTTTCACCTGCGTCGAGACCGATGGTTTTGCTTTCGATTTCTCAGGGCGCGGCTCAATAGTAATGTCCGTAGCCGAGCCCAAAGGCGGGGCTGTAGAACCCATTTCAAGGTTTTGGGTAAGGCTTACTGGCGATCCCTCGACCTGAGCCTGTTGAAGCGGTACGGCCACAATGTCTGTTTGAGGTAGCTCTTCGCTCGAGCTATCTTCCATGGCCCCCAAGGGCCCTTCGTCGTCTCCTACCTCTTCGACTACTTCTTCGGCCTCAAACATTTCAGCGTCGTAGTCTACCTCCGACACGGATTTGACAAGGTTTCTTCAACTTCCCGGTCATCTCCTTCGTCATCCCCGACATCGAAGATGTCCACAGGCGCCGGTGCAGTCTGCTGGGCTTCCTGGCGCGCAGCACGTCGATGCTTAAGCGTCTTCTTGGACCTGAAACGGGAACAAGCCATGCAACTGGCTTCATCATGATCCGGCGACAGACACTTGTTGCACACCGGGTGGACGTCGATGTGGGGATAGAGTTGCACACGGGACATCTCTTGAACGGACTACGGTCCATGATGAGCAGTCGATAGCGTCCTCGACTGGGCCTTCCGCGTTGAGAGCACGCGGTTCTGTAGACTCCAGCTCGGGACCGACCCGGAACGAGTAGGCACCGAACGCTAGACAATACCGACGAATAAGACTAAAGACCTTTTGGTCGTAAGAAAGTTTTTTATCGATTCCGACAGTGAACCAATACACATCCGAACCCAGTGGCGGAAAAAAACAATCTGAGGATGGAGTCTATGTCCATGCGCACTGTAGTCCAGGGGAGGAGCCACCTATCTCGTGATACTTCGAAGACTCTTCCAGGACAACAATGTGCGATCATCCGGACCCAACACTAGGCGGCGATCTATGCACAGATATGAATTCAGCAGCCCACATGCCTCGAACACCGCTAGCGCGCAAGGGGTTAAGAGGAGTATAGCAAAGTCCAAGTGCCTGCTTTGCAGATAAAACACAAAAATCTGAAATATTTTGGAGGAATGTGCAAATCTACAGTGAAGAAGCTCTAATCTAGCAGGGAGGAAACCCCAAACCCATTATGCAGCCCGTCCACTCTCACCACATCAAATTAGTGGTTGGTCCGTCACTGTACTCAGCTTAGTTCGAAACAAGGCATAGAAAAGGGTCAGCCACTTGCGGTTCAGCACATGAGCAGGGAGGAAGAGTTGCTAAAAAGAAATCTTCAACCTTGCAACATTTAAAAATATACCGCACAGAGGAGAACCTTGAGCTACTGTGCCATGTTTGATTACCTCTTGCAGAAGAAAACAACTGAATTGGTAACCTTCCAGGTGCCAAGGATGGGCCACTCCCATGGTGTACATACACGTGGCCAGGAAAACATGAATTCCTGCTGCCACAGCTTTGTGTCAGTCCATCGCGTCAACAGAGGTAAACCGAGAAAAATTAGAGAGAAGATTCTAGAGCAAAGTGAGGACAAGAACAGAAAAAGAGAAAAGAAGTGGAACAGAAGTCAGAGAAAGAAGACAGGCGACGAGAAAATGTGAACACCACAGAATGACCGAATGAAACAGAGGGAGGCACTGGGAGAGGAGAACATTGAATAAGGATGTGAAAAGGAGACGAGAAAATGTGAAGAACACAGAATGACCAAGTGAACCAACAGAGGGAGGCACGGGGGGAGTAGAAAATTGAATAAGGATGGGAAAAGGAATGGGAAAGTCATGTGGGGAGTTACAGAGAACTGGAAAGAAGAAAGTTAAAGCAAGAAAATGAGAAGATGAGATCAAGATTGACTAGACAGATGAGAACAGTTAGCTTCTCTCTCCAGCACACACTGTTTACCTTGTGTATATGTACCCTCTAGCCACAATCACAAAGAGAAAGTCATCGCGATCAAAATCGCTATGAAAGTGATCGCGATGACGCGAAGCACATAAGGGATGCGCGCGCAGCAGTGTGCATGCTTGTGCGCGCTCTAGCGAGCTGGTCGCCGCTTTTGGAACACTTCCCAAAGCAGCTACTGAATGCTCTCCGAGCAGCGCATGCACGCTGGCTCAGAGAGAACTAAAAAATTGGGCCACAACTGCAACAAAATTCCAGCTTCCTACATAAGGTAACTTCAAATGAAGAATAAATATCTTCATCAACAGGCATACAGTTCCAAAATGCCCACATTAAGTTACAATTTAGTTACCTTTAGATGAGGTAAGCATCAAATGAGTGTGTAAAGAGTAGTATCTTTATACAGTCAATTACTTGACTTGCACCTAATTTTTTATGTAAGAAATGTATTATTCCCTGTTCCTCTCCGCATAATGAAGTACAGCAAATACTCACGTGCTAAACGCTTGGAACACCAGTGGCATTGTTAACTTTTTGTGCTGCCTCCTTAGCCTGGTGAGCTTGCAATACAGCAACAGCTTCATCAACCTATGAAGAGGGATGAAAATTAATTTAAAGGTATTCTGGTTGTAAAACTACTTATCACTCTTCTGCACAGTAGTCTACTTTAACAAGAGAGTTCCTCGGTACACATTTACATATAGTTTTGAATACTATTTTATTTTAAAGGCAATGTTAATTAATTTTTTAAAATATGAAAGCAATAGAAATATACTAAAAAAAAGATGAAAAACACAGCAAGGGGAAAAAACAGGTTGCAGAATTCCAAGATAGCTGAAACTACATTCCTGTAATAAAAAGATCGGTTAAGCCCAAAAAATCTCAAGTACCAGGGCAAAGTCAGTGAAGCAAAATGAAAATGTTACTTACCCTGTAAGCATCTGCGCGTGGCATGTAGTGCTGTAGATGCACATGCTGTGCATACTCTTGTCATCTAAAGTCCGGCTGGATGTTTGCAAGGTGCTTCTCTTCGAAGTCTTTCGAGTCACAAGGTAAGGTGACTCCTTTAGCTGGTAATGCACAAGGTCAACAGCTTCATTGTTCTCCCACACAGTGGTTTGGGAGGAATGTGAAGTGATGTATAGGGAGATGTCCCAAAAAAAAAAAGATTCAAAAAAGGGGGTGGTGATGAACAGAGTGTCTGAATTAAGCAGACCACTCTTACCCAGTCAAGAGATCAGGGCTTGATCCATCACCGTTATTTAGCTCACTGCATCACCCCAGTTCAGAACCTGGCTATATGCAAATTAGTCTGACCCAGTGCCTCATTGGAACAGGGCAGACCAAACTACCAAGCCAATTCTTCACCGGAAAGGAGACAAGCTTCCGGGGACCGGTTTCTGGCATTTCAGCCGTCGTCGGCCCGGCTTGCTTGAATCCTGGTGGTGCAGTGAGCAAGGGACTCATGTCTGAGTATACCCTGCCACACTTATGGTGTAACTAACGATACTTATAGTGCAAGTAATAGTTTCAGTTCGAGACGTGTGGCTGAAGATGCACACTGCAGGAAAGTAGCCATTTTTCACAAAATCACCCCCACTTTTTGCCTGGTAACGAAATGGTTTCTTACCAGTAGGAGTAGTTTTGCAGCTTGAAGAGTTTTCTGGATTCACATACGGTGCATTATCCCGCCATCTAGTGGTTGGGTCCAGAATGGTCTTTTTTTCCACCTCGGACGCATCGTTGATCATCATTTGGTGCTAGGCCCATCCTTTCTGTGACGACAGATGGTGCCCCAGAAGTTTCTGTGAGTGGTATCCATTTTCCAATTCTCCCCCCACCCCTTTTCCTTACTTGGTAAAATAGGGTATATATATTAAATCTTACCATCTTTAATGGTTAGTTCTTTAAGTGATCTTTCCCCACCGGTTTGCCTTCTACCTCTGAGGGGATGTGGGTAGTTCGCATGTTCATTCAGAAAACGTTGCAAAATTACTCCTACTGGTAAGTAATCATTTCGTTATACAGCATGAATCCTTTTCTGGATTCACATGCTGTGCATTAGATTATGTCATGTGGTAAGATGAAGATTTCGCGAAGGTGTGTAAGTACCTTTTGCCCCACTGAGCTTCCTTAGTCATCTGTATATCCATGCAGTAATGTTTGGTAATGGTGTGTGGAAATGCTCATGTTGCTGCTGCACATAGTGTTTATTGGCACATTGGCCATGACAAGGTTAGGGTTGCCTTTTTTTTCCCTTGTTGAGTGGGCCTTAAGTTCAAAGTTTTTCCTGCTGAGGTATAGCACACTTGAATTGCCTCTACAATCCAATGTGGAATTGTCCTCTTTGTCACGGGTGCTCCTTTGTTGGACTGCTTGGTCTCACGTAGAGGATATAGTAAAGCCCTTTTTATGCCCAGGGTATGAAGTCTTCTTTCTAGTCGTGTTAGTGGGTTTTTGAAAAGACTGCTAGCTGTATGCTTTGGTTCATGTGGAATTTGCTAACTACCTTGGGTAGGAATTGAGGGTTTGTCCCTAGGATAACCTGTCCTTGTGGATTTGAATGCATGGTTCATCAATAGTTAATGCTTGTAGTTCACTTACTCTCCGTAGAGATGTTATAGCTATTAAGAAGACAGGCTTTATAGTGATGTGTCTGAGTTCTGCTTAGTTCATAGGCTCGAATGGTTCTGTCATTAGTTGTGTTAGAACTGTGTTTAAGCTCCACATTGGGGCTGGAGTCTTCCTTGGGAGTGCAATCTTTTTGGACCCTTCCAGGAATCTTACGATGATTGGTGCTATGAAGAAACCTTTACATGAATCTCCCTTAGGCTACAATTGCTGCCAGGTGCATCTTTGGGCTTGAGTAGTTGATGTTGCTGTCAAGCAAGTGTGTGAGATATATGAACATGGTTTCCTGTGTGGAAATTGAATTTAGGGTACTGTTTTCTGTACACCATATGGTGTTCCGTTTCCCTTTAGCTGCATAGCATGGTCTTGTGGTTTGTTTTCTTGCCCCCTTTAGTATCGCCAGCAGTAAGTTTAAATGTCCGAGCTCTATGTACTCGGGGGCCAAGCTGCGAGGTCAAGGGTACCTGGTTCTGGAATCTGAGAAAAAACATATACAAACGTCCCAGACCAGTTTAGCGACAGTGCATTCTTTTTTGATAGGTGGTTTTGAAATCTAGAGGTAAACATTTTAACTTTTTAATCTCCATTGTTGCGGATAGGTCCGTTACTGGTGTCCCCCAGAGGCTGAAGACATGTTGCAGGCGCCTTGACTTTACCTCCCATTCGTGTGAGCTGCTGTTCTGTCTGCTGAGTTGATCACTTCTGTGTTGTCCTTTCCTGGCAGGTGAATTGTCTGTAGGCTGATTCTCCTTGAATTGGCCCATTTCCATATTCTTCAGCTAGTTTGCTTAGGGTAAATTATTTTGCTCCTCCCTGCTTGTTGAGGTAAAACATTGTTGTGATATTGTCAGTCTATCTTCCCTCCTAGGTGTGCTTCTTGGAATGCCTTTAGTGCCAGGAACACCGTCTTCATCTCTATGAAGTTTATGTGCTTAATGGAGTCTGCAGTGTTCCATTGACACCGTACCCTCAGGTTTCCTAAACGTATCTGTTGTGATGGTCTCTGTGGGAGTTGCTGATTTGAAAGGTCTGTCTAGTGTTATGTACTTGAATGCCCACGCCTGTATCTCCTTCTGAACCTTTTCAGTTACAACAACTAGATCCTCTCAACTACCTGTGGTTTTTGAGCAACTGTTGCATAGCCACTCCTGCAGAGGGAGTATGTGGAGAAGTGCATGGGTGATTAGGTGAATGCATGATCCTATCATGCCCATGAGTTTCACCACTGTCCTCACTGTCAAAGACTGACCTTTCAGGTAGAGGTCAGTTGCTGTTTGATAGCTTGTATTCTTCTTTGGGTCGGGTATGCCCATGCAACCTTGGAGTTAAATCTTGCTCCTCGAAAGGATTTTCTTGCTCCTGTTTTGTTGATGACTTTTTGTGGTTTATTGAAAACCCCAATTCTTGCAGCGTGGGATCACCGGATGAACGTGTGTGTAACATCTTTGCTTTGAATTTGCCTTCACCAGCCAGTCGTCTAGGTAGGGATAAATGTGGATTCCTCTCCTTAAGGATGGTGCTACTGCTGCTTGGCACTTTGTGAAGACTCTTGGTGCTGATTTTATTACGAAGGGCAAGAACTTGAATTGGTAGGGAGTGACCTTGTGGTTGAACCCGAGGTAACGTGTGCAGATGTGTTCTTTAGATCTATTGTTGCCATTAAATCCCCTTTTTGTAACTGTGGGATTACATCCTGTACTGTTGACATCTTGAAATGCTAAGCATGAATGAATTTGTTTATGAATCTGAGATCTAAGATAGGTCTTAGCGTAAGATCTTGCTTTGGTACAAAGAAGGTGAGAAGTTTCCTTTGTTGCGTTCCCTCTTTCGTACCCTCTCTATAGCTCGTTTTTGTAGGAGTTCCTTTATTTCCATTCTTGATTGTAAGAGTTCTGTTCTCTCGGGCAAATCACAGAGTTTGCTCCTCCCCCTCTGGAGGGTTGCCCCCCGGATCTTTGCCTGCCCCGAAAGGATTGTCTTGGTTGCTGCTGCCAGGCTTGGTATTGCAAATGCTACTTACCAGTATGCATCTGTTCTTGGCATGTAGGGCTGCTGACATTCATATCTGTGCATAGATCGCCGCCTAGTGTTGGGTCGGATGATTGCACATTGTTGTCCTGGAAGAGTCTTCGAAGTATCACGAGATAGGTGGCTCCTCCCCTGGACTACAGTGCGCATGGGCATCGACTCCATCCCCAGATTGTTTTTAGCCATTGCGGCCGAGATGGAGTGAACTATGTGAGTGATGACCATGGCATGAAATGCATGTAAACACTGCAGCTGCTACAGGCGCCGGGGAGGAGGGCGGGCGATATGAATGTCAGCAGCCCTACATGCCAAGAACAGATGCATACTGGTAAGTAGCATTTGCAGTTCGAGGCATGTGGGCTGCTGAATTCATATCTGTGCATAGAATACATAGCAGTCCCTCCATTAGCGGCGGCCGCCCGTGCCAGCTGCAGCAGTTTGGAAAAGTGTCTTGAGAACAGCCTGCCCTACAGCTGCCTGCTGTTTAGAGTGCACGTCTACACAGTAATGTTTCGTAAATGTATGTGTGGTAGACCATGTGGCTGCTCTACATATGTCCTCTAAGGGAATGTTTCCAAGGAAGGCCATAGAGGCCCCCAACTTTCTGGTGGAGTGGGCTCTTGGTGGAATTGTAAGAGTTCGTTTTGCTTTAGCATAACAGATTTGAATACATTTCACGATCCACCTAGCAATACCAGCCTTGGAAATAGCGTTACCTTTGTGGTGTGACGCAAAGGCAACAAAAAGCTGCTTAGTTTTCCTAAAATCCTTGGTCCTGTCAATGTAATACATTAGGGCCCTCTTGACGTCAAGGGTGTGGAGCATCCGCTCCGCCAGTGACTCAGGATTTTGAAAAAACACTGGCAACTCAATTGTTTGGTTTATGTGGAATTGAGACACAACCTTGGGTAGAAATTTAGGGTTAGTGCGGAGCACTACCCTGTTAGCATGAACCTGGAAGAATGGCTCCTCGATTGTGAGGGCCTGCAGCTCACTAACTCTCCGTAGCGATGTAATTGCTACCAAGAAAGCCACTTTCCAAGTCAGGAACTGAAGCTCGCAGGAATGTAGTGGCTCAAAGGGAGGACCCATTAGTCTTGTAAGAACCACATTGAGGTTCCATTCTGGAGCTGGAGGGGTCCGTGGTGGAATGACCCTTTTGAGTCCTTCCAGAAAAGCTTTGATAGCAGGCACCTTGAAAAGTGAAAGGTGCTGTCTATTTTGGAGGTATGCGGCCATCGCAGACAGGTGAATGCGGATGGAAGTATATGCCAAATTACACTGGTACAGATGAAACAGGTAACAGATGATGTTCTGAATGGAAGCATCTAGTGGATTGATGTTGTGGTTCGCACAATAAATGACAAACCGCTTCCATTTGGCCGCATAACAGGCTCTAGTAGTGGGCTTCCTTGCCTCCCGAATGATGTCCATGCAATTTGGAGGAAGGTTAAGGTAGCCAAACTCTAGGACCTCAGGGGCCAGATCGCCAGGTTGAGCTGTTGCGGATCTGGGTGCTGAATGTCGCCATGGCTCTGCGTCAGAAGTCTGGGTGTGAGACGAAGCCTTTGATGCGGTACCACGGACAGTTCCAGAAACATGGTGTACCATGGTTGGCGAGCCCACGTTGGAGCAACCAGGATGAGAGTCATCGAGTGCTGCCTGAGCTTGCGTGCCACCAGCGGTATCAGGGGTGCTGGGGGAAAAGCGTACGCAAATTTGCCTGACCAGTTCATCCATATCGCATTGCCCTGCGATTGCGGGTGTGGGAACCTGGCGGCGAAGCTTTGGCATTTTGCGTTCTCCCTTGTGGCGAACAGGTCTATCTCTGGATGACCCCAAGCTTGAAAGTACAGCTGGAGTACTGATGGATGTATCTCCCACTCGTGCATCTGGTGGCTGTGCCTGCTGAGCAGGTCCGCCATCTGGTTGTCCTTGCCTGGGAGGTGTTCTGCCATGAGGAAGATGTTCCTCTGAATGGCCCACTTCCACATGCTCTGAGCCAGATGAGACAGCTGCGGAGAGTGTGTTACTCCCTGTTTCTGAATGTAGTACATGGCCGTCATGTTGTCCGTCCGGATCAACACGACCTTGTTGCACAGATGTACTTTGAACGCCTTTAAGGCCATGAAGATTGCCATCAGTTCCAACACATTGATGTGCATCTTCTTCTGCTGTAGTGTCCATAGTCCCTGCACTGTGTAATGGAGTACATGCGCTCCCAACCCTGGAGAGAAGCGTCCGTCTTCAGGATAATCTGTGGCACAGGCTCCTGGAACGGTCGGCCCTGGCAAAGGTTTTGTGGATTCCACCAATGCAGAGAGTTGTATGCCCGACCGCTCACCAACACTAGGTCTTTCAACTGCCCATGAGCCTGAGTCCACTGACGTGCCAAGCACTCCTGAAGCGGACGCATATGTAGTCTCGCGTGCGGGACAATGGAGATGCAGGAGGCCATCATGCCTATCAACTGCATGAACACTCTTGCTGGAAGCGAGTGTCGAGGTCTGAAGTTTTGGATCAGCGATTGAATGCTGCTGACTCTCACTGAACTTGGCTGTGCTGTGGCCGCCAGAGTGTCTATGGTCGCACCCAGATACTGCCGTATGTGGGCGGGCTGGAGATGGGATTTTGGGTAATTCGGTGAGAATCCCAGATCGTGCAGGAGGTGAATGGTGTGGGACACGTGGTTGGCGCACTGCTGGACCGACTTCGCCTGAATGAGCCAGTCGTCCAGATAGGGGTAGACGTGGATGTTCTGACGTCTTAGATGCGCCGCCACTGTCGCCAGGCACTTTGTGAAGACCCTGGGCGCCGTGGTGACCCCAAAAGGCAGAACCTTGAACTGGTAGTGCTGGTTTTGAATGGTGAACCTTAGATATATTCTGTGTGAAGGATGCAGGGGAATGTGAAAGTATGAATCCTTGAGGTCCAGAGTTGCCAGGAAGTCCCCTTGCTGAAGCAGTGGGAGAACCTGCTGCAGAGTAAGCATATGGAAATGTTCTGACAGAATGTACGAGTTGAGAGGTCTGAGGTCTAGGATGGGCCTGAGGGATCCGTCCTTTTTTGGGATTAGAAAGTACAGGCAGTAAACCCCTGTTCCCCTTTCTTGCAGTGGAACGAGCTCTATTGCCCCTTTTTGCAGCATGACTTTGACCTCCTGCTGCAACAAGTGCAAGTGCTCGCCGGACATAGGACGGTTCTTTGGAGGTATGTTTGGTGGAGTGGAGTGAGTTCCAGACAATAACCGTATTGGATAAGAGATTTGACCCACCTGTCCGTGGTGATGGACTTTCACACGGGCAGGAACTGCTGGAGTCTCCCCCCGACTGGTGTTGTGTGGTCGGGGGGCAGTGACAAGGCGTCACTGTTTGCTGGCGGTGGAGGACCTGGAGCTGTTATTGCCACGTCCTCTGCCCTTGACGTTGTTGCCACGGTAACCACCTCTACCCTTGTTGGTATATGAGGATTGGGTGTTACTTTTATAGAATTGTGTGGATTGTGACGCCTGACCCCTCGAGGTGCCTCTGTTATTGGAGCGGCGAAAGGAACCACCCCGAAACTGCTGGGACTGTAGGGCACCCATAGATTTAGCAGTGTCAGTGTCCTTTTTCATTTTTTCAAGGGTGGCATCCACTTCTGGCCCAAACAGGTGGTCTGGATTTACTGTTTGGTTTAGGATGGTAGTCTGAATGTCTGGTTTAAAGCCTGATATTCTGAGCCATGCATGCCGGCGCAGCAGAATGCTAGTGTTTATTGCTCGTGAGGCGGTATCAGCCACATCTAGAGCACATTTAATTGAGGCATTGGTGATAAGTTTCCCCTCCTGAATCAACATTTCAGCAGCCTCCTTATACTGATCTGGTAAGTGCTGTAGAAGGGTTTCTAGGGTGTCATAGTGTGCCCTGTCGTAGCGTGCAAGTAGCGCCTGCGTGTTGGATATGCGCCACATATTGGCTGCCTGCGCAGCAATACGTTTCCCTGAAGCCTCAAACACCTTTGATTCCTTGTCTGGGGGAGGAGCATCACCCGTGGTTTGCGAGTTGGCTCGTTTACGTGCGTTGGAGACAACCAAAGAGTCTAACTGTCCCTTGATGTACGTTGGGTCAGTGGGCGCTGCCTTGTATTTCTTGTCAATACGAGGATTGATGGCTCTCGCCCGGGTGGGCTCCTTGAAAACCTCTGGCGCATGTTTTAGCACTCCTTTGAGCATTGGCAATGTCTTGACAGTTTTTTCAGCCACTGAGAAAGTGTCAAAAAGAAAATCGACATCCACTGGGTCTGCATGGAGGTCGACGTCATGATTGGCCGCAGCTCTTTCAATTAGAGCGTTGAAGGCTGCAGAGTCTTCTGTTGGGGAAGTTTTTGCAGCAAAAAGCTGCGGCTCGTGTCCCGAATGAGGGTCCTCAGGATCGCCCCCGGCAGACCATGGCTCATTGACCTCTTCTGGGTCTGAGTAAACTGGATAAGCATACTCATCCTCTTCGTCCCTGTCACCCTCTCCAGCGTTTGAATGAGTGGGCGAGAGCTCCAGACCTTGTGGAGATGCAGGCTCCATAGGGGCAGATGCACCCGCAGAGTCCAACTTCTTAAGGGGAATGTGGAAATGCTCCAACACTGGCTCTGGAGTGATCTTCCGTTTAAGGAGAGAGAGCTTGCCTGTGTTGGCGTCGATGATGACCTCTCGACGCTCCTCCGCTGCTAGTGGTTGGTGCCGTGGGTTTGGAACCACCAATGATGCCTTCGACATAGAAACCAGCTTCAAGGGCACTCCGGCCCCAGGTTTCGCAGTGAAAGCCTTCGGCGCCGTCCTCGGCGGCAGCGTGAAGTGAATCGGCGCCTGCGCCGGTTTCTGTGGAGCTTGGGCGGCACAGTGTCCCCTGGCTCGAGCGCCGCGGCCTCTTCCCGAGTACGCTGAAGGGACTCCGTGACCTTCTTGGTGAATGAGGCGGAGGGACGGACCGGCTCGAGCGAGTCCTCCGAGGCCGGATTTGGGTCGGCAACCAAAGCCGCAGTCTTCGGAGCCGGCGCAGTACCCCCTTTGGCCTTGTCGACTGGGAGCGGTGCAGCCAGAGACTTGGGGTCGTCCTGACGCTTCTTTGGGGCCTTCTGATGGTCACCGACCTTTTTGGCGTCGACGCGACTCTTCGGAGCGTCGACCAACTTCGGCGCCAACGCAGCCGCGTCGGGCATCTTCGCCTTTGGCTTCGACACCGGAATCTTCGGATCGGCCATCTTGGGGTGGCTCTTGAGCTCGACGGCCATCTTGGATTTATTTGGCGCCGAGGCCTCCGAAGCCTTTGATCTAACCAGTGCGACTTGCACTTTCGGTTTCGATACGGATGGCGTCGACCCCGATGGTTTCACTTTCGGTTTCTGGACCGGGAGTGGTGCCGCACCAATGTCCGTGGCCGGGCCAGAAGGCGGAGCCGTGGGACGAGTGTTGAGGTCTTGGGTAAGGCCCGAAGGCGATCCCTCCACCTGGGCCTTATAATGTTGGGTGGCCCTGGAGTCAGTGTGAGGAAGCTCCTCCTCTGAGCTATCCTCTACGGTGGCAATGGCCCCGTCGTCGTCCCCTACCTCCTCGACGACTTCCTCGAACTCTTCGTCTTCCGCGTCGTAGTCTTCCTCGTCTTCCGACGCCGGGATAGAGTCAGAGACATTTAGGATGGTGTCGTCGTCAACATCCCCCTCAAAGATGTTTGCCGGTGGGGGTGCCGAACTCTGGGCCTGCAGTCTTGCGGCCCGACGTAGCTTGAGAGTTTTCTTCGACCAGAACTTGGAGCAGGCCATACACTTGGCCTCGTCGTGGTCCGGCGAGAAGCACTTGTTGCACACAGGGTGCACGTCGATGTGCGGGTACTTTGAGGCACACACTGGGCACCTCTTAAATGGACTTCGTTCCATGATGAAGTAGTCTGGAGCGTCGTGTAGGCCCGTCCGCGCCAGGTTCTGAGCTGGGATGGGGCAGTGAGATAAATAACGGTGATGGATCAAGCCCTGATCTTTGGACTGGGTAAGAGTGGTCTGCTTAATTCAGACACTCTGTTCATCACCACCCCCTTTTCTGAATCGTTTTTGGCCACTATAGGTGTGGCAGGGTATACTCAGACATGAGTCCCTTTCTCACTGCTCCATCAGGATTCAAGCAAGCCGGGCCGAAGACGGCTGAAATGCCAGAAACCGGTCTCCGGTAGCTTGTCTCCTTTCCGGTGAAGAATTGGCTTGGTAGTTTAGTCTGCCCTGTTCCCATGATGCACTGGGCCAGGGACAGACTGATTTGCATATAGCCAGGTTCTGAGCTGGGATGGGGCAGTGAGATAAATAACGGTGATGGATCAAGCCCTGATCTTTGGACTGGGTAAGAGTGGTCTGCTTAATTCAGACACTCTGTTCATCACCACCTCCTTTTCTGAATCGTCCGCGCCGACAGCACGCGGAAGGGCAGCAGTTGATCGGAGCCGATGAATAAACCAACCCGACCGATAGACAATACCGACGCGAGTCCTAAAGACCTTTTGGTCTCAAGTAAAGAAAGTTAAACAACTATCGATTCCGACAGAGGGAACCGAAACACATCCGAACCCAATGGCGGAAAAAAACAATCTGGGGATGGAGTCGATGCCCATGTGCACTGTAGTCCAGGGGAGGAGCCACCTATCTCGTGATACTTCGAAGACTCTTCCAGGACAACAATGTGCAATCATCCGGACCCAACACTAGGCGGCGATCTATGCACAGATATGAATTCAGCAGCCCACATGCCTCGAACCCAGACTGCTCGTTTGATTGCTGTCCACTGCCATGTATTTGATGATGTTGCTGACCTGTTAAGACCCACTAACCTCCTGCCCCCCCAGCCTGCCTTCCCATGGGTCTTCGGAGGTTAAAACCTCCTCTTTTGAAGGTGCCCCTCTGTTGCAGGGCTTTCATGGACCAGACCGTCTCATTGTCCTTTATTTGTTGTAGGAATTCATCTATCTCACTTCCAAACAGGGTGTCTCCTATGAAGGGTTTGTAAGAAAAATGCGACTTACCCAGTATGCATCTGTTCTTGGTATATAGAGCTGTAGAGCCATATGCTTTAGCATATATTGCCATCTGGTGTGGAGTCCGGATGTTTGCAATTTGTGTTTGTTCGAAGAAGTCTTTGCAGTCACAAGGTAGGCGGCGACTCCTTTTGGTGATAGCGCACAGTGCACAGGGACATAGACTTCAATTGTTTTGCCGTGCGGTGATGATGGAGTTAGTAAGAGTAGAAAGAGATGTCCATGTATAAAGAATCTAAGTAAGATGATACTGCAACAAATAAAAGTACCCAGGGAGGTAGGTGGGCATATATGACTACAGCTTTATATGCCAAGAACAGATGCATACTGGGTAAGTAGCATTTTCCGTTCAAGGTATATGATCTTGAGATCATATGCTTTAGCATAGACAATACAGCAGTTATCTCCCAAGCGGTGGCTAACCTGTATTTGTTGCAGTGGCTTGAAATAGTGTTCGTAAAACAGCCTGGCTCACACTAGCTTGTTTTGCTAACACAACTACACAATAGTGCTTTGTGATCGTGTGTGGTGTAGACCATATTGCAGCTTTGCAGATGTAATTTATTTATTTATTTAACGATTTGTAGAGCGCCTGGTGACCCGAAGGCATCCCCGCGCTATATTGATTGTATTATCCAGAGGAGAGGGGAGAAAAGAGGGAAGGGACTTTATTTTGGAAATAAGAGCGTTTTCAGTTTTTTTCTAAAGATCAGATAACTAGGTTCCAGCCTAAGGGTACGGGGGAGGGAGTTCCACCCGGCAGATGCCTTCACGGAGAAGCGTCGGCCACCGGTCCGTGTCTTCCTGTATCTGGGGATGTTGGCCAGACGCTCATTCTCAGACCGAAGGGATCTGGGGGCCTTATAAGGAGTAACCAGGTCCCTGCGGATCGTAGGGCCAGCGCCATTCAGCAAGTTGTGTGCAGTACACATGGCCTTAAATTCCACCCTTTGGCGCACTGGCAGCCAGTGAAGGGCCTTGATTGCTGGTTTGTCTGATACTCTGGAGGGAAGGTTCATAAGTAGTCGGGCTGCTGCATTCTGTGTGCGTTGAAGTTTAGCCATGGTGGCCTCTGGAGCTCCCAGATATACCATGTTGATGTAGTCCAACCGTGCCAGTATTAAACCTTGGACTAGGAGTTTTCTAGATGCGGGCGGGAGTAAGGGGAGAATCCTGCGGGTGGTGCGCATAAGCCCGAAACAGGTACCTGCTGTTTTGGATGCTTGCGTTTTCATCGAAAGCTCGGGTTCCAGCCAGACTCCTAAGGTCTTAATTTCTTGTTTCGGGGTGGGAATTTCCCCGAACACGTCTGGCCAGACCGACGGGGGGATAGTAGCCCATTGCTTGCCCATGAGCATAACTTCGGTCTTTGACCCGTTTAATTTAAGTGATGATTCACACATCCAATTGTGGATTTCCGTGAGGCAGTTTGCCAGATTGTCCGGGTGGTCGTCCAGTTGGGATAGAGAGACGACCAGCTGTGTATCGTCAGCATAACTCACTATTTTAATCCCAAAGGGGGTAACCACATCTTCGAGAGGGGCCATATAAGCATTAAAAAGCGTGGAGCTTAGAGACGACCCCTGGGGGACCCCGCTCGTGAGGGGGAGGGTGGTCGAATGGTGATTACCATCCCATACCTGGAACGAGCGCCCAGCAAGGAAGGACTCTATCCACCTGAGCGCCGCCCCTGTGAGCCCTGCTGCCGCCAACCGATGGAGAAGGACACGATGGTTAACTGTGTCGAAGGCTGCACTAAGATCCAGGAGGATCACTGCCACTGACCCTCCTGAATCCAAAATGCGCCTTGCCTCCTCGATGACGGCAAGAAGGACGGTATCTGTGCCATGGCCAGGGCGAAACCCAGTTTGGGATTGCCGTAAGATGTTGTTTACCTCGAGGAATTGTGACAATTGTCCATTGACCAGTTTCTCGGCTAATTTGCTAATGCAAGGAAGGAGTGAAATTGGCCGGTAGTTTGCCATATCGGCTGGGTCCAGCTGGGGTTTTTTTTTTAGAAGTGCTTTAACTACTGCACTCTTCCAGCTAGAGGGGACCGAGCCTTGGGCGAGCGAGCAGTTTATGAGCTCCGTGATCGTAGGCACGATGACTAGGGCTACGGTTTTGAGAAATCTAATAGGTGCGGGATCCAGAGGTGATCCGCTTTTCATTTTGGCCATGGTTAAATCTACCTCGTTCCAAGTTACTGCCCTAAACGTCGCTAGTTGAGGGCGCAGGCTGCTTCCTGTCTGACTGGTGGGTGTTTCATTGTCCATGTGACTTGATAGACAAGGAGGGGGAAGGGAGGCTAAGATGCGGGCGATTTTGTCATTTAAGTAGGTAGCCAGTTCATTACTTCGGTCTACCGGGGGGGGGGGGGGGTTTGGGGTGTTGGAGGATAAAGGAGCTGGTATTTTCAATAGCTCTTTTACGATAAGGAAGTATTCCCTTGTTGAGTTGGTCGAGTTTTTTATCCGTGTATCGTAATGGGAAGCTTTGGTGAGTTTCAGGGTTGATTTGTATATTCTCACTGATTTCTGGTAGACTTCCTTGCTGGCGTGCTGCCAGTCTTTCCTCCATAGCCGCTCAGCTTTCTTGCAATTTTTGCGTAGCATCCGAAGTTCCAGGGTGTACCATGGGGCGGATCCTGGTTTCCCGTTTTTATCCTCCCGGGTTCTAATGGGAAGTAT
Organism: Lissotriton vulgaris; assembly: GCF_964263255.1. Lineage (NCBI taxonomy): Eukaryota > Metazoa > Chordata > Amphibia > Caudata > Salamandridae > Lissotriton > Lissotriton vulgaris. The sequence continues at coordinate 1,754,686,238 of NC_141691.1, forward strand.
GGAGTCCAGGGATGTGACAATCCACTCCCTGAATTTACTGTCAGCGATAGCCGGATCTTCCGAGTAAGTAGGGGTAGTTGACTTCAGGGTTCTGGCCCAGTCTTCTATGGAGAGTTTGGACCATGCCCAGTCCCTGGTATAAGTGGGAGGTTTGTGAGGTTTCCTGAAAACTCCTGGCAGATGGAAGGAGACTAAGAAATGGTCCTTCCAAGGGAGGGGCTCAATAGCTTGCATGGTGGGGATGTTAGTGAACACCGGGTCCAGCAAGTGACCTTTGTTATGTGTAGCTCCGGAGTTTAAGAGGTGGAGGTCATAGGCCGCCAGGTCTGTGATCAGGTCGGCTGCCCCTGTATCTAGAGGGTCATCAAAATGAATATTCAGGTCTCCTAAAGTTGGTAGTAGAGCGGGCCTGCGATGCTACCATATCCAGGAGAGCACTGGAAAAAGGGCCTGAATGACCGGGAGGGCGATAGACTAAGGGGCCTGATAGCGAGTTAGTCGGGGCCAACTGGATCGTGAACCGAAGGCTTTCAGAATCAAGGACGTGCGCATCATTGGCTATGCAGGGGAAATGGTCCCGATGGATGATGGCAACACCACCACCCCTACCGGAGGGACGAGGTAGGGACTGAATAAGAAAGCCCCGGGGGGGGGGGGGGGGGGGTAGCTAGGACCATATCTGAGTCCGAATAATCGGAGAGCCACGTTTCCGTCAAGAACAGAACGTCGATCTCATGGTCTTCTATAAGATGGTTAATTGACGACGCGTGTTTGGGGAGAGAGCGACAGTTCAGAGTGGCCAGTTTAAGGGCTGAGGGCATGTCGGGTCGACTAGGGAGTTTGAGCTGGACTGGGTGGCAGAGGGTGCAGCTGGTGAACGGTCCTTCAAGATCATGAATATCATTAACGATGGTGGGTCTGAGACTTAAAAGGTCCCGACGTGAGTAGCTTACCTTAGAGGCAGCTTTGTCCGACAGGGGTTCTGGCCCTAGGCCCGGCCGTGCGCAGACGGGCTTGCCTTAGGCGCGCCTTCGGCGCGCAAACGGCGCTCCCGCTGCGCTCGTCGGCTGCGCTGGTATGGCCGACACATTTGTAGCGAGTGTTATGGGCGTGGCCTTGCAGTGGGCGTGGCTCCACCTTCGAACCGTGATGGCGGTATGGGCGTTTACCCTGTGTCAGCGCTGGATGCCGCTGTATCAGGGGGTGTCTAGGAGGGCTGCTCAGCGCATATAGGCAGGCGCTATCAGTGCAAGTAAGGTCAATGTTTTTTTTTTAAATCAGAACAATGAAATAAGAGGTTTTAAAACATGAAGCAAAATGCAGTCCTCCGGCTTTCCGCCTCAGAGGATAAACTAACAATGGGTACGTTCCCTAAGAATGCCATAGAAGCCCTAGCTTGCATGTAGAGTGCGCCCTAGGGGGAATTGTTAACGAATATGCTACTTACTAGTATGCATCTGTTCTTGGGATGTAGGGCTGCTGACATTCATATCTGTGCATAGATCGCCGCCTAGTGTTGGGTCCGGATGATTGCACATTGTTGTCCTGGAAGAGTCTTCGAAGTATCACGAGATAGGTGGCTCCTCCCCAGGACTACAGTGCGCACGGGCATCCTCTCCATCCCCAGATTGTTTTTCGCCATTGTGGCAGAGATGGAGTGAACTATGTGAGTGATGACCATGGCATGAAATGCATGTAAACACTGCAGCTGCTACAGGCGCCGGGGAGGAGGGCGGGCGATATGAATGTCAGCAGCCCTACATGCCAAGAACAGATGCATACTGGTAAGTAGCATTTGCAGTTCGAGGCATGTGGGCTGCTGAATTCATATCTGTGCATAGATTACATAGCAATCCCTCCTGTTAGCGGAGGCTGCCCGTGCCAGCTGTAGCAGTCTGAAAAAGAGTTTTGAGAACAGCCTGTTCTACAGCTGCCTGCTGTTTAGAATGCACATCTACGCAGTAGTGTTTCGTAAATGTATGTGTGGTGGACCAAGTGGCTGCCTTACATATCTCTTCTAAAGGAATATTCCCCAGGAAAGCCATGGACGCTCCTAACTTACGTGGGGAGTGTGCTTGTGGTGGAATGGTTAGTGTGCGTTTAGCCTTAGCATAGCAAATCTGTATACACTTAACGATCCACCGGGCTATCCCTACTTTGGAAATGGGGTTGCCTTTGTGTTGTGGAGAAAAGACAACAAAAAGCTGTTTTGTTTTTCTGAAACCCTTTGTTCTGTCTATATAGTACATTAGAGCCCTTTTGACATCCAACGTGTGTAGGGATCTCTCCGCGACATTTTCTGGATTAGGAAAGAAAACTGGCAGTTCTATGGTCTGGTTTATGTGGAACTGCGAAATCACCTTAGGCATAAATGTAGGGTTGGTGCGTAATACCACCCTATTTGCGTGGACCTGTATGAATGGCTCTTGAATGATTAGTGCCTGGAGTTCACTAACTCTCCTCAGTGAGGTAATGGCTACTAGGAAAGCAACTTTCCAGGTCAGAAATTGAATCTCACAAGAGTGTAGAGGTTCAAAAGGTGGTTCCATCAATCTGGTGAGGACCACATTCAGGTTCCAGACTGGTGACGGTGGGTGTCTGGGAGGGATCAAACTTAAGTCCTTCCAGAAAAGCTTTAATGGAAGGCACTCTGAATAATGAGAGGTGCTGCCTGTTCTGAAGATAGGCTGCTATGGCGGATAAATGTATACAAATGGAACTGTACACTAGATTACATCTGTATAAATGCAACAAATAATGAATATGCTACTTACCAGTATGCATCTGTTCTTGGCATGTAGGGCTGCTAACATTCATATCTTTGCATTAGATCGCCACCTAGTGTTGGGTCCGGATGATCGCACATTGTTGTCCTGGAAGAGTCTTCGAAGTATCCTGAGATGGGTGGCTCCTCCCCTGGACTACAGTGCGCATGGGCATCGGCTCCATCCCCAGATTGTTTTTCGCCATTGTGGCAGAGGATGGAGTGAAAAGTGTAAAGGATGTCCATGCTAATGATTGAATACAATAGTATATCTGCAGCTGCGACAGGCACCGGGGAGGAGGGTGGGCGATATGAATGTTAGCAGCCCTACATGCCAAGAACAGATGCATACTGGTAAGTAGCATATTCAGTTCGAGGCATGTGGGCTGCTAAATTCATATCTTTGCATAGAATACATAGCAGTCCCTCCATCAGCGGCGGTTGCCCGTGCCAGCTGCAGAAACCTGAAAAAGTGTCTTGAGAACAGCCTGCCCTACAGCTGCTTGCTGTTTGGAATGTACATCAACACAGTAGTGTTTTGTAAAGGTATGTGGTGTAACCCACGTGGCTGCTCTGCAAATGTCCTCTAGAGGAATGTTTCCAAGGAAAGCCATGGATGCCCCCAACTTGCGTGTGGAGTGTGCCTTTGGGGGTATTGTTAAAGTGCGCTTGGCTTTATGATAACAGATTTGGATGCACTTAACAATCCATCTGGCTATTCCTGCTTTGGAAATTGGGTTGCCTTTGTGTTGTGGTGAGAAGGCAACAAAGAGTTGTTTTGTCTTCCTAAAGTGTTGTGTCCTGTCTATGTAGTACATCAATGCCCTCCGTACGTCTAACGTATGGAGCATCCTTTCCGCCACTGTTTGTGGGTTCTGGAAGAATGCAGGCAAATCGATAGTTTGGTTGAGATGAAAATGTGACACCACCTTTGGAAGGAATTTGGGGTTAGTACGTAGTACCACCCTATTTGGATGAATCTGGATGAATGGCTCTTGTATCGTGAGTGCTTGCAACTCACTTACGCGTCTTAGTGACGTAATGGCAATTAGGAAAGCAACTTTCCACGTTAGGAATTGCAGTTCGCACGAGTGCATTGGCTCAAACGGTGGTCCCATCAGTCTGGTGAGGACCACATTGAGGTTCCACACGGGAGCTGGCGGTGTTCTTGGGGGAATGACTCGTTTCAGGCCTTCAAGAAACGCTTTAATGGCAGGCACCCTGAAGACTGAGAGATGCTGCCTATTTTGAAGGTAAGCTGCGATGGCGGATAGATGTATCCGAATAGAAGTGAACGCTAGTTTGCACTTATAAAGGTGTAACAGATAGCAAATGATGTTAGGGATAGATGCATCTAGCGGGTTTATGTCATTGTTTGCACAGTAAATGACAAAACGCTTCCATTTTGCGGCATAGCATGCTCTGGTTGACGGCTTCCTCGCCTCCTTGATGATGTTCATGCATTCAGGAGGTAGGTTTAGGTATCCGAACTCTAAGACTTCAGGAGCCAGATCGCTAGGTTGAGCTGTTGCGGATCTGGATGCTGAATTTCTCCATGGTTCTGCGTCAGAAGTCTGGGCGTGAGGCGCAGTCTTTGATGCGGGACCACTGAGAGCTCGAGGAACGTGGTGTACCATGCTTGGCGCGCCCACGTTGGAGCAACTAGGATGAGTGTAATGGAGTGTTGCCGTAGTTTCCTCGCCACCAGTGGTATCAGGGGTGTCGGGGGAAAAGCGTAAGCAAATTTGCCTGACCAGTTCATCCATATCGCATTGCCCTGCGATTGGGGGTGTGGGAACCTGGCGGCGAAGCTTTGGCATTTTGCGTTCTCCCTTGTGGCGAACAGGTCTATGTCTGGACGCCCCCACCTTTGGAAGTACGGCTGGAGTACCGATGGATGTATCTCCCACTCGTGCATTTGATGACTGTATCTGCTGAGCAGATCCGCCATCTGATTGTCCTTCCCCGGGAGGTGTTCTGCCATGAGGAAGATGTTCCTCTGAATGGCCCACTTCCACATGCTCTGAGCCAGGTGAGACAGCTGTGGTGAGTGGGTGCCCCCCTGTTTTTGGATGTAGTACATCGCTGTCATGTTGTCCGTCCGGACTAACACCACTTTGTTGCACAGATGTACAATGAAGGACTTGAGTGCCATGAAGATCGCCATCAGTTCTAGATAGTTGATGTGCATCTTCTGTTGCTGCGTCGTCCATAGTCCCTGCACTGTGTAAGTGAGCAGGTGTGCTCCCCATCCCTGGAGAGATGCGTCCGTTGTCAGGATAACCTGTGGCACTGGCTCCTGGAACAGTCGGCCCTTGCAAAGGTTGTGTGGAGTCCACCAATGCAGAGAGTTGTATGCCCGACTGGTAACCAACACTAGGTCTGTTAATTGTCCCTGAGCCTGTGTCCACTGATTTGCTAAGCACTCCTGGAGCGGGCGCATATGCAACCGTGCGTGAGGGACTATGAAGATGCAGGAGGCCATCATGCCTATCAACTGCATGAACACTCTTGCTGGAAGCGAGTGTCCCGGTCTGAACTTCTGGATTAATGACTGTATGCCGTCTATCCTGACCTGGTTTGGTTGTGCCGAGGCCGTCAGGGTATTGATTGTCGCACCCAGAAACTGCCGGACGTGTGCCGGCTGAAGGTGTGACTTCGGGTAATTCAACGAGAAACCCAGGTCGTGAAGGAGGTGAATGGTAGTCGACATGTCCGCGGCGCACTGCTGTTCCGATCTGGCTTGAACGAGCCAGTCGTCGAGGTAGGGGTAGACATGGATGTTCTGCCTCCTGAGGTGCGCTGCTACAGTCGCCAGACACTTGGTAAAGACCCTTGGGGCAGTTGTGACTCCGAAGGGTAGGACTTTGAACTGATAATGCGTGCCCTGGATAGTGAACCTGAGGTACCTTCTGTGGGACGGATGTAGCGGAATGTGGAAATAAGCATCCTTGAGATCCAAGGTTGCTAAGAAGTCTCCTTTGTTTAACATAGGAAGAATCTGTTGCAGTGTAAGCATGTGGAAATGCTCTGACAGTATGTACAGATTGAGGGGACGGAGATCCAGAATTGGCCTGAGAGATCCGTCCTTCTTTGGAATGAGGAAGTACAGAGAATAAACCCCTGTGCCTTCCTCCCCCACTGGCACGAGCTCGATTGCCCCTTTTTGCAGCATCACCAACACTTCCTGCTGCAATAAGTGCAAGTGCTCTGCGGACATAGGTCTTTGCCTTGGTGGAATGTTGGGTGGAGTGGACTTTAACTCTAGACAATAACCGTACTGGATAAGCTGTCGCACCCACCTGTCTGTGGTGATGTTGGTCCAGACGGGCAGGAACTGCTGTATTCTCCCCCCGACAGGTGTTAAATGGTCGGGGGGCAGTGACAGAGAGTCACTGGTTGCTCGGGGCAGAGGAGCGTGAATTGTTGCCTCCTTTGCCACGTCCTTTGTTGCTGTTTCCCCTGTAGCCCCTTTTGTTTTGTTTGGGGTACGAGGACTGTGCTCCACCTCTAGGGAACTGTGACTGTTGACCCATCTGTCCTCTGGTGACTCCACGGGCACCTGAGCGCCGAAAATTAGCCCCCATCGATTTAGCGGTTTCAGTGTCCTTTTTAATCTTTTCCAGGGTGGTGTCAACATCTGGACCAAACAGTCTATCCGGATTGACTGGTTGATTAAGTATGGTTGTTTGAATGTCAGGTTTGAACCCCGATATGCGGAGCCAAGCCTGTCTTCTGAGCATGACACTGGTGTTAACGGCCCTAGCGGCTGTGTCCGCGACATCAAGTGCGCACTTTATGGCCGCGTTGGAGATCAGTTGTCCCTCTTGTATAATCATTTTGGTGCCCTCTTGAAACTGCGGAGGCAGGTGTTCTACAATCTGCTCTAGTGTGTCGTAATGTGATCTATCATAACGTGCCAGTAGAGCCTGTGTATTTGCAATACGCCAGAAATTGGCAGCCTGTGCAGCCACTCTTTTGCCTCCTGCCTCTAGCACTTTGGACTCCTTATCCGGGGGAGGAGCTTCACCCGTTGTTTGGGAGTTGGCCCTCTTGCGTGCGTTTGCTACCACCAAGGAGTCAAGCGGCAACTGTCCTCGAATGTATGCAGGGTCTGCAGGCGCTGGTCTGTACTTTTTTTCAATACGTGGGTTGACCACCCTCGCCCTGGTAGGCTCTTTAAATATGTCCGCAGCGTGCTTGAGGACCCCTTTGAGCATAGGCAGTGTCTTTACATTTCTTTCCGAAACTGAAAATGTGTCGAATAGAAAGTCTTCCTCAACTGGGTCAGCATGCATGTCCACATCATGATTAGCAGCTGCCCTCTCAATGAGTGCATGAAAACCTGCAGAATCCTCCGTAGGGGATGCACGTGTACTGAAGGTCTGTGGGTCTTGCCCCACATCTTGGGTGCCTTGGTCCCCAATGCCATAAAAAGAATCTGGCTGTGCATCAGGTTCATTTACTGGGAACGTGTATTGTTCATCTTCACCATAGTCCCCACTGTCAGAGTGGTCTGGAGACGGTGTTGGGCTCCTTCCCAGAGGAGGTAGAATAGGTTCCATGAGGCCTGAGGCGTCCTGTGGAAACTTTTTCTTCTTTAGGGGAATGACGTAGGATTCCACCGGCTGCGAAGTGATCTTCCTTTTATAAAGGGTTAACTTCCCCGTGTCCGCGTCTATAAAACACTCCGAATCCTCTTCAGGGTCGAGCACTTGACCCGAAGATGTCCCTGCCGTAGAAGATTCCGACTTCTTTGGCGTCGATTTCGAGGAAAAGGCCTTTGGCACCACTTTTGGCGGTAGAAGGAAGAGGAGCTTACTTGCCGGCTTGACCGGGACGTCTGCCGCCTTCTGCGTCGATGGCGTTGGCGTCGACGAAGAAAAGGCCTTGTCCTTAATTCTTTGTAGTGAAGCAGCCACGAGAGATGCGTCGGTGACCGATGTCTTTGGCACCGACGAGGTGGCCTTGCCTTCGGATGCGACGTTCCGTTGGTCTTTTGGAGGGATGGACGGCGCCGACCCCGAGTCCCTGGAGCGATGCGCAGATGTCCCCGTTGGAGCCGGGGCTGTGTCGGTTGCCTTAGCAGGCTTCGCCGGCGCCGGCGCGCTTGTCTTGTGCGCGCCACCCTTTTTAGAGGATCTCTCCTCCGGCGCCGATTTCGACCCTGTGGAATCGCCGTGTTTCTTCGACTTCTGCGGACCGGAGGTCGACGGAGTCGAGGAGGCCGCCGGTTTATTTGTTTTTGCTGTTGCGACCGCCATCTTAGGGACGATTGAGTCCTTAACTTTCGGTTTCGGTTTCGGGTCGGCCATTTTAGGTGCAGTCGAGACCGTTGCTTTCAGTTTCGGTTTCGAAACCCTCGGCGCAGCAAGTATGTCCGTGGCCGGGCCGACAGGCGGGGCCGTGGCTTGCGCTACAGGGTCTTGGGTAAGGCGAACAGGCGATCCCGCGACCCTCTCCTGATGTTCTTCAACTTCGGGGCATAGCTCGTCCCCTGAGCTATCTTCCTCGGCCCCATAAACCATAACGTCGTCCCCTACCTCGTCGACGTATTCAAGGCCCTGACCCACGACTCCGTCGTCGTCATATTCCGGATCGGCCTCGACCTCCGTCTCAGGCGGGGAGATTTGAAGATGATGGCTCTGGTCCTCTTCTTCTTGGTCGCCGAAGATGTTATCTGGATCCGGGGCCGCCTGTTTGGCCACAAGGCGCACTGCGCGCCGAATCGTGAGAGTTTTCTTCGACCTGAACTTCGCACAGGCCCGGCAACTTCCTTCGTCATGGTCTGGCGAAAGGCACTTATTACAGACCGGGTGTACGTCTATATGTGGGTATTTGGACCCACAGAGCGGACAGAGTTTAAACGGACTCCGCTCCATGTTGGGAACTTAGTGTCGAGTCGCGATGAGAAGGCCTCGATGTCCGAAGAGTAGTAAAAAACTCCAGTGATTCCGGCTCCGAGAGACGGAAGAACTCGAGACCGTACGCAAACAATACCGACGTAAAGAACCCAAAGCCTTTTGGCCGTAAAAAATGATGTTTATTCGGTTCCGACGGAGAGACGTCGAGACCGCATCCGAACCCAATGGCGGAAAAAAACAATCTGGGGATGGAGCCGATGCCCATGCGCACTGTAGTCCAGGGGAGGAGCCACCCATCTCAGGATACTTCGAAGACTCTTCCAGGACAACAATGTGCGATCATCCGGACCCAACACTAGGTGGCGATCTAATGCAAAGATATGAATTTAGCAGCCCACATGCCTCGAACCAGATGTTTTGAATAGATGCATCCAGTGGGTTAATGCCATTATTGTTACAATATATGACAAACCTTTTCCATTTAGCCGCATAGCATGCTCTGGTTGTGGGCCGTCTTGCCTCCTTGATGATATGCATACATTCTGGCGGCAAGTTGAGGTAGCCAAATTCTAGGACTTCAGGAGCCAGATCGCCAGGTTGAGCTGTTGCGGATCTGGATGCTGAATGTCGCCATGGCTCTGCGTCAAAAGCCTGGGTGTGAGGCGTAGCCTTTGATGCGGTACCACGGACAGTTCTAGAAACGTGGTGTACCATGGTTGGCGTGCCCACATTGGAGCAACCGGGATGAGGGTCATCGAGTGTTGCCGTAGTTTGCGTGACACTAGCGGTATCAAAGGTGCTGGGAGAAAGGCGTACGCAAATTGGCCTGACCAGTTCATCCATATCGCATTGCCCTGCGACTGTGGAAACCTGCTTGCGAAGCTTTGGCATTTTGCGTTTTCCCTTGTGGCGAACAGGTCTATCTGTGGATGACCCCACTGCTGGAAGCACGGTTGGATCACTGATGGATGTATCTCCCACTCGGGCATCTGGTGGCTGTGTCTGCTGAGCAGATCCGCCATCTGGTTGTCCTTGCCCGGGAGGTGTTCCGCCATGAGGAAGATGTTCCTTTGAATGGCCCACTTCCACATGCTCTGAGCCAGATGAGACAACTGTGGAGTGTGTGTTCCTCCCTGCTTCTGTTATGTAGTACATGGCAGTCATGTTGTCCGTCTGGATCAACACGATCTTGTTGCACAAGTGTACCTTGAAAGCTTTCATCGCCATGAAGATTGCCATCAGTTCCAGAAGGTTGATGTGCATCTTCTTTTGCTGTGCTGTCCATAGTCCCTGCACTGTGTAGTTGAGTACATGAGCTCCCCATCCCTGGAGAGACGCGTCCACCGCCAGTACAATTTGTGGCACAGGCTCTTGGAACGGTCGGCCCTTGCAAAGGTTTCGTGGGTTCCCCCAATGCAGAGAGTTGAATGCCCGACCGCTCACCAACACTAGGTCTTTTAACTGTCCTTGAGCCTGATTCCACTGACGTGCTAAGCACTCCTGAAGAGGACGCATGTGTAGTCTTGCGTGCGGGACTATGGAAATGCAGGAGGCCATCATGCCTATCTGCATGAACACTTTCGCTCGAAGCGAATGTTGAGGTCTGAATTTTTGACTCAGCAATTGCATGTTGTTTATTCTCGCTGAATTTGGCTGAGCTTTGGCTGCCAGAGTGTTTATTGTCGCGCCCAGGTTCTGTCGCTTGTGGGCAGGCTGAAGATGTGACTTCGGATAATTCAGTGAGAATCCCAGACTGTGAAGAAGGTGAATGGTGTGGGACATGTGGCTGGCACACTGCTGGGCCGTCTTTGCTTGAATAAGCCAGTCGTCCAGATAAGGGTAGACATGTATGTGCTGTCTCCTGAGGTGTGCTGCTACCGTCGCCAGGCACTTTGTGAACACCCTGGGTGCCGTCGTTACTCCGAAAGGGAGGACTTTGAACTGATAATGTTGAATAGTGAACCTGAGATACTGTCTGTGTGATGGGTGTATGGGTATATGGAAATACGCATCTTTTAGGTCCAGTGTTGCGAGGAAGTCTCCCTGACTGAGTAACGGCAGAACTTGCTGTAAGGTGAGCATATGAAAATGCTCTGACAGAATGTAACTGTTTAGAGGCCTGAGGTCCTGTATAGGTCTGAGAGACCCGTCTTTTTTTGGGTATTAAAAAGTAGAGAGAGTACACCCCTGACCCTTGGTCTTCTACAGGCACGAGCTCTATGGCCCCTTTTTGCAGCATGCCGACGACCTCCTACTGCAATAAGTGTAAGTGCTCTGCGGACATAGGACGGTGTCTTGGTGGGATGTTGGGTGGAGTGGACGTTAATTCCAGACAATACCCGTACTGTACAATGTCTCTCACCCACCTGTCTGTGGTGATGGACTTTCAGACTGGCAGGAACTGTTGTAGTCTCCCCCCGACAGGTGTTATATGGTCGGGGGGCAGTGACAGGACGTCACTGTTTGGTATTGGCAGAGGACCTGGAACTGTGGTTTCCTCTGCCCCTGCCCTTGATGTCGTTTCCACGATATCCACCCCGGTTGTTTCCACAATATCCACCCCGGTTGTTTTTATTGTAGGTGGATTGTGTAACTCCCTTATTGTATTGTGTCTGTTGTGTTGACTGGCCTCTTGAGGGGCCCCTAGTATTGGAGCGACGAAAGGAGCCACACCCGAAACTGCTTTGACTGCAGAGCCCCCATAGACTTTGCAGTCTTTGTCTTTTTTAATTTTTTCAAGGGTGGTGTCAACATCAGGTCCGAATAAGAAGTCTGGATTAACTGGCTGATTGAGGACAGAAGTCTGTATTTCAGGTTTGAATCCTGAGATTCATAACCAGGCGTGTCTCCTTAACATAACGCTAGTGTTGATGGCCCTGGCTGCAGTGTTAGCTGCGTCTAGAGCGCACTTGATGGAAGCATTGGATATCAGTTTCCCCTTCTGGATGAGTGGTTCTGCCCCCTCCTTGTACTGATCAGGTAGGTGTTGCAACAGTGTCTCAAGGGTATCATAATGGGACCTGTCATATCTGGCCAAGAGTGCTTGTGTTGGCAATGCGCCAGATGTTGCCCGCCTGCACAGCCACTCTCTTTCCTGAAGTTTCCATAACTTTTGACTCTTTGTCAGGAGGAGCATCACCTGTAGTCTGGGAGTTTGCTCTCTTACGTGCATTAGAAACAACCAATGAGTCCAATGGCAACGGTCCCTTTATATAAGTAGGGTCCGCAGGGGCCGGTCTATATTTCTTCTCAATCCTTGGGTTTAACACCCTGGCTCTAGTGGTGTCTTTAAAAATGTCACCAGCATGCTTAAGGACCCCTTTCAGCATGGGTAGGGTTTTGACTGTCCTTTCCGAAGTGGAAAAGGTGTCGACTAGAAAGTCTTCATCCACAGGGTCAGCATGTAGCTCGACGTCATGATTACTGGCTGCCCTTTCAATAAGGGCGTTAAAGGCAGTTGTGTCCTCAGTAGGAGATGTTTTTACACTGTACACGAGTGTCAGGGCCAGTCTGCGGATCCCTTGAGTCAGCAGGGTCTGCCCATGGTTGGGCTTGATCGGGATCAGTGTCCACATGATAGAGGTCATCCTCATGTTCATCATCCCCTGCATCCACATCTGAGTATGTTGGGGAAAAATTTTGAGGTTCCTGTCCATAGTGATGGAGGGGTTCCACAAGAGCTGGAGATGTTGTTGAAACTCTTTTTCTTCAAGGGAATCCTATATGATTCCATGGGTGTTTCTGGCATCAATTTTCTTTTGTATATGGACAGTCTACCAGTGTCTGAGTCGATGAATTGCCTCGGCTCCTGGTCTTCAGGTTCTTCTGCAGCCTCCATTTCCGCCGACACTTGTTTAGTGGCGCCGATAGCTTGTTTCGGCTCGAACATCTTCGGACGCACCGAGGGTGGAAACCCGAATTTGATATGTGTTGACGCGGTCTGAACTTGTCCGGCCAGCTTCGGCGTCGGGCCTTCTTTGGTCCGACCGCTGTAGCTTTATCCTTGATGCGTTGGAGTGACTCCGACACTTCCTTGGCTATGAATCGACTTGGGCGCGTCGACTCGACAGGGTCCTTGTAGCCAGTCTTCGACTTGTCCGTAGGCCTCAACCGAGGATCGATCCAGTCTTTCGGTTCGAGCCTTTTGTGTGAATCGATTCCCTTCGGCGTCGGCCTTGGTGGTTCGACGGCCTTGACCTCGGTCTTCGGTGCCCCAACCATCGGCTCGATGACCTTGAGCTTTCCGGCATCGACGGCCATTTTCATTTTTTTCGGCTCTGAGGGGTTTGAGGCCATGGAGCCGACCAGAGTCACTTGCACTTTCGGCAATGATGCTGTCGGTTTCGATTTCTTTGTATCGACCGATGGCGGTTTCGAAACCGAAGGCTCTTTAGTAATGTTCGAAGCCGGGCCTTTATGCGGGGCTGTAGAACGAGATTGTTGATCTTGGGTAAGGCCTAGTGGCGATCCCTCGACCTGAGCCTTATCGAGTGCGTCATCGTCGGCCCCCGTATAGCCGGTTGGGCCTAGCTCTTCTCCAGAGCCATCTTCTACGGCCCCAAGGGCCTCCACGTCGCCTACCTCAGACGACGTTTTCGTCTTCTTCTTGCACCTCTTCGTCTTCGGCGTCATACTCTGAGTCATGGCCCGAAGCCGGAGCGGTATTCCTGATCCTCCAGATCAACGACCTCTTCGTCTTCGGTCCCAAAGATGTTCACGGGAACAGGCGCTGACTTCCTCGACTCCAATCGAGCCGCGCGCCGAATCTTAAGAGTTTTCTTCGACCGAAACCGGGCACAGGCCATACAGTTGGCTTCGTTGTGGTCTGGGGACAGGCACTTGTTGCACACCGGATGGACATCGATGTGCGGGTATTTTGTATTACAAAGGGGACACCTCATGAATGGACTTCTTTCCATTTGAGATCGAAGATCGGGTCGAGTGTGGAAAGAAAAACCTGTTGAGTCCTCGATGTCCTCTCGAAACAAAGGCACAGATACCGAACGAAAAGATACAGACGCTGTCGAAAGCCTTCTGGCTTTATAGAAAGTTTTCCTAACTTGAGCTAAGATAGTAACATCCGAACCCAATGGCGGAAAAAAACAATCTGAGGATGGAGAGGATGCCCATGCGCACTGTAGTCCAGGGGAGGAGCCACCTATCTCGTGATACTTCGAAGACTCTTCCAGGACAACAATGTGCAATCATCCGGACCCACACTAGGCGGCGATCTATGCACAGATATGTATTCAGCAGCCCACATGCCTCGAACTGTGCGTTTAGCTTTAATGTAGCATATTTGTATGCACTCAACGATCCACTGTGCAATACCTGCTTTGATATGGGATTGCCTTTATGTGGTGGTGAGAAAGCAACTAAGAGTTGTTTAGTTTTCCTGAAAGATTTAGTTCTTTCAATGTAATATAGTATTGCTCTCTTTACATCTAATGTGTGAAGGGCACGTTCTGCCACGGAGTCTGGTTGAGGGAAAAACACTGGTAACTCAGACTGGTTGAGATGAAAGGCAGAAACTACTTTGGTAAGAATTTGGGATTTGTTTTCAGAACCACTTTGTTTTGATGAATTTGTAAAAATGGTTCTTGTATGGTTAGTGCAGGGAGCTCACCAACTCTTTTAAGAGATGTGATGGCTATAAGGTAGGATACTTTCCAAGTGTGAAATTGTAATTCACATTTGTGCAGAGGTTCAAATGGTGGGCCCATGAGTATTGTAAGGACTATGTTAAGATTCCACACTGGAGAAGGTGGAAATCTAGGAGTAATGATTCTTTTGAGACCTTCCATAAAGGCTTTGATAGCAGGCTCTCAAAACAAAGACAAGTGTTGTCTGTTTTGTAGGTAAGCAGCGATTGCAGCAAGATGTCATCATATGGATGTATATGCGAAGCTAGAACGCTGTAGGTGTAACATAGCAAATTATGTTTTGGATTGAAACATCTAGTGGATTGATTTAATTTTTTGTACAGTAAATTACAAATAGTTTCCACTTCGCTGCATAGCATGCTCTTGTGGTAGGACGTCTAGCCTCTTTTATGACGTTCATGCAGTCTGGCGGGAGATTAAGGTATCCAAACTCTATGATTTCTGGTGCCAGATCGCAAGTTTGAGTTGATTGGGATCTGGAAGTCTTATCTCTCCATGGTTCTGAGTGAGAAGCTTGGGGGAGAGGTGTCGTTTTTGATGAGGAACTACTGATAGTTCTAACAGGGTTGCGAACCAGGGTCGTCGAGCCCATGTGGGAGCAACTCTGATCCTTGTGAGAGAGTGTTGCTTGAGCTTCTGAACCACTAATGGAATTAGCGGGATAGGTGGAAAAGCATAAGCACATTTCCCTGACCAATTTATCCATAGCCCATTGCCTTTGGACAATGGGTGAGGATACCTGGACGCAAAGTTTGGGCATTTTGTGTTGAGGTGGGTGTGGCGAACAGATCTATCTTTGGATAGCCCCACATCTGAAAGCTTGGTGCTTGCGCAGGACGGTGGGGGTCAGGCATGGCGCTATTGGGGGTTGGTTCAGGTGGCCGAGGTGCAGGGGGGGGGGACGGGGGGGTACAGTTTGCTACCTCTTGTATTTTGTTTGCTCACAATTGTCACTTTTGTCTCCAGTAACTTAAGGTTGCCTTTTTTAATTTGTTCACTTGTAATTTTCTCCTCCTGTATCATTACTGTTCCTATTGTGAAGTGCTCTGACACCTTCGGGTAAAGTCTGCGCTATATAAAAAGGTAAAAAATAAATAAATGGGAGAACTTGAGGATATAGTTCCCATTGGTGAATCTGTTTTTGAGGACTGAGCAGATCTGCAATCCGATTGTTTACTACTGGGAGGTGTTCCACAAGGAGATATATCTTTTGAGGAATAACCCATCTCCATATGTTTTGAGCTAGATGTGAAAGCTGTTGAATACGCCCCCCCCCCGTTTTTGTATGTAGTACATTGCCATCATGTCTGTACGAACTAAGACAGCTTTGCCTACTAGACGTACTTGAAATGCTTTCAATGCCAGAAAATTACTAGTAGTTCTAGTTGGTTTATGTGGAATTGTTTTTGTTGTAAGGTCCACATGCCCTGAATGGTATGTTTTTGAAGATTAGCTCACCAACCAGTAAAGGATGAGTCTGCTGTTAGCACTACCTGTGGAACTGGGTCGACGAATGTCCACCCCTTGGAAAGGTTTTGTGTATTCCACCACTGCAGAGATCGATGGGTGCAGCGTCCACGAACACCAGATATGTTAACTGACCTCAAGCCTGGTTCCACTGGCGTGCTAAGTATTCCGGTGGGGGATGCATGTGTAGTCTTGCAGAAGGGACAATTAGAATGCAAGAAGCCATAATTCTTATCAACTGCATGAACACTCTTGCTGGTAGGGAGTGTTGAGGTAGAAACTGGGATATTAGATTTTGCAAGTTGCGTATCCCGAGACTGAGATTTACAGTAAATCCCAAGTTGTGAAGCAGTTGAACAGTTTTGTGGGTGTGATGTACGCAGCAGTGTTGTGACCTAGCAAAAGAGTCTACTTATCAACATCCCCAAGAACCTCTATCGAATTCACAAATAGCTACATTATAGCGAGGAACATCGTTTGTACCCATTTATCATTCAAATGAATTCGAAACGGAAGTGAGTTTATACAAATTCATGAGGAGTTTACGATTGAGACACTACTTCACCAATATTGTTCCTCAATTTCAACCAAACACAGAAGACACATGCATGGGTCTAAGAGACAAAAGCACTTTCATAGCACCCATAAGCCACAATATTCTAGATTCTTATGAAACGATCACTGCCAATGCAGTTAAAGATTTATTCAAGAAACCTAACTCTCGAAAAACTAACTAACTACAAACAGCAAGCCATCAACCAAATTGTCAACAACAAAAACCTAAAATATTGTAAAGCCGATAAAGGAGGGGCGCTGGTAATTATGGATCTACGAACACCTGATTGCCAAATTCAAAGACAGAAATTACCCTCCTGAAGTCTTATGCTCCGCTAAAGAACGGGCTGATGATATCAATCGCCAAACTCTGTAGTCCACCCCCCAAGAGGCAACAGTCAACAGACAGAACCGTCTTTGTTTCTAAATTCTCATCAAAAAGTTCACAGATCAAGAAAATAATCTTAAAGAATTGGCAAATGATTCAATACGAACCAGATTTCAATGGGATTTTTAACCAGATGCTACTTTTTGCTTATCAGAGATCCAAAAATCTAAATGAACTGTTGGAAACTACACCCAAAGCAACCAACGTAAGACACACAGGAACTAAACTTTGCTTAAATTGCAATCATTGTCATAATGTTATCCAAGGGAATTCATTGAACCATCCCTTCTCAGGAAAGACTATCAAACTATTTACCAATGTGACCTGTGACTCTAAAATTTTTGTCTATCTGTTGAAATGTCCGTGCGGTCTTCCGTACGTAGGAAAAACAGAAAAATAAAAACTAGACTCTCAGAACACAAAAGTACCATTAGAAACAAAATCATGAAATCACCACTTGCTGCACATTTCATCACCAACAATCACAACATCAGTCAGATCAGATTCCTTGTCTTGGAGGTTGTCCCGCTCAGACAGGGAAGAAATTACTGCAACGTGAGATCGTTTGGATAAAAAAAAATTTGGATGCTTGCCAGCCGAAAGGCTTGAATGATCGGATGGAATACAGTTTTTTTTATAATCATGTATTTTTCTGCTACTATGTTCTTTTTCATGTATTTTCGTGCTACCCTGGATCATATACATTTGTACTATTTTTTTCCGCATCTATTATTGTCTATTAACATTCTAGAAACTTGCTACTATTTCATTGCCACGTGTTTGAGATTGTGTCTTCTCCTTGAGCCATTTGCTTGGTCTACTGCACCCACAGTATTTCCAAACACAGAACGGTCATGACACTTAACACCATCCTTTTTATTTTTAAATTTCATTTTTTTTTTCACCTTTAGTACCTTTTGAACGCACATTGTCGTTCAACAGCCTTTTATTTATTAATTAATTAATTCTTAACACATTGCTCTATACACTACTGAGACTCTTCTAACATTGATCGCAATAGCATAGCACCATTACAAGATGGCCGCTATACCTTTCAGTCTGTTCTCGCGGTCTATGATCTTTTGTAAACACTTCCGAGCCAGGCGTTTAGGGAACCACACACTAACCCGAAGGTTCCGTGAGGACCGAGGTGTCCCGGAGGCTTTACTGCATTATCAACCGCTACGCGTTAAGACACTTTAACGCATTTACTTGCTGGTTATTTTATCCGCACGCAGACCACTTGCACCATACGGGTTTGAAGTTCACAATAACCGAGTTTGACTTTATTCACATACCACGGATGACTTTGCAAGAATAACGTTATTCACCATTTTGGTCTAGTGATACACGCGTCAATGCCACGCATTTTCAGTTTGTGCACCTAGGGTTTAATTTCACGATAACACACTTCTGTACTTTTTCATTATTACGATACTTCACTATCGGCTTTACTTAGCGCATTTCATAGTTCCTTGATTCTGGGTTTTACCTTCATGACAATGGAATCTTTATCATCACGACACTCTTTCCTTGGCTTTACTTTACCGCTCTTTGACTCACCTGCAAGATAAGTCTTTTTTTCATGGTCATCATCATGACACTCTTCTCTTGGCGCATTTTACCGTTCGTTGACTCACATCGCCAATTCATACCTGCATGTTGGAATTAGCGTTGTTCACCACATTTATTGTTAATAGTGGAATATATACCACCCCTGAACCAATAGATTACAAGATATTTTTTCACTTACAGATTGCATGATTATCCCCTGATGCAGGGCATGAGTCCCGAAATGCATAGGGATACAGAGATCGCAATTTGAGTTGGCATCAAATGAGGAAGCGATAGTTTTGTTTACCAATTGATTATCAGAAATGGTTTTCCGAATTATAAAAACGACGATAAAGAAATTAACTTTTGAAAAATAAAGACATAACTACCAACCTACGAATGTTTGAGTATTGAATTAGATTTACATTGTGCTACCATTTGACTGCACTGAGGACTTTTCACGACTCAATCCCTGAGGGTCAGAGGGGATTAGAACCCGCAGGCACCCAAAACAGTTACCTATAGATTACATTTACAGCTTATTGTTGACTATACACAAAGAGGAGTGCCACACACCATTTATCATTTCGTGACCTAGCTTCGTCCAGGTAAGGGAAGACGTGACTGCACTAAATGAACAGCGACTACTGTGAGGCACTTGGTGAAGACTCTGGGTGCTGTAGTTACCCCGAAGGAGAGAACCTTTAATTGATAGTGGTGTCTGTCCACAATAAACCTGAAATATTTTCTGTGGGCTGGGTGAATGGAAATATGGAAGTAGGCGTCCTTTAAATCCAGAGTGTACAGAAAGTCACCTTGCTGAAGCACCTGTTGGATGGTGACCACGGGGAAGTGATCTAATTGAATGTACAGATTTAGCTGTCTGAGGTCTAGTATAGGCCTGAGAGCCATCGTTTATTGGAATAAAAAATTATGGGGAGTACGCCCCGATCCCTTGATGCAATGGGACTGGTTCTATTGCATGTTTTTGTAAAAGAGAAAGAACTTTTTTCAAAAGGGTGAGATGTTTTGGCGACATTACACTTTGTTTTGAAAGAATATTTGGAGGAGTTCTGGTAAGTTCCAGGCAGCAACCATACTGGATAATGGGTCTTACCCACTTGTCTGAGGTGACCGAATTCCAGACAGGTAGGAACGGTGAGAGACATCCCCTGACAGGAGTGGAATGGTGGGGGTAGTGGAGGGAAGTCACTGTTTGTTGGCAGGGGAAGTGCGGGTGGAGTTACCTCTGCCTCTTCCCTCATTATTGCCTCTGTAGTTTCCTCAAAAATATCCTCTGGAAGAGGGGGATTGGCCCTTATAAGAGGAGGAGGGATTATCTGTGGACACTGCTTTTGAGCCACCCCTATAAAAGGAGCGGCAAAAGGGCTCTGGTGGAAGGCAATTGTAGAGCCCCCATGGACTTTGCAGTTTCAGTATCTTTTTTCATCTTTTCCAGGGATGTGTCGACAGCTGGCCTGAAAAGATGTTTACCGAAAGACTGATTTAGTATGGAGAATTGTACCTCTGCTTAAATCCGGAGATTCAAAGCCAAAGAGGTCTGCATAACAGTGCGCTAGTGTTGATGGCACGAGATGCTGTGTCTGTCGCATCTAGTGCGCTTTTAATAGAACTGTTGGTAATGAGCTTACCTTCCTGAATCAGGTCATTTAAATCGGAGGAAAAACCCCTGTCTTGCGGTGTGCCTCAGGGCTCCGCCCTCAGCCCCCTGTTCTTCAACGTCTATCTTGCCCCACTGGCCGACGTTGTGGAGTCCTACGGAGTCAGGGTGGTCTCCTACGCTGACGATACTCAGCTGGTGTTTTCCTTTAGAGACCACTCGGACACCGCATTCTCCAACTTCCGCCAGTGCCTCCACAATATCAGCGTCTGGATGACTGATAACCATCTCAGATTAAATGCAGACAAGACGGAGGTGCTGTTTTTCAATCAGAAGGACCCCATCCCCTCCTCTTGGTGGTGGCCCACGGCACTTGATCCCGCTCCCTCTCCCGTTCACTCGGCTCGTAACTTGGGTTTCCAGTTCGACGACTCCCTTTCATGCAAAACCCAGGTCAATAAAGTGACCTCTGCCTGCTTCCTGAAGTTGCGCATGATTAAAAAAACACTCCCTTATCTCCCCCTGGATTCCCGCCGTACAGTTACCCAAGCCCTCATCACGTCCCACCTGGACTATGCTAACAGCCTCTATGCTGGTGCCCCCCAGTATCTGTTGGATCGGCTCCAAATTGTCCAGAATGCGTCGGCCAGATTGATTGGTAACATTCCCTACCGCCAATCAGTAACCGCGTATCGTAAGGAACTTCACTGGCTTCCAGTGGCCAGCCGCATCCAATTCAAGATCCTTACCCTTACCCACCGAGCCGTCAACAACCGCGGACCTAACTATCTGAAAAAACGGGTCTCTATATCTCGCTCCATCAGATCCCTGAGATCCAATGACCTCCGCCTCCTGATCTCTCCCCGTTTCAGACTATCTAGAATGGGTGGCAGAGGGTTCAGTGTCATTGCGGCTAAACTGTGGAACGCTCTGCCTATCGATCTGAGATTCTGCACCGCCGAATCCATCTTCCGAGCCAAACTCAAAACCTGGCTCTTCTCTGGACTTTAATTCAACCTACTGTTCTCCTTGCTCTACGCTCCTTTTTTCTCCCCTGGAGGCTCAGGTTCTAGCGCCGGGACACCCCTTCGGGGGTAGCTGTGCGCTTTATAAATCACAAAATAAATAAAAAATAAAATTGGCATTGCTTTTATACTCATCTGGCAAGTGTTGCGTGAGTTTTTCCAACTCACCGTAACAAGCCCTATCGTAACGTGCTAGCAGAGCCTGAGCTTTGGCAATACGCCAGTGTTTAGCAACTTGAGAAGCCACTCTTGCTTGAGGCGTCAATTACTTTTGACTGAAGAGGGGCGTTGCCTGTGGTCTGGCAGTTCGCTCTCTTGCGGGCGTTCAACACTACCAGAGAATCGAAGGGTAATTGTACTTTTATGTATATACGGTCTGTAGGAATGGCTTAGTATTTCTTATCTACTCTAGGTGCGAGTATTCTGTATCTGACTGGGTCTTTGAATACCCAACATGCATGTTTTAGCATTCCCTTAAGCATTGGCAAAGTATGAGTAGACCTTTGAGAGTGTGTTAATGTCTCAAGTAGAAAATCCTCTTCTAGAGTGCCTGAATGAAGCTCCACCCAATGGTATTGGGCTGCCCGGTTGATCAGCTGGACGTAGCCCATGTTGTCATCCGGTGCAGAGGGTCTAGAGGGATACAGGTAGAGGTTATCTTGATCTGGCTCCCTATCATAATTCTCCCAAGGATCAGTGTCATGTGGTATAATCCGATATACTGGCACTTCATGTTCTTCATCCTCATCCCGATACTCTTCATCCTGTTGGTCAGGTGATGGTGGAGGTGGTTGCGAATTTGATGGTGTAATGATCCAATTTGGATTAGGTGGAGGGGATGAGTCATGTAAGGGAGAGAAGGGATAGTACCCAGATCCTTTTTCTTTAGAGGTATAGAATGATCCTCTGAGATTCAGCTTCCGTTTTTTAGGCAGAATGGCCTGGAGGTGTCCAATATTAGGGTCAATGCTTAGTCTCTTGTTTGGAATCCAAAGAGGTCTTCGGGTGAAGGTTTTTTAGGCAAGGGTGATTTCGGCGTAGAGTCTTTTGGCGCAGAGTGTTTTGAGTCGGCGTGCTTGGTTTTAGCTTGTTTGGGCTCTAAAGCTTTGTGGCTATCCGGTTTCGGCTCCAAATTTCTCAGGACGGAGGGTTTCAGCTCCGAGCTTTTAGGTGTGGATTTCGGATCGGATGCCTTAGATTTGGAGGCTTTCGCTCCGAGCCTTTATCTTTGGAGGTTTTCGGCTAGAGGTTTTTTTTGTTTGGAGGATTGACGCCGAGGGCTTCGGCTTCGAAGGGGTCTTCGGTGCCAGTGTTGGGTCGACTGGCAAAGTCTTGGGTTTGTGTTTGGGTGCTGAGGGTGTTGGTTCGGCGCTGGAATGGGCCTGGTTAGAGCCTGAAGGCTTGTGTTTCTGCTTCATAGCCGAGCTGGAGGGCGGGCATCTGAAACTTTTTCATAGTGTCGACCTGAGCTCGAGGGTGAAGGTGAAACCGGAGTCTTAGATTTTGGGTGACAGGATACATGGGATCAGTACGAGGTACACTGACCCGGAATGACGTCCAGTTCTTCCTTCATGTCGGAATCGGCTTCAGACACGGAGACCAGTTCTTTGTCTTCGATATCTGGGCGGTGGTAATCTGCATCTTCGCCAAAGATGTCTGGTACAGAGCCACTGCTGCGCTGCATCTCGTGGCATCGAGCCCAACTATCACGAATGGTCTTCTTCGATCGGAATGATCGACACGCTTCACAGTCGCATTCTTCGTGTTTCGGGGATAACCAGAGGTTGCAAATCTCGTGCAGGTCTGTGCGTGGAAAGTTAGCACGATGCCCAGGCTATAGCTTAAATGGAGTCCGTTCCATCGACTGCTGGTGTGGTCGGCACAGGAAGGCCCGACTGTCTGCCCCAAAGTTCCCGATCTAGGGTTTTCTCAGTTTTGAACGATACGCGTGGAATGGGAAACCGTGAAAGACAACACCGTCGAGGGTAGAGGATTGCACGCCAAAGGGGTTCGAAAACGATTCCGGAGTGCAGAAATATTCATGGCGGAAAAAAACAATCTGGGGATGGAGTTGATGCCCATGAGCACTATCGCCAAAAGGCGGAGTCACCTACCTCGTGTCTGCAAAGACTTCTTCGAACAAAAACAAAGGGCAAACATCCAGACCCAACACCAGATGGCGATATATGCTAAAGCATATGAACTACAGCTCATGTGCCTGGAACACAATGTTAACAGAGCAATGTACATTATACCCAATACAGAACTTTACATAGACAATTTACATTCCAAACAAGTCACTGCGCAGGACTCAAACTCCAGCCAATCAGAGACCAGCACTCAGCCTTCTACCCGTCAGGCTTTCGATTGCCAGATTTTCTATCACACGGTAGGTGTGAGAAACTCTTAAAAGAACTCACCTATTGAAGATATATTTTCAAACTTTCACCAGGGCTGAAATGAAATCACTTTTCAAGGCTTAGAAGAGCTGGTGGAAATTTGTTTGTATACATCTGTGAAGAAATGTGGTGTAGTAATGTGTAATGCACTACCAATTCTTCTTGGGACCAGTCAGGCTTCTTTTATCAAACCGTAGCTCAATCCTGGGAGGCTGTGGCTTCAAGCCACCAGGCTTTAACACAGGAATAAATGTAAGGCAGGACCAAAACAATTGAAGGAAGAAACACGACTGTAGAGTTCCAACACCAATTTATAAAAATAGATTAATTTTATGAATTTATGGACATCAAAATAAATAAGAGCCAATGGAGGTTTCCTGAGATACAGATTTTTTTTAAATCACTTTTGAATACCCTAGATTTTGCATACTTAAGTAAAGCATATTACAACTAATGTGAAATAAATGGTGCACCCATACCTTGGAACGAAGAGATTCTGGAGATTCAAGCATGTGAAGAAGCTCAGAGTTGTCAATCTCCAGCAACATGCCAGTAATTTTGCCCGCCAAAGTTGGATGCATATTTTGAATGAGAGGGAACAGCCTCTCGCCTAAAGAAAATCAAAATGTAAACAAATTGTCTTAAGTTACACAAAGCTTCGTAGCCATTTAGCAACTTTGTAGAACACCATAATGAAGGATATTGTTAAAAATAATAAATACAATCTAGTACCTGGGATAATACAGCAAGGCGCCTAAAATACTCAAACACCATAAAATGGCCCTAAACGAGGGTAACAATCCTAGGAGTCTTAAGTCTCTGGGACAGGGCTATAATTTAGAAATGTATATACAAGAGGGAGCGACCCCACTGACCAAGAGACAGGGTACCACAACAAAATGTAAAAATAAATTATCTTGGACAAGCACAAATCTTCAAACATCCAACCAATAACCATGTAGTTCAGACACACCTATACATACATAGCCAGGATTGAGGAGAAACAATTTAAATGTATAAAAACAAGGCAACAACTGTGTATAACAGAATGATAAATAAACCAAATATATAAATTAAAAACAAATGCAATTTAATACATAGTGTGCCAAAAAAACATACAAATAATAAAAACAATCGAATACATATATTACGAATAAAAACTACCCGGAGAGGACAAATGTGAAAAAGATAAAACATCCATATTGTTTTTTTCACACAGTAATCAAATCATAAACACCATCAGTCTATTAAAAAATTAATCTTTGATAGACGGGAGGTAGTTCCTGGAAGTAACCACAAAGAATTGGCGTGGACGCGTTTTGGTGGTGACCAATGATTAAAGTGCCACCTTCTTCAGGACATATATATTTGTCTCTACCAATTGATTAAAATGTAATCAACCACTAGTCGTGTATCGAGGAGACTCCAATCTCTCCTTTCAAAGTTATGAGAGTAAAACACGGTCCTCCAGGCCCACCGTTATTTAAAAAGGCTGATGAATGCAACTCCTCTAATGCTTCATAGATGGAGTAATCAGTAGGGACTGGGGACTATACAGTGGGAGACAATCAGTTAATTCAAGAATAGATCATAGAGATGCCCTCCTTTTGTTGAAAAAGTTAGGGCCGTCAGAAAGCAGTTGTCTGATTGAGTCTCCTACAGCATTCAGCAGAGTCTCCTCAAATATACTTGACTTTGCGATACTATTCAACCTGCTTCATTAAAGCGAGTGAAAAGTGTAGGAAAATGGGTCATTCGTTATGTTGCCTGTACAAGCAATGGGTCCACATTTGTCCACCACTGGGAACCAAACACCCCGTGGACTCTCATAGGGTAACTCAAAGGAGGTGGTGTGGGCTAGTAACGAATGGTTTCTTACCCGTCGGTGTAGTTTTGCAGCTTGAAGAGCTTTCTGGATTCACTATGCTGTGCATTATTCCGCGGTCTAGTGGTTGGGTCCGGAATCGTAGTCTTTTCTTTTTTTTGTAGCCCAGGTGGGCATCTACGTTCCACCTTTTAGTGTACTTCGTGTGACATCTGCATGCTCCCACCTTTGGGCGCCATCTTCGGATTCTTTTTTTCTTGTTTTTGTGTTCTGTTTGTGAATCCTTAGACAATGTTTTCTAGTTCTTCCTGAAAGTAAAGGATTTTTCGCTTTGTCTTTTAAGGTGTCTGTATACTGTCCTTGTATTTCCACCTTCTCCTGCCTCATCTTTCTGGCGGAGGTGGGTGGGTTGGCTAGTGAATCCAGAAAGATCTTCAAGCTGCAAAACTACACCGACAGGTAAGAAACGATTCGCTTTGCAGCATGAATCTTTCTGGATTCACTAACCTGTGCATAGACTTTGTAGCGGTTTATGTTATGTTTTTGGCAGCTGGGTGGATGATGAGCGTTGGTTGTGGAATATATGTTAAAGCACCTTCTGTCCTACTTGTGCTTCCTTGTTCATTTGTACATCCACACAGTAGTGCTTAGTGAACGTGTGCACTGAAGCCCATGTAGCTGCAAGGCATATGTCTTGAATGGGTGTGTTAGCCAGGAAGGCTATTGTTGCTCCCTTCTTCCTGGAAGAGTGGGCTTGTGCCCCCGCTGCTAGTTCTTGGCCTGCCTGTATGTGGCAGAATTTTATAGTTTGTGTGATCCAGCGTGCAATGGTTCCCTTCGTTACTGGTCTACCCAGGAAACTGCTTGCGAAGGACACAAAGAACTGCTTTGTTTTCCTGTGCTCTTTAGTTCTTTCCAAGTAATGCATTACTGCTCTTCTAGCATCCAGAGTGTGTAGTGCACTCTCTGCGCTTGTGGATGGTTTCTGAAAGAAACTTGGTATTTGTATTGTCTGGTTCATGTGAAACCTAGACACTACCTTTGGAATAAAGTGTGGGTCAGTTCTCATTACCACCCTATCATTGTGTATCTGAATGTAGGGTTCTTGCAGTGTCAGCGCTTGAAGTTCGCTTACCCTGCGTAGCGAGGTGATTGCCACTAGAAAGGCTGTCTTCATTGTGAGCATTTGTAGTGATGCCTTATGAATGGGTTCGAAAGGTGCCTTCATAAGCTCTGTTAGGACAAAATGAAGGTTCCATGCCGGTGGTGGCATCCTTTTGGGGGGTGCTATCCTTTTAGCCCCTTCCAGGAATCTTTTCACTACTTGTGATGTAAAGATGCTCTTTCCTGTCTCTCCTCTTGTGTAGGCTTCTATCGCTGCTAGGTGTACTCAGCAAGGATGAACTTAGTTTTGCTTTCAGCAGGTGTGTCAGATATTTTAGCACCGTTGATTCCCATGCCATTTTCTTGTGCAGCTTTTTCTTGCTGCACCATTGTGTGAACCTCTTCCATTTTGCCACATAGCACCTTCGTGTGGTAGGTCTCCTTGCCTCTCGTAGCACCCCCAGAGTGCTCTCCGGTAGCCTTATGTGTGCAAATTCTATGTCTTCAGGAGCCATGCAGCTAGGCTGAGGTTCTCTGGCTCTGGGTGTAGTACTTCTCCATTTTGCATGGAGTGCAAGTCTTTTCTTTTCCCGAACTTCTGGGGTGTTCCCTGTGCTATTTCCATTATTTGTACCAGGTCTGCCTTGCCCACTGTGGTGCCACCAGGATCAGTGTCATGTTGCTGGTTCTGCACTTGCTGATTTCCATGTTTATCAGTGGTATCGGGGGAAAAGCGTAGGCAAATGTTTTTGACCAGCTTATCCATAGGGCATTCCCCTGGGATTGTTCCTCTGGTTGTCTCAACACGAAGTATCAGCATTTTGCATTCTGGTGTGTTGCAAATAGGTGTATTGTTGGTTTTCCCCACCTCCTGAATAGCCTTTGCGTTTCCTGTGCATTGAGCTCCCACTCGTGGGATGCTGATGTCTGTCTGCTGAGCATGTCTGCCTCCACATTGTCCTTCCCTGGTAGGTAGGTGTATGGCCAGTAGGTTTATTTTGAGTGGGATGGCCCATCTCCTTATTTCGTGTGCTAGGTTGGATAGTGCTCCTCCCAGTTTGTTGATGTAGAACATCGTTGTTGTGTTGTCTGTATCAACACTCTGATTGTACAGTTGTTTCTGGAAGGCCTGCAGGGCGAAGAGCACGGTTTTTAGTTCCAGGTAGTTGATGTGTCTGATCGCATCTGCTGGAGTCCACAGACCCCTCACCTTGAGCTTGTTCATGTGTGCTCCCCATCCCATCTGGGATGCATCTGTGGTGATGGTCACCGTTGGGGTTGGTGGTGCTAAATTCTTCCCCTTTGTTATGTTCTCCTTGTTCCACCACGTTATCTCTTCCTGCACTGCGTGCGTTACAACCACTAGATCTTCTCAACTTCCTGTAGATTGTGACCATTGTTGTTGCAGCCATTCCTGTAATGGTCTCATGTGGAGCAGTGTATTGGGGACCAGGTGTATGCAGGACGCCATCATCCCCATGATCTTGGTCGCTGTCCTCACTGTCAGAGCTCGCCCCTTCTGGTAGTGGCATGTCTCCTTCAGCAGGGCAAGTGTTCTCTTGTCTCTGGGGAACACCTTGCTCTGTATGGTGTTGGATCTGTGCTCCTAGGAAGAACTTCACTTGCTTTGGTTCCATTGAGGATTTCCCCCAGTGTATGGAGAATCCCAGGCCTCTCAGTGTTTGTGACCCGCTGTGCGTGTTCCTTGCATGTCCTGTGGGAGCTTGCTTTTATTAGCCAGTTGTCGAGGTAAGGGTATACATGAATACCTTCCCTGCCAGGCAGCGAGGCATTTGGTGAAGACCCTTGGTGCAGATTTTCGTCCGAAGGCAAGGGCTGTGAACTGGTAGTGTTCTTTGTTGATGGTAAATCTTAGTAGATGTTTGTGCTGCCTGTTCATGGGAATGTGCAGGTAGGCATCTTTGAGGTCTATGGTGGACATGAAGTCTCCGACCCTTATCGGAGGAATGACCTCTTGTAGGGAGGTCATTTTGAATTTGTGTTTTTATGTATTGGTTTAGGAACCTTGGATCCAGGATGGGTCTCAGCGTTTCGTCCACTTTTGGTACTAGGAAATAGTTGTACACTCCCTTGTTTTTCTCTGAAAGAAACTAGTTCGATGGCCTCCTTTTGGAGGAGTTCTTGTGCTTCCAATAGGAGTAGCGCTAGTTCTTTTGCCGAGTACGCCTTCCTATTTGGTTTTTTGTTTGGTGGTTTCTTTTCCAGTTCTATGCAGTATCCAAACTGTGTGATGTTGAGTATCCATTTGTCTGTAGTTATCCTCTTCCATTCCTGGAAGAAATGTTTTAGCCTGCCTCCTACTGGTGTTACATGATCGTTGATGCTTGGTCCGTGTAACCCTCTTTTGTTGACCTTGTTGTGCCCCACCTTTAGATGGATCGTGCGGGTGGGCATGCGTGGTGGGATGGAGTCACTTTGAGGTGGGTTGCTGGCCCCCTCTTCTTGCTTGCCCTCGTCCGTTTGCCCTCCCGGGAAAGGACTGGCCCAGAGGCTGGTACTGCCAGGTTTGTTTTTGCTGGCCCTGCTGCACTTGATTGTCGCCCTGGTAGGCATGCTGGAATGTCTGGTGTGACGTACCCGGTTGGTTTCCCCCCTTTCCGTTTGGTCTCTGTGTCAGAGTACCCCTTCTAATTCCTCTGAATTGCAAGGCCCCCATGGACCTTGCAGTCTCATTCTCTTTTTTGAGCTGGGTGAGTTTTTCATCCGCTGGTGACCCGAACAGTGTTTCTCCATTGAATGGGGTGCTCAGAATGTTGTTCTGTACTTCTGGCTTGAAGCCCGAGATCCTCAGCCAGGCATGCCTTCTTTGTGACCCCGATCATCATGAGCCTGCTGGATGTGTCTGCCCAATCCAAGGCTGATGTCAGGGATGAATTTGCTATATTCTTGCCTTCCTCCACCAGGTGTGACGCCCTTTGTTGGTATTGCTCAGGGAGGTGTTTCAGCAGCTGTGCGACATCGTCCTAATGCTGGTATGCATGTCCGTTTAGTACAGCATTAGAGTTTGCAATGCACCAGTGCACCGCTGCATTCCTCTCTACTTTTCTCCCAGTTAGGTCCATCCTCCTACTTTCTTTGTCTGGTGGTGGGCCTGAGGTTGTTGGAACGTTTGCCCTCTTCCTGGCTGTTGCCGCAATAATGGAGTCCGCCGTGACGGATTCTTGGATGTAGGGGGGTCCTTAGAGTAGTGCTTGTATTTCTTCTCCATCCTAGGTGTGACAGACCTGCAGTTCGCTGGGTCCTTGAATGCCTCCCTCCCTTGGAAGCAGGGGGAGGAATTGACATATTGTTTGAGTGGGCAGGAAGGTCTCCAAGAGGAAGCATGCCTTTGGTTTTTCTTCCTTCAGTTTGACTCCATAATCTGTTGACGCGTTCCTGATGACCATGTTGTAGACCCCAATGTCATCTGGCGGTGAAGGCCTCGAAGGGTACGTCTCCACGGCCTCTTCTGGGCTTTCGCCGTCAAGGTCCTGCCACTCCAGATCCTGTGCCACCGACTATGCTGAGCCGAAACTCGTCCGCTGGTCATAGTCGCCTTCCTAGTCGTAGTATAGGCCCTTTTCCTCTAGGTGTTCCTGGGGCTCGGGAGTTTTCGGCGGTTCTTAGGTATCGAACTCCTCTTCCTCCTCCATCTTGAGGATCGTAGTCTGTGATTGACTGAATCGTGAACTTTTTCATTTTTTCGTCGAACTCTTACCCTTTACAGGAGGTTATCCATTTCAGCCTCGAGCCTTCTCTATTTTCTCTTCATTTCGGCCGACCTCTTCGACGTAGTTGTCGACGTCGAAGCAGCCTTCGTGTCCTTCTCCTTCAAAGTCGAACGGTCCTTTCCGGGGACGTGCTTAGACGACCTTCGCTTTTCACCAGCTTTCGCCATCTAGTAGTCCTTTTCGAAGGATCCGCTGGGCTGTTTGTCCCTAGATGCAGCTGAGGCCGTCGAGATTTTCTGCGCCAGTGCTCCCTTCGTGGACTTCAACTGTTTTTCGAGAGTCTGACTCAGGCTTTCGAGAGTCTGTCGAGGTTTTAGGGGTCGACGTCTTTCCTACCTCTTTAGATGTTTTCTTATCGGTCTCTACGACCGTGTAGTCATCTGGTCCCTCGGCGATGACTTCGTCGCTGGAGAGGCCCAGATCCCGAAGCGCCAGAAGTTGGCCTTTGCCTTGCATGTTGTAGTTGGCTCTTCTCGGTCTCTCACTAATCCCGAGGGTCTTCGGGGTGAAGGCGGAGCAGGCGTTGCAATCCTTGCTCTCGTGGTCGACCAGTAGGCAGAGGTTGCAAACCGGGTGCTGGTCCTTCTGAGCGTACTTGTGGTGGCAGTTACGGCAGTATTTAAAAAGGTGTTTTGTCCATTTCTGCGCTCAGGGGGCCCCCTGTGTGCACATTCTCCGTTGGACGTCGAAGTTCTCCTTAGTCATCCCAGTACAGTGATCTTGTTTCTCGGTGTCTTCTCTAATCCTTTCCGTGTAAGATACGGCTTTTTCCTCTTTCCTCCAAAAACTCTGGAGCCTCTCGGTGACGATCCAGGCCCAATGGCGGAAAAAAGAATCTGAAGATGGCACCCAAAGGTGGGAGCTTCCGCAGGAAGCGTGCCGACGTCACAGGAAGTACAACAAAAGGTGGGACGTCGACGCCCTCCTGGGCTACAAGAAAAAAAAAAAAAAAAAAAAGAAGAAGAAGAAGAAGAAGAAGACTACGGTTCCGGACTCAACCACTAGACCGCGGAATAATGCACAGCATAGTGAATCCAGAAAGATTCACTCTGCAAAATCTCCATTCCCAGATACACAATAACACTCAAATGATTGTCCAGTCTGTGCTTTTTCTTTTGAGAAGGAAAAAGCATTAGTTACTTACCTGAAATCCTAGTTCTCATCCAGGGGTATACTCAAAGTCATAATCTATGAATAATCCCCGCCAATGTGCGGGATCCCGGAGCATATAAAAAAATACATATATATGCATATGTGAAAACATATGCATCCTCAAATATTTCCAAAATGGCAAAAATGCTGAAAGTACATAGGTTTGCGTAGTAGCACCTAAACTCTCCCAACCCCTAAGGAAGAAAGAGAGCAGTAAACATTTGTCACATAATGCTTTATTGCCATAGAAAAACCTGTAATTTTCAAGTAGGCTGCAGTAGAGTATAAGGAATATGCTACTTACCAGTATGCATCTGTTCTTGGCATAGAGGGCTGCAGAGTGGTACATTATGAATAGATCGCCATCTGGTGTTGGGCTCGGATGATTGCACTTTGTTTTTCTCTTGGAGAGTCTTTTGTCTCTTGGTGACTCCTCCCTTAGTTGGTAGTGCGCATGGGCATCGGCTCCATCCTTAGATTGTTTTGCCATAGTAGGGTTAGATGGAGTAGTATAGTAGAATACAGATAAGAGTGCCCATGTAAGTGTATCTAAATAAGATAATGTTGGAACAGACACAGGTTTCCGGGGAGGCTGGGAGGGCATGTACCACTCTGCAGCCCTCTATGCCAAGAACAGATGCATACTGGTAAGTAGCATATTCCGTTCGAGGCATATGGGCTGCAGATGGTACATTATGAATAGACTATACAGCAGTTCTCTCCCTAGCGGTGGTCGCCCGTGTCTGTTGCAACTGTCTGAAACAATGTTTTTAATACTGCTTGTCCCACTCTAGCTTGTTGTGTTGTGTGCACATCTACACAATAGTGTTTTGTGAAGGTGTGCGGTGTAACCCAGGTAGCCGCTTTGCATATGTCATCTAGTGGAATGTTTCCCAGAAATGCCATAGATGCTCCTAGTTTACGTGTAGAGTGAGCTCTGGGAGGAACAGTTAATGTTCTCTTTGCCTTTAAGTAGCATATTTGAATGCATTTTACAATCCATCTGGCAATGCCCGCTTTGGAGATGGGATTGCCTTTATGTGTGGGAGAAAACGCAACAAATAGCTGTTTTGTCTTTCTGAAAGTTTGTGTTCTTTCTATATAGTACAATATGGCCCTTTTAACATCCAGTGTATGTAGGGCTCTTTCAGCTACTGTTTGTGGTTTTGGAAAGAAAACCGGTAATTCCACTGACTGATTGATGTGGAATGCTGAAATAACCTTCGGTAAGAATTTTGGGTTTGTTCTAAGAACCACTTTATTTTGGTGTAGCTGCATAAATGGTTCTTGAATCGTAAAAGCCTGCAGTTCACTTACTCTTCTAAGTGACGTGATAGCTATGAGGAAGGCTACCTTCCATGTGAGGAATTGTATTTCACACCTATGCATAGGTTCAAATGGTGGCCCCATTAGTCTGGTAAGCACTATGTTGAGATTCCAGACTGGGGAAGGTGGTCTTCTTGGTGGAATGACTCTTTTGAGTCCTTCCATGAAAGCTTTAATTGCTGGTACTTTAAACAGTGACAGATGTTGCCTGTTTTGTAGGTACGCCGCTATGGCTGCGAGATGAACTCTGATAGAGGTATATGCTAGGTTACATTGCTGTAAGTGTAATAAATAGCAAATGATTTGTTTAGTGGATGCGTCCAGAGGGTTGATGTGCTTACTGTTACAGTGTATAGCAAACCTCTTCCATTTTGCTGCATAGCATGCTCTGGTGGTAGGACGTCTTGCTTGTTTAATGATTTCCATGCATTCTGGTGGTAAATCTAAATACCCAAACTCTATGACCTCAGGAGCCAGATCGCTAGGTTCAGTTGTTTGGGATCTGGGTGCATTATTTCTCCATGGTTCTGTGTAAGATGCATGGGTAATAACCTTAGCTTTTGATGTGGTACTTGTAAGAGTTGTGGCAGCGTGGTGAACCACGGCTGTCTTGCCCACGTGGGTGCCACTAGTATCATTGTCATTGAATGTTGCTGCAGTTTCCGAACCAGTAATGGAATTAGTGGTAGAGGAGGGAACGCGTAAGCAAATCTGTTGGACCAATTTATCCACAGTGCATTGCCCTGGGACCTTTGGTGTGGGTACCTGGATGCGAATTCTTTGCATTTTTCGTTCTGATGATTGGCAAACAGATCTATCTCTGGTTGCCCCCATTTTTGGAAGAATGGCTGTAGTATTTGGTCGTGCAGCTCCCATTCGTGTACTTGTTCTGACTGTCTGCTTAGGATGTCTGCTATTTGATTTTGAACTCCTGGTAGGTGTTCCGCTAACAGGTAGATCTTTTGAGGAATGGCCCATCTCCATATGTCCTGTGCTAGTCTGGACAGTTGGAGAGAGTGTGTCCCCCCCTGTTTTTGAATATAATACATTGCAGTCATGTTGTCTGTTCTGATCAGGACTGCTTTGCCTGTTATTTGCATTTGGAAAGCTTTTAGTGCTAGAAATATTGCTAATAGTTCTAGGTAGTTGATGTGCAGTTTCTTTTGCTGCACACTCCACTTCCCCTGTACTGTGTATCTGTCCATATGCGCTCCCCATCCGGAGAGCGATGCGTCCGCTGTTATTATCACTTGTGGAATTGGCTCTAGGAACGACCGTCCCTTGGAAATGTTTTCTGTGTTCCACCACTTCAGAGAGTGATACGTCCGGTCGTTTACCAACACCAGATCTGTAATCTGACCTTGAGCCTGATTCCACTGTGTCGCTAGACACTCTTGTAGTGGGCGCATTTGTAGTCTGGCATGTGGTATTAGCAGTATGCAGGAGGACATCATGCCTAATAGTTGCATAAACACTAGTGCTGGTAGTGAGTGTTGTGGTTGAAATCTTTGTATTAACCCGACCATTGTCTGTACTCTGATTGGGTTGGGGTATGCTATTGCCTTTTCTGTGTCTACTGTAGCCCCCAGGTATTGCTGAATCTGGTTTGGTTGCAGGTGTGATTTTTTGTAGTTCACCGTGAACCCTAGGTGGTGCAGCAATTGAATTGTCTTCTGTGTGTTGTGAAGACATTCTTCCTTTGACTTGGCCTTTATTAGCCAATCGTCCATGTATGGGAAGACATGTATTTGTTGTCTTCTTAGGTGTGCTGCCACCACAGCTAGGCATTTTGTGAAAACTCTCGGTGCTGTTGTGACACCGAACGGAAGGACTTTGAACTGATAGTGTTGTCCTTCTAACACAAACCTTAGGTATTTTCTGTGGGCTTTGTGAATTGGGATATGAAAGTAAGCGTCTTTTAGATCCAGTGTAGAAAGAAAGTCCCCTTTCTTCAGTAAAGGGAGTACTTGTTGGAGCGTGACCATGTGGAAGTGCTCCGAATTTATGTAAGCATTGAGAGGTCTGAGGTCTAATATTGGTCTTAGGGACCCGTCCTTTTTGGGGATCAGGAAGTATAGAGAGTATACTCCTGTGCCCTGTTGATCTTTTGGGACCTTCTCTATTGCATGCTTTTGTAGAAGTGCTAGCACTTCTTCTCTTAACAATGTCAGATGATCTTGACTCATTGGACGCTGTTTGGGGGGGATGTTTGGTGGGGTAGCTGTGAGTTCTAGGCAATAACCATGTTGGATAATTTGTCTCACCCACTTGTCTGACGTGATGTTTTCCCAGACAGGTAGGAACTGTGATAGACGTCCCCCGACCGGTGTTATGTGGTCTGGGGGGAGTTCTATGAAGTCACTGTTTTGGTGTTGAGGCGTTGCGGTTGTTATTATTTCCGCGGCCTCTTCCCTTATTGTTGTTACCTCTGTAACTGCCTCTTGAATTACCTCTGGGTGATGTTGGTGTGAAAGATGTGGATTGCTGATTCGTTCCGGTGTTCTTTGAGCCCCCTCTATAGGTGGATCTACGAAAGGAACCTCTGTGTGTTGGCTGTTGCAATGCTCCCATTGACTTAGCCGTTTCCGTATCTTTCTTCATTTTTTCTAATGTCTCGTCTGTGCTTGAACCAAACAATGTCTTCTGATCAAATGGTTTGTTCAGTAGGGCTGTTTGTACTTCTTGTTTGAATCCTGAGATTCTAAGCCATGCGTGCCTTCTTAGCATGACACTAGTGTTAATCGACCTTGCTGCAGTGTCTGCTGCGTCTAATGCACTTTTAATGGAAGTATTGGTTATTATTTTACCTTCCTGTATTAATTGATCTGCCTTCTTCTGATGTTCTTTTGGGAGATGTGTGAGAAGTTTCTCTAACTCATCGTAATGTGCCCTGTCGTAACGTGCGAGTAGTGCTTGTGTATTGGCTATACGCCAGCTATTCGCTGCCTGTGATGCTACTCTTTTGCCTGATGCATCTATTAACTTCGACTCTTTATCTGGTGGAGGAGCCTCTCCTGTAGATAATGAGTTTGCTCTTTTACGAGCGTTTGAGACCACCAGCGAGTCTAGAGGTACATGCCCTCTAATAAATATTGGGTCCTTTGGAGCTGCTTTGTATTTTTTATCGATTCTTGGGTTTAACACCCTGGTTCTCACTGGGTTTTCGAATATTTCCTCTGTGTGAGTAAGAAGACCCTTCAACATAGGAAGAGTACCTGATGTTCTCTGTGCATTAGGTAGAGTCTCTAACAAGAAATCCTCTATTTGAGGTTCTGTATGCATATCTAGTTTGTGATATTTTGCTGCCCTATTAATGAGCTGCACAAAACCTGTGTTATCATCAGGTGGTGAAGGCTTTGATGGATATAGCTCTGGGTCGTTGTCCTCATCTGACCCTACATCATAATTTTCCCATGGATCCTCCTCATCTGGGATAGTTTCGTCATCCCCTTGAGGTTCTCCCTCCCCTAGATCACTGTCTACATCTGACTGAGGTGTAGCTGGTCTTGGTGTGGAAGGTGTAGGAATATTTGGCCTATTGTGAGGAATAGGAGAAGAGGGTGTTACTCTAGGACGAGGAGAAGCAGGAGGAGTTATATTCGTCCCCATTGTTCTCTTTTTTGAAGGAAG
The DNA here is from genome assembly GCF_964263255.1 of Lissotriton vulgaris. Classification (NCBI taxonomy): domain Eukaryota; kingdom Metazoa; phylum Chordata; class Amphibia; order Caudata; family Salamandridae; genus Lissotriton; species Lissotriton vulgaris. The sequence goes on from NC_141691.1 coordinate 1,754,722,306, forward strand.
AGGTTTATCTTCTGACTGTTCACTCTTTCTCTTCTTCGTGACCACTTTCCCAGTTTGTGGATCAATAAACAAGATCTTTTGTTTGGGATCTGTCTGTTGCTCCTGAATCGGTACCGAGGGTCCTGGTTCCGAGAGGTGCTTTTGTTTTCGATCGTCATATCTTGTTGTTTTCGACACCGAATGTCTGCTCGATTCCGACTTTCTTGGTATCGAGTGTCTCTTGGGCGATAAGTCATATTTATGTTTCGACATGGAATGTTTCGATACCGATCTCTCCTTTGTATGTAGCCTCGGTGCCGAAGTCGCCCTTTTCTCGGATCCGACATGGTGGGAGTCCGAGTGTTTCGGTTTCAGTTTCGGTTTCGTTGCCGGGCCCGAGGGCGGGGCGTCGGAAACTTTTTTCAGCGGTTTGACCGGGCCCGAGGGCGGGGTCGTTACCGCACGGGGTCGGTTTTTCGGTAAGGGGACGTCGTCACTCACGGTTTGTTGCTCGATGAGTTCTTCAACCTCCGACTGGTCCCCTTCCGACCCTGGTCCTCTTCTTCCTCGATTTGTTCGTCTCCGAACAGCTCCGGGATCGCTTCCGCCTGCATTCTGGAAACCTCGTGTCTTCGAGCTCGACGATTTCTAATCGTTAGCTTGGAGGAGAATGCTGCGCAGGCTTCGCAGTCCCTGGATTCGTGTTCAGGCGATAGACAGAGGTTGCACACCTCGTGTAGGTCCTTGTGTGGGAACTTAGCACCACACGGACATTTTTTGAATGGAGTCCTTTCCATGGACTCCGGGCTTGACTGCGTCGAGAAAGGCCTCCTGTTCTTCGACGTAGATCCAAGTTTTTCTCTTCTATTTTGAATTTGTAACGCGTCGGAATGGAAATGAACGCGTTCGAATAACAATACCGTCGAATTGGAAAGGGAATACGCGCCGAAAATCACTTTCTTCTGAAGTTGATCTGGAGCGTCTCGATCTTCATCCGAACCCGATGGCGGAAAAAAACAATCTAAGGATGGAGCCGATGCCCATGCGCACTACCAACTAAGGGAGGAGTCACCAAGAGACAAAAGACTCTCCAAGAGAAAAACAAAGTGCAATCATCCGAGCCCAACACCAGATGGCGATCTATTCATAATGTACCATCTGCAGCCCATATGCCTCGAACAGAAACCTTTCCTTTAAGGCATTAGAGTAGGGGTACCGTGCCTTTAAGACCTGCAGGAAACCCCCTGCTCCCATGATGCACCACAGGTGGCAGTTAGGACAGTTCTTTTTGGAGTAAATCAGTAAGTAATATATCATAACTTTGCAGTAATGCTCGTCCGGGGAGGTGGGTGGGTCGCTTAGGACTTTGATGAGTATACCCCTGGATGAGAACTAGGATTACAGGTAAGTAACTAATCCTGCTCATCCAGGGGATACCATCAATAGTCATAATCTATGAATAGATTAGTGAACCCATACCCAAAGTCTTGCGGACGAGCAACCAAGTATACAGCAAAAAACATGAATTAACATCACATTTAAAACGCAGTTATGCAAACAAATTCCTTAAATAGGCTGTCCCACTTGGGCATCCGCCTGTGCATCTGATCTAGACAGTAATGGTGTGTAAAGGTATGCACTGAACGCCATGTTGCCGCCTTACAAATCTCAGATATTGGAATGTTGCGAAGGAGAGCTGTAGTAGAAGATTTCCCTCTAGTAGAATGTGCATGCGGTTTTCCCTGTAAAGCTTTGTTAGCTAATTGGTAAAACAGAGCTATACAGGAGACGATCCATCTTGAGATCGACCTTTTTGAAGCTGACAGACCGGTATTAGTTGTCCCATAATGAACAAAGAGCCGGTCAGACTTCCTAAGTGGAAGAGTTTTAGACAGGTAAAATTTCAAAACCCTCTGGAGATCTAGAGAGTGTAAAGACCTCTCTGGGTGAGCGGTTGGTTGAGGGAAGAAAGTCTGCAGAGTGATGGTCTGATGGATATGGAAATCAGAGACCACCTTGGGCAGGAGGCCTGGATGTGTTCTAAGCACCACTCTAGTGGCATGAAACACTGTGTAAGGTTCCTTGCAACACAGGGCCTGGATCTCGCTCACCCTGCAGGCTGAGGTGATGGCTATCAAAAAGGCAGCTTTCTAGGTCAAGTGCTGCAAAGATGCCTTATGGATAGGCTCGAAAGGAGCACCCATCAATTTGGTAAGTACAATGTTAAGCTCCCAGGGAGGAGAGGGGGACCTCACTGGTGGAAACACCTTAACCCACTCTAAAAAAAATCTTTGACCACAGGCATGAGGAAGAATGAGGTCTGAGAAGGAGACTTCCTATAGGCTGTTACTGCCGCTAAGTGAACCCTGATGGAGGGGTACTTTAGGCCTGACCTTGCCAAATGCAATAAGTATGGGAGCATCACCTGCTCCTGACCTTGGATTGGATCAAGAGAAATGGCCATATACCAAATGTAAAATCTTTCACTTGAAAGCATTTTTTTCAGTGGAGGGCCTCTTCATAAATGATCATGCTGGCAGCTGACTGGTCTAGATGGCCATATTGGATGAACTCCGGCGCCATGCCGTCAATCGAAGGGAAGGCAGGTTGGGGTGAAACACCCTCCTCCCGTCCTTGGACAGCAAGTCTGGGCGGCAGGGCAGTCTCCGGTGAGAAACCTCCGACAGCTGGAGGAGATCCAGGTACCAACACTGGCGTGGCCACTTCGGCGCTGTCAGGATCAGCATGGTGTTGGTCCTGTAGAATTTCTGTATCGCCACCGGGATCAGAGGCAGGGGAGGAAAAGCATACAGCAATGCCTGAGACCGGCTGATCAAAAGTGCATTCCCCTGTGATCCCTGCTGGGGGAACCTGGACGTGAAAAAGGGGCATTTTGCATTTGCAGAGTCTAACAGATCTAGGTCTGGTGCTCCCCATTGTCGATACAGCTCCTGAGCGACATCTTCGTTGAGCACCCAGTCGTGCGCTTCTACGAAATCTCTGCTTAGGCCATCCTCCTGAACATTCAGGATTCCTGGGAGATGAACTGCCACGATGGAGAGACCTCTCGCCAGAAGCCAGCGCCAAATGGATTGAGTTTCCAGAGACAGAACTCGTGACCTGGTGCCTCCTTGTTTGTTCAGATAGAACATTGTTGTTGTGTTGTCTGTCTGAACTTGAATGTGGTTGGTGTGCAGAGACTGGTAGAGGGACTTGAGCGCCAGATAGAAAGCCCGGAGCTCCAAGAAGTTGATATGGTAGCTTCTTTCTACTTCGGACCAGAGACCTTGTACTTGAAGTTGGTCCATACATGCCCCCCAGCCGTACCCTGATGCCTCTGTGACCACTGTCTGCGATGGAGGTGACTGATGAAACAGGACCCCTTGCAGTAGATGAGAACGTTTTATCCATCATCTGATGGAGTCTCTGGCACTTTGGTGGAGAGAGACTTGATCTTCCTAGTGGCCTGATCTCTGAGACCACTGGTCCTCAAGTGCATGCTGCAGAGGCCTCATGTCAAGGCGTGCATTGGACACAATGTAGATGCATGAGGCCATCGATCTCAGTAGTGACGACACTTGTCTGGCTGTAGGGCTTTGGGTGTCTAACAAGGTGCGGCACTTCAGAAGTATTGGTGATCTCATCCGAAGGACACACGCTTGCCTCGGCAGCGTCCAGGGAGGCGCCCCGATAGTGTATTCGTTGGGTGGGATTGAGTACTGACTTTTTGTAGTTGACCTGCAACCCCAAAGAGTGCATCAGTTTGAGACAGTAAGAGAGATGGCTCTGCAGCAGAACAGGTGTGGAGCTTTTTAGGAGCCAGTCGTCTAGGTAGGGATAGGCGAAGATCTTCCGCCTGCGGAGGAAGGCAGCCACCACCGCCATGCACTTGGAAAATGTCTGTGGGGCGGATTTGAGGCCGAACGGTAGCACTCGATACTGGTAGTGGTGACAGTATCTGAAACCTGAGAAATTTCCGATGCTTTACCGAGACAGGTATATGAAAGTAAGCGTTGTGCAGGTCAATGGCACACATCCAGTCTCCCTGGTGGTGTGGAAAGATTTGGTGCAGGGCTAGCATACAAAACTTTTCTTTTCTGATAAACCTGTTCAGAAGGCATAGGTCGAGGATAGGTCTGTACTCTTTGGCTACTCCTCGCTTTTGGACTAGAAAGTTGCAAGAGTATACGCCCTGATTTTGTCGCATGGGCAGGACCTCCTCTATGGCCTTTGTGAGAAGCATAGAAACTTCGTCCTTCAACAGTTGACTTTGAATTTGAGGAAGGCGCTTGAGTTGCTGGGGCACTTGCAGAGGAGACTTGAACCTCAGCAAGTAACCATGCTGTTTTCCACACTTCCAGGTGACACGCTACACCCCCTCCCACCGGAGTGGCGAACGGTTGTGGAGGAAGCAACGAATCAAGGTTTAGGAGGCTGCTTGGAGGTGGACTGTTGCTTGGTGTTATTGCCTCCAACTCTACCAGGGCATCTCTGCTGGAACGGAGATCTTTGCTGATTCTGGCCGGACCACTGAGGGGTTTGAACCCTCTGTAGGTACGAACGTTTGTCGCCCTGACGGAAGCGCTTCTTAAACTCCTTGCATCTCTCAAGACCCAGAGCCTTGACACTGTCCATCTCAGCCTTCATCTTGTTCATCTCGTCATCAGTGTGAGCCCCAAACAGAGATGACCCATTGAACGGAAGGTTCAGCATCTTCTGAGCATCAGGCTTGAGGCCTGTGAGGAGCAGCCAAGCCGAGCGTCATGAGCAGACTACATGGGAGTAGCAATGATCGGCGAGATCGGAAGCATACGCTGCAGCACTTATTACTTGATTGGCTAACAAGCCCTCCTTCCAGTAGGATTTCGGTGAAATCCTGCCGGTCTTCTTTGGTAGGCTTCCCGGTTAAACGTGTGAGAGAGTACTAAAGAGATCTGTTGTATCTCCTGAGAAGGGCAGAGGCACTGGCAAACTTCTTGAATGACGCTCAAGTGTTGGACATCTTCCTCCCATACGAGTTAATTTGTTTGCTATCCTTCTCAGGAGGCACAGAGGATGAGGTGGAAGCGGAGTGGGATTTCATTGCTGCCGCCACGATGACCGAATCAGCTGGTGGAACAGTCCAGAAACAAGGGGTCCTCTGCTGGAGCCTTGTATTTTTTGGCGGTTCTGGATGGTACAGAACCCACTGTTGCAGGAGTGAGAAAGGTGGCCATCGCCGGTTCCAGGAATCCAGGCACCAGTGGTAGCAGCGGTCTAGGAGCCGTCCGGTGATACAGGTTATCAAAGATGACCGACGTGGGAACCTCCGGGGTATGCAAAGTGATGTAGAGTTTCTTTGCACCCCTACCCAGAACATCTGTAAATGTAGAAATGTCATCTATGGGTGACACCCGTGATGGGGGCGTGGAGGAGAAGGACGGAGAGTAGTCCCGGGACAGATCAATGGTCGTAAATGCCAAACTTATTACTGGCGTCTGTGGTGCGTATATATACTTTAAAGGTCAGCAGAATCATTCGGTGTGGGCAGGAGAGAAATCTTCCATGCGTAGTGTTATTTAACTTTTAGTTTCAAAAGTCAGTCAATAGCGTGGCGTGTGTCCGGCAATCAGCGCAGCATACCCAGTATGCCATTGATCTGTACATTGGTTTTTGGCTGCATCTTACTATTTTACACAAGAGTCTTGTTCTAGCAAAGACTATTGTCCTGAAGATAGTCTGAAGGACTGAAGCCACAAGACTGAAACATCGACCTCTTCTATTCCACAGAAATTGTGTCAAATCTCTTGCAACATATATTTTCATTATGAGATTGGTCATGTTATGTATGGTTATGGAATAGTTGTCGGTCATGAATTGGCAAGATCATTTATTTTTACTTCCTTTTCAAGATCTTTTGCTGACTTTATTCAGATCTTTGTACTCCTTTTTAAATACTGCTTTATATAAACAATTTTGTATCTCTAACAGGCTAGGATTTCCAGTGTTTTTTGTGCTGATCAGTTTCATTGACTTAAGTTGTCTTATGACACATGAGGGTTTGTTCCAGATGGACTAATCCTATAAGTAATCCCATACTCAATTAAGTCTTTTGCAAATAAATTCCCTTGTATGCACCAATTACCTTTCATTGCTACAGGTTCCAGGCACTTCGTGAAGATCCTCGGAGCAGATTTTAGTCCAAACCGGGGCACTTTGAACTTTCCAAAAATGCGGAAATATTCACGCACAAAGGAATGGGCGTTGATGTGATTGGCGCCCTGCGGAAATCCCTGCTTCCTGTTGGTGTCTCGTCCTTGATTTTGTGATAGTTTTCGACCACCCTGGCGAGAGAAACCAGCTGTGTTGGATTGTCGGTATGATGACTGGCTGTACGTCTGCCTATACTGGGGTTGGTACTGCCTGTTCTGTTGGTTTTGGTATCCTCCTCTTGAGGAAAAACCACGTCCCCTTGCGCCTCTGAAGGATCCTAGTTTGTATTGCAATGAGCCTAACGATCGAGCAGTATTAGTGTCAGTTTTTATTGCTTGGAGGGCTTTATCAATGTGTTTTCCAAACAATGATTCGCCATCATAGGCCATGTCTAAAATTTTGGTCTGGACTTCAGGCCTGAAAATGGTGGCCTTAAGTCAACCTTGACGTCTGAGTACTGCTGCTCCTGCAAGCTTGCGAAAATTAGTATTAATGATGTCAAGTGCGCAATATATGGTTTCGGATGCAGCACGTTCTCCAACAAACAAAAATGTTCTTGCTTCTGGTCTCCGGTCTTCAGGAATTAGCTCAATAAGAAAGGCCATTTCTGACCACATCTGCCAGTCATAACGCCCAATTATTGCAAGGGAATTAGCCGCTCTAATGAAGGCTGCGGCCATGGTCGAGAATTCTTTGCCTATAAGGTCAAGACGACACTCTTCTTTGTCAGGCAGTGTAGTAATGGGTGTTGCCAGTTTTTTTTAACCTTTGTTGGGCAGCCTGAGAAATGACTGAATCTGGTCGGGGGTGGCCAATGAGACAGGATGGACTGTTGGCGGGAGCACGATATTTCTTTTCTATACGTGGTAGCACTGCTGGAATAGATGCACTCATCTTCATCATTTTGATCCCTTCGTTCCAGATATAGTCAATTATAGGGACAGCTCTCGTAATCTTCCTGCATTCTTCCTTAAAGTCGTGTAGGAAGCATTCTGTGTGCTCAACCGTGACAGGCAATTGAAATCTGGCTACCGCTTGCTGCATTAGGTTGTGAAATCCCCCGATATTCTCTGGGGGTGAATCAGATGGTAGAGGAAGCGGCAGAGAAGGCATTGGAATAATGTAAGTATCCCAAGGATCTGTAGTATGAGCTTCTGGAAGCGCGCCCTTTTCAACTTCCTCCTCGGAGGATGTAGTGTCCTGCCCTTGATGAGGGTCTGGAAGCTGTTCTTGAGGAGGGTCTGGAAGCTGAGGCGCAGGAGCGTTAGGGTGAGGTAAAGGATCCGGAACCACCACAAGTAGAGGTGGGATTTCTGGAGTAACCTGTTGTGGGGGAGACCTCTGTAGGTAGTCTGCCAGCATGGTTTGCAGATCCTGTATGAGGAGGAGGAGGTAGATGGCTCATCTCACTCTGGCGAGACTTATGATGTACTCTATGGTGTGTAACTGTAATGTCCTCCTGATAATATTGCTCATGATAATTTTCCTCATCATCATCCTGACATTTGATGTAGAGCTCAGAAGGATGGTGCTATCCCAAACGGTCCCTCATCCTCTTCGTCCACATAATCATGATCATCCTGCACATATGTTTCATGGAGATGTGACGGAGTAAGCGGGGAAATATTGCTATACGCTTGTCTCTGAAAAGTTTTAAGCTGAAAACCCCTAGATGACACTGGCGTTGACGGAGTAGGAGCGACAACCAAAGCTGGTGCCATAGACTCAACAGGTAAGCTCACAGTCGACTGAATCGTCGTTGACGGGCTCTCAGTCGATGGGCTTTTCATCAACGGGACGGTCATCGATGGTGTCGTCGACGGGGCAGTAGACAACTGAGGCTTCGTCTACGCTAATACCTTCGTCAACTGTGGACGGTACTGTCGTCGACGTCGATGATTTAGTGGATTAGGTCTTCGTGGACGATTCCTCAACGACTGACTTCTTAGAAAGGATAGTAATCTTCGACGACAGTATAGGAGAAGTGATAGACGTAGTCTGACTGTCACTGTCGACGATGGAGCAGTAGGAGTAACAGAAATAGTCGACGACGAAGCCAAATTAACAGATTTTGAAAGGCTTTTGCTCAGTTTTTGTGGACGCCTTCTTAGATTCCTTGACAGCAGAAGACGGAGTAGACCGCGTTGACCAAGAGGAGATGAGAGAAGATCTCTGTGAAGGGTCAGAATTAGAGTGAGAATATTTCCTACCCTCACTCGTAGAGATGTCCCGGTGACAAGCACTTGTTGCACACTGGGTGCACATCGATGTGCGGGTACTTTGAGGCACACACTGGGCACCTCTTAAATGGACTTCGTTCTATGATGAAGTAGTCTGGAGCGTCGTGTAGGCCCGTCCGCGCCGATAGCACGCGGAAGGACAGCAGGTGTTCGGAGCCGATGAATAAACCAACCCGAACGATAAACAATACGGACGCGAGTCCTAAAGACCTTTTGGTCTCAAGTAAAGAAAGTTAAACAACTATTGATTCAGACAGAGGGAACCGAAACACATCCGAACCCAATGGCGGAAAAAAACAATCTGGGGATGGAGTCGATGCCCATGCGCACTGTAGTCCAGGGGAGGAGCCGCCTATCTCGTGATACTTCGAAGACTCTTCCAGGACAACAATGTGCAATCATCCGGACCCAACACTAGGCGGCGATCTATGCACAGATATGAATTCAGCAGCCCACATGCCTCGAACTCTAGCTCTCTTGCTAGAAGTTGAGGCTCGGTCATCCTCCTCAGCCAAAGAGGATTTGAGATATAACAGCACTCGTGCCTCCCTATCCCTAAGAGTCTTTGAAGGGAAGGTACGTCATATGTTGCAATCTTTTGCCTCACGTTTTGGATAGAGGCAGTAGATGCAGTCCTTATGTTTATCATCAACATGGACCCTCTTCTCGCAGGTTCTGAATGCAGTGAAAATCTGAGTAGAACTGGCTCTGCTGAAAGTGTACTAGAGGGTGCCGATAGCGGATTGGTTGCAGCTAACTTTTGGGTCTTTTACCATAATGCGGAAGATCGGCTACTAAGATTTGGGCCTCAGGCCTTTTTCTTTAGGCCTACTACTATTTACCTTTGGCACTACTTGTGTATTTACCGTGGGACTCCCGCCTCAGCGACGGCGAATGATTCAGGCATGTTAATCTATGAAAGATACCCCAATACTGGATAACATTTATGCCCTATTAAATTTAATAAAATACAGAAGGTGGTTGGAGACAACTTAATATTTCTTTGGTAGTGCAGTATTGGTAGAGCTGTAAAGTAAAAGTTGGAGGAAAATGTAATGGAGGTGTGAAATTGAAGGAAAATGTATCACCAGTAATTTTAGTATTCAGATAGAACAATTCTCTGGTTGTATGATTTGTCAGACAGGCAATCAAAAGTAGAATTTGGTCAGTGAAGTGACGTACAGGATCATAGACCACTGCTTTTGTGATAAAAACTTACTCTAGTCGTATGCTAGTCAAGTAGGAGTTTAATAAGTAGAAAATATCAGTCATCATAGGTATTCAGTATCGCTTTGAGAGTGGAGGTCATCAATATAGAAAAACTGATGTGATGGCTAACATCAGTAGTATGAGAGATGAGGGATGCAGTAGGGGACCAAAAATAGGAAGTTGTTTTAATTAAAGACAGTGCAAACTGAAGCAGAAGTAGCTTAGAGAGAATGGAGTTATTGTGGTTTCTAGGTATGGTAGCAAGTATAATGCGAGTTAAGAGTGAAAGTAACAGTAGTTTTACCATTTCTACCGATCCAATTAACAGTAGTACTCAGTTGTCACTAGGTTGCTAAAAATTAGTTCTAAAGGGCAAAAACAGGGCATATTTATTGGGCATGACGACAACTGGGGTATAGACTAATATAGGACGCACATAGATGTACCTGTGAATCTCACGGAGGATGACCTAGGTGTGGCTGTCTCAGCAGAGAAAAGGTAGTGTACAAAAACACACCCAGACGTCAACACTGCAGTTGATTGCCCAAGCATGTAAGAGTTGATACCAAGTGATGAAAGAAAAACGAATAAGGAAAACATAATAGTCAATGCCACAGAACATCATAGTCTGGTGGAAATTAAAAGTAGGTAGATACTGTGACTCCAGGAGAGATGTGAAATATAAGCAAGTCATGAGTCAAATGCGGGTATGAAGTAAAATATAGCGGTAAGCATACCAAATTGTGGCTAGAGAGACCGTAATCTGTCACTGTCGTCTGAAATGCAATATCACTACAGTAGGTCAAGGAGTAGTACAGAGTCGGGTAAACAAGATCTGGAATTCAAATAGTATTGGAGTGCTAAAGGGACAAAGTTGGGATTCAAATTGAAGGAATTTTGACAGTATTGTTGGTTAACAGTGCTATATTGGAATTTGTTGTATGGAGTACGGAAGTAACCAACAGTGAAAGTCGAAACAGACTCAAAAGTTTAGGAGCAATACTGGGGGTGGTTGTGAGAGTAAATGTGTTGGCTGGCCCCTTTTCTTTTTAGGATGTTAATGAACGGACTATAGTAAAAATCACAAACAAGAAAACACTCAAACAGAAAATTAAAATGTTCTTTTCAGTTGCTTGGATTTAGCAGACTCCATAGCATCTCAAAACTCAGTATAATTGACTAACAAATACCTCTACAAAGTGTTTTTAAAAACACGGGTAAAATACTCAACAGAACTGAACTTTACAAGAAAACTACTACCCAGTACAATTCCTCCTTTTAGGTTCCAATCCTGATCAGAACAAAGCTCACAAACTGGTGGAACAATAAATTCTAATGCCGTCAATTCCTTGGAGCACCGAAGGTCGATGTTCTCATGGGTAATGTTAACCAACTGTGGGGGAAAAGCCAAACCTTTTTGTCAGGAGGCTTGTCTAAGTCCTACTATTAGATAGCAGAACATTGCACAGCATATGAATGTAGAACAGGGTAATTCTGCAAAAATACCAATATCTTCATGACAATGGATTAGGTTCCAAAACCTTTGCTACAGCAAGAGACGCACCATCTCCTACAGCTGTTTGAGATGGTACTTGCAAGACTTTCTATGAATTGGCAGGCAGAGGACATTGGAACCGAAGGATATTGGAACAGGCATTACATTGGGATAATCTACAATCTAAACCCGTCCTTGTCCCTTGTGGAGTGCCACAGGGATCGGCACGGTCTCCAACTCTGTTTAATATTTATGTCACGCCACTCGCCAGTCTCATCAGACAGCATGGTTTCTCGTTTTTCTCTTACACAGACGACTCACAGATTATCATCTCTGTATCTAAACAGTTGGAGCCTGTTGCAGCAAGTTTTTGCTGACTCACATAATGAGCTGGATGAGCAATAGTTATCTTAAAATTAACAAGGATAAGACAGAGTTGATGGAGTTTGGTAACGGACCGTCCCTGGGGAACCACACTTGGTGGTCGACAGATGCAGGCGTTTGTCCAGTACCATCTACCAAAGTCAAGAATTTGGGATTCACTTTTGATGACTGTGAGAAGGTGGCCTGATATGCAGTGCTCACTATTCTAGTGAACACTATGTATCAGTCCAGCAACCCTTATTGATGATTGGTTGTAAGTCAACCTTATAGACCAGCTATCCTAGTAGCGTGGATACGAGCAGTCTAAGGCTAAAGACTCGAGAGGGCGTGTTAAGCCAGCTGTTTACCACACATATACCCCTTGAATACCAAGTGAGAGGACACCACACAAGTGTTATGAAAATAAACAGTTATTTATTTAAAGATCACAACAGCCCTGTACTCTTTATGAGGACAGGGTACTAAGCACAAACCAAAACTCTTACAAAAATACTTAAGTTAGCACAGTATATACAAATGCCCGAGGGGCACGGAAAACCATATACTCTGAAAGTGGAATGCGAAATTCCTAGCAGGTAAGTACAGTACTAATAGCTTTTGGAATCGCTAGGACTTGACTAGGGAATCGTTAGATTACTTCTAGGAGGCCTAGGGGACTCGGGTGCAGTGTGTGCACTCTCACGCGAGATGCGGACAAAAGTCTATGGTAGCTAGGAATTAGAAAGTTAGTGTTCTCGGGCGAACCCGACCTGGTAGGGAGAAAACGAAAGTAGATTCTGACCCTTGGATAGTGAGGCTATGCTGGGGCACCGAAATGCCGAAGTTACCTAGCCCAGGGGCTGCAGCTGCATAGGTCTGAAAAGACGTCGGGAATCCTCGTAGACGGACCAGGAGCCGGAAGAAAAGATGCTGGCCGGTGACCAGTGAAGAAAGTTCAGTTGGATCCAAGCCTGGATCTCGAAGATAGATGACACCTGAAAGCAGAGGGGACCAAGTTCGAGACTACTAGCCAGTAGTCAGTGGGCACCAGGAGGGCACCGGATGGTAGCCACCTCGACAAGGTGAGTGGGTGACGCTGTAGCTCGAAGATCTCGCGGACCAGGAGGCGTTGTCGGCGACCAGGATGGAGGATCGAGCTGTCCCACGAAGTTAGAAGCTGTCGGCGTCGCTGGACCCAGGATTGGGCAACAAAGCCTTGGCAAATTCAAGCCCACGCGGTGGACCTAAAATGGCGTCTGGAGTGGACCGGGAGGGTCCGGGGTGCCTCTCTTGAACAAGGAAGCAAGGGCCAGCCTGGAGCAACCAGACCAGCAGAAGAGATGTCGTCGGGCGTCGTTCAGAGGGCCACAAGCCAGCCGGCTAGTAGCCAAACAACGCGGTGCACAGCAAACAGCAGAAGGGCCCCACGCAGATCGTGGAGATGCAGGGGGGCTGACCTTGGGTGCTGGAGCTGCGCAGGGTCGGGGCTTCTCGGACCCCAAAGCACTCACCAGTGGAGGACACGGTGGGCTTGCAGTAAAGATGTCGTGCAGTCTTGGCGATCGTCGGTCCCTCAAGGTCTCGTCGCACTCACGGTTCTCAGCTTGGCTGTAGAGGTGAGTAGAGGTCAGAGGTGCCAGGGAAGCCGGGTCTCGTCGAGCTGGGTCGTCGGATTCGTGATGAAGGACTTGCAGCAGACCGCAGTGTTCTTTAGGATGGTGCCCGCTTGATGCAGGGTGACTACTCCTTAGCCACAAGGGAGAATCTTGAAGAAGAAATCGTGAAGTCCTTTCGAAGAAAGTGGTATCTTGATTCCAAAGATGATCTAATTTGAACAGGGGGCCCGCTCCTATCTTTATACTAAAAAAAGGGGGCTGACCCGGTGACTAGGTCCTGCCTATGGGTGGGACCAGGAGGGGGGTGGTTACACCCCTCTCCCCTGCCGGACTTCCCCAGGCCAGGGGCTGGTGTGCCCCTGGAACTGGTTCTGACTGGCCTATGCGTAGTGAGCACCGGGGTGCCACTCAGCAGTCACCTTCCTGAAAAGCCCTGCCTACCCAGGATACACAAAACCATGTCTGGGACGGTGCTAGCACCGCCCCTGACAGGAAACCCTTTGTCCAGGCTCCCCTCGCTGGAAGGACTCCCAGCTGCAGGGGGTCAGACTCGTGTCTGTGGTGGCAGCATCCATTTTGTGGAGCTGAGGCTTTGCTTAACTTTAACCGGGGTTCACAGTTACATACATGTCGTGTCCCTCTAGAAGGGTGGAATGCTAACCCCGTCGCCAGAATTGGCGAGGGGTTAGTATTCCAATTCGTATGACACCTTACTCGACATGTTTTGATAAAGCAATACCAAAGTTAGCATTTAACCGCGAGGATTATAATGCACTTAAGAGTATATGGTATGCGTTATCATGGAACAGCTATTAGGACTTGATTCCGCAAGCTGCAGACAGGCTCAGCTCATGCCAGAGCACCATCTCACACGATTCCAAGCACTCTGCCTTCAGGATTGTCAAGGCCTGCCATAGGAGTGACTGATAGGAATCTGTGTGTCCATTTTAGGGTTAGGTATAGGTATACTATACCTACAGCAAAGGGTGATTACACGACTTTGCCCCAGCTGTCATGCAGCCAGTTGTGTCAAATTTAAGAGGCCAGCCAGGGGTGGCATAATACATGCTGCAGCCCCTGGCAGCCCTGGGTACACCCATGCCCTGAGTTACAGGGTCTGATAGGGTGGCCCAGTACCAATTGGAAATGTACCTAGGGTACATGGAATCCATTTTAAAGAGAGAGCAGTAGGCCTGGGGTCCTGATTGGCAGGATCCCAGGTCGACTATGTCCAAAACCAGCTAAAACACAGGGCAAAAAGTTGGGGGCAACCATAGTCAGGATGTACCTTCCTACAATGACTAACTTAGCTTTTCGGCCCAGATAAACTGTGTAACCTCAACTTGTTTTTTCATACTGAAGCTTCTTCGGAATGTGTTTCCGTTCATTCCGCAGGAGCAAAGGAAAACCGTGGTAGTGGCCCTAGTCCTACCACACCTAGATTACTGCAATGCAATAATTTTAGGCATCGACAAGGCGCAGAAGGACAAATTGCAGTCTATACAAAATGCTGCTGCACAGATATTATTGAATATCCCAAAAGAGCACTACCTCCACAGCCATTAAATCATTGCATTGGCTCCCAATACAGCAGCGTTTGGAATTCAAGGCGTTATGCTTGGTTCACAATACACTATATGGGGGAGGGGCAGTTGACCTCCGTACATTTTTCCAATGGTACATTCCCACAAGAAGCCTCAGATCCTCAAACACGGGTCGCATTTGTGCCAACAAAATATGTAGAGCCAGATGGGGAGGGAAGAGTCTATCGCACTGTGCAGTTAGGCTATGGAACCAACTGCCTACCACCGTGAGACTCCATCCAAACAGGCTAATGTTCAGGAAGTTGATAAAAATGTGGCTTTTCTCCGGGGCAGAAAACGGCTGGTATAGCTGTTTGCATTGCCCCTCTTTTCTCACTTCGCGCCAAGACGCCTCAGCATTCGAGCGCTCTATAAACCTTAATCCTATTGCTATTTTGCTGTATATTCAGCAACAATCTGACTTATGATTAAAACCCAATTGACATCTCTGGTCACATGTCAGCCCCTGGTAAATGGTACCCTAGGTACCCAGGGCATTGTGACCAGAGAAAACCCCTAAGGATGCAGCAATTATTGTGCCACCCTTAGGGGCCAGGCACCCAGACACACACAGACTGCCTTTGCAGGCGGAGTGTCCTGGTGCAGAACTAAACAAAGTCGACATGGCACACATCCCTGTGTGCCATGTCCACAAACCCACTGCCCTGGAATACATCAGTCAGCCCTCTAGCTGGGCCCTATGCCAGTGGTGTGGGCACAGGTGCACGAGCCCTGTGCCCCTACAGTACCCAGGTCAATTCCTGGGCACTGCAAGTGTAGTGCTGCCATTAAGAATATATGGTGCTGGGAGGTTGTCATTACGAACTCCACAGCACCATAATGGTTAAACTGAAGACTGACAAGTTTGATTTCAAACTTCTCCACACATTAAACCCACACTGATGCCATTGTGGGAATTAATGTAAAATGCACTACAGAGGGCTTCTTAGAGAGATGGGCAGGGGAAGCTTCAAAGGCATAACGCCTTTGTGAGCGTCTCCAAACCACTTGCTGTACTCCGCAAACTGGCCCCCACCGGTTCTGACCCCCACTCAGGCGGGAAGACTGGCGGGAAACCCTACGTCAGGAAAGGGGGTGTGCCAGCCTGTGCAAACTTCACCCCTCAGGTGGGAGAGGCGAGGTGAAGCACAACTCCGGGCTCCAGCCATCTTGAGGATGGGGAGCCCTGCCCAATCAGAGGTAGGCTCCTGCCCCCCTCCCACATGAGGAGCAGGATAGGGGGTGTACTCACCCCAGGACAGGGACCTATTGGTCCCGGCCTTTCCCCTACCTGTAACGCCCCTAAATTTAGTATTTAGGGGCACCCTGAACCTTCCTTCCTCAGACCCCTATTTCAAAACAAGAATGAAGACCAAAAAGAAGACCAAGAAGAAGACCTGCTGTGCAGCTGCTAACAAGGGGACGAAACCAACTGACTTGGCCCCAGCCCTACCGGCCTGTTGATCCTTGAACCTGCTCCTGCAAAATCCTAGCGTCTCCTGCGGACAGCAACCTCGAGAACCCAGGAGGACCTGCCTGCCTTGACCCTCTTAGAGACTGGGACTCCCATTAGCAGTGGTTCTGCTCAAACAGCAATACCCCTGGTGCCTGCCAGGAACCGCGAATCCAGCCCACTCTGCACCTGCCGAGCCCGGCCTGTGCCAAAGTGGACAAAGACCCCATGGACGTCCCCCAGGCAATTTTGAGCTGGAATGCATTGCCCAAGGACCCTTCTAGACTACCCAGACAACGCCTGCAGCCTCAGAACCAGGGACTCCTATAAACGCGACCAGCAGAGGGTAAGATTTCCCGACGTCAAAAGCCACCCCTGCACCCGGCGCCCCCTGCGGACTCCTGTGCCCAACTCCGGGGTGCCTACCTATCCTCGAAGATTCCAACTTACCCATTGAAGTGTTGGTCACTCCGGAAGAATCGCCGTCCCTGAGCCTGCAGCCTTTGTTCCCTTTTCCAAGACCTCCATTGATTAACATTGAGCACCAGACGGCTCAAAAGCACCCTGCACCCAGCCGCCCGAGTGCCCCTGGCAGTGCAACTTCTGTCCTATCCTACTTCCCCATTTGCCCTGAGCAAGTGACCAGGAGCTCATCTCCCACAGGTGCGTGGCCTGCTAGCCAGCAGCCACCAACTGAAGGCCCCCTGCCTCTCATTGGATAACATTGGGCCTAACTACCTCTGCACCCGGCTGCCCCTGTGCCGCTGAGTGTGTACCGAATATGCTACTTACCAGTATGCATCTGTTCTTGGCATGTAAGGCTGCTGACATTCATATCTGTGCATAGATCGCCGCCTAGTGTTGGGTCCGGATGATCGCACATTGTTGTCCTGGAAGAGTCTTCGAAGTATCACGAGATAGGTGGCTCCTCCCCTGGACTACAGTGCGCATGGGCATTGACTCCATCCTCCGATTGTTTTTAGCCATTGTGGCAAAGATGGAGTGAAACTATGTGAATGATGACCATGCTAGAAGTATGTGTGAATGCTGCAGCCGCTACAGGCGCCGGGGAGGAGGGCGGGCGATATGAATGTCAGCAGCCCTACATGCCAAGAACAGATGCATACTGTAAGTAGCATATTCGGTTCGAGGCATGTGGGCTGCTGAATTCATATCTGTGCATAGAATACATAGCAGTCCCTCCATTAGCGGCAGCCGCCTGTGCCAGCTGCAGCAGTTTGAAAAAGTGTTTTTAGAACAGCCTGCCCTACAGCTGCCTGCTGTTTGGAGTGCACATCAACACAGTAGTGTTTTGTAAATGTGTGTGTGTGGTAGACCATGTGGCTGCTCTACATATGTCTTCCAAAGGAATATTTCCAAGGAAAGCCATGGAGGCCCCCAGCTTCCGGGTGGAGTGGGCCCTCGGTGGAATCGTGAGAGTGCGCTTGGCTTTCTGATAGCAGATCTGAATACATTTAACGATCCACCTGGTTATACCAGCCTTGGAAATGGGGTTGCCTTTGTGTGTTGTGGCGAAAAGGCAAAAAACAGTTGTTTAGTCTTCCGAAAATCTTTGGTCCTATCAATGTAGTACATTAAGGCCCTCTTGACGTCAAGTGTGTGGAGCATCCTCTCCGCAACGGACTCTGGATTTTGGAAGAACACAGGTAGTTCTATAGTCTGGTTGATATGAAACTGAGAAACTAACTTAGGAAGGAACTTAGGGTTAGCGCGAAGCACCACCCTGTTGGAATGAATTTGAATAAATGGCTCTTGGATAGTTAGTGCCTGGAGTTCACTAACTCGTCGTAGCGACGTAATCGCTATCAGGAAAGCCACTTTTCATGTCAAGAACAGAATCTCGCATGAATGCAGTTGTTCGAAAGGGGGACCCATCAGCTTGGTGAGGACCACATTTAGGTTCCACTCGGAGCTGGTGGTGTCCGCGGAGGAATGACTCATTTGAGTCTTTCCAGAAAGGCTTTATTGGCAGGCACTCTGAAAAGTGAGAGGTGCTGTCTGTTTTGGAGATAAGCAGCCATTGCGGATAGATGTATCCGAATGGAAGCATTGGCCAGATTGCATTTGTACAGATGTAAGAGATAAATGATGTTCTGAATAGATGCATCCAGCGGGTCAATGTTGTGGTCCGCACAATAAATGACAAACCGCTTCCATTTCGCCGCATAGCATGCTCTGGTGGTGGGCTTTCTTGCCTCTCCGATTATGTCCATACAGTCAGGAGGTAAGTTGAGGTAGCCAAACTCCAAGACCTCAGGAGCCAGATCGCCAGGTTAAGCTGTTGCGGATCTGGATGCTGAATGTCGCCATGGTTCTGCGTCAATAGCTTGGGTGTGAGGCGCAGCCTTTGATGCGGTACCACGGACAGTTCCAGAAAGTGGTGTACCATGGTTGGCGAGCCCACGTTGGAGCAACCAGGATGAGAGTCATCGAGTGCTGCCTGAGCTTGCGTGCCACCAGCGGTATTAGAGGTGCTGGGGGGAAAGCGTACGCAAATTTGCCTGACCAGTTCATCCATATCGCATTGCCCTGTGGCTGTGGGTGTGGGAACCTAGCGGCAAAGCTTGGGCATTTGGCGTTTTCCTTTGTGGCGAGCAGGTCTATCTCTGGATGACCTCATTGCTGGAAGTACGGGTGGAGTACTGATGGATGTATCTCCCACTCGTGCATTTGGTGGCTGTACCTGCTGAGCAGGTCCGCCATCTGATTGTCCTTGCCCGGGAGGTGTTCCGCCATGAGGAAGATGTTCCTCTGAATGGCCCACTTACACATGCTCTGAGCCAGATGAGACAGCTGTGGAGAGTGTGTACCTCCCTGCTTCTGGATGTAGTACATGGCCGTCATGTTGTCCGTCCGGATCAACCTGACCTTGTTGCACAGATGTACCTTGAATGCTTTCATTGCCATGAAGATAGCCATCAGTTCTAGAACGTTGATGTGCATCTTCCTTTGCTGTGGTGTCCATAGTCACTGCACAGTGTAATGGAGTACATGAGCTCCCCAACCCTGGAGAGATGAGTCAGTCGTCAGAATGATCTGTGGCACAGGCTTCTGGAACAGTCGTCCCTTGCAAAGGTTTTGTGGATTCCACCAATGCAGAGAGTTGTATGCACGACCGGTTACCAACACTAGGTCTTTCAACTGTCCGTGAGCCTGATTCCACTGAAGTGCTAAGCACTCCTTGAAGCGGACGCATGTGTAGTCTCGCGTGCGGGACTATGGAGATGCAGGAGGCCATCATGCCTATCAACTGCATGAACACTCGTGCTGGAAGTGAGTGTTGAGGTCTGAATTTCTGTATCAGCGATTGAATGCTGCTGAACCTCACTGAATTTGGCTGTGCGGTGGCTGCCAGAGTGTTTATTGTCGCACCCAGATACTGCAGTATGTGGGCGGGTTGCAGGTTCTACTTGGGGTGATTCAGTGAGAATCCCAGATCGTGAAGAAGGTGAATGGTGTGGGACATGTGGGCGGCACACTGCTGGGCTGACTTTGCTTGGATTAGCCAGTCGTCCAGATAAGGGTAGACGTGAATGTTTTGTCTCCGTAGGTGTGCCGCCACCGTCGCCAGGCACGTTGTAAACACCCTGGGTGCCGTGGTGACTCCAAAAGGTAGAACCTTGAACTGGTAATGCTTGTTTTGGATGGTGAACCGGTGGTATTTTTTGGGTGACGGGTGCAGCGGAATATGAAAATACGCATCCTTCAGATCTAATGTTGCGAGAAAATCCCCCTGACTGAGCAACAGTAGGACTTGTTGCAGCGTTAGCATGTGAAAGTGCTCCGACAGAATGTACTGATTGAGGGGTCTGAGGTCCAGTATGGGTCTGAGGGACCCGTCCTTTTTTGGTATCAAGAAGTACAATGAGTAAACTCCTGTGCCTCTTTCTTCCACAGGCACGAGCTCGATTGCCCCTTTTTGCAGCATGACGAGTACCTCCTGCTGCAATAAGTGCAAATGCTCGGCGGACATAGGACGGTGTCTTGGGGGTATGTTGGGTGGAGTGGATGTTAACTCCAGACAATAACCGTACTGGATAAGCTGTGTGACCCACCTGTCTGTGGTGATGGACTTCCAGACTGGCAGGAACTGTTGAAGTCTCCCCCCGACAGGTGTTGCGTGATCGGGGGGCAGTGACAAGGCGTCACTGTTTGTTAGTGGCGGAGGATCTGGAGTTGTTGTTTCCACGACCTCTGCCTTTGGCGCTGTTTCCACGATATCCACCTCGACTCTGCTTGGTGTATGTGGTCTGCGTGCCGCCGTTATAGTACTGTGTGGTTTGGGAGAGCTGGCCTCTGGAAACACCTCTATTGCTTGAGCGACGAAAAGAACCACCCCGGAACTGCTGGGACTGTAGAGCCCCCATGGACTTCGCAGTTTCAGTGTCTTTTTTGATTTTCTCCAAGGTGGTGTCCATCTCTGGGCCAAATAGATGATCAGGGTTTACTGTCTGATTGAGAATGGTGGTCTGTATTTCCGGCTTGAACCCGGAGATTCTGAGCCAGGCATGTCGTCTCAGCATAACACTAGTGTTAACTGCTCTGGCCGCGGGGTCTGCTGCGTCCAGTGCACATTTGATAGAAGCATTAGATATGAGCTTCCCTTCTTAGATGAGCATCTCAGCTGCCTCTTTGTATTCATCTGGCAGGTGCTGTAACAGGGTCTCAAGTTTGTCGTAGTGTGCCCTGTCATACCTGGCTAGAAGAGCCTGAGTGTTTGAAATGCTCCAAATATTGGGCGCTTGAGCTGCCACCCTTTTCCCTGATGCCTCAAACACCTTAGATTCTTTATCTGGGGGAGGAGCATCACCCGTTGTTTGTGAATTAGCCCTCTTCCGGGCATTAGAAACAACAAGAGAGTCCAACGGCAACTGTCCCTTGCTGTAAGTAGGGTCACCAGGCGCCGGTTTATATTTTTTCTCAATTCTGGGATTCATCACCCTGGCTATTGTAGGCTCCTTAAAAATTCCTAGCATGCTTCAAGAAACCCTTCAACATAGGCAGAGTCTTGACAGTCCTCTCTGAGACGGAAAAGGTGTCAAAAATAAAGTCTACTTCAATGGGGTCAGCATGGAGCTGGACGTCATGATTCTTAGCTGCCCTTTCAATGAGGGCATTAAATGCAGCCGAATCCTCAGTAGGCAACGTTTTTACAGCATACATTTGAGTGTCTGGGGTAGGTTGAGGATCACCCGGGTCAGCAGCAGCTGCCCAGGGTTCATTGGTATCATCTGGATCAGTGTATACAGGATAGCTGTATTCATCATCATCACCTTCCCCAGTGTTCACATCTGAATAAGTGGGTGAAACATCCTGGCCATGTTGAGACACCGGTTCTACAAGAACAGGCGTCGAAGTAGAGTCCTTTTTCTTCAGTGGATTTTTGTAGGACTCCATTGGCTGTTCCGGGGCGATTTTCCGCTTATAAAGAGAAAGTCTGCCCGTTTCGGCATCGATAAAGTGTTCCTGTTGCTCTTCCAACGAGGATTGTCGATGCTTTATGGCCGGAACCACTGTTTTTGACTTCGGCACCGAGGACGCCTTCTCGGGCACGTCGGTGGCCATTTTAGGGGCGAAAGCCTTCGGCACCACTTTCGGCGGCAGCGTGAAGTGGATGGGCGTCGACGTTTTCTGATTTTTGACGGCAGGCTTCGAAGGTGGAGGATCTTTAGGCCCGACACTTGAGGCCTTGTCCTTGATGCGCTTCAGGGAGTCTGCCACCTGCTTCGAGAATGAGGCGGACGGCTGCGTCGACTCGACGTTATCCTTTGAGGCGCCCCCAGACGCGGACTCGTGGGCCGGTCTGCTCTTGGCCTTGTCTTGTCGACGCGGAGGTTCGAGAACCTTCGGATCACCAAGCCTTTTGTCGGTGTCGACTGTCTTCGGCGCCGATTTGTTCGGGTCGACTGCCTTAACCTTTGCCTTCAGCGCGCTAGACTTTGTCTTGACGCCCTTGAGCTGTTTTTTCGGGTCGATAACGGCCTTCTGCTTTGTCAGTGCCGACAGGTCCGAGGACTTCGAGCCGACCAAAGCAATACGCACTTTTGGTTTCGAAGTAGGCAGCAGTGCTTTCACTTGCGTCAAGACCGGAGCTTTTACTTTCGGTTTCGATTTCGCAGGTTGCGGCTCCGTAGTATTGTCCGAAGCCGAGCCCGAAGGCGGGCCGTGGAACTTATTGGAAGATCTTGGGTAAGGCCTAGTGGCGATCCCTCGACCTGAGCCTTAGGAAGCGTTTCGGCCTTAATGTCAGTTTGAGTTAGCTCCTCGCTCGAGCTATCTTCCATGGCCCCAAAGGCCCCGTCGTCGTCCCCTACCTAGTCGACGACTTCTTGCGCTTCGAGTATTTCAACATCCTCGTCGTAGTTGGAGTCAACCTCCGACGCGGGATTAGACAGGTTCTCACGAACTTCCCGGTCAGCTCCTTCATCATCCCCGGCATCGAATATGTCCACAGGCGCCGGTGCAGTCTGCTGGGCCTCCTGGCGCGAGCGCGTCGATGCAGAAGAGTCTTCTTGGATCGAAAACGGGAACAAGCCATACAGCTGGCTTCATCATGATCCGGCGACAAACACTTGTTGCACACCGGGTGGACGTCAATGTGGGGGATACTTGGAGTTGCACACAGGACATCTCTTGAACGGGCTCCGTTCCATTATAGTTCGTCAATAAGGCCTCTGGCGTCGACCGGGCCTTCAGCGTCGAAAAGCACGCGGCTCTCCTGGAAATCCGGCTCAGAACAGAGCTGGAAATAATCGGGCACCGAACGCAAGACTATACCGACGAAAAAACTAAAGGCTTTTTGGCCTTAAGAAACTTTTATATCGATTCCGACTAGAGTGAACCAATATACATCCGAACCCAATGGCGGAAAAAAACAATCTGAGGATGTAGTCGATGCCCATGCGCACTGTAGTCCGGGGGAGGAGCCACCTATCTCGTGATACTTCGAAGACTCTTCCAGGACAACGATGTGCGATCATCCGGACCCAACACTAGGCGGCGATCTATGCACAGATATGAATTCAGCAGCCCACATGCCTCGAATGCAAATGCTACTTACCAGTATGCATCTGTTCTTGGCATGTAGGGCTGCTGACATTCATATCTGTGCATAGTCCGCCACCTAGTGTTGGGTCCGGATGATTGCACATTGTTGTCCTGGAAGCGTCTTCGAAGTATCACGAGATAGGTGGCTCCTCCCCTGGACTACAGTGCGCATGGGCATCGCCTCCATCCCCAGATTGTTTTTAGCCATTGGCAGAGATGGAGTGAAGAAGTGAGTGATGACCATGCTATGAGCATATGTGTGTAAATGAATACATACTGCAGCTGCTACAGGCGCCGGGGAGGAGGGTGGGCGATATGAATGTCAGCAGCCCTACATGCCAAGAACAGATGCATACTGGTAAGTAGCATTTGCAGTTCGAGGCATGTGGGCTGCTGAATTCATATCTGTGCATAGAATACATAGCAGTCCCTCCATTAGCGGCGGCCGCCCGTGCCAGCTGCAGCAGTCTGAAAAAGTGTTTTTAGAACAGCCTGACAAACAGCTGCCTGTTGTTTTGAATGCACGTCTACACAGTAGTGCTTAGTGAAAGTATGTGTGGTAGACCATGTGGCTGCTCTACAGATGTCTTCTAAGGGAATGTTACCTAAGAAAGCCATAGAGGCCCCCAACTTCCTAGTGGAGTGGGCCCTTGGTGGGATAGTGAGAGTGCGCTTAGCTTTAGCGTAGCAGATCTGAATGCACTTTACTATCCATCTAGCGATTCCTGCTTTGGAGATTGCATTTCCCTTGTGTTGTGTGGCAAAAGCAACAAAAAGTTGTTTGGTTTTGCGGAAATCTTTTGTCCTGTCCACATAGTACATCAAGGCCCTTTTCACATCAAGAGTGTGGAGCATGCGCTCCGCCAGCGTCTCTGGGTTTTGGAAGAACACCGGCAATTCAATTGTTTGGTTCATGTGGAACTGTGAGACCACTTTGGGTAAGAATTTAGGGTTAGTGCGGAGCACCACCCTATTAGCATGTACTTGGAAGAAAGGTTCTTGGATGGTGAGCGCCTGCAGCTCGCTTACCCTCCGTAGCGATGTAATTGCTACTAAGAACGCAACCTTCCAAGTCAAAAACTGGAGTTCACAAGAGTGCAGTGGCTCAAAGGGAGGACCCATTAGCCTTGTAAGAACCACATTGAGGTTCCATTCTGGAGCTGGTGGAGTCCTTGGTGGAATGACCCTTTTGAGTCCTTCCAGAAAAGCCTTGATAGCAGGGACCTTAAAGAGAGACAGGTGCTGCCTATTCTGGAGGTATGCTGCCATAGCAGACAGGTGAATGCGGATGGAAGAGTACGCTAGATTACATCGATACAGGTGAAAGAGGTAACATATGATGTTCTGAATGGAAGCATCTAGCGGGTCAATGCTGTGGTCTACACAGTAGATGACAAACCTCTTCCATTTAGCCGCATAACAAGCTCTAGTAGTGGGCTTCCTTGCCTCCCGAATGATGTCCATGCAATCGGGAGGAAGATTGAGGTAGCCAAACTCTAGGACTTCAGGAGCCAGATCGCCAGGTTGAGCTGTTGCGGATCTGGGTGCTGAATGTCGCCATGGCTCTGCGTCAGAAGGCTGGGAGTGAGATGAAGCCTTTGATGCGGTACCACGGAGAGTTCCAGAAACGTGGTGTACCATGGTTGGCGAGCCCACGTTGGAGCAACCAGGATGAGCGTCATCGAGTGTTGCCTGAGCTTGCGTGCCACCAGCGGTATCAGAGGTGCTGGGGGAAAAGCGTACGCAAATCTGCCTGACCAGTTCATCCACATCGCATTGCCCTGTGATTGGGGGTGTGGGAACCTGGCGGCGAAGCTTTGGCATTTTGCGTTCTCCTTTGTGGCGAACAGGTCTATCTCTGGATGACCCCACTTTTGGAAGTACGGTTGGAGTACTGATGGATGTATCTCCCACTCGTGCATCTGATGGCTGTGCCTGCTGAGCAGATCCGCCATTTGATTGTCCTTGCCCGGGAGATGCTCCGCCATGAGGAAGATGTTCCTCTGAATGGCCCACTTCCACATGCTCTGAGCCAGATGAGACAGCTGTGGAGAGTGTGTACCTCCCTGCTTCTGGATGTAGTACATGGCCGTCATGTTGTCCGTCCGGATCAACACGACCTTGTTGCACAGATGTACTTTGAACGCCTTTAAGGCCATGAAGATTGCCATCAGTTCCAACACATTGATGTGCATCTTCCTTTGCTGAAGTGTCCATAGTCCCTGCACAGTGTAGTGGAGTACATGCGCTCCCCATCCCTGGAGAGAGGCGTCCGTTGTCAGGATGATCTGTGGGACAGGCTCTTGGAATGGTCGGCCCTTGCAAAGGTTTTGTGGATTCCACTAATGCAGAGAGTTGTACGCCCGACCGCTCACCAACACTAGGTCTGTCAGTTGCCCATGAGCCTGAGTCCACTGACGTGCCAGGCACTCCTGAAGCGGACGCATATGTAGTCTCGCGTGCGGGACAATGGAGATGCGGGAGGCCATCATGCCTATCAACTGCATGAACACCTTCGCTGGAAGCGAGTGTTGGGGTCTGAATCGCTGGATCAGCGCCTGGATACTGGCGATTCTCACTGAACTCGGCTGCGCAGTGGCTGCCAGAGTGTCGATTGTCGCGCCCAGATACTGTCGCACGTGGGCGGGCTGGAGATGGGACTTTGGGTAGTTCAGAGAGAATCCCAGATCGTGCAGGAGGTGAATGGTGCGTGACACGTGGTCTACGCACTGCCGTTCCGTCTTTGCCTGAATAAGCCAGTCGTCTAGGTATGGAAAGACATGGACGTGCTGGCGACGGAGATGCGCCGCCACAGTCGCTAGACATTTGGTGAAGACTCTTGGTGCCGTGGTGACCCCGAACGGCAGGACTCTGAACTGGTAATGCTGGTCTAAGATCGTGAATCTGAGATACTTTCTGTGGGAAGGATGCAGGGGAATGTGGAAATAGGCATCCTTCAGATCCAGCGTTGCTAGGAAGTCCCCCTGTTGAAGCAGGGGAAGCACCTGCTGCAATGTGAGCATATGGAAGTGCTCCGAGTTGATGTACCAGTTCAGGGGCCTGAGGTCCAGGATCGGCCTGAGCGATCCGTCCTTTTTGGGGATCAGAAAATACAGGGAGTAAACCCCCGTTCCCCGTTCTTGCAATGGAACGAGCTCTATCGCCCCTTTTTGCAGCATGACCAGTACTTCTTGCTGCAACAAGGTCAAGTGCTCGCCGGACATAGCACGGCTTCTTGGCGGTATGTCCGGTGGAATGGACGTAAGTTCTAGACAGTACCCGTACTGGATAAGAGACCTCACCCACCTGTCCGTGGTGATGGACCTCCACGCCGGCAGGAACTGCTGGAGTCTCCCCCCGACAGGTGTCGTGTGACCGGGGGGAAGTGACAAGACGTCACTGCTTGTTGGAGGAGGTGGACCTGGAGGCATTGTTTCCACGTCCCCTGCCTTTGATATTATTGCCTCTGTAGCCACCCCTGCCCTTGTTGTTGTTATACGAGGACTGGGTGTTACCCTTGTAGTATTGCGTGGACTGGGATGCCTGGCCTCTCGAGGTGCCTCTTGAATTGGAGCGGCGAAAGGAACCACCCCGAAACTGCTGACTTTGTAAAGCCCCCATAGACTTGGCAGTTTCGGTATCTTTTTTCATCTTTTCTAGGGAGGCATCCACCTCAGGGCCGAACAGATGGTCAGGATTCACTGTCTGACCCAGTATTGTTGTTTGTATGTCGGGTTTGAACCCAGAAATTCGAAGCCAGGCATGGCGTCTAAGTAACACGCTTGTATTGATAGCCCTGGAGGCAGTGTCTGCCACATCTAGGGCACATTTGATGGATGCATTTGTAATGAGTTTGCCCTCCTGAATGAGCATCTCCCCCGCCTCCTTGTATTGGTCAGGCAAGTGTTGCAGTATGGCCTCTAATGTGTCATAATGGGCCCTATCATAACGTGCAAGCAGGGCTTGAGTGTTAGAGATCCTCCAGATGTTCGCTGCCTGTGCAGCAATGCGTTTGCCTGATGCCTCAAAGATCTTGGACTCTGTCTGGGGGAGGAGCATCACCAGTAGTCTGCGAATTCGCCCTCTTTCGAGCGTTGGACACCACCAGGGAGTCCAATGGCAAGTGTCCCTTAATATAGGTGGGATCCGTGGGCGCCGCTTTATATTTCCTGTCGATGCGAGGATTGACCACCCGCGCCCGGGTGGGCTCCTTGAACACCTCCTGTGCATGCTTCAGCACCCCTTTAAGCATCGGTAGTGTCTTGACTTGTTTTTCGGCTACCGAGAAGGTGTCGACTAAGAAGTCCGCATCCACGGGGTCTGAGTGCAGTTCGACGTCATGGTTCGCTGCAGCTCTCTCTATTAATGCATTGAATGCCGCCGAGTCCTCTGTCGGGGACGTCTTTGCGGCGAAAAGTTGAGTGTCCTGCCCCGACTGCGGGTCGTCTGTGTCGCCTCCTGCTGTCCAGGGCACCTGCTCCTCTTCCGGATCCGAGTACGCAGGATAGTTGTACTCTGCCTCTTCCTCGTCCACATCAGGCACGGGGGAATGGGCCGGCGAGTGTTCCAGGGCTTGTGGAGACAGAGGTTCAATCAGAGCCGAAGAGTCCGCAGAGTACCTTTTGTTCTTGAGTGGAATCCTAAAAGGTTCCAAGGCCGGCTCCGACGTAATCTTTCGTTTGAGGAGCGACAATTTTCCGGTGTTGGCGTCGATGATCACCTCACGACGTTCCTCCACCGCAAGCGGCTGGAGCCGAAGCTTCGACACCACCAAGGCAGCCTTCGGCGTCAATACTTCCTGAGAGTGTCCGCTCTGCTTAGGCGCGAAGGCCTTCGGCGCCGACTTGGGAGGAAGGGTAAAACGAATGGGCGTTTGGTCCTTGGCAGGCTTCGGCGTGGGCCTAGGCACTACAGTGTCCTGGCTGGGAACCACAGAGGACTGTTGGATCCGCCTTAAGGATTCCCCCACCTTCTTTGTAAGGGATGCCGAGGGCTGAACCGTCTCGAGCGACTCTTCGTCTCCGAGAGCCCGGTCGCCGGTAGGCCTCTTCTTCGGTGCCGACGCCCCATGACCTGGCGCACCGTCGGCGTGACGCTTCTTCGAAGCCGTCTTCGGGTCCGCGACCCCTTTCGGTGCCGACGCAGCCGCGTCGGATGCCTTCACCTTCGGCGCCGACCCAGAGGGCTTCGGGTCGGCCATTTTGGCGCGGCTCTTCTGGTCGGCCATTTTGGCGTGGCTCTTCAAGTCGGCCATTTTGGGTTTCGTGGAAGTTGACGCCTCCAGAACCTTCTTCACCAACGCCACTTTCGGTTTCGGTTTCGCATCCGAGGGTGCGAGACCAGTTGGCTTCACTTTCGTTTTCGTGTTAGAAATGTCCGTGACCGGGCCCGGAGGCGGGGACGTAGGACTCATGGTTAGATCTTGGGTAAGGCCCGAAGGCGATCCCTTGACCTGGGCCGTATGACGGGGAGTAACCCCGGAGTCTGGTTGGGGATGCTCTTCCTCTGAGCTATCTCCCATCGTGGCACAAGCCAGTTCGTCGTCCCCTACCTCGCCGGAGACTTCGTCGTAGGCCTCCTCATCCGCGTCGTAGGTCTCTTCCTCGGACGCGGGGTTAGAGTCCGACCCTTGTACGTCGTCTTCTTCCTCGACAGATTCCTGGAAGATGTCATCAGGTGGGGGTGCCGAAGCCGACAACTGAGCCTGGAGTCGATTAGCCCGGCGAATCTTCAAAGTTTTCTTACTCCTAAACTTCGAACACGCCATGCAGGTGTCTTCACGGTGATCCGGTGACAAGCATGTATTGCACACGGGGTGCACGTCGAGGTGCGAATATTTAGAGTGACACAGCGGACACTTCTTGAATGGAGTCCGCTCCATAGCAAAGGGTGTAGTGTAGGCCCGTCCGCGTCAAAAGCACGTGGAAGGGCAGTAGGAGATCGGAGCTGAGAGTCAGTAAGAAACCCGAACGCAACTATACCGACGCCCAGCCTAAAGACCTTTTGGTCTCGAGTAAAAATAGAACAACTGTCGGTTCCGATAGAGGGAACCGAAAACACATCCGAACCCGATGGCGGAAAAAAACAATCTGGGGATGGAGGCGATGCCCATGCGCACTGTAGTCCAGGGGAGGAGCCACCTATCTCGTGATACTTCGAAGACTCTTCCAGGACAACAATGTGCAATCATCCGGACCCAACACTAGGTGGCGGACTATGCACAGATATGAATTCAGCAGCCCACATGCCTCGAACCCAACTGTACCTACCTGACCCTGGGAGACCCCCGAGTCTATGCCCAGAACCTCAACTCCACCAGTCTAGTACTTACCTAAAAGCCTAACATTGACTGGTTTCACTTAAAATTGTTCTGTGTGTAGTTCTGGAACTTTAAAATATTTTCTAAAATCAGCCACACAACGAATTCCGATTTACTCACCTGTTATCAGGAGAGACCTCGGTGCTGAATCTTTGTGCCCAGTACTGACCCTGAAAAGTAATTCTAACCTTACTAACCAGTAACTTGAATTTCCTTTCATAGGATATGCTTTCAGCCTGCTTTTTGCTGAAATGTTTGATGTGTCGATTTTTGAAACTTACCAATATTCTTTAAAAATCGTGGGAACGATAAAAACTTAATTACTTGCCTGTTTTAGACAGATGTCCCGGTGCTGAACCTAGGAGTCCAGCACTGGATTACAAAAGTAACGTAAACATACTTTACCTGCAAACTGAATTTCCTTTCATAGGATAACATTGGTAATTTCAACTGTAAAAGTTTCTAAGTGTCAACTTTTAAAATACAATAAGATTCCTTAAAAATCACTACTGTAACCAAATCGCTTTTACTCAACTGTTTACAGGACATGTCCCAGGACTGAATCTAGGATCAAGTCTTGAGGTTAGAAAAGTAATCTACAAAGAAACTAACTGCATTTTACTAAAAATTCCCATTGAGCTCAATGTTGCATTGCGTTTGAAATTGTGCTGCCTATTGCAACAAACTGACTATTGTATTCAAAGAGTCTATTGCCTATTTGAAAAGTATTTAACTAAAGGAATCATTCTGACAAAGTATATTTTGATACCTTGTTGGTTCTAAAATAAAACAACTATATCTTGATACAAAATAATTGGCCTATAGTTCAGTTGTTGAGTGTGTGAGACCATTTGCTGACTGAGTGTGTACAACAAATGCTTTACACACTGTCCTCGGATACTGCCTTACTGTTCGACAAAGCTACCACTTTTGAGAGTAAGGTTATATCTAACTTTAACCTCCGACAAACCTCTGGGGACTGTGTACTCTGTACACACTGTACCTTACTTTCGTCCAGTATATACAGAGTTGCTTTCTTACACAGACTTGGAAGGAAGTATTTACTGCTGTCTTCGATTGTACTGTTTTAGGGGAGACTGCAAATGTTGCTTTTTGTTGATGGTATCTTAATTCACAGATTTTGGCAGCTACCTGCAAAATTGTTTTTCTAGAATCTAGGCCAACGGTTTATGTTCCTACATCAGTTTCTACTTGCAGAAACTCGATATTTGCATGTACTCCAAGCACATATCTAGGAAAGGACACATTTAACATTCTGTGCTGTGCATTTAGTAGCCCTCTTTAGGTATTTATTAAACATACTGTTTTAGTTAAACTATCCGGTCATGCCAACTTTAGTCAGGGCTCACACAAAGCGGTCAGCACTTAACCCTTAAACCTCACTATCTGCTATCAATGAAATTGATGATGTGGTACATACAAACTAAAAGTTTATCAGGCCAACTTTAGGATGGGCTTCAACAAAGCTGTCTGCACTTAATCCGTCAAACCTCATGCACTACATGCTATTAATAAAATGGATAAAGTGGTATATACATTACAAGCCTACCTCATCTGGAACCTCTTGTCAGGAGGAAAGCTTGATCTTTAGGAAAACTATTATAACTTAAATCGCACAAATGAATTGGGAGAAATCTAGGTCCTTCTCTGGAACTTTATACGACAAATATCCTAGAAAATGTTCACTTATTTATGGTTAGCATGAGGAAAAAAAATCACATTTTGGTTCGAAGGCACCAGGGGACTCGTGGCAGCAGAGAACTGCTAAGAGTGTAATGCCACAGTGTTTTAAAGATGGTAGATTTAACCTATAGTGTCAAAAGGGGAATGTTTAACTTAGCGGACCACTGTCAGGCTATGTTGGGTGTCCTGAGAGCAATCAATGGTTACTAGGCAATATCTAGTATCAGTACTGGCAAAAGGACTGAAGTCTAGGAGTTCCTTTTGATGTACCATTTCATGGAACCAACAATCTAGATTCCAGAGTTGCTTCTAGGTCACTTCCAGAAGTGCCAGGATCTGAAATTCTGTGTCACTCAAGCTCTTTCAGCTTGGAGGACAGGTACAGCCAACTTAAGGTTTCGTACGAAAGAACTGAACTGAGGGGAGGGCTCAGTTCACCCACAGATCCTTGCTCAGCACAGATCTACTGATCGTATCAGTACCTAATTAGATCAGAGGAAGATGCTGCATGGTCTTTGTCTTGACGCATGGTTCATATAGGCCAGAGCAAGCTTTTGGCAGAAATTTTGTGTGAAAAGCGTTGGATTTGAGAACACAATTATTATTAAAATATAGTACTAAATGCAGGAATTTGCAACCAAACCCCCCCCCCCCCCCCCCGTCGCAGGGATTTACTTCACATACAAACACATAGCAGTGCTATAGTGAATGAACAAACATTTATATTTTTACAGGATATTTCTAAAATGGAGGTCAAATTGATCAATATGAGATGAATGAAAGATTAGAGACCGACATTTATAGTCCATCTAGAAAATGTGTCTTTAACAATCATTTTTTCCTATAACCACAAAGATTTAAATGAACCAAGATGCCTTGAACAAAGTTAAGCTACGTTTAATAAACAGCATGGCACCTTCTGAGTAACAAAATAAATCAAGTTGCATTGAGACATTATGCTACTCACCCAACATTTGTTTTTGCTCTTGTGGTGGTGCAGATGCCAACATTGAAGCAGTTAAGGGCTCCTGACCTTGTACATGGACAGCAGGCTGGACCACAGATGAACAAAAGAAAACATTCTAATTTTATTTCAAAGTAACTTTTTAGCTCACAACTTTAAAATGTTAAACAATTTGTATCTTTAATAGGGATTGAACAGTGGGAATGATGTGAAGTCTGGCAGATTGTCACTAGGACCAATTAATGCATGATATGCTAGCAGCCCTTGCAAAGTACAATTGCTGCTCAAGAAGAGTATCCTGGTGCAGTAATTACTAAAGAGGGCAAATGCACATCAGAGGGTCTGCAACATTTAAAAATGTTGCTAAACTGATTTTTCAAGCTTCTGAGCTCAGTCATCACTCCTGCTTTGTACTGGCCTCAAACGGAGGTCTTCATCTGCTGCCATTAAAATGGGTGCTGGACATAAGACAAGAAATAGAATATAGATTAATTGCTTACCTGTAATCCTAGTTCTCTTCTAGGGGAATCCTCATCACATTCATAAGCACTGAAAAGTCCTGCCCATGCGCGGGGACCCCGGCATACATATTTCGTTAGGACCATGTCTCCAGCTTTTTTTGACCTGCCTATATCTTGGACGTTTGACAAATCTTCACTACATTTTTTCAAAAATAGTGTCATAGTGAGTCTTGTTGTGCATGGAAAGTTTTGGGGTGATCCATCAAGCAGGGTTGAGAACAAGGGGAGGTAAATCCTCAGACTCTTAGATGCAGCCCGGACCACTGGACTCAATAACACTGAATTTGCAGACAGGAAAATGATACTTACCAGTATGCATCTGTTCTTGGCATGTAGAGCTGTAGAGTTGCACACTGTGCATAGATCGCCACCTAGTGTTGGGCTCCGATATTTGCAGTGGTTTTTTGTCCAGAAATGTCTTTGGAAATCACAAGATGATAGGCGACTCCTCCTTTGGACAATAGTGCGCATGAGCATTGGCTCCATCCTTAGATTGTTTTTCGCCAGCAGGGAAATGATGGAGTTTTGCAAGAAACAGGAAGGATGCTCATGTAAGCTGTATCTAATTAAGATAATACTGGCTGGGTGGGCGTGTGTAACTCTGCAGCTCTACATGCCAAGAACAGATGCACACTGGTAAGTAGCATTTTCCGTTCGAGGCATATGAGCTGCAGATTACACACTGTGCATAGATTGTATAGCAGTACCCACTCTTAGCGGTGACCACCCGTATCTGTTGCAGTAGTTTGGAACATTGTTTGAAGTACAGCCGGGCCCACAGTAAGTAGCTTGTTTAGTTTGCACATATACACAATAGTGTTTTCTGAATTTATGTGGTGTAGACCATGTAGCTGCTTTGCAGAGGTCATCTAAGGGAATGTTCCCTAAAAATGCCATTGAAACCCCTATCTTTCTAGTAGAATGAGCTTTAGAAGGAACAGATAACGTATGTTTAGCTTTGTGGTAGCAAATCTGTATACATTTGACAATCCACCTAGCTAGCCCAGATTTTGATATGGAGTTGCCTTTGTGTGGTGGCGAGAGACAAAAAGCGGTTGTGTTCTTTCAATGTAGTAAAGCAATCAACATCTAAGGTATGAAGAGATCTTTATGCAACTGTGGCTGCGAGAAGAATACTGGCAGCTTTACAGATTGATTGAGCTGGAAGGGCGAAATGACTTTTGGAAGGTATTTAGGATTGGTACGGAGAACAACCTTATAATGCATTTGAGGAAAAGATTCGTGAATGGTCAATGCTTGCAGCTCACCAACTCTTCTTAGAGAAGTAATAGCTACTAGGAAAGCAACATTCCAAGTTAAGAATTGCAGTTCGCATTTATGTAAAGGTTCAAAGGGAGGTCCCATTACCGTGTGAGAACAATGTTTAGATTCCACACAGGTGAAGGTGGTGCTCTGGGAGGAATTATTCTTTTGAGGCCCTCCATAAAAGCTTTTATGGCAGGTACTCAAAAAAGTTATAGATGTCTATTTTGTAGATATGCTGTAATGACCGCAAGATGCAGTCTAATAGATGTGTACGCTAAGTTACATCTTTGGAGGTGTAGTAAGTATACTATGATGTGTTAACTAGACACATCTAGAGAATTGAGGTTGTTGTTATGGCAGTATATCACAAAACTTTTCCACTTGGCTGCATAACATGCTCTAGTGCTGGGACGTCTAGCTTCTTTAATAACGTTCATACAGTCAGGAGGAAGGTTAAGATAACCGAACTCTAGAACCTCATGAGCCAGATCGCTAGGTTGAGATGAGCTGGGTCTGGGTGTCTGATCTCTCCATGGTTCTGGGTTAGGAAGCCTGGAAACAGATGTAGCTTTTGGTGCAGTACCACAGAAAGTTGCAGCAGCGTGGTGTACCACGATTGTCTGTCCCTAGTTGCAGCAACTAGAATGAGAGAGGGAATGTTGCTGAAATTTGCGCACCACTAATGGAAGCAGTGGGACAGGTGGAATAGCGTATGCTAATTTGCCGACCAGTTCATCCATATCGCATTGCCTTTGGACAGCGGGTGTGGATACCTGGCGGCGAAGCTTGGGCGTTAGTGGGTGGCGAAGAGGTCTATGTGAGGTTGTCCCCACATCTGAAAGAATGATTGAAGAACTTGTGGATGAAGTTCACACTCGTGGATCTGTTGTGTATGATGGCCTAACAGATCGGCTATGGTGTTTTGTACTCCTGGAACATGTTGGGCTAAGAGGAAGATGTTCAGAGGTATAGCCCATCTCCATATCTGCTGCGCTAACAGAGTTGCAGAGAGTGTGTCCCTCCTTGTTTGTTTATGTAGTACATGGCTGTCATGTTGTCTGTGCGGACTAAGTCAGCTTTGCCCGATATGTGCTTTTGGAATGCTTTTAGGGCTAGAAAAATGGATAGTAACTCCAAGTGGAGTAACTATCGTCGCGGTGTCCACCTGCCCTGAATGGTGTGCAGCAGGAGGTGGGCTCCCCAGTCTGAGAGCGATGAGTCTGCTGTCATAACTATTTGAGGAACTGGCTCTAGGAACGGTCGGCCCTAGGAAAGGTTTTGGTGTTCCAGAGAGCGGCGAGTTTGACCGTTTACCAACATTAGGTCTGTTAATTGACTTTGAGCCTGGTTCCATTGTTGTGCTAAGCACTCTTTAAGAGGACGCATCTCTAGTCTTGCATGAGGCACTATGAATATGCAAGCGGGCATCATTCCTCTGAGTTGCATGAACACTTGAGCTGGAAGAGTGTGTTGCGGTTGGAATTTAGTTAGAAGAGCTTGCATATTTGTTATCCTGGCAGGAGAGGGATAAGCTAGCACTGTTGAGGTGTTTAATGTGGCACCAGATATTGTTGTACATGGACGGTTGCAGGTGGGACTTGGTGTGGTTTACTGTGAACCCCAAGTTGTGGAGTAATTGAATGGTGGTGTGAGTGTGTTGTACACACTGACTGTATGAGCTGGTGGCTTTTATGAGCCAGTGGTCGAGATATGGGAAGATGTGAATGTGTTGTCTTCTTAAGTGTGCTGCTACTACTACTGCCAGGCACCTGGTAAACACTCTTGGTGCTGTTGTGACTCCGAATGGGAGTACCTTGAATTGACAGTGCTGACCTTTCAGTTCAAATTTGAGATACTTTCTGTGAGCTGTGGGAATGGGAATGTGGAAATAGGCGTCCTTGAGATCTATAGTGGCAAGGAAGTTGTTTTGTAAAATGAGAGGAAGGGCTAGTTGGAGTGGGAGCTTATGGAAGTGGTCTGATTGTATGTACAGGTTTAGTGGTCTGAGGTCTAGAATAGGCCTTAGAGAGCCATCCTTGTTTGGGATAAGAAAGTCCAGGGAGTAAACTCCTTTGTTTTGATGATGCAGTGGAACTGGTTCTATTGGGCATTTTTGTAGGAGGGATATTACCTCCTGCCTGAGCAGACGCAAATGTTCTTGTGACATTGGATGCTGTTTGGGCGGTATGTTTTGGGGGAGGCGGGGTAGAGGTTAGTTCGAGACCGTAACCTGCTTGAATTATTTGTCGCACCCACCTGCTGTCTGATGTGATGTTGGTCTAAACAGGAAGGAATTGTTGTAGTCTTCCCCCAACTGGAGTGGAATGTGGTGGGGAAAGTGGAGGGAAGTCATTGGGCCAGTGGGGAGGCAGAGCGGGAATTGTTAGTTTTGCTTCTGCCTTTATTGTTGTTGCCCATGTAACCCACTCTTTGGTAGCCCCTATTGTAGGTTGATTGGGCAGGGGCTTTGTAAGAAGTAGAGGGACTATCTGAGCAGTAGCCTCTAGTGGTGCTTCTATAGGATGAGCAACAAAAAGACCGCCTGGGGGCTTGCGACTGCAAGGCTCACATAGATTTAGCTGTGTCCGTATCCTTTTTTCAAGGGATACGTCCACATTAGGCCCAAATAAGTGTTGCTCATCGAAGGGTTGATTGAGTATGGCACTTTGTACTTCAGGTTTGAAACCTGAAATGCATAGTCAGGCATGCCTACGCAAAAGGACACTGGTAATAATTGCCCTTGAAGCGGTATCTTCTGCATCTAGGGAACAACGAATAGAGGTATTGGTGATGGTTTTACCCTCTTGTATAAGTTCATTGGCCCTATTCTTGTACTAGTCAGGAAGGTGCTGCATTATGGATTCTAACGCGTCATAATGTGCCCTGTCGTACCTTGCTAATAATGCCTGAGTATTAGCAATACGTCAAATGTTTGCTGTCTGACGCCGTTCGCTTGCCTGAGGCGTCTAGGAGTTTAAACTATCTGGTGGGGGAGACTCGCCTGATGTTTGGGAATTGGCTCTTTTGCGTGCATTGGAGACTACGATGGAGTCTCGTGGTGCAGGCCCTTTAATGTAGGCTAGGTCTGAGGGGGCAGCCTTATACTTCTCAATTCGGGGGTTGAGGATTCGAGCACTAACTGGATCTTTGAAGACCTCTGGCGCATGCTTAATAACCCCTTTCAGCATAGGTAAAATTGAGGTGGACCTTTGTTTTGTATCAAAGATATCCATAAGGAAGTCTTCGCCTACTGGGTAAGTATGTAGGTCAACTCCATGATATTGGGCAGCTCCTTGGACAAGTTGGTTAAATCCCATAGTGTCCTCTGGTGTGGAAGGCCTGGAGGGGTATGTGTCATCTTGTGGGATGTTAGGGATGTCTGGGGTACTATAATCATCCCTAGGGTCAGGTGAGCCAGGAGGACTAGGATTATCTAGTGGCTTATTATCTGCACCATCCGTGTGTCATCAGAGGTGTTATCCCCGTCATCTTCTTCTAATGGAGTAGGAGATGGTGTAGGGGAGTGATGTGGCAGAGGAGAAGGTATTCTTAGAGGAGAAGTCGCAATGTCCTTCTTAGGATGAGGAGACTGTGCAGGCGTCTCCAATGGTCGTTTTTTAGAACGAAGAGTCAATCGACCAGTTTTGGGATCTTTAACCAGTGTTTTGTGTAGGATCTGGATGGAATAGTTCCTCTGTGGGCAGTAGATCCTTCAGTGCTGAGATTTTTGGTTCGATAGGCTTTTTCGGCACCGAACCGGTAGCATCTTTTGGTTTAAAAACATGTTCTTTTGTAATGTCTTTGTCCTGTGGGCCGTGTTGGTTTTTTCGGCTCCGAAGTATGGGAGTCGGGTGCTTTAGGTGGCAATTTCTTGCTCTGCTCCGAGTGTGGTTTTGGTGCCGAGGAGCCGGTGCCAGTCTTCGGCGCAGAGTGCTTAGATGTGGAAGCAGTTGCAGTGGAGGTGGAAGATGGCTTCTTTTTAGGTGCCGGTAGGTGTGTGCCGGCACCAAGGGTATGGTGACTCGAGCCCGAGTCGCCTGAAGGCTTCTTTGCCGAGCCCGAAAGTGGGGCATGGGAAGCAGTCTCTCGATGTGCACCCAGGCCCGAAGGCGAGGGTGTGACCGAAGCCTTTTTGGAGGGTGTTGAGGAAGATTCGGGGTCGACGTGTGTACTTACAACCCTCTGTGCTGGAGTGATGTCCTCAACGTCTGAGTCTTCGGCCTCAGAGTCGCAGCCAACACCATGTTGTTGCTCCTGCTCTAGCACATAGACACCCTCTTGGAAAATGTCGTCCGGGATCTAAGATGAGGAGCGAGCCATGGTTTGTCGAGCTCGGTCTCGAATCGTCTTCTTGGAGCAGAAGGAGGCACAAGCGAACAGTCTCTGTCTCGTGCTTAGGTGAGAGGCAAAGGTTGCACACCTCATGTAGATCGGTGGGGGGAAACTTCGACCCACATTGAGGACACTTCTTAAATGGCGTCCTTTCCATGAGCCAGGAAGTAAGGCCCAGGTAGGTCCAAAGGCCTTCGTCGACGACCGGAATTGAAGACCTCAAAGTCTTGAAGAGTTGTGTCGGTGGAAAGCGCGATCGAGACAACACAGTCGAACCGGGTGAGGATTGACCGCCGAAGGAAAATCAGTTCCAAACGGGAGCGCAGGAAACACATCAAAGCCCGATGGCGGAAAAAAACAATCTAAGGATGGAGCCGATGCCCATGCGCACTATTGTCCAAAGGAGGAGTCAACTATTTTGTGACTTCCAAAGACTTTTCAGGACAAAAAACAACTGCAAACGTCCGGATCCAACACTAGGTGGCCATCTATGCACAGTGTGTAATCTGCAGCTCAGAGTACACACTGTAAATTGGTGCAGTAGTTTGTGAAGTTGCAGGGCCTACTCGCCTTAATCATTCAGGGGGCTTTTAGAGGTCCCTACTCAGCCGTGAGGGTCTCAAAGCGCAGGGGAGGAAGCAGCACCGGGTCAGCCGAAAAGCCAGGTCTTGAGGCTCTTCCTGAAGGTGTGCAGAGTCGTGGAGCGTCTGATGTTGACTGGGAGCTCGTTCCAGGACTTGGACTTGGACAGGACGTAGGAGAAGGCTCTTCCACCTGCTCTGGATGTGCAGGGTTTCTACTAGGACGAGGTCGGCGGAGCGGAGGTTTCTTTTGAGTACATGGAAAGACTCTTTCAATTGGGTATTTGTGTCCGATGTTGTGGAGGGATTTGTAGGCTTGTGTGAGTAGCTTGAAAGTTACCCTTACCGACTGGGAGCCAGTGGAGATCTTGCAGGTGTTGGGACAAGTGCTCATGTCGTGGGGTAAGTAAGGCCGCAGTGTTCTGGAGTTTGTGTAGTAGGGATTTGTTGATTCCAGCGTAGAGGGCGTTTCCGTAGTCCAGTCTGCTAGTTAGGAGGGCGTGGATGGCGGTTTTTCTGGCTTCAGATCCACTTGAAGGTTTTGTGGAGGGTGTTGAAGCAGGTGGAGGCAATGGCGTTGATCTGGCAAGTCATGGTGAGGAAGGAGTCTGGAATGATGCAGAGGTTCCGGGTGTGGTCAGTCGGGGTGGGAGGGTTTCCGAGGGCAGAGGGCCACCAGGTGTTGTCCAAAGCGGTGGGGGAGGGTCTCACGACAAGGACCTCTGTCTTCTCAGAGTTGAGCTTAAGCCAGTGTGAGAAAGGGTCATCTTTCTTGCATGGTATGCCCCCACTATTTGCTGAATTGCTAATGTGCTTTGACTGAGCGTGCCCTGGGGTCCTGCCAATCAGGTGCCCAGGGCTTGTGTTCCTTCCCTAAAACTGTTGAAACTAAAACTCAATTGTCATCTCTGGCCACATGTCAGTCCCTGGTAAATGGTACCCTAGGTACCCAGGGCATTGAGACCAGAGAAGACCCCCCCAAGGGCTGCAGCACTTATTGTGCCACCCTTAGGGGCTCTGTACCCTGACACACACACACACACACACACACACACACACACTGCCTTTGCAGGCAGAGTGTCCTGGTACAGAACTAAACAAAGTCGACATGGCAAACATCCCTGTGTGCCATGCCCACAAACACTGCCCTGGCATACATCAGTCACCCCTCTAGCTGGGTGCACTATGCCAGTGGTGTGGGCACAGGTGCATGAGCCCTGTGCCCCTACAGTACCCAGGGCCATTCCTGGGCACTGTAAGTGCAGTGATGCAGTGATGTTTATGGTGCTTGGAGGTTGTCATTAGGAACTCCACAGCATCATGATGGCTACACTGAAGACTGAGAAGTTTGGTATCAAACTTCTCAGCACATTAAACCCCGACTGATGCCAGTGTGGAATTTAATGCCAAATGCACGACAGAGGGCAACTTAGAGTTGCCCCCTGAAACGAACCTACAATCCACTTCTGGTTTGAGAGGCTGTCTAGGCTGCTACACAGCAGACATGTTGGATCCCTGGGTAGAGAGCCATCCGCTCTCCTGGGTCTGCGACAGTGCACTTCCTGAGCGAGGTACTAGGTCACCTCCCAGGGATGGGCAGGGGAAGCTTCAAAGGCAAGCCGCCTTTGTGAGCTTCTCCAGGCCACTTGCTGTACTCAGCAACTGGAGCTTACCAGTTAAGACCCCACTCTGTCGGGAAGACTGGCGGGAACCGTAAGTGAGGAAAGGAGGTGTGCCAGCCTGTGCCAACTCCACCCCTCAGGTGGGAGAGGCGAGGTGAAGCACGACTCCAGGCTACGGCCATCTTGAAGATGGGGAGCCCTACCCAATCAGAGCTAGGCCCCTGCCCCCTTCCCACAGGAGAGGAGCAGGATAGGGGGTGTACTCCCCCCAGGACCGGGACCTATTGGTCCCTGCCCTTGCCCTACCTGTAACGCCCCTAAATTTAGTATTTAGGGGCACCCTGAACCTTTCTTCCTCGGATCCAGATTTGAAATCAATAAAGAACAAATAGAAGG
The DNA here is from genome assembly GCF_964263255.1 of Lissotriton vulgaris. Lineage (NCBI taxonomy): Eukaryota > Metazoa > Chordata > Amphibia > Caudata > Salamandridae > Lissotriton > Lissotriton vulgaris. The sequence goes on from NC_141691.1 coordinate 1,754,763,209, forward strand.
ATGACCTGCTGCACAGCTGCAAGAGGACACAAACTGACTTGGCCCCAGCCCTACTGGCCTGTCGACCCTGCTCCTGCTAAACTCCAGCATCTCCTCTGCTCAGCAACCTCGAAAACCCCGGAGTACCCGACTGCCTTGCTCATCCAAGACTGGGACTCCCATGAGCAGTGGTTCTGTTCAAAGATCTACAACCCCTGGTGCCAGCCAGGAACCGCGAATCCAGCACAAACTGCACCGCCGAGCCTGGCCCGTGCCTGAGTGGACAAAGACCACGAGGACGTACCCCCGGTGTGAGAAAGTGCTATCTTTCTTGCATTGGTATGCTCCCACTTTTTGCTGAATTGCTGATGTGCTTTGACTGAGTGTGCCCTGGGCTCCTGCCAACCAGGTACCCAGTGTCTGTGTTCCTTCCCTAAAGCTGTATCGAAACAAAACCCAATTGGCCTCTCTGGCCACCTATTAGCCTCTAGTAAATGGTGCCCAGGGACTGGTGATCAGAGAAGACCCCTAAGGGCTGCAGCACTTATTGTGCCACCCTTAGGAGCCTTGAACCCTGACTCCTACACACTGCCTTTGCAGGCTGAGTGTCTAGGTACAGAACTAAACTGAGTCGACATGGCACATCCATGTGTGCCATGCCCATAGAACCCACTGCTCTGGCATACTTTAGTCACCCCTCGAGCTGGGTGCCCTATGCCAGTGGTGTGGGCACAGGTGCAGGAGCCCTGTGCCTCTACACTACCCAGAGCCATTCCTGGGCACTAAGTGCAGTGATGCCATTAGGAGTATATGGTGCTGGCAGGTTGCCATTACGAACTCCACAGCACCATAATGGCTACAATGAAGACTGACAAGTTTGGTACCAAACTTCTCAGCACATTAAAACCGCACTGATTCCAGTGTGGGATTTAATGTAAAATGCACCAGAGGGCATCTTAGAGATGCCCTCTGAAAACCTAACCTACAATCAACGTCTGGTCTGAGTGGCTGCCACACAGCAGACATGTTGCTGGACCCCCGGGTGGAGAGCCCCTGCTCTCCTGGGCCTGCAACAATGCACATCCTGGGCGAGGTGCTAGGTCTCCTCCCCCAGGATGGGCAGGGGAAAGCATCAAAGGCATGCCACCTCTGAGTTTCTCCAGGCCATTTGCTATACTCAGCAACTGGCCCCCACCAGTTCCAACCCCCACTCTGACGGGAAGACTGGCGGGAAACCCCACGTCAGGAAGGGGGGTGTGCCAGCCTGTGCCAACCACACCCCTCAGGTGGGAGAGGCGAGGTGAAGCATGACCCCGGGCTCCGGCCATCTTGAAGATGGGGAGCCCTGCCCAATCACAGCTAGGCTCCTGCCCCCCTCCCACAGGAGAGGAGCAGGCTAGGGGGTGTACCCACCCCAGGACAGCGACCTATTGGTCCCTGCCCATACCCTACCTGTAACGCCCCATAACGAATAGTTTACCTGTCAGTGTAGTTTTGCAGCATGAAGATCTTTCTGGATACACTATGCTGTGCATTATTCCACGGTCTAGTGGTTGGGTCCAGAATCGTAGTCTTTTCTTTGTCGCCCAGGTGGGCGTCGATGTCCCACCTTTGGTGTACTTCCTGTGACGTCGGCACGCTTCCTGTGGAAGCTCCCACCTTTGGACGCCATCTTCGGATTATTTTTTCTTGTTTTTGTGTTCTGTTTGCGAATCCTTTGGCAATGTTCAGTATTTCTTCTCCAGTAAGAGATTTATCCGCTTTGTCTTTCAAGGTGTCTGTTTCTGTATTGTCCTTGTATTACCACCTGCTTCTCCAGCCTCCTCTTTCTGGTGGAGGTGGGTGGGTTCGCTCGTGAATCCAGAAAGATCTTTACGCTGCAAAACTACACCCACAGGTAAGAAACTATTCGTTTTGCAGCGTGAATCTTACTGGATTCACTATTCTGTGCATAGACTTTGTAGCGGTTTGTTATGTTTGTGGCAGCTGGGTGGAAGAGGAGCGTTGGTTGTTGAATATGTGTTGAAGCACTTTCTGTCCTACATCTGCTTCTTTTTTCATTTGTATATCCACACAGTAGTGCTTAGTGAACGTGAGCACTGAAGCCCATGTTGCCGCCAGGCATATGTCTTGAATGGGTGTGTTAGCCCTTTTTTCCTGGTAGAGTGGGCCCGTGGCCCCTCTGCTAGTTCTTGGTCTGCCCGTTTGTGGCAGAATTGTATAGTTTGTGCGATCCATCGTGCGATGGTTCCCTTTGTTATATGTGAGTACCAGGTCTGCCTGGCCCACTGCGGTGCCACCAGGATCAAGTTGCTGGTTCTGCACTTGAGTACTCTGTGTATCAGAGGTATTGGGAGAAAGCGTAAGCAAATGAAACTGGTCCTTCTCTATCGGAATTTCCAGCGATCTCTGATTCCATCTCTCAGGACCTCCTCTCTAAACTTAAGTCCGGTTCCCCCTCGGACCCCTGTCCTGGTACCTTTTTGGCTAGGGGTGCGGAGGTTTTGAACCCACTGATTAATCCGATTCTTAATTTGTCACTGACGAGTGGTGTTGTCCCTATGGTCTGGAAACAAGCCATGGTTGTTCCACTCCTTAAAAAGCCTGGTCTTGACCCCGAGAATCATGCCAATTACAGGCCAATTTCCCATCTGCCTGCTCTTGCAAAGATAGTGGAAAAGCATGTTCACTCTGTGCTCTCAACTTTTCTTGAAACTCATGGCTTGTTGCACTCCACCCAGTCGGGCTTTCGATCCAATCTAAGCACCGAGACAGCACTTCTGGAGGTTAATGAAGCCATTAAGGAAGTGCTGGATTCAGGTGGAAGAGCCATGCTGGTAATGTTAGATCTGTCGGCGGCTTTCGACACCGTCCCTCATGAGGCTCTCCTCAGCAGACTTCATGAGATCGGTCTGAGAGGGACGGTGTTGAGCTGGTTTAGATCCTATTTAGCTGGTCGCCGGCAGATGGTCTGGGCCCCCCCTCACTCTGCCGAAGTGCCGCCTTTGGAGGTCGGGGTCCCACAGGGGTCGGTGCTTAGCCCGACTCGGTTTAATATCTTCAGGACCCCTCTGGCTGAGCTGGCAGAGTCCTTTGGGGCTCAGATCATGTCATACGCTGATGACACCCAGCTCCTTTTCACTTGTGGAAAGGGGGCGGAGTTCAACGGAGAGAGCATCCGCGGGTGCCTCGGGGCTGTTTTTGACTGGTTTCAGCTGAACAGCCTCAAGTGCAACCCTGATAAATCAGAGGTGCTTTTCTTCGGGTGTCAGGCTGACCCCAGTTGGCAGGATTGGTGGCCTGTGAACATGTTCCCACCCTCGTCCTTCTCTCTGGTGGCTAAGAATCTTGGGGTCAAAAATGATAACAGTCTATCTCTTAAGTCCCAGATTCTAGGCCTGACTGGCACCTGCTATGGTCTTCTTAAAATGTTGCGCTAGTTTCTTCCCTTGCTCCCTTTGTTGCATAGGAAGACGACGGTCCAGGCTAATATCTGCTCCAGGCTGGATTACTCAAATGTTTTATACTTGGGTCTTCCGGACTATCTACTACAAAAGCTTCAGGTGGTCCAAAACTTGGCGGCACGGGCGATTTTTGGCCTGCCTCGTCGTGCGAAAGCCTCGGACCTGCTAGCTATCTTCTTGGTTTTTTGGCTGTTGGTTTCCCTTCCAGCTCTATGCAGTACCCGAACTGTATGATGTTGAGAACCCATTTGTCTGAAGTTATTGACTTCCATTCCTGGAGGAAATGCTTTAGTCTTCCTCCCACTGGGCTTACATGTTCTCGGGTTTTCAATTCGTGTGACCCCTGTGTGTTGTTCTTGTGGTTCATCCCGGGGGCTCTTGCTTGGGTGAGCACATGTTTTGGCAAGTCACTTGGAGGGGGGTTGCAGGCCCCCTCTCCTGTTCTGACCACGCCCGTTCCCTTTCCCGCAAAAGGCCTGGCCTCTCTGCTGGTACTGCCAGGATTGTTTCTGTTGCCTTTGTTGCTCCTGGTTGTCTGCCTGGTGGGCTTGTTGGAACGCCTGGTGTGATGTTTCTGGTTGATTCCCACCTCTCCCATTAGGTCTCTGAGATGGGGTGCCTCTTTTAGTACCTCTGAACTGCAAAGCTCCCATGGACCTTACAGCTTCGTTGTCCTTTAGTTGGCTGAGCTTCTTGTCCACTAGGGCCCCGAACAAAGATTCTCAGTTGAACGGGGTGTTAAGGATGCTGTGCTGCACTTCTGGCTTGAAGCCTGAAATTCTTAGCCAGGCTTGTCTCCTTTCTGTAACGCCCATCATCATGAGCCTGCGGGAGGTGTCGGCTCAGTCAAGGGCTGTTTTGATGCAAGAATTTGCCACGTTCTTCCCCTCTTCTACCAAGCTTTCAGCTTTCTCCTTGAACTCTTGAGGCAAGTTTTTTTATTAGCTAGCCAAGTTCCTCTAGGATCTGGTACTGGTGTCTGTTCAGAAGAGCATTGGAATTTGCCATGCGCCAGTGCATAGCGGCAATCCGTTCAATTCTCCTCCCTACTAAGTCCATCCTCTTGCTTTCTTTGTCTGGAGGTGGTCCTGAAGTTGTAGGTACATTGGCCCTCTTCCTTGCTGTTGCTGCGATGATGGAGTCTGCAGAGACCGTGCCCTGGATGTAGGGTGGGTTTTTGGAGGAATGTTTATATTTCTTCTCTGTAGGAGAGTAGGGTCTGCAATCCTATGGTCACCCCAGATTTTTGCTTTTTGCTTCACTGGTTTACGACTTTTCCTGGCTGTGGGCCTGCTAATCAGACCCACAGCCTAGCTGTTCTCTCTAAATTGACATCCATGTACTTTAGGTGCATTTACCAATTGGTATTGGGTCACTCTTGTAAGTCTTTGTACAGTGTACCATAGGTAACCAGGGCATAAGTGAACCCAAGCCTACCAGGGGCTGCAGCATGTATTATGCCACCCCTGGCTGGCCACCCAAATCTGACACAACTGGCTGATCAATCAGCTGGGGCAAGGTGGTGTAATCACCCTTTGCTTTAGATATAGTATACCTATATCTAAACCTAAAATGGACACATACTCCTATAAGTCACTCCTACAGCAGGCCTTAACAATCCTGGAGGCCGAGTGCTTGGAATTATGTGAGATAGTGCTCTGGCATGAGCTGAGCCTGTCTGCAGCTTTCGGAACCAAGTCCTTTAGCTGTTTCCATGATAACGCTATACTATATACTCTTAAGTGCATTATAATCCTCGCGGTTATTGCTAACTTTGGCACAGCATTATCAAAACATGTCGAGTAAGGTGTCATACGAATTGGAATACTACCCCCTCACCAATTCTGGCGAAGGGGGTAGCATTCCACCCTTCTAGAGGGACACGACAAGTATGTAACTGTGAACCCCGGTTAAAGTTAAACTCGAGCCTCAGCATCACAAAATGGATGCTGCCACCAGACACAAGTCTGACCTCCTGCTGCTGGGAGTCCTTCCAGCGAGAGAGGCTTGGACAAAGGGTTTCCTGCCTTGGGAGGTGCTAGCACCACCCCAGACAGGATTTTGTTTATTAGGTAGGACAGGCCTGAAAGGAATGAGACATGCCTGGGGCACACAAGGTGCCTCTGTGCATACCCCGCTTCAAACCAGTTGCTGGGGCACTCCAGCCCCAGCTCTGGCGCGAAACCCGATGACATTGGGGTCTATAATAGAGTCATCAGGAATGCAGCTGCAGTTTTCAGGGTGAAACTCGAAGAGAAGCAGAAGGCAGGCTTCCTTCTAGAGACACTGCTCCCCACACAGACCAAGAGCCAGTACCTGCCCATGCTAGAAAGTGTCATGGCACAGGGGAAAGAGGCTTTCAAGGAGCCTGCGACCTGCAAAGCCTGTCACACCTGCCCAAGGCCAGGAAGAGCCATCTGTGGCAGGGGAGCTTCAAAGGCCTTGCCGCCTTTGTAATGCAATCCACATCCTCTCCTGCTATCAGGAGCAGGCCACCTTCATGTCTCCCCTCCTTTTAACAGAGAAGACAGGTGAGAACAATTTGCACACCTCTGTCAACCCCACCCCTCATGTGGAGGGAGGTGGGGTGAAGCCCACTCTTCAGTGCCCCCCATCTTGCAGATGGCAGGCACTCTTTAATTAGGATTATGGTTTGTGTCCACTCCCCCACGTGGGGTGAGCACACCATGGGTGTTGTCACCCTAAGGTCAGTAGCCCATTGGCAAAGCCCCTAAAACGCCCCCTAATTACAGTATTTAGGGGGCAGCCCTGAACCAAGAAGACAGATTCCCACAACCTACGAAGGACAAAAGAAGGCACCGAGCAGAGGAAACTGCAGAGAAAAACTGACTTGCCACCAGCCCTACCAGCCCAGAGATCCTGCGCCAATAGTCACCTTGTGCTGCAGCCAGTGACCTCCAAAACACTTGGGAGAACTGACTGCCTTCCACAAAGACTGGATCTAAAAAGTAAACAGCAACTGTTCAAACGAAAGTCCTAAGACCGACTCTGAGCCTGCAGAAGACAAAGAAACCCAATGCCTGGAACCACCACTACACCAGACGCCCACAGCTCGAATCCGGGTCATCCACCGGTCCTAGCGAGGTACCCCATCACTCCAGAGACCCAGGCCACCATGGGTTGACTCCTCCCGGACTCCCCGATGTCACCTGCAGTCTCTGCATGGAGACCGCCCCCAACTGCGAGTGTCCCAGTAAGGTGTAATCCGACCTCAAAAAACACCCCTGCATCTAGCTGCCCTGCACCCTGGAGAAAGGAACCTGAGGTGCGCTTACGTCCCCAAGCCCTCCAACTTACCTGCCCAGCTGTTGGTTTATCCCAGAAGTCTCCTTGGACCAAGCCTGCAGCCAAAATCCAAAACCACCAATTTCCATTGAAAACCTGTTGCCAAAACAACACCTTGCAGTCGGCCGGTGCTGTGGGTGCACCTGGTGTGCTAAATCAGATCCCCCTTTGCCCTGAGCCAACACCAGGAGATTTGCTCCCACAACCTTGTGGCCTGCTCGTGAGCAGCCACCAACCGGAAACCCTCTATTCCCCATTTGATAACATTGGACCTCAGCCCTCTGCACCCGGCCACCATAGTGTCGCTGAGGGTGCTTTGAGATTTGAGAGTGCATCCTTGACCATGGGGGAACCCTGGTTCTATCCCCAGAAAACCAACTCCCAAACCTAAGTACTTACTGTTAAACCAATAGGACTGCATTGGCTGCTTTCTTGTGAAATATCTTCTCTGAGGAGTTGGTTTGTATAAAAACTTAAGAAACTGCAAATGTACCAAAACTGATTTACTTAACTTTTCTCTAGGAAATGTCCCAGTGTGACATCTAAGCATATCACACTGAGTAGAAAAAGTAATCTGTAATGTAATCTGAAAAGTAATTTTGAACTGTTGACTTACCTGTAAATCAACCAACTGCATTTGAACCTGCATTCAACTGTAATTTACTGCATAAGTATTGCAAAGCATTATTTCACTTGCCAGCACCAGGCTTGGCTTGGTTCTAGAAATAAAATAACCAATATTTTTGATACAAACATATTGGTCTGAGTAACATTTATTGCCTGAGTGTATACAACAAATGCTTAACACTACCTTCTGATAAAGCCTTACTGCTCGCCTACACTACCAAAAATAGGGATTAAGGTGCTATTTTTACTTTTACCTCTGCCTACCTTTAGGGTTCCACTGGACACTCTGCACACTATACCTCATTTGGGTATAGCATACACAGAGCCAGCTTCCTACACTGGTTGGCAGAGACCCTGTGCACTTTCAATCGAAACCACATCATTCTCCAGGTAAAAAGTGGGATGGCTAACTATGTCAAAAGAGGTACTTGCTCAATAAGAGTCTTACTGGCAGGCAAAAAAGAAAAAAAAAGAGGACTGTAGGTGGCACTGGATTATATTAATGACACAATCATAAATTAATGCATATAGGTGATTTTCTTTAGTGCAGCCATTAGCTTTGTCTTAACTTCAGTAACCTTGACAAATTCATTAATTTAATCTTTGGTATTTCTAAAATCTACTTTCTTGGACATTCAGGATTGAACTTGGAAGTAGCTCCTACATCTCAACATTGTTAGAATCAATCTACTTAAAAGCAGGACACTCACCTGCTGCATAGTGACTTGAGGCTGTGCACTGAGATGCTGCTGGGGATTACGGACACCTGCAGCATACTTGTATTGAGGAACAGCTCGTACTGCAGGAGCAGTTGCAGCAGCAGCAGCTGCTGGTCGTGGCCCCATGGTTTGTGTTGATGTATTAGCTGTAAAACAGAAGGAAAACTAAGTACATGAACATCTATGGCTAGCTAAAAAAATGATATGTGAAGACTACTCACCAACACGCTGTGCAGACATAACTCTTGGTACTTGAGAAGAAGTTGGTCTCATAGCACTAAATGTTGGCGGCCTTGGAGCAGCTGGGCGTATTGCACCGGGCATGTTCTGGAAAGCTGCATTTAAAATATCAAACTTGATGTTATGAAAATTTTAAGAGAGATTACTATTCTTTCATACAGATGCATTCAAAATATCGAATCAGTTTAGCCTTAATTTAGGAGTTACTACTCCAACCTAGGATTTATTCAAACCGGCCAGCAAAAGAATAGTCAGCAACACTTTAGTGAAAAGTTACTAAAGTGAAACAGCACTGGTGTATTTCACATATTCACATGCTCTGAATTACACATCAGGCTGGGAATCCGTTTAATAAGTAACTGTTCCTTATTGTTTTCATTGGCTATGCTTTCGTGCACCACTTTGTTTCTTCTATGCAATGCTTTACTGTTCTCAAGGGGTATCAGTGTGTGTAGTGCTTTCTCTGCTTTTGGCATTGGCTGTTGCAAGTAGGCTGCAGTTGTGTGGACTGGCTGACGTGGACACAAGATCACTTTTGGTAGGAACTGAAGGTTGGTCCTCATGGTCACCCAGTCCTTGTGTATCCGTAGTTACGATTCCAGTATGGTGAGTGTTTGTAATTCACTGACTGTAGTAAAGTTATGGCAAAGAGCAATGCTCTTTTCATTGTCATACGCTTGAGTCCTGTTTTGTGCATGAGTTTGAAAGTCAGGTTTCACGTAGGCGCAAACGTTAGCGATGCAATTTTTTTCAACAACTTGATGATTAGTGTAGTAAAGAGGCTTTATCCTGTACTACTTGTAGTGTACCTCACAATTGCAGATAAGTGTACTTTAAAGGATCTGGATGATAGACCTGCATCTAGGTCGTGTGTTTGGTACCCAATAATGGTTGTCTCCCCTGTTAAGTTGCGCAACACTTTCCTTCCTACACCAGTGGATGAATCTGTTCTACTTGGCTGTACAGCATTTATACATTGTGGGTTTTCTGGCTTCCAATTTCAATGCCCCAGGCATTCACATTCTATGTCCTTAAGAGCCAGGCTGCTACGCTGGGACAAGATGGCTCTGGGTGGCATAATGATCCTCTTTTTTTATTGATGTCAAGTTCTGAAAGGTGGGTAACTATTACAGTGCCTTGTGCCACTTTCATCAGATCTAAAAATCATGTTGTCTGCATGGACCATCGTCCAGATTATCTTCAGGCATGTCTGCTTACACATGTATCTATACAGGTAGGATATGTGGTGAAGTGTATGCAAATTTCACCTATAAGTTTATCAACAGCATTTCATACAGATAAGTGACGTGGGTAACTGGAAGCAAAGTTTTGGCATTTTTTCTTTTCGTGGTTTCTGAACAGGTCTGTTTGAGGAGTAATATGTGTACTACCTCTTGGTCTAGTTCCCACTTGCATGAACTATTTTAGCAACCTAATTTGTGTGCTTCTACATTAAGCATACTTTGAAGGCGAATGGCTATCAGTGGTAAATTTGTATGTATTGCTTATTTTCAAATGTCCTCTGCTAGTGTGGCTGGTATTGGTGATCTTGTTCTAACTCTTTGTTAAGAAAGAATATGCTACTTACCAGTATGCATCTGTTCTTGGCATGTAGGGCTGCTGACATTCATATCTGTGCATAGATCGCCGCCTAGTGTTGGGTCCGGATGATTGCACCTTGTTAATTGGAAGTCTTCGAAGTATCACGAGATAGGTGGCTCCTCCCTTGGACTACAGTGCGCATGGGCATCCTCTCCATCTTCAGATTGTTTTTCGCCATTGTGGCAGAGATGGAGTATAGTACAGTAAGAAATGTCCATGTAAAAGAGAATGCTACAGCTGTTAACAGGCACCGGGGAGGAGGTTGGGCGATATGAATGTCAGCAGCCCTACATGCCAAGAACAGATGCATACTGTAAGTAGCATATTCCGTTCGAGGCATGTGGGCTGCTGAATTCATATCTGTGCATAGACTGTATAGCAGCATCTCCTCTAGCAGTGGTCACCTGTGCCAGCTGCAGCAGTTTGAAAAAGAGTTTTAAGAACAGCCTGTCCTACAGCAGCCTGCTGTTTGGAATGTACGTCTACACAATAATGTTTTGTGAAAGTGTGTATGGTAGACCATGTGGCTGCTCCACAGATATCCTCAAGGGGAATATTCCCTAGGAAAGCCATGGATTCCCCCATTTTGCGCGTGGAGTGTGCTCTTGGGTGGACTGGTAAAGTGCGTTTAGCTTTTTGATAGCATATTTGAATGCATTTAACTATCCATCTGGCTATTCCTGACTTTGATATAGGATTTCCTTTATGTTGTGGTGCGAAAGCAACAAACATCTGTTTTGGTTTTCTGAAGGCCTTTGTCCTGTCAACATAATATAGCAGAGCTCTTTTGACATCTAGGGTGTGTAGGGCTCTTTCAGCTACTGACTGGATTTTGGAAGAACACTGGCAGTTCAATAGATTAGTTAATGTGGAAATTGGATATGACTTTTGGCATAAACTTAGGTTTTTTTTAAGTACTACCCTTATTGCATGTATTTGAATAAAGGGTTCTCGAATAGTTAGTGCTTGTAGCTCGCTAACTCTTCTAAGTGAGGTAATAACAATAAGGAAAGCCACCTTCCATGTGAGAAATTGTAGTTCACATGAATGTAGGGGTTCAAAAGGAGGCCCCATAAGTCTGGCGAGTACAACGTTTAGATTCCAGACTGGTGAAGGTGGGTTTTTTGGAGGAATTACTCTTTTGAGGCCCTCCATGAACGCTTTTATTGCTGGTACTCTAAACAGTGAAAGGTGTTAGCTGCTTTAGCAGCATACCTCCAAAACAGACAAGTGTAGTCGTATAGAAGAATAAGCTAGGTTGCACCTTTGAAGGTGCAATAGGTAGCATATGATGTTTTGTATAGAAGCATCTAATGGATTTATTTGGTTATTGTTACAGTAAATAACAAATCTTTTCCATTTAGCTGCATAACATGCCCTAGTAGTTGGCCTTCTTGCCTCCTTAATGATGTTCATGCAGTCTGGAGGCAAGTTAAGGTATCCAAACTAAGACTTCAGGAGCCAGATCGCTAGGTTCAACTGATTGGGATCTGGGTGTTTGATTTCTCCATGGCTCTGAGTCAGAAAACTGGGTGTGAGTTTTAGTCTTTGATGAGACACTACTGAGAGTTCAAGGAACGTTGTGTACCATGGCTGCCTTGCCCATGTTGGAGCAACTAGGATCATTGTCACTGTTGCCGGAGGTTTGCGTGCCACTAGTGGAATTAGTGGAGCTGGGGGAAAAGCGTACGCAAATCTGCCTGACCAGTTAATCCATATCGCATTGCCCTGTGACAATGGATGTGGGAACCTGGCGGCAAAGTACTGGCACTTTGAGTTTTCTTTTGTGGCAAACAGGTCTATTTCTGGGTGCCCCCATTTTTGAAAGAATGGTTGGAGGACTTGAGGGTGAATCTCCCATTCGTGTAATTGCTGGCTGTGTCTGCTGAGTAGATCCGCTATCTGATTGTCCTTCCCTGGGAGGTGTTCTGCCAGGAGAAAGATGTTTTTTGGCAGAACACCTCCCAAGGAAGGACAATCAGATAGCGGATCTACTGCCAGGAGAAAGATGTTTTTTGGAATTGCCCACTTTCATATGCTTTGCGCTAAGTGAGACAGTTGTAGAGTGCGTTTCTCCCTGTTTCTGTATGTAGTACATGGCTGTCATGTTGTCCGTCCGGATCAACACAGTCTTGTTGTACAGGGGTTTCTGGAATGCTTTTAGAGCTAGAAATATTGCTAGCAACTCCAAATGGTTGATATGCAATTTTTTCTGCTGGGTTGTCCAAAGCCCTTGCACTGTGTATTGGACTACGTGGGCTCCCCAATCTAACAGTGATGCGTCCGCTGTTATCACTATTTGTGGAACCTGCTCTTGGAACAGTCGTCACTGGAAAGGTTTCGTGGGTTCCACCACTGCAAAGAGTTGTATGCACGACTGTTTAACAACACTAGGTCCTGTAATAGTCTTTGAGCTTGGTTCCACTGTTTTGCTAGGCCTTCCAGCAGTGGACGCATGTGAAGTCTGGCATGAGGGACAATGAAAATGCAGGCGCAGGAGGCCATCATGCCTATGAGCTGCGTGAATACTCTAGCTGACAGGGAGTGTTGTGGTTGGGATTTGTGAATGAGCATTTGCATACTGGCTATCCTCGCTGCGTTTGGATATGCCTTTGCCAGCGAGGTGTTTATAGTAGCTCCCAGATATTGCTGTATGTGGGATGGCTGTAGGTTGGATTTTGGTAGTTTATGGAAAAGCCTAAGCTGTGTAGAAGCTGACGTGTTTCAGACATATGGCTCTTGCATGGTTCGTACGATTTTGCTTGTATCAGCCAATCGTCCAGGTATGGATAAATGTGAATGTGTTGTCTCCTTAGATAAGCAGCTACTGTCGCTAGACATTTTGTGAACACTTTCGGAGCTGTGGTCCCCCCAAAGGGGAGAACTTTGAATTGATAGTGCTGGTTTTGGATTGTGAACCTGAGATACTTCCTGTGAGAAGGATGTATAGGTATGCGGAAGTATGCATCCTGGAGGTCTAAGGTTGCTAGGAAGTCTTTTTGCCTTAGCAACGGGAGGACTTGCTGTAGAGTGATCATGTGGAAGTGCTCCGAAAGTATATACTGGTTAGGGGTCTGAGGTCCAGTATTGGTCTGAGGGACACGTCCTTCTTGGGAATGAGGAAGTATAGTGCGTATACTCCTGTTTCTTGGTGCTGGAAAGGGACTGGCTCTATGGCCCCCTTTTAAAGCATACTTGTCACCTCTTGTTGAAACAGGGCGATGTGTTCCGTGGACATTGGACGGTGTCTGGCTGGTATGTTGGGTGGAGTAGAAGTCAGTTCTAGACAGTAGCCATACTGGATATTTTGTCTTACCCACCTGTCTGTGGTAATGTTGTCCCAGAATGGTAGGAACTGTTGTATTCTTCCTCCGACCGGTGTTATGTGGTCTGGAGGTAGTGTATTGAAGTCACTGTTTTGTTCTGTTATTGCCTCCACGTCCTCTCCCCTTATTGCTATTTCCTCTGTATCCAACTCGATTGGGACCTTTATTGAAGGTGGACTGGGTATTGGCTTTATATGCCGAGGCACCTTGTGACGTGTTGCCTCGTGTATGATGAGTGCCGAAAGGAGCTTTTATGCGGTTGGAACTGCAGTGCACCCATTGATTTTGCAGTCTCAGAGTCTTTTTTCATTTTATCCAGAATATTATCTACTGCTGGTCCAAAGAGGAAGTCTGGATTGACCGGCTGGTTTAGAATAGTAGATTGCACATTGCTTTTAAAGCCTGAGATGCGTAGCCGTGCGTGTCGTCTTAGCAAGACACTCGTGTTAACGGATCTTGCTGCGGTATCTGCTGCGTCTAATGCACATTTAATGGAGGCATTTGTGATGAGCTTCCCCTCCTGAATAAGAGCATCAGCTTGTTCTATGAATGGCTCAGGTAGATGTTGCAGTATGCTCTCTAGTCTATCGTAGTGTGCCCTATCGTAGCGAGCTAGTAGAGCCTGCGTGTTAGCTATTCTCCATGAATTGGCTGCCTGTGCAGCCACTCTTTTCAAGGATTTTTGATTCTTTATCGGGAGGTGGTGCTTCTCCAGTTGTTTGGGAGTTGGCCCTTTTTCGTGCATTAGCTACAACTAGTGAATCAAGTGGTAGTTGACCTCTAATGTATGTGGGGTCTGTAGGGGCAAGCCTATATTTTCTCAACCCTAGGGTTGATAACACGTGCTCTAGCTGTATCCTTAAAGATATCAATGGGGTGTTTTAGTACACCCTTTAACATAGGGAGTGTTTTAACTTATCTCAGAAGAGGCAAATGTGTCAAAAAGGAAATCCTCCTCTATTGGGTCACTATACATGTCAAATACCTGTCCACTAGTAGGTTAAATGCTACTGTATCATCTGTGGGTGATGGTTTAACTGGGTAGGAGGAGGTGTCAGGGATAGGATGTGTATCATATGGGTCTTGTTGATTGTCCCATGTGTTATCCTGTGTCTCTCGGTGCTGTGGATAGTTATAATCCTGCTCAGGATCCTCTTCTGCATAATCTACATTATACTCGGACTGTGTAGGAGAGTAAGGGGCATAAGGCGTGGTAGGCACAGTAGGAGAGACAGGTTCGAAAGGTCTAAGTGGAGAAGTGGCAGAGTCTTTCTTTTTCTTTAGAGGAATTGGTGAAGAAGGTTCAGTGTCCACTGATCTCTTCTTTTTGCAGTAAACTGTTACCTTGCCAGTCTCAGGGTCTATGTAAAGTTTTGATTCTTCCTCTTCTATAGGATCAGGGTGAAAGTTCTTCTTCCACTGTCCTTGGTTTTGGAGTCGAATCCTTGGGTTTTGTCTTTTTTGGTTCGACGTTTGTTTTTGGATCGACAGGTTTTGTCGGTTTGATAGGCTTAGGTGTCTTTTCAGCCTTCTTCGGGTCGAGGCTTGGTTTTGGATCGACTGGACTTGTAGGTCGGACTGGTTTTTTCTGAGTTTTGACCTTCTTTGGTTGTTTGTCATTTGTCAAATCGATTGGTTTCTTCGGTTCGAGTGGGTTCTTCGGAGCAGTTGTGCTCGGGTCGATCGGCTTTGGCGCAACCTTCTTTGGTTGGACTGCTTTCGGTTCGTCTACTTTCGGTTCGACTGGCTTTTTCGGAGCGACATTCGAGTCGACTCCTTTTCGGGTCGCTGACCTTTGGTTGTAAAGGCTTACGCGGTACGTCGAGCCTCGGCTCGGCGGCCTTTGGGTCTGCGACTTTCGGTCCGACAGCCTTCGGATCGACAACCTTTGGCTTTTTGAGAACGTGACTTGGGCCTGGAGTGTCAAAAGGCTTTTTCTAGGTATTCGTAGCAAAGCTTGAATACGTGGCTATTGAATCAGTGTCTTTAGCTTGGCTAAGGCCTGTTGGCGATGCCTCGACCGGAGCCTTTGTTCTCAGTAGAGTGGGTTTCAGGGGCAGTGTACTGACGGTTCGCCCCTGCGGGATCTGTTAGTCTTCCGAATCATCCTAGACGGCCACGATTTCTAGATCAGAGTCTTCTACGTCGACGAGCTCTTGGTAGTTGTCGAAAAAGGTTTCTCTTGCCTAGCGGCCCGTCGATTCCGGATAGTCTTTTTGGAACGGAATTGGGCACAAGCCACGCAATCATCTTCTTTATGGTCCGGTGACAAGCACTTGTTGCATACTGGATGTCTGTCAGTATGCGGGTACTTGGAATGGCATTGTGGGCAGAATTTAAATGGACTCCGTTCCATCGACGATAGGCCCACGTGGCGTCGAAAGGCCCAACGGGCTGCGCCGATGACCGGAGAGAAGGAAGTTTATCCGAGGTAATAGGCACCGAGTGGAAACAATACCGTTGATTCCGAAGGCCTTTAAAAAAGTTTTGTTTCGATTCCGAACTTCGAGTGTAGGAAAAACATCCGAACCCAATAGCGGAAAAATACAATCTGAAGATTGAGAGGATGCCCATGCGCACTGTAGTCCAAGGGAGGAGCCACCTATCTCGTGATACTTCGAAGACTCTTCCAGGACAACAAGGTGCAATCATCCGGACCAAACATTAGGCGGCGATCTATGCACAGATATGAATTCAGCAGCCCACATGCCTCGAACCCCAAAAACCAGTGTATCATGGACTGGGCAGCTCCAACAACCCAGACACAAGTCAGGCCATTCCTTGGCTTGGCTGGGTACTACAGGAGGTTTGTGAAGGGATATGGGTCCATCATGACTCCCCTCACAGCACTCACCTCCAAGAAGATGTCCAAGAAAACCAACTGGACTGTTAGTTGCCAAAAGGATTTTGACAACCTAAAAGAAGCAATGTGCTCCGCACCAATTCTAAAAGCACCAGATTATTCCAAGCAGTTCATTGTGCAGACTGATGCCTCTGATCTAGGGATAGGAGCGGTCCTATCCCAGACCAATGATGGACAAGACCAACCTGTTGCTTTTATAAGCAGGAGGCTACTCCCCAGAGAGCAGAGTTGGAGTACCATTAAGAGGGAGGCCTTTGCTGTGGTTTGGTCCCTGAAGACGTTGAGGCCCTACCTGTTTGGAACTCACTTCCTGGTTCAAACTGACCACATACCTCTCAGATGGCTAATGCAGATGGAGACAATCCAAAACTACTAAGTTGGTCCATCTCCCTTCAGGGAATGGACTTTGAAGTGGAACAAAGACCAGGGACTGTCCATGCAAATGCAGATGGACATTCCAGGTTCTTACACTAAGACAATGAAGACTCCCTAGGGCAAGGTTAGTCTCATCACCTTTCGTTGGGGGGTGGGATGGGGTAGTGCAGTTGTGTGAGAAAGTGGCATCTTTCTTGCATGGTATGCCCCCCTTTTTGCTGAATTGCTGATGTGCTTTACTGAGTGTGCCCTGGGCTCCGGCTCATCAGGTGCCCAGGGCCTGTGTTCCTTCCCTAAAACTGTATTGAAGCTAAAACCCAATTGGCATCTCTGGCCACATGTCACCCCCTGGTAAATGGTACCATGGGCACCCAGGGCATTGTGACCAGACAAGACCCCTAAGGGCTGCAGCACTTACTGTGTCACCCTTAGGGGCCCTGCACTCTGACACACCCACACTGCCTTTGCAGGGTGAGTGTCCTGGTGCAGAACGAACAGTTTACCTGTTGGTGTAGTATTACAACTTGAAGATCTTTCTGGATTAATAATGCTGTGCATTATTCCCCGGTTTAGTGGTTGGGTCCGGAATCGTAGTCTTTTCTTTCTCTTTTTTTTGTAGCCCTGGTGGGTGTCAACGTCCCATCTTTTGGTGTACTTCCTGTGATGTCAGCACGCTTCCTGCGGAAGCTCTAACCTTTGGGCCCCATCTTCGATTCTTTTTTTCTTGTTTTTGTGTTCTGTTTGTGAATCCTTAGGCAATGTTTTCTAGTTCTTCCTCAAAGTAAATGATTTTTCGCTTTGTCTTTTAAGGTGTCTGTTTGTACATTGTCCTTGTAGTTGCACCTTCTTCTCCTGCCTCATCTTTCTGGTGGAGGTGGGTGGGCTCGCTAGTGAATCAAGAAAGATCTTCAAGCTGCAAAACTACGACAGGTAAGAAACTATTAGTTTTGCAGTGTGAATCTTGCTGGATTCACTATGCTGTGCATAGACTTTGTAGCCGTTTGTTATGTTTGTGGTGGCTGGGTGGAAGATGAGTGTTGGTTGTTGAATATAAGTTGAAGCACCTTCTGTCCTACTTGTGCTTCCTTGTTCATTTGTATATCCACACAGTAGTGCATAGTAAACGTGTGCACTGAAGCCCATGTAGTTGCCAGGTATATGTCTTGAATGGGTGTGTTAGCCAGGAAGGATATTGTTGCTCCCTTCTTCCTGGTAGAGTGGGCTCGTGCCCCCTCTGCTAGTTCTTGGCCTGCCTGCCTGTGGCAGAATTGTATAGTTTGCGCGATCCATCGTGCAACGGTTCCCGTCGTTACTGGTCTATCAGGAAACTGCTTGCGAAGGGCACAAAGAACTGCTTGGTTTTCCTGTGCTCTTTAGTTCTTTCCATGTAATTCATAACTGTTCTTCTAGCGTCCAGAGTGTGTAGGGCCCTTTCTGCGCTTGTGGATGGTTTCTGAAAGAAGCTTGGTATTTGTATTGTCTGGTTCATGTGAAACCTAGACAAAACCTTTGGCATAAAGTGTGGGTCAGTTCTCATTACCACCCTATCATTGTGTATTTGAATGTAGGGTTCTTGAAGTGTCAGCGCTTGCAGTTCGCTTACCCTGTGTAGCGAGGCGATTGCCACTAGAAAGGCTGTCTTCATTGTGAGCATTTGTAGTGATGCCTTATGAATGGGTTCGAAAGGTGCCTTCATAAGCTCGGTTAGGACTAAATTAAGGTTCCATGCCGGTGGTGGCATACTTTGGGGGGGGGGGGGGGGGTGCTAATCTTTTAGCCCCTTCCAGGAATCTTTTCACTAGTTGTGATGTAAAGAAGCTCTTTCCTGTCTCTCTTCTTGTGTAGGCTTCTATCGCTGCTGGGTGTACTCTCAGCGAGAATGAACTTGGTTTTGCTTTCAGCAGGTGTCAGATATTTTAGTACAGTTGATTCCCTTGTAATTTTCTTGTCCAACTTTTTCTTGCTCCACCAGTGTGTGAACCTCTTCCATTTTCCCACATAGCACCTTCATGTGGTAGGTCTCCTTGCCTATGTTAGCACCCGCAGAGTGCTCTATGGTAGGCTTAAGTGTGCAAATTCTATGTCTTCAGGAGCCATGCAGCCAGGCTGAGGCTCTCTGGCTCTGGGTGTAGTACTTCTCTGTTTTGCATGGAGAGTAAGTCTTTTCTTTTCCTGAACTTGTGGGGTGTTCCCTGTGCCATTTCCATTATTTGTGAGTACCAGGTCTGCCTTGCCCACTGTGGTGCCACCAGGATCAGTGTCATGTTGCTGGTTCAGCACTTGTTGAGTACCTTGTGTATCAGTGGTATTGGGGGGAAAGCGTAGGCAAATGTTATGTTTTTGACAGGCTTATCCATAGGGCATTCCCCTGGGATTGTTCCTCTGGTTGTCTCTATGCAAAGTATCGGCATTTTGCATTCTGGTGTGTTGCAAATAGGTCTATTGTTGGTGTTCCCCACCTCCTGAATAGCCTTTGAGTTTCCTGTGCATTGAGCTCCCACTCGTGGGATGCTGATGTCGGTCTGCTTCCACATTGTCCTTCCCTGGTAGGTGTATGGCCAGTAGGTCTTTTTTGAGTGGGATGGCCCATCTCCATATTTCCTGCGGTAGGTTGGATAGTGAGACTAATTGTGTTCCTCCCTGTTTGTTGATGTAGAATATCTTTGTTGTGTTGTCTGTATCAACGCTCTCTGGTTGTACAGTTGTTTCGGGAAGGCCTTCAGGGCGAAGAGCACGGTTTTTAGTTCCAGGTAGTAGATGTGTCTGATCGCATCTGCTGGAGTCCAAAGACCCCTCACCTTGAGCTTGTTCATGTGTGCTCCTCATCTCATCTGGGATGAGTCTGTGGTGATGGTCTCCGTTGGGGTAAGTGGTGCTAAAGGCTTAACCTTTTTTATGTTCTCCTTGTTACACCACGATCTCTTCCTTCACTGCGTGCGTTCCAACCACTAGATCATTCCAACTTCCTGTAGCTTGTGACCATTGTTGTTGCAGCCATTCCTGGAATGGTCTCATGTGGAGCCGTGTATTGGGGACCAGGTGTATGCAGGACGCCATCATCCCCATGATCTTGCTCGCTCTCCTCACAGTCACAGCTCGCCCCTTCTGGGTAGTGGCGTGTCTCCTTCAACAGGGCAAGTGTTCTCTTGTCGCTAGGGGAACACCTTGCTCTGTATGGTGCTCATCTGTGATCCTAGGAAGGTCTTCACTTGCTCTGGTTCCATTGAGGATTTCCCCCAGTGTATGGAGAATCCCAGGCCTGTCCGTGTTTCTGTGACCCGCTGTGCATGTTTCTTGCATGTCCTGTGGAAACTTGCTTTTATTAGCCAGTCGTCGAGGTAAGGGTATACTTGAAACCCTTCCCTCCGTAGGTGCGCTGCCACAGCAGCGAGGCATTTGGTGAAGACCCTGTGCGGATTTTAGTCCAAAGGGTAGGGCTGTGAACTGGTAGTGGTCTTTGTTGATGGTAAATCTTAGATGTTTGTGCTGCCTGTTCATGGGAATGTGCAGGTAGGCATCTTTGAGGTCTATGGTGGACATGAAGTCTCCAACCCTTATCTGAGGAATGACCTCTTGTAGGGATATCATTTTGAATTTTTGTGTTTTTATGTATCGTTTTAGGAACCTTAGATCCAGGATGGGTCTCAGCGTTTCGTCCACTTTTGGTACTAGGAAATAGTTGTACACTCCCTTGTTTCTTTCTCTGAAAGAAACTGGTTCGATGGCCTCTTTTTGGAGGAGCTCTTGTGCTTCTTTTATGAGTAGCGCTAGTTCTTTTGCTGAGTGCGCCATCCTTTTTTGGTTTTTGTTTGGTGGTTTCTTTTCTAGTTCTATGCAGGATCCAAACTATGATGTTGAGTAACCATTCGTCTGTAGTTATCCTCTTCCATTCCTGGAAGAAATGTTTTAGCCTCCTCCTACTGGAAGAAATGTTTTAGCCTCCTCCTACTGGTGTTACGTGATTGTTGATGCTTGGTCCGTGTAACCCTCTTCTGTTGAGCTTGTTGTGCCTTACCTTCCAATGGATCGTGTGGGTGGGCATGCTTGGTGGGATGGAGTCACTTTGAGTTGGGTTGCTGGCCCCCTCTTCTTGCTAGCCCTCGTCCGTTCGCCCTCCTGCAAAAGGACTGGCCCGAGGCTGGTACTGCCAGGTTTGTTTTTGCTGGCCCTGCTGCGCTTGATTGTCGCCCTGGTAGGCCTGCTGGAATGTCTGTGTGACGTTCCCGGCTGGTTTCCCCCTCTTCCGTTTGGCCTCCGTGTCGGGGCGCCTCTTCTCATTCCTATGAATTGCAAGGCCCCCATGGACCTTGCATTCTCATTCTCTTTTTTGAGCTGGGTGAATGTTTCATCCACTGGTGCCCGAACAGTGTTTCTCAGTTGAATGGGGTGCTCAGAATGTTGTTCTGGACTTCCGGCTTGAAGCCTAAGATCCTCAGCCAGGCATGCCTTCTTTCTGTGACGCCGATCATCACGAGCCTACTGGATGTGTCTGCCCCATCCAAAGCTGATTTTAGGCATGAATTTGCTATATTCTTGCCTTCCTCCACCAGGTGTGACGCCCTTTGTTGGTATTGCTCAGGGAGTTGTTTCAGCAGCTGTCCGACCTCGTCCCAATGCTGGTATGCATGTCTGTTTAGTAGGGCATTAGAGTTTGCAATGCGCAAGTGCACCGCTGCATTCCTCTCTACTTTTCTCCCAGTTAGGTCTATCCTCCTACTTTCTTTGTCTGGTGGTGGGCCGGAGGTTGTTTAAACGTTTACACTCTTACTGGCTGTTGCCGCAATAATGGAGTCTGCCATGACGGATCCTTGGATGTAGGGGGGGGTCCTTAGAGGACTGCTTGTATTTCTTCTCCGTCCTAGGTGTGACAGACCTGCAGTTCGCTGGGTCCATGAATGCCTGCCTCCCTTGGTCCAGGACACTTGGAAGCATGGGGAGGAATTGACTTTTTGTTTGAGTGGGCAGCAGTGTCTCTAAGAAGAAGCATGCCTTTGGTTTTCTTCCTCCAGTTTGACTCCATAAGCCATTGCCACGTTCCTGATGACCATGTTGTAGACCCCAATGTCATCTGGCGGCGTATGCCTCGAAGGGTACGTCTCCACGGCCTCTTCTAAGCTTTCGGCGTAGAGGTCCTGCCACTCCAGGTCCTGTGCCACAGACGATGCAGAGCCGATACTCGTCCGCTGGTCATAGTCACCTTCCTCGCCGTAGTATAGGCACCCTTCCTCTAGGTGTTCCTGGGGCTAGGGAGTTTGACGGTTCTTCGGTGTCTAACTCCTCTTATATCTCGATGATCGTAGTCTGGTTTCGACGGAATCGTGAACTTTTTCATCTAACTCTTTTCCTTTGCAGGATGTTATCCATTTCAGCCTAGAGCCTTCTCTTTTTTCTCTCCATTTTGGCGGCCTGTTCGATGTCTAGTGTTTCGGCTGACCTCTTAGACGTAGTTGTAGACTTCGAAGTCAGGCGGTCCTTTTCGCTGACGTGCTTTGATGACGGTGGCTTTTCGCCAGTTTTCGCCGTCTGGAGTCCTTTTCGAAGGATCCGCTATGCTGTTTGTCCCTGGATGCAGCTGCGGCCGTCGAGATTTTCGGCGCCAGTGCTCCCTTCATGGACTTCGACTCTGTTTTTCGAGAGTCGGTCGGGGTTTTAGGGGTCGACGTCTCTCCTACCTCTTTAGATGTTTTCTTATCGGTCTCTCCGACCGTCTAGTCATCTGGTCCATTGGCGATGTCCTCTTCGTCGCTTAAGAGGCCCAGGTCCCGAAGCGACAAGAGGATGGCCTTTGCCTTGCATTTTGTAGATGGATCTTCTCAGTCTCTCTCTTACCCAGAGGGTCTTCGGGGTGACGGCGGAGCAGGAGTTGCAATCCTTGCTCTCGTGGTCGACCGGTAGGCAGAGGTTGCAAAGCGGGTGCTGGTCCTTTTTTTTTTTTTATTGTAAACCAGGACAGTACATTGGATACACAGCATTTTATACAAAGAACAAAACAAATATACAGTTGGTGTGATTTCCATTAGAACACAAGAGAAATAAACAAGGAGAACCAATAACAGTTTGACAAAACAGGAGACATTAACCCCATAAACTACTTACTACCACTTGAGGTTGGATTTATTCCATCCCTCCAGCGTAGTACAGGACTCCAGATTGCCTCTCCCAACTTCCTAGCCTTCAGTCCCCTGGTAGCATAAATTGATGTCTCAGAGTTGCATACCGCTAAAAGGCGAGCTAGCCACATTTGGAAGCTAGGGGGATCAGAATCTTTCCAACGAGCGGATAGAATTATTCTTAGTATTGCTGTGCCAATAAAAACAAGTCTTTTTTCACTTCTTGACAGTTTTAGTGACCCATCGAAGCCCATTAAATATAAGCAATCAGATTCGGGCAGTCTGTGGCCAAATAATGCCATCCAATAATCTGAAATCATATTTTTAATTAAATCAAGCTTACAGCAGCGACTAAACATGTGGATACTATCTGCAGGCCCCACTGCACATCTGGGACAGAGATCATTTTCTCTTTCCCCCCAAGTGTGCAATTTAGCCGGGGTGTAGTACAAACTAAACAAGGTTTTGTATGACTGGGCTTTAAGATTGCTAGACATGAGAAGGCCATTTGATAGTTCAATGCATTTATACAGATCAACATCAGGATTCTCAAACTTCCGTGCCCACATTACTTCAGTTTTCTCAAGATCGTCCTGAATTTTGAACATAAAGGTGTCATACAGGGTGCCGATTCTAATATTGGGTCTACTCATTAGCTCCAGCAGTTCGATGTTTGACAAATCCACAGATAGTTTAGCAAACAATTGAGCATACTTAAGATAGTCTCCATTAAGTAAATTATATTTCGTTTTTAAATCAAAAAAGGTTGTTTCAAAACTCTTAAACAAAAAATCATGGACCGTAAAGATACCCAGGAGTTTCCATTTTCTTGCTATAGAATCAAAACCTATACTGGAAGTGAGAGTCGAATGCCACAAAGGTGTATATCTATTAATCTTACTAATATACAAGTGCTGGTCCTTCTGCGTGTACTTGTGGTGGCAGTTACGGCAGAGTTTAAACGGTATTTTGTCCATTCCAGCGCTCAGGGAGCCCCTTGTGTGCACATTCTCCGTTGGACGTCGAAGTTCTCCTTCTTCGTCGTCCTGGTACAGTGACATGGTTTCTCTGTGTCTTCTCTAATCCTTTCCGTGCAAAATACGGCTTTTTCCTCTTTCCTCCAAAAACTCTGGAGCCTCTCGGTGACGATCCAGACCAAACGGTGGAAAAAAGAATCCGAAGATGGCGCTTTAAGGTGGGTGCTTTCGCAGGAAGCGTGCCGACGTCACAGGAAGAACACCAAAAGGTGGGACGTCGACGCCCATCTCTGCTACAAAAAAAAAAAAAAAAAAAGAAGAAGACTACGATTCAGAACCAAACCACTAGACCGCGGAATAATGCACAGCATAGTGAATCCGGAAAGATTCACGCTGCAAGACTAAACAAAGAGTTGTGACATGGCACACATCCCGGTGTGCCATGCCCACAACCCCACTCCCTGGCATACATCAGTCACCCCTCTAGCTGGGTGCCCTATGCCAGTGGTGTGGGCACCGGTGCATGAGCCCTGTGCCCCTACAGTACCCAGGGCCATTCCTGGGCACTGTAAGTGCAGTGATGCCATTAAGAGTATATGGTGAAGGGAGGTCGTCATTGTGAGAAAGTGCAATCTTTCTTACCCTGGTATGCCCCCACTTTTTTCTGAACTGCTGATGTGCTTTGACCGAGTGTGCCCTGGGTTCCTCTTAACCAGGTACCCAGGGCCTGTGTTCCTTACCTAAAACTGTGCTGAAACTAAAAACCCAATTGGCCTCTGGCCACCTGTCAGCCCCTAGTAAACGGTACCCTAGGTACCCAGGGCATGGTGACCAGTGAATACCCCTGATTGTGCCACCCTCAGAGGCCCTATACCCTGGCACCCACACACTGCCTTTTGCAGGCTGAGTGCCTAAGTACAGAAGTAAACCAATTGTCGACATGGCACAAATTCCTGTGTGCCATGCCCACAGAACCTGCTGCCCTAGCATACTTCAGTCACCCCTCTAGATGGGTGCCCTATGCCAGAGGTGTGGGCACAGGTGCATGAGCCTTGGGCCCCAACAGTACCCAGGGCCATTCCTGGGCACTGTAAGTGCAGTGATGCCATTAAGAGTATATGGTGCTGGGAGGTTGTCATTACGAACTCCACAGCACCATAATGGCTACACTGAAGACTGACAAGTTTGGTACCAAACTTCTCAGCACATTAAACCCGCACTGATGCCAGTGTGGGATTTAATGTAAAATGCACCAGAGGGCATCTTAGATGCCCCCTGAAAACCTAACCTATAATCCACGTCTGGGCTGAGTGGCTGCAGATGCTGCCACACAGCAGACATGTTGCTGGACACCTGGGTAGAAGAGCCCCCGCTCTCCTGGGCCTTCAACAATGCACATCCTGGGCGAGGTGCTACGTCTCCTCCCCCAGGAAGGGCAGGGGGAAGCTTCAAAGCTACGCCGCCTCTGTGAGCTTCCCCGGACCATTTGCTGTACCCAGCAACCAGCCCCCACCAGTCCTGACCCCCACCCTGGCAGGAAGACTGGTGGGAAAAACTATGTCAGGGAAGGGGGGGGGGGGGGGGGGGGGGGGGCGCCAGCCTGTCCCAACCCCACCCCTTAGGTGGGGGAGACAAGGTGAAGCACAACCCCGGGCTCCTGCCCCCTCGCACAGGAGAGGAGCAGGCTAGGGGGTGTACTCAGACAGGGACCCATTGGTCACTGTCCTTGCCCTACCGGTAACACCTCTAAATTCAGTATTTAGGGGCTCCCTGAACCTTCCTTCCTTAGATCCAGATACGAAAAGAAGAAGAAGACCAGCTGTACAGCTGCGAACAGGACAACTGCCTTAGCCCCAGCCCTACCGGCCTGTCGATCCTGGAACCTGCTCCTGCCTAATCCCGGCGACTCCTGCGGACAGCAACCCTGGGACACCCGGAGGACCTGCCTGCCTTGACCCTCTTAAGGACTGGGACTCCCATCAGCAGAGGTTCTGCTGCAACAACCCACCTGGTGCCAGCCAGGAAGCTCCGGACCAGCCCACTCTGCATCCGCTGAGCCCGGGCCAGGCCCGGCCCAACTGAACCAAGACCACGAGGACGTCCCCACTGCGACTGGGACCCGAAGTCCAGAGCCCACAGACCCTCCTCGACGAACCAGACGACGCCTGCAGACTTAGAACCAGGGGCCACCCCAACCGCGACCAGCCTAGGGGGTACGCTTTTGCGACACCCCTGCACCCGGCTCCCTACAGCCCCCTCTGCCTCTCTTTGCTCCAAGATCCCAACTTACCTCTCGAAGTGCTGGTTGCCCCCGGAGAGTCTCCGTCCCCGAGCCTGCGGCCTTTGTTACTTTTTGACCTTTCCCATTGGATAACATTGAGCGCCCGACGGCTCAAAAGCACCGTGTACCCAGCCGCCCGAGTGCCGCTGGCTGTGCCACCTACATCCTATGCTACTTCCCCCTTGCCCTGAGCAAGTGACCAGGTGCCCAGCTTCCACAGCCGCGTTGCCTGCCAGCCAGCAGCCACCTACCTGACAAAGGGAGACCCCTGAGTCTATGCCCAGAAGCTTAACTCTACCAGGAAGGTACTTACCTAAAAGCCGATAACTCACTTTTCTTCCATAGGCTAACATAGAAGAATTTCCAAGTGAAACCAGTCAAAGTGTGGAGTTCAGGAATTTTAAAACATTCACATATCAGCCGAACTACGAATTCAGATTTACTCAGCTGTTATCAGGAGAGACCTCAGTGCTGCATAATTGAGCCCAGTACTGACCCTGAACAGTCATTTTAACCGTACTTACCAGTAACTTATTTCCTTCCATAGGATATAATTGCCTGCTTTTTGCTCTCGGAAATTATAAATGATATAAGAACACATACTAACAGACTTTTTACCAACATGGATGCGGTAAAGCCGCTGAGTCTCCAGATCCGATTGTCGTCTCTCTTGCATCTCCAGGTGTGATCTGCACTCTTCTTCTCCCTCCACTTA
The DNA here is from genome assembly GCF_964263255.1 of Lissotriton vulgaris. Classification (NCBI taxonomy): domain Eukaryota; kingdom Metazoa; phylum Chordata; class Amphibia; order Caudata; family Salamandridae; genus Lissotriton; species Lissotriton vulgaris. Next base: position 1,754,789,793 of record NC_141691.1, read on the forward strand.
TTTTAATCAGCCCTCTCCTATCCCGTGCCCCTCACTCCTCCATTTCCCCCTTTCATGCCTGTTTCTCTCCTTACCTCGTCTCTCTTGCTGCTCCGTGTTTGATCTGCACTCTTCTTCTCCCTTCAATTCTTTTCATTAGTCCCCCCTCTATCCCCAGCCCCTCCCCCTCAGTCCTCACACCTCCATTTCCTCGAGGTGCAACTTATCCTGTTGAGGCAACAAAAAGCGAAGCCTCCACGAGTGACACTGCAGGAGGTAGTGTCGCAGAAACCAGCAACTCCGGGGTGACTTTGGAGTGGATTGGTGAAAACCTGAGTCAGGAATGGTGTGGGGACTTTCTGTGCTCCAACTAAAAGATTATTTTATCTCCAGAGCGCGCCTCAAACACCTAAAAAGTAACATTTATAAGTCACATGTAATTATTGATCACCCCCATTATGTGGCGCGGTACGACTGGTTCCGTACCTGCCTTGTTAGAAGCGCTGGCCCTCCCCAGAGCTCAGACTTGAAAAGTCTCCTCCTCAAACGACCACGAAATCTATGAAAGATTTTGTTGACCAGTTGGTGTCAAGCTGCTCTGGGCCAATCCAATGTGACACAATGGGGGCACAGAGATTGAGGCCAACAGAGTTGACCCGGGGAGGGACCATTTAACAAAAGGGTCCAAGCATTGGAGGGGGAGGGGGGGGGGGGGGGGGGGGTCAGGGGGGATAAACCAGAGAGACATTATGAAAATAGCTTTGAGTAGTGAATGCCTCAGTAGCCCAAGTGATCTGCTTACTTCCACAATGCTACCTGGAGCAAAACTCCAGGTGGGAGCAACCTTAAGTGTGTTTACCAGAGTTTACCATTCATTTAACACGATGCACTCTGGGAGATGTAGTCCTGCTTCTCCACAACTTGCTCAAAGTATTGGATTGCAATTATTTGACAAAAGATAAATTGCACTAGAGAGGGATGAATATGAAGAATGCCGAGCCCTTGACCTCTGTGGTGAGAGGGTACAACAGGTTTGACCTTGTACACGTGGCATCTTTAGCATGAAGGAATGTCATATTTGGAAAGACTGGTGGCGGCAGGTTGCTGATGTACTGACCCCTTTTGCAGTAGTGTCCATGCAAGGCATTGAGTACGTGGCACAGGACGGGCAGACGCTGCCCACCACATTCAGTGCAGATGAAGAGCTTCACAGGAGCTGAGCCCAGGTCCCTAAGGCCACGGCACCAAGATGATTCCGACAGGGGTGCCTGGCACTCCCTGGTGATACTTACGGGGCCCCAGGTGTGCCACCCACGCACAGCATGCCAAGTCTATATGTTTATAATATAGCATTAGCTCATCCCCACTCAACAAGTCGATATGAGTCAGAATTGTTTGGGCCTTGGGTCTCCTGACTGGAAAAAGATAAGAATTAAGAGCATCTTGGCAGTATGGAGTTGGACAGTGTGGGTTTACTGATGTAAGCATCCACTGTGTGGTGTGTTCCTCTGTGTCTGCGAATACTCTCTACTACTCTCTAATGCTCACCTATTGCCATTGTAAATGACAATACAATTTATTTAGGTTTAAAAAAAAAAAGTCATGAGCAATGCCAATTGCTCTACCTTTAATAATGCTGAGACCATTGCATTGTAAATGCTTGTTAATATCCTGTAAGGAGTCATCTATATGCTTGCCAAAAAGCATATCACCATCGAAGGGCAAATCTAAAATCTTATTTTGCAACTCCGGGCGAAACCAGGTAGCCCGAAGCCAAACTGGTCTTCTCAGGACAGCTGAACCGGCCAAAGCAAGAAAAGCAGTCGTGGCGATGTCCATGGCGCAGTCAATTATCTCTGAAGAAGATCGCTCCCCTTCCTCCAAAATCTTCTTGCATCCGCTTTAGCAGTGTCAGGTAGCTGATCCACAAACAGAGAAATCGCACCACATTTGGCAATCATATCGTCCCAAAATTGCAAGTGCATTGGCAGCAAGAACCAGGAGGCTGGACATTGAAGAGAATCTTTTACCCACATTGTCCAGGCGTCTATCTTCCCTATCAGGTGGTGAAGCCAGAGTGGCCGATGGATTCTTTGATTTTCTCTGTCCCGCCTGGGAGATCACGGAGTCCGGCTTCGGTTGGCCAACTAGGCAAGCGGGACTACCACCTTCTCCAGCCACGGTAGTACCGGAATAACGGTAGCTGGAGACTGCATGACCTTCACACCTTCAGACCATACATGCTCTATGATGGGACTAGAGCGGATGGATTTCCTGTATGGCTCTTTGAAATCAGAGGAAGCAGTCCGATGGAGCACAAGGCGGGTCTGGAATAAGAATCGTCCCACTCTCTATCTGGGTTTGGGACCTCTGACACCTCCCGTCCATCATCAGAAGAATCATTGTCATTATCACCATATGCTTGACCCGTGGTGATAGCATGTCTCTCTTTCGAGGGTTCTTGTTCTGGTGGCTGAACCGCAGAAGCTGATTGAGGAGGTGGCGGCGGCTGTATGGACTCAGAGGATTGAGGTGGAAATCTTCTCCTATAATCCATCAACATGATTTGTAAGTCATTCATTAAAGAGGAGGGCATAGAAACCATACCCTTCTGGGATTGCTCCTGCGTTCTCTCCCTGGGAGGGCGTTGTTCCTGTTCTTCGTAATAGTCATCAGAGTCCGAGTCCTGGTATTTGACCTGGATTAGAGATGGACTGTAGGCATCCCCTTATGGACTTTCATCCTCCTCTGAGTAGTCTTCCTCAAAAAAGGCCGGAGGAAGGGGCATCACCCTTCGCGGAGAGGTCATCTCCGGTGTAATCTGGCGTCTTCTAATTGAAATTTTAACTTTTTGCACCGTCGACAGTTGTCGCCGGTGATGGAATAGTCGTCGACAAGAGCATAGTTGTCGGAAGAACCATCGTCGACTGAGGAGAAATCTTAGACGGCATCGTCGTCAATATCAAAGCAGCCGTCGTCATCGCCATTGTCGTCATTGACACCACCGTCGGCGTCATAGTCGACGTTTAGGATATGAATATAGTCGACGACACAGGGAGAGCAACTTGAGCTGTCGACGAAGTAGTCGTCGACAAAGCAGAAATGGACACCTGATGGATTCTAGCAGTCGACGTACCTGGAGAACAAGTTACTTACCTTCGGTAACGCTTTTCTGGTAGATACAGTATCTGCCTGTGGATTCCTCACTTTGTGAATATCCCCTTGCGTCAGCAACATTCGGAATTTTTTTTGTAGCTTCACGTGGACGACGTCAGAGGCACGGCATTGCACGCGACTCCGCTGACGTCACCAACACTACAATAGGCCCACGCCGGCGTGATGACATCAGTTCCGCCCTTTTTTCCGTGCCTTCGAGGCACACGGACGGACCAATGACAGTAGACATATACACAGTATACGCAGTACAAATATCAAGGTAACAGTGTGAAGCAAATGCAATAAAACATTTGAAATAAACAACTCCTTGACAATAAAGTAAATACATTACAGTAACTCTGGTATAGAAGAGTGGACAACGGGGAGGCGGGTGGGTCAGTGAGGAATCCACAGACAGATACTGTATCTACCAGAAAAGCGTTACCGAAGGGAAGTAACTTGTTCTTCTGATAGATACATCTGCTGTGTGGATTCCTCACCTTGTGAATAGAGTCCCACAGCAGTCCCCACTCCCGGAGGAGGGTGTCCACTCTTCTACACCAGAAAATCCTGGAGGATAGAGTGCGCAAGTGTCCGTCCCTCCTCACCTCATTGTCCAAGCAATAATGCTTTGCGAAAGTGTGGAGGGAGGCCCAAGTCGCCGCTCTACAAAGGTCCTCAACCGGCACACCTCTTGAAAGGGCAGATGTCGAAGACTTAGCTCTAGTAGAGTGAGCTCTTATACCCTCTGGAGGATCCTTACCGGCCAAAGAGTAGCAGATCTTTATAAAGAGAATGATCATCTTGAAAGAGTCCTCTTATGTACCGCTCTTCCTTTCTTGCAGCCAGCAAACCCAACGAAGACCTGGTCATCTATTCAATAGTTTTTAGTTCTATCAAGATAAAAACTCACCACCCTCTTGGGGTCCAGATGGAGTAGTCTCTCCTCCTCCTTGGAAGGGTGAGGGGGAGGATAAAAAGAAAGGAAGGGTAATAGATTGACCTAGGTGGAAGGGAGTCACCACCTTAGGGAGAAAAGCAGCCCTGGTCCTGAGAACCATTCGTTCAGCATGAATGGTCAAGAATGGGGGCTTGGAACTAAGAGCTTGAAGCTCACTTACCCTCCTTGCCGAGGTAATCGCAACCAGGAAGACTGTCTTAAAAGACAAAAGGCTCATGGGACACTTGTGCAAGGGTTCGAAAGGAGAACCCATCAAGTAGGTTAAGACAAGATTTAAGTCCCACTGAGGTACAATAAAAGGAGTAGGAGGTAACTTATTTGTGAGGCCCTTCAGAAACCTCAAAACCACAGGAGATTTGAAAAGAGACGGCTGGTCCAGCAAACAGAGAAATGCCGACAATGCCAAAAGATAACCCTTTACCGTAGCAACAGCAAACCCTTGCTGCGCCAAAGAAAGAGCAAACTGTAGTATATCAGATAAATGTGCTTTCAAAGGGTCAACAGACTTCCCCCCCACACCAAGAGACAAATTTAGACCATCTATAAGAATAAATGGATTTAGTGGAGTCACGCCTAGCCGATATGACATCCACCACATTGTGTGGGAGAGAAAAGGAATTCAGGTTGCCCCATTCAATCTCCAGGCATGAAGGTGTAATGTCTGGAGGTGGGGGTGTAGAACCTGCCCCTCCATTTTAGAGAGGAGATCTGCCCTGAACGGGAGATGGAGCGGCGGGCGAGAGGAGAGGTGGAGAAGATCCGTGTACCACACCCTGTGGGACTTCTTGGCCAATCCGGGGCGACCAATATAACTTGGGCCCGGTCTTGGCGAATCTTCCTCAAAACCCGAGGAATCAAAGGTATGGGAGGAAACGTGTAAAGGAGTTGTCTTCCCCAATTCAACTGAAACGCGTCCCCCAAGGCTCCTTGCATTGGATACTGCAGAATGCCGGGCAGTGAGCATTCTCGCGAGTGGCGAACAGGTCCACTGAGGAGTCCCCCACGTCCAAAAGACGTGACAAACCACCTCCGGGTGAAGCCTCCACTCGTGGTCGGCCGAGAACTGCCGACTGAGACTGTCTGCTCGCACGTTCAGAACTCCGGCAGATGATTTGCCATCAGACAAATCTGATGGTCCTGAACCCAGGACCAGAGGCGCAGAGCCTCCCTGCAGAGACACTGCAACCCCACTCCTCCCTGCTTGTTGATATACCACATCGCGGTCATGTTGTCCGTCAGGACTTGCACCGACCGACCGCAAAGGGAAGGGAGGAAGGCCTTGAGCGCCAAACATATCGCGCGCAATTCCAGAAGGTTGATGTGAAGCAACCTTTCCTCTGGAGACCAAAGACCCTTGACCTCAAGATCCCCCAGATGAGCACCCCACCCTAGAGTGGATGCATCAGATATCACTGTGGCCACCGGAGGAGGTAGATGAAAAGGCTTTCCCTGAGACAGATTGCCTTCCACACCCCACCAAGACAGATCCGCCGCAGTTTCTCTGGAGATCCTCACCGACTCCCCGAGATCTCCGTTGTGTTGATACCACTGCCTGCGGAGGCACCACTGGAGCGCCCTAATGTGCCAGCGTGCATGGTTGACCAACAGAATGCAGGAAGCCATCAGATCGAGCAGGCGAAGGACCTTCAGGACTGGAACGACCGCTCCATTGTAGAATAAAGGAATCATTTCCTGTATGTCGCAAATCCTTTGAGGTGGAGGGAATGCACGACATACAGTTGTGTCGCCTGAACCCCCCGGCCGCGTCACAAAGGGGGGGGGGGGGGGGGGTGGGGGGGGGGGGGGGGGGGGGGGGGGGGGGGGGGGGGGGGGGGGGGGGGGGGAGAGTCGGAAGAGCGATGTTGCCTCTTCGACTTTTTTGCCTCTTGCCCGAGGACTTTGAGCTCGAGAGTGGGGACGATCCACTGAGCCGTGATGACTTCGCCCCGCGACCGGTCCCTCGACCTCCTTCCGGACCGGGACCTCGAACAGCGCAGGGCAGACTGCCGGAGCTCGAGGCGCTTGCGGGACCGCTCCCACCTAGCCTTCGACGTCAAGGCCCGGCAGTCGGGGCACGACTGGTCATCGTGGTCGGGCCCCAGGTAATGAAGACACCAGCGATGGGGGTCGGTAACAGACATCAGTCGGTTGCAGTCTACGCAGGGGTTAAACCCGGGCATCCCTACCGGCACCGTCTGAGTCGTTCGACTTCGAAAAATGATCAAAAATGATCCCAAAAGTTTAGTCAGAAAGTAACTAAGGGTAGAACTGTTCCCGGATCGGCGCTTGCTGGCGTGGAAAAAATAGGAACTGACGTCAGCGCGCGAGGGCGGCACCCAAGTACTCCGGCGACGTCACCCCGACGCAGACGACAGACGCGGAGCCGCAGACGGCACCTACCGACGCGCAAGGGTACTGCTACGCAAAGTTTCCGGATCCAGTCTGACGCCTGGGGGTATTCTAAGGTAAGGAATCTAATACTAACCTGTTTCTTTTAGATTAAAGCAGCTCGGCCTCTGTAGGGAGTTGGGAGTCTAAATTCCACCCTCCTGATCGGCCAGAGTACAGGTCACAGAATGAGGTTCCGTATAACCCATGGCTGTTTTGAAAGTTATTTCATTGTACGAAAACTGCTATCTTAATGACTACAGAGGCCTGATAATGGAGAAGCGAGTGAGAGAATGTATGTGTGTTTTCCTGCAAGTCTGCCATTGGCTCTTCATAGGATCAATAGTCACTAGGTACTGAAATTGACTGTTCTGTGAGTGCAACAAAAGAAAGGCCTTGATTCACCCCAAAAAAAAGTATTATTCAGAGGTAGAAATGCACAAATGAGTATCAAGTGGCTAGAAAGGTCTACCCTGAAAGAGCACGGATGGGAAACTGTTTCCCAACCTAATTAATGCATGATAACAGAAGTGAAATGTGCGGAGCTGGCCCTTTGGTGTACGATATGTTGATGGATTTAACTGTTCAGAGTTATAGTATTTAATAAAGTAGAAGATTGAGCTAATTCTGAATTTTATTTGAGGAGGTCTCTGTGGGTAGAGGTGGTGGAAATTCATATGGATTGTCTAGATTACTATTAAAATTATATTAAAAGGGGCTTTTCAGAGATGTCACATGTCTCACCCCTCCGTCCCACAAACAAAAATAGTATTTGATGCAAATGCTTCCATGTAGACCATGTCTTCTTATTGTCCTTCGCCTGCATGTGCTCTAATTTGACTCTCAGCCTACTGCTCTCTATTTGAGGTGTCTTTTATGACACTTTAGAGCAGAATTCAGTCTTTAGTGTAGTGAGAACTGGAAGGCACGCCTCACTGACCAGATGAGGGTCAGAACCTGCTTGCTCTCAGCCTCAAGGACACTGGACAAATAAGCAGGGCATCTCAAACTGGAATACATGGATTCCAGGATAGTATACTACTTCACTGCATCAGAAGGCAAAGTCCTGAATAAAATTCAGACAGAAAAACTGACAAAAAATGGACTGAGAAAAGGTGTTCCAATGTACCACTCAAAATCTGGAAACAAAATGCCTAAGAATTGGATGCCTAAGGAGTGGGTGCTTCTTTTCCTCAACTCTGCTAAGGTTAGGCCTATCAGGCCTTCTACCTTAATCGATCTAAAGGTGGGCAGCAATTTTAGGATTACATGGTGGGATGCAGTTTACAAGGTTGAGATTGGACAGGCCTTGAGAAGATGCTACACAGTATTAATTATGCTGCTTTTTGGATCTAATTTGTAATTTAAGTATAGGGCTGATTTGTTCCAGATTCCCTGAAAACTGGAGGGAATTATCTTAGCAAGCAAGACTTAAAATTAATTTCCTACAATGCGGAAGCCTCGACATCAAAGGTACCAGAGCAAGTAGAAGCGTATTTCAATTCTGTAAATGACACTCCTGGTCAATGATTTGCAAAGGTGCACTTGCATGCACACACACAAATTTATCTGCTGGGTTCCTTGTCCACTTCCATAATTGTCATGAAAATAAGTGATCAATCATTCCCTGCTTAACTTGAATAGAAATAAGGATTGGATATTTCAGCAGTGCATCTTTACACCTTTGGTTGCAGATGGTGGGAGCCAGCATTAAGTGTGTGTGTGTGTGTTGAGGGGGGGGAGGGGTGGTGGTGTTCCAGCTTATAAGATAAAAGCATAAAAAGAACAACTCTGCAAAACAAGAAAATCGGATTGAAAAAAGCTGAAAGTTAAAAAACAGGAATGTTGTGGGATAGAGGCAAGATAGCCTTGGTAACTGGAAACCCCAGCACTTTCTGGCCGGTTTTACAGAGAAACTGAGTCCTGCCACACATAACACGTACTGTAACAAGCAATACATATGCATGAAAATGTAAAAAAAAAATACACTAATATTTATCAGTAAGGTCATTTGGTTTACAGCACCATTCATTTGCAAGAATAAAAATAAATTACTCACGATGAGGTCTAGCCCCCTGTGCAGTCCAGCGAGGACTGGGTCTTAGTTGGGTAAGCTGGCCAGCAGGGTAATAAGCTGCACGGTTCTGAGTCTGCTTGACAAAATCAAAGATTTTTCAGAATAGTCTGGTAACAGATTACCAATGATTGTTTTTTAGCGTGACACAGAAAATGGAGAAACTGCTATATTAGTCTTGTTCACAATGCCTAAATATTACGACTGCATTAAATTCTGAAAGTATTTCCACTCTACTCAGACTATATTTAACAATAGAGCATTGTCATGGTCCATCCATCCATCCACCGGTTCACAATAACTTTTGCAACTAAATAGCTAAAATCGAAACATGTGTTAGTACAATATTTAGAAAGGGGACTTCAGAGAAGTAAGCATAAGGTGCTGACAGATCAGTCTTTAACATGAGTTTCTACATGCACAATTATTTAGATTAAGGGGAAACATAACGGTACATTTATATATAATTGAACAAGATATGCAAGATAAGTCTGATCAAAATACAGCTAATATTGGAGGTTGAGAGCTTAAAAAGTTACATATTTTGTTTAAAAAAATACTTGGATCTTGTCAAGAAAAACACAAATTAGTATATAGTTACTAAATGTATCAAAACATAGAATGTTAAATAACTGCATATCACTAAACATTTTGGTGCCTACTACACAGTGTAGAATAACTGCTGTTCACCCTTGCCATCTAGTGTTAGATTTGGAATAATGCACCTTTAAATAAATGTAAAGCAAACATGCTTGCCGTATAAGGTTACTCTTGAAACATTCCTGAAACCCACATTGCGTCAGGACAGACTTTACCTCAGACTGTAGTCGCTCTCTGTGATTAACTTTCTTTAGCAAGTCTGTGCACCAGAAAGAGAATACTGCAAGACCAAACGATGATTAGACATATTTAAAAGAACAGGTAAATCTCTACTGGGTAGCATCTGGGTTTAATGCGACTCTGCATTTAAAGATGCCACAAAATTATTTTTATATGTAATGTTCTCTGTATGTAACGTATGCTGCATTGCATCATATGCTGTGCGTGCACTGAAAAGCAGAGCTAAAAACAAAAAAAATTGCCCTGTTCATAGTGATTCTTGGAACTAAGTTTTGAGCTTTGTTTGGCCCACTTGCGCTTCTTCGCATCTGTGACTTTCCACACAAGGCTGTTTAGTAAATATGTAAACTGAAGACTAAGCAGCATCTCTACAGACCATGTCTGATAAAGAGGCTACCCTGGAAAGTAACAAATAGTTTCTTACCTGTCGGTTTAGTTTTGCAGCTTGAAGATCTTTCTGGATTCACTATGCTGTGCATTATTCCGCGGTCTTGTAGTTGGATCTGGAATCGCAGTCTTTTCTTTCTTTTTTTTTCGTAGCCCAGGTAGGCGCGACGTCCCACCTTTTGGTGTATTTCCGGTGACTTCGGCAGGCTTCCTGCGGAAGCACCCACCCTTGGGCGCCATCTTCGGATTCTTTTTGTGTTTGTTCTGTTACCGAAGTAATGGCAATGTTCTAGTAAGTCATTCACCGCTTTAACCTTCAAGGTTTGTTTGTTCAAGTAATTGTCCATGTTTCAACCCCCTTCCTCTCCAGCCTCATCTTTCTGGCGGAGGTGGGTGGGTTCGCTAGTGAATTCAGAAAGATCTTCAAGCTGCAAAACTACACAGACAGGTAAGAAACTATTCGTTTTGAGCGTGAATCTTTCTGGATTCACTATGCTGTGCATAGACTTTGTAGCGGTTTCTCATTTTTGTGGCGGCTGGGTGGAAGATGAGCGTTGGTTATTGAATATGTGTCGAAGCACCTTTTGTCCGACTTGTGCTTCCTTGTTCATCTGTATATCCACGCAGTAGTGCTTTGTGAACGTGTGCACCGAAGCCCATGTTGCCGCCAGGCATATGTCCTGAATGGGTGTGTTGGCAAGGAAAGCTATTGTAGCTCCCTTTTTCCTGGTAGAGTGGGCCCGTGTCCCTCCTGCCAGTTCTTCCCCTGCCCGTTTGTGGCAGAATTGTATTGTCTGTGTGATCCATCTCGCAATTGTTCCTTTAGTTACTGGTTTTCCCCATGAAACTCTTTGCGAAGGAAACAAAGAATTGCTTTGTTTTCCTGTGTTCCTTTGTCCTTTCAATGCAGTGCATGACAGCCCTTCTGGCATCTATGGTGTGAAGAGCTCGTTCAGCGCTTGTTGTCTGTTTCTGGAAGAAACTTGGTATTTGTATGGTTTGATTCATGTGGAACCCTGACACCACCTTCGGCATGAAGTGTGGGTCCGTTCTCATTACCACCCTATCATTGTGAATTTGGATGTAGGGTTCCTGAAACATTAAAGCCTGAAGCTCGCTTACCCTGCGCAGCGAGGTGATTGCTACCAGGAGAGCTGTTTTCATTGTTAGCCTCTCTAGGGATGCTTTGTGAATTGGTTCGAAAGGATGTTTCATCAGTTCTGTTAGGACCAGGTTAAAGTTCCATGCAGGTGGTGGCACCCTCTTTGGAGGCGCAATCCTCTTAGCTCCTTCCAGGAACCTTTTAACCACTTGTGAGGTGAAGTAACTCCTACACGTCTCCCCTCTTGTGTAAGCGACTATTGCTGCTAAGTGAACTCGAGGAGGACGAGCTTAGTTTCTTGTCTAGTAGGTGCGTGAGGTATCTTCGCACCGTTGAGTCCCTTTGCATCCTATTGTGCAGCTTCTCTCTCCTGCACCATAGAGTGAATCTCTTCCATTTTGATACATAGCACTTTCGCGTGCTGGGCCTTCGTGCCTCCCGAAGTACCCTCAGGGTGCTCTCTGGTAGTTTCAAATGCGCAAATTCTATCTCTTCAGGAGCCACGCTACCAGGCTCAGGCTCTCTGGCTCTGGGTGTAGCACCTGCCCGTTTTGCATGGAGAGCAGGTCCTTTCTCCTTCCGAATCTGTGGGGTGCGCTCTGTGCCATCTCCATGATCTGCGAATACCATGTCTGCCTGGCCCACTGTGGTGCGACCAGTATCAGCGTCATGTTGCTCGCTCTGCACTTGCTGAGGACTTTGTGCATCAGCGGTATCGGGGAAAAGCGTAGGCAAATGTCCTCGCCCAGACTATCCATAGGGCATTCACAAGGGACCCCTCCCCGGGCAGCCTGGATGCAAAGCTTCGGCATTTTGGCGTGTTGCAAATAGGTCCACCGACGGTGTCCCCCACCTGTCGAACAGCCTTCTAGTCTCCTGTGTATTGAGCTCCCATTCGTGGGTTGCCGGTGTAGGAAGGTGGATACCTGACTATGGTTGCCCCCAATTTTTTTGCCTGGTGTTTTGCTGGTTTTCCGACTTAGTTGACCTGGGGCCCTGCTATTCAGGACCCCAGGCTACTGCTCTCTCTGTAAAATGGATTCCATGTACCTTAGGTACATTTCCAATTGGTACTGGGCCACCTTATCAGACCCTGTAACTCAGGGCATAGGTGTACCCAGGGCCTACCAGGGGCTGAAGCATGTATTATGCCACCCCTGGCTGGCCATCTAAATCTGACACAACTGGCTGCACCACAGCTGGGGCAAGGTGGTGTAATCACTCTTTGCTTTAGATATAGTATACCTATATCTAACCCTAAAAATGGACACACAGATTCCTATCAGTCACTCCTATCACTGGCCTTGACAATCCTGAAGGCAGAGTGCTTGGAATCGTGTGAGATGGTGCTCTGGCATGAGCTGAGCCCGTTTGCAGCTTGCGGAACCAAGTCCTAATAGCTGTTCCATGATAACGCATACCATATACTCTTAAGTGCATTATAATCCTCGCGGTTAAATGCTATCTCTGGTATCGCTTTAACAAAACATGTCGAGTAAGGTGTCATACGAATTGGAATACTAACCCCTTGCCAATTCTGGCGACGGGGTTAGCATTCCACCCTTCTAGAGGGACACGACATGTATGTAACTGTGAACCCCGTGTAAAGTTAACTCGAGCCTCAGCATCACAAAATGGATGCTGCCACCACAGACACGAGTCTGACGCCCCTGCAGCTGGGAGTTCTTCCAGCGAGGGGAGCTTGGACAAAGGGTTTCCTGTCAGGGGCGGTGCTAGCACCATCCCAGACAGGGTTTTGTGTATCCTGGGTAGGCAGGGCTTTACAGGAAGGTGACTGCAAGTGGCACCCCGGTGCTCACTATGCATCTGCCGGCTAGAACCAGTTCCAGGGGCACACCAGTCCCTGGCCTGGGGAAAGTCCGGCATGGGAGAGGGGTGTAACCACCCCCCTTCCTGGTCCCACCCCTAGGGCAGGACCTAGTCGCGTACCCACCCCTTTCTTTAGGATAAAGGCAGGAGCGGGGACCCTTCCAAATCAGATCATCTTTGAATCAAGACACTACTTTCAACGAAAGGAACTCTCGACTTCTCAAGATTTCTCCCTTGTGACTAAGGAGTAGTCACCCTGCATCCGCAGGCACCATCTAAGAACACTGCGGTTTGCTGCACGTCTTTCCTCCGGAATCCGACCGACCAGCACGACGAGACCCGGCTTCCCTGGCCCCTCTGACCTCTACCTACCTCTACAGCTAAGCTGAGAACCGTAGGTGCGACGAGACCTCAAGGGACCGGCCATCATCAGAACTGCACGACTTCTATCCAGCACGACCGCCGAGGGTTCCTCTGGTGAGTGCTTTGGGGTCCGAGAAGCCCCGACCCTGAGCAGCTCCAGCACCGAAGACCAGCCCCCCAGCATCCACGAGATCTGCGTGGGGCCCTTCTGCTTTTTGGCTGCTCACCGCGTTGTCTGGCTACTAGCCCGCTGGCTTGTGGCCTTCCCGACGACGACCAACGACGACAACACTGCTGGTCTGGTTGCTCCAGACCGGCCCTTGCTACCTTCCAAAAGAGGAGCACCCCGGACCCTCCTGGTCCACTCCAGACGCCATTTTAGGTCCACCGCGTGGGCTTGAATTTGCCAAGACTTGTTGCCCCCAATCCTGGGTCCAGCGACGTCGACAGCATCAACCTCGCACCTCCATCCTGGTCGCCGACAACGCCTCCTGGTCCGTGAGACTGCAGAGCCCAGCGTCGCCCACTCACCTGGTCGAGGTGACTACCATCCGGTGCCATCCTGGTGCCCATCTGATCACTGGCTAGTGATTCAGGACTTGGTCCCCTCTGCTTACAGGTGTCTTCTATCTTCGATCCAGGCTTGGATCCACCGAACAATCTTCACTGGTCGCCTGCCAGCAACTCCTTTCAGGCTCCTGGTTCGTCAACGAGGATTCCAGACGTCTTTTCAGACCTATGCAGCCGCAGCCCCTGGGCTAGGTAACTTCGGCATTTCGGTGCCCCAGCATAGCCTCACTATCCAAGGGTCCAGATCCACTTTCGTTTTCAACCTACCTAGTCGGGTTCGCCCGAGAACACTAACTTTGCTTTTACTAGCCTCCATAGACTTTGTCCCGCATCCCGCGTGAGAGTGCACACTCTGCACCCGAGTCCCCTAGGCCTCCTACTAGTAATCTGAAGGTTCAGTAACGTAGTCCTAGCGATTCCAAAGCCTATTAGTCCAGTACTTACCTGCTAGTAATTTCGCATTCCACTTTCATAGTATATGGTTTTTCGTGCCCCTCGGGCATTTGTGTAAATTGTGCAACTTTAAGTATTTTCGTAAGAGTTTTGTTGTGTGCTTAGTACCCTGTCCTCATAAAGAGTACAGGGCTGTTGTGATCTAAATAAATACACTGTTTATTTTCATAACACTTGTGTGGTGTCCTTTCACTTGGTGTTCAAGAGGTATATGTGATGGTATAACAGCTGGCTTAACACGCCCTCTAGAGTTTAGCCCGAAGACTGCTCGTATCCATGCTACTAGGATAGCTGGTCTATAAGGTTGACTTACAACAAATCATCAATGAGGGTTGTTTGGACTGATACAAAGTGCTCACTAGAATAGTGAACATTATATATCAGGCCAACTTCTCACAGCCGGTGCCCGTCTGTCTGCTGAGCCAATCTGCTTCAACGTTGTCCTTTCCTGGCAGATGTATGGCTAGCAGGTCTATGTTGAGAGGGATGGCCCAAGCCCATATCTCCTGCGCCAGCTTCGAAAGCGTAACAGATTGTGTTCCCCCTGCTTGTTGATGTAGAACATCGCGGCCGTGTTATCCGTCTCGATCAACACCCTCTGGTTGTACAGTTTTGTCTGGAAGGCTTTTATAGCAAGGAAAACTACCTTCAACTGTAGGAAATTGATGTGTCGTACCGCATCTGCTGGTGTCCACAGACTCCTCACTCTGAGTTTCTCCATGTGAGCACCCCACCCTTCTGGGATGCATCTGTGGTGATGGTCACCGTTGGCGGCGTCAGAGGCTTTCCCCTCGTCAGGTTCTCCATGTTCCACCATGCCATTTCTTTCTGCACTGCTTGAGTTACAATCACTAGATCCTCCTAACACCCTGTTGCTTGTGACCATTGCTCTTGTAACCACTCCTGTAAGGGTCTCATGTGCAGCCACACATTGGGCATTAGGTGAATGCATGATGCCATCATGCCCATGATCTTGCTCGCTGTTCTCACTGTCCGAACTTGCCCCCTCTGGTAGAGCTTCGTCTCCTTCACCAGTGGAACTGACCTCTTCTTGCTTGGGAACACCTTGCTCTATACGGTGTCGATCTGAGCTCCCAGGAAGATTTTTATTTGTTCTGGTTCCATTGAGGATTTCCCCCAGTGTATGGAGAATCCCAGGTCCATCAGTGTTCTTGTCACTTTCTGTGCATGCTCCTTGCATATCTGGTATGACCTTGGTTTTATCAGCCAGTCGTCCAGGTAAGGGTATACGTGTATTCCCTCTCTTCTTTGGTGTGCTGCGACTGTTACTAGGTACTCTGTGAAGACCCTTGGCGCCGACTTTAGACCGAATGCTAGGCTTGTGAACTGATAGTGGTGTTCCCCTATGGCGAATCTGAGCAGATGTTTGTGACTTCTGTTCATTGGTATGTGCAGGTAGGCATCCTTTAGGTATATGCTGACCATGAAGTTTCCTTTTTGCAAAGGAGGGAGCACCTCTTGTAGGGATGTCATTTTGAATTTTTACGAATTTGTTTAAGAACCTTAGGTCCAGGACGGGTCTCATTGTTTCGTCTACCTTTGGCACCAGGAAGTACGTTGAATACACCCACCCTGTTCTTTCTCTGTAAGGTACTGGTTCTATGGCTTGTTTTTGCAAGAGCTCTCTCGCTTCCTCTTGGAGTAGCTGCAGCTCTTTCCTTGCTAGTTGCCTTCTCTTTGGCTTTCTGCTTGTTGGTGTCTTTTCCAGTTCTATGCAGTATCCAAACTGCATGATGTTTAGAACCCATTTGTCTGAAATTATTCCCTTCCACTCCTGGAAGTAATGTTTTAGTCTTCCTCCCACTGGTCTCACATGCACGCAAGTGATTAGTGCGCTTGACCCCTGCGTGTTGTCCTTGTGCCTCACCCTGGGAGCTCTTATTTGGGTGGGCACACGTTGCGTGACCAAGTCATTTGGCGGGGGTTGCTGACCTCCCCACTTTTTCTAGCCACGTCCATTGCCTCTCCCGCGAAAGGACTGGCCCCTCTGCTGGTATTGCCAGGACTGCTTTTGTTGCCCTTGCTGTGTTTGGTTCTCCGCCTGGTAGAATTGTTGGAATGCCTGGTGCGATGTTCCTGGCTAGTTATCACCATTCCGTAGGGCCTTCGTGATGGGGTGCCCCTTTTCGACCCTCTGAACTGCAATGCCCCCATGGACCTTGCAGTCTCATGGTCTTTCTTTAGTTGGCTGAGCTTTTCGTCTACTGGGGCCCCCGAACAAGGTCTGTCCGTTGAACAGGGTGTTCAGGAGGCCGTGTTGTACTTCTGGTTTGAAGCCTGACACCCTGAGCCAGGCTTGTCTTTTTTCTGCGATGCCCATCATCATGAGCCTACTGGAGGTGTCCGCTCCGTCCAGAGCTGTCGTGATGCAAGAGTTTGCCACATTCTTCCCCTCAACTAGTTTTTCAGCTCTGTCTCTGAATTCCTGAGGCATATTCTTCATCAACTTGCCCAGTTCCTCCATGATTTGGTACTGATGCCTGTTTAGTAGTGCAATGGAATTGGCCATTCGCCAGTGCATCGCGGCATTCCTTCCAATTCTTCTCCCTACCAAGTCCATCCTCTTGCTCTCCTTGTCTGGTGGTGGCCCTGAGGTAGTAGGCACATTAGCCCTCTTCCTTGCTGTGGCAGCAATGATTGAGTCAGCTGAGACCGTGCCCTGGATATAGGCTGGGTCCTTGGATGAATGTTTATACTTCTTTTCAGTCCTTGGGGTGACTGCCTTGCATGTAGCCAGCTCCTTGAAGGCTTCTTTCCCTTGTGCCATGACACTCTCAAGCATTGGCAGGTACTGGCTCCTGGTCTGTGTGGGGAGCAATGTCTCGAGGAGGAAGTCAGCCTTCTGCTGCTCTTCGTCGAGTTCCACCTTGAAGACAGCCGCTGCATTCCTGATGACTGTGTTGTACACCCCTATGTCATCTGGCGGCGAAGGCCTCGAATGATACGTGTCGACGCTTTCTTCAGGACTCTGTGTCTACTTCTTGCCAGTCGATCTCCTGACTTTCCAAGGTCGCCCAACCCAGGAGAGTCCTGCGGTAGTCGTCGTCCTCATAGTAGTCGAAGGCGGCCTCGCCTTCGTCCGGTTCGTCGAATGTTTCGACATTCTCAGACTGTTCCTGGACTTAATCCTCTTCCTCCTCGTGCACCTGTGGCTTGGGCTTCGTCGGGATTATGCAGTCTTTCATCCTGGCGTCAAAATCCTTTTTTTCGTTGCAGGATGTTTTCCATCTCGGCTTCGAGACGCCTCTTCTCCATTTCGGCAGCCATATCTGCGTCCAATGGTTCGGCCGGTCTCTTCGGCGGTACATTCGGCACAAACCTATTTTCGGCGTCGAAGGTTTCGGCGCTGAGCTTATCTTCGGCGTCGGCGCTGGGGCCTTTTTTGGGTCCTTCTCCCTCAGCGGCGGACGTTCTTTTTCGGAGACGTTTTTCGACAGCTTTAGCTGTTCTTCAGCTCTCGGCGCCGGTACTCCTTCTCAGAGGATCCGCTGGGCCTGAGTTTAGGTGCGGGCGCCGAAGCTTTCGGCGCCGGCGCTTTTGAGGATTTTCCCTCAATCTTTCGAGACTCAGGGTCTCTCGGGGGTTTAGGGGCCGTAGAGTCTCCTACCTTCTTTTGAGTCTTCGTAATATCGGTCTCTACGACCGTGTAGCCGTCGTCTTTGGCGGCGTTGTTGTCTTCTTCATCTGAAGATAGGCCCTGGTCTCGAAGGGATGGAGGGTGGTCCCTGCCCTGCATCGTGGCATTGGCTACTCTCTGTCTCGCTTGAACTCGAAGAGTTTTTGGCGTAAAGGCGGAGCAGGCGTTGCAGTCGCTGCTCTCGTGGTCTACCGGTAGGCAGAGGTTGCAAACCGGGTGCTGGTCCTTCTGCGCGTACTTGTGGTGGCAATTTGCGCAGAACTTGAAAGGATTTTTGTACATCTCGTGCGCTCGGGGGGCCCCCTGCGATCGCATTCCTCGATGGAAATCCAAAGTTCTTGAACTTCCTTCCCTCCCTCGATCTTCGATGATGTAGTCTCCTAAAGTCTTCAATGTTTTTCGTCCAAAAACTGCGTGTTTTCTTCTATCTCCAAAAACGTCTGGAGCCCTCTCCGGAACGATCCAGACCCAACCGCGGAAATAAGAATCTGAAGATGGCGCCCAAGAGTGGGTGCTTTCGCAGGAAGCCTGCCGACGTCACCGGAAATACACCAAAATACACCAAAAGGTGGGACGTCGACGCCCACCTGGGATACGAAAAAAAACAAAGAAAAAACTACGATTCCGGACCCAACCACAAGACCGCGGAATAATGCACAGCATAGTGAATCCAGAAAGATTCAAGCTACAAAACTGTGCTATTTTTCTTAAAAGAGCTAGTGGCAAGTGTAAAAGGTTGCCGCCAATGTCTACACCATACAGGAAGTTACAGAACGTTTCCATCTAGCTGCATAACATGAACTAGTAGGCCTTCTAGTTTCCTTTAGATATTGCATACATTCCTGTGAAACTTGCAAATATCAAAGTTCTATGACCATAGGTGCCAAATAACTAAACTAAGGGATTTGGAATTGGGATGAAGCAGTTGGGCGAGACGCTGACCGAGGAAATTGGGCATGGCTGTCCTTGGTATAGATGCACAGATATCTAGGAGAGAAGAGTGCGGTATGGATTCTTACCGTGTTGGAATAATTAGAATGAACATCTTTTGTAGCATCCGGAGCACTATATCTGAGATAATTGACAGCAGAGGCATAAAGCATGCAAATATCCCAGATCAATTTATCCATAACTTATCGCCAAGAGTTAAGGGACGTGGATACTTGGTGGCAAGGCTTCTGCATTTTGAGCTTGCTTGAATGGCAAACTAATTATCGGGGTGCCACAACAGTAAAAGGGCGTTAATATGCTGTTTGAGTATCTCCGGATTTCTACTTATATCAGCAAACGACTGCTGACAAGTGTTCTGTCAGCAAGTGCTTACAATGATGAAGCGATAACTGCAAATTGCATGAGTAGCCCTGGACAGAACTGTAGAGTATGCTCTTGCGTATTTTTGAATATAGTACATGGAAGTCATATTGTGCGTCAGACACCTTGATGTGCAGCCTCATTTAACCCCTTGTCCGCGGCCGAAATTCCCGCTCCTGTGCGGCACATTCCGACCGCGGGCCTGGTCATGACGGCTGGGAGCCGTCATCAGCACACGAGCACTGTATGCCATGACGGCTCCCAGCCGTCATCAGCATCGAAGGGGTTGATGACGGCTCCCAGCCGTCATCAGCATCGAAGGGGTTGAAATGCAAAGAAACGGCCAGCACACTGTCGTGAAGACGGCCATGCATGCCCCTGACAGGGAGGAGTCTGTGGTAATGGTCATCCTTTAAATCTGCAAGTGTGTGGCGAAAGGGACGGTCCTGGTAAAGTTGGGTGCTCTGAATAACATTGGCACGTGGAGATTTTGGAAGAAAGAGGCAAAAGGTCAAGGTCTTGTTGAACCTATGATAGCTGATAGCGCTTCCCAAATGCGGATTCAAATCCCTTGAGACCTCAAAGACTGCACCAGAAGTCAACATGGTAAAAACTGTGTTCATGAGGGCATAGTGCACCCAAGTCTATCCTTCCATGCCGAACATTATTTATCAAACAAAAGACCTTGAGCGCCAAACAAGCACTTTCGTTATGGTCACACTACAAGCGGAGGTTACAGAGTCTATGCTGGTCCGATTCGGCCGTAACTCAAAGGGATTATTTTCCATTACCTCCACCTGACATGAGCCAATTGTCTATGAACTGGCCCTAGGTTCTTCACAGGGAATTACTAGCGTACTATCTTCTTGGATAGGTTATATTTTGGAAGTCCTCAGTTCACCTGGCTCTCCAAATTATAAATGATCCATAATGTGGAGCATTCATGGGTATGCAAAAAAAAAAAAAAAAAAAAAACTGAATCAGATAGTGGAAAAAAATCTAAGTTGGAAACTATCCTCCAGCATTAAGAATTTTGGGGCATGTATCACGGAGTCACATCTACACTGAAAGCACTTCTTGTGCTATTCCAAATTCCACACTAGATGGCAGGCGTGGGCATAGATATACAGAGAAGATGCTGAAAACGTTTAAGCTCACAAAGAAAAATCAGCAAATTCAATCAGCGGACTACAAATGACATGTCAAAGTATCAATGCTTTCTATTTCTTTATGGTGTTTCGGAAAACCAACCTCTGTTATTCCCTGTTTCACTCTCAAATGCATATTTGTACCTCTTGGGATTTCAAACCTGCTTAAAGTGAGGGCCGTCAGTACACAAGTAGCTGGATGGTCCAAGTCCGATTTTAAAGCAACAAAAAGAATATGTAACCACTTTGGCCCCATCAGTTTTACATCAGAGTTCATGCATAGACGCCAATTTCTCAAGTTTGACATTATATTGCAATGGAAATACAACATCACTTTTCTACATTTTGGAACTCAAAACACCAATCAAACGCCTTTACTGTTTGCATGGGGCCTACAAAAGAGCTGCTCAGAGTAAACATATTTTACCTGTGGGATTGCTGCCATAAAGTAACCAGAGGGTGGTGCAGGTTGGTATGGTGTGATCACAGGATTAGGCACGGCCCTTACACTGGCCATTCGTTGCATGTATTGGTTAGTGAGATGGGCCTGCCGCTCTTCCTTGCGCTGGGCTAAAGCCACATACAATGGCTTTGTGGCAACAATCCTCCCATTCATTTCTGTGACAGCTTTAGTGGCTTCTTCAGGAGATGAGAAGCATACAAACCCAAACCCTTTACTGCGTCCACCTTCCATCATTACCTACACAAAAGAAAGTTTCAGAGTTGGAAAAGCTCAGCACAGAAAAACTATCACTCATTGGCAAAAAGACTGAAGAACGAATTAAAAGAAATCAGTTACTTGCATGTAAATATTGCTTTATCAAGTTAGTCTAGATTCACAAGCTTTGCACCACTCCATTGTTTTCTGGTTGGATCCAAAATCATTTTGAGTGAATGTCGACATAGGCAGAGCCTGTATAGACACTGTAAGCCCCATGTGTGTCTGTGTCCAATTATATATTTTTTTAATTACCCCTTCACTTCTTTCCTTCAATGGAGGTGGGAGGTTCACATGTGAATCTATAAGAACTTTAAGGGGGACAACCATTATTACAGTTTACAAGTTGCTTCTTCAGCCTGAAATCTTTTCTAGATTCACATGTTTCACAGAATATGTGAGGAGGGACAGAATACAGAGTGGATGCAAACAGCTTTCAGTACGGATTGTCCCACTGCAATTTCCGGACAGGTCTCTATAGCGACAATAGTATTTTGTAAACGTATGTCGTGAGGACCATGTGTGCCCTAGGTTTAGCTATTTATGTCTTGATGGCCAGTATATAACTGCTAAATGGTCTGTAGTCTCCTTCTGGCCAGGGTGATCTTAGTTAATGATGTGTCCTGAGGCTTTGGTTAGTCTCCCACAAAGAACTGACTCGTTTTTGTGATGTTATGGGACACTTGCCTGTAGTACAAGACCGTTCTCCTGATAACTAGGGTGAGTGAGCAAGACCCTGCCAGTAAATAAGCCAGTAGTGCTCTGCATTGGTTGATGTCAAAACGGGATACTAACTTTGGTAGGAATTTGGGGTGTGCTCTCATGATCTTCTTATCCTTGTACAGTCATATATTATTGTGAATGCCTGAAATTTACGTGTCCTGAATGATATAATCAGCATCAGAAAGGTAAGTTATACTGAGAGCTGCATACAGAATTAGTTACCTTTAACTCCAGGTATCTAACATTGGTATCTTTTATATATTCATATGCTTGAATAATTCCGAGTCAGGCTGGGAATCTCCAGTACATTAATATAGTATACAGTGTAAAATGGCCAATCGACCTGAAATATATATTTAGTAACCACCCAACTGTTTTGAAAGAACCTAAATGTAAGCCAATGTGCTGGAACGAAGAGTTTACCTGTCGTATAGTTTTGCAGCTTTAAGATCATTCTGGATTCACTATGCTGTGCATTATTCCGCGGTCTAGTGGTTGGGTCCGGAATTGTAGTATTTTCTCTTTTTTTTCGTAGCCCAGGTGGGGGTCGACGTCCTACCTTTTGGTGTCCTTCCTGTGATGTCGGCACTCTTTCCTGCGGAAGCTCCCACCTTTTGGCGCCATCTTCTGATTCTTTTTTCTTGTTTTTTTCGTGAATCCTTTTGCAATGTTATCAAGTTCTTCCTTAAAGTAAATTAATTTCCACTTTCTCTCTGAAGGTGTCTGTATATATTGCCCTTTTATTTCCACCTTCTTCTCCTGCCTCATCTTTCTGGCTGAGGTGGGTGGGTTCCCTAGTGAATCCAGAAAGATTTTCAAGCTGCAAAAACTACACTGACGGGTAAGAAATTAGTTTTTGCAGCGTGAATCTTTCTGGATTCACTATGCTGTGCATAGACAATGTAGCGGTTTCTATGTTTGTGGCGGCTTGGTGAAAGAGGAGCGTTGGTTGCTGAATATATGTTGAAACACTTTGTCCTTTTTGTGCCTCCTTGTTCATTTGTATATCCACGCAGTAGTGCTTAGTGAACGTGTGCACTGAAGCCCATGTTGCCGCCAGGCATATGTCTTCGATGGGTGAGTTAGCCAGGAAGGCTATTGTTGCTCCCTTTTTCCTGATCGAGTGGGCTTGTGCCCCCTCGGTTAGTTCTTGACCTGCCTGTTTGTGGCAGAATTGTATTGTTTGTGCGATCCATTGTGCGATGGTGGCCTTAGTTACTGGTCTACCCAGGAAACTGCTTGCAAAGGACTCAAAGAATTGCTGTGTTTTCCTGTGCTCTTTAGTTCTTCCCATGTAATGCATTACTGCCCTTCTAGCGTCCAGAGTGACAAGTGCCCTCTCCGCGCTTGTGGAGGGTTTCTGAAAGAAGCTTCCTATCTGTATTGTGGGTCCTTTCTCATCACCACCCTGTCGTGTATTTGGATGTAAGGTTCTTGTAGCGTTAGTGCTTGCAGGTAGCTTACCCTGCGTAGCGAGGGGACTGCCACTAGAAAGGCTGTCTTCATCGTGAGCATTTGTAGTGAGGCCTTAAGGATGGGTTCAAAAGGCACCTTCATAAGCTCTGTTAGGACAAATTAAGGTTCATGCCGGTGGCGGCATCCTTTTTGGTGGTGCGATCCTTTTAGCCCCTTCCAGGAATGTTTTTACTACTTGTGATGTAAAGAAGCTCTTTCCTGTCTCTCCTCTTGTGTAGGCCACTATCGCTGCTAGATGTACTCTCAGCGAGATAACTTATGTTTGATTTTAGCAGGTGTTTTAAATATTTTAACACCGTTGACTCCCTCGTCATCTTGTGCAGTTTCTCCTTGATACACCATTGTGTGAATCTTTTCCATTTTGCCACATAGCACCTCCGTGTGGTAGGTCTTCTTGCCTCTCGTATCACCAGCAGTGTGCTCTCCGGCAGTTTCAGATGTGCAAACAGTCTTTTGGAGCCATGCCATTAGGCAGAGGCTCTCTGGCTGGGATTGTTCCCCTGGTTGCGAAGTATCGGTGTTTTGCATTCTGGTGTGCTGCAAATAGGCCTATTGTCGGAGTCCCCCACTTCTTGAATAGCCTTTGTCTTTCTTGTGCATTGAACTCCCAATCGTGGGATGCGGATGTCTGTCTCCTGAACCAGTCTGCCTCCACGTTGTCCTTCCCTGGTAGGTTTATAGCTAGGAGGTCTACTTTGAGTGAGATGGCCAGTCTCCATATGTCCTGCGCTAGGTTGGATAGTGCAACTGATTGTGTTCCTCCGTTTGTTGATGTAGAACATCATTGTGGTGTTGTTGGTCTGTATCAATAATCTTTGCCCTTACAGTTGTTTCTGGAAGGCTTTTAGGGCGAGGAACACGAACGGTCTTTACTTCCAGGTAGTTGATGTGCCTGATCGCATCTGTTGGAGTCCATAGGCCCCGCACCTTGAGTTTTTTTCATGTGTGCTGCCCATCCCTTCTGGGATGCGTCTGTGGTGATGGTCACTGTTGGGTTTCGTGGTGTTAAAGGCTTCCCCTTTGTTATGTTCTCCTTGTTCCACCACACTTTCTCCTCTTGCACTGCGTGTTTTACAACCACTAGATCTTCCCAAATCCCGGTAGCTTGTGACCATTGTTGTTGCAGCCATTCCTGGAATGGTGCCATGTGTAGCCGTATATTGGGGACTAGGTGTATGCAGGACGCCATCATACCCATGATCTTGCTCGCTGTCATCACTGTCAGAGCTCGCCCCTTCTGGTACTGACGTGCCTCCTTCAGCAGGCTAAGTGTTCTCTTGAAGACTTCGCTGCTTTCTTTATCCAAAAAACCGACAAAATAAAAAGCGATCTCCTCATTGACGCAAGCCTCTACTCCAAACCCCAATGCCTAGCACCCACTGAACCAAAAAACAATGCTACATGGTCAACCTTCAGCATATACTCGGAAGAAGAAATTGGCAAACTGCTCAGCACCCTGAAACCATCCAATCACCTCACGGACCCCCTCCCTGCCTCCGCAGTAAAAGACTTTACCCCTTTTCTTCTCCCTCTCTGGACTAAAATTATCAACAGCTCTCTCCAACAAGGCAGCATACCTGACTCCCTCAAAGTTGGCCAGGTCACACCTCTACTAAAGAAACCTACAGGTGACCCCTCGGATCTCAACAATTACCGTCCCATCACCAATATCCCCACTCTCGCCAAACTGCTGGAAAAATGCGCACAACTACAATTGTCTAAACACATTGAGCAATTCGATCTCCTCAACCCTCACCAGTCAGGCTTCCGAGCAGGACACAGCACAGAAACTGCTATGACTCACATAATTGACGACGCACTTCAAATGCTAGACCAAAACGACACCTGCCTCCTCATCCTTCTTGATCTCTCCTCAGCATTCGACACCGTCAAACATGAGAATCTACTAGAACTACTAAACACAAGAATGGGCCTATCTGGAACTGTCCTCAAGTGGTTCACTTCCTTTCTTCACAACAGGTCGCAAAAATTCAAGAGCAACAACCTGATGTCCTCGCCAATACCTGTAACGCTAGGCGTCCCCCAAGGATCTTCTCTATCCCCAACTTTGTTCAACCTAGTCATGGAACCTCTCACCACCTTGCTACAAGCATCCAATGTACGCTTTCACATGTACGCTGATGACACCCAACTTTACCTCAAGTTACAATCACCCAATGACATCCTGCTCCTGAACTCAACGATCAGTTGCACCCAATCCTGGCTTGCCGATAACCACCTCAAACTCAATGCCCTGAAAACAGAGTTCCTTCTGATCTCACCTCCAGCTAAGATATCAACCACTCAACATTGGCTTAAACTCCTAACCGCACTCAATGTCCAACCCACCATCGTGGACTCAGCAAAATCTTTAGGCATAACACTCGACACTAATCTCAACATGCAGCAACATATCAGCAAGGCAATAAAGGGAGCGAACTTCCAGATCAATACTCTGAGGAAACTCAAACCCTACCTCCCGGCCAAAGACTTCCAAACTGCAGTACAAGCACTAGTCATCCCACGAATTGAATACGGCAGCACCGCCCTCTGCGGACTCCCCCTAACTACAACTGCACCACTAAAAGCTTCTCTAAATGCTGCAGCGAGACTCATCACTGGGTCAAAAAAGTACTCCCACATTACCCCTGACCTGAAATCCCTGAATTGGCTGCCTTTTGAAGGCAGAATACAGCTGAAAATCGCCTGCATGACACACAAGGCGGTACACCTAAACTCACCCGGCTACCTCACTCAGAAGTTGACAATCTCTGGGGGAATTAGAAACACGAGAGGCACAAACAATCTCCTGCTGAAACCTCGAAGATTCCGGAAGGAAAAAACATACAAGCGCTCCTTCTCAGGAATGGCGCCTAGGATCTGGAACTCACTCCCTCCCGAAACCAGGCTGATCTCCTCCACTACACTCTTTAAAAAAGAAGTAAAAGCTATCCTCATGGCTAAATACACTTGAGCTACTATTTCAAATCCTATTAACACCTTGCACCGTTATGTATTACATGTTTGACCCTTGACTTATTTGTATGAGTTGTTTTATCATCCACATGAGTGGTTTTGTCACTTAGTAGTACTATTATACTGTGATTTATTGAGTTACTCGTTTGAATATGCTCCCCCTTGCACCCTTCTATGTAAAGCTTGATTTGCCTGTTTGACTTTGCTCCCTCATGTACCCGTCTATGTAAAGCGCTCCGATATCTGTGAAGATCTTGTTTGCGCTATATAAAACTCTTTAAATAAAATAAAATAAATGGTGTTGATCTGTGCGCCTAAGATCTTCACTTGCTCAGGTTCCATTGAGGATTTCCCCCAGTGTATCGAGAATCCCAGTTCTGTTAGCGTTTGTGACCTGTTGTGCATGTTCTTTGCATTGTTTGTAGGAACTTGCTTTTATGAACCAGTCGTCGAGGTAGGGGCATACATGGATCCCTTCCCTCCTTAGGTGCTCTGCCATGGTGAAGTCCCTTGGTGCGGGCAGTGAACTGGTAGTATGCTTTGTTGATGGCAAATCTCAGTAGATGTTCGTGCTGTCTGCTCATGGGAATGTGTAGGTAGGCGTCCTTTAGGTCTATGGTGGGCATTCGCCCTCCCGCGATAGGACTGGCCAAGAGGCTGGTATTGCCAGGTTTGTTTTTGCTGGCCCTGCTGTGCGTGGTTGTTGCCCCAGGAGCCCTGCTGGAATGTCTGATGTGACGTTCCCGGCTCGTTTCCCCCTCTTCCGTTTGGCCTCCGTGTCGGTGTGCCTCTCCTCATTCCTCTGAATTGCAGGGCCCCCCATGGACCTTTCAGTTTAATTTTCCTTTTTGAGTTGGGCGAGTTTCTCATCTACTGGTGCTCCGAACAGGGTTTCTCCATTGAAAGGGGTGTTCAGAATGTTATTCTGTACTTCCGGCTTGAAGCTGGATATTCTCAGCTAGGCATGCCTTCTCCCTGTGACCCCGATCATCATGATCCTGCTGGACGTGTCTGCCGCATCCAGGGCTGATTTCAGGCACGAGTTAACTATATTCTTGCCTTCCTCCACCAGGTGTGTTGCCCTCTGTTGGTATTGCTCAGGGAGGTGTTTGAGCAGTTGTCCGACCTTGTCCCAATGCTGGTACGTATGCCTGTTGAGTAGGGCATTAGGGTTGGCAATGCGCCGGTGTACTGCTGCATTCCTCTATTTTCCTTCCAGTGAGGTCTATCCTCTAACTCTTTGTCTGTTGGTGCACCTGAGTTTGTGGGAACGTTGGCCCTTTTTCTGGATGTTGCTGTGGAGGAGTCAGCTGTGTTGGATCCCTGGATGTAGAGAGGATCCTTAGAAGAGTGTTTGTATTATTTCTCTATCCTAGGTGTGACAGACCTGCAGCTTGCTGGTTCTTTGAATGCCTCCCTCCCCTGGTTCAAGACACTTGGTAGCATGGGGAGGAATTGACTCCTGGTTCGAATGGGGAGCAGGGTCTCTAGGAGGAAGTAGGCTTTTGATTTTTCTTCCTCCAGTTTCACTCCATAAGCTGTTGCTGCGTTCCCGATGAGCATGTTGTAGATCCCAATGTCCTCTGGCGGCGAAGGCCTCAAAGGATACGTCTCCACGGCCTCTTCTGGGCTTTCAGCATAGAGGTCCTGCCAATCCAGGTCCTGCGCCACTGAGGATGCCAAGTCCAAACTTGTGCGCTGGTCTTCCTTGCCTTCCTCGTAATAGTATAGGCCCTTTTCCTCTTGGTGTTCCTGGGGCTCAGCAGTTTGGCAGCTCTTCGGCGTCAAACTCCTCCTTGTACTAGACTTCGGCGATTGTTGTCGCCGGCTTAGACTGGATGGTGAACTTCTTCATCCACTCAAATTCTTTTTTCCTTTGCAGGATGTTATCCATTTCGGCCTAGAGCCTTCTCTTTTTCCTTTCCATCTCGGCGGCCTGTTCGGCGTCTAGTGTTTTGGACGATCTCTTAGATGTAGACGTCTACTTCGAAGAAGCCTTTGGGTCCTTTTCCTTCGGCGTCGAGCGCTCCTTTTCGGGGACGTGCTTCGACGACCTAGGCTTTTCGTGCCTTTTTGCCGCCTGGAAGTTCTTTTCGAAGGATCTGCTTGTCCCTGGATGCAGCTCCGGCCGTCCAAATTTTCGGCGCCAGTGCTTCTTCTGTGGACAGACTGTTTTTTGAGAGTCAGACTCAGGCTTTAGAGTCGGTCGGGGCTTTAGGGGTCAACGTCTCTCCCATCTCTTTTGTGGTTTTCTTATCGGTCTCTACGACCATGAAGTCATCTGGTCCCTCGGCGATAATGTCCTCTTAGTCACTGGAGAGGCCCAAGTCCCGAAGCGACGGAGGTTGGCCTTTTCCTTGCATGCTGTGGTTGGCTATCCTCTGCCTCTAATGCGGAGAGTCTTCAGGGTGAAAACAGAGCAGGCGTTGCAATCCTTGCTTTCGTGGTCGACCGGCAGGCAGAGGTTGCAAACCGGGTGCTGGTCCTTCTGCACGTATTTGTGGTGGCAATTGCGGAAGAATTTTAACGGAGTCTCGTCCATTTCTGCGCTCAGGGGGCACCCTGTGTGCACATTCTCCGTTGGACGTCGAAATCTTCAAGGTGGTCCTCCTTAGTCGTCCCGGCTCCGTGGTCTTGTTCCTGGATGTATTCTCCAAACTTTTTCGGTAGATTTCAGTCTTTTCCTTCTTTTCTCCCAAAACCCTGGAACCTCTCGGTGACGATCCAGACTGAACGGTGGAAAAAATAATCTGAAGATGGCTCCCAAAGGTGGGAGCTTCCGTAGGAAGTGTGCCAACATTACAGGACGGACACCAGAAGGTGGGACGTCGACGCCCACCTGGGCTAAAGAAAAATAATTTTTTTTTTTAAAAAGACGATTCCAGACCCAACCACTAGACCAGGGAATAATTCACAGCATAGTGAATCCAGAAAGATTCACACTGCAAAACTGCTTCCACTACAACTGCACCTTTCACACACAAAGATCCCTGTGCAGAAAGATCCAGGAAAAGAAAAGTTAAAAGGGAAGATTAGTCATTGACGTTCTTACCCTAGACATTTACTGTTTGACATCAACGGACTTAACTTCAGTAACAGGTAAGGCATAGACTTACTAGCAAGTCGAAGACTGCTTTCCTCAACATCAAAGCACCATCACTGTTCACGGTCTGACAAATTTTCAATGTTGCAGTGTGTCAGGGCACGTCAGCTAACGTAGCCACTTCACTTGATGCCCCCATTCGACTTTGCAACACATTTCAAACGTCACACCATTCAGCATCCGGTCAACACTGTGTGTGTGTGTCACACATTGTCAAGACTACTGCCCTTGAGCACTTGTACAGTTGCAAATGCCATTAAAAAAGCTAGGACTCCACATCACCTAATTTGACAACCGTATCATTGCAACCTTTTCCCTTCACAATTCGGTCTTCTATTCACTCTGCCAGAATAAAAACCAAGTGCCATGGTGGTTACTTCACAGTTAGACTAGTTCAAGATGTGCTTTTAACATCTAAAAATGTTAAAGGGGAAAAACTGATTTATTGACAGTCAAACAATTTCTGAAGGGAGAGTCCTGCAGTTCTTTTCAGCTCAGCTTGTGACTAACATCTCACCATTGTCCCAAAATATGAAACTCCATTCCTCACAATTCATGCAAAGATTAGGTCTACAGCCAAACCTCCCCTTTAGCTAATCTCCAGTTTAGAACATTTTAATTTTTTTTCATAGAAAATGTAAAAAAGAATGGACCTGCAATTTAATAAGGATAAAAGACAGACTTTACATGCTCTACTTTTGAGTTACTTTTAGCTACTGGACCAGGATACTTTGAATAGATCTGTCAAAAACCCCTGGAGACCACTTCCTGTTAGGGATCAGAGTTTGGAAGCAGAAATTCTGAAAAAAAACTTTCAGAATCTGTTTAGGATGTAACCACCTACTGATAATACACAATGAACTGGTAAGATAGGATTTTAAAGAACAAAGACTTTTAAATGTATCAAACAGATGTGCAAACTGACAATACCAAGCAATTGCTCATAGTGCAGAGTAAAATACTTGCTGTCTTCTCACAAGACTGGCCCCAATCCATCCGGGGCAAGCTACATTTTGCATACTCTTGGGATTCAATGATTCACTCAGTGAGCCAACATGCTGCTGTGCAACTTAATGATTAAAGCTATTTAGATTCGGCATTAGATGCAACAGTAAGTGTTTTTAATGATGCACACTAAACCAGCCTCACTCCTAGTATGTAACTTGTGCGGAGGAAGAGTGCTCCCCTATTTCTGGAAACAGAAGTCCGGCCTACTGGGAAAGACAGATGGGAAGGAGAAGCCTTCAGATGTTGAACCTCTTCAATTTGATAACCATTTCAATAGTTCCTAGGCCGGAATAATCCCATATTCATTAGCCACAAGAATCCAGATTATTGCATTTGAACAGTAAATATAGGACCAAGATCTATCTACTGAGCTTCAAAGCAGGTTCACAGAAATAGGAGGTTCACAATTCAAAATATATCCCAATTAGTTCTCAGTTACCTCCTCATCCCGTGCACTGCTATGAGGCAGCTTAAGCCCTATGCAAAAAAAATTACATGACATGTTTTTGCTCGGAATTGACAAAAAATGCCTTCCAATTGACCATTGAAATCTTACCTTTGCACTAGTGATTGTACCAAAAGGAGTGAACTCTTTCCGCAGTCGTTCGTCATCAATACCATCATCAAGATTTTTCACATACAAGTTAACACCCTAAAAAGCAAGGTTATAGTAGGATAAAGTCAATTGAGATCAGTTAACTTAAGACAAATAAATTAACTTTACCCGATGACTGGAAAACGTACAATAAACGATTGATATATTTAACATCTTGCATTACTTTTGTAGCTTCTGGACTAGTACATAGTTAAATGAATACATTACACTTGGCTCATGATTAAGACTGGTTTGGGTGGGTATTGTAAAGAAAGGAAAGCAAGAAGTGTACTTCTCTATGACGGGCCTACCTTTGACGATATGGAACTATGATGGTAGTTGTCAACTTATCAATGGTATTGAAGTGACACTTGTCTGTGTAATCTGACAACTTCATTTTTGTAGTACATTTCTTCCCATTTGATTGAACTGTCACAGATGGGCTATATTCTAGCAGAAGACTTGGTTATGGCTTCTCCTTCTGAAACCTCAGACCTAGGCACCTTCAATGCGACAATAGAGGATCTCTTGGTGTGAGTGTAAAACCGCAAATGCCCACTGTTGCCCCTTTTTTTTTTTACACTTTCACTATTGTAAATACTAGGCTATTTTCCTGCCCATTTCATCAGGGAAGTGGAAAGGGGATGTGATATTAATCTAAAAGAGGCCAATGCTGCAAAAACACTTTTGAAGTTGAGCTGGATGACCCATGGTAATTAAAAAACAAGCATTTGCAATGCAATAGGTCTCGCATTAGGAAAGTTTGAGCTATTAGTATTGTAAATGACAAATTTTTTATTTATGTGTTGGTTCTGAAAATAGCGAAATGAATAGCTTTGTCATTTATAATGCCAATAGTTTTAACTTTTGCAAATGTGACATCTTTAGCATTTGTAATGCAATATGTGTTGTATTTACATGACTTCGATGTATTGATATTACAAAGAACAATGGCTTTTATTTTTAACAATAATTAATAGTAAAATAAAAGTTAGCATTAACATTCCCGCCGGCGGCCGGTAGTACAGTGAGTCACTGCCTCTTGACTGCCCAATTACGGAGACCCGGGCGGGGCCTGACCTTAGCAGTCTTTGCATTACAGGCTGTGGCCCCGCGTGGGGGGCAGGTGATCGGATGCGACCTCACGAGACCTGGAACAGGCAAGGTCGGTCAGAAGCTGAGCGGGGCCGGGGCCTCGACTGGAGTCACGGGTCAAATTTAAAATTAATCAACATCATGATACCACGAGGACTGGACTGAGGGCCTGAAGAATCATGCTCGGGTGGCGCGGTTTGCCGCCGATGGACAAGTCATTGTGGCCACTGTAAAAACATTCCTACGTCGCGTGATCCCGGAGCTGCAGCATTTTCGCTCAGGAAGCCTTCGTGAGTTGAGTAAGTTATTCCCAAATCAATACTGTTGAGTGATCCTGGCAAGACACGTTGTCTGTGAACCCCGTGCACATATAGGCTGTGGGAGAGCTAGGGCGGGCATAGTTTAAACTTTTGAAGCCAGAGCACGCAGCCGGGAGCCCGACTGCTGCAGCTGCCACTGTTGTGCTGCGTTGCTGCCGGGGCTCCCAGCGTGGTAATGAACACTTACTACAAAGCTACCAACCCCCGGCAGACTCGTGGGTGGCCGCCGCTGGAGTTGTTGCCTAGTGCCGTAATACTGCAGCCTGGTCCCCAGGTATGTCAAATAAAACTTCAGAATTCCATGCCAGTCACAATGTATTTGCGTTTGAGTGTTAAGTATAAACATATGCTCGGTAGATTCTGCCTCAAGATGTCCTTTTACACACTCGTGAGCTAAAGCGCGAGAGTATGTGTGTGCCTAGTACTCACTTCTGAAAAGATGCTGCCACCACTTTTGCTCTGTGACCGCGGTGGCTGGGACACGCTAGTAGCCAGAAGGAGGCGTGCTCGCAACAGGCTGGGGAGCACGCGCACACGTTCCAGGCAGCGACGGAGGCGTGGCGCGCACCGCCTCCTTGTGCCGTGTCGCGCGCTGTGGATCTCGCCCCCTTTTGCTCTTCCCAGTGTGCGCACCGCAGGGGCCTGTTAACTACGCTGGGGGCCTGCAACCGCCGCTCCCTGCGATGTTGGCGGAGGCTGGCGGGGATGCGCCCCCGGTCTGGGGGAAGCTGCCGGTTTTGCAGCCACTCTCGGTCCTTCCCCTGAAGCCGGGCACGCCTTCCCACCACTGCCTCCTCCACCCGGAGCTGCAGAGGAGCCTGACTCTAGACGGGCCGGAGTACGAGGAGGAAGAGGTGGCGATTCCGCTGACCGCTCCGGCGCCTAACTAGTAAGTACCGAGATTCTGGGGTATGGCAGATCTCCCGATGCATGGGGCAGGGGGTGTGTCTGTGTGTGCATGCAAGGGGGGGGGGGGGGGGGGGGGGGGGCGGCGGCGTGTGTATGCGTGCTTGTCTATGTGTGTGTGTGTGGTGGGGCGGCAGCGTGTGTACGTGTGCCTGTGTGGTCTGTGTGCAGGGGTGTGGAGGCTGGCTGTGTGAGCACGGGAATATGAGGCACGAGAGGGTCAAATCTGCGCTCGTGCCACTCTCGTGTCCACATTCCCAAATACTAGGGTTTCTCTCCTTAGCCACCAGGACCATCTATGGACATTATCATGTATATATCGGACAAAGTAAAATATGCATAACATATATAATGTCTTTTTTGGACTATGGATCATCTTCATAGGATGGTTCATAATAACTTTAGAGACTGTATAACCACCGTCACAAGGTTAAAAACTGTAAAGTGTACTGCGATCTCAAATTAAATTAACAAATTGGTGGTTGAAACATTTAGCCAAAGATGTCATGCGCATACTGAGGGGATCGATGGAGACTAAGCACAAAGAAGGAAGAAGACGCGTTGACACAGCGAGGTCAGCTGAGAGGGACTAGGATAGGTGTATATGTGAGGGGCAGAAAAGATGGGGTATGTTTCGAAGCCTGAGGTTCTGCGGGTGATGGGTTCAGGCCTGCTGTCACTGAACTGCAGAGGGACCAGTGAATGGCCAAGAACAGAAATGTGAGAGGCCATAAGAAAGAGGGGGTACTTATACTGAAGACACCTTAGAAGCTCAGATTTATAAACAACTTTATTTGAGGTTTCACGAGGAGCAGTACAAACTGACCTGCAGAGAAATTAAACGCTCATAGATAGTTGGTGAAGTCCAATAAAGCATGAACATGAAAGGAGCAAAGCGTCACATGCAGTCATAGGGAGGAACTGATAATGACACAGTCGACAACGTCACATGCAGTGTCACTCACATATGGAGAATTTATGGGAAGGCACCAAAACCAAGTATGTTGGGTGGGGGTTCAAAATAAGCCAGATCTCCGAACCAACCCAGTGACTGATTAGGATGTCGGGGTTTTGGGGGGGGGTTCCCCTGGGGACACCTGAAAACTGCAGCCCCAGACCAGCGGGTCGAAGACACACACAGCGCTCGCTGCAGGGGAGGCAGACGGAACAGGTGTCGGTGCGGGAGTGAGTGTGAAAGACGTGGGCTGAGCACCTTCTTCCATGCAGCACCCGGAGCCTGTGTCCACTGTCCCAGCCGGTGAGCACCTTCTTCCGTGCAGCACCCGGAGCCTGTGTCCACTGTCCTAGCCGGTGAAACGTGTGCCCACAACCCGGAGGAAACACTCACTTCCCCGGCCGACAACGAGGAGCGAGCAGCTTTCCCCATGTAATATGTTTTGAGACAACTTTTATTTAGAGGCGGCGCTTAAAATTAACAAGGGGCTGCCAAAGAAACCAGAGGCGATGATGGGACGAGGCCAAGAACTGAAAGGTTGAGGACGAGGGGATCTTTGTATACAGTCCTCTGCGACTTACATTCTGCGGTGCCCGAGATATGACAACAGACTGAAATTCAGTAAATCAAGTCTTCAGGATGCAGTAATTAAACGCAACAGTACCGTTTCTCTGCAGCAAAAATAAAACATTTCCCAGTGATGTGCCTTAAAGCTAAACATTATTTCCGGAACCACTCTAATTACATCTGCCTACCGGGATGTATTCCTTACTATTATTTTAAAATTATATACTTTTTACCATTTTTAGGCAATGGAAAGCTTTCTTTTTGTATTCAGTTTTATCTATCCTTTCCCACGGAACATCGCCGCCGGCCTGCGACCAGGAAGTCAGGCAGGCCGGGCGGGACAACCGGAAACAGGAAGTAGGAGTGCGGGAGCCTACCCCGCCTCCCACGGATGAGCCGCGGCTGTTTGAGCACCGGAGCAGGCAGGAGCCTACCCTGCGCCCTGGTGCCGAAGGAGGGAGGAAGAGTCCTGCCGCCGGGCCCAGCCGCCGCACCAAGGAAGCCGGTGAGTGGGGCTTCGCCTTGTTGCTGAGCTGCGAGGGCGGGAGGGCGGGGCTGTGTGTGAGCGTGTGTGTATGTGTCTTGGAGTCTGTGTGTATGCGTGTGTGTGTGTGACTGTGGGGGGGGAGGGGGTGTGTGTAGGTGCGGCGGCGAGGGGGGGCGGGGGGGGGGGGGGGGGGGGGTGTGCCTGTGAATGCGTGTGCCTGTGTATGCGTGTGCCTGTGCATGTGTGTGGCTGAGCGCATGCGTGAATGTGGGTGCGCGTGCACGCAGCTGAATCCAGCCGGGGAGAAGCGCGTGGCAGTTTCTTGTCCGTCATTCCCCCGTGTCAGCTAGCTATAGTTCTCCACCTGGACCGCATCCTTCGGATGCGTGTTCCCAGGCTCGACCTAATGACTTTTCCATAGATAAACCAGCATTAGCAAGACCACTAGGTCTCGCCTATGAGGCCGCTAAAGCCTTTGCCAATGTCTTTTAGCCAAGTTGGACAGCAGCGTAGCAGGGCTAAAAATAAAGTTAGTGAAAAAAGTGCTTTGACGAGGCTAGCACTATTACCACGTAATAGCGCTTTTTTGGGTGGGTGGTCAGGACAGGCAAGGAAGGGGGGTTGGGGGTATGGGCAAACTGCGATCACAGGGTGGGTGGTTAAAGAAAGAAGCAACATGTAGCGAACTACACTCCAATATAACACTTGTGAAAACAAAGTATGTATTTTAAGTCACTTTGACCATTTGACACTGGGGAACGCAGAAGTATACAAAGTGATAGATGGAATTAGCCTCAGCCACTAGTAATTACTCTGGTCACATCCTGATCCACTTATTTTGCACATTATGCCACCTCAGTCTGAACCCAGGTATATGCAAATCAGTCTTGGCCCTGCTCCACAGGGAACAGTCAAGTCCAAACTGAAACCAGGTCCTCCCTGAACCAGAACCCAAGAAACTAAGGAACCATTTCGCCCTTGGAAACCAAGGACTCATTTCGCCCTTATGGGCTCATCAGTCGGGTATAGCTTGGTTTCAGTGAGTGTGCGCACAACATCCACATCTGGGCATAGCTGTCCCACTTAGGCCAACGTACTAAAGTATACAAAAAGTGATGGATGGAATACTTGAATGGCAGAGTACAAACTGAGGGAGGTATGGTGGGCGGAAATAGAGGGATTGGGATGCGGCCGCAAGCAATTGCCAGTAGCTGAGATTAGGTCAAACATTTCTATTCATCACCTTGTTTTTGCATTTGACACACCATTTCAGTGTGGACTGTTTTATGGCCCCTGTTGACCATAGGTTGAGGTGATTATGAGCGCTTGTCCATTGCCTTTCTTCAGTCAAAGTCCTTTGTTGATGCAGAGTGCAGATGAATAAGTTACTTATCTTCAGTAACACCCTTTCTGGTGGATATTCTAATCTCAGATAGCTCTCCTTTAGAATATTCCCAAGTGCCAGACTGGATCCAGCAGACCTAAACAAGGCTCCCAGTGCAGCTCAGTGTTGACTTCCTTCCACCCTAGAAAGGAAGATGGAGCGGCATTTAAGCACCTCCCCTATGCGTCATTGTCAATCTGGGATACCAATCTGCAGTTAAGAGTATTCACCAGATAGACTAAAGTTAAGTTGTTCTTTGGATGGATATTTCTAATTGCAAATTAGTCAACTTTAAAACAGATCTGTTTGGGGGGCGTGGCCAAGATGGCGACCTGAGGAGACGTCTGATCGAGAGGCTCCTCGTCCCAACCCCCATTAGCGCCCTTTTATTACTCATTTAACCCTCCAATCGCCTCGATTGCTGACTGCTTTTGGAGAACACACAGTGGATGCCTCGGTGTGGCTGGGCACAAGAACGTGAAACGCCTGAGCCCTTTGGCGACCGAGAGTGCTGTCCCTGGACCGGGGAGTGAAAACAATGCGGCTGGGCCCGCCGAGTGATTGCGGACGGCTTGGGCCGACATGCCGCGGAACCACACCGCAAGGGACGCCAACCCGCTCCTACGGGGGAAGAGACGCAGAGGGCGAACCACAAGCCCATCAGCGGGAGGCCTGCGGTGGGGAGCGACCGAGCTGGCCGGGAGGAGAAGTACCCAAGAACCCCGGTCTGGGCCTACACGGAACCAGATAGACGGGCCCCCCAG
Organism: Lissotriton vulgaris; assembly: GCF_964263255.1. Lineage (NCBI taxonomy): Eukaryota > Metazoa > Chordata > Amphibia > Caudata > Salamandridae > Lissotriton > Lissotriton vulgaris. The sequence goes on from NC_141691.1 coordinate 1,754,827,090, forward strand.
CGCCTCAGGGGGCGTGGAGAGCGGCAGCCGGCCGGGTCACGGCCCACAGAGTCCCCCAAAGAGGTGAGGAGTACTGCGCTGGGCTGATCTGGGTCTGGAGCTCGGGGGGGGGGGGGCATTCACTCGAGCCCCGGGCGTGAGGCCTAGCGGGGCCCATCAGGCACGTTCCTCCGGCGCACTGCGGGGAGGCCAAAGAGTGAGCCGTCCTGCACCCAGGCAGGCGCAGAGTCAGTGGCCGATTCCGGGGACACCTTCAGAGCACTGGTCGCGCCGCAGCACAAGGAGTCCCCGTGTAGGGGAAGAGAGTTGCACCAGGCCGGGGAGGGCCGAAAGCTCGGGGTGATATTCGAGCCACCGGTGTGGGCCGGATGTGTCCTGTCAGACGTGGTCCTCCAGCGAGCTGCAAGGGGGCCAAGAGAGGGTGCCCTCCAGCGTCCTGACGTGCGTAGAGTCAGGGGTGGGCCCTGGGGACACTCTGGAGGCGCAAGCTGCGCCGTAGCACATAGGGCCCCCTACGCAGGTGAGGAGAGCAGCACCAGACCGACGAGAGCCGAAGGCTCGGGGGGCGCTAACTAAGCCCCCGGTGAGGAGCCTGGTGGGGCCCACCAGAACTGTGACTTCAGCGCAGCGACAGAACAGCGGTGCGAGGCGATAGAACTCCGCCCACACGAGTGTCCAGCATCGGGGACGGCTTGCCCTCCTCCCCTGTGCACATAGATTCCTGCTCGGGCCCGCTCTCGACAGTGGGCCCACTGGAGGAGGAGGCCGGCGGGGCTCACTGGAGGAGGAGGAGGCCGGCGGGGCTCACTGGAGGAGGAGGAGGCCGGCGGGGCTCACTGGAGGAGGAGGAGGCCGGCGGGGCTCACTGGAGGAGGAGGCCGGCGGGACTCACTGGAGGAGGAGGCCGGCGGGACTCACTGGAGGAGGAGGCCGGCGGGACTCACTGGAGGAGGAGGCCGGCGGGACTCACTGGAGGAGGAGGCCGGCGGGACTCACTGGAGGAGGAGGCCGGCGGGACTCACTGGAGGAGGAGGCCGGCGGGACTCACTGGAGGAGGAGGCCGGCGGGACTCACTGGAGGAGGAGGCCGGGGGGACTCACTGGAGGAGGAGGCCGGCGGGACTCACTGGAGGAGGAGGCCGGCGGGACTCACTGGAGGAGGAGGCCGGCGGGACTCACTGGAGGAGGAGGCCGGCGGGACTCACTGGAGGAGGAGGCCGGCGGGACTCACTGGAGGAGGAGTCCGGCGGGGCGCGCTGGGACCATGCGCGCGGTGAATCATGTCAACCACGAACCGCAGAGGGGGCCGCACCATCCCCGAAATGCTGGCTAAAGGCGCCCCAAAAGGAGAAAAGAGCCCCTAAAAGTCAGCACCGGCGGATCACCCCAAAGAGAAGGAGCGAGAGGGGGGAAGAGGCCCACATCACAAAAGCTTTCATGGAGTCCCTGTTCAACTCCCTCAGAGAGGACTTCCAAACCCTCAAGCAGGATATGGCGGGAGAACACAGCTGTGTCGCAATGTTGACAGCCTCAGAGCGCGTAGCGGCGATAGAAGACACTGAGCACGCTAGGAGCGAAGAGGTTGAATTCCTACAACAGGAGATTATCAGGCTCCATGAATAACAGACAGACCTGCAGGCACACGCTGTGGACCTAGAGAACCGCTCCTGACATAGTAACATGCGAACATCCGGGGAGTGCCACCCAAATAGGAAGGGGACAGTGTTACGACCTACCTGCAACAATTGTTTCGGGAAATACTGGGTGAGTCTGAGGATTTCCAGATCCGTATAGATAGGGCACACAGAGTGGGCCTGGCGCGCCAGGCGCCGGCTCCTCCTCCAGACATCTTGGCTTTCCTGCCAGACTACCCCTTAAAGGAACTTATTTTGAAAGTGGCACGCCAAAAGCAACCCCTCCAATTCCAGGGACACCCGGTGGGGTTATTCCAAGACTTGTCTGCGATCACATTACATAAGAGAAAGGCGTTCAAGGTGGCCACAAGTTTCCTGCGAGACAATGGAATCGCAGGAAACTTGTGGCCACCCCTTCAGGCTCATTTTCAAATGGAAGGGGGCCCTCCACCAGCTCTGGTCCCTACGGGAAACGTGTGAAATGTTGGCATTGCCAATGGGGGTGGGGGACGCTACGGAAGAGGGTCCATCTATGCAAAATTCTCAGACAAGATCCCCGCGGACATCAGGGGACGGCTGGCAACGTGTGGGACGCCGGCGCTCACCCAGAGGCAGCCTCAGGCCGGACCCCAAGACCATGGCTCAAGAACATGCAGCGGCGATACAGGAAGTCTCCAAAGACACGAAAAATGGGACTTGAGGCAGCATATATGGGGAAACCAATGCGCACCATCTTAGCATTAGGCTGGGGGTAGTTGAGGGGCTGGGGGGACTTGGGCAGGTGGGGGGTTGGGGAGGGAACCAGTGTGCCAAGGGGTGCTTCAAGAGATAGATTCATCACCTTCCATACACGTCTTTCAATATGGTGCTGTTGCCCGAGTACAAGGCCTCTCACCCACTTGTCCTTAGATGGCTGACCCAACTCAAGGTATTGACCCTTAATGTGAAGGGCCTAAATAATACCATTAAGCGGAGAGCGGTGCTCTCGTACCTGGAAAACTCAGGGGCCGAGATTTGTTTACTCCAAGAGACCCATCTCCTGGTGAAGGATTGGCATAGGATGCGCTCCAGCGCCTTCCCCCAGCAGTACTTCTCTCTCCCGGTGAAGAAGGCAGGGGTGGCCATTCTGGTGTCTAGGCGTTTTCAGGGGCGGGTGGGGGACAAACTGGGGGAGATCAAAGGCAGGCTCCTCGCCTATAGCTTCTTGATAGGTGGACAGCATCTGACAATTGGTTACCTATACTCTCCGAATACAGGGCAAGAACCCTGTCTGAAGAGCGCCATTTCGGAGACACTCCGGTCCCCTAACTCTCCCCTACTTCTTGGGGGGGGGGGGGGGGGGGGGGGGGGGGGCGGGGGCCTTAATCTGGTAATGGACACTAGCATGGACAGGTCTGGACATAGGTATGGGGACACAGGCGCCCTCTCCACTGCGAGCAAGGCTTGGCTACACAAAACAAGTCCTGGTAGACCTCTGGAGAACCAAACACCCCGGGATGTCCCAGTTCACCTGTTACTCACACGTGCACCACACTTCTGCTAGGCTAGACCACTTCCTTGGTTCCTCTGATCTAGTCACTAGCCTTACAGCCGTCTGCATTACACTGGCAGCTCTCTCCGACCAGGACGCAGTTGAAACCCTCCTGCAGCGCCCGGAGGTCACCAAGCAACTTCATTGTGCATCAATGACTACCTAACCTTTAACGACAGACCAGAGACGCCGGCCTCGACCCTGTGGGGGGCCCTGAAATCTGTGGCCCGAGGCGAACTCATTGCGATCGCAGCTGCAGAAGCCAAAGCCCGTAAGGCGAAACGAGAGGACCTCACCGCCCAGGTTTCTGAACTTGAGGGTTCATAGCCGTACCGGGGCTCCACGGTTGTGGAAGCAATTGAAAGCGGCCAGGGCCCAATTGGCCAGCCTAGACACGGACAAGGCGGAATTTGCTGCTCTACGCCTTCGCCACACTTACAATGTCGGAGGGAACAGGACAGGTCGCTTACTTGCCAGCGCACTGAGTGCAAGGACACAACGCTCAAAGATATCCGCTCTTAAGGATGAGAACTGCGTTGACATTGAGGGGGAGGCACAGGTCGCGGAGGGTTTGAGACTTCTACGCCTCATTATACCGCGCCGACACGATCTCGGGCAGGGACATCGACACATACTTAGAGACCGCGGGGATCACTGCGCTTTCCTCCGAGAGTGCGGATGCCCCGGAGGCTCCCATCCGTATAGACGAGGTGAAAGCGGTTATATCCCACCTCTGCCCTCTCAAGTCCCCTGGACCAGACGGCTTCTCAGCCGGTTTCTATAAAACTTTCAGCCAGCTGTTGGCCCCTATTCTCACCCGGCTCTTTAATTCCTTCAGCGGCCCAGGCTCCATGCCTCCGGATATGTTAAAAGCCAAAATTGTGGTGCTGCCCAAACCTGGCAAAGAGCCCACACACTGTTCAGCGTTTCACCCCATCTCCCTCCTCAATTTGGACCTGAAGCTTTTTACAGGCATCCTGGCCACACGTCTTGGTTCATACCTGCCTGGGATTTTGGAACCCGACCAGTCTGGCTTTGTCCCGAACCGGCAATGCAGTGATCACACCAAACTGATACTCCATCTGGTCGACAAGGCCCACTTTCAACAATCAGACTCAGCTCTGCTGGCCATCGACGCTGAAAAGGCGTTTGACCAGGTGGACTGGACCTTCCTGCAACGGGTTCGGACACTGGTTCGGACACGCTTTCGGCTAGGGGACCGCTTTCAATCTTGGATTGAGAGTTATCACCACCCTCAAGCTCTGGTTCGCCTGGGTGGCTTACGCTCGAGACCCTTTGAGATCCAACGCGGTACGAGGCAGGGGTGCCCACTCTCACCTCTTATTCGCTTTATAAGTAGAGCGGCTAGCGCAAAAGATCCGCGATGACTCCTACATCCACAGCATTACGTTAGTCGGGGAACCTCACATGATTGGCATGTACGCCGACGACATCATAGCTGCTCTCGACCGTCCGGAACACTCGATCCTGCCTTTATGGAGGAAATAGAATCCTTCGGAGACATATCCGGCTTCAAAATAAACGGGGAAATCCCCGATACTGCCTTTGGGCAGAAATGCTCACACCCCCGCAGGCGCACGCCTACAGACAGCTACACAACTCCCATATTTGGGTATCACCTTCACCTCCTCCACAGACTCGGCGGTTGCCTTCAACTACACAACTCTTACATCCCGGGTTCGAGCCAACTTTGCGCGGTGGTCCAAACAGCCTCTCTCCCTGCTCGGGTGAGTTGTGGCAGTGAAGATGTTGACTGCCTAAAATTTAGTACATCTTTCAAACCATTCTGGTACTGCCCCCGGCTGGCACTATCGCAAGCCTACAGACTGCCCTTAACCATTTCATCTTGGGGGGAAAGGGTGGCAAGACCGTGATTACATAAACTGGCATATCGGGGAATAGATGAGGGGGTCTTGGGATCCCCAACCTTCTGCAATACTTCCAGGCCACCCAACTCCGCTACCTGGTGGAGTGGTACAGACCGGAATCTGAAAAACGGTGGTTGTTTCAAGATAGAGCGATGGCCCAGACATTCCTATGGAAGGTTCCGTTCCTCCTCCAGCACAACAGGCCGCGGTACCTCCAGAGGTCTCCCATCACCCGCACCATCATGCGAATCTGGGATACGGTTGCCGTCAAGAGGGGCCTGATGACCTTTCCCCTCCCCGCTCACTCCTCTAGACAACGCGGAGTTCCCTCCGGGTAATGACCCTCGGGTCTTCCCACAAAGGCGCGGAACGAATTGCCAATCCGCCGGCCACCTTTTTGATCTGCAGGGCTTCATTCCCTTCTCTGACATATCACGGGGATACAATGTAGTCTTCCCCCACCTTTTCCAATACTTCCAGATCCGGCACTGGCTCACGCATCCAGACAGCGCTCCCCTAGTCGGCAGACACATGACATAGTTCGAGAGGCGGCTGGTGACAAAAGACTCGGACAGACATCTCACATCAGAATGTTACAAAATGCTCACACCACCCGCTACACCAGGCAGAGCGGCGGGACAGAGACGCTGGGAAGCGGAGTTGTAGAGGACAAAACGGGAATGGAGCTACATTTACTACAGGGCTTCCCACACCACAAGCAACACTGGAGGCAGGGAGGCGGCAGTGAAACTGGTCCTCTATTGGCATCTCACTCCCGCCCGACTCAAAGTGAACCCCACTCGCAGCACGCTTTGCTGGAGAGGGTGCGGAGAACGGGGCACCATGACTCATCTCCTGTGGGAATGCCAGGAAGTTAGGGACTATTGGAAGGTGGTCCTAGACTACAGACAGCATATTTGACAATGAAATCCCGAGATTTCCAGCCTACACCATCTTAGGCCTTCCCAATGCACTTACCTTCCCCCTGAAATCAATTTGAGGACGTCAGATAGAAATCGCCATGCAAGCTGCATCACAACATATTCTGTCACTATGGGGAACAACCGCTAGGCCCACTCACACAGAATTCTACATAAAATCTGGTTTACACTGGGCATGGAACGTATTCAAGCTACACTTACACAGTCCGCAGCCACGTTCCGGAAGGTCTGGCTACCATTATTGTCCCTCCTCAACTGAATTTAACAAAATCATCTGCCCTAGATATCTCTGCTTGTTGCACCTCACGGAGACTCCACAGGACCCCACATAATCCTATGACAGAGCAATGAACGGCATTTGAGCACCTTGGTGATTGTCTTACTGGTATGGCACACTGGTTGGGGTGGGCGGGGGTTGGAAAGGGGGGGGGGGGGCTTCCTGGTTTCAGTTTTTGAAGATTTCTTTCCTTATCAGGCTTAACACCTACGGGTTTTGCATCCCACCTACGAATTGGCACATGTATCTTGCTTCCATTTTGATTTACAGTAAAAACATGTATATCGGTCTCAACCGCTGGCTATGTATAATGCCCTTTCATTGTAGCATACTGCCCGTTTTTGATCTTGAAATTAATAAAACAAATTTGAATCTGAAACAGATCAGTTCCTCCCAAGGCAATGGGTCTGCGGAATGGCTCAGACCAAAAAGTCCTGCAGGACCGAATGGTTGAAATGCCCTTCCAGTCAGACCTGGATGTTAAGACAGCAGTGCTTCTTGAACTGTATACCAAAACCCACATTACGGCCTGACATGTAAAGGACAGGCACGGCGCTTGCCCGCAGACAGAACCTGTCAAGGAGCTGATCTTCCATCTGATGGTTTTTGGTGCGATCAATGTAAAAGCTTAATGCACTTTTGGGGAATAGCTGATTGTGTCTTCTCTTTCGAGGAATGTGGCAGGGTAAAGAACGTTGGAAGAGTGAGGGATAGCGCAGCATGAAAAATCAGACTACTTTAGACGAACCTGCCGTCTTGGTCCTCAGCACCACATTATCAGGAAAAAGAAGGTGTAAAGCTGTACAGCACTTGGTGTTCACTCACGCGATGGACAGAAGTACCACCAGAAACACTGTCAGTGAGGACATGTAGGGGATAGCTGTGCATGGGTTAAAATGGCATGCACGAGGAAAGGGTGGCAGAGACTTGGTCATTGTGGAGGTGGGGGCTCGCCCCAATGACTGAGCAGACCACCCCAACCCCTTAAAGCAAAAATAAACAAACATCTCCCCAGGGTAAAGTGGGCTTGCTGGTACCTGCAGGCAAGCAGATTGGAGGTAAGCATCTCCCATCTGCCCTGAGGGTCCAGTAGGCTTTTTCACCCTCCTGTAGCCTACCTCAAGCAGAGATCCTTTAGGAAGGGAGAGCATTGAAAAGGGGAGTTTCTCCCCATTCCAACAAAACCTCCCCCATGTAAATTGGTGTTCGGGGGCTGAGATATAACCCTGAGCACCGATGTAAATGAATGTAAACGAGTCCTTTCACATTCACTTCCTCCGCAAGGAGGTCAGCACGCTGATGGTCATTAGAGAGAAAAGGCCTCCGGCTGCTCAGAAAGCTCTGCCCTAGCAGCTAAGCCTGAAAATAGGAAAAAGGAAATCCCTTATGCCAGGCCGTACTGGAGCCATCCACAGCACAAGTGCTGCTGTGATGGATGCTTCCAGCATACCCTTAGCATGCAAGAGGTTGAACAAAAAATACCATAGAAACATTAACTAAAATTTTTAAAAAACTTTCAAACCCTTTTTAATGTGCATGAATGGGAGAGGAATCTGAGCAGGGTAGCCACAGGCTGCAGCTATGCTAAGCAAAACAAGTGAAACTACGTATTCAAGTCCTCCAGTGTCCCATCATGCTGTTTAGCCTGAAGATATCTCTTTTCTTTGCACATTGCAAGTAAGGGATAGAATTATATAGAGAACACATCTTTATTCCTTCAGCCAAGGAAGAGGGAGCGTTTGCTTATGATCTGAGGAAATTTCTCAGAAGGAAAGCTGGCATTACAGATCAACTGTTTCAACCCTTCTGGGATCTCCCTTGATAATCAATAATCACTGAGTAAAATACAAGCCCATCCCTAAAAAAAACATGGTGGCGGGGGGATAAACCAATGAAAACTACGCATACAGTTCTCAGGAAGTGAGAAGTGAAGGAATTAAATTTCCAAATAAGCCTTTTCATCTTCAAAAGCGATCTTTAAAATAATTCCGAAGGCCTCTGGCGCGGTATATGATACAAACAGGTAAGTTTCCTCTGTGTTGTATGTACATGAGAATCTGCTATGTGTTTCGGTTCTCTGGATCTAATCTTATTCGTCTATATTCCCTACAGTGCTTTTTGGGTGCAATCGAGGGATTTAATTCAGATATGCAGCAAACCTGCTGTGGAGCTGATAAAAGTTGCACACACATGAAATGATTTGCCTACATGCAGATCAAAGCCTATGTACTGCTCTCATCCCCCTGCTTATCTTTTGAAAATTTGTTTTTGTTCTCATTAACACGAAAGCTTGGCTTTAAGGCTGGATTTCAATTTCTTGAAGTTACCTGGTATCTGGTGATTCGGTCTTGCTTCATTTGTTCAAATTTACGTTTCAGTTCAGTTTGCCGTTCCACCTTCTTTTGAGCCCGGCCCACGTAAATCTGTTTTCCATTCAGCTCCTTTTGGTTCATATCATCCACAGCCTTAAAGACAAAACAGTTACTTTAAAGCATGTAGAGCTATATATTTTATCATTCAAAGTTGTATTCTGTTTCCAATTAAACTTGCACCAAAGAAAATATACAGACATGTGAAAAACCCAACCCCACCCCAGGAGATCAAGAGTGCAATGTGTCAGTTACAAAATTAGGTACACCGAAGTTTGAGATGACTAATCTCACTCAGCAAGGTTGTAAAGGGTCCCCTAAAAACCCAGCAGCTTCATTCCCCTGCTGACCTATGGAGCAATCTAAAGTGCATTCAATGTCCAGGGAGAAAAACAGTTTCATTTGCAAGATATTAAGCTGCAAATACAGTCTAGCAACACACAAAACCCTCTGACAATCCATCCTCCGTTCAGAGTTCCTTTATAACCAGGATCCAGTATTCTCTTCAGAAGGGATCCTAATGCTAAGGAAAGCAATTTCTAGAGTGTAGACCTGGGAAAGGATCTGTCACTGGATTTGGGTATGCAGACTAAGGCAACAAACGTTCCTAGCATCCGCTATTTAAGAAGAGTCCCCTCCCTCCCTTCTCCCTTGCAGGCAGGGTTGCTATTACAAGCCATTTGTAAACATTCTCATCCAACTAAAACAGCATTCTTTGATCAACCCAGATCTCTTCTGGCGCCTTATGGGCTGGCAGGCAGGCGCTTTGCGTTTGGAAGGTACTGACCCTGCTGCTTGAGCAGGGCAGGTCCTGCGTGCCGGACATGGAATTATACTATTGTGGCAGTCTCGCTATGTGCACTACTGGATACACCCCATTCCGTTTCAACTGCATATTGCAATACAGGCAGATAATGCCACTTCCTGCCCATTGGATAAGTCCCCAGTGTGTACATGGAATGAGATTGATGCTGTCAAATGTGTGGTGTGGGCCAATCGGACTGGAGATATGGGCATCCAGCAACAATTGGGGAGACCGCAACTAAGGGTGATATGAGACCTCTAATCTGATGGCACACCTAATCTGATGGCACTTTCATCACCCTGCAAGATATTCAGAGCGGGACAAACTGCGCACCACTGGATGTTTTCCTCTATCGCCGATTCCGGGCAGTTGTGGAATGAATCAAAGCACTTTTGTCAGACAGCATGGTAGCTTGCTGGTTGAGGACTATATACTTTGTTCACCATCCCCAAGTAACGAATTATGAGACTACACTAATGTGCAAAAGAAAGTCCCTGTTAAAAAAGATAGGGTGAGGAAGGAGTGCCAAACAGACCTTACATTATGCAGTCAGACGGGCATGTTTTTGCTTAACTACAGGTTGTGCCTAATACAACTCAAATTCATTCGCAGACTACTGCACACCTGTAAAGATATAAAAGATTGGGCTAACTGCTGATGCTCATTGTTGGAGGTATGGCTCACCTGATGCAGACTATCTATTTGGCGTGATGTCACAGGTTGGAGACCTTCTGGACCTCAGTCTATGACTGCATGGAAGAGATGGTAGCTGACAGTACTGGGATATGTTACGGACATTCCTGTAGACACTAAGCCTTACCGCCATGATGCTATTAGCTAAGAGAAGGGTGGCAATGCACTGGGTATGGCGAGCCAGTCTAACATTGAACTGCTGGCTAAAGGATATGTCCCACTGCCAGAAACAACAAAGAATACTGGAAGATCATGTCTGCTAGAACCCGCACCAAGGACATTCAGGGACCACTTTGCCAACTTGGCCGGGTGCGAAGCAGCAATGAGATAAAAATGCTATAGTGCGATACATTTGTGCAGACGGATGGCTGCGAGACGTCTGCGTGCTGGTGGATGTAAGACTGCTTGTTCAGATGCGCACTGACTAGACATATGGAGTTGTCTGCCACCGAATACACAGTGGACAGGTCATTCACACCAGAATGTTTGTTACCGGTCGGTGTAGTTTTGCAGCTTGAAGATTTGTCTGGATTCACTATGCTGTGCATTATTCTGCGGTCTAGTGGTTGGGTCTATAATCTTAGTCTTTTTCTCTTTTTTCGTAGCCCAGGTGGGCGTCGACATCCCACCCTTTGGTGTACTTCCTGTGACGCCAGCATGCTTCCTGCGGAAGTTCCCATCTTTGGGTGCCATCTTCGGATTCATTTTTTCTTGTTTTTGTGACATGTTTGTGAATCCTTATTAAATGTTTTCAAGTTCTTCCTATGAATTTCCACCTTGTCACTTAAGGTGTCGGTTTGTAGATTGTTCTTTTATTTCCACCTTCTCCTACCTCATCGTTCTGGCAGAGGTGGGTGGGTTTGCTAGTGAATCCAGAAAGATCTTCAAGCTGCAAAACTACACCGACAGGTAAGAAACTATTAGTTTTGCAGCGTGAATCTTTCTGGATTCACTATGCTGTGCATTGACTTTGTAGCATTATGTTATGTTTGAGGCGGCTGGGTGGAAGATGAGCGTTGGTTGTTGAATATATGTTGAAGCACTTTCTGTCTTACTTGTGCTTCCTTGTTCATTTGTATATCCATGCAGTAGTGCTTAGTGAACGTGTGCACCGAAGCCCATGTTGCCGCCAGGCATATGTCTTGAATGGGTGTGTTAGCCAGGAAGGCTATTGTTGCTCCCTTTTTCCTAGTACAGTAGGCTTGTGCCGCCTCGGTTAGTTCTTGCCCTGCCTGTTTGTGTCAGAATTATATAGTTTGTGCAATGGTGTCTTTTGTTACTGGTCTTCCCAGGAAACTGGTTGCGAAGGACACAAAGAACTGCTTTGTTTTCCTGTGCTCCTTCGTTCTTTCCATGTAGTGGATTACTGCCCTTCTAGCGTCCAGAGTGTGCAGTGCCCTCTCCGCGCTTGTGGATGGTTTCTGAAAAAAGCTAGGTATTTGTATGGTTTGGTTCATGTGAAACGAATATGCTACTTACCAGTATGCATCTGTTCTTGGCATGTAGGGCTGCTGACATTCATATCTGTGCATAGATCGCCGCCTAGTGTTGGGTCCGGATGATCGCACATTGTTGTCCTGGAAGAGTCTTCGAAGTATCACGAGATAGGTGGCTCCTCCCCTGGACTACAGTGCGCATGGGCATCGACTCCATCCTCAGATTGTTTTTAGCCATTGTGGCAAAGATGGAGTGAATCTATGTGAATGATGACCATGCCAGAAGTAGTTGTGAGTGCTGCAGCCGCTACAGGCGCCGGGGAGGAGGGCGGGCGATATGAATGTCAGAAGCTCTACATGCCAAGAACAGAGGATTACTGGTAAGTAGCATATTCGGTTCGAGGCATGTGGGCTGCTGAATTCCTATCTGTGCATAGAATACATAGCAGTCCCTCCATTAACGGCGGCCACCTGTGCCAGCTGCAGCAGTTTGGAAAAGTGTTTTTAGAACAGCCTGCCCTACAGCTGCCTGCTGTTTGGAGTGCACATCTACACAGTAGTGTTTTGTAAACGTGTGTGTGGTAGACCATGTGGCTGCTCTACATATGTCTTCCAAAGGAATATTTCCAAGGAAAGCCATGGAGGCCCCCAGCTTCCGGGTGGAGTGGGCCCTCGGTGGAATGGTGAGAGTGCGCTTGGCTTTCTGATAGCAGATCTGAATACATTTAACGATCCACCTGGCTATACCAGCCTTGGAAATGGGGTTGCCTTTGTGTTGTGGCGAAAAGGCAACAAAAAATTGTTTTGTCTTCCGAAAATCTTTGGTCCTATCAATGTAGTACATCAAGGCTCTTTTGACGTCAAGCGTGTGGAGCATTCTCTCCGCAACTGACTCAGGATTTTGGAAGAACACAGGTAGTTCTATAGTCTGGTTGATCTGGAACTGTGAAATCGCCTTGGGAAGGAACTTAGGGTTAGTGCGAAGCACCACCCTATTGGAATGTATCTGTATGAATGGCTCTTGGATAGTTAGTGCCTGGAGTTCACTAACTGGTCGTAGCGACGTAATCGCTATCAGGAAAGCCACTTTCCATGTCAAGAACTGAATCTCTCATGAATGTAGTGGCTCGAAAGGTGGACCCATCAGTCTTGTGAGGACCACATTTAGGTTCCATTCGGGAGCTGGTGGGGACGTGGAGGAATGACTCGTTTGAGTCCTTCCAGAAAGGCTTTGATGGCAGGCACTCTGAAAAGGGAGAGATGCTGCCTGTTCTGGAGATAAGCCGCCATTGCGGATAAATGCATACGAATGGAAGCATAGGCCAGATTACATTTGTATAGATGTAAGAGATAACAAATGATGTTTTGAATAGATGCGTCTAGCGGGTGGATGTTGTGGTCTGCACAATAAATGACAAACCGCTTCCATTTCGCCGCATAGCAGGCTCTGGTGGTGGGCTTCCTTGCCTCCCTGATTATGTCCATACAGTCAGGAGGTAAGTTGAGGTAGCCAAACTCTAAGACCTCAGGAGCCAGATCGCCAGGTTGAGCTGTTGCGGATCTGGATGCTGAATGTCGCCATGGCTCTGCGTCAAAATCCGGGGTGTGAGGCGCAGCCTTTGATGCGGTACCACGGATAGTTCCAGAAACGTGGTGTACCATGGTTGGCGTGCCCACGTTTGAGCAACCAGGATGAGAGTCATAGAGTGTTGCTTCAGCTTGCGTGCCACCAGCGGTATTAGAGGTGCTGGGGGAAAAGCGTACACAAATTTGACTGACCAGTTCATCCATATCGCATTGCCCTGCGACTGTGGGTGTGGAAACCTGGCGGCAAAGCTTCGGCATTTGGTGTTTTCCTTTGTGGCGAACAGTCTATCTCTGGATGACCCCACCTTTGGAAGTACGGGTGGAGTACTGATGGATGCATCTCCCACTCGTGCATTTGGTGGCTGTACCTGCTGAGCAGGTCTGCCATCTGATTGTCCTTGCCCGGGAGGTGTTCCGCCATGAGGAAGATATTCCTTTGAATGGCCCACTTCCACATGCTTGGAGCCAGATGAGACAACTGTGGAGAGTGTGTACCTCCCTGCTTCTGGATGTAGTACATGGCCGTCATGTTGTCCGTCCGGATCAACACGACCTTGTTGCACAGATGTACTTTGAATACTTTCATCGCCATGAAGATAGCCATCAGTTCTAGAACATTGATGTGCATCTTCTTTTGCTGCGTTGTCATACTCCCTGCACAGTGTAGTGGAGTACATGAGCTCCCCAACCCTGGAGAGATGCGTCCATCGTCAGAATGATCTGTGGCACAGGCTCCTGGAACGGTTGTCCCTTGCAAAGGTTGTGTGGATTCCACCAATGAAGAGAGTTGTATGCACGATCGGTTACCAACAATAGGTCTTTCAACTGTCCGTGAGCCTGATTCCACTGACGTGCTAAGCACTCCTGAAGCGGACGCATATGTAGTCTCGCGTGCGAGACTATGAAGATGCAGGAGGCCATCATGCCTATTACCTGCATGAACACTTGTGCCTGAAGAGAGTGTTCGAGGTCTGAATTTCTGTATCAGCGATTGAATGCTGCTGACCCTCACTGAATTTCGCTGTGCTTTGGCTGCCAGAGTGTTTATCGTCGCACCCAGATACTGCCGTATGTGGGCGGGTTGCAGGTGGGACTTTGGGTAATTCAGTGAGAATCCCAGACCGTGAAGAAGGTGAATGGTGTGGGACATGTGGGCGGTACACTGCTGGGCCGACTTTGCCTGGATTAGCCAGTCGTCCAGATAAGGGCAGACGTGAATGGACCGTCTCCGTAGGTGTGCCGCCACTGTCGCCAGGCACTTTGTAAACACCCTGGGTGCCGTAGTGACTCCGAAAGGTAGGACCTTGAACTGGTAATGTTGATTTTGGATGGTGAACCTGAGGTATTTTCTGTGTGACTGGTGCAGCGGAATATCAAAATACGCATCCTTCAGATCTAATGTTGCGAGAAAATCCCCCTGACTGAGCAACGGTAGGACTTGCTGCTGTGTTAGCATGTGAAAGTGCTCCGAAAGAATGTACTGATTGAGGGGTCTGAGGTCCAGTATGGGTCTGGGGGACCCGTCCTTTTTTGGTATCAAGAAGTACAGTGAGTAAACTCCTGTGCCTCTTTCTTCCACAGGCACGAGCTCGATTGCTCCTTTTTGCAGCATGGCGAGTACCTCCTGCTGCAATAAGTGCAAATGCTCTGTGGACATAGGACGGTGTCTTGGGGATATGTTGGGTGGAGTGGATGTTAACTCCAGACAATAACCGTACTGGATAAGCTTTGTGATCCACTTGCCTGTGGTGATGGACTTCCAGACTGGCAGGAACAGTTGAAGTCTCCCCCCGACAGGTGTTGTATGGTCGGGGCAGTGACAAGGCGTCACTGTTTGTTAGTGGCGGATGACCTGGAGTTGTTGTTTCCACGACCTCTGCCTTTGGCGCTGTTTCCACGATAACCACCTCTACTTTGTTTGGTGTATGTGGTTTGCGCCCCACCTTTATAGTACTGTGTGTTCTGGGACAGCTGGCCTCTGGAAACACCTCTATTGCTTGAGCGACGAAAAGAACCGCCCCTGAACTGCTGCGACTGTAGAGCCCCCATAGACTTTGCAGTCTCAGTGTTTCTTGATTTTCTCCAAGGTGGTGTCCACCTCTGGGCCGAAGAGATGATCAGGGTTTACTGTCTGATTTAGAATGGTGGTCTGTATCTCTGGCTTGAACCCAGAGATTCGGAGCCAGGCATGTCGTCTCAACATGACACTAGTGTTAACAGCTCTGGCCGCGGTGTCTGCTGCGTCCAGTGCACATTTGATAGAAGCATTGGATATGAGCTTCCCTTCCTGGATGAGCATCTCAGCTGCCTCCTTATATTCATCTGGTAGGTGCTGTAACAGGGTCTCCAGTGTGTCGTAATGGGCCCTGTCGTACCTGGCTAAGAGTGCCTGAGTGTTTGAAATGCGCCAGATATTGGCCGCTTGAGCTGCTACCCTTTTCCCTGATGCCTCGAACACCTTAGATTCCTTATCTGGCGGAGGAGCATCACCCGTTGTTTGGGAATTAGCCCTCTTCCGGGCATTAGAAACAACAAGAGAGTCCAACGGCAACTGTCCCTTAATGTAAGTAGGGTCTCCAGGCGCAGGTTTGTACTTTTTTTCAATCCTCTCGTAGGCTCCATAAATATTTCCCCAGCATGCTTCAAGACACCCTTCAACATAGGCAGAGTCTTGACTGTCCTCTCTGAGGTGGAAAAGGTGTGGAAAAGAAAGTCTACTTCAATGGGGTCAGCATGGAGCTGGACGTCATGATTCTTGGCTGCCCTTTCAATAAGGGCATTAAACGCTGCCGAATCCTCAGTAGGCGACGTTTTCACAGCATACACATGAGTGTCTGGGGCAGTGTGTGGATCCCCTGGGTCAGCAGCATCTGCCCAGGGTTCATTTGTTTCATCTGGATCAGTGTCCACAGGATAGCTGTATTAGTCATTATCACCTTCCCTAGTGTCCACATCTGAATAAGTGGGCGAGACATCATGGCCACGTGGAGATACAGGTTCTACAAGAACAGGAGTTGTAGTAGAATCCTTCTTCTTTAGTGGTATTTTATAGGACTCCATTGGCTGTTCCGGGGCGATCTTTCGCTTATAAAGAGAAAGTCTGCCTGTCTCGGCATCGATAAACTGTTCCTGTTGCTCTTCCAACGAGGATTGTCGATGCTTTGAGGCTGGGACCACAGTTGTTGGCATCGGCACCGTGGACACCTTCTTGGGCACGTCGACGGCCAATTTAGGGACGAAAGCCTTCGGCACCACTTTCGGTGGCAGCGTGAAGTGGATGGGCGCCGACGTCTTTTGAGGTTTATCGGCAGGCTTCGAAGGTGGAGGATCCGTCGGCCCGACAGCCGAAGCCTTGTCCTTGATGCGCTTTAGGGAGTCTGCCACCTGCTTCGAGAAGGAGGCGGACGGCTGCGTCGACTCGACGGAATCCTTCGAGGCACCACCAGGCGTGGACTCGGGGGTTGCACCGCTCTTGGCCTTGTCTGACCGACGCGGAGGTTCGAGAACCTTCTGATCACCGAGTCCTTTGTCGATGGTCTTCGGCGCCGACTTGCTCGGGTCGACTGCCTTGACCTTTGCCTTCGGCGTTCTAGACTTAGTCTAGACGTCCTTCAGCGGTCTCTTCGGGACGATAACGCTCTTCTGCTTAGTCGGTGCCAACAGGTCTGAGGACTTCGAACCGACCAAAGCAATACGCACTTTCGGTTTCAATGTATTCACAAGTGCTTTTGGTGGCGTCGATACCGGCGCTTTCACTTTCAGTTTCGCTGTTTGCGGCTCCTTAGACATGTCCGAAGGCGGGGCCGTAGAACTTATTGGAAGATCTTGGGTTAGGCCTTGTGGCGATCCCTCGACCTGAGCTGTATGAAGTGTTTCGGCCCCAGTGTCAGTTTGTGGGCATAGCTCCTCGCTCGAGCTATCTTCCATGGCCCCAAAGGCGCCATCGTCGTCTCCTACCTTGTCGACAACGTCTTCCACATCGAGCATCTCAACATCAGCGTCGTAGCAGGAGTCGACCTCCGACGCGGGCTCCGACAGGTTCTTTTGAACCTCCCGCTCTGCTCCTTTATCATCCCCGGCATCGAAGATGTCCACTGGCTCCGTTGCAGTCTGCTGGGCTTCCTGGCGCGCAGTGCGTCGATGCAGAAGCGTCTTCTTGGATCGAAAACAGGAACAAGCCATGCATGGGTCTGTACTAATTACCACCCTGTCATTGTGTATTTGGATGTAGGGTTCTTGAAGCGTCAGTGCCTGCAGCTCGCTTACCCTGCGAAGTGAGGTGATTGCCACCAGAAAGGCTGTCTTCATTGTGAGCATTTGTAGTCAGGCCTTATGAATGGGTTCAAAGGGTGCTTTCATAAGCTCTGTTAGGACTAAATTAAGGTTCCATGCCGGTGGTGGAATCCTTTTGGGGGGTGCTATCCTTTTGGCCCCTTCCAGGAATCTTTTCACTACTTGTGATGTAAAGAAGCTCTTGCCTTCCTCTTCTCTTGTGTAGGCTACTATCGCTGCTAGGTGTACTCTTAGCGCGGATGAACTTAGTTTTGCTTTCAGCAGGTGTGTTAGATATTTTAGCACTGTTGATTCCCTTGTTATTTTCTTGTGTAGCTTTTCCTTGTTGCACAATTGTGTGAACCTCTTCCATTTTGCCACATAGCACCTTCGTGTGGTAAGTCTCCTTTCCTCCCGTAGCACCCGCAGAGTGCTCTCCGGTAGTCTTAGGTGTGCAAACTATGTCTTCAGGAGCCATGCACCTAGGCTGAGGCTCTATGGCTCTCGGTGTAGCACTTCTCCGTTTTGTATGAAGAGTAAGTCTTTTCTTTTCCCGAACTTGTGGTGTGGTCCCTGTCCCATTTCCATTATTTGTACCAGGTCTGCCTTGCCCACTGTGGTGCCACCAGGATCAGTGTCATGTTGTTGGTTCTGCACTTGCTGAGTACCCTGTGTATCAGTGGTATCGGGGGACAAGCGTAGGCAAATGTTTTTGACCTGCTTATACACAGGGCATTCTCCTGGGATTGTTCCTCTGGTTGCCTGGATGCAAGTATCATCATTTTGCATTCTGGTGTGTTGCAAATAGGTCTAGTGTTGGTGTTCCCCCACCTCCTGAATAGCCTTTGCGTTACCTGTGCATTTAGCTCCCACGCATGGGATTCTGAGGTCTGTCTGCTGAGCCCGTCTGCTTCCACATTGTCCTTTCCTGGTAGGTGTATGGCTAGTAGGTCTATTTTGAGTGGGATGGCTCATCTCCATATTTCCTGCGGTAGGTTGGATAGTGCAACTGATTGCGTTTCTCCCTCTTTGTTGATGTAGAACATTGTTGTTGTGTTGTCTGTATCAACACTATCTGGTTGTACAGTTGTTTCTGGAAGGCCTTCAGGGCGAGGTGCATGGTCTTTAGTTCCAAGTAGTTGATGTGTCTGATCGTATCTGCTGGAGTCCACAGACCCCTCACCTTGAGCTTGTTCATGTGTGCTCCCCATCCCATCTGGGACGCATCTGTGGTGATGGTCACCATTGGGGTTGGTGGTGTTAAAGGCTTCCCTTTTGTTATGTTCTCCTTGTTCCACCACGTTATCTCCTCCTGCACTGTGTGCGTTACAAACAACAGATCTTCTCAACTTCCTGTAGCTTGTGACCATTGTTGCAGCCATACCTGGAATGGTCTCATGTGGAGCCATATATTGGGGACCAGGTGTATGCAGGACGCCATCATCCCCATGATCTTGGTCGCTGTCCTCACTGTCAGAGCTTGCCCCTTTTGGTAGTGGCAGGTCTCCTTCAGCAGGGCAAATGTTCTCTTGTCGCTGGGGAACACCTTGCTCTGTATGGTGTTGATCTGTGCGCCAAGGAAGATCTTCACTTGCTCTGGTTCCATTGAGGAGTTCCCCCAGTGTATGGAGAATCCCAGATCTGTCAGCGTTTGTGACCCGCAGTGCATGTTCCTTGCATGTCGTATGGGAATTTGTTTTATTAGCCAGTCGTCGAGGTAAGGGTATACATGAATCTCTTCCCTCTGTAGGTGCGCTACCACTGCAGCAAGACATTTGGTGAAGACCCTTGGTGCGGATTTTAGTCTGAAGGCTAGGGCAGTGAACTGGTAGTGTGCTTTGTTGATAGCAAATCTTAGTAGATGTTTGTGCTGCCTGTTCATGGAAATGTGTAGGTAGGCATCTTTGAGGTCTATGGTGGACATGAAGTCGCTGACCCTTATCTGAGGAATGACCTCCTGTAGGGATGTCATTTAGAATTTTTGTGTCTTTATGTATTTGTTTTGGAACATTAGATCCAGGATGGGTCTTAGCGTTTCGTCCACTTTTGGTACTAGGAAATAGTTTGAGTACAGTCCCCTGTTTTTCTCTGAATGGTACTGGTTCGATGGCCTCCTTTTGGAGGAGTTCTTGTGCTTCCTCTAGGAGTAGAGCTAGTTCTTTTGCTGAGTGCGCCTTTCTTTTTGGTTTTCTGTTTGGTGGTTTCTTTTCCAGTTCTATGCAGTATCCAAACTGTATGATGTTGAGTATCCATTTGTCTGTAGTTATTTTCTTCCATTCCTGGAAGAAATGTTTTAGCCTGCCTCCATCTGGTGTTACATGTTCGTTGATGCTTAGTCTGTGTAGCCCTCCTTTTTTGACCTTGTTGTGCCCAACCCTTAGAGGGGTCGTTTGGGTGGGCACGCTTGGTGGGGAGGAGTCACTTGGAGGTGGGTTGCATTCGGCCTTCCACGAAAGGACTGGCACGAGGCTGGTACTGCCAGGTTTGTTTTTGCTGGCCCTGCTGTGCGTGATTGTCACCCTGGTAGGTCTGCTGGAATGTCTGATGTGACGTTCCCAGCTGGTTTCCCCCTCTTCCGTTTGGACTCAGTGTCGGGGTACCCCTTCTCATTCCTCTGAATTGCAAGGCCCCCATGGACCTTGTAGTCTCTTTCTTTTTTGAGCTGGGTGAGTTTCTCATCCACCGGTACACCAAACTGGGTTTCTCCATTGAAGGGGGTGCTCAGAATGTTTTGTACTTCGGGCTTGAAGCCTGAGATCCTCAGCCAGGCATGCCTTCTTTGTGACCCCGATCATCATGAGCCTGCTGGATGTGTCAGCCCCATCCAAGGCTGATTTTAGGCATGCATTTGCTATATTTTTGCCTTTCTCCACCTTTCTCCTCCAGTTTGCTTGAATATGATGTAATGGCTTTCCTTCCTCTTCTTGCATTTGCCCCTCACCTGGAGCAAAGCTACTTCACAATACTTTTAACTGAATGTCTTGTATACTTCCACTGCCCACTTGCAGGGAGCTCGTTATTACTCTTTTAGCACTTTGTGAGTGCTTGTTCCTCTCTCTCTCTTGTTCGGCTTTCCCCCACAAACACCCAACACCGTACACTCAGTGTTGGTCCCACATCGCCCCCTCAGCTCCAGCTTGTTCACCGCTGCCCCACCATGCTTTTTTAAAAAAAATGTCCTCTTCCAGCCTCACAAACATCCGTTCAATTGAATTTTGCATGATCTGAAGAATTTTTATGAGATTTAGGCAAGCCGAAAAGGATGGAGTCGCAGTAGCCCAGGTAAACTGAAACGGGGGACAGGATCACAGTTTTGTATTCATTTAGGATACCACAAAAGTCAGGCCGAAGTAAAAAAATTAGCCCCACAGTTGAATGGCAATACGGGAGGGGGGGGGGGCTGGGGGACTAAGTCCCAACATCTAAATTCCACCAATTTGAGTTCCATATAAAGTATTAAAAACTCTAATCTCCCTCCTAGATGAGTTATGCTCTAAGATGTATTCATCCAGCAAGTCACAAAATGGATAGAGATGCTCAGTGCCTGACTCAGAAAAGTTTGCCAGTTATCATAAAAAGACCATAAGAACAAATAAATGTGGCAAATGAAGAAACGAAGCCTGAAATGAGTCATGCTAAGATCAGAGTTATGGAGAACATTGGAGCATTGCAGTGTATTAGGATTTAAAAGGCGGCAGCAAGACTGAGTTCGATCAGGAAAAAGAAGGCGAAAAGGGAGGAGTAGAAAAAAAAATTAAATGGCAGATTGATAAAAAGCACAATTGGATCCAAAGTCTGACCATTTAGTTGGGTTGGTCAATTTGCATGTTCAACAAGACTAAGATTATGGCCGCGATCTAGCAGGAAAGTGGTACAGATATCGGCAGCGTCATCGATGTGAATATTAAAATCATGAAATATGAGACAATTAAGGCATGACAACATAAGGAGGAGTTTAACAGTAAAACTGGCCTGGTGTGTTCTATTGAACTGCAGGGTTGCAAGTGAAGAGACATGATGGATAAGTTACTTACCTGTAATCCTAGTTCTCTTCAAGAAGTATCCTCATCAAAGTCATAGCACTTTAATATTCCCGTCCATGCGCGGGGATCCCGGAAAATATATAAAAATATAAGTTTCGAAGTTCAATAGCTTCTACCTCAGAGGCAATGACGAAAGAAGGTGCATGTATGGCCCAGTCCCAATGCACATTTAAATATCAGAAGCCTTGAATGGGCCGCTCCTATGGAGCTATGAATTATGGGAGCTGTAGTGCCAAAATTAATGGCATGGATGCACGCAAAATCTGGCTGTCAGTGAAATTCAAAGTCCTTACATGGACCTCAGCCGTCTGGGCTCATCCTCAATCCTCTGGCGCCGCCCCACAGAATCGACTTGATTGGATATCAAGCCTCATGGCTCCCTCAGATAATGGAGTTATCAGCCAGATTTTGTGTGCATCCATGTAGTTAATTTAGGCACTACAGCTCCCATAATTCAGGAGCGTTATTAAGCTATATTTATAGCAGGATTGACCACTGGAGAAAGCAGAATCTTTTGGAAGACCATGAATATAAATTTCTGTATAGGAAATTCCCCACAGTAGCATGTTTTTACATGCTGCCGAAAATACACAAAGACAGCACAAACCCTCCTGGGAGGCCAATTGTATCTGCAGTTGGGAGCCTACTAAAAAACACATGTATTTTTCTTGATTTGTTTCTCTTCCCATATGTGTTGAGCCTCCCTTCCTACTGTAGAGACAGTACTGACTTTATCAAAAAGATCGAAGGTATCACATGGCCAGAAAACTTCTGGTTAATGACGATAGATGTTGTGTCTCTGTACACATGAATAAAGCATGAGGATGGCATTAATGCATGTAGACACTTTCTTAGAGATCGATCTGTCTTTGTGTTTGAACAGACATGTATGTTAATTGAAATGTTAACTCTGTGCCTCAATAATAACTTTTTCCTTTTCGAAGACAAGTGGTATAAGCAAGTGGTTGAAACCGCAATGGGGAGTTGCTTTGTGCCAAGCTACGCATGCATGCTAATGGGCGGCGAAGGCCTCGAGGGGTATGTCTCCGCAGCCTCCTCCGGGTTTTCGGCATCGATGTCCTACCAGTCCAGGTCTTCCAGATTCATAGCTCGTACGCTGATCCCCATATTCCCCCTCTCTGTAATAGAGGTCTTCCTCTTCTCCCTGATCCGAGGGCTCCGGAGTTTGGCGGCTCTTCGGCGTCGAACTCCTCGTGCTGCTCTACTTCGGCGACGGCCGTCGCGGGCTTCAAGGGGATCCTGTAGCTTCTCATCTTTTCTTCGAAGTCTTTCTTCCTCTGGAGGATGTTCTCCATCTCTGCCTCGAGCCTTCTTTTCTTCCTCTCCATCTGCGCGGCATGCTCGGCGTATAGCGTTTCGGCCGTCCTCTTTGACGGTGTCGTCGATGTCAAAGTGGTTTGAGGCCCTGTCGAGGGTTTCGGGGTCGTAGACTCTATTACGTTATCTGATATTTTCATATCGGTCTCTGCGACCGTGGAGACATCTGGTCCTTCGGCGATGTTGTCCTCGTCGTCGGTGGAGAGGCCCAGTTCGTACAGAGACGGTGCCTGGCCTTTGCCCTGCATCGTGTGGTGAGCTATCCTCTGCTTCTCTCGAATTTTGAGTGTCTTCGGTGTGAAGACGGAGCAGGCGTTGCAGTCCTTGCTCCCGTGGTCGACCGGCTGACAGAGGTTGCAGACCGGTTGCTTGTCCTTCTGCGCGTACTTGTGATGGCAGTTTTTGTGGGTGTATTGTCCATTACTTCGTTCAGGGGGCCCCCTGTGAGCGTATTCCCGGTCGGACGTCGAAGATCTCGAGTTACTTCTCCTCCTTCGTCGTCCCGGCTTTGATGGTCTTCTATTCCTAGTCTTTTTAAGTCCTTTTCTGTAGAAGATCGGCGTTATTTTCTTCAAAATTTCTGGAGCTTCACGCGACGATTCAGACCCAACGGCGGAAATAAGAATCTGAAGATGGCGCCCAAGGGTGGGAGCTTCCGCCGGAAGCATGCCGACGTCACCGAAGGTACACCAAATGGTGGGACGTAGACTCCCACCTGGGCTACGAAAAAAAGAAAGAATTAGAAAAAAGAAAAAAAAAAAAGACTACGATTCCGGACCTAACCACCAGATTGCGGAATATGCACAGCATAGTGAATCCAGAAAGATTCACGCTGCAAAACCGGAGTCGATGAATGAGCCCGCGACTCCAAAGGCGAAGCCCCACCTTCTGGATCCAAGACTTCCGGTGATGGAGACACAATCCTTTCCATGCCTCCTCTTAGGCGATTTAAAGTCCGAACCCTTACCGGAGTGATGTCGAGACTCATGCCTTCGTTTCTTATGTTTCTTCTTCGACTCATGATCGGATGAAGTCTTCGAAAGCGATGCCGTACAGGATCTTGATCGCGACCTCTACCTCGCCCTTCTCGAACGTGATATCGAAGTCTTCTTTTCTTTACTACCTCTCAACTTCGCCATCAGAAGCTTGGTCTCCCTCTCACGAAGTGCCTTCGGATTCATTTTTCTACACGAAGAGTAGCTGTCAAAATGGTCCGAACTCAGGCACCAGATACAATCCTCGTGCGGGTCTGTGATTGACATTTTGCCGCACTCTACAAGGCTTGAACCCGGTCTTCTTAGTCTACATCGCTAGAGATATAAAGAAGCAGGAACATCGAGAAAACAGTATGCAAATGCTACTTACCAGTATGCATCTGTTCTTGGCATGTAGGGCTGCTGACATTCATATCTGTGCATAGATCGCCGCCTAGTGTTGGGTCCGGATGATTGCACATTGTTGTCCTGGAAGAGTCTTCGAAGTATCACGAGATAGGTGGCTCCTCCTCTGGACTACAGTGCGCATGGGCATCGCCTCCATCCCCAGATTGTTTTTAGCCATTGGCAGAGATGTGGAGTGAACTATGTGAGTGATGACCATGCTATGAGCATATATATATATATATATATATATATATATATATATATATATATATATATATATATATATATATATATATATATATATATATATATATATATATATATATATATGAATACTGCAGCTGCTACAGGCGCCGGGGAGGAGGGCGGGCGATATGAATGTCAGCAGCCCTACATGCCAAGAACAGATGCATACTGGTAAGTAGCATTTGCAGTTCGAGGCATGTGGGATGCTGAATTCATATCTGTGCATAGAATACATAGCAGTCCCCCTCTTATTGGCGGCCGCCCGTGCCAGCTGCAGCAGTTTGAAAAAGTGTTCTGAGAACAGCCTGACCAACAGCTGCCTGCTGTTTAGAGTGCACGTCTACACAGTAATGTTTAGTAAAAGTGTGTGTGGTAGACCAGGAGGCTGCTCTACAAATATCCTCTAAGGGAATATTCCCAAGGAAAGCCATAGAGGCCCCCAACTTTCTGGTGGAGTGGGCTCTTGGTGGAATAGTGAGAGTGCGTTTAGCCTTAGCGTAACAGATCTGAATACATTTCACGATCCACCTAGCGATACCAGCTTTGGAAATAGCATTACCCTTGTGGCGTGAGGCAAATGCAACGAAAATTTGCTTGGTCTTCCGAAAATCCTTTGTCCTGTCAATGTAGTACATTAAGGCTCTTTTAACATCAAGGGTGTGGAGCATCCGCTCCGCCAGCGACTCAGGGTTTTGAAAAAACACTGGCAACTCAATTGTCTGGTTTATGTGGAATTGAGATACAACCTTGGGTAGTAATTTAGGGTTAGTGCGGAGCACAACCCTGTTAGCATGCACTTGGAAAAATGGTTCTTGGATGGTGAGTGCCTGCAACTCACTAACCCTCCGTAGCGATGTAATTGCTACTAAGAAAGCCACCTTCCAAGTTAGAAACTGAAGCTCACAAGAGTGCAGTGGCTCAAAAGGAGGACCCATCAGCCTTGTTAGAACCACATTGAGGTTCCACTCAGGTGCTGGTGGTGTCCGTGGTGGAATGACCCTTTTGAGTCCTTCCAGAAATGCCTTGATAGCAGGAACCTTGAAAAGCGAAAGGTGTTGCCTATTCTGGAGGTATGCGGCCATAGCAGACAGGTGAATGCAGAT
The DNA here is from genome assembly GCF_964263255.1 of Lissotriton vulgaris. NCBI lineage: Eukaryota > Metazoa > Chordata > Amphibia > Caudata > Salamandridae > Lissotriton > Lissotriton vulgaris. The sequence goes on from NC_141691.1 coordinate 1,754,852,635, forward strand.
GGAAGAATACGCCAAATTGCATTGGTACAGATGGAACAGGTAACAAATGATGTTCTGAATGGAAGCATCTAGCGGGTCAATGTCGTGGTTTACACAGTAAACGACAAACCGCTTCCATTTAGCCGCATAACATGCTCTAGTAGTGGGCTTCCTTGCCTCCCGAATGATGTCCATGCAATCGGGGGGAAGATTGAGGTAGCCAAACTCTAGGACTTCAGGAGCCAGATCGCCAGGTTGAGCTGTTGCGGATCTGGGTGCTGAATGTTGCCATGGCTCTGCGTCAGAAGGCTGGGTGTGAGATGAAGCCTTTGATGCGGTACCACGGAAAGTTCCAGAAACGCGGTGTACCATGGTTGGCGAGCCCACGTTGGAGCAACCAGGATGAGAGTCATCGAGTGCTGCCTGAGTTTGCGCACCACCAGCGGTATCAGAGGTGCTGGGGGAAAAGCGTACGCAAATCTGCCTGACCAGTTCATCCATATCGCATTGCCCTGCGATTGCGGGTGTGGGAACCTGGCGGCGAAGCTTTGGCATTCTGCGTTCTCCCTTGTGGCGAACAGGTCTATCTCTGGATGACCCCACCTTTGGAAGTACGGTTGGAGTACTGATGGATGTATCTCCCACTCGTGCATTTGGTGGCTGTGCCTGCTGAGCAGGTCCGCCATCTGATTGTCCTTGCCTGGGAGATGCTCCGCCATGAGGAATATGTTCCTCTGAATGGCCCACTTCCACATGCTCTGAGCCAGATGAGACAGCTGCGGAGAGTGTGTGCCTCCCTGCTTCTGAATGTAGTACATGGCCGTCATGTTGTCCGTCCGGATCAACACGACCTTGTTGCACAGATGTTCTTTGAATGCCTTTAAGGCCATGAAGATCGCCATCAGTTCCAGTACATTGATGTGCATCCTCCTTTGCTGTAGTGTCCATAGTCCCTGCACTGTGTAGTGGAGTACATGCGCTCCCCATCCCTGGAGAGAAGCGTCCGTCGTCCGGATAATCTGTGGCACAGGCTCTTGGAACGGTCGGCCCTTGCAAAAATTTTGTGGATTCCACCAATGCAGAGAGTTGTATGCCCGACCGCTCACCAACACTAGGTCTGTCAGTTGCCCGTGAGCCTGAGTCCACTGACGTGCTAGGCACTCCTGAGGCGGACGCATATGTAACCTCGCGTGCGGGACGATGGAGATGCAGGAGGCCATCATGCCTATCAACTGCATGAACACCTTCGCTGGAAGCGAGTGCTGAGGTCTGAACCGTTGGATCAGCGTCTGGATACTGGCGATTCTCACTGAATTTGGCTGCGCAGTGGCTGCCAGAGTGTCTATTGTCGCGCCCAGATACTGCCGTATATGGGCGGGTTGGAGATGGGATTTTGGGTAATTCAGTGAGAATCCCAGATCGTGCAGGAGATGAATGGTGCGGGACACGTGGTCGGCGCACTGCTGTTCCGACTTTGCCTGAATGAGCCAGTCGTCTAGATAAGGATAGACGTGGATGTTTTGGCGTCTTAGATGAGCCGCCACAGTCGCCAGGCACTTTGTAAAAACTCTTGGCGCTGTGGTGACCCCGAAAGGCAGAACCCTGAACTGGTAGTGCTGGTCTTGAATTGTGAATCTGAGGTACTTCCTGTGTGAAGGATGCAGGGGAATGTGAAAGTATGCATCCTTGAGATCTAGCGTAGCCAGGAAGTCCCCCTGCCGAAGCAGAGGGAGAACCTGCTGCAACGTGAGCATATGGAAGTGTTCTGACAGAATGTACCAGTTGAGGGGCCTGAGGTCCAGGATGGGCCTGAGGGATCCGTCCTTTTTGGGGATTAGAAAGTACAGAGAGTCCTGATCCCCTTTCTTGCACTGGCACGAGCTCTATTGCCCCTTTTTGCAGCATGGCTTTGACCTCCTGCTGCAACAAGTGCAAGTGCTCGCCGGACATAGGACGGTTTCTTGGAGGTATGTTTGGTGGAGTGGAAGTAAGTTCCAGACAGTAACCGTACTGGATAAGAGATTTGACCCACCTGTCCGTGGTGATGGATTTCCACGCGGGCAGGAACTGCTGGAGTCTCCCCCGACCGGTGTTGTGTGGTCGGGGGGCAGTGACAAGGCGTCACTGTTTGTTGGTGGTGGAGGACCTGGAGCTGTTTCCACGTCCCCTGCCTTTGACGTTGTTGCCCCTGTAACCACCTCTACCCTTGTTGGTGTATGAGGTTTGGGCGTTGCTCTTATAGTACTCCGTGGATTGCGATGCCTGACCCCTTGAGGTGCCCCTGTTATTGGAGCGGCGAAAGGAACCACCCCGAAACTGCTGGGACTGGAGAGCCCCCATAGACTTGGCAGTGTCCGTGTCTTTTTTCATCTTTTCAAGGGTTGCATCCACTTCAGGGCCAAACAGGTGGTCTGGATTAACTGTTTGATTTAAGATGGTTGTCTGAACGTCTGGTTTGAAGCCTGATATTCTAAGCCATGCATGCCTACGCAGTAACACGCTAGTGGTTATAGCCCTGGAGGCGGTATCAGCCACGTCCAGCGCACACTTAATGGAAGCATTAGTGATTAGCTTCCCCTCCTGAATTAACATTTCTGCTGCCTCTTTGTACTGATCAGGTAAGTGCTGTAGAAGTGTTTCTAAGGTGTCATAATGTGCCCTATCGTAGCGTGAGTAGGGCTTGCGTGTTTGAAATGCGCCAAATATTAGCTGCCTGCGCAGCAATACGCTTCCCTGAGGCTTCAAAGATTTTTGATTCTTTGTCTGGGGGAGGAGCATCACCCGTGGTTTGCGAGTTTGCCCGCTTGCGTGCGTTGGATACAACCCAAGAATCCAGTGGCAAGTGTCCCTTGATGTACGTTGGACCAGTGGGCGCTGCCTTGTATTTTTTGTCAATCCGAGGATTGATGACTCGCGCCCGAGTGGGCTCCCTGAAGACCTCTGGCGCGTGCTTTAGCACTCCCTTGAGCATGGGCAATGTCTTGACTGACTTTTCAGCCACTGAGAAAGTGTCAAACAGAAAGTCTACATCCACTGGATCCGCATGGAGGTCGACATCATGATTGGCCGCAGCTCTCTCAATTAGGGCGTTAAAGGCTGCAGAGTCCTCTGTTGGAGAAGTTTTTGCAGCAAAGAGCTGCGGCTCAGGGCCTGACTGAGGGTCCTCAGGGTCGCCTCCAGCAGACCATGGCTCATTGACCTCCTCTGGATCAGAGTACGCTGGATAATTGTACTCGTCCTCTCCATCTATATCACCTTCCCCAGCGTTGGAATGAGTTGGTGAGAGTCCCAGATTTTGTGGGGATGCAGGCTCGATAGGGGCAGAAGTACCCGCAGAGTCCAACTTCTTTTTGAGTGGAATACGATAATGTTCTAACACTGGCTCCGGTGTAATTTTTCTCTTCAGGAGAGAGAGTTTGCCCGCGTTGGCGTCGATGACAACCTCTCGACGCTCCTCGTCCGCGAGTGGCTGGAGCCGAGGCTTTGGCACAACCAAGGACGCTTTTGGCGTCGACACCATCTTCGAGGGCGCCCCGAGCCCGTGTTTTGGAGCGAAAGCCTTCGGTGTCGTCTTCGGCGGCAGCGTGAAATGGATCTGCGTCTGCGCCTTTGCCGGTTTCTGTGGAGGCTTCGGCACCACATCCTTCGGTCCGGGAGCCAAGGCGTCCTTCCGAATACGTTGAAGGGACCCCGTGACCTTCTTGGTCAAGGACGGTGAGGGCTGGACCGGCTCAAGCGAATCCCCCGAGTCCGGAGTCGGGTCGGCGATCAAAGGCACGGTCTTCGGAGCCGACACATCACCACCCTTGGCCTTGTCGACCGGAATCGGCGCAGCCAGAGCTTCGGGGTCGTCTTGACGAGTCTTCGAGGCTCTCTTCGGGTCGTTGACCTTCTTCGGAGCCGACGCGGCCGCGTCGGTCGTCTTCGCCACCGGGGTCTTCGGGTCGGCCATCTTAGCACGGCTCTTGATGTCGGCGGCCATTTTGGATGTCTTAGGCGCCGAGGCCTTCGGAGCCTTTAGTTTCACCAGTGAGACTTTCACTTTCGGTTTCGACACTGCTGGTGTGGACCCTGATGGTTTCACTTTCGGTTTCTGTACCGGGAGTGGCGCATCACCAATGTCCGTGGCCGGGCCCGTAGGCGGGGCCGTGGGACGCGTAGTAAGGTCTTGGGTAAGGCCCGAAGGCGATCCCTCGACCTGGGCCGTATATTGGGGATTGACCCCCGAATCAGTCTGAGGATGCTCCTCCTCCGAGCTATCCTCCACGGTGGCAATGGCCCCGTCGTCGTCCCCTACCTCACCGACGACTTCCTCAAATTCCTAGTCCCCCGCGTTGTAGTTGTCATCCTCCGACGCCGGGCTGGAGTCCGAAACTTGTAGGACGGTGTCGTCATCAACGTCTTCTTCAAAGATGTTGTCCGGCGGGGGTGCCGATAACTGGGCCTGGAGCCTAGCGGCTCTACGAAGCTTGAGAGTTTTCTTGCACCGGAACTTGGAGCAGGCCATACACCTGGCCTCATCGTGGTCCGGCGACAAACATTTGTTGCACACTGGGTGCACGTTGAGGTGTGACTATTTTGAGGTGCACACCGGGCACCTTTTAAATGGAGTTCGTTCCATGTTGAGTAGTCTGGAGCGTCGTGTAGGCCCGTCCGCGCCGACAGCACGCGGAAGGACAGCAAGTGTTCGGAGCCGATGAATAAACAAACCCGAACGAATGACAATACCGACGCGAATCCTAAAGACCTTTTGGTCTCAAGTTAGAAAAGTTAAACAACTATCGATTCCGACAGAGGGAACCGAAACACATCCAGACCCAATGGCGGAAAAAAACAATCTGGGGATGGAGGCGATGCCCATGCGCACTGTAGTCCAGGGGAGGAGCCACCTATCTCGTGATACTTCGAAGACTCCTCCAGGACAACAATGTGCAATCATCCGGACCCAACACTAGGCGGCGATCTATGCACAGATATGAATTCAGCAGCCCACATGCCTCGAACACAAAGTTACCAACAGCTACAGAGATTCCCCGAAACCATTAGCGTCGATTATGCGGAAAAAAGGGAACAGATGTCATCACGCCGGCGTGGGCGTATTATGGTGTTGGTGACGTCAGCAGAGTCTCGCGCGATGCTGTGCCTCTATGACGTCGGCACGAAGGTAGAAAAAGAATTTCCGAATGTTGCTGACGAAAGGGGGATATTCACAAGGTTAGGAATCCACTGGCAGATGTATCTATCAGAACACCTGCACTACACTCCCCCGAACAGAGGGGAGGAATGCCTTCAGTGCAAGCCAGATCGCCTGCAGCTCTAGAAGGTTGATGTGGAGCCGGGACTCGGCCGGAGATCAGAGGCCTCTGATCTCCGCCTCTCCCATGTGGCCCCCACAGCCCTGGAGGGACGCGTCCGTCACAACTATGTGCTCCGGTTAGGGTAGGGAGAGGGATCTGCCGCTGACCCAATCGCGGTCCATGAGCCACCACTCCAATTGTCTTGCAGTGCCCTCCGAGATCAAGACATGGTCGGACAAGTTGCCCTGATGCTGGGCCCACTGAAACTTCAGGTCCCACTGCAGAGCCCTCATCCGCCACCGGGCGTGGTGAACAAGAAGTATGCAGGAGGCCATCAGCCCCAGAAGCCGCAGCGTCAACCTGACCGAGACTCGGGATAACGGCTAAAAGATAGGAATCAGAGCCTGAATATCCCGAAACCGGTGTTTGGGAGGATAAACCCAAAACTGCGCCGAGTCTAGAACCGCTCCGATGAAGACTAGCTTCTGAGGGAGACACCGGTGTGACTTCGGCACATTGATGGAGAACCCCAGCAGGTGCAGGAGGTCGGCTGTAGTCTGGAGGTGGCTGACTACTGTCTCGGGCGAGCCCGCCTTCAACAACCAGTCGTCGAGGTAGGGGAAGACTGAAACCCCTAACCCGCACAGATGAGCTGCGACCACAGCCATCACTTTCGAGAAAACCCGTTGGGCGCTGGTAAGGCTGAAGGGGAGCACGGTAAACTGAAAGTGCTCATGGCCTACCGTGAACCACAGGTAACGCCGGTGGGCAGGCAGGACGGGGATGTGAAAATAAGCGTCCTGCAAGTCCAACGCTACCATCCAGTCTCCCGGGTCCAGGGCAGCTAAGACCTGAGCCAAAGTCAGCATCTTGAACTTCTCCTTCCAGGGGAAGCTGTTGACGTTCCTCAGGTCCAAGATAGGACGTAGGCCCCCTTTGCCCTTCTTGGGAACCAGAAAGTAGTGGGAGTAACAACCACACCCTACTTCTGGCCCAGGAACGCACTCGATAGCCCCCTTGGCCAAGAGGGCCGTAACTTCCTCTCGCAGAAGACTCAAGTGATCCCCCGACACGCGGTGGTACTGCAGTGGCATGGCTGGAGGGGTCGCCTCGAAGGGGAGGGAGTAGCCCCTTCGGATGATTTACGGAACCCACCTGTCGGATGTGACAGTGCGCCAGTGGAGGAGGTGATTGCGAACCCTGCCCCCAACTGGCATCACATGGGACTGAAAGCTCAGACTAGGAGTTGTTCGAGGCGGATGCTGCAGGGGTAGGTGTGGACTGACCTCTCCGCTGTGCCCGACCGCCGCCACGGCGGTTACCACGTCCGCCACCGCGCTGGATGTTAGTCTGCGGGCCGTGGCTGGCAGGACGTGTGGGGGTGCCCCTTCCTTGGCCACGAAAGGAGCAAAAGGCAACAGTTTGCTTGTGCGGGGCCGAGAGGCCCAAGGACTTGGCCGTAGCCCTGGAGTCCTTAAAGCGCTCAAGCGCACTGTCGGCCTGGTCTCCAAAGAGGCGACGGCCATCAAACGGCATGTCCATAAGGGTGTTTTGGGCCTCAGCCGAAAAGTTGGCGGATCTCAGCCAGGCGAATCGCCACCGTCGTTGCCATCGTCCTGCCCAGTGAGTCCGTGGTATCCAGCCTACACCGGATGTAATACCCTGCCGCATCTCGACCCTCCACAAGGGCTTGGGTGAGTTTAGTCCAGACCCCCTCGGGACATTGTGGCAGCACGTCCGCGACCATGTCCCACAGAGAGTGGGTGTAACGGTTCAAGAGGCACGCGGTGTTCACTGACCGCAACCCCAAACTAAGTGAGGAGAACATCTTTTTACCATACTGCTCGTACCTCTTGGATTCCCGATCGGGGGGAGCCGTTGGGAATGCGGTCTGGGAGTTAGAGGCCTGGATGACCAGGCTCTCGGGGGTGGTGTGGGTGGACAGGAAGTAAGGGTTGCCCGGAGCCGGGCGGTGGCGCCTGGCCACGTTCCTATCTACAGGCGGACCTGTAGCGGGCCTGGACCAAGTGCCCAGAAGAACGTCTGACAAGGCCTCAATAAACGGCAGCAGAGGCTCAGCCGAGCTTGCCTGCGGTTTAAGGACCTCAGTGTGGAAGTATAGGATTAAAAGTCCACAAGGCTGTCGGATTGTTGTGAAGAAGCCAGTGAACAAGGGCAGAGGGCCCGAAATGCATTTGGTTATGTTAGGGGGAGAATTGGTGTACCTGCAGCCTGAAAATAAAGCAAGGAGTTACTTACCCTCTGTGTTGGCGTTCCTACAAGGGCAACCTTCGTTTTGGGTGATGTAATTGCGGCGCGCCTCGTCGCAGGAACGCCCTGCCGCACACACAGCGGACCTACGGCAGTTGATATCTTGGTTGCCGCAAGGAGAGTGTAAATCCAGCATTTTCTGGTGTGGACATTTGCAGGTAACCATGCGAGTCTCCCCCAACTAACCCACATGGCGAATGCAGTTTAACTCGCGCATACCGAACAGCATCCACAATGGATCAGTTACAGGACTTCGAAACCCAGAAAGCATTTTGAACACGAAGACCCATTGGGGCGGGGCATAGGATTAAAAGTCCACAAGGCTGTCTGATTGTTGTGAAGAAGCCAGTAAACAAGGGCAGAGGGCCTGAAATGCATTTGGCGATGTTAGGGGGAGAATTGGTGTACCGGCAGCCTGAAAATAAAGCAAGGAGTTACTTACCCTCTGTGTTGGCGTTCCCACAAGGGCAACCTTCGTTTTGTGTGATATATATATATATATATATACACACACACACACACACACACACACACACACAACTAAGATACAACAATCCCGGGAATGAAGAGTTTAAGTTGTGTAAAATTGGAAGGTATGCCCGGCCTGATAATGCTTTGTTACATGTCAACTACTCTATTTCGGACTGCATGGTATACTAATTAGAGCACCCACCAAATAAACAAATAATTAACAATACCGACAAAATAAGCATTAATGCATGCAATGTACTAAGCACCAACACCAACTGAGCCCCTGACCAAACCTTACTCACAACCCACCAGATTTAAGATACGCATGGCAATGTTGATCGATCTTGTAAGAAACCTGCTCTAAATCACTTCCTTGAACTGTTAATCTCACTTAGACTTTCCCTCACTAAACTCACGGCCACATCTCAGCAGAAGGCTTATATGCAACCTTCGTGCATTTGCAGCGGAGTTATGTTAACTTTGCGCACAGTGGGAAATGTCTTTCCTCACTTTCACTTATGGTGATGGTTCCGCACTAAAATAGAATTGATAACGAAGATGGTTTAGGATTAATTTATTCTCTCTTCTGGATACAGCCGTGAGAAAGACCCAGGCTCAATAGACACAGGGAGTGAACCATGTGTTGGCTGTTTTTGGAAATGGATCCAATATTCTGATAACAAAAGTGGAGATATGAACATACTGACATGAATTTGACTGATTTATAATGGAAAAAACACTCCTACGCTCTGGAGAGCCTTTAAGGACTCCTGTCTTTGTGGATATACTAATGTGTCAAAGGGTTTCCAAGGCATGCGTCTGACGTCACTCAAGGAAGGCTTTAGGCACAAATGGTCAGTAAAGCCCACGGAAAAATAAAAAAGGACAGAACAAGGAGACAATTCCAGAGTCAACCACTAGATGTCAAAATACATTCAGTATGATGCAGTGGAGCAGCACAACTCATACAAATCATTAAACCACATTGGAGAAAAAATGTATTATGCATTACTTACTTTTTGGGCATCTTCATGTCTTTCAAAGCTGACAAAGCCGAAGCCTTTTGATTTTCCAGACTCATCAGTCATAACCTTCACACTCAAAGCGGGACCTACAAACAAAATAGTCACCTAAGCAAATATGGTTTGAGATAAACAACTTGGCTACAGAGCAAGAAACAACTGTAGAAGGAAGTAACTTATAATGCAATCTCTAGGGTACAGGTAGGCTCAGATCTTTTCACCATGTACCACACCACCTCATTGCATTCTCTCAAGGATACCCAATAGGACACCATCCCTGTTGTGTTAGGTACTACACCCTGAAAAGAATCAAAGCAAGCAACAAAATTCTCAGCAGAAAAGGTAGATGTACTGCAAATGAACATAGACAAGTATGGAAACTGTGCAAATACTATACCAGCATTGACCCACCCCATATGATTGTGCAAAACTCAACTGAGAGCAAAGTAAGTGTACATAAAAGGGTTGCACAGGTTGAATGTGCAAGAGAAAGTGGCCTAAACCCTGATCTCTTGCCAAGGATTTGGAGGTTCACTGACTTGCAGTACTTACCTTCACTTAGCCACAAACAAATGGAATGGGTTTTGCATTTGGTGATATTTGGAACAACTTTTAAACAAAGCATATAACAAAGAAAAACAAAATACTTCAGAAAAACCTTAAGGACAGAAGGTATCTTCTTCTGGCAGAAGAATAAAATATAATTTATTATTTTTACAATTGAGAGGCATTGTGTGACGTGAAGAGCTGGTGAAATTAAAGGGTACTGCACATATTTTTAAGCAATTTATTGTAAAATTAATAAGTAAGATTGCCACATTATTCCATTTATTTAGTGACACAGATTTCTTTTTCTCAAGATACAATTTTTTTTGCAGGACAGCTTTTAAACAATTTCTTAACAGCATGGTTATTTCCGTTGAATGTGTAAACTGTTTAATATTGATGTGCCTGTACAGTCCCTTTTATCAAAATATATATATCTAAGCATGTTGATGTATGAATGGAGTATCACTATCATTTAACATGTATAATGAAATTTGATTTGAATGTGGAAGTATGGGAGTTTTGATAATACTTCTTAATTGATTAGCCCATCCAGGGCTGAATATTTGATATTGCACGCAACATCGTGAAATTATAAATTTTTTAAATACCTTTACATGAATACTGCACACTAAGTAATGGCGCTGACGCTTGATCATTGAAATAAACAATGGACAATTATATACTTTTTTTAATGGCTCTGAAAAACTCTGAGCCCTGCTAAACAGGACTCTGTGCATGTGCTCGGATCCATAAAATGGTGTATGTTTAATTGGCTTGTCTCAGATTGCATAATCTGACTTGCTTGCATTTCTATTATTTGGTACCAGGGGGTACCTAGGGTCTGCAGTTTGAGATGTCTAGCCAACTACAGTACTAAGGGAACTCATGTCATCACGCCGGCGTGGGCCTATTATAGGCATCGGTGACGTCAGCGGAGTCGCGAGCGGAGCCGTGTCTGACGTCCGCAACCACGTCGGCGCAAAGCTACAAAAAGAATTTCCGAATGTTGCTGACGCAAGGGGGATATTCACAAGGTGAGGAATCCACACGGCAGATGTATCTATCAGAAAAAGATGGCTCCTTGTCTGCTGCTGCATACTGGAAGGGCACTTTAAAACTGCTAACAACTTTGCCATTCAAAATAATGATAAAGTCCAAACCTCCCTTTTTACTTTTCGGCTTCAGATAGCACATGTACTCTCTCTAGAGGCATGTTGTATATACTTTGTGGGCTTCAGCCCGCCCATAGACATCCCACTTGCTGGCTTCACCTTCACTCGGCTATTCTCCCCCCCCCCCCCCCCCCCCGCCCCCCATTTGCCCTTTGCATACATTTGTCATGCCTCTTCCAGTGTATACCCCGCCAAGAGAGTAGGGACCATGTACACTATCCCTCCACTGATCTCATTTTATGACAGTTTTAGAGACTTTTTGGGAGAGTTTACGAGAGCTCCACAGGAGCGCTGTGCTTTTACTTGCTCCGAGCACCATTATAAACATTGTTCGTGTTTTAATTTGCTCTTGAAGCACTGGGCCCAGAAGAATGGAGGCTTTCCTGCTGCAGATGCTATAGATGACACACAAAAACCTGTTTGATCTCAGTGTGGTCTACCATGTATGTTGCCATAAACTGGCCATGCAATGCTGAAGCACATTGACAAAGTCAATAGATCTCACATTGCCGAGACTTATTGGAATTGTCAATGCTTGTTAATGTGTGAAGTCACCCTACGGCAGGCCTAACGAGCCCTAAGGCAGGGAGCTGTAGGTTAAATATTGGAACATGTGCTTTTACATGTTCCTGCAGTGAAATCCTTGAGTTGTCATTTTTACTGTAGAAAGGCTAATCAACCAATTGGCAGGTACAGAGCTACAGCTGGAACCCTATCCCTGCTAACTTCTGAGGTTGGCACTGTTTGGTATCTAACGAATCAGTATAATGAATCAGATTTAACGGTTACATTATTTTAATGTTACTGATGGGCAAAGTGCAACTTTAGAAGTTGCAACTTTAGTTGTTAATTGTTTCCAGTGCCTGTTTTTCGATACACACAGGGCTTGTACAGCATACAGCTTTCTGCCTGTCTGGGGATACCTGCTAACAACTCCCAGGAAAAGAGACCCCCTTCTCCCCTTCCTACACACACACACACACACACACACACACACACACACACACACACACACACACACACACTTTTTGCCTTACTACTGATGCACTTTGACTTTGTGCCCCGAGTCCCTGCCAATCAGGTTCCCGGGGCCTGTGTTCTTTCCCAAAACAGTGCCTTGTACCACCCTTTTGGCACCTCTCTGGCCACGTCAGTCCCTGTAGCAAGGGAAGGGCTGCAGCACCTATTGTGCCACCCTTAGAGGCCCCATACCTTTACACCCCCCCACCCCCCTATTGCAGGCTGCGTGTTTTGGTGCAGAGCAAAGTGAAGAGTCGCATAGGTCAGCCACCCCTCTAGCTGGGTGCACTATACCAGTGGTGAGGGTACAGATGCATGAGCCCTGTAACACTACAGGGTCTAGATCAATTCTTAGACATTGTAAGTGCAGTAATGCCATTAAGACTATATGGTGCTAGGAGTAGGTCATTAAGAACTCCACAGCACCAAAATGGCGTTACTGAAAACTGGGAAGTTTGGTGTAAAACTTCTCAGCACATTAAACCCACACTGATGTCAGTGTGGGATTTAATGAAAAATGCACACAGGTCATCTTAGAGATGCCCCCTGAAACACGACCATCCTTTGGTGGGTTGCCAGACTGGTAAACATCAACCTACCACCACAAGACATGTTTCTGAACCCCTTTGGTGGGAGCCTTCGCTCCCTGAGCACGGAAACAAAGACTTTCCTGGGCAGAGGTGTTCACACCTCCCCTAGGCCAGGAAGAGCCATCTGTGGTAGGGGAGGTTTAAAGGTCTTGACGCCTTTGTAATGCGATCTCCAGCCTATCCTTTCAGGAGCAGGCCCCCTTCCTGTCTTCCCTTCTTTTCAGCGGGAAGACAGACATGAAGATTTAGCTAGCCCAGAAGGTGTGCCCACCTCTTCCAACCTCACCCCTCGGGTGGGAAGGAGGGTGAAGCCCACTCTTCAGTACCCGCCACCTTGCAGATGGTAGGTGTGAGAAAGTGCCATCTTTCTTGCATGGTATGCCCCAACTTTTTGCTGAATTGCTGATGTACTTTGAGTGTGCCCTGGGTTCTGCCAACCAGGTACCCAGGGCCTCTGTTCCTTCCACAAAACTGTGTTGAAACCTAAAACCAAATGGCATCTCTGGCCACAGGTCAGCCCTTGGTAAATGGTACCCTAGGTACCCAGGGCACTGTGACCAGAGAAGACCCCTTGCTGCTGCAGCACGTATTGTGCCAACCTTAGGGGCCCTGTACCCTGACACACACACACACTGCCTTTGCAGGCTGAATGTCTTGGTGCAGAACTAACCAGAGTCGACATGGCACAATTCCCTGTGTGCCATGCCTACTAACACTACCCTGGCATACCTAAGTCACCCCTCTAGCTGGGTGCACTATGCCAGTAGTGTGGGCAAAAGTGCACGAGCCCTGTGCCCCTACACTACCCAGGGCCATTCCTGGGCACTGTAAGTGGAGTGATGCCATTAAGACTATATGGTGCTGGGAGGTTGTCATTACGAACTCCATAGCACCATAATGGCTACACTGAAGACTGGGAAGTTTGATACCTAAATTCTCAGCACATTAAACCCACACTGATGCCAGTGTGGTATTTAATGCCAAATGCACGACAGAGGGTATCTTAGAGATGCCCCCTGAAACCTAACCAACTCCCAGTGTCCCGACTGCGTGGCTACCAAGGCTGCCACCACCAGACATGTTTCTGGACCCCTGTGTCTGAAACAATGCACATCCTGGGACGAGGTGCCAAGCCTCCTACCCCAGGATGGTCAGGGGAAGCTTCAAAGGTATGCCTCCCTTGTGAGCTTCTCCAGGCCACTTGCTGATCTCAGCAACTGGCCCCCACCGGTTCTGACCCAAACTCTGGCGGGAAGACAAGCAGGAAACCCTAAGTGAGGAAAGGGGGTGTGCCAGCCTCTGCCAACTCCACCCCTCAGGCGGGACAGGCAAGGTGAAGCACACCTCCAGGCTGCCGCCATCTTGAGGCTGGGGAGCCCTACCTAATCAGAGCTAGGCCCTTGCCCCCTCCCACAGGAGAGGAGCAGGATAGGAGGTGTACTCACCCCCGGAGAGGGACCCATTGGTCCCTGCCCTTACCCTACCTATAACGCCCCTACATTTACTATTTAGGGGCCCCTTGAACCTTCCTTCCTCAGATCCAGATTTGAAAAAAAAAAAAAAAGAACAAGGATGACCTGCTGTGCAGCTGCTAACAAGAGGACGACACCAACTGACTTGGCCCCAGCCCTACAGGCCTGTTGAACCATGACCCTGCTCTTGCTAAATCCCAGAGTCTCCTGCGGACAGCAACCTCGAAAACCCCGGAGGGCCTGCCTTCCTTGCTCATCTAAAAGATTAGGACTCCCATGAGCAGTGGGTCTGCTCAAACATCAACAACCTTGGTGCCAGCCAGGAACCGCGAATCCCGCACACACTGCACCCGCCAAGCCCGACCTGTGCCTGAGTGTACAAAGACCACGAGGACGTCCCCATGGCGATTGTGACCACAAATCCAGTGCCCAAGGGACCTCCTCAACTATCCTGACGCCTGCAGCCTCACAACCAGGGACCCCTCCAAACACGACAAGCAGAGGGTAAGATTTCCTGACGTCAAAAGACACCCCTGCACCTGGCGCCCCTACAGCCCTCTGTGCCCAACTCCTGGGTGTCTACCTATCCTCCAAGATCCCAACTTACCTCTCGAAGTGGTGGTCGCTCCTGAAGAATCTCCGTCCCTTAGCCTGCAGCCTTTGTTCAACTTCCAGCTTTCCCATTGACTAATATTGGGCGCCCGAAGGCCCAAAAGCACCCTGAACCCAGCCGCACAAGTGCCGCTGAAAGTGCAGCAACTACCATATCATACTTCCACCTTTGCCCTGTGTAAGTGACCAGGAGCTCAGCTCCCACAGCCGCGTGGTCTGCCTGCTAGCAGCCACCAACCAAAGGCCCCCTATCCTCAATAGGATAACATTGGGCCTACACACTCTGCACCCGGCTGCCCCTGTGCTGCGGAGGGTGTAACAACTGTACTTACCACACCCTGGGAGACCCCGGAGTCTACCCCAGAACCTTAACTCTGTCAGACGAGTACTTAACCAAAGATCGATAACTTGATTTTCTCCATAGGGTAACATTGGCTGGTTTAACTTGGAAAATTCCTTAAAGTGTCGATTTTCACAACTTTCAATCATTCCTTGAAAATCGTCAGAGTACCAAAAATGAAATTACTCACCTGCAATCAGGAGATATCACAGTGCTGTATCTTTGAGCACTGTGCAAAATCAACAGTTGATGGGCAGAATGCAGAACAATGTCATACATTCACCCCCGTACAGAGATCTGGACCTAAATCCATCGTTTTTTGCTCACAATGCCATTCCAGTTTAAACCTAGACATATGCAAATCAGTCTTGACCCTGTGCCCCATGGGAACAGACTGCCAAGCTAGGTCCTCCCTGGACTGGAAACAAGCATCCTAGGACTGGTTTAGAGCTTTCATCCCTCATTAGCCAGGATAGCTTGATTCCAGTGCCATGAAAGAGCATGGGACTCACGCCTGAGCATACCCGTCCCACTCGGGTTGACAAATGCAAAAACATTTGATGGACAGAATGCAGAACAATGTCATACATTCACCCCAATACAGAGATCTGGGCCTAAATCCATAGTTTTATTGCTCACCATGCGATTCCAGTTTGAACCCAGCCATATGCAAATCAATCTTGACCCTGTGCCCCATGGGAACAGTCCAGCCCGAACTGCCAAGCCGGGTCCTCCCCTGAACCCAAAACCGGTCCCAGGATGCTTGTTTCTGGTCCAGGGAAGATATGGCTTGACAGTTCGGGCTGGACTGCTCCCATGAGGCACAGGGTCAAGGCTGACTTGCATATGGCCATGTCTGAACTGGGGTGGTGTGGTGAGCAAAAAAACTATGGATTTAGGCCCAGATCTCTGTACTGGGGTGAATGTATGACATTGTTTTGCATTCTATCCATCAACTGTTTTTGCATGTATCTTTGAGCCCAGCACTGAACCCGAAAATTTATTATAACCGTGATTTATTGCCAACTCAATTTTCCTCCATAGGAACCCATTGTCTGGTTTTCACCAGAAATTCTTCCAAGTTTACAGGAAATGCACCAGGGCTGAATCCAGGATCCAGCCCTAAGAAAAAACATTTGTAAAGTGATTTTAATGCATTTACTAAAAACTACCCATTGAGCTCAATGTTATTTTGTGTTTAAACTATTGCATTCCAGAGTCTATTGCTATTTAAAAGTATTCACTTGCAACATCTCATTCTGAGAAAGTGTTTGATACCTAAAATAAAACTATATATTTTTAAATACAAATCAATTGACCTAGAGTTCAGTTCTTGAGTGTGTGAGACCATTTGATGACTGAGTGTGTACAACAAATGCTTTACACTGTCCTCGGATACTGCCTAAGTGCTTGACTAAGCTACCACTTTAGAGCTCAAGGTTATATCTAACTTTAGCCTCTGCCATACCTCTGGGGACTGTGGACTCTGCACACTGTACCTTACTTTTGTCGAGTATATACAGAGCCACATTCTTACAGTACGCACTCTCCAATAGAGATTAGGGATCGTGCCTGCATCCCCACGTGTGGTGAGCACACAAAGGGTGTAGTCATCCTAAGGTCAGTAGCCGATTGGCTACTGACCTAGAGACCCTTAAAACGCCCCCCCCCCCCCCCCCAATACCATATTTAGGGGGCAGCCCTGAACCAAGAAGACAGAGTCCCGCAACCGAAAGAGGACGTCCAGCAGAGGAGACTGCAGAGAAGAACTGACTTGGCCCCACCCCTACCGCACCGTCTGCAGTATCCAGAGAGCCTGTGCCGGAGTTGCCTTGTCCTACAGCCAGCGACCTTCAGAACTCCTGGGAGGACTGACTGCCTTCAACAAAGACCGGATCTCCTGTGAACAGCAGCTCTGTTCAAAAGAAATAGCCAAGAAAGACTCCAAGCATGCGGAGGACAAAGAACCAGACACCTGGAACCACCACTGCACAACACGCAACAGAGTGGCCTACCGTCCACAGCGAGGTCACCTAGCGCTCCAGAGTTTAAGTGCAGCATGGATTGACCCCTCCAGGACTCCCAGACGTCGTGTACAGCTTCTGCACGGAGAACCCCCCTCCCCAACCGCGAGTGGCCCGGTAAGCTGAAATCAGACCTCAAAGACACCCCCTGCATCCAGCCGCCCTGGAGACGAAAACAGGAGGTGCACCTACATCCATGAGCCCTCCAACTTAACCTGCCCAGCTGTTGGTTTCTCCCAGAAGTCTTCCTAGACAGAGCCTGCAGCTAAAAACCAAAACAAGCAAACCCCATTGAAAACAGCACCCTGCATCCAGCCTCTGCTGCGGGTGCACTTTGTGTGTTAAACCGGATCCCCCTTTACCCTGAGCCTAACACCAGGAGCTTTGCTCCCATAACCTTGTGAACAGCTCATGAGCAGCCCTCAACCGGAGGCTCACTATTCCCCATTGGACAACATTGGGCCTCAGCACTCTGCACCCGGCCGCCCTGGTGCCGCTGAGGGTGTTTTGCGTGTGCATCCTTGACCTTGTGGGACCCTGGTTCTAACCCCAGAATACCAACTCCCACAACAAAGTACTTGCTTATTAACCGATAACTTCATTTCTCTCCATAGGAATACATTGACCGTTTTTCCTTGAAAGATGTTTTAAGTCCGGAGTTGGTTTTTGTATTGAACTTAAAAAAAAAAACTAAAAATTGTTTACTTCCCTTTTCTCTAGGAAATGTCCCAGTGTGATATCTAGGTGTATCACACTGAATAGAAAAAGTAATAAAGAAAGTAATCTGCAAAGAAATTGAAAGTAATCTAACAGTACATCCCACTGTATTGAAAGGATTTGCAAACCTGTAACAGTCATTTTCATTCAGCTTGCTTATGTTCAACCTGCCTTGAAAATCATCAGATACACTTACCTGTGCCAAGCTTGCTTGGTTCTAGGAAATACATACAACTAAGTTATTTTTATACACATCAAATTGATCTGAGTTCAGTCTTTTAGTGTGGAACATCATTTGCTGATTGTGTGTGTGCAACAAATGCTTAACACTACCTTCTGATAAAGCCTTACTGCTCGCCCACACTACCACAAATAGCGAGTAAGGTGCCATCTACTTTTACCTCTGCCTACCTTTGGGGTTCCACTGGACTGTGCACACTATATCTCAGTTTGGTATAGCATATACAGAGCCAGCTTCCTACCCCTTGTATGCAAGCGAGGTTACCTCCAACCTGCAAGAAGCCTCTAGGGCATTAGCCCCAAAAGGCAGGTTTAGAAGGGGAAGTTACCTTTGAAGCACATGTGTCACACTTGGCAGGAGGGCTGCCCCATGGTTTAGGCAGACAGGCTGGCACAGGAAGCAGAGAAGAAACCAGTTGCAAAATATTTTTTCTGGTTGTGGTGGTGGTAGCCCTGAGGCAGCTGCACCCCAGGGGTGGGCTAGGGAGGTCTGAACACAGAGGATCTCACCATCTTGGGAGTGGGCAAATGGTGCATACTGGGAAAGCCAGATGCCACACTTCACAGGACGCGGTCAACAGGTGGGAGGAAACCTGGTAGCCTTTGGGCTACCATTGCATCCTGCCTTGATGGCATTTTACGAGCATAGGAGGTGCAGGTGCACCCAGAACTCAGCAGACTCGGAAGGTCTGAAGGTTCCACCTGGTGGACAGTGCCTGCCATGTCCTGCTCAAGGAGAAGCAGTCTACAGAGCCCAGTCAAACCAAGAGAACTTAAAGGACCAGCTGACTGGTCTCATGTTCAGAGCACAGGGACACGACAGCTGAAGAAGGCTGCTTGGGCAAGTTCAAGCCGCTACCACCACCGTCGTATAGAACAGAGGACCAAGCTCCGGTGCACAGAGTTGTACCAGAATTCGCTGAGCCCAGGAGAGCTCTTGTTGGTGGGACCCTCAGAAGAGCTATTGACTCAGGAAGGATTGGCCCGTGACCATGACCGAGCAAGAGGTAGTCCTGTGGCGGTTGGACTTCTGCCAGACCAGTGAGGACTTTGTAGGACGTCGACCCTGCAACCAGAACCCTCTCACCATCTTCATGCACTGAGGAATCCATGCAGGAATATCGGCACAGACTGAGTAATATCCACTGCATCCTTGAAGCATCTGCAGCAACCTTCACCTCTTGCATCAGGACCACTCCCTACAAATCTATTGCAATGTGGATAGTGACTGGAACTGCTGTAGGACTGCTTCCTCTGTGAAGGTAACTGTTTCCAAGGACCTTGCCGGTCTCCACAGACAAGCTCTCGGCTGGAGTTGGTCACCCAAAGTTCTTTTAACCAATAGCAATGACACCCAAGTTTTCTTTCAAAATGTTTCTAGTTGTCAAATTAGTAGAATCTGCCACGGTTTACTTATAAAATCCCTATCTCGGGAACCCTCTTGTGGATATTTTTCATTCTAGTGTCTAAAATCTTGTAAAAATATTCCTATACATTTGCGGCCAATTTAGAGTGTCATGTCGATTTCTCCAATTATTTTGGCGCTCTTTCAAGGCTTCACATTTGCTTCCTCGATGTAAGCCTTGCTGCTCAGTGCCACAGCTTCCCAGGGTTGAGTTGAGGTTTTAACAGACAAAACCTACGGTACCTAAAGGAGTTTAGCATATTGCATTGTGAGGTCACACAACCACTCCATCTAATACACCCAATTTCCATATATTAATGCCATCCTGGAGTTAAATCTTGCTCCTAGAAGATTTTTTTCTGTTGAGGTCTTGGTGAGGACTTTGTGGTTTATGGAGAATCCTAATCCTTGTAGCGTTGTGATCACCTGATGAAAGTAGGTTTAACATCTTTGTTGTGAACTTGCCTTCACCAATCAGTCATGTAGATAGGGATAGACGTGGATCCTCTCCTAAGGGATGCTGCTGCTACTGCTGCTAAGCACTTATTCCAAAGGACAAGACCAAGAATTGGCAGTGGGTTTTTTCGTGGACGAACCAGAGTTATCTTTTGAATGCTTGGTTAGTAGGGGTGTGGAGATCTGCATCTTTTAAGTCTATTGTTGCCATGAATCCCCTTTTTGTAGTTGCGGGATTACTTCTTGTAGTGTTGATATCTTGAAATGCTCATGTGAATGAAACTGTTCATGAATCGGAGATCTAGGATTGGTCTTAAGAGATCTTGCTTTGGTACTAAAAAATAAGGGGATTTGTTTCCCTTGTTACCTTCTCTTTCCTGTGTTTTTTAGGAGCTCCTTTATTTCCTCCTTCAATCCTAAGTGTTCTGTTCTTTAAAACTTTTTTCCGTTGGTGGAGATTTTTGTCAGTTCTATACAATAGTCGTGGCGTGACCCATTTTAAATCCAATTGCCTGTAGTCATGTTTCCCACTGTAGTGGGTAATGGGCTATTCTGTCTCTCACTAGTGTTGTGTGGGGATTCTTCCTTGTGGGCAAATCACTTGGAGTTTGCTCCTCTCCCTCTTGAGCAATGTCCCCTGGCTCTTTCTCTGCCGCGAAATGACTACTTTGGTTGTTGCTGCCAGGATTGGTACCCGGACTGTTGTCTAGACTGCTGTCGTTGCCTGGTGCTTGCTGTTGATGCCCTGTTGAGAAGACCCCTCTTCCTGTGGGTTTTCAGAGGTTAAATCCTCCTCTTTTGGAGGTGCCCCTATGTTGCAAGACTCCCATAGCTCTAGTAGTTTCATTGTCCCCGATTTGCTGTAGGGACTTATCTACTCACTTCCAAACAGGGTGTCTCCCGTGATTATAAACATTTGTGCTTCCTGTTTAAATCCTGAGATTCTGAGACCGGTGTGCCTTCTTAGTGTTATACCTGTGCACATAGTCTGATGGCTGTATCCGCTGCGTCAAGAGCAGAATTCAGATCGGAGTTTTATACGTTTTTCCGCTCCTCTATGATGGATTTTGCTCTTTTCTTTTCCTTCTCTGGGAGTTTGTCAATTAGTTTCTCAATGTTGTCCCATTGTTGGTGGCCTCCTCAGAGGGCATTAGAGTTCGCCATGCATCATTGCGTTGTTGCCTCCTTTTCCATCTTCCTCTTTACCATGTCCATTCTCCTCCTTTCCCTCAATGGGGGTGGGCCAGTGGGGGAATGTACGTTGCTCCTCCTTGCTGCGGTAACAATGGAGTCAGCCACCATGTTCACTTTAATGTATTTAGGGTCCCTTGTGGGGGCTTTGTACTTCTTTTTGACCCTTGGGGTTATTCACTTTGCCGAAGGCAGGCTCCCTGAAAACCTCCTTGCCCTGGTACACAATGCTTGGCAGCATTGGAAGGTACTGTGTACATTTCATGGCTGGTGTTCAGCATCTTTGGTAGTGGAGGGTTTAGCAGCAATTCTGAACTCCTTTAGCGCCTAGTCGAACTCTTTGTTGAAGGTGTACCACCAATTCTGCTTCAAGGAGTCTTCTTTTTCTTCACAGCGAGGGCCCTTTCGGCGTCAGAAGCCGGGGAGATCTGCCTCGGAAGGTATGGTCTTATCCTTCGCGGCCTCTCTTCCAGCATTTGTCTTCGATTTCAACATTTTCCACTGGGGTTCTTCTGGCTGCAGCGGACCCAGAGTCATTTTCTTCTATGCCTGAGCTGCATTTTGCACCTTCTTTGAGGCCCTTGGTATCGGAGGGTTGAGGGGTTTTTGTTACCTTCGACGTCTTTGGTCATCCTCCTTGTGGTACGGCTCTTCTCTGCATCCCCTTCGATGATCTCGACATCAGATCTTGTGTGTGTTGATTCTGCAGTCACCCCCTGTTCGTCTTAGTCACTTGAGAGCCCCAAGTCCCTCAGTGATACCTGCTGAGGGACTTGGGGAGCACCAACGAGCATAGCTGTGTGGTGCTCCTCCCTCTGCTTTCCACAGGCCTTGAGTTTTCAACACGAATACAGTTCAGGCCTTGCAGTCCTTATCCATGTGATCCCTCAACAGGTCGAGGTTACAGACGTCGTGTGCATCTCATTGAGCAAAATTGTGGTGGCAATTAGGAAAAACTTTGAAAGGGGCATTTTCAAAGGCCCCTACCTTGCCTCATTTCAGTTAATATGCGACGTCGTTGCTCCGTTGGGGATACCCTGATGGGGAAAGGTGGCCGAAGTCTCTCCCTCTCCAGTATCGTCTTGATCGAATAGAATGTTTTTCTCCTAAATTCCAAGATTTTTGGGGAATTTCATCCAAAACTTCGAAGTCTCTTCACTTGCTTACAGACCCAACAGCGGAAAACAAATGTAAAGATGGCTACCACGCACATAAACTCTGGAGGTGCAGTCTGAAATCACACAAGGGGCGTCTAGCACAAAATGGTGGTTGGCGCCCCATGGAAAAAAAAGGTAAACAGAAGCATGTGAATCCAGAAAGGAATTCATGCAGCCAAACTTATAGGTTGCTGGTCTGATGAAGTCCTTACTTCACTGTTGCAGAACACTAGGGAGCATTGGCTTAAACGTATAGTTTCTTACCTGTCGGTGTAGTTTTGCAGCTTGAAGACTTTCTGGATTCACAATGCTGTGCATTCTGCCATCCAGTGGTTGGATCCGGAATTGTAGCCTTTTTTCTCTTTTTCCTGTGGTTCAGGTGGCTGTCGACATACCACCGTTTGGTGTCCTTTGTGACGTGGACGTGCTTCCTCCGGAAGCTCCCACCTTTGGCTGCCATCTTCGGATTCTTTTTTCTTTCTTGTGTTATTCCCTTTTCTCCTCTTATTTTTGTAAGTCTTGTTAATTTTTAATCCCTTTCCTCCAGTCTCATCTTTCTGGCGGAGGAGGGTGTGTTCGCTAGTGAATCCAGAAAGTCTTCAAGCTGCAAAACTACACAGACAGGTAAGAAACTATACGCTTTGCAGTGTGAATCTTTCTGGATTCACTATGCTGTGCACAGACTTTGTAGCCGTTTGTCCTTATTGTAGTGGCTGGGTGGAAGATGAGCACTGGTTACTGAATATATGTTGCAAGACCTTTTGTCCCATTTGCGCTCCTTTGTTCATTTGGATATCCACACAGTAGTGCTTAGTGAACGTGTGCAATGAAGACTGTTGCAGCTTGGCAAATGTCTTGAATTGCTGTGTTAGCTAGAAACGCAATTGTAGCTCCTTTCTTCCTTGTTGAGTGAGCACGAGCTGCTCCTTGCAACTGTTGCCCAGCTTGTTTGTGCAATCCATTGTGCAATGGTATTTTTGGTAAATGGTCGCCCCAAAAAACAGTTTGCAAAGAAAACAAAGAACTGCTTTGTCTTTCTGCACTCTTTTGTCCTTTCTATATAGTGCATTATAGCCCTCCTGGCATCCAGGGTGTGTAGCGCCTTTTCAGTGCTTGTGGCTGTTTTGTGGAAAAAACTAGGTATTTGAATTGTTTGATTGATGTGGAACCGTGACACCACCTTTGGCATGACGCGTGGCTCGGTTCTCATTACAATCCTATCACTGTATTTGCAGGTAGTTGAAGTGTTAGCGCTTGCATTTCACTTACTCTTCGTAGTGATGCGTTAGCTACTAAGAAGGCGGTCTTTAGCATGTGCAGTGTGTAGCCTTGTGAACATGCTCAAATGGTGCCTTTATCAATTGAGTTAGCACTATGTTGAGGTTCCATGCTGGTGCTGGCATTCTGTTTGGCGGTGCGATTCTCTTTGCTCCTCCTAGAAATCTTTTTGCTACTTGGGAGGTGAAGAAACCTTTCCACATTTCTCCTCGTGTAAGGCACTATCGCCGCTAAGTGCACCCTTAGGGATGTGTAGGTTAGTTTATTATGTAATTATGTCGGAGAATCTTTTCCACTTTGCTACGTAGCACTTTCTTGTGGTAGGTCTTGCCTCGCTGAGCACTGCCATTGCGCTTGCTGGTAGTTTGATGTGTGCCAATTCTAGGTCTTCAGGAGCCATGCTGCTAGGCTGAGGCTCTCTGGCTCTGGGTGTAGCACCCTTCCATTCTGCATTGTTAACAGGTCCCTTCCTTTTGGGAATGTGTGCTGGTGCTTGTGCCATTTCTACTATTTGTGAGAACAAGGACTGTTGGGCCCACTGAGGTGCTATTAGTATTAACGACATGTTGCTGATACTGCATTTGTTGAGTACCCTGTGTATCAGTGGTATCGGGGGGAAAAAGCGTATGCAAATGTCTGACAAACTTCTCCATAGCACATTCCCTTGTGACCGATCGTCTGGTTGTCTGGATGCGAAGTGTTGGTATTTTGGTGTGTTGCTAATAGGTATATTTGCAGAGTACCCCACTTCTGGAATACTTTTTCTATTTCCTGTTGGTTGATCTCTCATTCGTGGGATGCCGACGTCTGCCTGAGTGTCTGCTTCCACATTGTCCTTCCCTCGGAGATGTATTGCTAGTAAGACTACTTTTAGTGGCATGGCCCATGTCCATATTTCCTGTGCTAGCCCTGATAGTGCCACTGGTTGTGGTCCTCCTGGTTTGTTGATGTAGAACATGGTGGTTGTGTTGTCCATTTGGATCACACCCTGTTTCCGTACAGCTCCTTCTGAAATGCGTTTAAGGCTAGAAACACAGTTTTTAATTCTAGGTAGTTGATGTGCTTGACCGCATCCTGCTGCGACCATAACCCCCTCATCACGAGTTTGTTCATGTTCGCGCCCCAGCTGGGAGGCATTTGTTGTGATGGTCACTGTTGGAGTAGGCTGTGTGAATGGTTTCCCCTGTGATGTGTTTTCCTTGTTCCACCACACTATTTACTGATGCACTGTGTGTTTGACAGTCAGTAGATGTTCCCAGTTGCCTGTGACCATTGCTGCTGTATCCATTCCTGGAATGGTTTCATGTGCAGTCGAATATTTGGGACCAGGTGTATGCATGACGCCATCATCCCCATTATTTTGCTCACCGTCCTCACGGTCAGAACTTGCCCCTTGTGGTACAGACAGGTTTCCTTCAGCATTGTCAAAGTTCTTTGTGCTGGGGAACACCATGTCTTGTATGGTGTTAATCTCTGCCCCATAGAATATCTTCAGCTGTTCCGGCTCTATTGACGATTTTCCCCAATGGATTGAAAAATCCAGTTGGATCAGTGTTTTGTATCATCTGCAGGATGTGTTTGCACTGGCTTTAGGAGCTTGCTTTGACAAGCCAGTCCTCCAGGTAGAGTTATACATGTATTCCCTGCCTCATTAGGTGTGCTGATACTGCTGCTAGGTATTTTGTAAACACCCTTGGACCTGATTTGAGCCCGAATGCGAGCACTGTGAACTGGTAGTGAGTCTTGCTGATCACAAATCTTAGTAGGCGTTTGTGTCCTTTTTAGGTTTCGCCTGGGGCCGGAGCTCCTAGCTCCGCCCAGGAGAAATCTAATGTCCCTACAGTGTGGGGCTTAGTCCCGCCCTCTGTTCCATTGGCTAGCTCCATAAATGGAGGCTAGCCATTGGAACAGATCTGTCCGTCATGGCCGGACCAGATTCGTGGGAGTTCCTGCATTTTTTCCTCTCTCCATAATTTTTGCATCGTCATCGGGCGGTGGGCGGAGTTTCGTGTTTTTTTTTTGGTGTTTGTTTTAATCATTATGCCGACCAGGGCCGCCGGAAGAAGTCCAGGTGAGTGCCTGTTCCCGCCCCCCCTCCCGCTGACCATGTGCTGTTCCCGCCTCCCCCTGTCCGACCCCCCTCCCGCTGTCCGTCTCCCCTCCCGCTGTCCGTGTGCCTGCCCGCCACGTTTCTGCTGCTTGTTTTTACCAGCCTCTGCAATTCCCGCCCCCCTCCCGCTGTCCGTGTGCTTTGCCGCCCCCCTCCCGCTGTCTGTGTCTTTCCCGCCCCCCCCCCCCGTTATAATTACACTAACGTTAAGTGGTACAGGCAGGCAGCACACGGTGCACACTTTTGTGCAGACTACATAGGGGCTAAATGAGATGCTTAATGTATGTAAGCATGTATATTATATGTAATTATGTAGCACTGGATTCCATCACCGCACGGCATACCTTTCACGAACGTCAAGTGGTGCCTGCTGATGGCTACTACAGAGACATTGAGGAGACAGTTTGAGTTCTGTCAGACTCACAGTTAAAGGACGAGTGGCTCGTTATATAGCCTCGGTTGCCTCCCAGCACGTGTGCGGGCTGTAGTTAAATTCTGAAAAGTGGTTGCTGCCTGATGACTCATGAGCTTGCGGTGCTGCGGTACAGAATACCACGGCACGACTGACCCGATCCAGCTGGGCCCACCGTGGCTGCCAACAACATCCAGACGCGCACTGCGGTGGCCGATGTGGGGCCGGTAAGCCACACCTTTGTAGAGCGCTTTGTCCACCCGGCCCGCCCTACTGGCGTTCCTGCAACAGAAGCCTCAAGTAGGCGTACTGAAGTCACCCGAGGTGCAGCTCTGCCTCAGAGTCCATACTAGTGAACTGCCTGTCACAGATCATCCCCACCAGCACCCTTATTAGAATTCGCATGGTGCTGCCTTGCCTGTTGTTCATGTTGCTTTTCAGCAACAGGCACTGCTCCAGAGGTGTAGTGTCAGTGATGCTGGCACTTTCTGTGGCGGTCAGATTTTTTGACCTTAAAACTCACCACAAACATCCTGCTTGAGGCACTCATTTTGGCATAGTTAAAAGCAAAGGTATTTCTCCGTCCTGAGATTCATTTTGCAGTTCACTGCAGCTAAGTGAATCCCCACTGTCCGCATCAATTC
Organism: Lissotriton vulgaris; assembly: GCF_964263255.1. Taxonomy (NCBI): domain Eukaryota; kingdom Metazoa; phylum Chordata; class Amphibia; order Caudata; family Salamandridae; genus Lissotriton; species Lissotriton vulgaris. The sequence goes on from NC_141691.1 coordinate 1,754,879,064, forward strand.
CCGCACCCCTCCCGCTGTCCGTGTACTTTCCCGCCCCCCCCCCTCCCGCTATCCGTGTCTTTCCCGCCCCCACTCCCGCTATAATTACACTAACGTTAAGTGGTACAAGCAGGCAGCACACGGTGCGCACTTTTGTGCAGACTACATAGGGGCTAAATGAGATGCTTAATGTATGTAAGCATGTATATTATATGTAATTATGTAGCACTGGATTCCATCACCGCACGGCATACCTTTCACAAACGTCAAGTGGTGCCTGGCGATGGCTACTACAGAGACATTGAGGGGGGAGGGAGGGAGGCCGTGAAGTTCAGTGAGTTGCAAAAACCTGCTTCTCCCCCGAAGTGCTTCAGAGCATGATGTTTCCCACTTGCCCGTCTCCCATAGTGTGAAACTCCCCTCAAGGCCAGGGTGTAGCAAAGAAGTCGTTCCTGCTTGGGTAGGACCTTTCTGTTGGCTTTTTCGACACAGGTGCACTGCCTCGTGAACCTGTACCAAGAGAGAGCGCTGGTATTCACGAGTCTCCAAAGGTGCTGGAACCTAGCCCGTTCCTTTACAAGCGCTCAGTACGACATCAGTCCTGGTAATTCATGGCTAAGATCAGCGCTGCCCTTTGCTCTGGGAGCGCCCTGGGCAGAATCAGTTTGGCGTCCTCACTGCTGATCGTGGGTGAAATGGGGCACGAGGGAGCCCTTTTGTGTTACCAGGTCAGTCCGTGGCTAGTTCTCTGCAGTGACTGACCTCTGAACATAAGCATCTCTGCCTCTCCCCACCTCACCAGATTCACCCACAGCGCAGATGCTTCAAGCTGGTGCCAAGTTGTCGGTGAGGGGTGGGTAGGATTTGTCTTTATGTGCAGCAAGGGTTGAGAAGGAGATGGGGCAGCGCGGGGGGGGGGGTCTGAGGGAGAGTTAAACTGTCTTCTGCACGCAAGAGCCTCACGCAGGCAGCTCCATGACCTAGTAGGCGCCCTGGGTGTGGGCCTTGCTCGCCCATCCCTGACTAAGATGCTTTCAGAACCTTATCCAACCCTGGAAGTCAGAGCTGTGCATCACGCTCATTCTGCCCTACACTAAGCTATCTTTCATAAACCGTGGTAAGCTGAAATGTCAGATCAAAAAGTGATCTAATTACTTGCAATTGCATAGATTCCCTCCCCACAACAACCCCTTTGTTAGAGTTGCTACATTTATTGTTGTTCACAAAGTAGATACATGTTTACACAATCTTTTTTTATTTTAACGATCTAATAAAAAATACTGCGCCTCTATCAAAAGTATCTACTATGCAATATTTTGCTATGTATGCCTTTTTAAGTTCACCACTTAAAATGTCGATTTCATCTTTTTACTCGATCCATATCGCTCTTCTTTTAGAGTGTAGCATAACTATGCTAATGCAGGCTGATCAGCGAAGGGTCCTGCTCCCAGATTTCCTATTTCCATATTGTTGTAGCCCAAGATGTTGTTTTGCTCTGGTACTTTATTTTAAAGACCGCTTGAGGTCACACACGCATTCGCCAAAATATTACCAAACACTTCCCTCAACGAAGAGGCAGCCCTATTGGCTTTGCAAATACTAGTTTCAATAGTGCTTCAATTTCAGGCCACTCCACAGTAGAAGGCAAGTCTTGTTTGTTGTTGACAGACATTTTAGGGCATTATAGACAGACATAGTACAGCCTCTTTATTGTATAATATGTGTGCATAATTTTATGCACCAAGATCGTATCACACTTTGACAATTCATTTCCTGTCGGTATCTCTCTTCATACTTGCCATGTGCTGTTTTACAGCTGGGGGTGTGTGTGTGTGTGTGTGTGGCTCCGGGTGGGTGGTTGTGTGGCTCCGGGTGGGTGTGTATGTGGCTCTGGGTGTGTGTGTATGTGGCTCTGGGTGTGTGTCTGTGGCTCTGGGTGTGTGTCTGTGGCTCTGGGTGTGTGTCTGTGGCTCTGGGTGTGTGTCTGTGGCTCTGGGTGTGTGTCTGTGGCTCTGGGTGTGTGTCTGTGGCTCTGGGTGTGTGTCTGTGGCTCTGGGTGTGTGTCTGTGGCTCTAGGTGTGTGTGTGGTTGTAATTGCTGTCTGCAGAGCTCGTCCGTAGGGCACAATAAGTCTCACATTTGCAAGAGATTAAGCTAATGGCAATGTAAATAACAATGCCATTTATTTATCTATTTTCAAAACCAACACAAATAAAATTTTTGTCATATACAATGCCAATAGCTCAAACTTTTCCAAAGGCGAAACCATTGCATTGTAAATGCGTGTTTGATTAAGATGTGCAAGTACGCGTCCCTTAAGTCTATAGTTGCCATGTAATCCTCTTCCTGTACCTGGAGTATTATTTCTTGCAGATGTCATTTTGAATCGTTCTATCCTTATGAACTTGTTTAAGAACCTTAGGTCCAGGATAGGCCTTAGCGTTTTGTCCACTTTCGGTACAAGGAAGTAGTTGGAATAAACTCCCTTGTTTCTTTCCTTGTACGGTACTATCTCTATTGCCTCCTTTGTTGAGCAGTTCCCGTGCCTCTAGTAGCCAGAGTGAAAGTTATTTTGCCGAATGCAACTTGTTTGGCTTCTTGTTTGGGGGTTGTTTTAGTAGTTCTATAAAGTAGCCGTATTGTATGCTGTTTAGTATCCATTTGTCTGTTGTGACCTTCCATTCCTGTAGGAAGTTCCTTATTCTGCCTCCTACTGGTGTTATATGTTTGGGGAACTGTTTGTTTTGTGAAATCTTTTCTTGGACTTACCTTGTCTTTTAATGCCCCCCTTGAAGTGTTACCTGGGTGGGCGTTTGCCTTTTGGCAAAGTCACTTGGAGGTGGGTAGTTGCCCTCCTCTCAGTTCCGGTCCTCATGAGTTTGAGCAACCTCAAAAGGACTGCCATTGTGGCTGGTACTACCAGTTCTGCTGCAGCTGGCCCTGGCCGTTTCCCTGATAACCTTGTTGGAAGGTTAGGTGCGAGGTACTCGGTTGATTGCCTCCCCTACCATTTGGCCTTCTTGAGGGTGTACCCCTCTCATCCTCAGAATTGCAGTGCTCCCATGGACCTTGCAGTTTTGTTGTCTTTTTTGACTAAAGTTTGTCAACTGGTGTCCCAAAAAGTTGTTCTCGGTTGAAGGGCGTGATCAGGATGTTGTTCTGTACCTCAAGCTTGGAAGCATGAAACCCTAAGCCATCCCTTCCTTTTCTCTGCCACCCCAATCATAATTTGCCTGCTGAACGTCTCCGCTGCGTCCAAGGCCGACTTTAAACATGTTTTTCCCTTCCTCTACCAGATGGGTTGCCCTTTGCTGGTACTGATCCGGTAGGTGCTTCAGGAGTTGCCCTACTTCCTCCCAGTGCTGGTTTGCATGTCTGTTGATTAGGGCGTCTGAGTTTGCAATGCACCATTGAATTGCCACACTCCGTTCTACTTTCCTCCCCGTGAGGTCCATTCTCCTACTCTCTTTGTCAGGAGGTGGTCCGGCATTTGTGGGCCCATTGGCCCTTTTCCTAGCTGTTGCAGTAATGATTGAATCAGCTGGCACTGATCCATGAATGTATGAGAAGTGCTTGTACTTCTTTTCTGTTCTCTGGGTCACTGATTTACATAGAGCTGGCTCCCTGGAAGCCTCTCTGCCCTGGTCCCCTGGTCCAGCACACTAGGGAGCATGGGCAGGAATGGACTCCTTGTTTGTGTAGGTAAAAGTCTCCAGGAGAAAACAAACCTTGGGCTTCTCCTCCAATTTTACTCCATATGTCTGTGCAGCATTCTTGACCACCATATTATAGATCCCTATATAGTCTGGTGGTGAAGGCCTTGAAGGGTATGTGTCTACTCCTTCTGTTAGTTCAGTGTCGAGGTTAAGCCACTAAGTCTTGTGCCTTCGAGGACAGAGTCCTGGTAGGTTAGCTGTTCCTCCACACCTTCTCCCTCGAAGAAATACAGGGCCTCTTCCTCCTGTTCTTTGACCAGTTCAGGCGTTTTCGGCGAGATGGTATACTGGCTCATCTGGTCATCAAAGTTTTTTTCTGCTGAAGGATGCTCGGCATTTCTCCATCTCGGCAGCTTGTTTGGCGTCGAGAGTTTGAGCACTTCACTTCGAGGTAGCCGACGTCAAAGTAGTTGTTGACCCTTCTTTTCTCTGCGTCGAGGAGTCCTTTTTGGAGGCTTCCTTCGAGGACCTTGATTTTTCATGGGTCTTCGCCGTCCGGGAGTCCTTTTCGAAAGATCTGCTGGGCTGTTAATTCAAAGTCCCAGTTACCTGACTTGTACTCTGGTGTGATGAAAACCTTTGATTTCGTTGATTTTTCCAATTTCCGTCGATTCCTTTTCCCAAAACTCTGGAACTCTTCGGTAATGATCCAGACCCAACAGCGGAAAAAAGAATCTGAAGGCGGGAGCTTCCGGAGGAAGCGCGGCAACGTCACAAAGGACACCAAATGGTGATATGTTGACGTCCACCGAAAAAAAGAGGAAAAAAAACAGACTTCAATTCCGGACCCAACCACTAGATGGCGGAATAATGCACAGCCTAGTGAAACCAGAAAGATGCTTGGGGTGGAGTTCCCACTAATGGGCTTGTTGCCGCATCCTGCGGAGGTGGCCAGCAAATTTGTTGTCTGTCCCTGGAATGTGTTCAGCTAGCAATTGGATTTTAGGTTGTATTAACGCCAAATAGTCAGAGAGGCGTGATAACTGAAGAGTGTCATGTCTCCCCCCACCCCCCCCAAACCCATTTTTGTACATAGCTGTCATATTGTCCGTCTGGACGAAGACAACTTTCCCTTTCAGGTGAGGTAGAAATGCTTTGAGTGCTAGGTGAACAGCTAGAAGTTCTAGATAGTTGATGTGGAGACTTGTGTTTGGTGTCCCAGAGACCCTGAACTATTAGATGTAGATGGGCACCCTACCCTGTAAGGGATGAGTCTGCAGTGAGTACGACTTGTGGAACAGGGTAGATAAAGGGCCTTCTTTTTGACAAGTTTTGGGAGTTTCTCAACTGCAGAAAGCAACGGGTGCGGCTGTGTACCAACACCAGATCTTTTAGTTGACCCTGTGATCTATTCCATTGTTGTGCTAAGCACTCCTGTAGAGGACGCACATTTAATCATGAGGTACTATAGCAATGCAGGATGCCATCATTCCTAAAAGTTGCATGAAAGTACTTACTGTTAGATATTGGTTGCTTTGGAATTGTAGCAGTGTTTGAATATTGTGAATCTGGCTGCATTGGGATAGGCTAAACCTATTTGAGTGTTTAGGATAGCTCTGAGCTGTGTAGGTTGAAGGGATTTTTGCACATTGATTGTGAATCCCAATTGGAAATTGTGAGAAAGTTCCATCTTTCTTGCCTTGGTATGCCCCAACTTTTTTCTGAACTGCTGATGTGCTTTGACTGAGTGTGCCCTGGGTTCCTGCCAACCAGGTACCCAGGGCCCGTGTTCCTTCACTAAAACGGTGCTGAAACTAAAAACCCAATTGGCATCTCTGGCCACCTGTCAGCCCCTAGTAAATGGTACCCTAGGTACTCAGGGCACAGTGACCAGAAGACCCCTGAGGATTGCAGCACTTATTGTGCCACCCTGAAGAGGCCCTGTAACCTGACACCCACACACTGTCTTTGCAGGCTGTCTAGATACAGAGCTAAACCAATAGTCGACATGGCATACAACCCTGTGTGCCATGCCCACAGAACCCACTGCCCTGGCATACTTCAGTCACCCCTCTAGCTGGGTGCCCTATACCAGAGGTGTGGGCACAGGTGCATAAGCCCTGTGCCCCTACAGTACCCAGGGCCTTTCCTGGGCACTGTAAGTGCAGTGATGTCATTAAAAGTATATGGTGCTGGGAGGTTGTCATTATGAACTCCACAGCACCATAATGGCTACACTGAAGACTGACAAGTTTGGTACCAAACTTCTCAGCACATTAAACCCGCACTGATGCCAGTGTGGGATTTAATGTAAAATGCACCAGAGGGCATCTTAGAGATACCCTCTGAAAACCTAACCCTACAATCCACGTCTGGGCTGAGTGGATGCAGAGACTGCCACACAGCAGACATGTAGCTGGACCCCTGGGTGGAGACCACCCCGCTCTCCTGGGCCTGCAACAATGCACATCCTGGGTGAGGTGCTAAGTCTCCTCCCCCAGGATGGGCAGTGGGAAGCTTCAAAGGCATGCCACCTCTGAACTTCTCCAGACCATTTGCTGTACCCAGCAACTGGCCCCCACCAGTTCTAACCGCCACTCTGGCGGGAAGACTGGCGGGAAAAAAAGTCAGGAAGGGGGGCATGCCAGCCTGTGCCAACCCCACCCCTTAGGTGGGGGAGGAGAGGTGAAGCACGACCCCGAGCCCTGGCGATCTTGAAGATGGGGAGCTCTGCCCAATCCTAGCCAGGCACCTGCCCCCGCCCACAGGAGAGGAGCAGGACAGGGACCCATTGGTGCCTGCCCTTGACATACCTGTAACGTCCCTAAATTCAGTATTATGGGGCTCCCTGAACCTCTCTTCCTCAGATTCCGATACCAAAAAGAAGAAAGAAGATCAAGAGGTAAAAGTCTAGTCGCGCAGCTGCTAACAGGACAACAACTGACTTGGCCCCAGCCCTACCGGCCTGTTGATCCTGGAACCTGCTCCTATCTAAACCCAGCGACTCCCGCGGACAGCAACTTTGGGACACCCCGAGGACCTGCCTGCCTTGACCCTCTCGAAGTTTGGAACTCCCATCAGCAGAGGCTCTGCTGCAACAACCCACCTGGTTCCGGCCAGGAAGCTCCGGACCAGCCCCCTCTGCATAAGCCAACGTTGGGCCCAACCGACCCAAGACCACGAGGACGTCCCCCCGGCGACTGGGACCCGAAGTGCAGTGCCCAAAGACCCTCCTCGACGAACCAGACGACGCCTGCAGACTCAAAACCAGGGGTCACCCCAACCGCGACCAGCCGAGGATAAGCTTTTCCGACACCCATAGACACCCGGCGCCCTACAGCCCCCTGTGCCTCCCCTTGGGGTACCTACCTGTGCTCCAACATCCCAACTTACCTCTCCAAGTGCTTGTCGTCCCTGGAGAGTCTCCGTCCCAGAGCCTGCAGCCTTTGTTCCCCTTTGACCTTTCCCATTAGATAACATTGAGGGCCCGAAGGCTCAAGAGTACCCGGCACCCAGCCACCCGAGTGCCGCTGGATGTGCCACCTTTGTCCTACCCTACTTCCCCACTTGCTCTGAGCAAGTGACCAGGAGCCCAGCTCCCACAGCCACGTGGCTTGCTAGCCAGCAGCCACCAACCGAAGGCCCCCTTTCCCCCAATGATATCATTGGGCCTACCTACCTCTGCACCCGGACGGCCATGAGCTGCTGTGGCGGAACAGACTGTATTTACCTGACTCTGGTGGACCCCTGAGTCTATACTCGGAACCTTAACTTCACCAGCCAGGTACTCACCTGGAAACCGGTAACTCACTTACCTGCCATTTGATAACATGGACTCATTTTGCCTCGAAAATTTTCTAAGTGTGAAGTTTTGAAAACTGCAGTTATTCACATAAAGTCAGCCTAAGTCCGAATACCAAGTACTCACCTGCAAGTAGGCGAGAAACCAGTACTGTACCCTGCAGCTCAGTACTAAACCGAAAAAGTAATCCTTACAGTGATTACTAGTAATCTAATAGTTTACCTGTCGGTGTAGTTTTGCAGCTTGAAGATCTTTCTGGATTCACAATGTCTGTTTTTACCACCTTTCTCTCCAGCCTCATCTCTCTGGCGGAGGCGGGTGACTGATTGTGCAGCCACTCTTGTCGGAGGCATCTATTAGCATGGACTTTGACCGGAGGTGGTGCATCCCATGTTTGGGAATTTGCTCTTTTACGGGCAATGGACACAACCAAGAAACCGAACAGAAACTGTCCCTTAATAAAAATTGGGTCAGATGGAGGAGGTTTATATATTTTTATCCACCCCAAGTATTATAACATAAGCCCTCATTGGAGCCTTAAAAATATCCTCAGCATGCCTAACCATACCCGAGTTAATGATTGTGTTGTATTGTGTGGTCAGTAATGTTTCAAAATAAGGTATCTTCTTCCAAAGATTCCTTTTGTAAATTAACTCTATGGTATGTAAAAGCCCTGGCAATTAACTCCTGGAAGGGGGAAGGTTTACCAGGGTATAGATGTGGGTCTGTATCTGTAGGAGGATCAATAGTGTGATCATCCCATGGATCTGGTGGTGGTTGTCCATAAGTGTAATCCCCCATCTACTGCATCAGAATCTGTACGTGGAGAGCCCTGTTGTATGATGTCTAGAGGGTCTGCTGGTGGTACAATAGGTACTGGTGAAGAAGGTATTGTCCTTTTTAAGAGGGAGATTATATCCAGGGTCTTTCTTTTGGAGGATGGCATCACTGGTTTTGCTGTAATATGTCCAGTTTCTGGATTTATCTACAGTTTTTTCTGTTCTGGATCCAGCTTTTGTTACATGGTTTCCAAAATTGGTTTCAGAGCCTTTTGAAGAGTATTTTTGTTTTGGTGCAAAACTTTCGGTACCTAGCTCGATCAGTCTATCTTTCGGAACAAACTTTAGGTGCCAACGTTTTTTCTCTCAACTCGGGCCGAGCCGGAAGGCTTGACGTTTGCTTTCAGTGCAGAGCCAGAGGGCGGGACTTTGGAAGCAGAGTCTGTGCCTACCATAGCCGAATGGCAATGGTGGCCCAGAAGCCTTATGTTTAATGGAAGCGGGTTTTGTGGGTAGAAGGGCTTTGGAACTCATGGCAACATGACAGGTTGGAACGTACTGGGACTCCAATTCTATTTCCTGCTCGGAATCTGAATCTAGAATGGAGATGGCCTCTTCGTCCTCCACTGCCAACGCTTCAATTTCTTCCTCTTCGATATCTTCTCTGAAGATATCAGGGGTCTCTTCGATGCTTTGTCGCTGCATTTCTTCTGTCAAGCCAAACAGTCCCGGAAGGGTCTTTTCCGGGAGGAAATAGGCACAAGTTACAGACTTTATGAAGGTCGGTGCACAGATATTTGGGAGGGCAGACCTGGAACTGAGTCACTTCATCAGCAGATTTAGTCTATGTTGATCACTCGCGTGGAAGTTAAAGAACGGTCTAGGCACGAAGGCTATAGTTGGGAGTGGTGTATCCAACTGTTATGGTTTTCTGATTATCGACATACAGAGGATGGGAAATTGCGCTAGAAACAATACAGACTAGGGCACAGTGGGTTGCGAACTAAAGGGATCCTGACAAACGGTCTCGAACTGGAGCACAGCAAGCCATATCAGAAGCCGATGGTGGAAAGAAATCTTACAATGGAGTTGATGCCCATGCGCACTATCACCGAAAGGAGTGACCTTGCCTTGTGACCGGAAAAGGCTTCTTCAAAGAAAAACAACTTGCAAATATCTGGGCCCAACACTAGTTGACAGGAGTACACAAAGCATGTGCATCTACAGCAAAGATGCCTCAAGCACTTTGTTTTGCAGGATGAATCTTTTCTAAATTCACGTGCTGTGCATTGATGACATAGCAGCCTTTTCTTCAGTAGGGAGACCGGGTTCCCCTGATTGTGTGTTAGCAAATAAGTATTTTAGCACTCTATCCCACTAGGGCTCCCTCTTTGGCTAGGATGTCGAATATGCTACTTACCAGTATACATCTGTTCTTGGCATGTAGGGCTGCTGACATTCATATCTGTGCATAGATCGCCGCCTAGTGTTGGGTCCGGATGATCGCACATTGTTGTCCTGGAAGAGTCTTCAAAGTATCACGAGATAGGTGGCTCCTCCCCTGGACTACAGTGCGCATGGGCATTGACTCCATCCTCAGATTGTTTTTAGCCATTGTGGCAAAGATGGAGTGAAACTATGTGAATGATGACCCTGCTAGAAGTATTTGTGAATGCTGCAGCTGCTACAGGCGCCGGGGAGGAGGGCGGGCGATATGAATGTCAGCAGCCCTACATGCCAAGAACAGATGCATACTGGTAAGTAGCATATTCGTTTCGAGGCATGTGGGCTGCTGAATTCATATCGGTGCATAGAATACATAGCAGTCCCTCCATTAGCGGCAGCCGCCTGTGCCAAATGCAGCAGTTTGGAAAAGTGTTTTTAGAACAGCCTGCCCTACAGCTGCCTGCTGTTTGGAGTGCACATCAACACAGTAGTGTTTTGTAAATGTGTGTGTGGTAGACCATGGTGCTGCTCTACATATGTCTTCCAAAGGAATATTTCCAAGGAAAGCAATGGAGGCCCCCAGCTTCCGGGTGGAGTGGGCCCTCGGTGGAATGGTGAGAGTGCGCTTGGCTTTCTGATAGCAGATCTGAATACATTTAACGATCCACCTGGCTATATCAGCCTTGCAAATGGGGTTGCCTTTGTGTTGTGGAGAAAAGGCAACAAACAGTTGTTTAGTCTTCCGAAAATCTTTGGTCCTATCAATGTAGTACATTAAGGCCCTCTTGACGTCAAGTGTGTGGAGCATCCTCTCCGCAACTGACTCTGGATTTTGGAAGAACACAGGTAGTTCTATAGTCTGGTTGATATGGAACTGAGAAACCACCTTAGGAAGGAACTTAGGGATAGTGCGAAGCACCACCCTGTTGGAATTAATTTGAATAAATGGCTCTTGGATAGTTAGTGCCTGGAGTTCACCAACTCGTCGTAGCGACGTAATCGCTATAAGGAAAGCCACTTTCCATGTCAAGAACTGAATCTCGCATGAATGCAATGGTTCGAAAAGGGGACCCATCAGCCTGGTGAGGTCCACATTTAGGTTCCACTCGGGAGCTGGTGGTGTCCGCGGAGGAAGGACTCATTTGAGTCCTTTCAGAAAGGCTTTAATGGCAGGCACACTGAAAAGTGAGAGGTGCTGTCTGTTTTGGAGATAAGCAGCCATTGCGGATAGATGTATCCGAATGAAAGCATAGGCTAGATTGCATTTGTACAGATGTTAGAGATAACAAATAATGTTCTGAACAGATGCATCCAGTGGGTCAATGTTGTGGTCCGCACAATAAATGACAAACCGCTTCCATTTCGCCGCATAGCATGCTCTGGTGGTGGGCTTTGCCTCTCTGATTAGGTCCATACAGTCAGGAGGTAAGTTGAGGTAGCCAAACTCTAAGACCTCAGGAGCCAGATCGCCAGGTTGAGCTGTTGCGGATCTGGATGGTGAATGTCGCCATGGCTCTGCGTCAAAAGCTTGGGTGTGAGGCGCAGCCTTTGATGCAGTACCACGGACAGTTCCAGAAACGTGGTGTACCATGGTTGGCGAGCCCACGTTGGAGCAACCAGGATGAGAGTCATCAAGTGCTGTCTGAGCTTGCGTGCCACCAGCGGTATTAGAGGTGCTGGGGGGAAAGCGTACGCAAATTTGCCTGACCAGTTCATCCATGTCGCATTGCCCTGCGACTGTGGGTGTGGGAACCTGGCGGCAAAGCTTGGGCATTTGGAGTTTTCCTTTGTGGCGAACAGGTCTAGCTCTGGATGACCCCACCTTAGGAAGTACGGGTGGAGTACTGATGGATGTATCTCCCACTCGTGCATTTGGTGGCTGTACCTGCTGAGCAGGTCCGCCATATGATTGTCCTTGCCCGGGAGGTGTTCCGCCATGAGGAAGATGTTCCTCTGAATGGCCCACTTCAACATGCTCTGAGCCAGATGAGACAACTGTGGAGAGTGTGTACCTCCCTGCTTCTGGATGTAGTACATGGCAGTCATGTTGTCCGTCCGGATCAACACGACCTTGTTGCACAGATGTACCTTGAATGCTTTCATTGCCATGAAGATAGCCATCAGTTCTAGAACGTTGATGTGCATCTTCCTTTGCTGTGGTGTCCATAGTCCCTGCAAAGTGTAATGGAGTACATGAGCTCCCCAGCCCTGGAGAGAAGCGTCCGTCGTCAGAATGATCTGTGGCACAGGCTCCTGGAACGGTCGTCCTTTGCAAAGGTTTTGTGGATTCCACCAATGCAGAGAGTTTTATGCGCGACCGGTTACCAACACTAGGTCTTTCAACTGTCAGTGAGCCTGAGTCAACTGATGTGCTAAGCACTCCTGAAGCGGACGCATGTGTAGTCTCGTGTGCGGGACTATGGAGATGCAGGAGGCCATCATGCCTATCAACTGCATGAACACTCGTGCTGGAAGTGAGTGTTGAGGTCTGAATTTTGTATCAGCGATTGAATGCTGCTGAACCTCACTGAATTTGGCTATGCTGTGGCTGCCAGAGTGTTTATTGTCGCACCCAGTTACTGCCGTATGTGGGCAGTTGCAGGTGGGACTTGGGGTAGTTCAGTGAGAATCCCAAATCGTGAAGAAGGTGAATGGTGTGGGACATGTGGGCGGCACACTGCTGGGCGGACTTTGCTTGGATTAGCCAGTCGTCCAGATAAGGGTAGACGTGAATGTTTTGTCTTCGTAGGTGTGCCGCCACCGTCGCCAGGCACGTTGTAAACACCCTGGGTGCCGTGGTGACTCCGAAAGGTAGAACCTTGAACTAGTAATGCTTGTTGTGGATGGTGAACCGGAGGTATTTTTTGTGACGGGTGCAGCGGAATATGAAAATACCCATCCTTCAGATCTAATGACTGACTGAGCAACGGTAGGACTTGTTGCAGCGTTAGCATGTGAAAGTGCTCCGACAGAATGTACTGATTGAGGGGTCTGAGGGCCAGTATGGGTCTGAGGGACCCGTCCTTTTTTGGTATCAAGTAGTACAGTGAGTAAACTCCTGTGCCTCTTTCTTCCACAGGCACGAGCTCGATTGCCCCTTTTTGCAGCATGACGAGTACCTCCTGCTGCAATAAGTGCAAATGCTCGGCGGACATAGGACGGTGTCTTGGGGGTATGTTGGGTGGAGTGGATGTTAACTCAGACAATACCCGTAGTGGATAAGCTGTGTGACCCAAATGTCTGTGGTGATGAACTTCCAGACTGGCAGGAACTGTTGAAGTCTCCCCCCGACAGGTGTTGCGTGATCGGGGGGCAGTGAAAAGGCGTCACTGTTTGTTAGTGGCGGAGGATATGGAGTTGTTGTTTCCACGACCTCTGCCTTTGGCGCGGTTTCCACGATATCCACCTCAACTCTGCTTGGTGTATGTGGTCTGCGTGCCGCCTTTATAGTACTGTGTGGTTTGGGAGAGCTGGCCTCTGGAAACACCTCTATTGCTTGAGCGACGAAAAGAACCACCCCGGAACAGCTGGGACTGTAGAGCCCCCATGGACTTAGCAGTTTCAGTGTCTTTTTTGATTTTCTCCAAGGTGGTGTCCACCTCTGGGCCAAATAGATGATCAGGGTTTACTGTCTGATTGAGAATGGTGGTCTGTATTTTTGGCTTGAACCCGGAGATTCTGAGCCAGGCATGTCGTCTCAGCATAACACTAGTGTTAACTGCTCTGGCCGCGGTGTCTGCTGCGTCCAGTGCACATTTGATAGAAGCATTAGATATGAGCTTCCCTTCTTGGATGAGCATCTCAGCTGCCTCTTTGTATTCATCTGGCAGGTGCTGTAACAGGGTCTCAAGTGTGTCGTAGTGTGCCCTGTCATACCTGGCTAGAAGAGCCTGAGTGTTTGAAATGCGCCAAATATTGGCCGCTTGAGCGGACACCCTTTTCCCTGATGCCTCAAACACCTTAGATTCTTTATCTGGGTGAGGAGCATCACCCGTTGTTTGTGAATTAGCCCTCTTCCGGGCATTAGAAACAACAAGAGAGTCCAATGGCAACTGTCCCTTGATGTAAGTAGGGTCACCAGGCGCCGGTTTATATTTTTTCTCAATTCTGGGGTTCATCACCCTGGCTATTGTAGGCTCCTTAAAAATTTCCCCAGCATGCTTCAAGACACCCTTCAACATAGGCAGAGTCTTGACAGTCCTCTCTGAGACGGAAAAGGTGTCAAAAAGAAAGTCTACTTCAATGGGGTCAGCATGGACTGGACGTCATGATTCTTAGCTGCCCTTTCAATGAGGGCATTAAATGCATCCAAATCCTCAGTAGGCGACGTTTTTACAGCATACATTGGAGTGTCTGGAGTAGAGTGAGGATCACCCGGGTCAGCAGCAGCTGCCCAGGGTTCATTGGTATCATCTGGATCAGTGTATACAGGATAGCTGTATTCATCATCATCACCTTCCCCAGTGTCCACATCTGAATAAGTGGGTGAAACATCCTGGCCAGGTGGAGACACCGGTTCTACAAGAACAGGGGTCGAAGTGGAGTCCTTTTTCTTCTTCAGTGGAATTTTGTAGGACTCCATTGGCTGTTCCGGGGCGATTTTCCGCTTATAAAAAGAAAGTCTGCCCGTTTCGGCATCGATAAAGTGTTCCTGTTGCTCTTCCAACGAGGATTGTCGATGCTTTATGGCCGGGGCCACTGTTGTTGACTTCGGCACCGAGGACGCCTTCTCTGGCACGTCGGTGGCCATTTTAGGGGCGAAATCCTTCGGCACCACTTTCGGCGGCAGCGTGAAGTGGATGGGCGTCGACGTTTTCTGATGTTTGTCGGCAGGCTTCGAAGGTGGAGAATCTTTAGGCCCAACACTTGAGGCCTTGTCCTTGATGTGCTTCAGGGAGTCTGCCACCTGCTTCGAGAAGGAGGCGGACGGCTGCGTAAACTCGACGTTATCCTTCGAGGCACCCCCAGACGTGGACTAGTGGGCCGGTCCGCTCTTGGCCTTGTCTTGTCGACGCGGAGGTTCGAGAACCTTCGGATCACCGAGCCCTTTGTCTGTGTAGATGGTCTTCGGCGCCGATTTGTTCGGGTCGACTGCCTTGACCTTTGCCTTCAGCTCGCTAGACTTAGTCTCGACGCCCTTGAGCTGTTTCTTCGGGTCGATAACGGCCTTCTGCTTTGTCGGTGCAGACAGGTCCGAGGACTTCGAGCCGACCAAAGCAATACGCACTTTTGGTTTCGAAGTAGGCAGCAGTGCTTTCACTTGCGTAGAGACTGAAGCTTTTACTTTCGGTTTCGCAGGTTGCGGCTCCATAGTAATGTCCGAAGCCGAGCCCGAAGGCGGGGCCGTAGAACTTATTGGAAGATCTTGGGTAAGGCCTAGTGGCGATCCCTCGACCTGTGCCTTAGGAAGCGTTTCGGCCGCAATGTCAGTTTTAGTTAGCTCCTCGCTCGAGCTATCTTCCATGGCCCCAAAGGCCCCGTCGTCTCCTACCTAGTCGACGATTTCTTGCGCTTTGAGTATTTTAACATACTCGTCGTAGTTGGAGTCAACCTCCGACGCGGGATTAGACAGGTTCTCACGAACTTCCCGGTCAGCTCCTTCATCATCCCCGGCATCGAATATGTCCACAGTCGCCGGTGCAGTCTGCTGGGCCTCCTGGCGCGCAGCACGTCGATGCAGAAGAGTCTTCTTGGATCGAAAACGGGAACAAGCCATGCAGCTGGCTTCGTCATGATCCGGCGACAGACACTTGGAGTTGCACACAGGACATCTCTTGAACGGGCTCCGTTCCATGATAGTTCATCGATAAGGCCTATGGCGTCGACCGGGCCTTCAGCGTCGAAAAGCACGCAGCTCTCCTGGAAATCCGGCTCAGAACAGAGCTGGAAATAATTGGGCACCGAACACAAGACTATACCGACGAAAAGACTAAAGGCCTTTTGGCCTTAAGAAACTTTTATATCGATTCCGACTAGAGTGAACCAATATACATCCGAACTCAATAGCGGAAAAAAAACAATCGGAGGATGGAGTCGATGCCCATGCGCACTGTAGTCCAGGGGAGGAGCCACCTATCTCGTGATACTTCGAAGACTCTTCCAGAACAACAATGTGCGATCATCCGGACCCAACACTAGGCGGCGATCTATGCACAGATATGAATTCAGCAGCCCACACGCCTCGAACCCATACTTTAATGTTTCATATAAATGTGTATCCTAGCTGCAGCGCAAATAACGTCCAAAGCAACTCTTCTCAGGAAAGCCAGAGCTGCCTTTTTTCCTTGTAAAGTGCGCTGGTGGCCCCCCTGCGGTCTTTCTTTTCTAAATAATACATAGAGTTTCGAATATCCAGTGTGATTAGGGCCATTTCTGCCATACTACCTTCAGTATGAATATGGGGCTTATTTTTATTGCTAACTTAGTCGTATGTTTTTCAAGATACACGCCAACTCTTACAGCAAAAAAACTAAGACTTTTATTGCACACACATGATCAATAATGGACACACAATACAAGAAGGAGATCCAAACCAGTTTAAAAAAATTATACTTTGTTTATACTTTATTTTAAGACCCAGGTCTTCGTAATAAGGTAAGTACGTTTTTAATTAAAAATACTTCTCACTTTCAAAAAACAACACTTAGAAACTTTTTCACACTGTTCAATGTTATCCTACGGGGAAAATATTGCGGTTGAACAGTTAAGTATCAAACTTTGGAGCCAAAAGTCAGCAAGGGCCAGGGGTCAGAAAGGTACCAAAACTGCACCACAAGTCGCACAGGGGCAGCCCAGTGCACAGGGCAAGATGGAAGTTAGACCCAATACTTTCCAATCAAGACAGGGGATGCCTGTAGCAACACTACTTTGCAGGGAGGTAATCGGTTGCAGGGACCAAGCTTTGAGGGTTAGCACCAGCAAAAGGGGTGTGGGGAGGGGGGGCACCCACAAAGGAGCACCAAACATACCACCAGGGGCACAGGGGCAGCCGTGTGCAGGGTGCAATTTCGATATTGGGCGCCAAATGCTTTTCAATGAGGTTAGTCCTGATGTAAAAGAGGCTGCAGGCATGGCACCGGAGATTTCAGGAGGAAGACCAACAGCAGAGGTAAGTTGGGATGTAGGGGGTGGTAGGGGCACTGTCTGATCAGCTCACCAAGGCCCAGGGGCAGGGGTGCCTTTCAACTTAGTCTTACCAGAAGCAGTCAGGAAAGCCTCTTTATTCACACTGCTGGCGTCGTTGTGGAATGCAGGAGGGGTCAGCCAAAGTTGGACACATACGTCAACGCAGATCAGAGTCGGGTCTGGGGGAGCAACCTAATACTTAATCAAGGAGGTTTTTTAGTGGAGTAGCATGTAGGGCCAATGGGCACCTGACCTGGGTGACTACACACTATTATGCCACCCTCCTGTGGGAGATAGCATTGGCCTAGCCCCGATTGGAGGGGTACCACCATCTTCAAGATGGGGGGAAACAGAAGTTGTGAATGACCTCGCTTCACCTACCTTACGAGTGGGAATGGCAGAGGTGCGCACACCACGTTGCTTTTTTAATTTTTCCGGTCAGTTTTTCTACTCAAAGTGGGGGTGTAAACCAAGGGCTACAATCCACGGCTAGCAGCAGAGGCTGGGCGTCGCATTACAAAGGTGGCAGGCCTTTGAAGCTTCCCTTCTTTGAGAACTGACACATCCTGGGGGAGGAGGCATGACACCTCTGCCCAGGATGAGCATGGTTTCTGGTGAGTAGGGGCTCTCTACCCAGGGGTCCAGAAACATGTCTGGGGTGGCTGGCTGCCTACAGCCAGTCAGAGACCCCACCAAGGTTGGGAGGGATTCAGGGGGCACCTCTGAGATGCCCTCTGGGTACATGGTACAATAAATCCCACACTGTAGTTTGGTACCAAACACCCTTGTATTCAGTAAAGCCATCATGCTGCTGGGGAATCGAGTTGTTGATTTCCCATCCCATGTACTCTCTATGGCTTCAAAGTTCTTACAATATCAGGAAATGGTGTCCAATACTGTAGGGGCATATCTGCTCACCTGTAGTAAAGTGCACCCTGCCTTAGGGCTGTGAGGCCTGCTAGGAGGGGCCACTTACCTATGCTGCCAGATACTGCTAGCTGGCATGGCACCCAGGTAGGGTGCCATGTCACCTGTCATTTTCTCCCTCACTGGGGCATGCATGCTGCAAGGGCAGTGGCATGGGACCCTCTTCAGCACTCAGGCCCTAGGGTAACATTTACTGGGGGCAGAGATACCAATTAGGAGTTTGTTTTAGGAAAGGAGCATTGGCACACAGGAACTGGTTAGCAGGGAACCTGTGCACTACATTTAAACCACATCAAAACAGGCCAAAAGTGAGGGGTTAACCATGCAAGAGGCATTTCCTCACACTTGCGCTTAATGATGTGTCAACAATCAAAAAGGCAGTTTGCAGAGTTAGAAACATCAGCTCTGCATCAGCTCAAACAGTGATCTCATCAGTTGTGTTCGCACCACATTGAGATTCCATGTAAACATGGGTGTATTTCATGGGGAGATTTTTTCTTCCAAGATTAGCTTTACCACTGCTGTGGTGAAGAAGCTTTCCCCTATTACTCCTCTTGTGTATGACTTAATGGCCACTAATGGACATTTGAGGCACTTATCCAACAGGTAAGCAAGGCATTTGATCACTGTGTTGTTCTGCGGTCAGTCTGTATGGTATTTTTCCCCATTGCACCAGTGTGTGAACAATCTCCATGTGTTAGACTAACATCTTGTAGCACGCCTTGTTCCCTTAATAATTTGTGTTGATCTTGCTGATAGGTTTAGGTGTCCAAACCCCAAGTCTACAGAATCCACACTGCCAGGCTCATGGTTTCTGGTTCCCAGTGGCACACTTGTCCCATCTTTATCATTAAGAGGTCTTAATGTAACAGAATCTTAATTTGTCCCAGGGACCTCTCCAGCAGATTCAAGAACCACATTTGTCTGGCCCATAGCAGGGCTATGAGGATTAATGTCAGTTGATCCTGTTTGCATTTTTGTATCATGTGTGGATCAAAGGTATTGGGGGAAGTATAAGCAAATCTCCCTGACCCTTTTATCGATAGTGCATTCCCTAGAGATCTTGGGTGGTGAAACCAGTATGCAATGCTTCAGCATTTTGCATTTTCCACGACTTGCTAACAGGTCCATACGTGGCATGCCATACCGGTGAAGATGTCCTCTACTACTACTTATTTTAACCCCCACTGGTATGTAGTGTTTTCCAATCAGTCTGTCCGCTTTTATGTTGCACTTTCCTGGTAAACCTATCAGCAGTAGTGATATCCCTTTCTCGTTTGCTCATTTGTGTGTGTTTTGGGTTAGTTTGGACAATCTGTGTAACACTGTTGCTCTGTGCTTATTGAGGTAGAACATGGTTGTCGTATTGTCGGTTTGGTTTAATGCTGTCCTTCCACAAGTATTTTTGGAATGCCTCCAGGTCTAGAAATACAGTTGTCAAATTCCAACACTTTTATGTGCTGTTCTGCCTCATTGTTTAAGTTATGCATTTTACCTCCCCATCCTTTGTGGGATGCATCTGCTGTAATAGTCATTGAGAGAATTGCTTGCTCAATAGATTTTCCCTTTGTGAATTAGTGCAAGTTCCATCACTACATTTCTCTTTCTACTAGGACTGTGACAACCACTAGATTTACCACTCTGTTTTGCTTATGACCACTGTCGTTATAGCTACTCCTGTAATGGTCTCCTGTGTAGTCTTGCATGCATTTTATGGGGATGCATGAAGCCATTATGCCCAGCATTTCCTCATCACTCCCGTTATGTTTTTGCAGTGGCTTAAACACCCATGCCGTAACTAGCCAGTCAACCAGGTAGGGGTACGTGTGTTTACAGCTTATGAGGTGTGCTGCGACCACAGCCAGACACTTTCTGAACACACTGATGATTTTAGTCCGATAATTGTGAGGTAATGGGGTGTATTATATGGTGTGGTTGTCCGACCTCACTGAGTAATAGAAAATTAGCTGTAATAGTGTGTCTAATTTTTGACTTTACAAAGGCTTGTTCAAGTGAAATTGTTGATTTATTATCGCTTGTAAAATCTCTATCTCCGGAACCCTCCAATGGATCTTTTTCGTTAGTGTCTAAATTCTTACAAAATAGTCTATTTTTATAAATTGATGTTGGATTCTTGAGTTGTTTCAATTTCTTCTATTGTTTTGTTGCTGTTTGAATGTTGAACAGTTTTTCCACTGTGTACAGCCTTGCTGCTCAGTACCACAGCTACATAGGGTTGAGCTAAGGGGTTTACAGACAAACTACTGGACTTAAAGGGGTTGGTAATTGTATTACATGGCAAGTTGCCACAACCACATCATGTAATACACCCAATTTCCTCACCGTAATAAACCTTGTCCACTACGAATCTGAATTTTCTGTTTGCTCTGTTTATTGGTATGTGCAGGAATTCTTGTGAGGTCTATGGGTGCCATATAGCCACCGTTCTGTATAAGGATGATTTCTTGTAATATCTTAAATTTTTGCGTTTTGATTAACCTGTTGAGTGTTCACAGGTCCAAGTCTTGGGGTCTTGTCTGGGTTTTGAACAAGAAAGTACATGGAGTACACTCCCTGGTATCTTTCTCCTGATGGCTACCTTTTGCTTAAGAGGCCTTTAACTTCTTGCCTTAAATGACTTTGCTTCCTGATCTTTTTTCCCCTGTGGCATTGTGGGAGGTGTTCTTGTTAATTCCATACAGTATCAATGTTGGATAATACTTAGTATCCATTTATTGGAAGTGATTTCCCCTTCCTCTCTGAACCCAGTGTTTCCTCCTCTCATAGGTGACTTGTGCAGGAGGATTTTTCTTGTACAGTTACTTGGCAGTGCCTAGTCCCCCCTCTAATGGTGACTCCTCTTCCCTTGTCCTCTGAAGTCTTGAGGGTGATCTATACTGCCTTTGCATTGGGTGGTAGCCTGCCGAACAAATGTGAAACAATTAGGCCTGGACCACACAGCGCCATCGGACAGGCAGATTCAGGCCGTAGCCTGCCAGACAATAGTTTGTAAACCATTGACAGCAACACCAAGAGTTTCAGGTGCTAAACAATGCCAAACTGTCTGCGCAAAATTTAAATGTGTCTAGATCTGGTGCTTCCTGTTGGAAGCATTTTAAGGGGAGGTCAGAATTTAGCATTATTGATACTCTTGCGCTGAAGGAGAACACTTTCTCTCAGCTAAGGGGGTCTCTAATTCTTCCAAATGTGCCTCCTTCACAAGACATGGGGTTAATTTCAGAAGACTCTCCCAGAATGATTTATTCCCCTCTTTCAACCATGAAAAAAATTAGAGATTTCCCCCAAATAATTAGTTTATCCCAATTTCCTGCTTGGTTGAACATGGTTGTCTCACATTCCAAAAGAGGCATGTTAAGGCTGGAATGTGAGATTAAGATCTGTGGTTAAGATTTTTACAAGTGGAAAGTTGGTAAGACTAGCGGTGTAATGCATTTGTCACTGCC
This sequence comes from Lissotriton vulgaris, assembly GCF_964263255.1. Classification (NCBI taxonomy): domain Eukaryota; kingdom Metazoa; phylum Chordata; class Amphibia; order Caudata; family Salamandridae; genus Lissotriton; species Lissotriton vulgaris. The sequence continues at coordinate 1,754,900,242 of NC_141691.1, forward strand.
GAAACAGGAGAGAAAAGAGTGGTCAGTTCCTGTAAAAAACACTTTACATTGAGAAAGCAAGTCTGTTATACATGGCAATATGTGAAGAAAAGCAATACCATATTTGCAGAAGACTTCTTTTAGTCGTTCATCGTCCATGTCTTCACCGAAATTCTTGATATAAACATTAGTGAATTCCTTTGCTCTGGCACCTAGCTCTGCTTCACGTTCTTTCCGAGATTTAAAACGGCCAACAAATCTAAGAAAGATTACATAGATGAATAATAGGTCAAATGCATTACAATTTCAGAGAGCAATTTTTGAGTTGGATGCTAAATTTCACCAGGTTAGTGGCCAAAATTGCTTCAGTCAAAACCTCCTTTGTGAATACAGCTCTGTCAAAAGGTAGCACTAATGTGATTAAAATGAGCAAAAGGCATATGTGGGTTTTAGATCAAGCTGAGTTTAAACCAGAGTTTAAACTGTGCTCAAACTCTATTTGCTCAAGTGTTGACCGTTGAGGAAAATCTGTAGACAATTACAATTTTTTGTAGGATATGCAAGACCAGTCTCATTACATGCACAGATCGGGATAGAACCAAAATGATGAAACTTTTAAAACCTACTTTTAGCACCTACAACGTAATGGTGAAAAGAGGATAGTCAAATATTCCTCAGAATATAGACCATGATAAAGTTACATAGCTGTAACTACAGTACATTTTAATACAAGCAGTTTAAGAAATAAATTCATCCATACATAGCACTACATTGCATGATACACATGCAGCAAGTAAACTTAATTAGGTTGGCTCAAGACTTGGTCAACACCATTCTCCCCCATGTAAATTCAACAAAGATACGAACCCTTAACTGGCATTTATCAGTAAAGTAGGTTATTTAACTTGTCTTCATCATTGAATCCGTCCGATACAAACGCTTGAAATCCTTAGTTCGAGGAAGAGGCTCATTCATCACAAGGAAACACCACGCTCCGCCCCAATCCGATCCGGCCAGATCAATCAGATCCAATGCGCCCCAATCCGATCCGGCCAGATCAATCAGAGCCAATCCGCCCCAATCCGATCCGGTCAGATCACAATCCCATCCGGCCAGATCAATCAATCCAATCCGGCCCAATCCAATACGGCCAGATCAATCCAATCCAATCCAATCCAATCCGGCCAGATCAATCCGATCCAATCCGCCCCAATCCAATCCGGCCAGATCAATCAGATCCAATCAGATCCAATCCGCCCCAATCCGATCCGGCCAGATCAATCAGATCCAATCCGCCCCAATCTGATCCGCCAGATCAATCAATCCAATCCCGCCCAATCCAATACGGCCAGATCAATCAATCCAATCCGGCCAGATCAATCAATCAGATCCAATTCGGCCCAATCCAATCCGGCCAGATCAATCAATCCAATCCAATCCGGCCCAATCCAATCATGCACGATCAATCAATCCAATCCAATCCGGCCCAATCCAATCATGCAAGATCAATCAATCCAATCCAACCCGCCCCAATCCAATCCAACCCGCCCCAATCCAATCCAATCCAACCCGCCCCAATCCAATCCAATCCAACCCGCCCCAATCCAACCCGCCCCAATCCAATCCGCCCCAATCCAATCCAATCCAACCCGCCCCAATCCAATCCAATCCGCCCCAATCCAATCCAATCCAATCCGCCCCAATCCAATCCGCCCCAATCCAATCCGCCCCAATCCAATCCAACCCGCCCCAATCCAATCCAACCCGCCCCAATCCAATCCAATCCAACCCGCCCCAATCCAATCCAATCCAACCCGCCCCAATCCAATCCAATCCAATCCAACCCGCCCCAATCCAATCCAATCCAACCCGCCCCAATCCAATCCAACCCGCCCCAATCCAATCCAATCCAATCCAACCCGCCCCAATCCAATCCAATCCAACCCGCCCCAATCCAATCCAACCCGCCCCAATCCAATCCAATCCGCCCCAATCCAATCCAATCCAATCCGCCCCAATCCAATCCAATCCAACCCGCCCCAATCCAACCCGCCCCAATCCAACCCGCCCCAATCCAACCCGCCCCAATCCAATCCAATCCAATCCAACCCGCCCCAATCCAATCCAAAACAATCCAACCCGCCCCAATCCAATCCAACCCACCCCAATCCAATCCAACCCGCCCCAATCCAATCCAAAACCAAAATGATGAAACTTTTAAAACCTACTTTTAGCACCTACAACGTAATGGTGAAAAGAGGATAGTCAAATATTCCTCAGAATATAGACCATGATAAAGTTACATAGCTGTAACTACAGTACATTTTAATACAAGCAGTGTAAGAAATAAATTCATCCATACATAGCACTACATTGCATGATACACATGCAGCAAGTAAACTTAATTAGGTTGGCTCAAGACTTGGTCAACACCATTCTCCCCCATGTAAATTCAACAAAGATACGAACCCTTAACTGGCATTTATCAGTAAAGTAGGTTATTTAACTTGTCTTCATCATTGAATCCGTCCGATACAAACGCTTGAAATCCTTAGTTCGAGGAAGAGGCTCATTCATCACAAGGAAACACCACGCTCCGCCCCAATCCGATCCGGCCAGATCAATCAGATCCAATGCGCCCCAATCCGATCCGGCCAGATCAATCAGAGCCAATCCGCCCCAATCCGATCCGGTCAGATCACAATCCCATCCGGCCAGATCAATCAATCCAATCCGGCCCAATCCAATACGGCCAGATCAATCCAATCCAATCCAATCCGGCCAGATCAATCCGATCCAATCCGCCCCAATCCAATCCGGCCAGATCAATCAGATCCAATCCGCCCCAATCCGATCCGGCCAGATCAATCAGATCCAATCCGCCCCAATCTGATCCGCCAGATCAATCAATCCAATCCCGCCCAATCCAATACGGCCAGATCAATCAATCCAATCCGGCCAGATCAATCAATCAGATCCAATTCGGCCCAATCCAATCCGGCCAGATCAATCAATCCAATCCAATCCGGCCCAATCCAATCATGCACGATCAATCAATCCAATCCAATCCGGCCCAATCCAATCATGCAAGATCAATCAATCCAATCCAACCCGCCCCAATCCAATCCAATCCAACCCGCCCCAATCCAATCCAATCCAACCCGCCCCAATCCAACCCGCCCCAATCCAATCCGCCCCAATCCAATCCAACCCGCCCCAATCCAATCCAATCCGCCCCAATCCAATCCGCCCCAATCCAATCCAATCCGCCCCAATCCAATCCGCCCCAATCCAATCCAATCCGCCCCAATCCAATCCAATCCAATCCAATCCAACCCGACCCAATCCAATCCAACCCGCCCCAATCCAATCCAATCCAACCCGCCCCAATCCAATCCAACCCGCCCCAATCCAATCCAATCCAACCCGCCCCAATCCAATCCAATCCAACCCGCCCCAATCCAATCCAATCCAACCCGCCCCAATCCAATCCAATCCAACCCGCCCCAATCCAATCCGCCCCGCCCCAATCCAATCCAACCCGCCCCAATCCAATCCAATCCGCCCCAATCCAATCCAATCCAATCCGCCCCGCCCCAATCCAATCCAACCCGCCCCAATCCAACCCGCCCCAATCCAACCCGCCCCAATCCAACCCGCCCCAATCCAATCCAATCCAATCCAATCCAACCCGCCCCAATCCAATCCAAAACAATCCAACCCGCCCCAATCCAATCCAACCCACCCCAATCCAATCCAACCCGCCCCAATCCAATCCAACCCGCCCCAATCCAATCCAACCCGCCCCAATCCAATCCAACCCGCCCCAATCCAATCCAACCCGCCCCAATCCAATCCAACCCGCCCCAATCCAATCCAACCCGCCCCAATCCAATCCAATCCAACCCGCCCCAATCCAATCCAACCCGCCCCAATCCAATCCAATCCAACCCGCCCCAATCCAATCCAATCCAACCCGCCCCAATCCAATCCAATCCAACCCGCCCCAATCCAATCCAATCCAACCCGCCCCAATCCAATCCAATCCAACCCGCCCCAATCCAATCCAACCCGCCCCAATCCAATCCAACCCGCCCCAATCCAATCCGCCCCGCCCCAATCCAATCCGCCCCGCCCCAATCCAATCCGCCCCAATCCAACCCAATCCAATCCGCCCCAATCCAACCCGCCCCAATCCAACCCAATCCAACCCGCCCCAATCCAATCCAATCCAACCCGCCCCAATCCAATCCAATCCAACCCGCCCCAATCCAATCCAACCCGCCCCAATCCAATCCAATCCAACCCGCCCCAATCCAATCCAATCCAACCCGCCCCAATCCAATCCAAACCGCCGCAACCCAACCCGCCCCGCCGCAACCCAACCCGCCCCGCCCCAACCCGCCCCAACCACAACCCAATCCGGCCCCGCCACAACCCAATCCGGCCCCGTCACAAACCAATCCGGCCCCGCCACAAACCAATCCGGCCCCGCCACAACCCAATCCGGCCCCGCCACAACCCAATCCGGCCCCGCCACAACCCAATCCGGCCCCGCCACAACCCAATCCGGCCCCGCCACAACCCAATCCGGCCACGCCACAACCCAATCCGGCCCCGCCACAACCCAATCCGGCCCCGCCACAACCCAATCCGGCCCCGCCACAACCCAATCCGGCCCCGTCACAACCCAATCCGGCCCCGTCACAACCCAACCCGGCCCCGTCACAACCCAATCCGGCCCCGCCACAACCCAATACGGCCCCGCCACAACCCAATACGGCCCCGCCACAACCCAATCCGGCCCGCCACAACCCAATCCGGCCCCGCCGCAACCCAATCCGGCCCCGCCGCAACCCAATCCGCAAATCAACCGCTTGTCCCCATCCGCCCCAATCCACCCCATTCCAGCCCACCCCAATCCGGCCCACCCGGGTGCAATCCGCACCGCCCAGGTGCAATCAATTATGCCCTAATACGCTCCCATCTGCCCCGCCCCATCCGCCCCACCCCACCCGCCCCACCCCACCCGCTCCCATCTGCCCCACCCCACCCGCTTCCATCTGCCCCGCCCCATCCGCTCCCATCTGCCCCGCCCCATCCGCTCCCACCTGCCCCGCCCGCTTCCACCTGCCGCGCCCCATCCGCTTTCATCTGCCCCACCCCATCTCCTCCCATCTTCCCCGCCCCATCTCCTCCCATCCGCCCCATCTCCTCCCATCCGCCCCGCCCCATCTACTCCCATCTGCCCCGCCCCATCTACTTCCATCTGCCCCGCCCCATCTACTCCCATCTGCCCCGCCCTATCTACTCCCATCCGCCCGCCCCCATCCGCCCCGCCCCATCCGCTCCCATCCGCCCCGCCCCATCCGCTCCCATCTGCCCAGCCCCATCCGCTCCCATCTGCCCAGCCCCATCCGCTCCCATCTGCCCAGCCCCATCCGCTCCCATCTGCCCAGCCTCATCAGCTCCCATCCCAATCCACCCGCCCCAATCTGCCCCGATCCGCCTCACCCTCAATCTGCTCTGCCCACCCCAATCTACTCCGCCCCAATCCGCTACGCCCCCGCCTTAATCCGCTACGCCCCCGCCTTAATCCGCTACGCCCCCGCCTTAATCCGCTCTGCCCCCGCCTTAATCCGCTCTGCCCCCGCCTTAATCCGCTCTGCCCCCGCCTTAATCCGCTCTGCCCCCGCCTTAATCCGCTCTGCCCCCGCCTTAATCCGCTCTGCCCCCGCCTTAATCCGCTCTGCCCCCGCCTTAATCCGCTCTGCCCCCGCCTTAATCCGCTCTGCCCCCGCCTTAATCCGCTCTGCCCCCGCCTTAATCCGCTCTGCCCCCGCCTTAATCCGCTCTGCCCCCGCCTTAATCCGCTCTGCCCCCGCCTTAATCCGCTCTGCCCCCGCCTTAATCCGCTCTGCCCCCGCCTTAATCCGCTCTGCCCCCGCCTTAATCCGCTCACCTTAATCCGCTCTGCCCTGCCCCAATCCTGAGGGGGTCTTCGACCTGAAAGATGCACAGGTCTCGCTGTTTTTGGGCCTTTGGGAGAGGCAGAGGTTACAAACCTCGTGTAAGTCCATGTGTGGAAACATAGCACCACGTCAGGGGGAATTATTTTTTTTAAATGAGTCCTTGCCATTGATTGCTGGCGTGGTCGGCGCGGATATGCCCAACGACCTGTGTCAAATATAGAGGTAGAAGATATTATATTTCCTGAAGATACGCGTCGAAAAGGAAACTTGATCGAGACAATACCGTAGAGTCATGAGGGATTGCGCGTCAAAGGGGGTTCGACCCGGAGTGCAGCAAATCACAATCTAACCAGATGGCGGAAAATTGAGTCATTTTTTGAGTAGATTGAGCAGGTCTGATGGACATTTACGCAGCACACAGCAGCAGCGGCACAGGACCAGAGCCTCTCCGGCAGCAAGACAACACGGTCTGCGGGGAGCTGCTCCGGCAGCGTGTGAGGCAAGGAGCCGCATCAAAAAAGAAAAAGAGCTCAGAGCGGGACCCCGAGTGAGATTATCAGCAGGCACTTAAGGAGGAGAGTGAAAAGCAGCCTCACGCCCAACGCTGAGCCTGTCCAGACCCCTACTGCTCTCAAAGGGGTAAGCGGTGGTCAAAACAGACTCCCATGGTGCCCCAGTGGAGCACAATTTGTGCCCCCCCCCCCCACCTCACAGAGCACCAGAGGGGGGAAAAGGGAGGAGGGCCCGCCGACCCAACCCCCCCAAGCTGGGGCCATACATCAGCCGCCCGGCCCCCAACGGAGGTTGAGATAGCAGCAGAAATGCAGATCTCACTGGCCCTTGCAAGGAGCACATTACCACTCCACGCCATGACCCAGTAAGATCAATAAAGCAGAGTAACAGAAGGGCCAAGTGTGCAGCTGGCAAGGAACCACCAGGAAGCACCCCCCAGTACAACTAGCACGGCAGACTGTAGTCATCAAAAACCGCCCTAGCCACATCTCAGTAAACATAGTGGGGGGATCAGTCTGTCATCCCCACCAAACAACCCTCTCTGTTCCAGTGGAGTGAAACGGACGGATTTGGCCAGCAAGGGCATAGTGGAAACTAACCTTCGGAGCGGAAGAACCATTGGGTGGGCTAAGCCAGCACGACGCTTCCTGTTAAGAAAAAGAAACTGCAGGGATAGTCTCTAACCCAGCGAGAGAGAAGCCGGCAGACCAGTTTGGATATAGCGCATGATTTCCCCAGTGTTTAATATTCAACGAGTGCTACATCCAGACTACAGCCACCTGTCTGATTCCACCCACTAGTATTAGTCTTTTTATAATTTTCCCAGCATCCCCCACCGCCACAATAGTGCCCGACTGGAGGTGCAAGAAACCTCTTTCACTGATTACAACATACAAAATCGTCTCTCGCACAATCAAATGGCTTACAAAAAATTAAGATCAAGAACTATCGTTAGGAAATGAATGGTAACTGAACAGGCAACTAGGAGCGCTGGATAGTCATTTTGATCAGTAAGGTCTTCATCGATCCCCGGAATTGCAAAATACTTCATAAAACCAGATACAGCCGAACAGGGGCATACACAAAAAAGAACATCAAAATAAGGGAAATAACGAAGTTGAAATGAAAAGAGCACAAACCAACAAGCAAACTCAAAATACTCCGCCCCAAGCCAATCCGAGCCTGGAATGGCAGATCCATCTTCGGCGAATCACAGATTTAATAATAGAATCAGATGCGATCCTAGGTGGGGCGCTACATGTGGGGACACATCAACAGGGGGACGGACTCAGGATGAGAAGGATCTTCACATCAATTGCTTGGAACTCCTGGCGGGATCTTTTTGCAGTACAAAGCTTCATTCAGAATTCCGTGAAATGCTATATTATGCTGAGCATGGACAATGTCTCTGCAGTGAAGTATGTCAACAAAATGGGGGGACCACGATCCAAGGGTCTTCTGGGGTTAATGTTTGAACAAGGGACTGTTACAGCAGAACATATTCCTGGTTTTAACAATGAAGTAGCGGATTTATTCGAGAAATTTCAGGGATTCCAGCAACTGGAAGCAGGACAAGAGTTTTTTTGGCAATTCAGAACAAATGGGGTCCCTTCACGACAGATCTTTTCGCGGACAGGTTGAACACGCAGTTGAAAAGCTTCTTCAGCTGGAAACCAGATCCTCAGGCTTCCGGGTGCTTTGCTCCAGGACTGGCGGGGGTTGGAGCCATATGCCTTCCCGTGCCTTCTCTTACATGCCCACCATTACGCACAGGACATGATCGAAATATTTCCTCTTTGGAAGTCGCAGGCATGGTTCCCAGCCATTCTGGAGATGTCTGTAGACTTTCTGATTCTAATTCCACCTTTCTGGGAAATTCTTGTGTGGGTCCAGAGGGCGAATCTCATCCTCTCATAGATCAAGGACTTCTGTTTCTGACGACAGAGGATTTCAGGCGTCAATGGAAAATCCCTGGACTTTCGCAGAATGCTTTCAAACTCATTTCTGAATCCTGGGCACCGGGAACTAGGAAAGCATATAGACTGGCGTGGGATAAATGGGTTCACTGGTGCATTCAACAACACTACGATCCAGTTTCAACTGATTTAGTTCACGTGGTTCATTTTTTATCAGAACTTTTTGCTTCTGGGCTATCCTACAGTACAGTTAATGCATATAGATCAGCCATAGCCGCGGGTCATTCCCTGATTGATGGTGTCTCGGTGGGACAAAACCTTTTGACAAAGAAAATTATGAGAAGTATGAGGGTCCTTAATCCTCCAATTCCTAAATATACGGCTTTATGGGACGCAAGAAATGTTTTACAACTCTTGTTTTCCTGGGGTGACAATGCTAACCTTTCCCTTAACCCCTTAAGTGCTGCCTCGGTGCATTGGCCGACGGCAGCACTACCTCCCCAGTGCTGCGCACGACCATTGGACGTCCATTCAGCACTAGTTCCAATGGACAGCGCAGCACTGGGGAGGAATGTTTAATAGCATCTATGAGGTTAAAGGTATTTTTTTCAAGCTTACTGTCCTACTTTGTTTAATTTCTTTTAGACAACCTTTTGATGTTAAGGCCTTGGACGTCACTTGCAGAGCCCGAAGGAGTTTATTTTTATCTTAAGAAAAGGACTAAGACTATGTTTTCCATCTTCTACCCTTCTTTCTCTCTGACGAAGATTTGTGTTGTCAAGTGTCTAAAAGAGTATGAAAAGAGGACTGCCCCCTTCAGAGGGGATGAGAGTCCACTTCTGATCTACCACAGATTCCCCCATAAGGCGGTCTCATCTCCCACGCTTGCAAGATGGGTGTAAGATGGGTGTAAGTAGTGATGAGTGAGAGTGGTGTGGATGTTTCTATCTTTGGTGCTCACCCCCTCAGAGGTGTTTTGGCTTCTAAAGCCTTTATGTTGGGTGGAGGCCTCCAAGACCTATTGTTCCACCTGTCTGTCTATGCTCCCCCAGGTACTTCTCTTGTAAAGCGCTGTGATATCCGCAAGGATCTTGTCCGCGCTATATAAAACTTTCTAAATAAATAAATAAATAAGCTATTCTTAGAGATGCTGACTGGTCAAATGAGAGTATGTTTAAACAAGCATTGGAAATGCAATAGGTCTCGCACCATTAGAGTTAGTGCTTTTAGAATATTTTATGGGTTTTTTTTGTAAATGTTTAGCATTTTTGTTTCCTGTAGCCAATGCTAAAGAATTACAAATAAAAAAAAGCCATAAACATTTCTAAAAGCTCTAACTGAAATGGTCTGAGACCTATTGCACTGTGTGAGGGTGAGGGGTTGAGGGTGAGTGAGAGTGAGAGTGAGTGAGAGTGAGTGAGAGTGAGTGTGAGTGAGTGTGAGTGAGTGTGAGTGAGTGTGAGTGAGTGTGAGTGAGTGTGAGTGAGTGTGAGTGAGTGTGAGTGAGTGTGAGTGAGTGTGAGGGTGAGTGAGGGTGAGTGAGGGTGAGTGAGGGTGAGTGAGGGTGAGTGAGGGTGAGTGAGGGGTTGAGGGTGAGTGAGGGTGAGTGAGGGTGAGTGAGGGTGAGTGAGGGGTTGAGGGTGAGTGAGGGTGAGTGAGGGTGAGTGAGGGTGAGTGAGGGGTTGAGGGTGAGTGAGGGGTTGAGGGTGAGTGAGGGTGAGTGAGAGTGAGTGTGAGTGAGTGTGAGTGAGTGTGAGGGTGAGTGAGGGTGAGTGAGGGTGAGTGAGGGTGAGTGAGGGGTTGAGGGTGAGTGAGGGTGAGTGAGGGTGAGTGAGGGTGAGTGAGGGGTTGAGGGTGAGTGAGGGTGAGTGAGGGTGAGTGAGGGTGAGTGAGGGGTTGAGGGTGAGTGAGGGTGAGTGAGGGTGAGTGAGGGTGAGTGAGGGTGAGTGAGGGTGAGTGAGGGTGAGTGAGGGTGAGTGAGGGTGAGTGAGGGTGAGTGAGGGTGAGTGAGGGTGAGTGAGGGTGAGTGAGGGTGAGTGAGGGGGTGAGAGTGAGTGAGGGTGAGTGAGAGTGAGTGAGAGTGAGTGAGAGTGAGTGAGAGTGAGTGAGAGTGAGTGAGAGTGAGTGAGAGTGAGTGAGGGTGAGTGAGAGTGAGTGAGGGTGAGTGAGTGAGGGTGAGTGAGGGTGAGTGAGGGTGAGTGAGGGTGAGTGAGGGTGAGTGAGGGTGAGTGAGGGTGAGTGAGGGTGAGTGAGGGTGAGTGAGGGTGAGTGAGGGTGAGTGAGGGTGAGTGAGGGTGAGTGAGGGTGAGTGAGGGTGAGTGAGGGGTTGAGGGTGAGTGAGGGTGAGTGAGGGTGAGTGAGGGGTTGAGGGTGAGTGAGGGGTTGTGAGTGAGGGTGAGTGAGGGTGAGTGAGGGTGAGTGAGGGTGAGTGAGGGTGAGTGAGGGTGAGTGAGGGTGAGTGAGGGTGAGTGAGGGTGAGTGAGGGTGAGTGAGGGTGAGTGAGGGTGAGTGAGGGTGAGTGAGGGTGAGTGAGGGTGAGTGAGGGTGAGTGAGGGTGAGTGAGGGTGAGTGATGAGGGTGAGTGATGAGGGTGAGTGATGAGGGTGAGGTGTTGAGGGTGAGGGCGAGTGAGGTGTTGAGGGTGAGTGAGGGTGAGGGTGAGTTAGGGTGAGGGGTTGAGGGTGAGTGAGGGTGAGGGGGAGTAGTTGAGGCTGAGTGAGGGTGAGTGAGAGTGAGGGTGAGTGAGGGGTTGAGGGTGAAGGGTTGAGGGTGAGGTGTTGAGGGTGAGTGAGGGTGAGGGGTTGAGGGTGAGTGAGGGTGAGTGTGGGTGAGGGTGAGTGAGGGTGAGAGGGTGAGTGAGGGTGAGGGGTTGAGGGTGAGGGGTTGAGGGTGAGGGGTTGAGGGTGAGGGGTTGAGGGTGAGTGAGGGTGAGGGTGAGTGAGGGTGAGGGTGAGTGAGGGTGATCATGACGTGGCACAATCCGCTTTCGTAGAACAGAGGCTTGGCTTGGCTGTTTCCAGGCCTCGGGCGAGACATTACAAAGACACAGGTGCAATAGGGTGCGCACTTGGCAAAGGTGAGTGCGTTCCTAGGACACCACGAACTGTGAACACACAAGAAAGGCAGCAGTGTGACGGAAGACTGTTGCGCAGAGAGGGCCAGGAGCGGCCCAAGACAAAAAAATTACCAGCGCTTTTCACCCCACATACAAACTATGGATATTTGTCGACAGCACTCAAAATGAGGATCCGAAGTTAAGCAGGACTGACACTTTTCTGCAGTTCTGCAGTTGAACATAATGTGAATGGGAAGCACTGCCATACTTAAATGGAACAGTACTGACACCTTTCAGCGGCGCTGCTGTACTTTCAAGGAAACAGTGAGTCACACCTCAGCAGAGCGGCCACACTAGGAAAGGGCAGTGCTGGCACTATTCTTTTGGCAGGGCAGCACTCGTCCTCCCAGGAGCACCCTCTCACCAGTGCAGTGTCTTCTATGGGTGGCTCGCTATATATGCAGATGAGGCAGATGCAACGATCCAAGCTTCTGAAATCATGTAGTAAAGTTCACCTTTACACCACGCCACTCTCTCAAGTCAGCTGGTTCGTTCTTGGCGATCAGTGTCTGGAGGAGGCGTTTCACGGCGCTGTCTAGATTGCCATATTTAGCCGTGGATTTCCTGCACCTATATTTGTAGACCACACTTTATGAATTGTACACGCGAATTACTTGGTTGTACAGTTCACCTGCACTGGCATAGTAATTTAGCCAAACGGTATGATAACAAGCACTTTAACGCTTTTAAGAGGCACAGAAGCAGCACTTTGAAGGGAGCGTGCAGCAAGTACTCGCACCCAGTGCTCCATGTCAGACCGAGGCTGCTGGCTCGGGATGTCCGGTCTGTGCTCTTTAAAACCAAAACGAGTTCGAGGCGCATAGAAACAGACTCCGATATTCCATTGTTCCGTGGTACAAAGTATTAGATGATCCAAACTAGAATACAAAGTCCTCTGATGCAAGTCGTTCAAGGGTCTCATACAAGTAAAGATTACAACGGTCCCATCATGGAAGCTTTCCAGGGTCAATGGACGGAGGCTTTCTCTCAATGGAACCCATTGGTAGACATGGCAGGCAGGGGAGGGGGCGGAGCGGGGTGTGGGAGGAGTGCCGGAACAGACGGCGAGGGGAGGAGAGTAGGAGGAGGAGAGTAGGGGAGGCACGGCCTAGCGGCCGTGCAATCAAGAAGTGAGGGGGCGGGAGAGTAGGCAAGGCAGGTAGACATGGCAGGCAGGGGAGGGGGCGGAGCGGGGGTGTGGGAGGAGTGCGGGAACAGAGGCGAGGAGAGTAGGAGGAGGAGAGTAGGGGAGGCACGGCCTAGCGGCCGTGCAATCAAGAAGTGAGGGGGTGGGAGAGTAGGCAAGGCAGGTAGACATGGCAGGCGGGGGCGGAGCGGGGTGACGGCGAGGGGAGGAGAGTAGGAGGAGGAGAGTAGGGGAGGCACGGCCTAGCGGCCGTGCAATCAAGAAGTGAGGGGGCGGGAGAGTAGGCAAGGCAGGCGGCTGCGGGGCATGTGCACGCGCTTTTAAGCTCAATGCGCATGCGCATTGAGCTTAAAAGTCACGGGCACTGCAAGGAATCGCCACGATTCCTTGCAAGTTGGACAAAGAGTGGATAAGCCCCCATAGTCTCGCTTGCTCGATGCGCATGCGCATCGACAGGCGAGACCTAAAAATGTTATTTCAGAAAAATCAATAATGCGATTGATAATGTGCTTAATTCACTTTGAACTTGCATTATGTTGTCCATGTCATGCCATAAAATTTAGATTTATCACAGCCTGGTGGGCAGAAAATCTGGATCATATTAAAGACACGGAGGCTAAGATTATCCCATCTCTTATCCTATCCTGGGCTTACTCTTTGACCTTATTATATTTCATTTTCTTTCAGAATAATCCTCCTTTGGATTCCAATTACCGTGAGAAGTTTCTTCACAACATTTCGAGCTATGTGTCCTTGTTTGAGACCAATCTAACAAAGAAGGAAGATGAATGTGTGCTCATGCACTATATACTGTATTAGAATGTTGGTTTGAGTTCTATATTCTATCCATTGTTACTGCTGAGCTGTGGCAATAAAGGAGAATTTGCATAATCTTAGCCTCCATGTCTTTAATAAAATCCAGATTTCCTGCCCACCAGGCTGTGAAAAATCCAAATTTTCACTAAAATAAAAGCTAAATACCAATCGAATTTGAGCATATCAGTAATACCACATCGAAAAGCAATGTATACCACTGGATTACTTACCACTGTCTCCCTGGCCTCAGTAACTCTAAACAAAGAAAGTAAACAAAAAAAGACCAAACAGAAAAGGAAAAAGAGAAGGGCGCTCAGAAGGATTGAGAAAAAGTCTGGAAAACGAGGTTACGGAATATTTCCCCCACTACGACTCGACCATCAGAAAAAGAGGAATGATCAGAAATGGTGCACAACCTGAAGGTAAAAGAGCAGAAATTACCAGACAAAATACAAAGGGTAAACTCTAACCAACTTAACCCAAAGGCGACAAGCTTTTCAGTAGTAGATCATGGAACAAAGAAGCCGGCACTAAAGAATATCCCACAACGAACCTACACTATCAGAAAAAGGTACACACTGTGAGAAGTTGGCCTGATATATGAGGTTTCCAATTCTGGAACCACCTTGTATCAGTCCAAACAATCCCTTATGGTGTCTGGTTGTAAGTCAACCTTATTAGACAAGCTATCCTAGGGGTAGCATGGACTAAGCAGCCTTAAAGGCTTAACTCAAGAGGTCGTGTTAAGCAAGCTGTTTTACCAATCACAGTCCTGTAATATCAAATAAAAGGACACCACACAAGTATATATTATAAAAATATATGTATTTATTTCTAAAATAATCCCCAGTACTCATTATGAGCAAAGGGGCACAAGCGTTAAATCAAAAGCACAGTATAACATAGAAAGTTGCACAATTATGGATGAGGGTGGGTGGCCACTCAAACCATATATTAAAAAAATGGTATAAGAGATACCAATCGAACAGTGGTTAGGCCTAGGGCCTAGGGAATCGCTGGGAGCAGTCGGGACTAGCAATGCTGAAGTCGGGAAAAGCCCGCGGGATTCGGGTGCAGCGCTTAAAGCGCGGCTTGCACCAATGCAGTGTCAATGGTGCGTAAAAGTTACACAAATTAAGTTTAAGGATACTTCCGCTGACCTAGAAGGACCAAATTTTAGACACAGACCCTAGAGGTGTGTACCAGTGTGGGAACACCGGCGTTGCAATGTTACCTCACCCACAGGAAGCGGGTGCATAGGGTCGAAGTGTGGTCGGGTTTTGTCACGCAGGTTCTTGGTGCTTGAAGCTGAAGATGCTGCAGGCGATGTGAAGAAGTGTCCGGTGTGATCCGAGGGTGGATCAGAGTAGAAAAGTACCTGAAAGCAGAGGGGACAGTCTGGGTCACTCAGCAGTGACCAGGGTGGAACCAGGACGGAACCAGGCAATGTCGGGCGCAATCAGGTGGTTGTCGAGGAGCTTCTCTCCGCTGTCACGTGGGCTCTGGGGCATTTCCGACGTCCAGGAGCAGGTCACGATCTGTCCCACGCAGGCTCTCACGTCGGCTTCAAGATTGGAGCAAACAACACTTGGCAAGAGCAATCCACGCAGGACCGGAAGATTGCTTCTCACTCGGACCAGGAGGGTCAGAGCGGGGGCTCCTTTTCAGAGCAGCAGGTGCAAGTCTGGAGCAACCAGAATAGCAAGTCGGTTTTAGGTTTGTCGTCAGCACAGGGGCCACAAGCCAGCTGGCAAGTGACCGGGCCAACGCGTTGAGCCAAAGAAAGCAGAAGGGTCCCACGCAGCACTCGTCGAGTGTAGAGGGGTGAGCTTCAGTGCAAGAGTGGCTCAGAGTTGGGGCTTCTCAAACTCCGGTGTACAGCTTCGAGTGTCACTCGTGGGCTGCACTGTCAGCGTCTTGTGGTCTTTTCAAGATGGCTAGCCCCACGCTTCCGGTCGCCTCCACGGACCTCAGCTCTGCAGGGACTGTGGATCGGGCTGTAAGAAGGCAGGCAAGCTTGATCTCGTCGATCTCTGTTGCTCGAGTTCCGGCGGGAACTGCAACAAAGCAGACGTCGAGGTGCTGGATGGTGCCTGTTTGCACAGGGTGGTCACTCCTTGACCACAAGGGAGATTCTTCAGTCTTCTACGTTGAATAGGATGTCGAAGGGTCCAGAGTTTCGTTTCAAATGTTTCATCAGGATAATCCGAGTGCGTTGGCACTGCTCCCATTCGTATACCAATCTAGGGGGCTGGATTACCTGCTAGGTCCCCTCCTATGGGTGGGAACCAGGAAGGGGGTCGATACACCCCTTCCCTTTGATCCAGGCCGACTGGGACAGGGGCTGGGGTGCCCCAGAACCGGTTTGGCCGGATTATGCAAGGGGCAGCCTTGTGCTCCCCAGGCAGTGTCTGGTTTCTTTCAAACCTCCCTGCTACAATCCACTATCTCCTGTCTGGGGTGGTGTAACACCTCCCTGCGACAGGAAACCCTTTGTCCAGGCCTCCTCTGCTGAGTTTCGGTCGGCAGCAGGAGGTCAGACTTGTGTCTGTGGCAGAAGCATCCATTTTGTGGATCTGAGGCTCCTTTAAAAATCAACCGCGTTTCAGTAAAGTAACAGGTCTTCTCCCTCTAAAGGGGTGAAATGCTATCCCCGTCGACAGAACTGTCGAGGGGATAGTATTCCAAATCGTAGGACACCTTACACGACATGTTTTGATAAAGCCAAACCAAAGTTGCTATATAACCGCGAGGATTATAAGGCACTTAATAGTATATGGTATGGCATTATCCCGGAACAGCTTAGGGAATTGGTCCCGACAGCTGCAGACAGGCTCAGCTCATGCTAGAGTAACATCTCACATAAAACCAAGCACTCTGCCTCCAGGATTGTTAAGGCCTGCCATAGGAGTGACTGATAGGTATATATGTGTCCAGATAGGTTTAGATATAGGCATACTATATCTAAGCAAGGGGTGATTACACCACCTTGCCCCAGCTGAGTGATCAGCCAGTTGTGTCAATTTTAGATAGCCAGCCAGGGGTGGCAAAAGATATGCTGCAGCCCCTGGTAGGCCTTGGATGCACCTATGCCCTGGGCACCTATAGTGCTCTGTACAGGGGCTGATAAGGTGACCCAAGCCAATCTGGTTATGCACCTAGGGTACATGGAATCCATTTTACAGAGAAAGCAGATGGACTGGGCCCTGATTAGCAGGGAACCAGGCCAACTAAGTCGAAAACCAGCTAAACACAAGGTAAAAAATCTGGGGTAACCATATTCAGGGTGCCACCTTCCTACACACACAAGCAGAGAAGATCATGTCAAGCCTTCTGGAAATCACAGACTTATTCCCCTCAGGTGATGCTCCACTCAACAGCGATCAAATCATTAATTTACTACAAAAGATAGTCGTTACATTCCTTAGCTAGAAATGAAATAAAACTAGTAATGTTCCCTGAAAAACTAAAACCACAACAGCAATTGTAGATTTCTGGTCTCCAGGAATACCAGGAATAATATTAAAGGAAAGCTAGACTCTCCACAAATACAGATCTGATTTAACACCAGTGCAAAATCACTAAATCCAAAAATCTGAAACATCAGAATTATTTCTAAAAACTACAAACTCCTATGGGGAAAATATATAGGTTTCCACAAAGAATGGCAAAAGGAGAAGCTGGAATAAAAATACCCCAAAGAGGCAAATAACGAGGGACTACTCATGGGCCTGGATCGCGGAGAATCGGATTAGCAATAAACAGGGCAAGGAAAATAAACGTCTGTTTAACACCCGTTTGAGCATCTCTGTCTGGAACATTGTTGGAAAAACAAACATTTGCTGTAATAACAAAAGATCGACCAGGGATTGTGGCTTTACAAGAAACCTGGTCTATAACAAAATTTGACCAAGAAGAATACTAAGTGTATGATATCCCCACAGAGCAGGTTGACCGGGGCCACGCGAAAGGTGGGATAGCAATTCTTCTCAATATAGACTACAAGTGGGCCCAAGAAATAATACCAACCGATTTAAAGAATTTTCAATGGATCAAGATCAAATCTGAGATAGACCCACCAGAAACCTCAAAAGATCTCCTTACCTTCAATGTTTATATCCCCACCGGAGCAAAAATGGATGCACTTGCAATAAAAATTATTAAGGCTATCGAAAAGATAGTAGAAGGACAAGGCTTTCCGACACAATCACAGGCGACTTCAATGGAAAAATATCATACGAGTTACTTGAAAAATGGTCAAATGGGGACAAAGAAGCAGCTCTGGCAAGTTCCACTCCTATTGCTCAAAGAAAACAAAGCTGACAAGAGAGGGAAAATCCTATTAGCCACAATCCCGATGTTAAACTGAGTAATACCAAACAGCAATGTAGAAGGAGATATTCCTGCATCACTCACAAGACAAGGGAAATGCAGCTCCTCAACCCTGGACTACACGATATGTAGCTCAGACTTGTTTGGCACGGTTTTACAACTCAAGGTTAACTTTGCAAGGGGGAGGCGGAGTTAGCTCGCGACCAAGATGGCCGCTAGAGCAGAGTGCTTAGTCGGACTGCAGCATAATCCTTCAGTTATCCTGCTGCTACCAACGCCTATCACCCCTGCGTTGCTTGGTCGTGTGCCTGAGGCCCCCCAAAGCCTCGGGAGGGGATAACGACCCCACCTATTCTCTCCTGGTACCGGAAGTGACTGCTGACTTGCGCCCGCCTGCTGCCCTGATTGCCGCGCTGCCGGACGCGGCCTGGAGCTCCCTCCTTACCTTGGTGGGGATCGGAGGCTGCGGTCCTGCTGGAGGGTCGGGCCTAGAGGTGCACTGCGGATACTGCTGCCGCGGCCATTCCCCAGTGTGTTCCCACCTTGGTGGCCGCTCCAAATTGCTGCGAGGAAGGCCTAGTTGAGACTGGGGGTGCTGCGCTCGTTCCACTGCCGCGCTGCCACTGCTACGAACTGCCTGCGCATGGAAGGCTGGTGAGTGGAGCCCCACACGCTAGGTTCTGCTTCTTCGGGCCTTGGGGCCTGATTTGGCCCTCTACTTTTCCGCTGCCTAGCTGGGGCCCGCCAAATGCCGAGATTGGCCAGCCTGGGCTGATTTAACGCGTGTGTGGTGCACTGTGATCTGTTAGGTGAGTCACCTGCTATCAGGTATTCCTGTGGCCCCGGACTGTTGCGACTTGCACTGCGGAGTCTTGCTGGTCCAGTGAGCACTGAGGACTACATTCAACGCAATGTGGTCTGTGCCCTCGGACCTGGTTGGACCGTCTGGTCTTTTTGCAGCCTGACTGTGGCCTGGTTGCTGCGGTGAGTGCTTTACACACTTTGCAGAGTACTAGCGTTCCAGTGGAGAGCCCTACCAGTGACGCGGTGAATACTGCTCAACGATTCATCTTACCTGAATTAGTGGCAGACCTTGGTCTACTCCCAGTTCCCTGTATACCATGGGGTGTGTCGATAGGACACAGCCTAAGCTCTCGTTTGACCCGAAGAAATCCTAGGTGGGCGATTCCGCAACTGACAAAGGTCTGGGAGACTAGGACCAGGCTGCGGAGGACCCGGGCCAGGATATCTGCGCCCTTTTGGTCAACATGAAAAGGAACCTACAGGGCGTTACTACCTCCTTGGGCGCCAAAATGGACGCCCTTACTTACCGGATGGACCGCATGGCTGAAAGATTAAATAAGCACGCCGAATGATTGGACATGTCCGAGAGGCGGCTGACGGAGGTGGAGGAAGCCCACACCACTCTCGACACCGAACATAAACAGCTAGGTAACGTCTTTCAGATCCTTCAAGATAAGACGGAAGACCTCGAGGCCCGCTCCAGACGATGTAACCTCCGTGTCACGGGCCTGCCGGAGACTACCCCCACTGGGAATATGGAGCTCTTTATGGAAAAACTATTGAAGACGCTTCTGGGCGACAATTCCTTCTCCGATATGTTCGTTGTGGAGAGAGCTCATTGTTCCATTGGTCCGAGGCCAAAACCGGGAGCACCCCCCAGACCAAATATAGCTAAGCTGCTTAACTACAGATACAGAGACCGGGACATGGCGCTTTGACTGGCCCGCGAGAAGCAACCTCTGAGATATGAAGGGTCAACCATCTCTCTGTTCCCGGATTTTACTGCTCGTGTCCAAGAGGCACGACGCTTGTTCGCCCCCATGAAGCGGCAGCTCCGTGACCTTGGGGTAGACTATGCTATACCCTGCCAAATTGAGAATTATTCGGCAGGCCATTAGTTTATTTTTACGGTCCCTAAGAAGACGATGAAGGACTGGGCGAAGGAGAGGCGTAGGCCCCCGGCTGCGCACCTTCTTGAGGAAGCGTTGGGGGTTCACTGGGCTGATCGCTGCCTTCGGAGCCCGTTTGCTGAGTCCCCCTGATCTTGTTGCGACAGCGCATTGTTTTCATGTTTATGGTCTGAGAATCTCGGGGTGGGGGGTGGTGCTCTGTCACATATGTTAGTTTCTCCTGGATTTTCCTTGTTCCTTGTTGTGGGGCTGCCTGGGGGTACCAGTTTGTAGCTTGGGCGAGTGATGGCCACGGGCTGCGGCATTGTGCTATGGTCGATCCCCAATTGTAGATAGATCATGAGCTTAGTCTTCCTTCGAAGCTCTGCAAGGGGAGATTCTGACTATCTTAGTTTCGCTACACCCTTGCGCAGCAGAGTTGTGCAATGATCGGCGGTCTGGTGGGCGCTGCCTCACTTGGCTGGTACCTCCAATTCATTCCGCAAGCTAATTCTGCCTCGGAGTGTATCACACCTAGGACGTGTCTTGTTGGTGGGGGTGGGGGGTGGGGGAATAGGGATGAGATCGCAGCCATGTTGGGGTTGGGCAGGCGTGGTCTGGTAGGGAGGTGGGTTCTTTTTGCAGAATGGCGATTTGTTTCTGGTGCCTTTTTTTTCTTGCAGGTCCTTGCACGACAAGTCATTTACTGCTTTGTGTGATTCATGCAGCTTCTAATCCTGCAGAGGTTTTGATGGGTTTGGGGGTTGAAGGAGGGTTTGTTGATGAAGTTAATTGTTACTGTACACAGCTTTACTTCGTGATGGTTAAACAGCACTGTCCCTGAATGCTCCGTTACAACACATCATTCTGCAATTTACATGCCTGTGACTAACTCTGCTGACACGCCTGACTCATACGTTTTGGTCACCTGGAATGTCCATGGCCTAAATGACCACCGCAAGGTACGCAAAATTCTCCATTGCCTCCATCGGCACTGTGTGGATGTCGCTCTTACAGGAGACGCACCTGCCCCCGGACAGCCCTATTCTACACTCCAGTGGTTTGGCAGGCAACATACATGCATGCATCAGGTTTCTCCTCACACTAGGGGGGTCATGACTTGGGTTAATCCAAAATCATTGGTCACTATGACTCCCTTGGAGACGGACCATGATGGCAGATATACACTTTCTAGAGTTCTTGGGAAAGGGTTGGATTTAGTTCTTCTCAATATTTATGGCCTTAACTATGATCACCCAGACTTTTATGAAACATTGGCCACGACTGTACTGCCCTATTCCCTAGAGAATGTCCTTTGGGGTGGGGATTTCAATTTTACCATACAGCCTCCCTTGGACAGGTCAGACGGCCCGGACAGGCGCCCTTCGACCTCTACGCGAGTTGTTGAGTCCGCTCTTGAGATTTGAATGGCGGAAGTCTGGCGGCACAGGCATCCCTTGAAGGGTGGCTACACACACTATTCAGCAAAATATAACCGACACTAGAATTGATTACTGGTTTGCCTCCTGACACTTACTCCAGCAGCTTCGTGCTTGCACGATTCTTCCATGCACCTTCTCGGACCACTCCCCAGTACTAATTTCATTATCCCCCAAATCTCCCCTCCCCCGCCCCCCATTCTCATGGCGCTTCCCTCCATACTCTCTTCTAGATAGCCCGTTTGAGTAGGAGCTGGCTCAGTCCATAGAATCGTTCTTTGAGATCAACGTGGGTTCGGTCGACTCTGTTCAAACTGTTTGGTAGGCCTTTAAGGCAAATATATGGGGAGTCACGATGTCCAAGCACTCTGGGATGCTCAAAGCTATACGTTCTCTTCTGGCAACACTGGAGCGTAAGTTACAGGAGCTTGAATCCATCTGCGGGCCCGATTGGTCCTGTCCCACTGGTGATGAACTCACTCGAACATTGAGTGACTTTCACGAGGAAGCGGATATGGAACTTCAACACCTTGGTTAATATGCCACGGCCTGAGTTTATGGGGAAGGTGAGAGACCGGGAAGGATCCTTTCACAACTTGTCAAAGGCTGCAAGGACAGAGCTGCTATCCCGATTATTTATGAATCGCAAGGGGACTCGCCTCTATCAGAGTCCCAGGTAGCTGAGAAATTCAGGGAATATTATGCTGCTCTCTATTCCTAGAGGGGTCATGCCCCGGAGGAACGCACCCTGGATTATTTGACGCAGAGTTACCGTGGCTGTCCGACCTACACGCAAGTTTTTAATGAGACCTATTGAAAGGGAGGAGATTAGTCTTGCTCTCGCTGGCATGCAGGGAGTGCCCCTGGCAGTGACTGCCTTTCCGTTGCCTTTTATAAGGCATTCCAGGACCACCTTTTGCCTCATCTGCTAACCTTTTTTGACGATATATGCACCTCAGGCACCTTACCACCGACCATGCGAGAGGCGATCCTGGTGACCATACTCAAACCGGGGAAGCCAGCGGAGAATTGCGCGTCCTATAGGCCCCTTTCCCTCATGAATGTCGATGTGAAGATCTTTGCTAAAATACTCAGCCCTCTGGTCACTACCCTAGTGGCTCCTGAGCAGGCGGGCTTTGAGCTTTGCTGCTATGCAACATGTGCGCCCGGAGGGCCCAGCGGTTGCGGTTTTTATGGATATGGAAAAGGCCTTTGACTCCGTCGAGTGGCCTTTCATGTGCCACATCTTGAGTCAAATGGGCGTCGGAGCGGTGTTTCTTCAACTTCTGGCGACGTTATACCCTGACAAATAAAACGTGAGTGTAGGGCCTAAGGGATATTTTTAGACCAGCCTAGGTAGTACCCCTTTGTAGAATTAAATGAACAACAAGAAAACCTAGCGGTCTCTGCAGGAAAGTATCATGGAAATTCCTATTTACTTAACCAGACGTCTAGCATAGTACATCTGGTTGGAGTCAAGACTGAATAGTTCTCACAGGACATGAAAAACCTAAAACGGGGGGCCACCAGTGATTGTAGATCAACAAAACCCTTTATAGGAATCCCATCAAAGACTTGTGATGATCAATGTTATCATTTCGTCATCCTAAGGGTCGTGTGTCTCTGGATCATTGAGACAAAGATCGCACCTTGCGGTGGAAAAGGGGTTCCGACCCGCAATCACTGTTGGACCATACGGTATTGATCTGATGGGAGGAGGTGCTGCCCTTGTCGGGGATTGTTAAGGCGCCCTCTCCGGCCTGGCTGGTGTCTAGACTATCAGACGGTGTTGTCAGCCAGGGATGGCTCTTATTTCAAACCAATTCTTTCATGGCAGAGGGACTTTCAAACAGATCTCTCGGATGACATGGCGATATTGCTGTCTGAGCTCAAAAGAATCTCTTAATGGACGCCATAGGTTGGTCCACTTTACATATATTAATAGGGTGTATGAACAGCTCCATCGTTATGGTCTTCGTGAGGGATCGCAGTGCGATCGCTGCGGCGAGCTGGTGGCAGTTTTTTTTCACGTCGCATGGACCTGCCCTGGGATTGCTCGGTTCTGGTGGGGGGGGGGGGGGGGGGGGGGGGGGTTTACAAGGTTAGCCGTGTTTCAGGGCTAGATTTGACCCCGGACCCGCTCTCAGCGATACTGGACTACTCAAAACCGCTCCCAAAATCGTTAAGAAGTCTGGAAGACATGGCTTTACTTTTGGCTAAACGCTGCATCGCCATCTGCTGGATGCGTAGCCCAACTCCCACTGTGTCACAATGGTCGAGAGACATGATGTACTGCTGTACATAAACCGAAAACTACAGCAAACTGCTTCCCCCACGCAACAGACCCAAAAACTTTTGATCCCTATATGTTACCAATAGGCATGCTTCGGACTGCCTTAACAGCTCTGACTCGGACTCCCGGACGATGCGGCCCCTACTGACGTTGACCCCGATACATAATGAACCTCCTGTAGGACATTGGGTGGTGCCTGCTTCCCTGGTCCCCTCCCTGGGGTGGGAGATAACTGGGTTGACCCCTGTGGCTTACTGAGTTTCCTGGTCGTTAGGCTTGTTTTCAGGTGTTGTCAGCTCCTCAACTTTATGACGCAGACATGTTTATTGTGATATTTCAATGTCTAATAGTGATATTTGGAGTATATGTGCGCGTTCATATCCCTATCTTTGCACTTCTGTTTGTCATTGCTTTGGAAACTGTCAATAAGCATAATAAAAATAAAAAAAATTAAACTTTGCAAGGGGAAGCAATCATGCAAGCATAAACAGAGTGGCACACACAACTTGCATCACCAGGTCATATCATGTACACCCATAGTACAGTTATGGTGAATCCGTCACAAGGACGGATTCAGTGGAATTCATTGACACTCAACAAAATTAAAGTAATCGATACGACACAACCATTACAGACAACTCCCGCTGGTGCAAAAACTACAGGAAAAACTAAACAAAAGGGGTCCAATAAAGAACCGAAACAAAAAAAACTCAAGACACTTATACTAAGCAATTAAATAAACTGATAAGGTCACAGTTTCTTGAATACTTTACAACAAAACAACTAGAAATCAATAAACTGAAAACCAGCACAGGAGAGAAAAAGCAAAAAACAAGGAAACAGCCCAGGATAAAAACTGGATTGACATCCAGGAAGCAGCAAAACAGAATAACCAACGTGCATATTGGAATATAACTGCCAAAGAAATAGGCACAAAAAAGCATTACAAGCTATCTCGGTCCCCCAGGCAGAATGGGAATCTAACCTAGCCAATCTTTACAAAATAACACCTCAGAAAGGATGAATAGTCCGGCTAGAACTCGGAGTAAATACATTGGATATCGGAGCACCCAGTCCCTTTTTAATTGAGTTCTACATAAAAAAGGCAACATTGGGAGCAACGGGTCCTGACCAAATCAAGGTCCTGCAAAGCAATCCCAAAGCATGGAGCAAGTTCTCATCTCTCCTCTCTTGCCATATTTTCGCTACAGGGGAATTACCTAAATCTTGGAAAGGGGGCATTGTAATCCCAATACACAAGACGGACTCAATGCTGCTTCCCGGTAACTACAGGCAGATAGCTATCTTGGACGCAACGGGAAAGACTTTTGCAGCAGCAGTATTATTAGACCACCTTAAAGACTGGGCTTTTTCACTAGGTCTAATTCCTTTATATCAAGCTGGATTCAAACCAAAGCACTTGGTCACCAAGAACATCGCTGTGCTGGAAACCATACTAGACAAATGTTTCCTCAAAATCTCAGGTTGCGTATGCTGCTTTTGCCGACTACCACTGCATTCGATAGGGTAGATAGAGGAACACTTTAGAGCAAACTCAGCAAAATGGGTATCCAGGATCACTGGTCCAAATGGGGAGAGTGAAGGGTCTCACAAGCTCAAGTCCGACCCCAAATGGCCTTAGACAAGGTTCCCTTCTTGCTCCCTTGTTGTTTTCCCTATAGCTCAGCGATCTTCCTGAACGTCTTAAACAGATCTGCAATTTTCCACCTAAAATAGCTCTTCCCAAAATTCACACTATGATGTATGCAGATGAGGTAATCATTTCAGACCCAACACCATTTGGCCAGCAAAGGAGTCTGCAAGCACTCCACAATTACACATAGGATATTTATCTAATACAGAATAAAACAAAAACAGAAATAATTCAGTTCTCAGGAAGGAAACTGTGTGTCAAATTCAACTGGAATCTAGGGGGTAAATCATAAGTGACAAACTAGTATACCTATCAAGGCTGAATCTTTACAAAGTCCCCACAAAATGCGCTCCATACACAGAATAGACATCGGAAAGCTGACGTTCACGTGGGGGCACTTCCTTATATGCCTCGACCGGTCAAACACATTTTTCTTCGCTACTCCAGGTATATAGTGCCAAGATTCCACCAGTGCTTTCATATGCTCTTGAATACATCCCATTAAGTCAAGGGAAACCTCTAGATCTAAAAGAAGGGAAGATCCTACGGAAACTGACAAAGATGTCTCAAGCAGACCCGGTACAAGCTCTTCCTCAAATTTGCACTAGTCACTTCATATACCAGAGGAATTAGTAATACAATCAGATGGGCATATAACCTCCTCCATGCGGAACAAGGAACGCTACGATCCCTACTCAAAACAGAGAAATTCGACCAAGGAACTTCGAAATATGTATTCTGTAGGAATGTCTCAACTGCTCTTAACCTAGCTAATGTTAATACTGATTTGCTACAATCATGGACTCCGGCCCAGCTGAAGCTTTTCTTAAACTTCAGTCCCAGACTAAGCTTTGACCTCGACTCTCAGCATTGCGCCTGTCACTATATATAAAAAAAAATACGCCGAAACTACCGTCTACAGGAAAACAGAATATATTTATTTTAATTTAAAGCATGGAGTTAGGAGACCGTTTGTATTACTTCGATTTGAGGTACTTCCTCTATAATCTTTTACTTGTGTAATGGCGGGGAGCAAGACTTTGAACATATGTTGTTTACTTGCCCAAATGCGACAGTCGTACATGCAAGAAAAAGGTTTCTACATCCAATTTATATAAAACGTAGAATTAACTCAGTTCAGTACTTGATCTTGCTTTGCAAGGTTCCGCAAAATGAATTTGTAAGCTACAATTTATTTAAATATTTAAAATCCTTTTTAGGTCTCGAAAGCAGCGCGCATGCGCTGCTCTCGTCATACAAGAGCTTCTTGGAATCAATACAGATTCCAAAGCTTTCGGAAGCTGAGTTGAAGCCCCACCCATCTTCCTCATTTGCTGGCGTCATCCTGCATGCAAAACGCAGGCTCACGATTTAAAAGAACTCTTCTTAGTCCCTCCTTGTTGCCGCCTTGTCTCCTTTTAGCCCTGCCCACCAGGATTGGAACTCACTTGCGGCGTTACACTCATGAGCTGCTATGCACTATATTTTTCTCAACGCCGACAGCTCATTTATAAAGCTTCTTCAAATATGCTCCCTCTTAGTTTCACGGAAGCACGGCTGGCTGCAGCGCTTTCATTGCAGTGGATCAGGATCCACTTGAGCGCTTGACTTTGTGCTTAATTTTTGTAACTTATTCCCTATACTCCGACCGAGTATGCTGCGGGAGCGAGCAGTTTTATTATGCTTGACTGTGCTACTCCGAGATTGCTTTTTTTGTCTTATTTAAATTAGTTGAATCCAGAGTGCGCGCTTAAGCCCCAGACAGCCACTTGATGGCCAGACACTACAGCCCATCCTGAAACTATTCAAAACTGGCACAACTGGACTGACAAATCTGCCACCATCTGGGCCTCAGGCCGCGGCCCATAGGGAAGATTTGTTTTTCAACTTTAACAAACTGTTGAGGTAGCTGAGAATCGAACACTGATCCCCGCACCAGTCAGCCACTCAGATTGGTGCGCCAGATCATAATCCGGCTTTCTATCCTCTAGTTTTCTATACTATCTGGGACCCGTGATGCTTGGTAAATTCAGGGGCGTGCAGCACTCACTTAGGCGGTGTTGCCTGAGTGAGAACAGATCCCTGAAGTCTCCCAGCCTGAATGAAAGGCAGGCTCTCCGCCAACCCTCACCTCCCCCTTCCCCCACCCCCAGAGGTGAGCTCAACAGCGCTGACATCACCCACTGCAACACACATCCCATCTGACTCAGGACAAACGTTACAAGTCTGCTAGCGGGAAGGACAGAGGTGGGCATGTGCGCGCAGGCAGAGAGGCTGCCCACAGAGTCGGAAAACACAACCATAATTAAAATAAGCATTTGCAATGCAATAGGTCTCGCATTAGGAAAGTTTGAGCTATTGGTTTTGTAAATCACCATTTTTTATTTATGTGTTGGTTTTGAAAATAGCGAAATTAATAGCTTTGTCATTTACAATGCCAATACTTTTAACTTTCGTAAATCTGACACCTATAGCATTTGTAATGCAATATATGTTGTATTTACGTGACTTAGATGTATTGATATTACAAATAACAATTGCTTTTCATTTTTTTAAATAAATACATAAAAGTTATTGTAATTTATAATGGCAATAGCTTAAACTTTTGTAAATAACTTTAGTGAAGATTATGTTCAGTGTATTTTATTGTGACGAAAATCCAAGAACAGAAGTGAAATATTAACATCTTTTTGTGACATTAGTAATAAAGCTTGAAACATTGAGAGAACATATTTGAACCAGTTGTTGAATGGTTGCACATATTGATGCTGTGGTGGCGACGAGTGATGCTGTGGTAGCGCATAGTGATGTTGTGGTGCCCCTGAGTGATGCTGTGGTGGTGCGGAGTGATGCTGTGGTGGTGCGGAGTGATGCTGTGGTGGTGCGGAGTGATGCTGTGGTGGTGCGGAGTGATGCTGTGGTGGTGCGGAGTGATGCTGTGGTGGTGCAGAGTGATGCTGTGGTGGTGCAGAGTGATGCTGTGGTGGTGCGATAGAGTAATTATGTGCGTGTAACTATGTGGCACTGATTGGTATTTGAGTGTATGTTGCATTGAGTGCAGTGTAATTATGTGGCACTACGTGGTATTTGAAGTGTATGTTGCGTTGAGCGCAGTGTAAATATGTAGCATATATTTACGTGGCAATGAGTGGTATTTGGAGTGTATGTTGCATTGAGTGCAATGTAATTATGTGGCCCTGATTGGTATGGTGTGTAGTGTGTGTTGCTTTCAGTAGATATAATGAAGACTGCAGTTCCCTTGGGAATCTTGATTTTCTTGGAAGCCAGTCGAGCGGCTGGAAAGCGACAAAATAAAGGTAGGAAAAGAGTAGTGGGGAAGATGTGTTGTGGCTGCCTGCTGTCCATATGGCGTTGCTGGTCTTTCCTGTGAAGCTTTGTGACAACGACTTGTTAATTTATGTTAGTAGGAGCGCCCGAGTGGATTCCTTTGAAGTGTTTGAAGTCTGATGCTGGCTGCAAGCCAACCAAATGGTTTGCGATGTGCACGAGCCCACACACATCCACTGTAGGAAATCCGCCTTTGGGAGCATTTCTGAGACCCCTACATAATATCTCGGCCAAAACATTACTAAAGCAATGCCTTAGACGAGACCTAAAAACACACAAAGCGGTTACAAACACAGGCTTCTGAGTGCTCCCTGACCTGGTAGGAGCCCCCCGTGTCTGGTGGATATCTCCAGTGTTCTAAATGGACCATTACAATTGCCAGAAAACACCCTTCAATATTTACGAAGGTGAACATGCAAAACGGCCTCACAAGGTACAGGGGGAGGTAGTCAAAGACGGAAGAGCGCCTGACCGGAAAGTCTTACAGATCACACCACCTACTTTTGCCGACTACTGCCATCCCAACATAAGGAAAGAACAGTGCTTCTACCGAGTAAATAAGCAAAACGCAAGTTTAAAGCAACACGTGAACTTAATGAAAAATGCTACACCTGAGGATTTACCCAGGTGCTGTAAACAGTTACGAGGATGTTACCCTTACTGCTTTCCGTCGGACACACACTGCTTCTTCTAGTGTTACACTGACACCAGGCCCAGCCTGTGTTGTTTACTTTCAGGAGCGTCGCAGCTGATAAAAGCCCCGGCCTCAGAGTACGGGGGCAGCGCGCACATATTCCTTTGAAGGCGGTGGAGCAGAACCAGTTACAACTTTGACTTAGCAGCTCCGTCTGACCTTTCACCCAGCTCATTAGGGAGGAGCCTGCCTTCACTTTACTATCCCGGGGCCTTCCTGGCGGGTTCCCACTTATTTTTAGCCTGACGTGTGTGTACGTTAAGGAAGATGCAAGTTCCCACTGGGAAATGTGGGTGTGCACTGCCCTGTCACACCCCAGTATACCATGAGAACTGGTCATATTTACAGCAAGATCTCACTTTACAGTTCTTGCAACAGTAGAATCTTTGTAGACCGGTTTGATATTGGAGCACAAATAAAAGTGTGCTGCTGTTTACAGCTGCTGTCCTTCCTTCTCTTCACCCTGGAGGCGCAAGGCACTTGGCACGGCCAGCCAGCCAGCTGGGTGGGTGCAGCCAGGGTAACCTCCATGGCAGCACATGAGACGCCGATGTCGGGAGGTGGGCAGTGCCATACTGCTACGAGAGTATAATGGAACTAGCATAGGAATGACTGCGTCAGAGGGTGGGCAGTGCCCAGCTGGCACAGTGGGATCAAAGGTAAGGAGATTTGTAGAAGCACGGTGGCACAGGACGAGTGGTACAGACTACCAGCGGTGGCACAGAGGGGGAAAAGAGGCAGACTGCTGTGTGGGGGCACGGTGTCTACGGGTCTGGATGAAACGCATGATGGAACAGCAGTAGAAAATTGCCAGGAGCAGGGCGTGCATGGTGGCACAGGGGGAGGGGGTTCAGGGAAAGGAGGAGCATGGTGACAAAGCGGACCGGTGGCAGGCAGCAAGGCTGGGCAGTGTTGCGAAGGGACAGCAGGCAGAGAGGCCTATGTCAAGGTGTCACAGAGGAAACATTGATCAAATAAGGAGTAGTGAAGCCCTATCACGAAGCAAAGGAGTGCAGGGCGATGGTGGCATAGAGGGTATAGGAGGCTTAGAGGATGGGTAGTGCTATGATGGCACAGTGAAATAGGGACATCAGTGGAGGTACAGCAGCATGGAGGTAGAGGCGCCAGGGAGAAGCATGTAGAACAGGGCACCCCAGCCAGGGGCAAACATCTGCAGGGGCACAGATCTGAATGGACTGATAGATTCACTGCTTCACCAGTGGAAGTAGGCATGGGCAGGAAGGTACTTTGGCATGTAGGAAGAACGCTCATTCTTCTATGCCCTGACTAGGGTTATGATGACAAAGACATAAGAGAGTTTCTTCCCCGTTTCTCCATCTCATTAAAGAGCTGTACATACCAAGGTGGCATTGCAGTGCCCAAGAAATATGGCAAAGACCAGGGTCAGACTAGCCTACAGGGGAACCAGTCAGAGCCCAATGAGCTGGTCTGACATTAGTTTGTGGGCGGTTTTCTAGCAGTTTATTGTATTGTAACTGCATTTATTTAGCTCTTACTACCCCTTACGAGGCATTGCGCTTTCTCAGCGGGTAGCATGCTACTCCGGGACCGATAGATGATTAGTGTTGAATTAGTATAGTCAGACCCCCCAGGATATAGCGGCATGGATTAGCACATTTAGAGGCACAAATATGGAAATTTAGCGGCACCATATTTTACTCATTATCATTCATTTTCAGCTTTAAAACTATGGAAACTGTTTTAGCAGAGTGTTCCACCTTGAAATATATTGCTGCAAATAGTTCTAGTTTTGTTTCGAATATGGATAGAAACTGCTTCTTGTAAGTGTTTGCTTACCTGAGCTGCCTTTGCTTCTGTGGGCACACAATTGTACCTTGGCTTTATATTAGTAAGTGACTATTGCAGCTAGATTTCATGAAGATTTGTAGATTCTTTTCCCGATGGGGATTTGTTTCCTTGTTTTATCTTTGAAACTGAAGGTCACAGGGTTGAGATTTCTTTTCAATCTGGGATTGATTTCTATGCTTTGGTGTTTTAAGGATTAGGGTTATACCAGAATGTTTTGAACCCCTTTCTGTATAAGGTTTTACCCTTTTGCATGGGGTTGATCTTCTCTACCTCACTTTGTGACTGAACGCCCCAAGGCAAGGTCTTACTCACACAGGGTTTTGGCGGTAGTCTTGTGCGGATTGTTCTGCCGTGTGTATGAAGTGATTGGTACACACAGTTATCTTGCTTCGGATCTGCCTGCAGTGCAGCTTCCCATGTATATGACATGCCATTGCATTTGCAGTTCTGCGCGCTCAAGTGTTCCAGATCCGTGAAGTGACCTGCGTCGATAAATAGTAAAGAAAAAACTAATAGCTGCTCATCTTTCAGAAAGGGAGGAGCGGAGGCCTGGAGGGGAAGTAAATGAAAGTCGAAAATATTGATCTATCAAGTTTTTTCCGTAGCAGCTCGTGCGTGGAGGTTAGGAAGCGATGTGCCACGGGAATAATGAGCTATAACCTGAGGATGGGAATTGAACAATCGCTGCCAAACAGTGAATACACTGGACAGGACACTTCCGGAGCACATTGCAGGACAGCTCCTGAACCATCAAAGGAACCTTTCTGATGTAGAAGCAGCAATGCCCACTCTGTGGCACTCCACCTCTCTCCACAGTGCTCATGCCACGCTTTTCAGACCCCCCAGGATATAGCAGCTTTTGTTAAAATGCCGCGATTTCTACATAAGGGCCGATTTCGCAGGCACTTTTGTAAAAATCGCTGCATTTTTACAAAAGTGCCGATTTCGCGGCAAATCGCGAAATCCTGGAGGGTCTGTATAGTGAAACATGCAAGTACATTTTAAGTGGTGGATAGGTTAGTCAGTTATTTGGAATGACATCAGAAGGATAGAGGAGGAAAAAGGTTTTTATTTATATAGCGCTTGTTACCCCTGATGGGGTGTTGACGCACACTATTCAGGAAGCCCATAAAGGATTAGTGGTGAATTAATATGGTGAAATATGAAGTAGCTTGAGTAGTGGATATGTTATTAACTTATTTGGGTAGAGAAGGGTAGGTGGCGGGATAGAAGAGGGAAAGAGGTTAGTGTTTATATAGCGCTTGCTACCCCTGATGGGGTTTTGAAGCGCAAGTAGCACGCTACTCTGGAACCCATCAGAATTAGTATGGTGAAACATGAAAGCAATTTTAGTAGTGGATATGTTAGTTATTTGGATTGGGAAGGGTTGGGGAAGGGTAGAAAAGAGGGAAGAGTTCAGAAAGGTTTGTTCAAGGGGGTCAGTATAGTAAAAGAGGCGTCAGTTGATGAGTTAGGTAGGAGAGTCTAGAAAGGGTTATTTTGGGGTTCATAGTAGTGGTATGAGGTTTTCGGATAAATGAGAGAGTGGATGTAGAGGATTATATTGATAGATGTATAGGATGAGAGATAGGGTAGTGCATTGGAAAGAGTAATAGAAAGAAGTTTGAGATGAGTCCGAAGGTGTGGCTAGAAGATATATTGAGCGAAGTATAGGCTAAGAAATAGGGTAGTGCATTGGAAATGCTAAATTAGAAGAAAGTGATAAATATATAGATCCTCAAGTACATTGAAAGTTTATAGATACATAAAGGTGATAAGTATATTGAGCATTTCTGGCCCTGGTCAGTCTCGAACAGGCTCAAACAGGCAACTGCCCTCGTCCTCTCTGCCCTTAGCACCGACGCCCGGGCTGAGACGTCCTAATCCTAGCCTTTTATAGCCCTAATAATCAGGTGACCCCTTCAGCCAATGGGAACCCTAACACTATCCAATCACACTAGCCCTAAAATCTAGAACCGGAGACCAGGACCTTACTGCCAATCTTAGCCCAAGTCAAAGCACCCAATCAGTTCAAAAACCCTGATCTCCAAGTCCAATAGAGGCCCTAGCCCTACCAGTAGTCCCAAACCAAGTCCAAGCAACCAAGGGCACAGGAAGCACTAGTTCCTACTTCCAATAGAAAGCCTAACCCTACTCTTAGTCCCACAACTGTTATGAATGTCAGCAGCCCTACATGCCAAGAACAGATGCATACTGGTAAGTAGCATATTCCATTCGAGGCATGTGGGCTGCTGAATTCATATCTGTGCATAGACTGTATAGCAGTATCTCTAGAGGTGGTTACCTGTGCCAGCTGCAGCAGTTTGAAAAAGTTTTTACGACAGCTTGGCCTACAGCAGCTTGCTGCTTTGCTTGCACGCCTACATAGTAGTGTTTTGTGAAAAGTGTGTATGGTAGTCCATGTGGCTGCCCTAAATAGGTCTTCAAGAGGAATATTCCTAAGGAAAGCCATGGATGCCATCATTTTTCTTGTAGAGTGTGCTCTTGGGGGACGGTTAAAGTGCGTTTGGCTTTTTGATAGCATATTTGAATGCATTTAACTATCCATCTGGCTATTCCTGACTTAGATATTGGATTCCCTTTATGTTGTGGTGAAAAAGCAACAAATAATTGCTTAGTCTTTCTAAATGATTTCGTTCTGTCCACATAGTAAAGCATGGCTCTCTTTACATCTAGTGTGTGTAGGGCTCTTTCGGCTACTGACTGCATTTTGAAAGAACACTGGGAGTTCTATCGATTGACTAATATGGAAATTTGATTCGACTTTTGGCATAAACGTAGGGTTTGTTCTAAGAACCACCCTGTTAGCATGTACATGCATGAAAGATTCTTGAATTGTTAGTGCTTGTAATTCTCTAACTCGCCCGAGTGAGGTAATGGCAATCAAGAAAGCTACCTTCCACGTTAAGAATTGTAGTTCGCATGAGTGTAGAGGTTCGAAAGTCTGGTTAGTATTATATTTAGATTCCAGACTGGGGAAGGAGGGTGTCTCAGAGGGATCATCCTTTTAAGACCCTCCATAATAGCCTTGAATGCTGGTACTCTAAACAGTGAAAGCTGTTGCCTGTTTTGAAGGTATGCTGCTATAGCAGCTAGGTGTGGTCTTATTGAAGAGTATGCTAGGTTGCATCTTTGAAGATGCAGCAGGTAACATATAACGTTTTGTATGGAAGTATATAATGGGTTGATTTGATTATTGTTGCAGTAAATAACAAATCTTTTCTATTTAGCTGCATAGCATGCTCTAGTAGTCGGCAGTCTTGCCTCCTTGATAATGTTCATGCAATCAGGAGGCGAGGTAAGTTATCCGAACTCTAAGACTTCAGGAGCCAGATCGCTAGGTTCATCTGATTGGGATCTGGGTGCCCGATTTCTCCATGGTTTTGAGGTAGAAGATTAGGTGCGAGGCACAGCCTTTGATGAGGAACTACTGAAAGTTCCAGGAACGTTGTGTATCATGGTTGTCTCGCCCATGTGGGAGCAACCAGGATTAGCATGAGTGACTGTTGCCGCAGTTTGCGAGCAACCAGCGGAATCAGCGGTGCTGGGGGAAAAGCGTACGCAAATCTGCCTGACCAGTTCATCCATATCGAATTGCCCTGTGACAATGGATGTGGGAACCTGGCGGCAAAGTACTGGCATTTCGAGTTTTCTTTTGTGGCAAACAGGTCTATTTCTGGGTGACCCCACTCTGAAGAATGGCTGGAGAACTTGGGGTTGAATCTCCCATTCGTGTAGTTGTCGGCTGTGCCTGCTCAGCAGGTCTGCTAACTTATTGTCTTTCCCTGGAAGGTGTTCTGCTAGGAGAAAGAGGTCTTTTGGAATTGCCCACTTCCAATTGCTATGTGCCAAGTGGAACAGCTGTGGAGAGTGTTCCTCCCTGTTTCTGGATATAGTACATTGCGGTCATGTTGTCCGTCCGGATCATAGTCTTGCTGTACAAGTATTTCTGGAATGCTTTCAGGGATAGGAATATCGCTAGCAACTCTAGTTGGTTGATATGCAGTTTCTTTTGTTTGGTTGTCCAGAGCCCTTGTACTGTGTAGTGAAGGAGGTGGGCTCCCCAGCCTGTCAGTGATGCGTCCGCTGTTAGTACTAGTTGTGGAACAAGCTTTTGGAACAGTCGCCCCTTGGAAAGGTTTTGTGGGTTCCACCACTGCAGAGAGTTGGGAGCGCGTCTGTCTACCAACACTAGGTCTTTTAGTTGTCCTTGAGCCTGGTTCCATTGCCGTGCTAGGCATTCCTGCAATGGACGCATTTGAAGTCTGGCATGGGGGACAATGAATATGCAGGAGGCCATCATGCCTATGAGCTGCATGAAGACTCGAGCTGGCAGAGAGTGGCAGAAATTTGCGAATGAGCATCTGCATGCTGGCTATCCTCGCTGAGTTTGAGTATGCCTTTGCCACTGAGGTATCTATAGTGGCTCTCAGATATTGTTGTATGTGGGGCGGTTGCAGATGCGATTTTGGGTAGTTTATCGAGAAGCCTAGGCTGTGTAGCAGCTGAAGAGTTTGGGACGTGTCTTCTGCACATTGTTGGTACGATTTTGCTTGTATTAGCCAATCGTCCGGATACAGGAACACATGAATGTGTTACCTCCTGAGATGTGCCGCTACTGTCGCTAAGCATTTTGTAAACACTCTTGGAGTTGTGGTTACCCCGAAGGGCAAGACCTTGAATTGGTAGTTTTGACCTATTGTGAACCCGAGATATTTTCTGTGAGCTGAATGGATGGGTATGTGAAAATACGCTTCCTTGAGGTCCAATGTTGCTAGGAAGTCTCCTTGCTGTAGTAATGGGAGCACTTGCTATAGTGTGATCATATGGAAGTTCTCCGACAGTATACATTGATTTAGGGGTCGGAGGTCCAATATTGGTCTGAGGAAACCGTCCTTCTTGGGAATAAGGAAGTATAGGGAGTATACTCCTGTCCCTTGATGGAAAGGGACTGGTTCTATGGCCCCCTTTTCCAGCATGCATTTAACCTCTTGTTGTAGCATGGTGATGTGTTCTTTGGACATAGGACGGTGTCTGGGTGGTATGTTTGGGGGTGGGGGTAGTAGTGAGTTCCAGGCAATAACCATACTGGATAATTTGTCTCACCCACCTGTCCGTGGTAATTGTGTTCCAGACAGGTAGGAATTGTTGGAGTCTGCCTCAGCCCGGTGTTAGGTGGTCCGGAGGTAGCGTGATGAAGTCACTGTTTTGTGGCAGTGGAGGCTCTGGTGTTATTGCCTCCACGTCCTCTTCCCTTATTATTGTTTCCCCTATAACCTCCTCTGTTGGAGTTTTTGGTAAATTTTTATGTGTTGCATTTGTACGATGACGTTTGGGAAATATTGCCTCGTGTAGCTGCCCTGTATGAGGAGCGTCGAAAGGAACTTCTGTGTTGCTGAAACTGCAATGCTCCAATTGACATTGCAGTTTGTGTCCTTCATTTTATCTAAAATGGTGTCAACAGCAGGGCCAAAAAGGAAGTCTTGATTGACTGGCTGATTAAGAATGGTGGACTGCACCTCGTTCTTAAAGCCCGAAATACGCAGCCATGCATGTCGCCTTAGTAAAACACTAGTGTTAATAGACCTGGCTGCGGTGTCTGCTGCATCAAGCGCACATTTGATGGAGGCGTTTGTAATGAACTTTCCCTCCTGTATGAGGTCATCAGCTTGGGCTTTAAAAGGCTCAGGTAGGTGTTGCATTAAGCTTTCAAGCTGGTCATAGTGTGCCCTGTCGTAACGAGCTAGCAGAGCTTGTGTATTGGCAATCCTCCATGAATTGGAGGCCTGTGCTGCTACCCTTTTACCTGAGGCTTCTAGTATCTTCGATTCCTTATCGGGCTTCCCCCGTTGTCTGTGAGTTAGCCCTTTTGCGTGCATTAGCCACCACTAGTGAGTCTAATGGTAACTGCCCTCTGATGTAGGTAGGGTCTGTAGAGGTTGCTCTATACTTTTTCTCAATCCTGGGATTGATTACCCCTGCCCTGGCTGTATCTTTAAATATGTCCAGTGCATGTTTTAACACTCTTTAGCATAGGAAGTGTTCTGACACTTTTCAGAAGTAGGGAAGGTGTCAAATAAGAAGTCTTCCTCTACAGGGTCATTATGCATATCTACATTGTGGTACTGCGCTGCCCTGTCTATTAATTGGTTGAATACAATGGTGTACTCCTTTTTTAGTGGAATAGGGGAATGAGAGTCAGTGTCTAGTGGCCTCTTCCTGTGCAGGATTGTCACTTTACCAGTCTCAGGATTAATATATATTTTTGCCTGGTCGTCTGCTGGATCAGAATGGAAGAGTTCTTCCTCCACTGTTCTTGGTTGTGATTTTCTGGGTCGACAACACCTTCTGCTTCGACGACTTTTGGTGCTTTAGTGCTTTTCTTCGGCTCTGGCCCTTTTTTGGGGTCGGCGAGAGTTTTTTGGTCGACCTGGTCTTTTGGTTCGGCACGTTTTTTGTGCTCAACAGGCTTTGTTGGTTGACTGTCCTTTGCTGAGTCTATGGTCTTTTTCGGATCGACTGGTGTTTTCGGAGCACTTTTCTTCGGGGCGATAGCCTTGTCTGGCCGGATTATAGGCTTCGATACGGCACCCTTCCCGTCGGCGACCTTTGGTTCGGCGACTTTTGGCACAGCCGGCTTTTTCGGGTCGACGTCTTTTTTTTGTCGGCGCCCTTCGGCTTGGCGTCCTTTTTGGGCTCAACGGCCAGTTCGGGGTCGGCGTCCTTCGCCTCGACGGCCTTTTTCGGCTCAACTGTTTTCTTCGGGTCGCCGCCTTTTAAGCTGCACGGCCTACTTCGGGTCAACTGTTTTATTTGGGTGTTCGCCTGTATGGTTTCCTTCGGGTAGACGGCCTTCGGGTCGACAACCTTTTTAGGCTCTGGAACCTTCTTTGGGATTGCGGTACTTGGCCCTGGGGTCTCTGAAGGTTTCGGAGCAGAGCCGCATGGCGGGGCTGGCGAATGTTTCTTTGGATCTTGGCTAAGGCCTTTTGGCGATGCCTCGACCGGAGCCTTCGGTAACCGCGTAATCTGTGTCAGGGGCAGTGTACTCACGATTTGCCCCGTGGGATCTCGTCATCAAGGCCCGAGTAGTCCTCGACAGTGACGATCTCTAGGTCCGAATCTGGAGATTCTGGAAGTTCTTGGTCATCATAAAAGATGTTGTCCGGTTCCGGTGCCTGTCGCTGCATCTCTTGCCTAGCGGCCCGTCGATTCCGTATGGTTTTCTTCGACCGAAACTGGGCGCAGGCTGGGCAGGTTTCTTCCTAATGGTCTGGAGAAAGGCACTTGTTGCATACTGAATGCTTGTCAGTATGCGGGAACTTGAAGAGGCATTGTGGGCATCTTTTGAACGGGATCCTTTCCATCGACAGCAGGCCCACATGGCGTCAAAAAGGCCCAACGGCCCGCGTCGACGCTAGATTCGAGATGGAAAGCTTTATCGAGTCAAGAGGTACCAAGCGAGAACAATACCGTCGAAGTCGAAGGCCTTTTGGGCTTTATAAAAGTTTTGTTTCGATTCCGAAGTTAAAGTGTAGGAATAACATCCGAACCCAATGGCGGAAAAAAAACAATCCGAGGATGGAGAAGATGCCCATGCGCACTGGAGTCCAGGGGAGGAGTCACCTATCTCGTGATACTTCAAAGATTCTTCCAGGACAACAAAGTGCAATCATCCGGACCCAACACTAGGCGGCGATCTATGCACAGATATGAATTCAGCAGCCCACATGCCTCGAACACACGGTTTAAACAGCTCACAGAAGCATCCTCTGAAGTAGAATATCCCTGTTGCTTTGGGGGCAGGGGGCTGGTTTCACTGGCTTGTGAACACAAAATGGTGGCTGAGGGTGCACTGTTTTAACATACAGGTCTTAGCACAGAGCAAAGGAGAAATTTGAAGGGAAAACTGAATTGTCACCAGGAATGAGAGGGATAAACTACAGAGTTTGGACTGCAAATCCCAAAATTCAACACGGTAAATGGAAGCAATCATGGGCAGGCAAAACCACAAGTTTAAAACACAAAACAGGTGATAAAATATTCAAAATGGTCCTGTTTTATGGAAGGATTGGTCGGTTTTTTACTGTTGAGTTTCCTGATATTACCACAAGCATTGCCTAAAGCAAACTAAAATGTATGCAGTCTCTCAAACCTTGCAAAACATGAATAGTTTGTCTTTACAAGAACAATAATAGACTGATCTGCACAAGTTAGCCACTTTTTAACGATCTGGTTCGCTAATGGGGGACACTTATCTTGGTGCCCAGGCCTATTCTGTGTCCCAGTCCGACCCTGGCAAAGACTTGCCACATGCTTAGCCCAATCGGTGTCCTATCAGGACATCGGCACAATTTCATCCTACCCAGCATGCAAAGCAGAGCACAAATTAATATGTTGGGTCAATGGTTATTCATTCTTTCCCCACATGTGTTAAATGAAATGCACCAATTATTTGAAATTCATTTACATTCGGGGGTAAAAAGGGACAGGCAGGGTAGAGTAGAATGCAGTACCAGAGGGTGGACAGGCTCACACGGACATGGGTGAAAGAGGTGCAGAGGTGGCAGACACTCAGGAGGACTCAGGAACTGAGGTCAGAAAAGGCAGACAGCAGCAAAGTGATGAGTAAAAGGGGCAGAGAGGTGGGCAGTATCATGTAAACACGGCACTGGTGGCACACAGCCGGCAGATGCAGGGAGAAGGATACCAGAGATGGCAGAAGGAAAATGCTACTTACCAGAATGCATCTGTTCTTTACATGTAGAGCTGCAGTTACACACTATGCATAGATGGCCACCTAGTGTTCGGCCCGGATGTTTGCAGTTTGTTTTGTTGTAGAAAAGTCTTTGGAAGTCATGGGATAGGTGACTCCTCCTTGGATGATATTGCGCATGGGCATCAGCTCCATCCCCAGATTGTTTTCCGCCATTAGGGAAGTGATGGAGCTGTACAAGAGGTAGTGATGTCCATGTGATTTGTATCTAATTAAGATAATACTGGAACAGATAAAGGTAGCCGGGGAGGCGGGTGGGCGTGTGCAACTCTGCAGCTCTACATGCCAAGATCAGATGCATACTGGTAAGTAGCATTTTCCATTCGAGGCATATGGGCTGCAGATTACACACTACGCATAGATTGTATAGCAGTCCCCACACCTAGTTGCAACCACCAGTATCTGTTGCAGTTGTTTGAAACAGGGTTTTTAGTACAGCATGGCCCACAGTGGCTTGTTTAGTTTGCACATAATAATAATAATAATAAGGTAGTTTGTAGAGCGCTTGGTTACGCCATTCCGGCGTGTCCCCGCGCTGTGGAGAACAGAAAAATCCCGCCAGAAGCATTAGCAAATCACCCATCCGCACCTACGCTCCTATATAATGTACAGGTGAGTTTTGAGAAGACTCCTGAACTTGGCCTCCGACATCTACACAGTAATGCTTTGTGAATGTGTGCGTTGTAAGCCATGTAGCTGCTTTGCATATATCATCTAGGGTAATGTTCCCGAAGAATGCCACTGAATCCCCAATTTTCCTTGTAGAATGGGATTTTGGAGGAAATGTTCATCTAAGTTTGGCTTTGTGGTAACATTTGTATGCATATAATAAACCACCTAGTGATCCCCGATTTTGATATTGGGTTGCCTTTATGTGGCGGTGAAGAAGACAAAAAGTTGTTTTGTTTTACGAAAAGTTTGTGGCCTTTTAATATAGTACAGTAATGCTCTTTTGACATCTAAGGTGGGTAGAGCTCTTTCTGCGACTGTTTGAGGCTGCGAGAAAAATAAAGGTAGCCTAACTGATTGATTTAGATGGAATGGTGAAATGACTTTAGGAAGGAATTTAGGATTAGTACGAAGAACCACTTTGTTATGAGGCATATGCAGAAAGGGTTCTTGAATGGTAAATGCGTGTAGTTCACCAACCCTTCTGAGAGAAGTAATTGCTACTAGGAAAGCTACTTTCCAGGTTAGGAATTGCAATTCACATTTATGTAATGGTTCAAAGGGAGGTCCCATTAATCTTGTGAGAACAATGTTTAAGTTCCACACTGGTGTAGGTGGCGTTCTGGGAGGAATTATTCTTTTGAGTCCTTACATGAAATCTTTTATAGCTGGTACTCTAAAAAGAGATAGAGGTCTATTTTGTAAGTATGCTACAATGGCAGCGAGGTGTAGTGTGATGTATAGGCTAAATTACACTTTTGAAGGTGTAATAGATATCCTATGAGCCAGGCTCATGGGTCCTTTGGGGACAACACTTGGTCCAGATATTCAGAAACTAGTGATTCTCTCACTTAACACAGCTAAGGTCCCTCAGCAATGGAAAATGGCCTTAGTTAGACCAATCTGGAAAAATACATCTTTTCCTTGGACCAATATGTCCAACCTGAGACCAATTTCCTTGCTACCTTTTTTAGGGAAAATTGAGAAGCATACCAACAAACACCTCTCCAACTACCTCAAGCATTCAAATAGCCTTGATCCATCACAGTCAGGTTTTAGGCCAAAATATAGCACCGAAACGGCCCTGCTGTCGATAACGGACGATCTACGTATGTACCAGGACAATGGCTATTCAGTTGTCCTGGTGCTACTTGACTTATCAGCAGCGTTCGATACCATTTCTCATAACATCCTGATCGAACGACTGTAAGCGGAATCGGTGGTAGGGCACTGGACTGGATCAAAAGCTTCCTCTCTAACCGCACCCAACGTATCACCATGGGTGACTTTAGATCTGAAGAGGTCAAGATCACCAAGGGGGTCCCGCAAGGCTCGTGTCTTAGTCCGACCCTATTTAATACCTATGTGGCCCCCCTGGCAGAAATAACTAGAGCCTTTGGCTTCTGTCCAGTGTCCTACGCTGATGATACACAGCTACTTTTCCCTTTTAAACATCTTACCCCTGAGATTATACAATCTTTCTCTGATGGGATGAAGGCAGTAGCACGATGGATGTCTTGCAACTTTCTCCAATGTAATGTGGTGAAGACAGAGGTGATGCTCTTTGGTAAAGCTAGGATCCAATGGTCTCCTGATTGGTGGCCTCTAGACCTAGGCCCAGTCCCCGAACCCAAATCAATAATTAAGAATTTGGGGGTACGTCTGGAACCAGAGCTGACCATGAAACAGCATGTTAATGTCACAGTGGGATCTTGTTTCCACGTGATAGGTCTCCTCCGCAGGATATTTCCTTTTCTTCCTGACTCTCACAGAAGAACTTTAGTTCAGGCTTTGGTGATCAGCCGTCTAGATTACTGCAATGGTCTTTTAGCAGGAGCGAATGAAGAGGTTTTAGGTCGTCTGCAGGTAGTACAGAACACAGCAGCCAGGCTGGTGCTTAATGCACCCCCCAGATCCCCATCTAAAACTCTACTACGTAAACTTCATTGGCTGCCCATACGTTTACGAGTAAAGTTCAAGACCTGCTGTACCATTCATAAAAGTCTTCATGATTTAGGACCTGAATACTTGTCTAATAAATTTGTTCCGTACATTCCTGTTCGTACCCTTAGATCCAGTGAACAGCTGCTATTAAATGTACCTAAGATCAGCAAAACCAGGTTTGGCGGCAGGGCCTTGTCGGTGGTGGGTCCCACCTATTGGAACATGCTCCCTCTGTCATTGAGACAATGTTCTAACCATCTTTGTTTCAGAAAGAACCTGAAAACGTTCTTGTTTAGCTTATTTTAGCCTATTTTTCTTTTTTCTCCATTCGTCCTGTATAATCAAACTTTAAATATCTTTGCTACATCTACAGCTCCTCAGGCCGGTTTTCACAAGCGCGGTGATACTCCTTCGGGAGTTTATTCATAGCGCTATAAAAACCAGCAAATAAATAAAATAAATGAATAGACCCGTCTAAAGATTTTATTTGGTGGTTATGGCAGTATATGACAAACCGTTTCCTTTTAGCAGCATAACATGCTCTAGTAGTGGGACGTCTAGCTTCTTTGATAACGTTCATACATTCTGGAGGAAGGTTGAGGTAACCAAACTATGACCTCAGGAGCCAGATCACTAGGTTGAGCTGAGCTGGGTCCAGATGTCTGATCTCTCCATGGTTCTGTGTTAATAGGCGTGGAGATATGTTTAGTTTTTGTTGTGGTACTACAGACATTTGCAACAGCGTGGTGTACCACGGTTGTCTGGCCCAAGTTGGAGCTACTAGAATGAGCGTCAGGGAATGTTGTTGTAGTTTGCGTACCACTAACGGAAGTAGTGGGAGAGGAGAAAAAGCGTACGCAA
Source organism: Lissotriton vulgaris (assembly GCF_964263255.1). Lineage (NCBI taxonomy): Eukaryota > Metazoa > Chordata > Amphibia > Caudata > Salamandridae > Lissotriton > Lissotriton vulgaris. The sequence continues at coordinate 1,754,943,474 of NC_141691.1, forward strand.
ATAGTTTTGACCAGTTCATCTTTATCGCATTGCCTTTGGACAATGGGTGTGGGTATCTGGCAGCAAAGTTTGAGCATTTTGCGTGTTTGAGGGTGGCGGAAGAGGTCCATCTGAGGTTGTCCCCACATTGGAAAGAACGGATTAAGAACTTGCGGATGAAGTTCCCACTCGTGTATCAGCTGTGTTTGTCGACTTAGCAGATCTGTCATAGTGTTTTGTATTCTTGGGACGTGTTGGGCTAAGAGGAAGATCCTTAGTGGTATAGCCCATCTCTATATCTGCTGTGCTAACAGAGCGGCAGAGATTGTTCCCCCTTGTTTGTTTATGTAGTACATAGCTGTCATTGTCTGAGCGGACTAAGACAGCTTTGCCTGACACTTGAATTTGAAATGCTTTTAGGGCTAGAAACACAGCTAGCAACTCCAAATGGTTGATGTGGAGTAACTTTTGTTGCGGTGTCCACCTGCCTTGCATGGTGTGATGCAGTAGGTGAGCTCCCCAGCCGGAGAGCGATGAGTCTGCTGTCATGACTATTTGAGGAACTGCCTCTGGAAACGGTCGCCCTTGGGAAAAGTTTTTGGTGTTCCACCATTGCAGAGAACGAGGAGTCCGACCGTCTACCAACACTAGGTCTGTTAGTTGACCTTGAGCCTGGTTCCATTGGCGTGCTAGGCACTCTTGAAGTGGACACATTTGCAGGCTTGCGTGAGGTACTACAAAATATGCAAGATGCCATCATTCCTATGAGCTGCATGACACACTAGCTGGTAGCGAGTGTTGCGGTTTGAATTTTGTTAGGAGAGTTTGTACACTTGTTATCCTGGCTGGAGAGGGATAAGCTAGTGTTAGTTGGGTGTTTATTGTAGTGCCGAGATACTGTTGTATGTGCGAGGGTTGCAGGTGCGATTTACTGTAAATCCTAAGTCGCGAAGCAGTTGAATAGTAGCGTGAGTGTGTTGTACACGTTGGCTGTATGAGCTGGCTTTTATGAGCTAGTCGTCTAGATATGGGAAGACATGAATATGTCGTCGTCTTAAGTGTGCTGCTACTACTGCTAAGCATTTTGTAAACACCCTTGGCGCTTTTAGGACTCCGAATGGGAGCGCTTTGAACTGGTAGTGCTGACCGTCTAGCACAAATCTGAGATATTTTCTGTGCGCTGTGTGGATGGGAATATGGAAGTAGGCGTCCTTGAGATCTAGAGTGACAAGGGAGTCGTTTAGTACCAGAAGTGGAAGGACTTGGAGTGTGACCAAATGATCCGACTGTATGTAAATGTTTAGAGGTCTGAGGTCCAGGATGGGTCTTGGAGATCCATCCTTCTTTGGTATTAGCTAATATAGGGAGTATACTCCTTTGTTTTTCTGATGCTCTGTAACTTTCTATTGCATTTTTCTGCAGGAGGGATATTACTTCCTGTCTGAGCAGTGTTAAATGTTCTTGTGACATTGGACGCTGCTTGGGTGGTATGTTTGGGGGGTGTGGATGTTCGTTCCAGACAGTAACCTGATTGAATTATTTGGAGAACCCACCTGTCTGATGTGATGTTTTCGCAGGCTGGCAAGTATTGTTGAAGTCTTCCCCCGACAGGACTGGATTGGGATGGGGGAGGGAGTCATTGGGCAGGGGTAGAGGCAGAGAGAGAGTTGTTATTTTCTACCTTTGCCTTTGGTATTGTTACCCCTGTAACCACCCCTTTGGTAGCCCTTGATGTAAGTGGACTGTGTAGGGGCTTTGTATGAGGTAGAAGGTGTGTCTGAAGAGTATCCCCTGGTGTCACCTCGATAGGATGAGCGTCGAAATGAACCTCTGGGAGCCTGCGACTGCAGGGCTCCCATAGATTTGGCGGGATCTGTATCCTTTTTCATTTTTTCAAGTGATACATCTACGTTCGGTCCGAATAGGTGTTGCTCAAAGGCTTGATTAAGAATGGCACTTTGTACTTCAGGTTTGAACCCCGATATGCGTAGCTATGCATGTCTACGTAATAAAACGCTGGTGTTAACTGCCCTAGAGGCAGTATCTGCTGCATCAAGTCCACATGGAATAGGTGTTTGTAATATTTTTTCCCTCTTAGATAAGCTCATTTGCTCTATCCTTGTACTTATTAGGGAGGTGCCTCATTAATGATTCTAATTCGTCATAATGTGCCCTGTCGTATCTGGCTAATAATGCCTGTGTATTGGCGATACGCCACATGTGTGCTGCTTGAGACGCAGTTCTTTTCCCTGATGCGTCAAGTAGCTTAGACTCTTTATCTGGTGGTGGAGCTTCACCTGATGTTTGTGAGTTTGCTCACTTGCGTGCATTTGAAACTACAAGTGAGTCTAGTGGTACTGGGCCTTTAATGGATGCTGGGTCTGAGGGGGCAGCTTTATATTTTTTCTCTATACGAGGGTTAATGACCCGAGTTCTGACTGGGTCCTTTAAGACTTCAGGAGCATGCTTAATCACTCCTTTAAGCATTGGTAAAATGGATGAGGACCTTTGTGCATCACCGAAGGTATCCATTAGGAAGTCTTCATCTACAGGGTCTGTATGCATGTCTACCCCATCATATTGTGCAGCTCTGAATTAATTGAGTGAAACTCATAGTGTCTTCTAGTGGGGAAGGCCTTGAGGGGCATATGTCATCCTGAGGAACATTTGGGGCATCTGGCGTGTTATAAACATCCAACGGGTCAGGTGATCCTGTAGGAGTAGCTGGATCAGGTATGTTACACCCCCCCCCCTCCCCTCCCCCCCATATCGTCAGAGCAATCAACCCGGTTGTCATCGTCTGGTATGATAGAGGATGCTGGGGAATGTTGTGGTATGGGAGGATGTGGTGATGGTACAGGTGAAAGAGAAGGGGAAGGCAGTCTTTAGGGAGAGGTAGCCATGTCCTTTTTCTTTGAATGCAGAGCTGGAGCGGGTGTGTCCAGTGGTCATTTTTTTTAAGCCAAAATTAGCTGTCCAGTGATTGGATCGCTAGCTAGAGTCTTTTGAGCAGGGTCTGGATAAAGTAAGTCCTCTGCAGGAGGCTGATCTTTTGGTGCGGAGGAAGGTTTCAGCACTGAAGCAGTTTGTTTTGGTTTTTTTTGGCAATGTCTTTAACCGGAGAAACAGGAGTCTTTCGGCTCCGGAGCTTTTTTCGGTTCCGAGTATTTTTTCGGCACCGGTATATTTTTTGGATCCGATGGTTTTTTCGGTTCCGGTGGTTTTTTCGAATCCGAAGCGGGTTTGCTTGGTTCCGACCTGGGTTTCGGTGCCGAAGGAGTAGTGGTATGTTTCGGCACCGATGGTTTGGATGTCGGCGTAACCGGTGAAATTGTCTTTTTCTGTGCCGGTAAATGTGCGCCGGCACCGTGCCAAGGCCGACTCTAGCTCGAGTCGCCTGAAGGCTTAATTCGCTTCTTAGCCGGGCCCGAAGGTGGGAGAGTAGAAGCAGTGTGTCGTGTGCACAGGGGCGAGGGTGTGACCGGGGCCTTCTTTGGGTGTGTCGAGGAAGGGCCGGGGTCGACAGTCTTACTTACGACACGGTGTTCTGGAGTGATGTCCTCGACTTCGGAGTCTTCTGCCTCGGAATTGCTGTAGACGTCGTGTTCTGGAACTTTGACGCCTTCTTCAAAGATGTCGTCCGGAATTGAAGCTGAACATCGAGCCATTGTTCTCCTCGCTCTTCGGTCCCGGATAGTCTTTTTGGAGCGGAAAAAGGCACAAGCGGAACAGTCTTTGGCCTCGTGCTCCGAGGAGAGGCAAAGGTTACACACTTCATGAAAGTCGGTGTGGGGAAACTTCGACCCACATCGAGGACACACTTTAAATGGTGTCCTTTCCATGAGCTGGAGTCGAGGCCTAGTTAGGCCCGAAGGCCGTAGACTATGACTGGAAGCGAAGCCTTCGGTGTTGAAGAGTAGGGTCGGCAGGAAAAGCGTTCTAAACTTGATTTCTGAAAGTTGGTGAGGATTGCGCGCCGAAGGAAATCGGTTCCAACATGGAGCGCTGGAAAGACATCCGAGCCCGGTGGCGGAAAAAAACAATCTGGGGATGGAGCCGATGCCCATGCGCAGTATCGCCCAAAGAAGAAGTCACCTATCCCGTGACTTCCAAAGACTTTTCTACAACAAAACAAGCTGCAAACATCCGGGCCCAACCCTAGGTGGCCATCTATGCATAGTGTGTAATCTGCAGCTCATATGCCTCGAACAGCATGTTACACTGGCGCGGTGGCAGAGAGAGTGTAGTGTATGGGAGAAGAGAGGGTGGACAGGTTCATATTCATACTGGTGGCAGGGTTCAGAGAAAGTGTACATAGGGCAGACTGGAATATTGTGGTGCAGAGGTAAGGAGGTCAGTCAGGAAACGGACAAGGGGAGGGGGGCTCGTAGGAAACACCATGGCAGTTAGAAGACAGCGGAGGAACGCGAGGACAAGAGGATGACTATAATAAGCAGGCGGTGGGGGTGGGGCATGGCAGCAGACAGGAGTTTGAAACCAATGGCTGAAGAAACAGGGGAGACAAACTTCTACACAATGGAGAGGAGCATGGAATAACCACCTCTAAACTAAGGGGCGGGCGTGGGGGGGCGGGGTGGTGGGGGCATCAAACTTGGAGCCACTCAGCTAAACTGCTCAGTGCCATTTTGGGTGAAGGTATGGAGTCGAAGGATGGCGGGCATTTCAGACGGCACAAAAAAGTAGAAAAGGGGCAAGATTCCCAACGGGCCCATTTTAGATACCTTTACAAAATATTGTACAATAAATAAATGCAAATGTGGCTGACGGATTAGTTCAAACTTAGAAACACGAAGTACAAGAAAGTGAAAGAAAGGCAGGGATCAGCAGAGGACACAGTGCAGACGGGATGAACACCAAATGGATCCATGTCATGTGTGCCACCTTCAGCAGGTGCAGGCCAGAAGGCAAATCACACCAAGGCAAGCATACTATAAAGGCTGGGGTATCCAGTACCACGAGCTAATGGAAAACGTGAAACTGCAAAACCCAGGCCAGAGAGGATATTGTACATGCCACTGCACTTGGGGCAATGTACTGGAATTAGAGAAGAGAAAACACACTGCCTTGAATGACTAAGAAAAATCAAACACTAGCAGGCGATTTTGGTGGCAGGAAGGGGTTGTTAGACTCTGCAAATGACAAATGAAAGGACAGATACAACAAGCATTGAAAATGCAATAGGTCTCGCCTTTCATTTAGTTAAAGTCATTTGCTTTGCTATACAATACCATTAGCAAAGCAAATGGCTTTAACTTAATCAAAGGCGAGATCTATTGCATTTTCAATGCTGGTTAACTCTGTATTAGAATGTAAACTGTTATCATATTGTCTTATTTTTTTTTTTATCCTGTATCAAAAATTTGTGGTTCTCAGCTGAGAACGAAATCAAATAAACTTAAACTTGAGTCAATGCCCATGAGCACTGTCACTCTAAGGAGGAGTCACCTATCTCGTGCTTACAGAGACTTCTTCCAAGACAAAGAAAATGCAAACATCCGACCCCAACATCAGATGGCGATCTATGCACAAGTATATGATCTACCGCTCATATGCCTCGAACATAATTTTTGCAGCCCCAATCCAGGCAATCAGTTTGTATATGTGCAGTCCTGGCTCGTGAATTAATAAAAAAATATGTCGAAATCATTTTTTTTTTAAACCAGATATATGTGTATACTGCAATTCTACCTGGCACCTTTGTAAATGCCAAAGCCTCAAAAAGTATGAAGGTGAACTGATTTACACCAAAACAACAAAAGCAAGCTTTGAGTACAATTCTACTTTCAAGCAAAGTTTGGTTTAAATAAGTTCAGATATTCTTGCTGTAGCCATGAGCAAAGTATTTTATGGAAGTTAACATGCAACACTTTAACTCAACTTTATACCCCTGCAAATATTTTCACAAAACTCTGCATGCCAAAACTTAGCCAGCAGAATGCCAAACAGCATGCTAATTCATCCACAGAGACAAACATTCTAGCCAATCAAAAATAATGCATGGCTGAATACAGTGTAATGGATAACTACACAGTGGAATCGCGGATAACCACTGTGCAATACATAATGGACAACGGTGCATATCGTCCTATATTGCCAAGAAAGGAGGGGAGGGGTGATATTGAACTTCGCAAGGCTCACGTTTGAGCACTTTCTGAATGTCATTAACAACCTGAGATGGCACGAAAGGGGCATATTACACAAGTTAGTCAATTTTGTATTTTTTTTCAATTGTGTGCTTATTTCAATAAAATACTATGAAAACAATCCTTCATTTCAAACAGGGCAAGGTTTGTTGCATTTAGTAAGTGAAATCCTAAACTTAATTGGTAGTAGCAAAATCAAGAAATTAATTAAATAAAAAAGTAGTTAGTATAAACACATTGCAGCAACATAATTATAACACAGTAGGGGTAATAACGCCGCTAACGGCAATTAGCATGTTTAGCTTTCATCAATAGACTGGATACCAAACAAGTGGTGATTATGGTCAGACTGCTGAGGAAGCTCCCAAGCAGTTCAGAGCTTACAATGCTGACTTACCGACTGAAACTAGAATGCTCAGCTCTCAGTGGGCTGAACCGTCAGGGATCTAAGAGGGCTCCAGTCTGCGAGAGATATGGGCACTTCTCCCATTTAGCCTCTCATTTGGACTCGGAAGTGCTGCCTTGGTCTTAAACCTGAGGAATTAGAAGTGTGGAGCCCGTGCAGGGTGAAGGTTGGGTCTCCAGAGGTGTGACCGTGCACCTGCACCTGCCGGTGTACCTATGTTGAAGCTGTAGGTAATGAGAAAGTTGGGAGCCAGTGGTGAAAGCTCTAGACACGTACCCCATGAAGTATGGGTTGGGCCGTCTGGGCAGGACCAGATGCCAGTGAGTGCCAGACAAAAGTGAACAAGAAATGGCAGTAAGGGATACTAAAGAGCCGCACCACCTAGCTATACAAACTTGTCGTGAATGAGTACAAATTAAATTTTGCCCAATTCATTAGTCCACTGCCATAGGACAAAAAAATTATTAAACAATATTGAAAGCAGAGAGGCAATATAATTATCCAGAGCATACATGCACAGTATAATAATCAGATCCAGATTCTTCCTTTGTTTCACAGTGATGAATCTTTTAATCTTGTCTTTTCGTCACACAGAGTGCCAAGTGATGTTTGAAAAAAACAGCCAACGCGTTTCACCCCACAGCGGGCTTCCTCAGGGTAAAATTCACGATGCTCCTGCTCAGAAAGTATATCACTTGTGATCCCCGTAAATGCATGTATCAAAGCTCAATAAGTCGCGACACGGCAGTCCATGCTGAGAACAGTTGCCGTGGAATGCGGTCCGCATTCAATTTATGTAATTTAATTCTCATGTATTATATTCTAAAACGTGAAAAGACTTCAAACGTGACGCAAGTAATTCAGACTAGACATAATTATTCCAAAACTCCAATGTAGGAAAAGCGTGAGGGAACCTTAATACAGTGTAGCTGGCTGCACATGCCCCTTGGGAGTCGACCATCGCTTTTCCTACATTGGAGCTTTGGAATAATTATGTCTAGTCTGAATTACTAGCGTCACGTTTGAAGTCTTTTCACGTTTCAGAATATAATATATGAGAATTACATTACATAAATTGAATGCTTGCAGCATTCCACAGCAACTGTTATATCAGCATGGACTGCAGTGTCGCGACCTATTGAACTTTGATACATGAATTTACGGGGATCACAAGTGATTTACTTTGAGCACGAGCATCATGAATTTTACCCATAGGAAGCCCCCTGTGGGGCGAAACACGTTGGCTGTTTTGAAACATCACTTGGCACTCTGTGTGACGAAAAGACAAGATTAAAAGATTCATCACTGTGAAACAAAGGAAGAATCTGGATTTGATTATTATACTGTGCATTTATGCTCTGAATAATTATGTTGCCTCTCTGTGCTTTCAATATTGCCAGACAAAGGTGCCATCTGTGCTATCACAGGATGACCAAAAATGCATATTACCTGAGAGAGCCTGTGGCGGGAAAAATCAGGGAGATTAAGTCTCAACAGCTGACAGCACTCTTATGCCACGAAAGTGAGGCCTGTAGATATCTTCACCGGTAGCTTGCCTCACCTGCTGACTTAGGGGAATGTAGGAGAGACTGCCCTCTCAGAATGTTGCTAGGCTTCTGAATGTATAGAGGGATGAAGATCTTTGGTTTATCCTGCATACTAACAGACACTCCATGACAATGGAACAGCCTAGAATCAAAGTGAAAGCTACAGTAATGGTGGTGGTTATTCAGCGCAATAGACAGTCAGGGCCACTGGATTTAGGAAATGATGCGGGTGTGGCATTTTCCCCAGCATAATTATAGATTTGCTGCACTTGCTACATGATCCAACATCCGCTGCACAATCTGCAGATTTTGGTAAGAAAAAAAGAATGTTTCTAGCTCATACGGTTCTAACGTTACTAAACACGCTGCAACTCTAGTTGCTGCGTAGTGGTAGGTCTTTTGCAAATCTTGACTGGTCAACTTGGGTGTTTAACTGGTACTAATGAGGTGCAACCAATTCCCAAACAGTGCCAATAAGTGTAATATGGCAATATAATAAAGTATTTCTACCACAAAATGTGCTGCATTACGTCGCATAATTTGGTTTTTTTTGCAGCATAATTTACTCAGCCACGCAGCGTAATTCCAGTGGCCCTGCACATAGGTTAAGCTCAAGAAACTGCTCAGAAAACTGAAGATACGCCAGCCAGGACAGGACTGAACTATCAATGCGTCTTCAACTGCATTTAGAATGTTATGGTTTTGCACTGCTTTTATAAATATGTTAACAATGAGCTACATGAAACAGCTCAGATGTCTGGGACTGTTTTACTAATTAAATAATTGGCAGTGTGAAGCTCTGCACAGGGTATTTTGATACAACTTTCGCAAAATAAGGAATACATTTCATAGATTACAGCAAAATACGAGTTTTTAATAGTACTGCATCTGTGCAATAATGAACTGACATGTAATAACTATACATACAATAAGTGCTCAACTTAATTTTGTTCATAGCTAGCAATTTAAATACTTACACTTTGCGGTCATTAAGGAGCATACCATTCATTTTTTCGATAGCTCGTTCTGCAGCCTCTTGGGTTTCAAAATGAACAAAGCCATAACCCTTAGATCCATTTTCATCACATACCACCTGTCAAAAAATTAATTGTTACCTTTTTGGTATGTGTTCAACAGTATTAGAAAAGATGAAGCAGATACTTTAGTGGAGATTTTACAACAAAACTACTAATACAATTGAAGGTTAAAATTACTCATTTGATGCACAAAATCAAACATTGGGAATCTTTTGTAGGTAACACAAGGGTTTACACAGGTACCGCAACCATAACTGGGGACGGCAAAACAAATGCAGCACATCTGCATTTCACAATTATACAATTCAACAGTACTTAATCATTTCGCAAGTCTATAGAGTGTTGATTACATTTCCAAACATTCATTTTGGAAAACGGATCAATAGGCCGCACTGGTAAGCATTCTGCACTCACCTTACAAGAGAGAATATTTCCAAAAGCAGAAAATGTGTCATATAGTGCTTTGTTATCAATAGACTTGTCCAAATTTTTGATGAAAATGTTGCCAACTCCACTTTTACGGAGTGATGGATCACGCTGGGACCACATAATACGCACTGGCTTTCCTTTTATGACATCAAAGTTCATGGTATCCAAAGCACGTTCAGCTGAAAAAAGAATAAAAAGATGACTAAACGGGTAAGCAAAAAGATATGTCAGTTTAGTTGACAAATGGAAGAATCTGCTTAGAACCCATATAAAGGAGATTTCTAAGGAGAAATCTTCCCTGTTGTGCTTGCCCCCCCCCAAGAGTAGATCAAGTCATCTAAAAAATAAATTACTTACCTCCATCTTTCGTAGATTTACATGCTCCAATTACTCAGTCAAGCTGGGAATCCTTGGTAGTCAAGCTTTAACAGTGTTCATATATATATGCAGAGCGCAGTTAAAGCAATAATAAATAAGTACAACTTCGTTATGTGGCCCAAATTCTGGCCAATTGAGTCAAGTGACTTTGGCCTCCAAATCCTCCGAGGGGATTCCATCAAGTAAATTTACAAAAATGATAAGGAAAAATTCCTCAGAGTTCTGCTTTTCACTTCATATATGCTGATTTTTCTAGAGCAGATTTCTCATCTTTGGTTTCTAGTCTTCGTTTGAAACCATATGACCTTCAGGCTCAGGAAATTAACATTTTAACCTATTTGATTACAACTGTTGAACCCAGGAAGAGATATCATGTATTATGGACCTTAAGAGGCCAAAACACAATCAACAATGACAGACTTCTCAAAATCATGATGTATAGCAACAGTGGTCCTGTCGGGTTTGAACAATCTTCTGATCACATTCTACTAAATAGTCAATACTCCATTTCTTTCCCAAAGGTTCAATCAAAGTAAAAAAGAGCCAAAAGCCCCTCAAATTTTTTTTAGACAAATTAAATTAAACAAATAAACAAATCCAAACCATGTTGGATATTTCCAATTATTTTATATGAATTATTTGCATTCATAAATACCCTGTTTGCATTGAAAAAAAAACAGTTTAAGTTATTCAAACGGCGCATCAATTGTGAGAACAGTGAAGTTCAAGTGCTCGGTGAAGTATCGTGCAGTGATAGAATCGTGACTTATATACAGTGAGGAGGGGAAGGGAGGGTTTGGTCAGTCAAGTCCACTCCTAGTAATTTATACTGTGGGCCAAATCCGTTGGCTGTTCCATAGAGTCTATAAGGCTGATACAAACATCTTAGTCGACGTTCCAAACCAGTTATGGCCCTATTTATGGGTCACCGCGGGTCTTCATCAGGACTGTGGGGTAGGGAGGGTGGGGTCTGGTGGGTCACTTGTTTAAACAAAATACGGATTATGGTCAGGATTGGATTTTCTATATCGTGAATGTATGGCTTAGGCAAAGGGAATTGTTGACTCACTTCTGGGTGCCCAGAGCGGGTCCTCCCAAGGTGTAAGCCGGATCTTTCTTCTTGTAAGGAGGTCAGGGATGCGAATTCCTTTGGTTCTAGTTCTGAAAAGAGGCGGTCAATCCAATTAGTAACCACTCATTGACAATAATGAAATTGTAACTGGTGCCTCATTGTAGTTCCTTACTTACCTGCTGTCACAAAGATGGTACAGCAAGCATCAGATTCGAAATCGCAGGGTAGAATATGGTGTGGAGTTAATCTAGGAGAGATAAATGTACTCCATTAGTAAGTACTCAGGACCCCATAGCAGAGGCTGCTTATTGCTAGGGTGTGTTAACCTATATCAATCCAGTCATCAACTCGTGTTGTTCATAGGCTCTTACATATTGAAAATAATAGTGGGCCTAGAAATGGTGGATTGTGCGCATTACCAGAAAGTATATTCCAAACACTCTGGAATTGGAAAATAAGTTAATTAAGAGCTGCTCCCATGGGGAGGGTGGACACCCTTTTACCAATTCATCAAGGTCTCTGGCAATTAAATTTAGTTATTGCCAACCGGAAGCGAACAATGGCGCTGTCTCTGCATTGGGAAGTGAAGTTACTGCTGCTCACAGGGGAGGTGAACACATGCGCTAATATCAGACACTCTAATACTAACATATTGGGTTTCAGGTAATGGAATTACGAAATTGCTGCCCCCAAAAAAGAAAACAGACACTGGAGCTGTCATCCATTACTTTAAGCAAGGGGAGAATGATGCGGTCATCCAACACTATTTTAAATTCAAAAACAAGGGGAGATGGTCTTTAAACTAGCGTCTGGGCTTAATGAAGTGATTTGGCTCCAACCGGATCCTGCACCCAGAGCTTACCTCTTTAGAATTAAATGGTCGGAGGGGAAGCGCCGGGTATTCCTTCTCCGTGCGTCTCTTCCGGGTCTCCTAGTGTATGCGAGATCGCCGTGTTGCTCACCGCCAGTATAAACTAGTTGGGTGAGCGCGAGGACGTTTCTGTGATCGACGCGCTCCAGTTGCTAGGCATCTCACGGTTCCTGGAGCTGTGCGCGATCGCGTCACTAAGCAGGCAGAGTGAGGCCTTAGTGAGGCTGTCTTCGTTTTAGGAAGATGTATGTTTGTTGTATGATGATCGTGTGCTCAAATGAAGCAGCGCAAGGCACAGATGATGTTTCGGTGGGGGAAGTTGGTGATCTAAACGTCCATGGTGGTTTCTTATGGTGACGTGCTTAGAAGCATGCTTATTTACTATTGCAACATGGTGCGGAGAAATTGGAAAAGGCACATTATTTCATCATGTTAATTAACGCGGTTTCATCAGGTAATGTGCTCAGTGGCATGCTGAAATGTTATTGCAAAATAGTGCCAAGTTTATGAGCGTGGCAAAAGGACATATTGTTACCTCAATGTATATTGACATTATACATAACCAACAGTTCTAGTTCCACTTGTGCTCAAGTCAGACATAGCATTGTTAGAATCCCAATTCATATTAAGGAAGCCACCTTGTAACATGAAACATGCGCCCCATTTCTTTATTCTCTAGGACGCTGTATACATTTATGCGTCGGTTTATTTACAAATGACAGTAAAGATAAATTCATCTGATCATTCCAAACCCATATTATAACAAGCATTGGAAATGCAATAGGTCTCGCATTAGGAAAGTTTGAGCAATTGGTATAGTAAATGACACTTTTTATTTATGTGTTGGTTTTTGAAAATAGCAAAATTAATAGCTTGGTGGATGTGGTGGTGGATGTGGTGGTGGATGTGGTGGTGGATGTGGTGGTGGATGCGGTGGTGGATGCGGTGGTGGATGCGGTGGATGATGTGGTGGTGGATGCGGTGGATGTCATGATGGATGTGGAGGTGATGGTGTATGTGGAGGTGATGGTGTATGTGGAGGTGATGGTGTGGTGGTGGTGGATGTGGTGGTGATGGTGGATGTGGTGGTGATGGTGGATGTGGTGGATGTGGTGGTGGTGATGGTGGATGTGGTGGTGGATGCGGTGGATGTGGTGGTGGTGGATGCGGTGGTGGTGGATGCGGTGGTGGATGCAGTGGTGGTGGATGGGGTGGTGGTGGATGGGGTGGTGGTGGATTTAGTGGTGGAGGGTGTGGTGGATGTGCTGGTGGATGTGGTGGTGGATGTGGTGGTGGATGTGGTGGTGGATGCGGTGGTGGATGCGGTGGTGGATGCGGTGGTGGTGGATGCGGTGGTGGTGGATGCGGTGGTGGTGGATGCGGTGGTGGTGGATGTGACAAGGCGGGCAGGGGAGGGGGCGGAGCGGGAAAAAAAAAACAAGACGGAGGGAAGAGAGAGAAGGGGAGGGTTGAGGAGAAATGCGACACGGCGGGCAGGGGAGGGGGCGGTGGCGGTTTTGCAATTAAGTACAGTTTCGTGATTGTAAGTATCTTCGGTTTTAAAAACGTGTTGCCCTTTTAGGAGCCGCAGTACAGTAGTTCTGATGCGATCTAACCTTAAGGTCTTGGAACTTTATAGTAATTCGAGAAGCCGCAGACTTTTGATATGTGGCGCTCTTCTGCCCCTACTTTCAAAACTGCCATGACGATGCGACACGGCAGGCAGGGGAGGGGGCGCCGGGACACTACCTCAGGGAAGTAGCTGTGCGCTCTATACATGCCGGTACATTTACATTTACAAATAGGCCCCGGTTAAATGTTCTTAATGCTAGTGTAATCTTGCGTAATTGGTAATTGCCGGCATTTTATGTTATGCATGATATGCCAAGAGCCGGAAATTGTGCCGTTTTGTATAATTGTTTGCCCTATTGCGGGAGCACTTGAACAACGTAAATAAACAAACCCTTTAGCGGCTGCTGTTGTCACGTGTGCTTTAGTGCCTTTTCTTGAGCACAAAATGCGTCCTTGCATCTATTTTGGACACACGGACGCATTTCATGCCAAAATATAGTCCTAAATGCCGTATTTGCAGTTCGCTTAATTTTCCTGAATTTTTCTGCAATTACGCAGAATTAAATTTCGCAAATTTCACTGACCCTTGCTGTTAAAGCTCGACACTGTTCGAGCTGCATTACCCTCACAGTGTGGTTTCTGCTTGCAAGTACTCTTCCATTTGAAGTCGAAGGCTGCCAAGGATTTCAAATGGGCGCCTGTCAGAAGTCGGTGAGTGATGGACGCGGACTTATTAAGCCCAGGAGCACACTGTAGAGCTCTCATCTTGTGCTGTTGACGAGAACACGTCTCCCGCTATATCGTCTGCACCTTGGCAGACAGCAGGTGGGCCCTGCTGACTGCAGATTCGATAACCCTCTGCCTTGCATTGGAGCTCACAAGGTGGCTAATGGGAATCCTGTCAGCGCCATGACAAGGCCAGTTAGATACCAGGCGAGCAGGCACGAGCTCACGGTGTGCTTCGTTGACCCAATATTCATGCACAACGTGGCGCCGATTCCAGACTAGATGCGGGCAGAAATGTGTGTCCGTTTTATTTAAAGCCCTAGAATTCAAGAATGCATTGGATGTGAGCAAAGATGAACTGCAGCGGCTTCTTGTTGTAAAGGTGTGCGTCATAAACTTGCATCAAGACAGTTGTTTGGGCAAGGAAATATTATTTTTTTCCTGATATCTCTATTTTTAAGTTACAACGTACAAATCGAATAGGGACAATATAACCTTTGCAGTATCCTCAACCTTCTTAAACCAATGAACATAAAACTAGTCTGAGCCTGGAAAAAGGAGCAATTGGAAAGCTTTGCAGCCCACAAGGACATGAGGCTACCCAGCTGAAGTGGGACAGAGATGTGGGGGAAGGTTTTTCCATGGTAAAGGAAGGTGAGACAGGGAGGTAGACTCACCGAAGTTTTTTTGGGGGGGGGGGGGGGGGGGGGGGGGGGGGGAGGAATACACATGTGCCAGTGTGTGACAGAAAAAAAACAAGACGGAGGGAAGAGAGAGAAGGGGAGGGTTGAGGAGAAATGCGACACGGCGGGCAGGGGAGGGGGCGGAGCGGGTAAAAAAATAAATAAACAAGACGGAGGGAAGAGAGAGAAGGGGAGGGGGGAGGACAAATGCGACACGGCGGGCAGGGGAGGGGGCGGAGCGGGTAAAAAAATAAATAAACAAGACGGAGGGAAGAGAGAGAAGGGGAGGGGGGAGGAGAAATGCGACACGGCGGGCAGGGGAGGGGACAGGGATGTGGGGGAAGGTTTTTCCATGGTAAAGGAAGGTGAGACAGAGAGGTAGACACTGTTCGAGCTGCATTACCCTCAGTGTGGTTTCTGCTTGCAAGTACTCTTCCATTTGAAGTCGAAGGCTGCCAAGGATTTCAAATGGGCGCCTGTCAGAAGTCGTTGAGTGATGGACGCGGCCTTATTAAGCCCAGGAGCACACTGTAGAGCTCTCATCTTGTGCTGTTGACAAGAACACGTCTCCCGCTATATCGTCTGCACCTTGGCAGACAGCAGGTGGGCCCTGCTGACTGCAGATTCGATAACCCTCTGCCTTGCATTGGAGCTCACAAGGTGGCTAATGGGAATCCTGTCAGCGCCATGACAAGGCCAGTTAGATACCAGGCGAGCAGGCACGAGCTCACGGTGTGCTTCGTTGACCCAATATTCATGCACAACGTGGCGCCGATTCCAGACTAGATGCGGGCAGAAATGTGTGTCCGTTTTATTTAAAGCCCTAGAATTTAAGAATGCATTGGATGTGAGCAAAGATGAACTGCAGCGGCTTCTTGTTGTAAAGGTGTGCGTCATAAACTTGCATCAAGACAGTTGTTTGGGCAAGACGGAGGGAAGAGAGAGAAGGGGAGGGTTGAGGAGAAATGCGACACGGCGGGCAGGGGAGGGGGCGGAGCGCAAGACGGAGGGAAGAGAGAGAAGGGGAGGGTTGAGGAGAAATGCGACACGGCGGGCGGGGGCGGAGCTGGGGGAGGCTGTGAGATGTGCACGCGCTTTTAAGCTCAATGCGCATGCGCATTGAGCTTGAATCTCTCGGGCACTGCAAGGAATCGCCACGATTCCTTGCAAGTTAGTTAAAGACTGGTTAAGCCCCCATAGTCTCGCAAGCTCGATGCGCATGCGCATCGACAGGCGAGACCTAAAAAGATGTCCCATCAAAGTTCATCTGGCATAGGGGATTAGTGTTGTTCTACACAGTTGGTGCATCTCGAATGTACAATAGAAACAGATGGTGTATTTACATGTGCCCATGTGAAATAAAAATTAAAAATTATTGGAGCTCAGTACATTTTACAAGATCATTCTTACTATGGGGGACCTATAGCTGTCCCATCTGTTTTGCTGTTACCTCCTTCTCATTGAGACCTTCCTGTACTGAGTTAAGGTGTATCCACCTGCACTCTTAGTAGTTGAGAGATGTTGTCATGGAACCTCCCCTGGCATTGAGGATGATTATCTCTACTACTAGCCACCCGATGTCCTCAGGTGTGTGGTTACATGTGCTGTAGTGTTCTACTAACGAGGCTCCTATTGTTCTACACCCGAATCTGCTCATGTGTTGTAGAATCCTCATCTTAACTCTTTGTGTTGTCTGCCCGATATAAACCTGTGGGCACGGGCAGAAAATCGCATAGATTACACCTGCACTGTTTCAATTTGTGTAATGTGTGAGTTGGAATGTTCTCTGATTATGGGTAAAGTCAATCCCTTCAAGGCAAAAGTCGCAGGCCTTGCAACCACTACACTTGCAATGTCTAATAATTGGTGGGAGTCCCAAGAGATTGCTTAGGTCTGGTTGTTTTGGCGTATCCAGAAATGCTTTCACTACAGTGTCCTTCACATTCTTACCCCTCTTAAAGGCAAAGAGGGGTTGTTATATTTGTAGCTCGCCTGCCACCAAATTCCAATATTTGCATATGGTCTTCTTAATGTTATTACTCCCGGTGTTAAATGTTTTAACACATACAATCTCGTCTGTCTCATTTGTTTTTTCTTTGGTCATGAGTAGCAGGTCACGATGGCAGTACCATGCTCGTTTCTTGGCTCGTTTCTGAAGGCCTTTGGGGTATCCCCTCTCCCGTAGGCGTGTTGTCAGTACCCGATTCCTTAAAGAAATCTTTCCTTTGTGAGCAGTTTCTTCTTAGTCTTAGGTACTGCCCCTAGGGCAAGTTGTCCCTCAGGTTGCGGGAGTGATGCGAGTCATATCAGCAGGGTGTTACTCTCCATTGGTTTTCGATATAGGTCCCAATAAAGCTCTCCTCCCTCTGCCTTGAAGGTTAGGTCCAAGAAGTCGATGGATACATTACTGTGAGCTATTGTGAATTGTATATCTATTCCTGCTGTTTAGCCACAGATGGAATTCCATTAGGTCACTATCTGATCCAGACCAAATCATTATAACATCGATGTATCTTTTCCAGATATCGATTTTGCTGAGGTATGGATTAAGTTGCTTGTACAAGTGTTGCTCCTCATAGTTAATCATGAACAGATTTGCCAGGCTTGAGGCATATTTTGCGCCCATGGCTACCCCCTTGCATTGGTAGTAGAACGGTTTTTTAAATATGAAGTAGTACCTCTTCATTGCCGTTTCTAGAAGTGAGATCACGAAGGTTGTTGGAATCCAGTGAGGTCTTGGTCTTGATTCCAACGTTCCCCTGATCACATCCACTGCTTCATCTTGCGGGATAGACTTATAAAGAGAACACAAATCAAGGGTGACCATTATTTGGTTTCTTTCATCAAAGGGTTGGCCTTCCAACAATTCTATGATATGCATGCTATCACTTACATACAATTTTGTTTCAGGGACCCAGGGTTGGAGAAAACGATCAATACATTTATTGAGCGGTTCCAAAACCGTACCACAACCCGAAACTATGGGTCTCCCCGGTGGTTTCACCAATCTTTCATGCACCTTAGGCAGCGTGTAAAGGGTAGGGATGCTCGGTTCACGTTGGTTCGAGAAGTCACGCTCCTGTTGACTTGGGTAACCTTCCTCCATTCCTCTTCCTATGATTTCCTCTATCTGAAGCCTGATGTCTTGTGTGGGGTCCTTCCCGATTTTGCGGTAGCTCTCCTGGACTTGTAGTTGCTGTTCGATCTCATAGATGTAGTCTTCAACGTTCTGTACCACAATCGCTCCCCCCCTTGGTCGGCTGCCTTGATTATTATTGATTCATTCTTACCGAGGGTCGTCAATGCCAGTTTCTCAGTCTTGGTGGTGTTATATCTAATGTATTTTTTGTCCTCTAATAGCCGCATAGTGTCCTCTAAAACAATCTTTTCGAAGCCAGTATTCGTTCTGACATCATCTACATAAGATTGGGACCCCCTCTTAGAATACTTTTAAGGCCAGGGAAAAGAGAGGAACACAATTACAACACAGAATGATTCCCTCATGGCCTGAATTACTTCACAATTGGCGACATTTATACTTTCAATAAAAGCCTACAACACAAGGTGACTACATATATTTTTTCCTTTACATTTACAACTTTTATTTCTTTTTATATTCTTTTTTTTACAAAATTATACTTTTTTGCAATGTTTCTTTAAGTTCATCACAATCACTTCCCAATGCAGAGACAGTGCCATTGTTCGCTTCCGGTTTACAAAAGGACATAGAATTCACCAGTGAACAATAAAAACACAAGCACCATACAGAGAAACAGTTCTAATACACTCTCACAACTACCTCATACATACACTCTCATGCACTCTACATTCATTCTTTATTCTGTGTTTGAGGGGTCACAAATTGTTATGTGATCTATCACGCAAGGTCGACGCGTTTCGGTGGAATGGGACCACCTTCCTCAGGACCTTTAGCAGAACAGATGCTCTTTCCAATAATTCATAGACTCTGTATGGATATCCTGACAACAGGTGATTAGGATCGTAATTTCAATTGCCAACATGTAAATGGTTGAATGATCCTAATAAAAATTATCTTTTTAGTCTCTTTGTTTCAATACAAAATATAGTAAGCTGCATTCCTTAATTTCTATGTCTCATGTGGTACGAGTAAATTTCTTTCATATGAGAGTAGCAGCTCACAAGTGGTCTATCAGCTTCGGGTAACATCAATTTATTCTTAGTATTCGTAAAATATCATCAGCCTGGTGTATATTATTTTATGGCATGGCTGTCGAAATTCGCGGACGCCAACAATCCTCGGCTCGCAAACCCGTTCTGACATAAATGCTGCCAGTGTGAATGTAGAAGGTGGTCTAAAGGTGGTCGCGGCTTGCGCAGGTGAAAAAATGTTTTTAGAAAAGAAATATTTGAGTCTTATTTTCCGGAAGAAACGCTGTAGTTTAGAGTTTCACCTGAAATGAATCTGGTATTGAAGTTGGTACAAAGGACAGGGATTGAGGGCATCCATTGTTATTCCAGTCTGGAATTCAAATCTTGAATCACCTCTGGGTGATGTTGGTGTAAAAGATGTAGATTGCTGGCTTGTGCCCTTTATTTTTTGACCCGCCTCTATAGGTGGACCTACGAAAGGAACCCCTTTGAGTTGGCTGTTGTAATGCTCCCATTGATTTAGCCGTTTGTGTCTTTTTTCCTCTTTTCTAAAGTTTCATCTGTACCCGAGCCGAAAAGTGTTTTTTTATCAAAAGGTTGGTTCAATAAGGATGTTTTTACTTCTTGTTTGAACCCTGAGACCCTAAGCCATGCAGGTCTTCTTAACATGATACTGGTGTTCATGGATCTTGCTGCAGTGTCTGCCGTGCACTTAATGCAAGTGTTAGTTATTATCTTCCCTTCTTGTATGAGCTGGTCTGCCCTTTTTTGATATTCCTTAGGGAGATGTATAATGAGTTTTTCTAACTCATCATAATGAGCTCTATCATAGCGTGCAAGTAGCGCTTGTGTGTTAGCTATGCGCTAGCTGTTTGCTGCTTGGGATGCTACCCTTTTGCCAGATGCATCTATTCTCCTGTAGATAATGAGTTTGCTCTTTTACGAGCGTTTGGGACTACAAGCGAGTCCAGAGGTACCTGTCCTTTGAAAAATATTGGGTCCTTTGGGGCTGCCTTGTATTTATCCATTTTTGGATTTAATACTCTAGCCCTCACAGGGTCTTTGAATATGTCTGCTGTGTGATTGAGAAGACCCTTCAGCATAGGTAGTGTTCCTGATGTTCTTTGTGCAGCAGGTAGTGTTTCTAAAAGGAAATCCTCTATTTGAGGTTCTGCGTGTAAGTCTACCTTCTGGTATTTTGCTGCCCTATTAATCAGCTGTGCAAAAACTGTATATCATCAGGTGGTGAAGGTTTTGAGGGTTATAATTCTGGGTCGTTATCCTCATCTGACTCTGCATTATAATTCTCCCATGGGTCTGCTTCATCTGGGGCAGTGTTGTCATACCCATGAAGTACTCCCTCCCCTGTATCACTTTCTACATCTGTTTGAGGTGTAGATGGTCTTGGTGTAGAAAGTGGAGGAATAGCTGGCATGGTGTGAGGAAGAGGAGAAGAGTGTGTCTCTCTAGGTTGAGGAGAAAGGAGAAGAGTTGTATTTGTCCCCATTGTTCTCTTTTTAGGAGGAAGAGCTTTGTCGTCCAGCTGTTCATTCTTCCTCTTTTTAGGTAATTTTGTCACCACTTTGCGGCTCGATAAACAAAGTCTTTTGTTTTGGATTTGTCTGATGCTCCTGTGTCGGTACCGAAGTTTTTGGTTCCGAAAGGTGCCTTTGCTTCTGACCGTCAATGTTGTGTGTTTTCGGCACCGAGAATTTGCTCGATTACGATTTTTCCGGTGTTGAGTAAGTCTGACGTCGAAGCATGTTTCAGTTTCGACATGGAATGTTTCGACTTCGAGCTTTCCTTTGTATGGAGCTTCGGTGTCAATGTCGACCGTTTCTCGGATCCGACATGGTGGGAGGCCGGGTGTTTCGGTTTCATTGCTGGGCCCGAAGGCGGGGCGTCGGAAACTTTCTTCGGTAGTCAGACCGGGCTCGAAGGCGGGTCGACACCAAACGGGGTTGGTTTTTCGGTAAGGGGACGTCGTCACTCACGGTTTGTTGAGCGTGGATTTCTTCGACATCAGACTCGTCCAATTCCGACCCGACTCGTCCTCATCTTCCTCTTCTTCTTCGGGGTGCTGGGCCTCCAACAGCTCCGGGATTGCCTCCGACTGCATTCTCGATACCTCGTGTCTTCGGGCTCGACAGTTTCTAATCGTCGACTTGGAGGAGAATGCTGCGCAGGCTTCACAGTTCCTGGATTCGTGTTCAGGTGATAGGCAAAGATTGCACACCTAGTGTAGGTCCTTGTGTGGGAACTTAGCACCGCACGTTGGACATTTTTTAAATGGAGTCCTTTCCATGGAATCCGGGCTGGACTAAGTCGAGAAAGGCCTCCCGATCTTGACGACTTAGAAGTCGAAAAGGTTTATTGTTGACGTCGAAACGCGTCTGAATGGAAATGAACTCTCGTTCGATAACAATACCGTCGAATTGGAAAGGGAATACGCGACGAAATATCACTTTTTCTCGAAGTCGATCCGGAGCGCTTCGATCCTCACCCGAACCCGATGGCGGAAAAAAACAATCTAAGGATGGAGCCGATGCCCATGCGCACTAGCACCCAAAGGAGGAGCCACCAGTCTTGTGACGACAAAAGACTTCTCCAAGAGAAAAACAAGTGCAATCATCCGAGCCCAACACCAGGTGGCAATCTATTCATAAATGTACCATCTGCAGCCCATATGCCTCGAACATTACTTTTCAAAATATCTATACACAAACACTGTTCTATTTAAAGAAAACAATACAAACAAACTTAATGTAGAACACAACATCACCATAGAGACACCACACACACTCAATGCTTACCTTCACTCACTCCACAATCATTCACCATTCAACAACCACAACACATTCACAACCCGGTAGGGCCGAGATGTAAAAAGGACGTTCTGCTCAAGGAATTCGCAGTCACATTCTCCCACCTCACCAGATGAACCTATTGATATCCTAATCGCAGGTCTACCAGAGTTCCAAAATCTTTTTGTATGAACCGAATGTACACCTCTGGTGGCTTATATGAAATACTCCAGGTCCTCAAACACCCTAATTTGAATGGTGCAAGTACGACTCAGACTTGGTCCAATGAACATTCAGAGAACATTCAAACACCTCTTAGGCCACCACCTACAGAGGGGAAGAGCCTTTCCCTACCATCAACTTGTCTGAATGGATAGCCAACTTCCATGTTTGACCAATCCAACCACCACATCAGACTAAAAAGATTAACATGGCCGACTTGCAGAGTCGATTACTATGATTACAATCACTATGAAGCTGCTGCATATTGAGCAGTTTCAAGAGGGATCTGAAAAATTAAAAACGTCATCAACCAAAGGACTATTGGGAACTGTATCATCTGAGCAACACCCAACAGCCTGCTCGACACTTCGAATACCCAGAGATAATTTGTGCCCAAAATGTCTTCCATAAACTGAACAGGCTAACAGGGAAATATTCTTTGTACTCAGAGTAAACTCCTGCACATACCAAATCGCAATTGTACTAAAAAGACAGTACAGAAACCATTATCTCACTATCTTAACAAAACACACAAACTGCCCCCAACCAGAGTATTGAGAAGATAGATGGAACTCAGTCTTGCATTTGGGGAGTGGAAGAATAATATCAATACACAGTTGCTGCTTGGCTGCCCTTTGTCAGAGCCACGCAAACAGTTACAGGTAGATTAATGAAGCCGAAATCGGCTCGCAAAGCGCCAGATTCTGAGAATCTGGCCCTTTGCGAGCGCTAATTTTGCATTTGGGATTCATGTTGCGCACACACATGCCCTAAGGACATGTGTGTGCCCAACATATGTGCACACATCAATTTCAGGGTTGCAAGCAACAGGGTGTCCTTTGGACACCCCTGCACCCTGAAAATCGCAATCTCAATTTGCGAATCGCTAAATGCGATTAGCAAATTGAGTTGGTCTCCCCATTCATTCCTATGGGCCTCAAGGCCCATAGGAACGAATGGGGAGATATTCCTTAATTGTGACTCGCTGGGAGAAGCCCTTTGATGTGCTGTGCGGCCGTGAAAAAACGCAATTAGGAGGGAGGGAGAGAGGCTGATGCGCATGCTTGTTTGGTCACGTGAACTCAAAGAAAACCGCACCAAAAAGTCCTTGGTTTGACGAGCATTTTGAGCACTTGAATTCTCGCTCCGCTCAATGCTCATGCGCGCATTGATAGGTCGCGAGACCTAAAAAAACATCAGCCAGCAGAAGGTCACCCCACGAATCCAAATCAAAATAGTCTTCATACTCTTCAGATATTCTAGTCTGCATTTTGAAAAACGGTCATTAAAGACAGTTTGACGTATGGGCAAGGGGCCATATGCTATCATTCCAGGAGCTCCGCACTCGCTAATCCCTACACTCATCCCAGTTCTATAAATACTTGCAACTGAGACACGCCCTCCACATGCATATCACAGATGACAAGACTCCCTGAATACAGCCCCACTGAGGCCCAAACGATGTAGGGAGATTTGGGTGGGGGGTGTCCCGCATTTATCGTACCCTCATTAACACTCCCACATCTCTAGACATGTTACGGGTTCAATGGGTGGGTTGGGTGGGCCCCCTAGACGAGGTAGGCTGGCGTGATGCCCTTATGGCCCCCAGAATAGTCACAGTTTCCGCCAAACTCAAGCTGGTTCAGCTCTACTATTTGCATGCTGCATGCCTCACTCCCCTTCGCCTGCACAGAGCGAGTTTGCAGCCGGATGCGTCATGTGCAAGATGTAACTATGCCCCGGCCGATTTTATTCACATGGTATGGTTGTGTCCCTGCTTGGGACAGTTCTGGGGATCCATTGAGGTGGAGCTAACAGAGGTGTTGGTCTGGGAGGTTCCCTGTACCCACGTCACTCCTTGCTGGCTGGATGGGTCCAGGAATGATAAGTGGATTTTCAACACAGCTATGATGGTGGCCAAGCGGTACATTGCGGCGGCCTGGATAAGCCCTGACCCACCCACTCTGGAGAGGTGGCGAAGAGGGGTGAACTGGTGCGCCACCCAAGAGAAAACTCTTTATAAAGCTTAGGGTGCGTAAAGAAATACCGCAGAGTGTGGGGGAAGTGGTTGGGGAAGGAGTAGTTTCTTTTCTGTAACTCCAGTTCTGTAGTAGGGGTATCTCGGTTATAGTCATAATCTAGCAGCCTATAAAAGGCTACACTGTCCAGTACTTCAGTTAGAAATTCCACCAAAAATCCACAAAAACAGCAAAGCCTGTCCAGATTTCCCTTGCCTTCAGCACAAACCCCTCTGAAAGATAGAGAGGAAGACATGGACAGACAAGCCCCATAGGCTGCCATTATGTGGCTCAAAATAGGATACTGTGTCTTTAAGAGAACTTTCCAGAACTTCACAGTATCCCAGAATGCCTTGCAGGTCTCTCTTACTTTCAGTTCTTTTTGAAGGCGTAACATGCCAGACCTGTAGCATTCTTTTCATGAACATCTCTCCACCGGGGAGGAGGGCGGGCGCTTATGACTATAACAGAGATACCCCTACTACAGAACTGGAGTTACAGAAAAGAAACTACTCCTTCTGTAGTAGGGGATCTCTGTGTATAGTCATAATCTAGTGAATAGAATGGCAAGCCCATCCCCACACCAAAGCGGAGGTGGAGAAAAGAAACCAACACCACTATTGTGCGAACAAATTCCGCAGCGAAGCCTGTCCAACCTGAGCATCTGCCCTGGCATCAGCGTCCAGACAGTAATGCTTAGCAAAGGTATGAACTGACTTCCAAGTGGCGGCCTTGCAAATTTCTGCAATCGGCACATTACGGAGCAAGGCTGTCTGGGCAGCTTTGCCCCTGGTGGAATGAGCCTTAGGCTTACCCCCTAAGGTCTTATTAGCTTTCTGGTAACATAGTTGTATGCAGGACACAATCCACCTAGAGATGGACTGCTTAGAGGTCGCAAGACCAGTCCTGACTGATCCGTAATTGATAAACAATTGGTCTGACCTACGAATATCTTTGGTCTTATCCAGATAAAATTTCAACACCCTCCTAACATCCAGGGAATGTAAGGACCTTTCCGCTGGAGAAGAAGGATTCTGAAAAAACGTAGGCAAAGTTATAGTTTGGTTGACATGAATGTCAGAAATAACCTTGGGAAGAAATTTAGGGTGAGTACGCATAACAACCGTAGCAGCATGAAATACAGTATAAGGTTCATTACAACACAACGCCTGAATTTCACTTACCCTGCGGGCCGATGTAATGGCCACGAGGAACGCCGCCTTCCAGGACAGGTGCTGCAACGAAGCCTTATGAATGGGTTCAAAAGGCTCCTTCATCAAACCGAACAGCACCACATTCAATGCCCATGAAGGCGAAGGAAGCCTGACAGGAGGGAACACTTTCTTCAAGCCTTCCAAAAAGTCTTTGATCACAGGGATCTGAAAGAAAGAAGTCTGTGAAGGGCTTTTCCTGTAGGCAGTCAATGCAGCGAGATGAACCCTAATGGAATGAACATTAAGGCCAGACTGCGCCAAATGTAGAAGGTAGGGAAGGATGACATCTTCCTAGCACTTTGTAGGGTCAAAGTCCCTGGACACACACCAGATACAAAACCTCTTCCACTTGTAAGCGTAGGACGTCCGAGTGGAAGGCCTCTTAGACTCCTTCAGTATGTCCATGCAATCTTCTGGTAGATTCAAATGGCCATATTGCACTACCCCAGGAGCCATGCCGCCAAACTCAAGGACGAGAGGTTGGGGTGCACCATATGCCCCCCGAACTTCGTGAGAAGGTCCGGCCTGCACGGCAACCGTATGTGTGGAAGGAGGGACCGGTGTAGAAGGTCCGTGAACCACCACTGTCTGGGCCATTCCGGGGCAATCAGGATCATTCATGCCCTGGACCGGGACAGCTTGATGAGCACCGCCGGAATCGGTGGGATGGGCGGAAAAGCGTAAACAAAGCTGTTCGACCACTTGATCCAGAGTGCATTCCCCAGCGTCCCTTGCTGGTAGTACCTGGAGGCGAAGTCTCGGCATTTGCTGTTTTTGGCGGTGGCGAACAGATCTACGTCTGGAGTCCCCCACCTTGCGAAGACTTCTCCTAGTACGTCGTCGTTTATGACCCACTCGTGGTTTTCCTGAATCAGTCTGCTCAGTGCGTCCGCCTGAACATTCTGCACACCTGGCAGATGGGTAGCCGTTATCGTCAATCCTCTTGCCAGAAGCCAGTGCCAGATCGTCTGCACCTCCCGAGACAGGGTGCGCGACCTCGACCCCCCCCCTGCTTGTTGAGGTAATACATCGTGGTCGTATTGTCCGTCTGTACAAGCAGAGAGTTGGTCCGGAAGGATGGATGAAAAGCCTTCAGCGCCAAGTGAACAGCTCTGAGTTCCAGGAAATTGATGTGATACGTGGACTCCGTCTGAGACCACGTGCCTTGGATCTGTAAGTCTCCCGAATGCGCTCCCCAGCCCTGGAGAGAAGCATCAGTCACGATCGTCTGAGTAGGAATGTCCTTGTGAAGGGAACCCCTCTGAGGAGATTCTCCGCTGAACACCACCACTTCAGAGACTGAAGAGCATGCAGAGACAGTCGTATCTTGTCGTCCCAAGATCCTCTCCTCTGGTCCCATTGGTCCTCCAAGCACTCCTGCAGAGGCCTCATGTGTAGTCGTGCATGAGGAGTGAGGAAGATACAAGAGGCCATCGACCCCAGTAGAGAAGACACCGTCCTCACTGTTGTAGATGGAGCGGTCATAAGAGCCTGAGCCTTCCGAAGGATCGATCTCCATCGCTCCTCCGAAGGAGACACGCTTGCTGACAGCGTATTGATGGTGGCTCCCAAGTATTAAATGCATTGGACCGGGATCGGGACAGACTTGGACATGTTGATGTGCAACCCCAACTTGTTCAAGAGAACGCACGTCTTCTGGAAGTCTGCTTGAGCTTCTGAGAAGGAGGAGGCCTTGATCAACCAATCGTCCAGGTACGGGTAGACAAACACCTTGTCTTTCCTTAGGTGTGCCGCTACCACTGCCATGCACTTCGAGAATGTCCTGGGTGCAGATTTCAGCCCGAAAGTCAGCACCGTGTATTGGTAATGGTTGGTGCCGACTTGAAATCGCAGAAACTTCCTGTGCTTGTGTGAGATGGGCATGTGGAAGTACGCATCCTGTAGGTCTATGGGACAAAGCCAGTCCCCCTGTTGCAACCGAGGATAAATCTGATGCAACAACAGCATGCAAAACTTTTCTCTGCGAATCCACTTGTTTGCCTGCAGCAAGTCCAGAATGGGCCTGAACTCGTTCTTGTCCTTCTTGCGAACCAGAAAGAACCGGGAGTACAGACCTCTACCTCTTTGAGACAGAGGTACGTCTTCTATTGCTCTTTTCCTTAACAGGATATCGGCCTCCGCCTGCAGCTCGCGCAGCTGATACAGCGAGCTGACCGGAGGGATCGCTGGAGGAGGACTGATGAATCGAAGACTATATCCATTGCAAACAATATTCAGCACCCACTTGTCCTGAGTAATTTTTCTCCACTCTGCCAGAAAAAATTGAACGCTTCCCCCCACCGGAGCGGGTAACGGATGACGGGGAAGTAACCGCTCAGGGTCGAGACCCGGCCGGGCCCTTGTTCGCGGTAGAGGACTGCTGGCCACCTCTACCCCTCTGGCGTTCCTGGAAGGGTCTTCGGAACTGCTGCTGTTGTTGCTGCTGCTGTTGTCCCGAAGACTGTCCTCTTCCTTTCCCTTGCGAGCCGAACCGCCGTTGGAACTGGCGGTAGGGTTTCTTGTCTTTTGGCTTTTCCAACCCCACAGCCGTCAGGGTTTCCGCCTCGGCCTTCATCCGGGCCATTTCGTCATCCGCGTGTTTACCGAAGAGCGTGTCTCCGGAAAACGGCAGATTGGCCACTCGCTGTTGCGCCTCAGGCTTGAGTGACGTAAGCCTGAGCCACGCATGACGTGGCACTGATGGCCTGGTTCGAGACCAGCATCCCCTCCTTCACGATTTCCATGAAGTCCTCCTTCCTGTCACGCGGCACAAGTTCCGCGAACTGCTCCATGGAATCCAAAAGCGCACGGTCATAACGTCCCAATAATGCAGAGTCGCTGGAAGCCTTCATCGTGGTGGAGGAAGTCCCACATGCCTTCCTTCCCGCCGAATCAATCCAGCGGCTCTCCTTATCCGGAGGTACGGTGGAGGACGGGGAGGTAGAATGTTTCCTGGCCGCCGTCACTATTACTGAGTCGGGTACTGGGTCCATCCTCAAGAAGGCAGGATCCGAGTCCGGCGCTCTGTATTTCTTTAACAGTCTGGACGGAGCAGCTTTCACCACCGCAGGTGTAAGAAACCGCTCTTGTGCCGGTTCAACCAGTCCTGGCACCAGAGGCAACAGAGGGCGAGACAGGTGCTTCTTGTGCAAAGTTATGAATAACACGGACGTCGTAGGTGTAGGAGCCGTCACCGTGATAGCCAACTTCGCAGCCCCCCTCAGGAGAACCTCCTGAAATGTACCGATGTCGTTGATCGGAGACACCCTAGTCTCCGGGGAATCGGACAGAGTAGGTGAATAGGAGCGGGTCCTAGAAGTCGTACTGGACCTGGACCTATGCCTCCTATGGCGCCGTCTAGAACGGGTGGAGGACCTGTCTGTTCCTCGATCGTTCTCTCCGTCTGGAGCGCGACCTCGATCTCCTGGGCCTCGGACGGTCAGCCGGAATCTCCGGGGTGGCCGCCTTGGGCTTACGTGGTTCCTTAGATTTAGGAGTCTTCTTGGGAGGGGTCGGCAACCTGGGCAACGAGACCGACCTCGGCGGAACCGGTGGAGGCTTGTCCGGCGCAGGGGCCCATGGCCCGGTCGGAAGAGCAGGCAACGGCGGCAACGGAGGAGGGGTAGGAGCCCTCGGACGTGGACCTCTGGGTAATGGAGGAGGAGGTGTAAAAGACTTCTTCGGAGTATAGACCTCCGAGTTCACCGATCCCGGTGACCCACCATCCTTCCCGGACTGAGGGGAGCCCCCCACAGCCCTACGCCGCGCAGCACAATCCCTCGGCGCCGACGAACGGTGATCAGACCTCGAACGTCGGTCCCTCGACGCCGAACGTCCCTTCGGCGTCGATCGTCTCCTCTGTCTCGGTGTCGAACGTCTGCCATGTCTCGATGTCGACCCGGACCATCTTGACGACGATCCTCTGCCTCGACGGCGATCTCTTGTGCCTCGACGGCGATCTCTTGTGCCTCGACGGCGACCGCCTCGACGTTGCCTTAGAATGACTCGACGTCGACTTCGTCCGCCTCGACGTCTATCTCTTCCGCCTCGGCGGAGACCTCGTCCTCCGACGGCGACCTCTTCCGTCTCGACGACGATGTCTTGCCCCTCGACGGCGGCGCCCTGACGGCGAGCGTCGACGCTGGACCCGTCGACGCCGAAAGCTCGACGTCGAAGACACCGATGAAGATAATGTCCTTGGGGTCGACGGCGGCCTTTGCAGGTCCCTCGACATTGACGGGCGATGTTCTCTTGACCCAGAGCCCTGGGGAGACGAGGAGCCGGCCTTGGACCTCCCTCTTGACGTCGTGGTGGGTGCCACCGACCCAGACGGAGAGTGGGTACGTGTGCTGGACTTCCTGCCTCTGGGGAGCCCCCCAGAGGCCTCAGCATGGGCAGATGAAGCCCCTCCAGACCCACCTTGCGCCTTCAATCTTTCTTCCAGACCCTGAAGCCTGATCTTCAGTCTGTCTTTCAGGGTCTTGCCAGAGAAGCCTTGGCAGATCTCACACGCTTCAGGGATGTGGGAAGAGGGAAGGCAGAGGATACAGACCTCATGGGGGTCTGACTTGGCCTTCTTCCTGGAGCACTCCGG
This sequence comes from Lissotriton vulgaris, assembly GCF_964263255.1. Lineage (NCBI taxonomy): Eukaryota > Metazoa > Chordata > Amphibia > Caudata > Salamandridae > Lissotriton > Lissotriton vulgaris. Next base: position 1,754,973,321 of record NC_141691.1, read on the forward strand.
GCATTTGTCAAATAATGCAGGCATTATAGACAACAAAAGGGTGCTAACAGCCAATAAGAAGACACCAAAGTACTTTAAAAGTACACAAAATCGAATTTAGTGAAAAAACACCAACAAAACCCTTGAAAAGGGAGAGCTCAATGCTCCAGGGTCCTGCTTGCAGGAGCCGGAAAAAAGAACTGAAAGTAAGAGAGACCTGCAAGGCATTCTGGGATACTGTGAAGTTCTGGAAAGTTCTCTTAAAGACACAGTATCCTATTTTGAGCCACATAATGGCAGCCTATGGGGCTTGTCTGTCCATGTCTTCCTCTCTATCTTCCAGTTTGTGCTGAAGGCAAGGGAAATCTGGACAGGCTTTGCTGTTTTTGTGGATTTTTGGTGGAATTTCTAGCTGAAGTACTGGACAGTGTAGCCTTTTATAGGCTGCATTATATGTCTTTAAATTCTCTCAAGTGTCTGCAGTTCTGCATTTTTTCGACACTTTAGAGATTATTTTTGATTGCTCCGGGGTCCACGCACATGGGCGGGACTATTCACTAGATTATGACTATAGACAGAGATCCCCTACTACAGAATGTGAGGGTCCTGCCTAACCTGGTACCGAACTCCGCTTATGAATTTTTATGGGGAACGTGACTGGGGGAACAGTACTTGTGCAAATGAACTCATACTTGTGAATTTCGTGTATTGGCTGATATGTTCCTGTTTTTAAAATGAATAAAATTTGTTTATGAAAAGACTGTTTTCTCCCTCAGTGCTTAATTTGGACACAGAGGCTCTGCTGAATTAAAAACAGACGAAAGAATCTGTGACACAAACTGATTTCCAACTTTAATGAGGAAATGAGACATGCCGATATGTAGAAAAAAAGGGAGCCAAAACCGGTTTAAAGCACAGTAGCAAACAGATCTGTCCTGAAGGTGCACCAGAGAACCGCTGGTTAGATTACGATAGGCTAGCCTTTCTTAAACTCATCCTACAGTGGAGCTGAAACTTCTTTGGATGGAAAATCCTACATACTGCACACGCTGCAGGCAGCCCCACAGAGGAGGTCTCCATTGTGAAGCTATAAGGATCTTCAAATATTTCTCAGACTTGAGCAGCATAAAGGCAGAGATCACAAGACACCATGTCATGCGACCACCACAAACATTGAGGATTCAGCACTCCCAACATCTAGCACCAGCAAGATGTGCAAGGCTTGAAGCTGATTGAAGGCAACATAGGCACAACGTTTTTCCATAAAAAGGTTTATTTTAAAGTTGCGTATGATCTGAGCCAGTACTTGCACAGAAAGATCGAATTGATGGCTCAGGTGCAGGGTACACTAGAAATGGTGGGCATACCAGCATAATGGAAAACCTACTTCAAGGCAACAATAAAAAGGCTTTCAAGTGGATATTTCACTAGTTCAGATGCAATTGCAAAAAAAGTGTATTGCTCTTGAAGAACAAGGCAAATCCGATTTGGTAGGAGACAGGTAAAACGTGAAATTAAAATGATGAATCAAGCTAAAGACAGCTGCCCTAGATAGGAAGGACTTTAGAACTTGAAAAAACATAGGTCAGATGGTTGATGTCCAATGGTCTTAATATATTCCTCAGTGACATCTAGAAAAACCTATTTGCCATTGGAATTTCAGGGGCAGAAGCCTCAGACCCTCTGGAAGAATGTGCTTCCTATACACCCCCTCGCGGAACTTTCATAAAAAATTGAGGATTGCAATCTTTGATGAAAACTATGGTAACCAATCAATATAGAACCAGATGCTGCTAAAAAGTCTTCAACCACAGTCTTGCCAAAAGGACAATCTAAATGCATGAGTCTGGGAAATCCAAGAGTCACTAAAACCACCATGCAAACTTTTATGGCTGTTTAGGAAATAGGTGAATCATATCATGCAAACAATTTCTCTGAAAAGAAAGGTATGTGCACCCCTATTAATACATATCAAACTACAGCTGCAGAGAACAGATGCCAAGTACTCTAATATATCCTGCGAATACACTGTACTGGGAAGACTCATTATTTCACAGATCTGCAGGAGACTGTCAAATTTGTCAAGAATATACAAAATACAGACAGGATTTCCGTTAACAACCCTAGGCTCAGAGTGGGGGCATCTAAGCGACAATGACTGTGGTGGAACACCTTCCATAACTGCCGCCTGTGGACATCCCGTTCAATAGTTGGTGGCGGCGACCCTTTCACAGATTCCTCCCTGCACTAGGAGCTGTAGAACTGCCTTTGGTTGAAGTGCTGGTAGCAGGGACCTGAGCTATGGCCGCAGTAGGGGACCCGCTTGGGCGGGCTTAGGCCCCCTTGTGTCTCTTCAGGTAAGAACAACCAGCCCCAACCTGGCTGGGAGTGTTGGGCTTCCGGTTCACCCCCTCGGAATGATCCCCCTGTTCTCTTCATTTGAAAATTGGGTGCAGTATGAAGGAGGGATGGTTGCAGTTAGCCCGGTTGGAGGGTTGAGATGGGTGGGATGGTGTGGTAATTTCCTGTTGCCACTCAGCATAATGACGCATGCTTCTTAGAATGGAGACCCCCCGCATGCGTGACTGGAGATCTCAAACCCATATAAAGCTCTGAATGCCGTGGGTGACTTTGAACATAAGGGGGCTAAATAAATGGTGCAACATGTTATGGCGCACATGCAGCGGCATAACAGACATCTGTTTGCTAGAAGACTTGCATCTTATGGAGGGCACTCCGGCATGCTGTGCACGTGGGGTGGCTGTTTTAATCCGCAAGGGACTGCCATGTTGTGTCCGCTATGATCAACAGGGCCCCCTCGGGCTGCTTTCCATATATGGCACAAATGTAGATGACACCCGTTTTTTGCAGAGATTTGAAGTCAGGTGGGGACACTTGGGCCTAGGGCACTTCTGTGGGTAGGGGACTTTAATGTGGCCTTCGGTTCCAGTGGAAACAGGCCTAGCGACCCCTGGCACCCACACCAAAATGCAGCTGTGTAATTGTGACTTTTAGAATGCCGACCCCAGCAGGCCACCATCCCCGTGATTAGTCGTTGTCCTGGGAGGCTGGGGGGGGGGGGGCGCAAACTGCAATCTGCCTCATTGATATTAATGAGATAGTGCGATTTGCAACCCTCTAGGGATCCCTATATGAATCATACATTGTAAATTGCGATTACCTAATTGCGATTCTCAGAAATTCGCAATTATGTATTCACAATTCGGATACATGTAGCCCTAAATATAGTATGCATTTAAGGGGTCACATTAGGTGTCAAAAGCCAAATTGTCTCATCGAAGAGAGTCGTTTCAAACTGTCGATAATTTAGGCACAGTCGGAAAAGTGTTTCTTTTACAATGCAACCCATTTAAAGTGACAGTTAATCTTTCCACACTGCAGAAACTTATCTAACAAACACACAAAAGATAGGACAACGTTTTAATGGGAAGGTTGGAGCTTTTCTAAATTTAATTTATGCCACCATTTACAGTATGCTCGTAAATTGTTATTTTTGCATTTTAATTTTTCTTTATATATACTTTAAAAATGTTTAATTTTTTAAGCAGTTGCGGACTCACTGTCGATGTGGATCCCCAGGATGACAGGTTAAAAACGGCTGCTTTAGCAGATTAGGCATTTGGGAGAATCTGTTTTTTAACACAAGGGTGTAAACTACTGTTATCTTTGACCAACCGAAACCCACACCCAGTGCTACTATGAAAAAGCCTGCTATTTCGGAGAACATGCAGCTTTCTCAAGGCAAATTAAGTTGAGGACATAGCTGGATACAAGACCTAATAATAGTTTCAAATCACAAGCACATTTCCAAGCATGTGATGAGGGTTCATTTAAAATGTCACAATTAAAAACATTTCTGGAAGTAGTGCTCCCTGCTATTGTAGTCAAATCAACTGCTCTTCCAGCTGAGTAATTTTCTCTACGCTCTACACCTTTAGCATGTGTGACATCTTTTAAATGTACTCCGATTATTTAACCACATGGCTGCTGGGCGTTTTCCCCCCTCTGTGCTGGAAAATGCCATTTTAGTGGCACCATGACGAGCTCAGCTCGTCATCAGCACACAACACCCGTGGGTGATGACGAGCTGAGCTCGTCATCAGCATCGAAAGGGTTAAGCAAAAACTGGCCTAGTACTTTAGACTGCCATCTGAAACCAGAGATAGCATTACAGGACGATGTAAAAGTTACTGACGTTCCGTAACGCTTTTTCTGTTACTTACCTTCGGTAACGATTTTTCTGGTGGATACAGTATCTGCCTGTGGATTCCTCAGTTTTTGAAATACCCCATGTCCAGCATTCCTTATAAACTTTTCCCCCTTAGCTCTCCCACGGCGACCAGGACGTCACAATGGAAGGGATCCACATGCGACTCCGCTTGACTTCATCAGATCCAAAAGACTACCTCGTCGGCATGCAGACATCAGTTCCACACATTTTTTTGTACCTTCAATGCAAACGGGTAGACCAACACAACACAAGTATAAACAGTATACACACATAGCGAAAACCGGTAATTTCTCAGACATATCCTAGAATCAAGCATCACATGATTTAAACAGTAAATCAAATATACATTGATTATTTTTTCAGTATAAGCAGGCAACAGGTAGGCAGATGGGTCAGTGCGGCATCCACAGGCAGATACTGTATCCACCAGAAAAATCGTTACCGAAGGTAAGTAACTTGTTTTTCTGATTAATACATCTGTCTGGATTCCTCACCTTTTGAATTGAATCCCCAAACAGTCCCGCTCCTGGTGCTTGTTTACCTATACCAAAAAACCCTGCAGCACAGAACATGCAAAATGGCTGTCCCTCCTCACCTCTGAATAGTGCAGTGCATCGCAAAAAGTGTGGAGGGAGGCACAAGTTGCCCCCTTGCAGATGTCGACCATAGGGACACCTCTAGCTAAAGCAAAAACTTAGCTCTGGTAGAATGAGTTCTAATACCTTCAGGAGGCTCCTTCTTGGCCAAGGCATATCAGATCTTGACACGGAGGATGATCCACCTGACAGTGTTCTCTTTTGGACAACTTTGCTCTTCATCATGCCCACATATCGGATGAAGAGTGTTCCTGTCCACATAGAAGTGGACAGCCCTCTTAGGGTACAGGATATAGTCTCTCCTACTCCTTAGGAGGATGATGGGGGAGGGTAGAAAGTGGGTAAAGTGATGGAGTGTCCTAGGTGGAAAGGAGTAACCACCTTAGGCAGGAAAACAGCTAAGGTCCTAAGAACGATCTTATCCGCATATGGAATGATGCAAATGGAGGCTTGGAGCTAAGAGCTTTCAACTCTCTCACCATCCTAGCAGAAGTGACTGCAACCAGAAATATTGTCTTAAATGCTAGGAAACTTAAGGGACAACTATCTAAAATTACAAAGGGAGAACCCACCAAGAAAGTGAACTAAATTCAAATCCCACAGAGGCATGATAAAAGGGTTAGGTGGGCCGGGGGGCTTATTTGTGAGACCTTTAATGAATCTCATAACTATGGGAGATTTAAGCAAGGAGGGATGATCTGGTAAACAGAGAAAAGCAGACAAGTAGCAACTGCGCAACCTTGTCATGCTAGGGAAAGAGAAACGCCGAATATCAGACAAATGGGCCTGCAAAGGATTAATCTATCTCCACACCATTGAACCAACTTGGCCCACCTACCAGAATAGACAGATTTGCTGGAATGTCATCTGGCCGATAAAATAAATTTGAATTTCTCCTGTTTGAGGTAAAATTCAAGACCCTAAGGTCTAATACCGGCCTCAAGCGACCATCCTTTTTGAGAATCAGAAAGCACCAGGAGTATCCTCCCTGACCCCTTTCCTGCTCCTGAACCACCTCAATTGCACCAGAGCACAAACCCGGAGGATGAGGGTATGAGGGGGTACCTTCCGGAAGGGTAGGGAGTACCCATTCTCTGCAATGTTAAACACCAATAGATCTATAGTAACAGACCTCCAATGTTGTAGAAAAAGGGACACCCATCCTACCACGGTACAAGCATGCTCTAGGATGGCAGAACTAGAGCTGCTTCATTCAAACACCAGCTGGAGGGGCAGAAGAGGAAGAGGAGACATGCTGCTGTGCTGTACCCCGCAGACAACCGCTGCGCTTTCCCCTGTATATCTGTACAGGGGGTTTGCCTGCTGTTGCAGCTGCTGCTTGGCACAGAAGGATATGGCCTTGCCAAAGCCACAAAACTTGCAACATCCAAAGCCCCTGAATTGAGAATGGAGACCCAAATATCTTGCTGTGGCTCTGTCTTTAAAGCGCTGCAGTGCTGAGTCTGCTTTGGCCCCAAATAGGCGAGATTCATCAAAAGGCAGGTCTAACAGGGTAGCTTGGACATCAGGGGAGAACCCCGAACCCTGTAACCAAGCGTGCCTCCTAATCGCAACAGACGAACCCATTGATCTGGCAACCGAATCAGCAAGAGTCCAGATCTTATGACCTGGCTGGCCGCAGCTGAAGCATCCGCAAGAACCTCCGAAAAATGATCCAGAACTGTCGTCCGACAGTTTCGGTGACACTTTCCTTGCAGGGTCCATAATTGCATGGATATAGCGACCCAAAAGGCATGTAGCATTTGTTGATTTGAGAGCCATACTGCCTGACGAGAATACCTTCTTCGCAGATTGCTCCATGCGTTTGGACTCCCTATCTGCAGGTGTAGATGGGAATGACCCTGCAGACTGCTTCGAGGAGTACAAAGTCTGGGTAACCAAACTTTCCAGTGATGGATGAGTGGACAGGAAAGCATGATCGCCCAGAGCCACCTTATACCTCCTCGCCACAGACCTGTACACCACAGGAGCAGTGTTCGGCTTCTGTCACACATCAAGACTGGATTCAGAGAAAGCCTCATTGAAAAGGCAAACCTTCGAAATCCTGATCAGTGTCCACAATCTACCCTTCCTCAACCTCCTCATGTTGTTCCTGGTACTCCTCCACTTCCATTAACCTCTGTGCTTCTCTTCTAGACGTCATCCTTGGAACTGGTGTGTAGGAAGGTACCTCCTGACTATGGTTGCCCCCAACTTTTTGCACTGTGTTTTAGCTGGTTTTTGACATAGTCGACCTGGGACCCTGCCAATCAGGACCCCAGGCCCACTGCTCTCTCTGTAAAATGGATTCCATGTACCTTAGGTACATTTCCAATTGGTACTGGGCCACCTTATCAGACCCTGTAACTCAGGGCATAGGTGTACCCAGGGCCTACCAGGGGCTGAAGCATGTATTATGCCACCCCTGGATGGCCATCTAAATCTGACACAACTGGCTGCATGACAGCTGGGGCAAAGTCGTGTAATCACCCTTTGCTGTAGATATAGTATACCTATATCTAACCCTAAAAATGGACACACAGATTCCTATCAGTCACTCCTATGGCAGGCCTTAACAATCCTGAAGGCAGAGTGCATGGAATCGTGTGAAATGGTGCTCTGGCATGAGCTGAGCCCGTTTGCAGCTTGCGGAACCAAGTCCTAATAGCTGTTCCATGATAACGCATACCATATACTCTTAAGTGCATTATAATCCTCGCGGTTAAATGCCATCTTTGGTATTGCTTTATCAAAACATGTCGAGTAAGGTGTCATACGAATTGGAATACTAACCCCTCGCCAATTCTGGCGACGGGGTTAGCATTTCACCCTTCTAGAGGGGCACGACATGTATGTAACTGTGAACCCCGGTTAAAGTTAAGCGAAGCTTCAACTCCACAAAATGGATGCTGCCACCACAGACACGAGTCTGACCTCCTGCTGCTGGGAGTCCTTCCAGCGAGGAGAGCTTGGACAAAGGGTTTCCTGTCCGGGGCGGTGCTAGCACCATCCCAGACAGGGTTTTGTGTATCCTGGGTAGGCAGGGCTTTACAGGAAGGTGACTGCTGAGTGGCACCCCGGTGCTCACTACGCATAGGCCGGTCAGAACCAGTTCCAGGGGCACACCAGCCCCTGGCCTGGGGAAAGTCCGGCATGGGAGAGGGGTGTAACCACCCCCCTCCTAGTCCCACCCATAGGCAGAACCTAGTCACCGGGTCAGCCCCTTTTCTTAGTATAAAGATAGGAGCGGGCCCCCTGTTCAAATTAGATCATCTTTGGAATCAAGACACGACTTTCTGCGAAAGGACTTCAAGATTTCTTCTTCAAGATTCTCCCTTGTGACTAAGGAGTAGTCACCCTGCATCCGCAGGCACCATCTTAAGAACACTGTGGTCTGCTGCAAGTCCTTCCTCCGGAATACGACTGCCCAGCTCGACGAGAACCGGCTTCCCTGGCACCTCTGACCTCTGCTCATCTCTACAGCAAAGCTGAGAACCGTGAGTGCGACGAGGCCTCGAGGGACCGGCCATCTTCAAGACTGCACGACTTCTTTACAGCAAGCCCGCCGAGTAATCCACTGGTGAGTGCTTTGGGGTCCGAGAAGCCCCGACCCTGAGCAGCTCCAGCACCGAAGATCAGCCCTCCAGCATCTCCACGATCTGCGTGGGGCCCTTCTGCTTTTTGCTGCTCACCGCGTTGTTTGGCTACTAGCCCGCTGGCTTGTGGCCTTCTTAACGACGCCCGACGACATCACTGCTGCTGGTCTGGTTGCTCCAGACTGGCCCTTGCTCCCTTCCAAAAGAGGAGCACCCCGGACCCTCCTGGTCCACTCAAGACGCCATTTTAGGTCCACCGTGTGGGCTTGAATTAGCCATGGCTTTGTTGCCCAATCCTGGGTCCAGCGACGCCGACAGCTTCATCCATCGTGGGACAGCTCGCTCCTCCATCCTGGTCGCCGACAACGCCTCCTGGTCCGTGAGATCTGCAGAGCCCAGCGTCGCCCACTCACCTGGTCGAGGTGACTACTATCCGGTGCCCTCCTGGTGCCACCTGACTACTGGCTAGTAGTCACGAACTTGGTCCCCTCTACTTTCAGGTATCATCCATCTTCAAGATCCAGGCTTGGATCACTTCGAACTCTCTTCACTGGTCGCCTGCCAGCATCTTTCTTCCAGGCTCCTGGTCCGTCTACGAGGATTCCCGACGTCTTTTGAGACCTATGCAGCTGCAGCCCCTGGGCTAGGTAACTTCGGCATTTCGGTGCCCCAGCATAGCCTCACTATCCAAGGGTCAGAATCCACTTTCGTTTTCCTCCTACCAGGTCGGGTTCGCCCGAGAACACTAACTTTGCATTTACTAGCTACCATAGACTTTGTCCCGCATCACGCGTGAGAGTGCACACTCTGCACCCGAGTCCCCTGGGCCTCCTAGAAGTAATCTAACGATTCTATAGTCCAGTCCTAGCGATTCCAAAGCCTATTAGTACTGTACTTACCTGCTAGTAATTTCGCATTCCACTTTCAGAGTATATGGTTTTCCGTGCCCCTCGGGCATTTGTATATACTGTGCTAACTTAAGTATTTTCGTAAGAGTTTTGTTTTGTGCTTAGTACCCTGTCCTCATAAAGAGTACAGGGCTGTTGTGATTCTAATAAATACACTGTTTATTTTCATAACACTTGTGTGGTGTCCTTTCACTTGGTGTTCAAGGGGTATATGTGTGGTATAACAGCTGGCTTAACACGCCCTCTCGAGTCTTTAGCCTTAGACTGCTTGTATCCACGCTACTAGGATAGCTGGTCTATAAGGTTGACTTACAACCAATCAATAAGGGTTGTCTGGACTGATACATAGTGTTCACTAGAATAGTGAGCACTGCATATCAGGCCAACTTCTCACATGGTGCTAGACGCTGAGCGGGCGATTTCGGGTCTGAGTCGAAGGGAGTTCTGCCAAGACAGTAGTCGAGTCAGCCCCAGTTCAGAATCAGACAGCGCCAGGGAAGACCCATCCAGTGATTGTACCGGCACTGAAAATCTCGGCGCTGGGCAAGGCCAACTAACTCCAAGGAGCCATCAGCATAAAAAGGTACCTGAGGGAAATGAGGTGGCAAACCTCTCCGGGAGTATGCCAGTGGACCCATGGGGTTAACAGGTGCACGAGTAAGGTTCGCTGCTCTGGCGAACAAGCCAAACATCGCATTCAAAAAATGCAACAGATCAGTTCCAGAGTCAAGAAGGCAGGATACCCCGGATCCGGTACTGCAGGCTCTGAAATTGCTATGGAGGCAGCACATTCGGCTCCGGTTGCGGCACCGGAGACCCTGTAACCAAAAGTGGAGTGGTTGGCAACAGTGGAGGCGTTGCTTCTCTTGGCGCCAGTGGTGTCACCGCTCTCGGAGATGGGGCTGAAGTAAGCTCAGGCGATGGAGAAAAGTTATCCTTCCGATGACGCTGAGGAAGCATTGACACAGTCTTTGTGACTTTCGACGAACGCCGCAGAGGCCCTCGACTCAGGACCTTGACGTTTGACTCCTTTTTTGTTTCTTGGCTTTGGCCAAGAACAATTTGCCCTCACTCTTCTTCAGTTCCTTGGGGTTCATGTGCCTGCATGACAAACACTCCCCAACGTCGTGGTCCGATGAGAGACACCACAAACAGTCTTCATTTGGGGTCAGTAACAGACCTCTGACCTCCACATTCTCTGCATTGCATGAATCCAGATTTCCTTTGAGTAGCCATAGTCACTGCTTACAAAGATCCGAAGACTTGCAACAACAAAACTTCCAGAAAGGGTGAGCCCTGGGAAAAACAGTTACGCATCAACGGTGCGGACAAAAAGGAACGGACGTTCGCACGCAGACGAGGTCTTCTTTAGTCTCCAATGAAGTTGTGTGGAGTTGCGTGTGGTGCCGTTCCTTTGTGACGTCCTCGTCGGCGAGCTGAATAGAAAAGCTTCCATGGAATGCTGCACTTGGTGTAATTCAAAAGGTGAGGAATTCACAGGCAGAAACGATATAATATATATTACCTAGTGGCAGTCCAGGACCTAGTTTCCATAGGACATGCAGGTCATGAGTGATGTAATATGGGAGGTCATACGCAGTGCCTTGTGGGGGCGCGAGTTATAGTTTGATTAGTGCCTTGTGGGGGCGCGAGTTATAGTTTGATTAACTGTCTATAAATGCTGAATTTCTATGGTTTTGTACGAGTGAAATGTCAGTCTAATTTTCATGTCCCTGTAACCTTTGCTTATTTCAGTGAATTTCTAAGGTTTTTTTAATTCCATTTTGTTAGACCTGTCTGCCCTTTGGGTTGTCCCTCCTATTTATTATTTATTTTTGTCCCCTTTTTGCCCCTAAAAACCCTTAATTTTTATGTCCACTAGATTTTTGAGGTGTTGGCCTAGGGGTTAGGTGTTCTTGCCCACATAGTCTTTTCTTGAGGCCTTGACGCCTTCCCGACTAGATTTACAACCCACAAAATGGTGGCCAGCAACTGCCACAACTGCCACCTTAGGGACTGGACCCATGGGTTAGTATAGGAATGTTCCAGAACCCTCTGGATCCTTCTGGACCCTCTTGGGACAGCCTATATAAGGCGGAATGTTAGGCGACCATTTTGTGCAGTGTTCAGTAGGTGCTGGAGACTGGACACAGGAGGAGTGAGGCAAAGTTGTCAGAGGAGAGGCGCATTAAGCTAAGGGAGATCGTTCTGTAGTTCGACTACCTACTTGGATGACGTTCTCCCCATGCTATTGGACCCAGCCCTTCTAACAAGGAGTGTTTCCAGTCAAACTGCGGGTGCCCAGCGCGCTTAGAGACAACTGGAAACTATTGGGGAAAGCGAGGCGCAAGAGTCCCTGAAAACGTGGACCCACTTACAGTGTGGAAGAAGCTGTCGCGTTGGCCCCAGGCGTCTGCCGAGTCCCCCATTCGCGCCGAGGTGCGCCGTCATTTTGGTGCGCTTCCTCCGTGGTGGCTGAGGAAGAAGTGGGCAAGATCTGCGGTCGAGCTGGCGGAGGCGGGAGAACCCCATTGAGGCTGCCGAACAGACGGAGGAGTCGGCTTGAGCGGACTGATCAGCTGTATTGCCGGAAGCAGGGAAGCGCCGCAAGCGTCGTGGCAGGAGGCGTGGCTGAGGAAGACTAACTCAGCCGCGTCCCAGGAAGAGGCAGTCCGCCCTTGAGAGAGGCGGAGAGAAGGCGGGGCCTACGACTGAAGGAGCCGGTGGAGGAAGGGTTCCTGAAGACTCGTCGAGTGCGGTGAGGAGCGCCGGATTTCCATTCCCCCGTTTCCTGAACTATAGTGGGGAAGAGTGTAAGACCCCCAGCCAGGACGGAGTCATCGGGGACAGGACATTGAACCAGCCAGCTGTCTCACCAAGTAAGCGGGGAGAGTGGGCGGAGATCGCAGGAGCTGCTGTGACGGATCCTTCGACCGCCAGCAGTCCCGAGAGAGAGGCAAGGGTGTAGGTGCTGTCTGAGTCTTGGGTTGGGAGTGAACGGGCCCAATCCTTAGTTGCCCTCTCGAAGTTCATCAGGAGTGTGTGGAGGCCCGGGGTGTTGACAGGGTGACACTTTGGGCAGGAACCACGCTTGACTGAGGCCTTTTCATACTTGAATGCTGACAGACCCGAATTGGGGATTTTGTTACCGGTTGAAGCAGAGTGTAGCCATAAGACCGTGGAAATCCCCATCGCTCTTTCTGCCTAGAGTGAATTAGTAAGCTGACCAGTTAATGTGAATAACTTTCTACCTGTACTAACTTACTATCGTGAATTTCTCCTGAAATGAACGTGAAATGTTCCATTGTGTAACTGAACCATTGTTCTAATCTGCAGGCAGCCTTTCAGTTAACATCTCTTGGTTTCCGGAGATAAGATATCAGAGCTGTGGAAATATTATTGAAAATTGCCTTTGGCAAGAGGGGTAATGTAAAGAGATTGTTGATAAACGCACTGCTCCTCCTAATTTAAAAGAAAGTTGAAATACTTGGTAAATGTAAATTGGACCGGGCTCTTTAGAAAAAGAAGTCCTGCTAATACTAGAGCCCCAGGTGTAATGTTTATAATGAAATGTATTGAATGAAGTGCAACTGTAAAACTCATTGAAGGAAGGATAAAGCTTTTCTACTTTTATTTAAAAAAAAAGTGTAGTGTCATTTTTGGTTGGACGGGCACGGAGTTATAAAGTGGGTGAGACGCAAACTTTACACATGTACTTTGGAATTAAGCCTTCCTGTTTAGTGCCAAGCTACCCTATATAATTCTCATAAGCAAAATGGAGTTTGCGCTGGAGGAACTGGAAACCTATTCTGTAGCCCAGCGTAGAGATTTTTGCGAAAAGATGGGAGTGTTTTTTAAGCGTGGTGCTAAGAAGGGGGAACTCCAGACCAGTTTGAGAGCTTGGGTAGCAGCACATGGGAGGAGGAAGAGGGGACTGACCGGGACACAGTCATAGGGGTAGCGGGATTGTTTCATCCTGAGATGGAAAACCTACTCCTAGGACCTAGGACCTTCTCAAGGGGGGGCAGCAGTGTCTCCGGAAGAAGCTTAACCGAAGCTGAACTAGTGGACAGGAGGGAGAAAAGACAACTAAAGTGGGAGTTAGCCAGGTTGGAACAGGAGAGGGAGGAACAGAGGATGGCTCATGAGTTAAAACAGAGCTAGAACTCAAGGCCCTACAGTTAGGACCATCCAATTCTCCGAATGGTGGCAGCGAAACCAAAGAATTAACCAGGGAATCCAGACCCTACCTACCCAAAGATATAGTTGCCAGCTACAGCCCAGGGGATGACATCGCCAAGTGGCTGGCTGCCTATGTGGTCTCCTTAAGAGCCCATGGGATCCAGGAAAAACACTGGGGGGGGGGGGTTTATACAAGCTTATGCCTCCTACTGGTCGGGACACATTGGCCCAGGAAGAGCAGACCCACTACCCCACCATGAAAGTGGCGCTAATCAAAAAGTTTGGGCTGACCCCAGAGAAGTATCGGCAAAAGTTCAGGGGGAGTCACAAATTAAGCACCCAAAACTGGGTGGATTTCCTGGACTATGCAAGGAAGGCATTGGAGGGCTGGATACAAGGCAGCGAGGTGATGGACTATGAGGGGTTGTATGACCTTTTTCTCAAAGAGCACCTACTCGAGAAATGTTTTCCCGAGCTGCGTCAACACCTGGTGGACAGCAAGCTGACCAACCCCCGGAAGCTTGCAGAAGAGGCGGACATCTGGGCAAGTACCCGGGTGTCAGCAAAGGGTGCTGGAGGGGATTCCCAAAGGGCTGGACAGGGCGCCCCTCAGAAGAAGCAGGGGGTGGGGGGGGTAAAACGCGGGAGTTCTCAAAAAGGTCCCCAAAACAGTTTACAGGGAAAGGGAACAGGATTCACCCCTAAGGCTAACCCGCCCAGAAACCCTCATCCTGGCTAAAGCCAGCAGCCAAGGGTTGTCCATTGCTTTGAGTGTGGTGGTGTTGGACATTATAAGGGAGATGTCAAGTGCCCAAAGAGACCACCCTCTCCCACCGGAGGAAAAGCCCCGGGAGTAGCTAGTGTAGTGCTCGGGGAAGAGTTGCCTGCCCTTAGATAAGGGGGGTGTGTGGGCGGGTGTCACCTTTGTGTCCCTGGGAGACCGGGAGATGGTTCCTAAGATCCAGGTGCCCTCAAATACTACCAAGTATGGGTAATGGGTCATCATCAAAGGCCAAAGAGGCGAGGCTCTGAGAGACACAGGAGCCAGTATGACTATGGTAAGAAGTCAACTGGTGTCTCCAGAGCAGGTGATTCCACATGTGCTCCACCCTGCCACGATGGCGGACGGCAGATTGGGCCACTACCCTGTGGCCGAGGTTCCATTTGAGTGGGAAGGGGTTGCAGGTTCACTTCGAGTTGCCGTAATCCCTGCCGTGCCAGTCGACTGTCTGTTGGGCAATGACATGGAGCACAACGTTTGGAAGGAGGTGGAATACCGGACTCATTCGGAGATGCTGGGTACACCTGACTGGGCCTGTGCAAGCACCAGGTCTGCGACTGCCCAGAGAGGGAGTTCGCCTGGGCTGGAGCTTGGAACAATGGCCCAGCCCGCTGCCAGAAAGGGACAGACCCGAAGACAGGAGAAGCCTGCTTCGGATTCCACGCCCCATGTGACAGATCGGCCACCTGCGGGGGTGAGCCAGGAGTCCGTGGAGGGGGGAAGTAGTCTCCCCGGAGGACCTACCCATCCCTGCTGAGTGGCATGTGGAGGGAGGGCCTACCAGGGAGGAGTTCTGTAAGGGCCAGAAGGAGTGCCCTACCCTTGAGGGACTGAGGCGACAGGCCGAAGCCCAGGCAGCAGGGAACGTTGCAGGGCACTACCACATTTACTGGGAGGACGGACTCCTCTACAGTGAACCCAAGGTACCTTTACCCGGTTCATCAAGGGCCTTGGTAGTGTTTCAACGGTACCGAGCCTTTCTGTAAGAACTGGCTCACGAGATTCCCTTGGCAGGACACTTAGGTCAGGACAAGACCTTTAACCGGCTTGTCCCCCACTTTTACTGCCCTCAGATTAAAGTGGCGTCTGACACCTACTGTCAGACATGTGTATCCTGTCAAGCCAGTGGGAAAACAGGGGTGAAGCTGAAAGCTCCCCTGGAACCACTACCTGTCATTAGCACCCCCTTTGAAAGGGTGGGCATCGACATTGTGGGGCCACTGGATCCACCAACTACAGCTGGTCACAGGTTTATCCTGTTCTGGTGGATCACGCCACGCGGTACCCAGAGGCAATTCCTCTGAGGACTGTCACTGCACCTGTTGTGGCTAGGGCCCTGATGGGGATCTTTACCCGAGTGGGTTTCCCCAAGGAAGTTGTGTCTGACAGGGGAACCAACTTTATGTCAGCCTATATGCGGGCAATGTGGAAGGAGTGTGGACTGACCTTCCAGTTCACCACTCCCTATCACCCCCAGTCAAATGGACTGGTGGAAAGGTTCAACAACACCTTGAAAGGCATGATCAGAAGTCTGCCTGAGAGCCTGTGGAGGAAATGAACGTCCTCCTACCCTGTTTGCTTATTCTCCTACAGAGAAGTGCCGCAGAAGGGAGTGGGCTTCAGCCCCTTTGAGCTGCTGTATGGGCTACGTGGACCTCTCAGCCTGGTGAAGGATGGATGGGAAAAGTCTCCCAGAAAGCCTCCCCAGGATGTGGTGAGCTACATGCTGGCCTTCCGGAGCCAAATGGCAAAGTTGTGGAAGCAAGCTTCTGACAACTTGGAAGCCAGCCAAGCAGTAATGAAGGAGTGGTATGACCACAACGCTCACCCGGTGGAGTTGGAGCCTGGCCAGAAAGTGTGGGTGATGGAGCCTGGAGAGCTAAGTGCACTCCAGGATCGCTGGACAGGCCCCTTTGAGGTGTTAGAGAAGAAGGGTAAGGCCACATACCTGGTGGACCGTAAGACCCCTCGACAGCCCCTACGGGTGCTGCATGCTAATCGCCTCAAACCCCACCATGAGAGGCCCGAGGTCATCTTAATGATGGTGACTGATGGAGCAGAGGAAGAGGAAAGCGAGCCTCTCCCGGACTTGTTTTCGTCTCAGTAAAAGGATGGGTCGGTGGAGGGAGGGATTCTCTCCCCATCCCTAACTCCTGAACAGCGGGAGGACTCCCGCTAGATATTGGAGCATTACTCTTCGTTGTTCTCCCTTGTCCCGGGAAGGCCCCACCTATGTACCCATGATGTGGACACAGGAGACAGCCCACCAGTAAAGTCAAAGACCTACCGGCTGTCAGACAAGGTGAAGGCCAGCATCCACGGTGAGGTTACCAAGATGCTGGAGCTAGGAGTTATTGAACCTTCCAGTAGCCCCTGGTCCAGTCCGGTGGTTTTAGTACCAAAAGCTGCCCCACCGGGCACCACTCCAGAACTGAGGTTCTGTGTGGATTACCGGGGACTGAACTCAGTAACCAAGACTGATGCTCATCCGATCCCTAGGGCGGATGAATTGATTGACCGTCTGGGAGCTGCCCAATATCTAAGTACCTTTGACCTCACTTCAGGGTACTGGCAGATCTCCCTTACAGATGGAGCAAGAGAAAGGTCAGCTTTCTCCATGCCTGAGGGACACTTCCAGTTCTGCGTGATGCCCTTTGGGCTCAAGAACGCCCCTGCCACGTTTCAGCAGCTGTTGAACTAGGTCCTCTCAGGAATGGAGGCTTTCTCCGCTGCTTACCTGGATGACATTGCTGTCTTCAGCAGCAGTTGGGAGGACCATTTGCATCACTTGCAAGCAGTTCTCCAGGCCCTGAAACAAGCTGGCTTGACAATCAAGGCCAGCAAATGCCAGATTGGGCAGGGGTCGGTTGTGTACCTAGGCCACTTGGTGGGTAGGGGCACAGTGCAGCCCCTCCAGGCAAAGATTGAGGCCATCATGGCCTGGGAACCCCCCAAGACCCAGACTGAGGTCCGAGCTTTCCTGGGCCTCACAGGTTCCTACCGTCGCTTTGTGAAGGGGTATGGCACTATTGTAGCACCCCTCACAGAGCTCACATCCAAGAAACAACCTCGACGGGTAGTCTGGACAGAGGCTTGTCAGCAAGCCTTTGTGAAATTGAAACAGGCAATGTGTGCAGCACCGGTCCTGAGGGCCCCAGACTTCTCCAAGGAGTTCATTGTCTAGACAGACGCATCAGAACATGGCATTGGGGCAGTGTTATCACAACGAAGAGGGTCTGGATCAGCCAGTTGTCCTCCTGTCTAGGAGACTGCTTCCCCGGGAACAGAAGTGGAGTGCAATTGAGCGGGAAGCTTTTGCAGTGGTATGGGCTCTGAAGAAGCTGCGGCCATACCAGTTTGGCTCGCACTTCCTGGTTCAGACCGACCACCGACCCCTTCGTTGGCTGATGCAAATGAAGGGGGAAAATCCCAAGTTGTTGAGATGGTCCATCTCCCTACAGGGAATGGACTTCCGGGTGGAACATCGGCCTGGAGTGGACCACGCCAATGCAGACGGTCTCTCTAGGTATTTCCGCCTTAGTGATGAGGACTCCCAAGGGGTTGGGTAGCTCTCCCCACTTTCAGCTGGGGGGGGGGGGACGCGTGTTAGACCGGTCTGCCCTTTGGGTAGTCCCTCCTATTTATTATTTATTTTTGTCCCCTTTTTGCCCCTCAAAACCCTTAATTTTTATGTCCACTAGATTTTTGAGATGTTGGCCTAGCGGTTAGGTGTTCTTGCCCACATAGTCTTTTCTTGAGGCCTTGACGCCTTCCTGACTAGATTTACAACCCACAAAATGGTGGCCAGCAACTGCCACCTTAGGGACTGGACCCATGGGTTAGTATAGGAATGTTCCAGAACCCTCTGGATCCTTCTGGACCCTCTTGGGACAGCCTATATAAGGCGGAATGTTAGGCGACCATTTTGTGCAGTGTTCAGTAGGTGCTGTGGAGACTGGACACAGGAGGAGTGAGGCAAAGTTGTCAGAGGAGAGGCGCATTAAGCTAAGGGAGATCATTCTGTAGTTCGACTACCTACTTGGAAGACGTTCTCCCCCTGCTATTGGACCCAGCCCTTCTAACAAGGAGTGTTTCCAGTCAAACTGCGGGTGCCCAGCGCGCTTAGAGACAACTGGAAACTATTGGGGAAAGCGAGGCGCAAGTGTCCCTAAAAACGTGGACCCACTTACAATGTGGAAGAAGCTGTCGTGTTGGCCCAAGGCGTATGCCGAGTCCCCTATTCGCGCCGAGGTGCGCCGTCATTTTGGTGCGCTTCTTCCGTGGTGGCTGAGGAAGAAGTGGGGATTGTGTTACCGGTTGAAGCAGAGTGTAGCCATAAGACCGTGGAAATCCCAATCGCTCTTTCTGCCTAGAGTGAATTAGTAAGCTGACCAGTTAATGTGAATAACTTTCTACCTGTACTAACTTACTATTGTGAATTTCTCCTGAAATGAACGTGAAATGTTCCATTGTGTAACTGAACCATTGTTGTATTCTGCAGGCAGCCTTTCAGTTAACATCTCTTGGTTTGCGGAGATAAGATATCAGAGCTGTGGAAGTATTATTGAAAATTGCCTTTGGCAGGAGGGGTAATGTAAAGAGATTCTGGACCGGGCTCTTTAGAAAAAGAAGTCCTGCTAATACTAGAGCCCCAGGTGTAATGTTTATAATGAAATGTATTGAATGAAGTGCAACTGTAAAACTCATTGAAGGAAGGATAAAGCTTTTCTACTTTTATTAAAAAAAAGGTGTAGTGTCATTTTTGGTTGGATGGGCACTGAGTTACAGAGTGGGTGAGACGCAAACTTTACACATGTACTTTGGAATTAAGCCTTCCTGTTTAGTGCCAAGCTACCCTATGTGACTTGGGTGTTCCATAGGTACAACATATTTCCCAACTATAACGGCCCTGTAACCTTTTTTTTTTCTTTCAGAGAATACATTAGTCGAAAGCCAGCAACAACTTTGAAATTAGATCTGGGTACCGACTCCACATTTTTCAGTGCATTTTATTGTGTTCACAGTATGTCCACCAGATATTCATATTCACTAAAAAAAAAACAATGGTTACATGGAGGTTCTAGTTGGGTTCAAATTTTACACACAAAACTATAGAAATTCAGTAGTTAGTTATCTTAAGTAGCTATAACTTGTCCCCCTACCATGCATATTTTCTTCATTAATAAGTTTACGAAATGTTGCACTGATATTATCAATGTCATAGAAGAGGTCATGAGTTATGTATTATGTGGAGTAGTTATTGCATGGCAAGGGCGATTGTTATAGTTACCTTATGGCACAAGTTATAGTCCCTTGAGATAACCAACTATAACTGCTGAATTTCTATGGTTTTGTGTATTTAAAATCTGAACCAAAGTATAATGTCCCTATCACCTTTGTTTTTTTCTGTCAATTTCTACCGTTTTTCATGCCATTTCCATTGTTTTTTCCAGGAAACTAATAGTTTTTTTAAAACAAAGTAATATTGAATTAACATATGTTAATTCAACCACCATCACACAAGGCCTTCAGCAATGTGCTGCAAGGGCTGGTCACAGGGCCTGCCCTGCAGCCGACCCCAGTAGACAACAAACACCCAGGCTCCCTTCCAGGCCTCTTTGGCACCAGGGATTACCTGGTGCATTGTTTAGGGGGAGGGGTCACTGGCCGCCTCCCATGCCATTTTTACCCCAGGACCACCATATTTATGGGTTAGGGGGCCCCCAGCCTCCCTCCCTGGAAATGTTTAATTTTCTAAGCAGTTGCGGACTCACTGTGTCTATGTGGATCCCCAGGATGACAGGTTAAAAACGCTGCTTTAGCAGATTAGGCATTTGGGAGAATCTGTTTTTAACACAAGGGTGTAAACTACTGTTATCTTTGACCAACCGAAAGCCACACCCAGTGCTACTATGAATGAGCCTGCTATTTCGGAGAACATGCAGCTTTCTCAAGGCAAATTAAGTTGAGGACATAGCTGGATACAAGACCTAATAAGAGTTTTAAATCACAAGCACATTTCCAACCATGTGATGAGGGTTCATTTAAAATGGCACAATTAAACACAACATTTCTGGAAGTAGTGCTCCCTGCTATTGTAGTCAAATCAACTGCTCTTCCAGCGGAGTAATTTTCTCTACGCTCTACACCCTTAGCATGCGTGACATCTTTTAAATGTAGTTATCAAGAAGGGGAGAGGGTGATCAATAGATCCGAAGGGCACTCGTTACCACTCAAGAAAGTGGAAGGTCCAGTTTCAGCCTGTGCCCCCACCAAGTCAATGTAAACAAAAAGGGTAGCTGAACTGTTCCTGATAGAGAAGAAGCTGTGTATTAGGCGTGACCATGGGTGTAGATGTGACACCCTTGGGCATCCATTTTGTTGGAAATATTTGCCTCACACACCCGAATGGGTGTCATGCTTCATCATCGGCGTTGCTCCTCGTCGGGGAGGCGGTGAAATCCCCGACGGGCTCACCTCAAAGAGGGGCTCTTTGACGGAGATCTTTTCTTCCAACAGCCTTATGGTGAAGTGTGGGTGTGTGGGCAATAGAGTAAGGGAAAAAGGTGATTTAAAATGTAGTAGGGGGTACCGAAAAGTACTACTTTATTCTGGGGGTCGACCTCTACGATTAAAAACGTGAAACCAACTTCCTAAGTACCACTGAGTTAAGTGTGATGGGACTCGGTGAAATTGGATATTGACATAGTCAACATGTTTCTCGCACAAGGAATTTTCCGCGATTCTTCAGGACCTAGAGTATGTACTATGCAGTCATTCAACAGCATGCAAGTGTCATGTGTGTAGATGCAAGCACTATCGGGTTATTTTACCTCTGTAGTAATATCCTCTGCCTAAAAGTCTGGGATTAATTACCGCATGAGTCTTCGGCGGTAATAGAACATCAGGGGAGAGCCATAAGGTGTAGCTCTATCAGCCCGTGTTCCTGCTCCTTGACCTACCCGTTACCGCCGCTCGAATAATCTTTAAATGTACTCAGATTATTTAAGCAAAAACTGGCCTAGTACTTTAGACTGCCATCTGAAACCAGAGATAGCATTACAGGACGATGTACAAGTTACTTACGTTCCGTAACGCTTTTTCTGGTGGATACAGTATCTGCCTGTGGATTCCTCAGTTTTTGAAGTACCCCATGTCCAGCATTCCATTTAAACTTTTCCCCCTTAGCTCTCCCACGGCGACTAGGACGTCACAATGGAATGAATCCACATGCGACTCCGCTTGACTTCATCAGAGCCAAAAGACTACCTCGTCGGCATGCAGACATCAGTTCCACACATTTTTTTGTACCTTCAATGCAAACGGGTGAACCAACACAACACAAGTATAAACAGTATACACACATAGCGAGAACCGGAAATTTCTCAGACATATCCTAGAATCAAGCATCACATGATTTAAACAGTAAATCATATATACATTGATTATTTTTTCAGTATAAGCAGGCAACAGGTAGGCAGGTGGGTCAGTGCGGAATCCACAGGCAGATACTGTATCCACCAGAAAAATCGTTACCGAAGGTAAGTAACTTGTTTTTCTGATGAATACATCTGTCTGTTGATTCCTCACCTTTTGAATTGAATCCCCAAACAGTCCCGCTCCTGGTGCTTGTCTACCTATACCAAAAAACCCTGCAGCACAGAACATGCAAAATAGCTGTCCCTCCTCACCTCTGAATAGTGCAGTGCATCGCAAAAGTGTGGAGGGAGGCACAAGTTGCTGCCTTGCAGATGTCGACCATATGGACCTCTAGCTAAAGCAAAAATTTAGCTCTGGTAGAATGAGTTCTAATACCTTCAGGAGGCTCCTTCTTGGCCAAGGCATATCAGATCTTGATACGGTTGCTCTTCATCATGCTCACGTATCGGATGAAGAGTTGGTCCTGTCCACATAGAAGTGGACAGCCCTCTTAGGGTACAGGATATAGTCTCTCCTACTCCTTAGGAGGAGGATGATGGGGAGGGTAGAAAGTGGGTGAAGTGATTCAGTGCCCTAGGTGAAAAGGAGTAACCACCTTAGGCAGGAAAACAGCTAAGGTCCTAAGAACGATCTTATCCGCATATGGAATGATGTAAATGGAGGCCTGGCGCTAAGAGCTTGCAACTCACTCACCATCCTAGGGGAAGTGACTGCAACCAGAAATAGTCTTAAATGCTAGGAAAATTAAGGGACAACTATGTAAAGTTACAAAGGGAGAACCCACCAAGAAAGGGAGAACCAAATTCAAATCCCACAGAGGCATGGTAAAAGGGTTAGGGGGGCCGGGGGGCTTATTTGTGAGACCTTTAATGAATCTCATAACTATAGGAGATTTAAACAATGAGGGGTGATCTGGTAAACAGAGAAAAGCAGACAAAGCAGACAAGTAGCAACTGCGCAACCCAGTCATGCTAGGGAAAGAGAAACTCCGAACATCAGACAAATGGGCCGGCAAAGGATTAATCTATCTCCAAACCATTGAACAAACTTGGCCCACCTACCAGAATAGACAGATTTGCTGGAATGTCATCTGGCCGATAAAATTAAATTTGAATTTCTCCTGTTTGAGGTAAAAATCAAGACCCTAAGGTCTAATACCGGCCTCAAGCGACCATCCTTTTTGAGAATCAGAAAGCACCAGGAGTATCATCCCAGACCCCTTTCCTGCTCCTGAACCACCTCAATTGCACCCGAGCACAAACCCGGAGGATGAGGGTAAGGAGGGGGTACCTACCTGAAGGGTAGGGAGTACCCATTCTCTGCAATGTTAAACACCAATAGATCTATAGTAACAGACCTCCAATGTTGTAGAAAAAGGGACACCCATCCTACCACGGTACAAGCATGCGCTAGGATGGCAGAGCTAGAGCTGCTTCACTCCAACACCAGCTGGAGGGGCAGAAGAGGAGGAGGAGACACGCTGCTGTGCTGTACCCCGCAGACAACCTGTGCCCTTTCCCTTGTATATCTGTACAGGGGGTTTGCCTGCTGTGTCGGCTGCTGCTTGGCACGGAAGGATATGGCCTTGCCAAAGCCACAAAACTTGCAACATCCAAAGCCCCTGAATTAAGACTGGAGACCCAAATATCTTGCTGTGGCTCTGTCTTTAAAGCGCTGCAGTGCTGAGTCTGCTTTGGCCCCAAATAGGCGAGATTCATCAAAAAGCAGGTCTAACAGGGTAGCGTGGACATCAGGGGAGAACCCCGAACCCTGTAACCAAGCGTGCCTCCTAATCGCAACAGACGAACCCATTGATCTGGCAACCGAATCAGCAAGAGTCCAGATCTTATGACCTGGCTGGCCGCAGCTGATGCATTCGGAAGAACCTCCGAAAAATGATCCAGACCTGTCGTCCGACAGTTTCGGTGACACTTTCCTTGCAGGGTCCATAATTGCATGGATATAGCGACCCAAAAGGCATGTAGCATTTGTTGATTTGAGAGCCATACTGCCTGAAGAGAATACCTTCTTCGCAGATTGCTCCATGCGTTTGGACTCCCTATCTGCAGGTGTAGATGGGAATGACCCTGCAGACTGCTTCGAGGAGTACAAAGTCTGGGTAACCAAACTTTCCAGTGATGGATGAGTGGACAGGAAAGCATGATCGCCCAGAGCCACCTTATACCTCCTCGCCACAGACCTGTACACCACAGGAGCAGTGTTCGGCTTCTGCCACACATCAAGGATGGATTCAGTGAAAGTCTCATTGAAAAGGCAAACCTTCGAAATCCTGATCAGTGTCCACAATCTACCCTTCCTCAACCTCCTCATTTTGTTCCTGGTATTCCTCCACTTCCATTAACCTCTGTGCTTCTCTTCTAGACGTCATCCTTGGAACTGGTGCTAGACGCTGAGCAGCCGATTTCGGGTCTGAGTCTAAGGGAGTTCTGCCAAGACAGTAGTCGAGTCAGCCCCAGTTCAGAATCAGACAGCGCCAGGGAAGATCCATCCAGTGATTGTACCGGCATTGAAAATCTCGGCGCTGGGCAAGGCCAACTAACTCCATGGAGCGATCGGCATAAAAGGTACCTGAGGGAAATGAGGTGGCAAACCTCTCAGGGAGTATGCCAGTGGACCCATGGGGTTAACAGGTGCACGAGTATGGTTTGCTGCTCTGGCGAACAAGCCAAACATCGCATTCAAAAAATGCAACAGATCAGTTACAGGGTCAAGAAAGCAGGATACCCTGGATCCGGTACTGCAGGCTCTGAAACTGCTATGGAGGCTGCACATTCGGCTCCGGTTGCGGCACCGGAGACCCTGTAACCAAAAGTGGAGTGGTTGGCAACAGTGGAGGCGTTGCTTCTCTTGGCGCCAGTGGAGTCACCGCTCTCGGAGATAGGGCTGAAGTAAGCTCAGGCGATGGAGAAAAGTTATCCTTCCGATGACGTTGAGGAAGCATGGACACAGTCTTTGTGACTCTTTCGACGAACGCCGCAGAGGCCCATGACTCAGGACCTGGACGTTCTTAGACTCCTTTTTTGTTTCTTGGCTTTGGCCATCAACAATTTGCCCTCACTTCCTCAGTTCCTTGGGGTTCATGTGCCTGCATGACAAACACTCCCCAACGTCGTGGTCCGATGAGAGACACCACAAACAGTCTTCATTTGGGGTCAGTAACAGACCTCTGACCTCCACATTCTCTGCATTGCGTGAATCCGGATTTCCTCTGAGTAGTCATAGTCACTGCTACAAAGATCCGAAGACTTGCAACAACGAAACTTCCAGAAAGGGTGAGCCCTGGGAAAAACAGTTACGCATCAACTGTGCGGACAAAAAGGAACTGACGTTCGCACGCAGACGAGGTCTTCTTTAGTCTCCAATGAAGTTGTGTGGAGTCGCGTGTGGAGCCGTTCCTTTGTGACATCCTCTTCAGCGAGCGGAGTATAAAAGCTTCCATGGAATGCTGCACTTGGTGTAATTCAAAAGGTGAGGAATCCACAGGCAGACGTATCCATCAGAAACTATATAATATATATTACCTACTGGCAGTCCTGGACCTAGTTTCCATAGGACATGCAGGTCATGAGTGATGTAATATGGGAGGTCATAAGCAGTGCATTGTGGGGGCGCAAGTTATAGTTGGATTAACTGTCTATAAATGCTGAATTTCTCTTGTTTTGTACGAGTGAAATGTCAGTCTAATTTGCACGTCCTTGTAACCTTTGCTTATTTCAGTGAATTTCTAAGGTTTTTTTAATTCCATTTCCTAACTATAACGGCCCCAGTAACCTTTGTTTTTTTCTTTCAGAGAATATACTAGTCGAAAGCCAGCAACAACTTTAAAATTAGATCTGGGTACCGACTCCACATTTTTCAGTGCATTTTATTGTGTTCACAGCATGTCCACCAGATATTCATATTCACTAAAAAATACAATGGTTACATGGAGGTTCTAGTTGGGTTCAAATTTTACACACAAAACCATAGAAATTCAGTAGTTAGTTATCTTAAGTAGCTATAACTTGTGCCCCTACCATACATATTTTCTTCATTAATAAGTTTACGAAATGTTGCACTGATATTATCAATGTCATAGAAGATGTCATGAGTGATGTAATATGTGGAGTAGTTATTGCATGGCAAGGGCGATTGTTATAGTTACCTTATGGCACAAGTTATAGTCACTTGAGATAACCAACTATAACTGCTGAATTTCTATGGTTTTGTATATTTAAAATCTGAACCAACGTATAATGTCCCTATAACCTTAGTTTTTTTCTGTCAATTTCTACCGTTATTCATGCCGCGTCCATTGTTTTTTTCCAGGAAATTAATAGTTTTTTTTAAACAAAGTAATATTTAATCAACATATGTTAATTCAACCACCATCACACAAGGCCTTCAGCAATGCGCTGCAAGGGCTGGTCACAGGGCCTGCCCTGCAGCCGACCCCAGTAGGCAACAAACACCCAGGCTCCCTTCCAGGCCTCTTATGGCACCAGGGATTACCTGGTGCATTGTTTAGGGGGAGGGGTCACTGGCTGCCTCCCAGGCCTTTTAGACCCCCAGGACCACCATATTTATGGGTTAGGGGGCACCCAGCCTCCCTCCCTGGACCTGTGGGGACGACATCCATGGTGCCTGATGGAGGAGGGGGGCCACCAGGCTGATTTCTGTCCCCGAGACCCCATCCACAGTGGCCTGGTCAACCAAGAATGTGCGCCCTGATGCCCACCAAGGGCCCCTACCATTTTCTGCTTGGGGGCTGCGGGCAGGAGCAATATCGAGATCCGTTTCCTTGCACGCATCACTGGGTGCAGGGGAAGAGATCTGAAGTCAGCTTCCAGCCGAAGGGAGCATTTTTAAATCTCCTGCCAGCGGGGAGGGAACGTTGTATCTGATCTCGCATGGCGGAAACTTTGAAATTGCTCACATGTGAGAGCAAAACCAGGTTTCCCTGCCTGCGTCAGTGCCGGCAGAGAAACCACTATGTCGCAGGAGTGGACACCCCGGGATACAGCAGGAGCATGCTCAAGGGGGTGGTGTCCCGAGGGCTATTAATGGCTCCTGGAGGGGCACCCAGTGGGCCACCTCCCATGTCTAATTACAGCCAGCCCCAGCCCCCCCCCCCCCCCCCCATCCCGCCAAGAGCCAGGCAGAGTCCACCCCCTATATATTTAGCAGCTGGGGCCGGGGAAGGTGGCGATGTGTAACCCCCTCCCCCATATTATTATGGATTCCCTCAAAGTATGTCCAACCGGGAAGGGGGGAGAAGGGGAGATAGAGATAATCGGGGGAGACCTAACTTTTTTTGTTTTTGGCTTTTTTGGAACCCTTCCACAAGGCCTAGGGTATTAAGGTATTCCTACCATGCTTCCTTGCATATTTGACATTTTCTCCGTACTCGGGCCAAGCACCGACTCCCAAGATGGATGACACTACTTCCTGGTTAAAGTGGTGGCAGCAAATCAGATCACATCATGAGATCTGTCTTACCCGCGGACCCTCCACTTCCCTAGATATATATTTTTTTTTAATACTTAAAAATTACTGAACTGATTTACACCAAATTATAGCAAGCATTTGCAATGCTATAGGTTTCGCATTTACGAGAGTTTGAGCTATTGGCATTGTAAATGGCCATGCCTTTTTTTTATGTTTTGGATTTTTAAAGCATAAATAAAAGGCAATTGTCATTTACAATGCCAATAGCTTAAACATGCATAAATGTGAGATCTATTGTATTGCATTGCAAATTGTTACTTTTTACATTTTGAGATCTTTAGTTCGGTCTAGCCAACAGAAAGTCGGCAAAGTGCCTCAGCAAATGAAAATGAAATGAAATGACAATGAAATGAAAAATTGCACTTGTATAGCGCATAACTAACCCGGAGGCCTCGCAGCGCTTTAGACTGATTACTGTGTCGGGCTACGGGGTAACTTAGTACGCTTTTGTATTACAAAATTTGTAAATACAGGACTGGATAATCTACTGACATGGATATGCTGTTAAAAAAAAAATCACAGTCCTGTTGCTTCGTGAAAGCAGTTGTGTCCTTCTACAGCAGTACAGTATAATGGTAGGGACTAAACAGCGTGTGGATTTTAACAGATTTGGTAACAGGCATGTTGTGCACAAAATTCATTTTCCGCCCAAAACATTTTTGGGTTTTCTACTGTAGTTTTCTCTTCTAAACAATTGTATACAATCTTCATGGAATGTTTCTGGGAAAATTAAAGAAGTGTGGGTAGCGTGGTAACACCTTTACTTTGACTATCCCGCTTTCCCAATTACAAAAACATCTTGAGACTAGCAGACATGCCTCTTGAAATATACGTTGCAGCGTGGAATTATTTTAAATTTAAGGCTTTAGAAATACTTCACCAGGAAAATCAAACTCGGTTCACCAGTGTATACAGTAGGACAAAATACGTTCAAATTTGCATAATAACTGTTGCCCCGCTACTTTCAGTTCAGCAACAATGCAACTAAATTTCCTTTAGAGCGTCTCGTGTGGGTTATCCTATTTCTCGTAAAACAACGTCCTCTCCTCAAACAGGTATGCACTGTTCAGCAGCCACACCCAGCATGACTGAGCGCAAAATAATCAGGAAAAAAATACAAATAAATTGTTACTTCAACATTACCGCTTTACTGAGAATGTCAATCTAAAAATTTACTTTTTTAAATGTCTAAAAAGGGCGGATTAGAAATCTCTAAATTATGGTAGAATTTAAATAAGAGATGAGATGATTGAAGTAGACATTTATCCCGCCCACCCCCCAAAATATTCCTAAAGCATATAGGCGTTTACGCGAGACCTTTTGCATTGCAAATGGTAGGTATCACGACAACGAGAGGGAGGGCGGGGGTGAGAAGGCACGGACAACGGGAGGGAGGGTGGGGGGAGAAGGCACGACAACGGGAGGGGGGTGTAAGGAAGGCACCAAAGCATGTTGTGCCAGCAGTAGAAGAAACTCATTAAAGAAAATCAAGCTCACAGTGTAAATAACATGTACAAGTAAAGGGGCCAGTCGCCATGGGAGATGTCAAATGAAGAGGCGGCGGTACTAAGGAGGGACAAACGAGCCTATCAACGAATCAGAAGCCAGCATTTAGAAAAGACAATGAAACAAGCCAATGGCAAAAATGGGCCGAGCTTCTATTCACCCACTTCTCTGCTTGAAGTCTCGTACAGAGCAGCACACAGGCGCTGGCTCTAGGCTCGATCTAAAAGCACTCTTTCTGGACCAAGATTTAGCTTTCTGCCAAATTTGTTGCAATTCGGTTTAGCGGTTCGGGCTGTAGTCATGTTCAAAATCCATATAGGAAACTGCATGGTGAAAACATGTTTTGGGACACCCAGTCATCAGCAAAACAAAAACGCTTTTCCTATGGAAACTACTTCCGAACTAACCTACTGGCAGTCACACGTAGATAAAATAAAAACAAAAACACTTCAACCATATCAGAGTGACCTTCTAAAGAAGCACGTGTAGGAGCCATACTTGCACTATGCTCCACACCAGGGATAAAGATGAAGTCCCAGGATGAAGCAGAGGGGAGGGAGGAGGCTCTGACCAATTAGAAGCAAGGCAACAAGACTGACATTGGTGCCAAACAACGGTAAGTAATGGACAGGATTCCGCAATTAAGAACCATAATTTCATAAAGCAACTGTCAACAGACTGGGGTTACAATCAGATTTCTAAGACCATTATCTGAGCTTTTGCATTCAAGCTATCACAAACATCTTGAAGTACCCCATGTTCCAAGCCCACAAAAAAGCAATTTTCCAACATTTTTATAAGACAGACTGACCCAGAACACAGATTTGAGTGTTCTTTCTAGCAATAGAGCAACTTACATCATAGGAGTATTCTTCCAGTGATAGTAATGTTCATGATACTTCTCCAAGAAGGACGATGCTTGTAGTAGAAGTTTATTGTATATAATAAAAATAGTTACAATCATAAAGGGCATAAAACAATAACATCCCATATAACAATAAAAGGGCGATAACTCGTGGTCAGCACACTTTAAAACAAGGAATTCGAATCAGACTCCACCGTTTTTTAACATGGAATAAATAGGTTAACTCAAGAAATGTTAAGAGTTTTGTTATAAAGACTTCTGTTTGCAAGGCAAAACAGAGTAAATACATCTGATAATCCGTACATTAGCAGCAATAAAACAGTCTAGTAAATACTTCTTGTGAAGATATAATGATTGATTTAGGACAAAGACAAATAATGTTTTCCAGTGATTTCTCCTAATAACCAGAGTGCATTCCTGGGATTTGAGGCTATCAAGTTGCCACAATCCTTTAAACCGCAGGAGTTGAAAGTACAAGACCTTATTTCCCAAATGCTTGTTTTTCTATGCAGTTGTAAAGCGCAAGTTAAATAATCTTGACAGCCAGGTATAGGTGTCAAGTAGTAACTGAGTGCTTGTATTTTAAAGAGGCACACAGGCTGCAGGGATGGTTATTGTTCATCAAAGTGTTCCTTATAAGTTGTTTACGTGACTGCCTACTCAAAGACAACAGACCTAAAGATGGGAGAGAGGCTGTGTTCTTTTATGACCTTTGTGTAATTTTATGCATTTAAATCCAAGTTAACTTGTTTTTCATTCAGTTCGGCATGGATTAAACCTTTAAAGGAGTTAATCAGAGCACTCACACAGGCACAAAAAACAATTGAAGACAGCACAGGTGTGCGTAAAGACACCGACATTAGACTTGAAATCAGATCTTATTAAACAAGGTAGAGTTGCTGACTGTAGTTTTAACTAGGATCAGATACTCTGAATGTATATTTTATTGAAGATGCTTACAGAGTTTGATTTCAGCGCTGGTGAGGAGTTAACAGGAATTAATGTGGTATTGAGGGATTTGTGAAGAAATTAAGGTTCTACCATCATATAGTTGATCAAAGCACTTAACGGATCTGGTTTGATTAAGCGTTCAAGCCCTTTTCTGTGCAGTATTTGCATTCATGCCCAGATAGTCTTACCTGGTCAATTGGTTTATCAGTCAACGTCAATTTTAAGTTTTACTTTTGCTCCAACAGTCAAGATTTTTGTTTTAGCTGGGTTGACTGTGAGCCCTTAGTCAAAGTTAAAGGATAAAAGTTTAGATAGTTGGTTTTGAAAGCTGGCAGTGGTTGTAGAGAAAATTACAAGGACATCATCATAGGCTAATTATGCAATAGGACATCTTGGGGCTAGGTTTTCGGGACCATGTAAGATAAGAGTGGTCTGTAATATAGAAAGAAAACTTGGGAGCCAGAACGTACCTTGTTTGACTCTGCATATTGTTGCTTGTAGACCAATAGTGGTGTAACTAGATTTTGTAGCCAAACTGGTGCAACTTGACAACAGCTGTGTGTGTACCTTACAGAGGATATATTGCGTATGAACTCTGGGGCTGGAGCCATATGCATCTGCTTCGACAGCACTAAAAAAATAGCAATCCATGGAAAACCTTAAGCATCCAGTAAACCTCCCACAAAGCCATACAAAAAAATGATTTATGCTATACATATTCAGCACACTGACATTAGACACAGACTAGGTTTTCCGTTAGATCATTCATGTAGAGTCCTGTAAAGGGTGTGACTCCATTAGATCAGTACTGATTGCTAAACATAACGGACAAGTTTGTAAGGAAACATTTTGTCTGTGATATACTAACACAAAATTCCAAATGACAAAGCCCACAGTGTGATATTTAAAATACCTACAGTATATATAAACATTGTACGACATTCTCCAATGTCAAGCTGGTAGCTTGATTTTTTATTTTAGAAGTCATTCATTTAGTTAAAAGAATAAATTAACTAGTCTCAGCTTAGAAGTGCTATAAAATCTTAAAACGGATAGAGTTATTCTTGCTAAAGAAGCATTTTGTTTTTCAACTAAAATAAAACAACAAAATCAACTTGCTACATGGTTTCTAAACCTCAAATGGAAACAGGATTGTTCCCAACTGGACAAACCAAAACCACTTCATTTCTATATTTTTTTTATAAAGAATTCTGTACTCACATTGAGGTGTGAAACACACAAGAAGACGACCAAAGCATGCATTGACTGACTGCTTATGATTCACCACTGCAGTGAATTTATAGTAACACGTTTGTAAAAAACGTAGTTGTAAAATATTCAAAGCGTTGTAGAAACATTAAAACTACCAGTGCAATCAGGGTAATTAAAATAACTGAAAAGAGGTTACAAGACCAGAAATAAAAGAAAGGCAGGAAACACCAGGTTAGGTATGTTAAACTTCTAGTGTTAGACTTTAGTTGCATTTCTCACATCAGTATTTTCCTGTGTTTAAAATTAAAACTAAAATTGCATGGGTATGGAGGACAATGTTTTTGAAAAGGCTTAATCGGAGTCCACTAACTAATCCTAAAAGATCAAAATAGGTTACCTCAACACTTAGGCTAGCTATCAAATTGCTTGGTGCTTTATTTTACGCCCCCCGCCACTGCACTCTTCAGCAGTTTACTTGAAAAAAATTGAAACTTTCTTAAAGATCCACACCACTAACGATAACGCTCTAATGATACACAACTTCATAGGAAAATCTCATCCCACTAGACTTTTGGTCAAGATAAGGCACTAGCCAATGTTCAGTAGTGGATGATTCGCAATTACCCTAAAAACTGAATTCCTTATGCTCTTAAATTATTGTTTACAATTGTCTATCATTGCAAATTACAATATTCTGGCTTTACTTTGGACACAATTCTCGGTCTGGTCACATAGCCTTAATAACATTGCCATTCACAGATAGCCTCAATAACATTGCCATAAACGCTAACAGTCACCTCTGGGAACAGAGTAACAGAATTGTTTAACTAGTGCAGCTAGTTAAACTAGCCCTAAAGCATAATGAAGAGTTAGATTACCGACCCAAAATGACGACCAGTGGAGTCCCGACCGATACAATACAGACAGTTGAGTGGAACAAGAATCATGCTCTGATAAATATTAAGACATTTCCTTGTCAATTATAACTAAGGGCAATCAACCAGCATTGCTTTCAATTGCTAAAATGACAATATCATGGAGAATATAGTAGCCCTCTAGGCCAGAGTTTCTTAACTTGTAGTCCTGGACCCCCTGGTGGTCCATGACACCTACTCAGGGGTCAGCGACTGCTTCGAAAATTAAATATCAAATAAATAAAGGAGTTTAGAAAAGTAAAAAAGCAAAATACAAAAAAAAACAATCTAAAATATTTGTAAATGTCAAAGAATTTGAAATTGGAGGCAAAAATTAAGCTGGCATCTTCAGGTTGATTTGTGCTACTAGTGCAAGTGTATCAAACAGAATGTTATATGAATGATGGGTTTCCTAAAGAATTTAAGAAATCTCCAAACTTCCCTTAAAATGTTTTTTTTGTTATATTTGTTTTTTAAAGTAAATAAAATATTTATTAATTTCTATATTTGTTTGATGAATGTTTTTTCTGTATTCTTTTGCAGTTCAAATCACCAGAATTGCTTAAACCGCAGCCCCCAGATTCAATAATGACTCGGTGGGGGGTTTCCAGATTCCAATAATGATTCGATGGGGGTACCCGGTAATGATTTAGCGTGGGGGGTGAACAGAAGTCAACAAGTTAAAAACCACTTGTCTAGGCAACATTAAAAGGATGAAAAACAGGTATTTGCACCCATTTACTGTTCTTGGCACACAATCAAATGTTTTGAGAGGTTCAGAGAAGTTACAATCTTGACATTAACGAGCACTTGCACAGTGTATGGGTCAGGTTTTAATGGGCTAAAACCTGCAGCCTAAACACACTTGATCAAGAAAAAAGGGAAATTATAGTTGCACATTTGTCCCTCATGCAGTTCAATGCAGCCACTCTAAAGGCAGTAAGAAACAGGCTAGTATTTGAGAGAAATACCCCACTGAGCTGAGACCAGACCAAGTAAAGGACAGACTGGTTAAGAACGTCAATGATTAAAATGGAGCAGACCCAAAGCACCATGTAAACCTCCCAAAAAACGCCACGTAAATGAGTTCTCACTGAAATCTCTACAATACTTTAATTGTGGAGCAATTCTTGGGACATAATTATGAGTGGTCCAGATAGGTTGCGAGGTGTCATACCAAATAAAATTTGAATTTACTGGATCAGATAAATAGCACACACCACATTTTTCACGGTCAATGGGGTCGAAAAACTTTGGTTCACTCATGAGTTAATTAATATGGCAGTTAAGTGTTTCACACCTGTACAGAAGCTGAATTCAATGTCGTTTAAATGTCGGCACATTTGACATTACCGAATGAGAGAAGGGAATTAAAGAGTTATAAAGTGAAATCCTCATGAGAGACATTAACTGTTAATGTCTCTAATATTGTAACAGCACCGACAAAAATTGCACAGCCATATCGAAAAGATGGTTCTTTAATCCAGGCTCCTTGAAGTAGTGAATCTTCGATTTAAGACATGTCCCTTCAAGATTATTAGACTAGCCAGGAAGGCATTCCGCTTAAAGTGGTATTCAATCGGTAACATAGGAACTAGAAACATTTCATTTATGCTCATCACTGCGGGCTTTAACTACGACCCTTATCAGAACTGGCACGGTGGAAGTAAAACGAGAAAACATTTACAGCAAGGGCAGACTATACTTGGCTCGTAAAACGTATAAAGTTTGGCAAAATCGTTTAACGGTATGCATATATTTACTGTGCCAGAAATGCAATCCCAACAGGACATAAGACCCGGACATAAGTCACATGTAACTGCAACACAATTCAATCGGCTAGTCATGAAGGCACACAACTGCTGCCTCGATTCGCTGTGCCCACATACCCAACCAGTGAAATAAATGTTATAATAAAAGTACTTGGGAAAATACAATACTGCCAAACAAATATTTGTTGTATTCGTGTATGTATAGGAGCTTCTGATCAAAACACGTACGTGTTTTCTAAACGCCCTAGACATTTCTTAATATAAAAACACAAGACAGACCCAGCCTCTGGAACGTGCAAAGTCAGACACAGCAAAACAATCCATTAGGATAATTATTGGATATCAACACTGAAATTACGCCCATTTCTCTGCTCTATAGCTCACTGCAAAAATAAAAAGGCGCATACTTTAACACAATTCTACAGATGCCATTTAATAATGCAACAATAATTATCGATACTACGTGTTCTACGCTAACATGGTAGAATAAATCAGTCACACAATACGACACTCGCTGCTACAGTGGCAAAACTGCCTCCGTAAAGCAACTGCTCAGCTGCCCATTAACCTATTTACTTCTGTAACACAAGACTTATAGGCATAAGGAAAACAGCAGAGGCAACGAGTGGATCAGCCCAATGATCAAGCACTACATATATAAAAGTATCCCACTTCTGCAAAAACGCAAGCCCCTCCCACTTGCAGTAAACGCGTGTATCGTACAAGGTTTTCAAACAGTGCAACAACACAGGTACAAGACATTTGTGATAAAATACTATGCCAGAGTCGTGTGGCACTTACCGTCGGCCGGCTGCTGAAAGTTGACATAAGCATAGCCCAGAGAGCGGCGAGTGATCATGTCCCTGCAGACTCGAATCGAGAGGATGGGCCCGGCCGGGCTAAACTTCTCATAAAGCATGGCCTCTGTTACATCTTGGTGCAGGTCACCCACGTAGAGCGAGGCCATCGGGTAACTAGGGGCGCTCGGATTCATCCTGCACAGGGAGGGCAGCACCAGACGCTCAACCTTCTCTGCAGAAGAAAATGAAACAGTCACCCACACAGAAGTCTCGCAGGCAAAGAATATTATCCGTACAAGCTAGGAAAAATGTGTCGTCCAACAAAACGGGGGGGAGGGGGGCAGACGGCCTATATGCATGGAGAGCGGGTAGTTTTCCGACACTAGGGTTATTAGTAACGGTAGTATGAAGGAGAAACTCACATAGCCACTCATAGTAACTCGCCTTCCAGGATAATGCTCACATGCACAACACCCACCATGACAAAAACAGTACATGGCAGTTCTAAAATGTGCAATCCTCCCAGCAACAGGCTGAAAGGCACAGGTTACACAAACACACTCATTCGGGGGCAGATGCGGATGTCCACACAGGGAAAACAAGCAGGGGGAATATGCAATTGACGTGGAACACCATTCCACGGTGCAGCATGAATCTCCATATCGCACAGACTTTATGATAATTCACTCAAAATCCGTAGGATTGGAGCAATCAAGTACTGCAGCAGTAGCGTGGCCAGTGTGTCATGCACCCTAGTGCAAGGGAGGAAATACCCCCCCCCCCCCCGATTAATCTTTTAAATATAAAATACATCAATAAACAAGGTTCAGTGTGCCTCGGTGTCACTGCATCAATTGAACCTACGCGACTGTATTCCAGATCGGTTCAGTATCCATATGCATAACACAACCTATGCGACTGTATTGTAGATCGGTTCAGTATACATATGCAGAACACACCCACCTATCGAGTACAGGCGGATAGAGTCTGGGCCACAGGCTACTTAGCCACTACGGCTTCGTCCTTGGATCTCACAAGTACGCCAGCCCTGGGAAACCAGGCAGCAAAAGGGCCGGCCATAGTGCCACCCTGGCTCCTCATGGCCGGAGAGCGTTCAGAGGACAGGGCCGCGTGACAGACATTGCGACGGGCATGCAAACGTTACCGGTTCCGCGGGATCACGCGCGGCTGCGTCGGTTGAGGTTGAAATTCAAACGCGACGAATTCGTCCGTAGGCTGCTGCCAAATTCCTGCGTTCGCTACTGGGGTCCTGGAGGCTCAGATTCTTCGCTTCACCGGCTGTTGGTTTGATTCTCTTTCAGTTTTTTGATACTCGATTTTTTGGGTCGGAAAAGAAATTAAAGACTTTTTATTAAAGTTTTAGATTTTGTGCTTTTTTTTTGTTTTTTTATTTTTTAATAATAAGAAATGTGTGCCGAGGCCAGGAGCACACACTCACACACACAGCACTAACAGCCGGGGTATAGGGAAGAGGGCCGGCCCGCGCACACGCACTATTTATACGTACGTCCCCGCCTGACGTCAACACGCCTACCTAGACACCGGAAGTTGATTCTTTGCGGGCGCTGACACTCTCATTGCGGACTCGGAAAAAGTACTTCGTGGGATAATCGAAGACCGTACAGTGATGCATGGCTTTTGTGTGCTGCGTTTAAACAGCGAACAGTGGAAGAGAATGGACTCGCAAATTATTCACGCCATTGCCGCTATGTGCGGACATCTTCGAACACTCCCCGAGCACGTTGCTTGCTATCGTTATCGCCGTCCGTTTGCAGCCATCTTGGAACGACTTTTCTTACGCCAAGCTCCACTACCAGTGGCAGCCATATTTGAACAGAACTGCCACATTAGACGTATTTGCTTTAAAGACACATTTGTGTTCGACAACGATTATGCATTTAAAACGCAGCCAAGGTCGTTCACCACAAACGTGTTAGGGTTAACATCCTAAACGTTGAGCTGGGTAAACATCCAGTGTGAACCAGAAATAAACCCATATTTCACTTCCTGATGGCTAGTTAACGTGATGAGATCATTAAAGCGAAAGTGTTTACATTTCACCCTACAAACATGGACGAACACTAGAACGATGAACACCTACACCCTCCCTTGTACTACATTGGCTGTAAATGTAGCTCAAAATCGGGATGGGAATGCAATATTCATGAAACGTTTTGAGGCAAAACATTGCTAAACAAAGACAGTAGTGATGTTTATTATTTTACACTAATTTTGTATTCCTGCTTGCACTTAATTTATTTAGTTTTTTTACCTTTTATGCTGATACAATTTTTGATTTATGCCGTTTCTTAAAAACCTTTAGGTAATGCAACTGCGTACTCTGGACACCTATATTAAAACCGAATACATTTGTTGACATTGAATGACATTTAAGCTCTGATTTTAAGTGGGCCAGATAATTCTGACCTTTGCTAAACCAGAGTATGTGTAGGGCTCCAAATAAACAAGCTTTTGCAATGCAATAGTTCTTGGATTAGTTAAAGTTTGAGCTATTGGTGTTGCAAATGATGTTTGTTAATTATTATTTTTTTAAATACCCCAGTAGTAGCATAAGTAATACAAGAAATTCCACGAAGCAAGGAAAGGGCACCCGTAATGCAATTATAAAGAGAAAGATTGCAGCAGAGCATACATTTCCATTTGTTTTTATTGGAAGTAAGCTTCTTGTTCGTTTGCGTTTCAAAAATGCACCACAACAATGGAAATGGTGCATTTTTCAAACGCAAGCTAACAAAAATCTCACTTCCATTAAAAAAGAAATGGAAAACTATGCTCAGTTGCAATCCTTCTCTATATACTTGTGGCTAATAGAAGTCCCTTTACAACTTCACAGGGACACCCTCTAACAGCCTGTGGCACTGCACCCTTTCCTTTCTTTGTGGAATTTCTTTTATTACTTATGCTACTGGTGGGATTTAAAAAAAAAATCTAAAAAACATTATTTACAACGCCAATAGCTCAAACTTTCACTAATGTGAGTCCTATTGCATTGCACATGCTTGTTATACTTATGTCTTCCTGCACTCTAACAGTGGCGTCTGGTGGGACGATGGAAGGTTAAAGCGAATCAGCCTAGAAAAGGACTTTGAGCGCGTGCATTGACTTTTAAACATGTTATTATGCTGAACGTGAGCTGAAATAACCCATGGTTGCTTCTTTGCGTGCTGTGTTTCCAATAAGCACAGACCCTGCCTCCTGCGTATCCCACAGCTGCTGCATGTGCCTTTTGCAAAACAAACATAGCTGGTGAAGTAAGAAGTGTCCTTTGCTGCCCTCCATCCCTGCATGGAGAGAAGTGCGCTATGCGAAGTGCGCTATGCATGCACACAGATTGGCACTGAAGTAACTGCAGCCTCACTGTTAGGGGACCAGAAACACCCCATCCCTGTAGGGAAAGGTGAACTATGCCAGCAGAATGTACATTGACCGGGGTAGGGGGGAAGATGGGAGACAGGATGAACGTGAGGGAGGATGGGTGAAGCAGAAACAAGTATAATAAAAAAGAGCTTGGCAGCTGGGAAGATGAAACGTGGCTGCAAATGTTACTTTCATCAAGCCGGCACAAAGTAAACAAAACCCAAACACATCATTACAATCCACAAGCAGAGGCAAATAAAACAAGCATTTGCAATGCAATAGGTCTCGCATTAGGAAAGTTTGAGCTATTGGTATTGTAAATGACAATTTTTTTATGTATGTGTTGGTTTTGAAAATAGCGAAATCAATAGCTTTGTCATTTACAATGCCAATAGTTATAACTTTCGCAAATGTGATACCTATAGCATTTGTAATGCAATATGTGTTGTATTTAAGTGACTTACATGTATTGTTATTACAAATAACAATGGCTTTTATTTTTTTTATATTTAATACTTAAATAAAAGTTATTGTAATCTATAATGGCAATAGCTTAAACTTTTGTAAATAACTTTTGTGAAGATTATGTTCAGTGTATTTTATTGTGACGAAAATCCAAGAACAGAAGTGAAACATTAACATCTTTTTGTGACATTTGTAATAAAGCTTGAAACATTGAGAGAGCATATTTGAACCAGTGATGTTGTGGTTACGCTGAGTGATGCTGTGGTTGCGCCGAGTGGTTGTGCTGAGTGATGCTGTGGTGACGCTGGGTGACGCAGTGGTAGCGCTGAGTGATGCATTCTTGGCCCTGAGCGATGATGTGGTTTGGCTGAGTGATACTGTGGTCGTGCTGAGTGATGCTGTGGTGGTGCTGAGTGATGTTGTGGTGCTGCTGAGTGATGCATTCTTGGCCCTGAGTGATGATGTGGTGTTGCTGAGTGATACTGTGGTGGTGCTGAGTGATACTGTGGTCGTGCTGAGTGATGCTGTGGTGGCGCTGAGTGATGCTGTGGTGGCGCTGAGTGATGCTGTGGTGGCGCTGAGTGATGCTGTAGTGGCGCTGAGTGATGCTGTGGTGGTACTGAGTGATGTGGTGCTGAGTGATGCTGTGGTGGTGATGAGTGATCCTGTGGTGGTGCTGAGTTATCCTGTGGTGGTGTTGAGGGATGCATTCTTGGCCCTAAGTGATGAAGTGGTGTTGCTGAGTGATGCTGTGGTGGTGCTGAGTGATGCTGTTGTGGTACTGAGTGATGCTGTGGTGTTGCTGAGTGAAGACGTGGTGTTGCTGAGTGATGCTGTGGTGGTGCTGAGTGATCCTGTGGTGGTGTTGAGTGATGCATTCTTGGCCCTGAGTGATGATGTGTTGTTGCTGAGTGATCCTGTGATGGTGCTGAGTGATG
This sequence comes from Lissotriton vulgaris, assembly GCF_964263255.1. Taxonomy (NCBI): domain Eukaryota; kingdom Metazoa; phylum Chordata; class Amphibia; order Caudata; family Salamandridae; genus Lissotriton; species Lissotriton vulgaris. The sequence continues at coordinate 1,755,013,385 of NC_141691.1, forward strand.
CAGTGGTGTTGCTGAGTGATGCTGTGGTGGCCCTGAGCAATATTGTTGTGTGCTGAGTAATGCTGTGGTGGTGCTGAGTGATGCTGTGGTGGTGTTGTTTGGGCGTAGATATTGCCCAACCCCTCGTTGTTTAAGAAATATTCTGAGGTCAGATTGAATTTGTGGTAAGGGGCATATCTCATAAACTGTGTGGACAGAGTGCGAAATCAGTATAATGTAATATATATAGAAGTACTGAGGTCAGAGATAGAGAATGAAACAGCAAGGTAAGAGTGTCTGTGTAGGGGCGAATAAATAAATATGCAACAAAGACAGAGATAGTTAGTATTTGAGGAGAGCAATGGAATAGAAAGATACCCAGAAGGAGGAGAAATGTTGACAGAGAAGAGAGAACAAGTGCTTGTACAGTGGTAGTACAGCACAGGGGTAGATTTCATGTACCAGGGCTTCCAGTTGTATGTTGCTGTGATGGAGTAAGGTTACCATGCACATAAATAATAAATGTATCTTCCCGTGCACTGAACAACCATTAGAGATAAATTAATGGTAGATTTCGACAGAGGAGCCCAGACTCTCAGAAACATAGGCTGGGGAGGAAGAGCTGATGTTAGACGCAGGTCTGCTGATGCTGCATGGAGCGCAGCCAGATGGAGGAGGACGGGCACACAACTGTCAGGAAGGCGAAGTCAGGGGAGGCAGAGTCAAGGAGGTCCCAGAGCTCGACTGCGTGTTTGCGGGCGGAGCGGGTGTTGAGGAGGATGCATCTGAGGTAGTTGGGTTCCTTGGTGGGCGGTTTGGCTGGCCGGATGCTGGTGAAGTTGCAGCTACGGCAGGTGAAGGGTCCTTGGGTGCGCTTCAGGGTAGCCCGGTAGCAGGTGTGTTCTCGACCGGGGTTGAAAAACATGTCTTTGCGGTAATTAGTCACACCCTCCAGGATTTCGCGATTTGCCGCAAAATCGGCACTTTTTTAAAAATGCAGCGATTTTTACAGAAGTGGCCGCGAAATCGGCACTTTTGTAGAAATCGCAGGATTTTTACAAAAGCCGCTATCAATTCACTTAACCCCTCCATTCCCCAAGATGTGTAGTGATCCTCGTTACTTCAAATATTACCCTTCATTGGGCGAGTAAAATGTATTCAGTTCTAGATATGGGTTATATAATGCGTTTGCACCAACGGGCAGTGAAAGTCTTGAGAGACCTTCCAGCAAAAGTATTGTAAAATTATAAATTATTTGAATAAACACTTTGTAGAGAGACACGGGGGAGGCACAGTACCGAGAAAAGCCCGAGACTTTTAGGCGCAGTGGGGCGCTGGGCAGACAGATCACCGCAATCTGTACTGGATTATTTTTCTTCTGGCTAATGACTTGGCATTTGGTTACTGATGCTGAGGCAATCGAAAGACCCCCTGCTATCCTTAAAGGTAATCTACAACATCGTTTGTTTGCAGAGGGCATTGGTGCTATGAGGTATCGCAACCAAAATATCCCGCAGCACCGCCCCGGCGAGCTCTTCAAGTTGTCAACTGTCCCTCATCAGCAGAGACAATGCCTCATTTGTAAACCAACAATGCCCCTGTTCTCTGTGCTTGAAGCTGGCCATTGCAGCTTGGGTCAAAAGGTCACAGGAGATCAGGTGACAAGCCGAGGCATGAACTCTCTGTGCGGCGTCACTACTGCTTCCATTTTATTTAAACAGCTGCTGTGGTATGCAGCAACTATATTTCCTGTTTATGAGGGTAAAAGGCAGCAAGGCAGGAAGTGATACCTATAGTAATAGGCGACCAGGGTGGTTCTAATCCCGGCTTCCACAAACCGGAATATCGAATAAACTTCTAGGCAAATCGTTTGTCCTCCCTTTGCCTAAAAAATGAAATATAATGCATTTGTTAATATGTTAATATTCCCTGTCGGGAAAGAACGAGTGAGACAACCCGACGTAAGCTCACTTTGAGAGATTATGTAATGCATCTCTTTAAAACTGGGAGTTTAAATTGGGACTGGGTGATGGGGTCAGAGTTACATCGCTGTGAGTGGCCATAAAATGATGGATTCCAGGTGGGTGGTTTTAGTTGTTGCTTATGAAGACAAGAAAACACGCATTCACAGGAGTTTAAGGAGCTGATATAGTTGTCTACCTTTACTTTGAAGGTAGTTTTTACAGTCTTTCATTAGGAAAAGGGTTGTTTAACAACAGGAATCGGGCGGGTAATGGGGATGCGGGTTGGATTTCATTTCATTTTAGCATTGTACAAAGGATATTCTGTGCACTGAAGGGGAGGGAATTTCACTTTAGTTTGGCACAATGGTTGCATTTTTGTTTTCTTGAACATTCATTAAGGTGAAGTTTCTTTGCAGTAGGCGTGGGGAACATCAGTGGGTTTAATTTAGTAGGAACTAAACGAATGTATTAGGGTGGGGTTGATTGGGAGTCAAGCAGAGGGTAAATTGGTAAATGGTACAGTTAACGTATTTTTAAATTGATGTCTTTGTTATTACAATTTTAGTTACCACTGCCGAAGAGGTAAAAATGGCTCAAACTGCATTGAGTGAAACATCATGAGAGCTTTCAGCATGAATTGTTCATGTATACATGTCGATGTTGAAGCCTGGATGGGCACGCAGAAGGCAGTTGAAAATTACATGAAATAAAGAACTTCGATGGCATCATGCCACGTTGTGATTATGCTCAATTGGATTAATTTTTGGAATCTGAACCATTAGTTAACTAAGAGGCAAGTCAGCTGTCATGTGTAAATCCTGTACGTGGCACATAACGAGGAGCAGCGTTATACTTAATCAAGTGAAACTGCAGCAGCCCATAATTGTGAAGCACACGCTCGAGGGAAACAAAGGGTCTACATTGTATAGAAACCAAATATACATAACTTCATGTTGTTAAATAACTAAAAAAAACAAGATATCTGTGTTTGTTGTAGGAAAAATGGCCACATAAAGTGCCGCAAAATTGCCGCTAAATTTCCATATTTGTGCCGCTAAATTTCCATTTTTGTGCCGCTAAATTTGCTAATCCATGCCGCTATATCCTGGGGGGTCTGATTAGTATAGTTTCATTTAGTATTTCATACAGAGAGAAGCAAATCAATAACAAATCAAATGGTCAGCACCATAAATACCAAATGTATCTTTTTTACATTTTTTTATAAATGAAATGGTGCGTTTTTACAGAACCCGTTGAACCGTTTTGCTGGTAAAATTCTTCTTTGCAACAAAATAGATACAAAAATATACATAAAGATTAGGTTTAAATAATTAAAAAGGAGAGGAGTCGGGTACACTGTGGAAAGATTTATAAAACAAAATATTTTAGGAAAAAAAAGAATATTAAAGCTGCTGGAGCGAGAACTCAGAAACAAAGCCAAAAGGACGGCTCAGTGATTAAAATACTAATCACTGCCATCTAGTGTGACGTTGAGGTCACAAGTTCGAATTACGGAAGGTCTAACTCACTATTTGATACGAACAAGGTTGATAAATTGAGGACTGTTAAAAGGTGGTTCTGACACTATGGGCTGCCCGGATTTTTCGCTTTTTGAGCACCTAATTGATGAGCTTTTACTGTGGGGGAGCCTCATAAGTTGGGACTCGCCCACAGTAAACTCATAATGAAAGAGACTGCATGGGGATTTTACTGGTGTCCCACTGGCTTGACCAGGCCACTGCGCAGCAGCTGGAGGAAGGGACACTGGGCTGGTTACATGCAGGTGTACATGCGTGTGCACACGTGTAGGTGTACCTAATAAATAGGCTTTAGATGAGCACCAAAAACAGATATCGATGCAAGCCTCTGACATAATCCATCGAACCCATCTGGCTAAGGTAGCCGCAGCGACTGGTTTGAAGGCTTTCTGAACAGATATTAGCAACTGGCCTAAAGGATCAGCCCTGTGTGCAATAGTACGCTCTTCATAGCATTTGAGGCACATCAACACACATAACTTGCTGTTATGTGGAAAGGCGGGATACTCCACTGAGCGTGATATGGTCTCAGTCCGTCGTATATTAACAAAGGAGACACCTCGTGGAGAAAACATCCTACCAGCCAAATCTAAAGCTCTAACATCTGAAACTCTGCGACATGAACTGAGACACAGTAACATAGTAAGCTTGGCAGAGAGCTGTTTTAAGGATAAATCACCATTATCGGGCCAGGTTTCCAACAGAGTAAGAACTTTTGTAACATCCCAAAGCGTGGAATACCTGGGCCGAGGAGGGTTGGCCACACAAACTCCTTTAAGTAACTTACAAACCAAGGGATGCATCCCCACAGGCTTACCATCGATGTGATCGTGACCAGCAGAAATAGCAGACCTGAAATTATTAACCGACCTGTAAGCCAGGCCTGAAGCTGCACATTCAGACAGAAAATTCAGCACATCAGTCACATTTGATCCCACGGGATCCACCTGTTTTGGAAGGCACCAACCCACCCACTTCTTCCAAGATGCAGAGTATCGTTTCCGGGTGGAAGGAGCCCACGCCTGTTGCATAAAGCTGGAAGCTTCTCGTGAAAGGCTTGCACGGCATTCATGTCTCCGGAGAGCGTCCACACCATCAAGGTCAACTGATTCTGCAGGATTAAGGGATGGCAAGATCCCACTGGGTCCTGCAGAAGCGTCGGGAAAACTGGGAGCTGGAAGGGAAGGTCCACAGATAACTCCAACAGTGTGGGAAACCACGACTGAGTCGACCAGAACGGAGTCACCAACACTATTGTCGCCCTCTGCCGGCACACAAAGGCCGCCACTCTCGGGATCAGAGCAAACGGGGGAAAGGCAGAATTCCTCCGTTGCCCCCAATGGTGTAGGAACGCGTCCGTTCCGATTGCCATCGGATCCGGTCTCCAACTGTAAAACAGGGGAAGATGAGCATTGAGGCGAGAGGCAAACAGGTCTATCTGACAGGGGCCTCGCATAGTCATAATCTGAGCAAACAGCGATGGGTGAAGCCTCCAATCGCTGAAGTCTCGAAGAAACCGGGAATTCCAATCCGCCACCTGATTGAATTTCCCCGGAAGGTATTCTGCCACCACCGAGATCTTGTGATCCAGGCAAAAGTGCCAACATTCCTTCGTAATGTGGACCAGCATGCGGGACTTCGTCCCCCCCCTAACCGATTGATGTATCTCACCACTGAGACATTGTCCATTCGAAGGAGTATACAACAATTGCTCTTCAGCGGTGAGACAGACCTGATGGCAAAGGACCCTGCCAACAACTCTAGACAGTTTATGTGTAGTGTGAGTTCGTCCGCTGACCACCGTCCTCCTGTGGTAAAGTCTCCACAGCGAGCGCCCCAGCCCCATTGACTGGCGTCTGATTCGACTACCACATCTGGGGCTGCGACGAAGATGGCTCGGCCATTCCAGGCTGACATGTGCTCCAGCCACCACTGAAGTTCCTCTCGGGCCTCGGGGCAAAGAGGAATAAGGTGATCGTAATGAAATTTCCTCTGTAAGTAAAAGATTTTCAGTCTCTGTAGGGCCCTGTAATGTAAGGGGCCCGGGAAAATGGCTTGGATTGACGAAGCCAGAAGGCCCACAATCCTCGCCAGCACACGCAAGGAAATATTCTCCTTGGTCAAAGTGGATTTTATTTCCCTCTTGATGGACCTGATCTTGTGAAGAGGAAGGAGTAGTTGAGCTGAAACAGAGTGTATCAGAAAGCCTAGGAATTCCATCTGCTGGTTCGGTATCATCACCGATTTCTTGGTATTGATAACGAACCCCAGATTCTGCAGCAGAGAAGTCGTCCACTCTAAGTGGGTGAGAAGAAGGGACCGAAATTGGGCTAGAATGAGCATGTCGTCTAGGTAAATAATGAGACGCACTCACATCTCTCGGAGGCGAGAGATCACAGGTTTGAGAAGCTTGGTGAATACCCAAGGGGCTGAGGACAGACCAAAGGGAAGCACCCTGTAACGGTACCACTGCCCTTTCCAAGGGAACTGTAAGTACTTTTGATGAGAGGGGCAGATGGGGACTGTCAGATAGGCATCCTTTAAATCTAAACGGACCATCCAGTCGTTCTCCAACAGAAGATCTCGTAAAAGATGGATACCCTCCATCTTGAAGTGGCGATAAGTGACATAGGGATTGAAGTCTCTTAAATTTAAAACTAGGCGCTGGCCGCCTCCTTTCTTCTGTACTAGGAAGACGTTGCTGCAGAAGCCTTCTGGAATGAAGGGTCCTACAGCAATAGCCCTTTTGGCTAACAATTCTTCCAGCTCTGAGTTGATAAAACTCTGTTCTAGACGGGAAAAAAGGAGAGGCTGAGGGGGGAAGGCCTGAAGGGGACATTCTAACAACTCTATCTGGTAGCCCTGGACGGTCTGGAGGACCCAAGCATCTGAAGTGAGACTCGTCCAATTCATCACAAAGTGACGCAACCAGCCCCCTAAAGGAGCCAAGGGGCACACGGGACTTACCAGAGGACTGATTGTCGAAATTCTTGTAACCTCTGTTGACACCTCGATTATAGCGGCCTCTGAAGCAGCGGGATCTTGACGGGTAGAAACCGGCCTGGTCCGGCTCTTGTGTGTATCCTCTGCCACGTCTAGGTGCGTATCCCCTTTGAGGACTGGTATTCGAATAGCGGCCGGTCGAGCGTCCTCTGCCACGTCCGGCCCTATTAGAGACCTGGTGCAACACCCTCTTCAAGGAGGCTTGAGATTTATCAAGGGACGCGAAGGTTACTAACAAATTTCGCAATATCTTTCACAAAGTTGTCTCCAAACAACTGTCCTTCCGCCAACTCTACCAACTGAGGGTCAATCCGGAGCAAGACTGACTTCCGTCTTTTAGAAGCTAAAGCGCAGTTGGCGTTACCCAGCATGCAGATGGCACGTTGCGCCCAACCCGCTAGGACCTCAGGATGAATGGCATCCCCTGTCTCTTGAGCTTGGAGGGCCAGTTCCAGGATCTTGGCCAACGGCCCCAAAAGGTCAAGGACCTTATCTTGGCACGCTCTGAGCGCGCGATCAATCCCTTTCTTGGGGTCTTTTTTATATTTCTTGAGGAAAGTAGTCATGGAAGTGTCAATGTCGGGGGTGACGGCCACCTTGTGGGCCAAATCGGGACGGGGACACTCGGACTTAAGGCGTGCTCTCACCTCTTTGTCAAAACCTTTACGGAGGTGAGTTTCCAGGTATTCCGCCACAGCAGGGGGAGGGACCCAATCAGAGGACCTAGGGTGTACAATGTCCGATGGGTCGTAGGAGAAGGGCGAAGGGTTGACAGGAGGAGAGGCATGCTTACGTTTCTTAGTGCGCTTGCGAGGAGCAGCATCCGAGGTATCAGTATCAGTGTCAGTAGTGGTATCATTTGGGGGGGGGGGGGGGGTCGGGCGGGCGGGAATGGTCTTGGCTAGGAAGAGGAAGAGGCTTACCAGGGACTAACAGCTCCAATTTCTTGGCTAATGGAAGCAGGGCAGAGGAAAGGGCTTTATCAAGTTTAGCGTCCAGCTTTTTGTCAATAATATCCTCCATGAACTCCTCTTCGTAATACTCATCATTGCCCTGGTAGTCACACGCAGTACCCTCCTCCTCGCAGTATTCCGTATCTGCCATATTCACAAGGAATTGTCAAATTCCACTCTAAATCCCCAGAGGGAAGCACAATTGCCAGCCCAGGCGAGGGCGTCGATCAGGGGAAGTTCCAGGCACAGGAGCCGGAAATACCAAGTAAGAATCAGGCGTATAAAGTCCAATTCTAGGACTAATGGAGGGAAGTAACCCTTATCTAACTCAGAGAAGGGTTTCCAAAAATTGCCCCACTTCCTCAGTCACTGGGAAGCACGGGGTTAATGTCCAAGACCTCCGATGTAAATTGGGAGTGAAAACGCTGCTTTTCTAGTGTCAAAAACGGCCCCTCGGCTCCTGGCCAAACTACGTGATTCCCCACTTCAGCCGGGGGCAGAGCGTCTTATCGGCACTAATGGCGGACTGCGCGCGCACACTGACGTGCGCGAGTCCCAGAAGACACACGCAGGGCCTCCGCCGGGCTCCAACGTGCGCCTCCTTCCCCGAGGGGGGGGCCAAGTCCCTCTTAATCGCGACCGCGATTAACAGCGGCCGCAGCCGCAAGCAGCACCAGGGGCACAACGGGGCACCTACGGATGCAACACGCGCTCCACACAAAGCTAACGGGACACGGAGCGGGTCAGAGAAGCTCCGCTCCAAGGTCGGGAGGGAAAGAATGCCGACAAGGGCGTAGGTGAACGAGTCGCAACAGCGCGCTAAGCTTCAAAGACACAGTACAATCAATGCATTAAACAACACGAGTAGAAACAATAAAATGAACACGCCAGGGGCGATATCTGCAACATGAGGCCTGTCATGAAATCGTACAAGCATATAAAGTAAAGAGCACTTATCTGGGCTGCGGAGCAGCAAAGAAAGAGGAGGCCAGATTAGTGTCTCTATACTTTATATGCTTGTTACTACTGTGATTGTTTGTAATATTGGAGGCGTTGTTCACAGCCTCATGGGAAATGTTGTTTTTTACCATTGTAGTTTTACTTTCATTGGCTGCTGTTTGTGCAGTAAAGAAATGAGAAAGCATAATCAGAAGCCTCCGGTCCTGTCATAGAATTGAGGTGAGGGAGTTACACAGATACAGTAAAATGAAAAAGCTTCCCTTGGGTAAGTAACTGTATAGGGATGCCCAAAAGTTTGGTCTTGGACACAAGGCTTCACAAAGCAAAGAATATAAACAATAAAACAATTATATAAAAATGTAGAAATTTATTCAAACATATAATAAAAACATGTTAAAAGTCATTATCATTACATAAAAAACGACCCTTTGCATTGAGTAAAAGGAAAGAGCATCAACAATTTCACAATTTATACATATCAACAAAATAACTGTCATAAAAAAGTACAATTAAATCAACTTCCTATGTATCTGAAAAGGGGATTTTTTAGAAAAGAGAGAGACATACAGACACTGAGACATCAACAATTTGTCTTTCATAAAATGCACATCATAACCCTCTTTTTTGGACCCACTCCAAGACTTGGTTTTTTTCTATGTTCTCGGAGTAAGTTGGGAAATTGAATTGTGCGGTACTAGGCGTCGACGCGTTTCGATGGTTTTATTTATTCATATACCACCTTTATCAAGACTACTGAGTATAGTTGTCTCTCCTGTATTGGCACTGGATGGTTGCCTCTACCAACGGATCCTGTAGGTAAATATACTAGGGTCAGTATTCAGCATTGAACCCAGAATGATAGATAACATAATTTAATTTTACAAACAATCCCAACATTGAGTATCATTATGACTAGTCTTTTGTCATGAGGCTGAATACCCATCGATTAGCAAATAGTCCAAACCTTTAATAGAAAGTGACTATACATTTCACATGAGACTTATAAGGCACATCACATCTCAATTTACTGACATTTTTGCCACAAATTTTATTGCTTCACCATAGGTCCAACTGATTTGAGGGCAGCCGTAGGAAACCCCCCTCCCCAAGTGGGAACCTAGGGTAAAGAATTCATTCTTGTTTTTCTTATTATTAGTTTACCGCCTCCCCGGCCTTCACTCTGGGATACAGAACAAAATTATAATCATCACCAGGGATTAATATACACAGGAATACTGTGTAAGAAATACTGTGTTAGGTTATAGTTAGAGATACCTTATTCCATGTTAGGATCTCTGGACAAAAAATATATCGATTCTATTTTCTGGTGTCGCATTCTTTCACCCAGAGCTTTCTTTAAAATCTAAAAAATATATAGAATTTTGTTGAACGGTTATAGATCATATAGTTTATCCCAAGAGTCCCACATTTGCATCTATAACCTCTTTATTGTTTACCTGTATGTTTGTGCGCTGATATTAGTTGTTTTTCTGTGGCCCAACAGGAACAGTAACTTGTAGCCTCCTATGGATGGATTTTTTATTTTTAGAAAAGATAAAATATATTCAGATACTTGTTTAGTTGTGTTTTTATTGCTTATCTAACTTAACAGAATAATTAAGGCTACCTCACTCTTGGCTCCACAGTGGCGTTGTCTCTTTGAATCTAGGAACCGCCCTTCAATAGATAGCTTGTCCCAAAATTGCGTGCTTCGTCTTTAAAAATGGTACTGCAATAGATATTTTAATCTATAAGTTTTGCGCTATGTTTTTGCTGCTGGTTATTATGGGCTACACCTTTATGAAAGGACCTACCTAAACGTCAAGCAGAGGATGTGTAGGGGTCGGGAAAACCGGTAAAGATGGCGCTTGGTCTGCTGCACGAGGGAGTTTCAGCCTGTAACAAGAATGAGACTTTCTTATGTTGCCAGCCTCATGACTTTTTTCTAACGTTTATAACACGATGGTTACTAAGGCTTACCTCGCATTCGATCCTAGAAATGGAGCGATGCGCTTTGTTCTGACATAAAGGTGGAGGTTTCCTAGGGGGATAGATATGGCTGGTGCATTAGTTAAAACCGACTAATTTAGAGATTATCTAGTTATATTACGGCAGGGGTTCTTGTTCTTCTTACCTTGCACCGCGTGTTGCCCGGTTTCGGCACCCGACTCCCGTCTGCTCACTTGCGTCTTCGTTTTCAGGAAGGTATTGTTAGAGCGTTCCCTTTGGAACCTTTTTATACTTTACTTCAGCTTATCTCATTGGGTGATCTTGAGATATTGCAGCTGTATTCAATTAAGTTGCCCGCGAGAACGATCCGCGTAACCCTGGTAACGCGTCTCTGTTTTTCGACTCACTTCCGCGTTTCACGCCTCATTCGGCTTCACGCTACTCTAGCCTCGTATTCGATCGTGTTTACATGGCGTTCGTATCGTTTTCCTACATAATTTTTCTAAGTTACTGCCCTTATATCATTAAGACTTTCTTATTATTATAAATTTAGAGTTGTCTACCCCACCAAGTTGATTTTATGAAAATCGATGAGCATGTCTCAACGAGGAATTTTTTACTGTTACACTTAACCTATTTATGTTGGATTTAAATGCGCTTGCCATCAACGGACATTATTAACAACATGCTTCACCGCTATACTCATTTGTCACTTGGTTGATTCTCTAGAATTTATATTTCTATTAGACTATTTTGTGATGTAATGTGGTGAGTGTTAGCAGATACAGATATTTTATATTGTGATATATATGGATAGATGCCCATTTACAGGCTTCTTTAAGCTGAATTATCTTTTGCGTTAAGGGGCTTATTTACTGACCAGATATTATTTTCATCCATTCCTCTCTGGAGTTTAAACCCTTTTCTATGGTGTCAAGGTGACATATAAACCATTGTTCACGTCTTTTCCTAATTGACTCAAGGTTGCCCCTCGTCTACTAGCAGTTATTTTTTCCAGGATGAACCAGGTAAACTCGTTGCATCCATGGTTTTTTTCGTGATAGTGCATCGTAAGGGGAGCATTTTCTTTTTTATTTTTAATTGCTGAACGATGCTCCAGAAGTCTGGTTCTGAGCTCCCTGCCCGTCTCCCCCACGTAGCCAAGACCACATGGGCAGACGAGCAGGTAAACCACATTTTTAATTCTGCAGTTGTTTAGACTTCTTGGTACTAGGGTCATCTGGTTAAAGATCAATTTGTTTGACACTATGCAGTTTGGACAAATTGAACAGGTTCCACATTTGTGGTTCCCAATTGCCTTTTTGTTGCCAGTCATGGTAGTTTGTACACTGTTCCCTGGATTTTTGTATGTCCTTACTAGACTATTTTTGATAGTTTTGTTCCTCCGGAATGAAAATAGTGGTTTAATCAGTGGATTTGTCAGGCCATTGTTTATTATTTTCCAGTTACGATTTACTATATTTTTAATTTTATTGCTTAGGTTTGAGTATTGACTCACAAAGACTATTCTGTCTTGTGTTTTGTTATTTTTAATTTTATTGGTATCCAGAAGTTGCTCACGGTCATAGTATCTCGCACGCTTGAGGGATTGTTTGACTAATTCTTTAGGGTATCCTCTCTCATATAATTTTTTCTCCATATTTTCAGCATGTTTGTAAAAATCAGTTATACTTGTGCAATTACGCCGTAATCGTAGAAATTCCCCGAAGGGGATATTGTCTTTTTGAGTTCGTGGGTGGTTGCTTCTATATTGCAGAAGGGTATTTTTGTCTGTGGGTTTAGTAAAGAGTTCTACTTCCAGTTGTCCCTCTGATTCTTTTATCTTTATATCTAGGAAGTTAAAAATAACCAGAAGACCTTGACACCATAGAAAAGGGTTTAAACTCCAGAGAGGAATGGATGAAAATAATATCTGGTCAGTAAATAAGCCCCTTAACGCAAAAGATAATTCAGCTTAAAGAAGCCTGTAAATGGGCATCTATCCATATATATCACAATATAAAATATCTGTATCTGCTAACACTCACCACATTACATCACAAAATAGTCTAATAGAAATATAAATTCTAGAGAATCAACCAAGTGACAAATGAGTATAGCGGTGAAGCATGTTGTTAATAATATCCGTTGATGGCAAGCACATTTAAATCCAACATAAATAGGTTAAGTGTAACAGTAAAAAATTCCTCATTGAGACATGCTCATTGATTTTCATAAAATCAACTTGGTGGGGTAGACAACTCTAAATTTATAATAATAAGAAAGTCTTAATGATATAAGGGCAGTAACTTAGAAAAATAATGTAGGAAAACGATACGAACGCCATGTAAACACGATCGAATACGAGGCTAGAGTAGCGTGAAGCCGAATGAGGCGTGAAACGCGGAAGTGAGTCGAAAAACAGAGACGCGTTACCAGGGTTACGCGGCTCGTTCTCGCGGGCAACTTAATTGAATACAGCTGCAATATCTCAAGATCACCCAATGAGATAAGCTGAAGTAAAGAATAAAAAGGTTCCAAAGGGAACGCTCTAACAATACCTTCCTGAAAACGAAGAAGCAAGTGAGCAGATGGGAGTGGCGGTGCCGAAACCGGGCAACACGCGGTGCAAGGTAAGAAGAACAAGAACCCCTGCCGTAATATAGCTAGATAATCTCTAAATTAGTCGGTTTTAACTAATGCACCGGCCATATCTATCCCCCTAGGAAACCTCCACCTTTATGTCAGAACAAAGCGCATCGCTCCATTTCTAGGATCGAATGCGAGGTAAGCCTTAGTAACCATCGTGTTATAAATGTTAGAAAAAAGTCATGAGGCTGGCAACATAAGAAAGTCTCATTCTTGTTACAGGCTAAAACTCCCTCGTGCAGCAGACCAAGCGCCATCTTTACCGGTTTTCCCGACCCCTACACATCCTCTGCTTGACGTTTAGGTAGGTCCTTTCATAAAGGTGTAGCCCATAATAACCAGCAGCAAAAACATAGCGCAAAACTTATAGATTAAAATATCTATTGCAGTACCATTTTTAAAGACGAAGCACGCAATTTTGGGACAAGCTTTCTATTGAAGGGCGGTTCCTAGATTCAAAGAGACAACACCACTGTGGAGCCAAGAGTGAGGTAGCCTTAATTATTCTGTTAAGTTAGATAAGCAATAAAAACACAACTAAACAAGTATCTGAATATATTTTATCTTTTCTAAAAATTAAAAATCCATCCATAGGAGGCTACAAGTTACTGTTCCTGTTGGGCCACAGAAAAACAACTAATATCAGCGCACAAACATACAGGTAAACAATAAAGAGGTTATAGATGCAAATGTGGGACTCTTGGGATAAACTATATGATCTATAACCGTTCAACAAAATTCTATATATTTTTTAGATTTTAAAGAAAGCTCTGGGTGAAAGAATGCGACACCAGAAAATAGAATCGATATATTTTTTGTCCAGAGATCCTAACATGGAATAAGGTATCTCTAACTATAACCTAACACAGTATTTCTAACACAGTATTCCTGTGTATATTAATCCCTGGTGATGATTATAATTTTGTTCTGTATCCCAGAGTGAAGGCCGGGGAGGCGGTAAACTAATAATAAGAAAAACAAGAATGAATTCTTTACCCTAGGTTCCCACTTGGGGAGGGGGGTTTCCTACGGCTGCCCTCAAATCAGTTGGACCTATGGTGAAGCAATAAAATTTGTGGCAAAAATGTCAGTAAAGTGAGATGTGATGTGCCTTATAAGTCTCATGTGAAATGTATAGTCACTTTCTATTAAAGGTTTGGACTATTTGCTAATCGATGGGTATTCAGCCTCATGACAAAAGACTAGTCATAATGATACTCAATGTTGGGATTGTTTGTAAAATTAAATTATGTTATCTATCATTCTGGGTTCAATGCTGAATACTGACCCTAGTATATTTACCTACAGGATCCGTTGGTAGAGGCAACCATCCAGTGCCAATACAGGAGAGACAACTATACTCAGTAGTCTTGATAAAGATGGTATATGAATAAATAAAACCATCGAAACGCGTCGACGCCTAGTACCGCACAATTCAATTTCCCAACTTACTCCGAGAACATAGAAAAAAACCAAGTCTTGGAGTGGGTCCAAAAAAGAGGGTTATGATGTGCATTTTATGAAAGACAAATTGTTGATGTCTCAGTGTCTGTATGTCTCTCTCTTTTCTAAAAAATCCCCTTTTCAGATACATAGGAAGTTGATTTAATTGTACTTTTTTATGACAGTTATTTTGTTGATATGTATAAATTGTGAAATTGTTGATGCTCTTTCCTTTTACTCAATGCAAAGGGTCGTTTTTTATGTAATGATAATGACTTTTAACATGTTTTTATTATATGTTTGAATACATTTCTACATTTTTATATAATTGTTTTATTGTTTATATTCTTTGCTTTGTGAAGCCTTGTGTCCAAGACCAAACTTTTGGGCATCCCTATACAGTTACTCACCCAAGGGAAGCTTTTTCATTTTACTGTTTATTAGTATCCCTTTCCCCATGGTCACAAGGGGTCTCTCTCCCTCGTCTTTACAGTTACACAGATACAGGCAGAGTCCTGAGGAAGGCGGGCACGACCCCAACAGAGGGGGCACAGACACACAGCCAAAACATGTCGACTAACTAGCAGTAAGGGAGGGTGTAAGGAGCACATTACATTTCCCAATCACCACCATCCTTCACATTTTTAACCCTGGCCGGAGGGTCCAGGAATAGAGTATAGACATAGTGACACCTCCAAGTTAGTTTTAACCCACACTACCCTGCACTTTTACTCCCAGGGATCCCAGTCACTTTTGAAATCATTGTTTTACTCTTTTATGTTGTGTTTGTCTTCCCGCACCTCATTGCTCCACCCCAAGCGTTGGCTGCGCAGGTTTTTTTTGCAGCAGCCCTCACTTAAAAACAAACTGTCAACATGTTTCTGCTCCCCTTGGCCCAGCCGGGTCTATGGAGCATTCTTTTCTAGGTTTAACAGAACCTCCAGTATCAAACTACAGTGAGTACAATTAGAACCACTGACATACCACGTAAAAAAGGGTGTGAGTATAATTTTAATTTGTATTTGTCCTGACAAATGCTCCATAAACCCGGCTGGGCCAAGGGGAGCAGAAACATGTTGACAGTTTGTTTTTAAGTGGTATACAAGGACCCAGTAACTTGATCCAACTGTATACCCATAAGTTACTTTTAACAACAGACCACATCCGCTCTAGAATAAAGTGAATTTTTTGGGTGTAGGTGTGTCTTTTAACATTAACCCTCCTATGTGGCGTCACCTTTTCTCTGGACACTACTGCGCTACTCCAGAGTTGACCTCAGGCTTGAGGCAGGCATACAATGGTCCGAGACCTATGTATTTCAGAATGAACAATGAGTCAGAACTTATTCAATTAAAGGGCATATGTTATTTAAACAGCCCTGCTCAATTAATGATAGACATAAAGGAACGGCAACAGCAACAGACTCCAAATGTATGCAATATTTTTAATCTATTGTCATATTCAAGATTTTGAACACAGTTCACAATTTATGTACATTGCCCCGTATTAGAGCGTGCAGTATAGCAAAAGGGTGTCAAAGAACGTGAAGGTGATGAAGATGAAAAGAAAAGAAATCACACAAGATTATAAATAAAACAATTTCAATAATTTCAAAAAGCCTCCAGCCAATAAATGCCGGAACAGTACAACCTGACCACTTCAAATAGTCCACAGAAACTCCCTAATATTACTCTCAGACATGGAATGTGATAGATGTCTGCACTATATCACAGAGAGAGAGATAATTAGTGGTCCAGGTTTTTTAATAAGTGTTGACGTTTCGACTCGTCTTGCGGCCTTGCGGTTGATTATGCCTGGGCCATGCGAGTCTTCTTCAGGACATATTAGACGGGGCAACACAGGGATCTCTTTGGTGACCCCTTCTTGGGGAATAGTGGTCGTGATTCCCACTTCAACTAGGATCAGTCCATGTAATCCAAAAATCCTATTGTGTAAACTGCTAAATTGACCAGGTTTCTCTTCAATAATTGTGGGTTTCCTATTCTTGATAGATGTATACTTTCAATTAGATGTCTTGACAACAGGAGGCGTGTGTCAAAATCCAGAGCCCAGTCATGAGTATTCTATTAATTCACTACACGATTTTACTGGGGCAAATCATCGCGCTGGATGGTGAATTCTGTTGTGTTCACTATATCCAAAAATAGAGATGGTCAATTGCCAGTGTTTGATAAACTTTCAGGCAGCGTTCACATGGCGGAGTTCCATGTTTTGACGCACGTCTCCGAGAATCCTGAGGCAGCTGCTCTCAGCGGAGATTGTGAACTGTGTTCAAAATCTTGAATATGACAATAGATTAAAAATATTGCATACATTTGGAGTCTGTTGCTGTTGCCGTTCCTTTATGTCTATTATTAATTGAGCAGGGCTGTTTAAATAACATATGCCCTTTAATTGAATAAGTTCTGACTCATTGTTCATTCTGAAATACATAGGTCTCGGACCATTGTTTGTTTATATCAGTATAATACCCAGGTCCAGTACTTTTTGGGTTACCCCATTTCTTTAATGATGAGGCAGGCATACAGCACAATAGATGACCCAATGATAAATGCCATAACGTCTATGTGGGGCGGAGAATCAAGATAAACCGCATCACCTTAAAACATAGCGTTTATGAGGGTTATCTATATTACTGTGTGTAACGCAGTTACAAGTGTCCTAGTCCACTTATGATAAATGATGCTTGTGGATGTCTGATGCTTGTGGATGCCTGATGCTTGTGGACGCATGATGCTTGTGGATGTCTGATGCTCCTGGTTGTCTGATGCTCCTGGTTGTCTGATGCTCCTGGTTGTCTGATGTCTGATGCTTGTGGATGTCTGATGCTTTTGGATGCCTGGCGCTTGTGGAGGTCTGTTACTTGTAGATGTTTGATGCTTGTGGATGCCTGACGCTTGTGGATGCCTGACACTTGTGGATGTCTGATGCTTGTGGATGTCTGTTGCTTGTGGATGTCTGATGCTTGTGGATGTCTGATGCTTGTGGATGCCTGATGCTTGTGGACGCATGATGCTTGTGGATGTCTGTTGCAGGGAGTTAGAGAATGAGGCGGGAGGAAGAGAACAGTAGATCAGCATGGGAGAAGAGAACAGTGAGTTAGAGAAGGAGGCGGGTGAAAAGGGAACAGCAGATCAGCACAGGAGAAGAGGGCAGGGAGTTAGAACAGCAGGCTGGGAGGGAGAAGGCTGCAGATTAGCAATTGTTGCCAATTTAGCTCTGTCACTTAAAAGATTGGTTTGCACCTCTGCCATGATGTGCAGCCAGTAGTTTGTTTTCCTGCAGGGCTGTGTCTTCCATCCTTCTGAGGTTGGTATTTGAAGTATGATTAAAAGCTGGTAATAACCCTTACAATCTGCGAATAAGTGGTACGTTCAGCTTTAAAAGAAGTTAGTGGCGAAACCGTACAGACATCAAATGTGTATTTGAAATATTTTTGCTATGTTGTGACCTATGCCTGTTGGTGTAGGCAGGTATGAATTTGTTGACAGTTCAGTCCATAGTAGGGATGACATTCATTATAGACACTAAAAGCAACAAGAGAGACGAACTGCCAGGAGCAATGAGGAGCGAGCACTCACAAGGTATGGGAGGGAGATACGACGCAGGAATTCACAGGGGGGGAAGAAGCGCTGTGCAGTTCCTCTGAGTGCTAAATGTCAAATTCTGTGCATAATGATTGCATTCCACAGAGGCATAATCGCCCCTCATGCACAATAGGGCAAAGACGGGGGTGGGAGGCAACCACAGGAGGGTGGAATAGGTGGTAGCAACAAGGAGCTGACATACAGGTGAAAAGGTGGTGGTGGAAGAATACACCCAGATGTGGACACACGAAGAGCTGTCACCCCCACTGAGCGCTAAAAGCCAAATGCTATGTGGGATGGGAGTGTACGCCTTGGAGGTAAAATCGACCCCGATCATTACAATAGAGGTAAACACAATGTGGCACAACAGGGAAAAGAAGTAGGGGTGGGAGGACTTACCAAATGGAGCGACGGTCAGATGAGGAGCTGCCACCCACGTGAAAAGGTGGGGCGGGAGAAACTGGATGCAAACGAGCGAAAAATGAAAGGGCAATGCGGGTTCCACTGAGTGCAAAAAGGCAAATGCGTTAGAAACACGCAAAAAGGACAAGGAGGCAATCAACACATGCCATGTGAAGAAGGGAAAACAAGGCGTAGGTGTCCCCGACACAGCACGCATCTACAAAGCAGAGATTTGCCACAGAGCCACACACATTATTGGAGCCACAAACATTACTTCTCTCGTTATGGTAAAATTAATCTGGTTTTAATATCACATGTTCCCCCAGCTTATATCACAAAGCCTTCCATGAAACAGGAGGCTGGCTCGCGAGCAGCTCACGTAGCTTTGCAGCCAACAGACAAAGAAAATAATAGACTACAAACAAAAGCGCACAAAAGGGAGTGGCTTCACACAGCGGAATACTCGGTGCCGATGAGCAGCTGTAGGCCGGAGAGACGAGACGGGATAAGGAAGGGAGGCCCGGCAGGGGAGCTGGCAAGAGCTGTGCTGATGAAAAAAAAGCATGCCCACCATGGTACAAGATGACGAGCGGCGTGTTGATTAAAGGAAATATACCGCACGCCTCCCAAAGCGGCCGGCATGCTGCCCCCGTGCTTTTAACCAAATCGACAAAAACATGTGTTGACATTTACAAATAAAGTTCCTGAACACAAAACAAATAATACGTAACAACAATGGCCGGATGAGAACTGCAAAAGTGAAGTCAGATTCACATATCGGATTACGTGGTGTTTGCTGGCAAAGCTGCCCCGCTTACAGACATGAAAATGAGCACAATAGCATCTTCGTACACAAACATACTACCAGGACGAGTCACAAAAGTCACTTACGATTGTGAATAAATTACACATGTAAGTTTACTCTCACATGAGAGGCTCTGATGGTGGTGAAGAAAAGCACGAGTGGAGAAGAAAAATGCGAGAGGAAGAGAGCCCAGGAAAGAGGAGCACAGCGAGGCACAAAAGTGTGTACGCATTCCTTTGAAGTGTGAAGCAGGGGGCGGGGGAGCGGATCCCTTTGAAGCACGGCCTCGCAGCCGTGAAATTGAAACAGCAGGAGCAGGGATGTAATTAGGGGGGAGGAGAAGTGAGGCCGAGCGCACGCTGGGGAAGCTTCAGATGCCTGTGGGAGGGAGGCAAGTTGCAGAATCACAGGAGGTTTAGCGACATTACCGAGACTCGAACCGGGTTACGAGTTTAAATTAATGTAAACACGAGAGAAAGTAAGTATCTGTCAATGCACAACATGGTGAAATACATGTAATCGATCAACAAATTTAATACATTAAAACGCACTACAATTACAATGTATCTAAACGCGCGAGAAAGGAAATATATGTCAATGCGCAACACGGAAAAATATCTTTAAAAGCGCTACAAAGGGAATTCATGTAAATGTGCGCACATTGCCGAGACTCGAACAGGGTTACGAGTTAAAATGTATGTAAACGCAATAGAAAGTAAATGCGCAACGAGTTAAAATGGATCTAAACGCGATAGGAAATAAATATCAGTCAATGCGCAACACGGTGAAAGAAATCTAAACGCGCTACAAATTTAATTCATGCAAAGATGCTAGTACTTGAAATGTATCGTATCGAAACACGCTACAAGTTAAAAGCAAATATATGAACATACGAAGGAAAGCAAATAACACGACACGGCAGAGCATGGCCTCGCGGCCGTGAAAGTGAAACAGCAGGGATGTAATTAGGGGGAGGAGAAGTGAGGCCGAGCGCGCGCTGGGGTGAATGCCTGAGGCCGCTGGGGAAGCTTCAGATGCCTGTGGGAGGGAGGCTGATGGCTTTGATATGGACGCGCTTTCCGCACGAGTGCACCACACGAACTGTCAAAAATCCGCAATGGTTTCAGACCTTGGTTTGGCCACTATACTCTCGTCTATTATCCCTTGCGGGATTAATAGGCGAGACCTAAAAAGGAGATGAACTAGGGTTCTATCTGGTCGATGGAAAATCCAAAGATATTGCAGTAAACGCCTCACTCACTTATCGTGACATGCTTCATCATAGGCGTCTATCCACACCCGGGTAAGATGACACTACCTGGGTGGACTCAACTGCAGATGTAATGGGAGTTCTTATATAAAGCAAGTACTGGTCATGCAGGGAACCAGATGAGTGATGATAAAAATTCCTACAGGTATACCCAAACAATGGGTTTTATTCGGAGAGTAATGTCAAAAAGGTTGGGGGCGTGGCCAAACACGGGCTGAAGATGGCCATGCTGTGAGCGAGCTCCGCCGTCCGTCCTAGCCCTCGTCTATAAAGATCCGCTACATCCCTCGACAGTTTTTGAAGTCGGAACACCAACGGAGCCCATCCTGCCTGTTCCGGTAACTGGAGTGAGCCGAGCGGCTGAGTATTCGTCCCCTGAAAGGTTCGGCCTGCAGTGGGGCCTGAAGCCTGGACACACAGTGGCGGGATCAGCCAGAAGAAGAGCTCCGGCTGGCCCTTTGCTGCCCAGCGGCGGCGCCGCTGCTCAGGGAGCAACTTTTTGTGGACTCCGGACCCCCTGGGCAGTGGATCTTCAGGCATACGGCGGCAGTGGAGATCAGGGAGCAGCAACAGGGCTCTAGTGAGGTGGTAAGACACACGGACCGGGGCGAAGCAGGGCGCGCCGGCCATGAGGCAGTTAATGGCGGCGGCGCGTCCCCAATACTGACTGCTCTCCTGTTGCCTCCGCCATATCTGCAGACTCTGCTTACCCCCGGGAGGGTGTGGTACAAAAGGGGGTGGTAATATCCAGGCTGATGAAGGCTGATAGCCAGAAACTGGTCCTTGGATGCTTGATTCCGGTCTGGGAAAGACATGGCTTGGTAGTTCGGACTGGACTGTTCCCATGAGGCACAGGGTCAGAGCTGATTTGCATATAGCCAGTGTCTAACCCAGGGTGGTGTGGAGTGCAAAAAAACGATGGATTTAGGCCCAGATCCTTGTACTAGGGTGTATGTATGACATTGTTCTACATTCTGTCCATCAACTGTGTTTTTTGCAATTTTCACCCCGAGTGTGCTGGGTATACTCAGACGTGAGTCCCAGGCTCTCCACACCACTGGAGTCAAGCTATCCAGGCTGATGAAGGCTGATAGCCAGAAACCGGTCCTTGGATGCTTGATTCCGGTCTGGGAAAGACATGGCTTGGTAGTTCGGACTGGACTGTTCCCATGAGGCACAGGGTCAGAGCTGATTTGCATATAGCCAGTGTCTAACCCAGGGTGGTGTGGAGTGCAAACAAACGATGGATTTAGGCCCAGGTCCTTGTACTGGGGTGAATGTATGACCTTGTTCTACATTCTGTCCATCAACTGTGTTTTTTGCAA
Organism: Lissotriton vulgaris; assembly: GCF_964263255.1. Lineage (NCBI taxonomy): Eukaryota > Metazoa > Chordata > Amphibia > Caudata > Salamandridae > Lissotriton > Lissotriton vulgaris. The sequence goes on from NC_141691.1 coordinate 1,755,035,234, forward strand.
TTTTGACCCCGAGTGTGCTGGGTATACTCGGGCGTGAGTCCCAGGCTCTCCACACCACTGGAGTCAAGCTATCCAGGCTGATGAAGGCTGATAGCCAGAAACCGGTCCTTGGATGCTTGATTCCGGTCTGGGAAAGACATGGCTTGGTAGTTCGGACTGGACTGTTCCCATGAGGCACAGGGTCAGAGCTGATTTGCATATAGCTAGGGTCTAACCCAGGGTGGTGTGGAGTGCAAAATAACAATGGATTTAGGCCCAGATCCTTGTACTGGGGTGAATGTATGACATTGTTCTACATTCTGTCCCTCAACTGTGTTTTTTGCAATTTTCACCCCGAGTGTACTGGGTATACTCAGAGTGAGTCCCAGGCTCTCCACACCACTGGAGTCAAGCTATCCAGGCCGATGAGGGCTGATAGCCAGAAACCGGTCCTTGGATGCTTGATTCCGGTCTGGGAAAGACATGGCTTGGTAGTTCGGACTGGACTGTTCCCATGAGGCACAGGGTCAGAGCTGATTTGCATATAGCCAGTGTCTAACCCAGGGTGGTGTGGAGTGCAAAAAAACGATGGATTTAGGCCCAGATCCTTGTACTGGGGTGAATGTATGACCTTGTTCTACATTCTGTCCATCAACTGTGTTTTTTGCAATTTTCACCCCGAGTGTGCTGGGTATACTCAGACGTGAGTCCCAGGCTCTCCACACCACTGGAGTCAAGCTATCCAGGCTGATAGCCAGAAACCGTTCCTTGGATGCTTGATTCCTGTCTGGGAAAAACATGGCTTGGTAGTTCGGACTGGACTGTTCCCATGAGGCACAGGGTCAGAGCTGATTTGCATATAGCCAGGGTCTAACCCAGGGTGGTGTGGAGTGCAAAATAACGATGGATTTAGGCCCAGATCCTTGTACTGGGGTGAATGTATGACATTGTTCTACATTCTGTCCATCAACTGTGTTTTTTGCAATTTTCACCCCGAGTGTACTGGGTACACTCCCAGGCTCTCCACACCACTGGAGTCAAGCTATCCAGGCTGATGAAGGCTGATAGCCAGAAACCGGTCCTTGGATGCTTGATTCCGGTCTGGGAAAGACATGGCTTGGTAGTTCGGACTGGACTGTTCCCATGAGGCACAGGGTCAGAGCTGATTTGCATATAGCCAGTGTCTAACCCCAGGGTGGTGTGGAGTGCAAAAAAACGATGGATTTAGGCCCAGATCCTTGTACTGGAGTGAATGTATGACATTGTTCTACATTCTGTCCATCAACTGTGTTTTTTGCAATTTTTACCCCCGGGAGGGAGCGGCCCGCGGCGGGCCCGAGGTATTGGCCCATACCATTTGCGGCCCCCGGCGCAATACCCCTGGCTGGCCTCTCTTCGCATAGCGGTGGTGCAATGGCTCAGAGCGCCGCCGCGATTTCTTTTGAATTAAAGAGCCCAGGAGGGGTTCTTGGGGCCGGAGGCAGCGGCGGAGACCGAGTCCTGCTAAGAAGCACCAGAAAGTAATTAAGGTGCATAGTCGGACACAGGGCGGGTGCGCTGGCCGTGAGATGGTCAATGGCGGCGGTGCATCCCTACTGGTGAAGACTATCCCTCGCCTGCCTCGTCTTTGCCGACCCTGCCCACCAGTGGTGAGTTGCTGCCTGTAGTGGGGCCCGAGGCCGGGACCCGTAACTGCTGTGCCCCTCGGAAGAGGGCCCCTACCACACTGACATCGCCCAGCGGTGGCGCTACAATCCTTGGCGCCGCCGTAATACTCATGCAACTAGACCGCCTGGAAAGGGCTTTCTAAAGGCCTGCAGTAGTGGCAGTGACTGTGGACTGGCTGAGGTGTGCTCGTGAGGATAAAAGGCCAAAACTGAGAGGCGAATCTCCTTTCTGCCTGTCCTGCGTAGAGCCTCTGCATCCTATTGAGGAGACGCTCTGTCGTTTTTTAAGTCTACGGGCTAGGGAAGTTTGGAGCAGGTCAAGATGGAGCGCATCAAGACCGCGGGGGCCCGTGGACCCAAGAATACGCAATCGAACAAATTGGACCGGTATGCTGTCCCTAAGGATGCGCAACAGGCCAGAGCGCCCAGAGACTCCGGATCCGGGTGACTGGGCGAGGAGGAGCAAGAAATCTTGCTTAAAGACGTCATGGCCGACATCACTGGGGTTAAGACTTCTCTGGACACTGTGGCTATCGATTTCAACCTCATTAGGACTGATATGGGAAAACTGTACGAAAAGGTCAAGCAAGAGGAACTCACGACTGCCTGCCTTGTAGAAGATGTCTCACAGCTCCAGGGATAGATCAGGGAACTCCAGGACTTCCGCAAATTTGCCGACCTCAAGTTGGACGACTACAAAGGCCGCCTATGTCGAAATAACCTACACATCCTTGGGATTCCGGAGAAATCAGAGGGGCAAACACCAGATCTTTTTGTTGAGGACCTCATCCTTAAACACTTGCAATCCAAAAGCCTCAGTAAGTTCTTTGTCGTTGAGAGCGCCCACAGGGTCCCGGGCGGCCGTCCCAAACTGGACGCTCCCCCGCGGCCTATGTTGGCGCGGGTCCTCAATTTCCGTGACAGAGACGTATTCCTTCAAAATTCCAGAGCTGGCGCCCCCCTGTGCAACAAAAATTCGGACATATCCTTCTTTCCGGCTTTTAATCAAAGGGTACAACGACAGAGACGGTCGTTTATGTCGATCAATCGCGTCCTCAGAGACCAGGGAAAAAGTATTCCATGCTGTTCCCGGCCCGTCTCCGATTGAGGCGGATGGGAGAGTGTGGTTTTTTGAACATCCTGATGCCGCAGCAGACCGGAGCGAGAGGTCCGGCCGACCAGGGCGGGGGTGACAGCGAGAACAGTCGGCCTGCCTGAGAGGATACCCGTCCAGTGGCTGAGCTCGAACTATTTGCAGTGCGTGATGGGTGGGGGGCTTCTAGTTTCATTGCCTTTGGGTTTGTGGACTTAAATAGACCAGTTTTATCTGTTTTCGGGTGTGTATGATGTTACGGGGTTGGTATATGGTTGGCTCTGCTCTCCCCCCCCCCCCCCCGCCCCCCTAGTTTTTCTCTTTTCTTTCTTGAACACTTTTTCCAGGGCGACGGGGACTTTGCAAGTTTTCCATGGGCAGTTTTGAGCCCAGAGGGCAGGGCAGCTGGTGGGGGGGCTGTTGGGTGGGAATATTTAATTTTTTGTTAGAAGTTTTGACCGCATCAGAAACTACTATTGATACATTGATTGGGGAAGTGGCAATTCATTCAGTGAATTTCAGTGTACTTAGTCATGGCATCAGTTGGAGACAATGGGGTTAAACTGTTAAGTTGGAATGTCAATGGGCTGGGGGACAAAATCAAACGCAGTGTTGTTCTCGAGTGTATAAAGCATCATGCCCCTGACATCGACCTGCTGCAGGAAACCCATCTAGTTGGAAATGCATGTAGGGCGTTGCATAGAGGGGGTTACGTCTTAGTGGCTCATGCAGGTTTCACCATGGGCTACCAAGGAGCTGGTATACTGATGAAAAAGTCCTTTCCCCTTGTAGTACAGGATACTTGGTCGGATGTTAGAGGGCAGTATGTTGGAGCCTCGTGCACATGGGAGGGCCACCCTGTCACCTTCCTTTCGATTTATGTTCCCCCAGGCCTTCATGCAACCACGTTCAGAGACCTGGGTACACTGCAGTTGGAGATCCCGGAGGGTCTCTTGGTTTTGGAAGGGTACTTGAATTCGGTGGGCTCTGGTGGCCTGGATCGTCACCCTCCGTGTGACCTCCCCCGTTTGCAATGCTGGCTGCCAGACTTCCTGGAATCCATGGGGCTGGTGGATGGGAGGAGGGCCTTTCACCGTGATACACTTCAATACACCTTTCACTCTGGGGCTCACTGGAGTCTATCTAGAATTGAATTGACTATTTTCTTGTACCCGCATCTCAAATTATCCATGTCCGGGAGATAAAACACCTAGCTAGAGGCATCTCAGATCACTCGCCAGTGTGGGTCTAGATGGCGCTTGGTTACCAACAGGTGGGACGGTTGGCCCCCATCAATCGGTGGTATCTACGTGATCCTCATATCCGTCGAGAGCTCTTTACAACCATAGATAATTATTTTAATGAGAATGAAGGTTCGCTGGAATCCCCGCAGGTGCTTTGGGAGGCCTTTAAGACAGTGATACGGGGCCAGGCCCTTTCCTTGATTTCGGGGAAAAAGAAGGAACAGCGCAAAGAGTTGGTGGCGCTGGAGGCAGAGGTGGGAGACTTGAAGCAGTTCTAGAAATGGATGTCACACCGGATAAGCTAAACCTTCTCAAACTCAAAGAACAGGACTACAGGGCGCTAGTGACAGAACAGGCTAGGGCCATAGGGAGAGCGGTTCAGGGGCGGTTGTACGAGGTAGGCGACAAAGCTGGGAAACTCTAGGCCTGCTTGGATAAGAGAGAGTGGGCAAGTAGACTAGTACCTGAACTCCGAGGGCAAGAAGATGATTCCCTGTCGGGTCTGCAAGCTATTGTGGACCGTTTTGCGTCCCACTTTAAGGCTGTCTACACCTCGGGTGCCCCCTATCTTATAGACGATTCCCGCCAGATGCTCACCGAAATTGTTCAACCCAAGCTGTAGGTGGTCGGCCATGACTTCATGGACAGTGACATACCCAATAGCGGCAGCAGTGCAGTCGCTCACGCCGGGCAAAGCCACTTTCACTAACGGCCTACCAATTGAGTTGTACAAACTTAAGCCGGACAAATTGGAGCCATTTACGAGAACTCGAGGCAAGCGGGACTCTAGCCATTGGACCAACATACTGCCACCGTAGTCACTATCCACAAGGAAGGGAAGCCGAAGACCGAATGTGGTTCTTGCCCGACGGTATCCCTGTTGAACGTGGAGCCTAAGATCCTGGCTAAGCTCCTTGCTACTCGCCTCTTGACGGTGATTGGGACCCTGGTCCACCCGGATCAATCAGGTTTCATACCACACCTTAACACCGCACTGAACCTACGCAGAGTTCATGGGGTTTTGGGCAGAGCCGCTTCTATATTGGAACCGTGCCATGGCATTTGACACCATCGAATGGCCGTACCTGGGGGCAGTATTGGAAAAAATGGGGTTTGGTCCTAAATACACACAATGGGTGCAGTTACTGTATTCCCAACTTATGGCCCAAGTGGTGGTCAATAACAAGAAGTCAGCCACCTTTAAGCTGGGCAGGGGACCCGTCAGGGATGCCCCCTGTCTCCATTGCTGTTTGCCCTAGCGCTGGAGCCACTGGCATCTTGGATACGTCAGGATCTGATGATCAGGGGTATGCGCAGGTCTTCGGATTGGGAAGACCGCATTTCCCTTTACGTGGATGACATCCTTCTGTATTTGTCCTCTCCTAGGCGATCTTTGATAGTGGTTTTGGATATCTTCACAATCTTTGGACGGTACTCCAGTTATTCCATAAACTGGGGCAAATCCCTCCTGTTCGTGGTGGCAGGCGAGCCTCCGATCCCGCCGCGTGGGTGCCCACTCCAAACTTGTACCAAAGGATTTACATATTTGGGTATCTTCCTTTCTCTGGACCCCTCTCTTCACTATTCCAGAAACCTCCAGCCCCCGCTGATTCCGCTGTGCAAAGACATCAACAGGTGTAAGTCGCTCCCCCTTTCCCTGCTAGGTAAGGCCGCCCTTTTTAAGATGATGTCTCTGCCCCGATTCCTGTATGCACTTCAGAATTCCATGGACCCGATACCCGCGTCATATTTCCGGGAGGTTGAGGGCCTCCAAAGGGACCTATTGTGGAACGGCAAGCCTCGCATTGCTCTCAGCAAGCTTTCCCTGAACTGGTATGATGGAGGAATCAGTCTCCTAGATATTAAGCTGTATTACTGGGTGTCTCATCTGTCCTCCATTAACCAATGCACCTATGCTCAACATTGCGACCCGGGATAGGTGGCTTCTCTCTGGAGGGACCTTCAGTAGAGCCCTTTACTCTAGGCCCCGGTGCAATCCACTTACGGGCCTCACAAACATGCAGTACACGTCTGGCATGCAGCCACCAATCGCTTAGGCTGGAGACGTAAAGTAACGCTCGCAACACCGCTATAGGACTCTGAGCAACTGGGTGACCTGTGGAGGAGTAAGGGATTCGACAAATGGGATCTCATAGGTATTGCATGTATAAGGGATTTGTGGGACAAATCAGATACTAAGTCTTTTGCAGCACTGCAGCAACAATATAACCTGGCCGAATCAGAGGGCTTCCGTTACACACAGGTTCGACACGCACTTTGCACATAATTACAGCCCGGGACCACACTAACGGAATCATCCCCACTGGGAGAAAGAGTGCTGGATGGTCATTTGCCTGACAGCACCATTTCCCTGATATATAAAAACTGGTCAACAACATCTCGGACCCTCTCCGGGCCCTCCGAGAGAAGTGGACAGGGGATGGCATAGAAATGGACGACGAGGAGTGGCAGGAGGCAGTCTTCTCTCCCAGAATCGTAGCTATACCAGCTCTTCTCCGACTTGTCCAACTAAAACTTCTCCACCGAATTTATGTAACGGGGCCCCAATTGGTACGAATGCTAAGGGCAGCTGGGAACCTTTTTCCACATAGTTTGGGAATGTGCACAGATCCAACCCTACTGGCGCGACATCCATGGCATCATCAATACCGTTCTGTCTGTGCAGCATCTTGTGGAGGCCCGTAGGTGTTTCTTAAACCTCTGGGAACCAACTTATTTAAATGTTTGCTTGATGCTGTGGGTTACGTTGGGGCTAGTGCTGGCCAAGAGGAATATTGCCCAACGATGGGGGCGCCGCTCCCACCTAAAGCACATGATTGGGAAAAAGACTTGGGCTGGGCAAAGTTTAGAGAAAAGACTGTATATGTATCTTGTGGATGTCCCAAAAAATGGTCTTGTGTATGGAGCCTGTGGAACTCCTATCCTGGAGAAATATGACAGCCTCCCTTGGCTCCTATTATAGATGACCCACCATCACCCTAGACCTTCCATCATTATGATTGTATTCTATGATTCACCTACTGTACCGCTGATGCCTATAGTATTGCTCCCTCTGTGATGTCATTGTATTGCTGATGTATGTTCTTTCTTAATAAAAAATGTTTTTAAAAAAAATGATAATACAAAAAAAGTTGGTATTTTCTGAATATAATTGTTCAGTTGTATCCCTTGTAAAGTGCCAACACGTTTCGGCTGTCACCAGGAGCCCACGGGGGTCTGGGGCCTTCGTCAGGGCTATTTATCTAGTGCTTAGTGTACCTGCTCCTATAGGGTGAACACACTCCAAGCACTGACGTGAGGCCTAATGCACTCACCTGTCTTCACTGGGTCCTCAGAAGATTTTCTAGAAAGTGGAGGAAGTCAAAGTCTTGCTTGTGTTAAAGCAGACATGTTCCATCGTTATTCATTCCTCCCTTATACACTGGACCGTGTTGTCCTAGTCTTTAGCGAATATTTGGTGTTTGTATGTTCTGGTGGGCAAGTTCCCTAAAAACACTGTATTTTAAAAATAGTGATCCTGTGAAGGTTAAAACATTCTGTGAGGGGTATTCAAACGGGGTATTGTTTTTGTTGATTTCTATATTTAACCTCTACACCTGCACAGATTGTGCAGACTACACTAGGTCCAGATGTGAAATCTAGGTGTAGAGACTTAAAATGTTATCCATATGTGATGTTTTTCTCAATCCAGCTTGACATGCATCAGTTTAGGACATCTCATGCTTACCTACTGCTTGTTTTAATCTGACGTCACATGCGGATCAGGTGGTTTGGTGCTGCCTTATAGTCACACACTACAGGAGGAAGAGAGTTTATTGCAAGATTCATTGCTTGGAGTACCATGCAAGGTGATATTCCATTACGGGCCTTTGAGAAAGCAGTACCCCTGGAAGACGACAAACTCAAGGACAACAACAGATGGGTGTTCAATAATCTAACAAGAGCCGAACGCAAAACCATCTCTGAAATTGACAACATGAGGGCCATCATAATAAAACCGTCTGACAAGGGTGGGGCTACAGTGGTTATGCTCGGGAGATGTACCGGAGAGAGTGCAGGAAACTCCTTGATGACCCCCGAAACTACAAAGAATACACAGGGATCCAACAAAGGAAACCATGGAGTCAATACACGCGATGGTGAACGAGGCCATGGAGAGAGAGTGGATCACAGCACAAGAAGCTGGATTCCTGAAAGAAGAGAATCCCCATACACCATACTTTTACATACTACCGAAGATGCAAAAAAATAAAAATCCAACACCTGGTAGGCCAATTGTGTTGGGGATCCGATCTGTAATGGAGACTCTATCAAAATTCACAATTACTTACTGAGACCAATGGTACAAAGGATGCCAACTTCTCTCAAGGATACCAGAGATATTCTTATAAAACTCCAAACCTTGAGATTCAACAGAACTACCGACATGTTCATCTCATTAGATGTTGAGGGGCTGTACACCAGCAAGAATCATCACTACAGGTAACTGAAACCTTATTGAGAAACGAGGAATGGGAATCCTCCACACCCAAGAAATTTGTTCTGAACTGCGCCAAAATGGCTTTAACACAAAAAAAATTATTTGAAGGAGAACATTACTTGCATACCCACGGAACTTCGATGGGCAGTACATTTGCCCCTAGCATCGCCTGTCTGTACGTCCATGATTTTGAGATGAAACACATCTATGCTAATAACAACCCCTTCGACACTAAGGTGTTGGTGTGCAAGAGGTTTTCATTGACATTTTCCTGATCTCGAGAGAATCAGAAACAGAAGGCACAGAATTTTTAACTTGGCTAAATAACAGAGATGAATACCTCAACGTTACTATGACCACAAGCAGAGAGTCCATTACATTTCTGGACTTAAAGATTTGGTCTGAGAATGAGATACTCAAAACAGAGGTTTTCTTCAAACCTACGGATGTAAACAATATGCTCCGTTATGACAGCTTTCACCCTAAAGCCCTAAGAGACAACTTACCGGTGGGCCAATTCTTGAGACTTCGCAGGAATTGTTCAGAGAAAAAACATATAACGAACATGCTGAGATACTAGTAAGAAAATTCCAAGAAAAGTCTTACCCCAACAAACTGGTAAAAAGGGCGTTTAAGAGAGCTAAAAACAATCCTAGGGAGACACTTCTTGAGACGTACGCAAAATCCAAAAACACCAGGTTAGTTTGCAAAACCACCTATGGCACGGAATCCAATGCAGTAAACAGAATAAATACTGCACCATTGGAAAACCCTCAACTCCGGGTCACTAAGGATAGAAAGACCCATGTTTGCTTTCAAAAGAGAGAAATCCCTGAGGGACTCAGTGGTACACACTCGTCCACCAGCAACAAATGAGAAGAACCGCACAACACACACGCTGTGGAACCTCCCAGAGGTAGTAGTAAGTTATTTCTCATGCTTCAGCTACAATGTCTACCCATTGGCAAAGGTTAGCAAGGAGATTTACCTGGGCCTAAGAACCCCATGGGAACAAAATTTTTTTTTTAATTGCAATAGCAGTAATGTGGTATACATCATTACGTGCAAGTGCCTACTGAGGTACATTGAAATGAAAACACGCAAGATAAAAGTGCGGATTAATGAACATCGCAGCAAATTCCGATGCTGGAAGACAATCACTAAGATGATGCGCCATGTTGAGACATCAGGCCATAATGAAAATGATTTTACCTGGACAGTGATAGAAAAACTACCGACAACAGTCAGTGACAAACAATTATTAAAACTGGAATAGAGGTGGATTTTTTGCCTCTCAAGCTCTACTCGTGGGTTGAAAGAAGATATACCCCGGACTACCTTATCTTAAAAAAGATTGAGATATGCAAATATGGTACAGCGAAGACACAGCATAATGACTTAATTGGCATCCTGGTAACCTTCTAGAACAGCATCCTGTGACTACCTAATACTGAATGGGTTAATAAATGCAGTAAATGCATTGGTAAGTCTCCAGGTGGGAACACAGGTGGGCCCTGACTATGCCAGAGAGCCTGCTGAGGCAACACTAGTCATAGAGTGTGGAGTGGACATTGCAACCCTGGCTGTCCGACCCAGTGATCTGGAAAAATAGACAACAGCCACATATAAATAGGGTTAAGGTTGAAGCTCTGCAAGATTCTTGTGCCAGTGTCATCATGGTGACTGATCAACTGGTGTCCTCAGACAAATATTTGCTTGCAGAGACTTATACAGTCCTCAATGCTGACATTCAGGCTAAGGTATATCCAATTGCTTTGGTGTCCTTAGACTGGAGAGGGGTTACTGGCCACAAAAGTGTGGTGGTATCTTCCGAAAATTCCTGTCCAGTGTTTGCTTGCCAATGATTTGGAGTCCTCAGTACGGGCTGAAGTTTAAAAGAAAACTCATGGTGCAATACCTGAAAGGCTGTGTGTAAAAACAAGAGCACAGTGTAGAACCCAGGGTGAAAAAGAAGTGTTGGAGCCTGAAATTATAGACCAGTCTTCCAAGAGAAAGGGCAAGAAGTCTGGGAAACCAACTTTTATTCAGACACCAGATCAAGTCCCCTCTCCTTAGGGAGAAGACTTTTAGCACCAGAAGGAACTGAGCCCCCTGAGCTTGAGCCTTGCACAGCACAGCTTTTGGGCCCAGGGGGACCCTCTAGGGAAGATCTCTGCCAGGGGCAGAAAACCTGTCCACTCTTGAACGCCTGAGGCAGCAAGCTGCTGATCAGGAAAAGGGAAGTGTCAGTGGTTCCCACAGGACCCATTGGAAGGAGGGACTCCTTTACACAAAGGTCAGAGACCCCAAACCTAATGTAAATTGTAAATTGATACTTGTATAGCGCACTACTCACCCGCTAGGGTCTCAAGGTGCTTGTACGAATACCGCTGTGGAACCCATCCTAGATTTCCCTGTGAGGCGTCCACTCCTGGGCACCCCCAAGATGGAGGCCAGGCATCCTTAGTGTTGTGGGGGCCGTTGTGGAGATTAAGCAAGCTATTGCCCAGAGTTGCAGAGTGGGACTCCATGATTGGAATAGGCACCGAGGCGAGAATTATCAGGTCCGTGGAATTTTTGAGCCCAAGACCCGCCGAGGGGGGGAATTGAACCCTGGTCCCGGGCTAGACCTCTGCATCAGGGTCTGCCGCTCTAACCATTGAGCCACACTTCTCCACAAGGTGAGTAGTAGTGCCTCGACTGTTTAAAGAGTTGCTCCTAACATTGGCCCATTACATTCCCCTAGCTGGGCATCTTGGCCAGACCAAAACTTGGAGGTTGGTAAACAACTTTTACTAGCCAGGAATGTCCCAGAAGGTGAAGATGTTGTGTAACTCCTGTGCCACCTGTCAAGCTAGTGGCATGCCAGCCACCTAAAGGCCCCTTAATGCCAAACCTCGTGGTTGGGGTATACTCTTTGAGAGGGTCGGGATTGGCGTTATTGGTCCCCTTGATCCTCAAGCAGCATCAGCGAACAGATTTATACTACTGGTAGGGGATCGAGCCACTAGGTATTGTGGGACAATTCCCCTGAGGACTACCACTGCTCCTGCAGTGGCAAAACCCCTCCTTAGTATTTTTACTAGGGTTGGGTTTCCAAAGGAGATAGTATCAGACAGAGGCACAAACTTCATGGGTGCATACCTGAACATATGTGGACTGAGTGTGGAGTGACTTATAAATTCACTACTCCATGCCATCTGTAGACAAATTAGCTTGTTGAAAGATTTAACAAGACCCTGAAAGGTATGATTAGCGGACTCCCTGAAAAGCTCAGAAGGAGATGGGATATCTTGCTACCATGCCTGCTTTTTGCTTACAGAAAGGTGCCACAAAAGGGAGTAGGGTTTTCCCACTTTGAACTTTTGCTTGGACACTCTATAAGGGGACCATTGTCTCTTGTGAAGGAAGGATGGGAGAGACCACTCAAAGAACCTAAGTGGAATATTGTGAATTAAGTGCTTGACCTTCGTTGCCTGAGTTCATAAAAAAAAAAGCAAAATTCTTGAGTCCAGCCAGGAGCTCCAGAGCTCTGGTTTGACCAGGAGGATCTTATCACATATAAGCAACTGCTGCCATATGAATTCCTGTTGGGAATGTAGGCCTTTCATAAAAAAAAGGAGAAGAACTAGGGTTCTATCTGGTCGATGGAATATGCAAAGATATTGGAGTAGATGCCTTATTCATTTACCGTGACATGCTTCATCGTAGGCGTCTATCCACACCTGGGTAAGATGGTACTACCCGGGCAGACTCAACCATAGATGTAATGGGAGTTCTTATATAAAGCAAGTACTGGTCATGCAGGGAACCAGGTAAGTGGTAATAGAAATACCTACAGGTATACCCAAACAATGTGTTTTATTCGGAGGATACCTGGGGCATGAATAAATAAATGTGAAAAAGGTTGGGGTTTTCTGAATATAATTGTTCAGTTTTTCCCCTTCTAAAGTGCCAACATGTTTCGGCCCTCACCAGGAGCCCACGTGGGTCTGGGGCCTTCGTCAGGGCTATTTATCTACTGCTTAGTGTACCTGCTCCTATAGGGTGAACTCACTCCAAGCACTGACGTGAGGCCTAATGCCCTCATCTGTCTTCAATGTATCTTCAGTAGATTTTCCAGTAAAAGAAGAGAAAGTGGAGGTAGTCAAAGCTGTGCTTGTGTTAAAGCAGACATGTTCCATCATGGTTCATTCATCCCTATACACTGGACCGTGTTGTCCTAATCTTTAGCCAATATTTGGTGTTTGTGTGCTCTGGTGGGCAAGTTCACTAAAAACACTGTATATTAAAAATTTTCAGGATTTAGCCCTCGCGCCTGCCAAAAACTACAGTTCCCAGGTGACAGGAGCCTGGAACTACAAGTCCCATGAGCCTTTGCCGCCGATCGGATTTAGCGCAGTTGAACCGGATACTCGGCGCTAGTGATTTGTAGTTAGCGGGAGCGGCTGCTCTCGTATTTCCCTGTGTTCCCGAGTAGCGATTTCCAGCAGAAGTTTCTGCAGCGATCTGGAGGCCAGCTGGGGCATAGTTACAAGAATATCGACCTGTTCTTATGCTTTGTTTGTAGGAGCGCTATGCGCTCGTGTTCTGGAATCATTGAGCCAATTCAGGCTCCATTGGGGTTCGTGATTTGATTTACACGTCTTCCCTGGCTAGGGAGGGACTAGTTGACTCCAGAAGCTTCTGGTTTGAAGAGCCAGTGTATTCAAGTGGCGGAGTGTAGGGGGAGTCCTCCGCATTGCCGTCATGAAGAAATGACGCTAATTGATAAACTATTGTGGATTACAAATGCCAAAGCGTGCGGCAGTGGCCTTGACGCTACGCCCCACCGTATTTGGTACTAAATTGAATCTTGAAGGATTAATTGAGACATTCATATGGTGTGGATGACGCAATCTGTACCAGTTGCAGTGCAAGAGGAACTAGCATTTTTCTTTACTGTTTATCACATTGTTTTTCCTGTGGTCGTCTATTAAGCAGGATTTGGCCAAGACTTGATTGGATATATAGGTTACTTTACTGCGAGTGATTTGCACTCTGGGGGTATGTCACTTATATGAGCAGCACATACATTGGGTAGTGTGTTGACGGATGCCTTGTGGGTAACTGTGTTTCTTGTGTACTGTAGGGAAAAGAAGGCAAGGAGAATATCGTCGCTTGGACGCTAGAGTCATAGACAGCACAGGTGATAATATACCTTTAGCGAGACTTTAATGAGAGTAGTATCAGGAAGTGTGCTAATCTGTTCCTTTTGTTTTACAGCTTCCTTTCACTGCTGTCCCTTCCTTTCCCTCCCTGGGTTTTCCCCTTTTGGGGTTTTTCCCTCACCGTATCGCTCGAATACCCTGTGATTATACAGTCGGGGTGTTTGGGAGGTGGTAGGTGGAGCTTATCGCTGCGAGCGAATCCTGCGGAGTGCTGATCCTGACAGAATCACTAGCCCAAGAATTACACTCTGCCCGGTTCGTTTGTAGTGATAATGGCCACCATGGAGGATGTGTTACATGCTTTGGTGTTGGTCCAGCAGGAGCTGGCCTCGTCAAAAGTAGAAACAACCGCCCTAAGAGATAAGGTGGGCAGTTGTCTAGAAATCCTTTCAACGCCTCTTCTCCTGCATCTTCTGTGCAGGTGACAGTGCCCCCACCCATTCCTTTGGCCACGCCTGAAAGGTTCCCAGGGGATCCTCGTAAAACTCAGGTTTTCCTAACTCAGATATTACTCTACTTTTCTTGTAAACCAGCTTCGTTCCCTAATAACTATTAAAGGGTGTCTTTCGCCATATCCTATTTAGTGGGGGATGCAGCAAATTGGGCTGTGCCGTTAGTTAAAAACAACGACCCCATCTTATCAGATTGGACTGCCTTTAGGGCGGAATTCGAGAAAGTCTTTGATCGCAGGGCAACTACATTCAGTGCGGATAAGGAACTCCTGGAGTTGAGGCAAGGGAAAAGCGAGTTAATCACATATTTGACCACATTTAATAGGTTGGTGGCTGAGGCCGAATTGCCTGAAGAAAAACGAATGTCCCTTTTTTTTATCAGGGGTTAAAAGAGGATTTAAAGGATGTGGTGGCTCAAGTAGACCCTCAACCCAAAACATGTGTGGATATGATTAACCTGCCATTAAGATTAGATAGTCGGATGACAGAAAGAGGGGGTAACAGGAGAAGATGGGATAGGGGAACGTTCCATTATGACCGTCCCTCTCAAAAGACATCAGTTGGGGCAGAAAGCAGTCCGGAACCTATGGAGATAGGAGCACTCAGAGCCCCGTTATCTAAGGTAGAGAGGGAAGCCAGGAGAACACAGGGCCTGTGTATGTACTGTGGGAAGAAGGGGCATTATATTAGAGAATGCCCCTCCAAACCCAAGTCGTCTAGTGTCAGTAGATTCAAGAGAGTAGCTGTTTCAACCACAGTGCCTGAGATGGAACAGTTGGAAATCAAGAGACCAGGGGCGGAAGGGGAACCGGAATGGAAATTAACCTCTCTATCCACAATCGGGATAGGGGAAACCGAGTCACATCTAGTCATCGGAATGACGCTTGAATGTGAGCACAAGTTCCATCAAGTGTTGGTTATGTTGGACTCTGGAGCAACAGGCAATTTCATTGATGATGGCCTGGTGTCTCGCCTGGCTTTACCACGCGTTCCGAGAGAGAATCCTGAGGAAGTCCTAGCGGTAGATGGTCAGCCTTTAAAATCAGGCCATATAACTGAAAGGACCAGTGAGGTAGGGCTGTCTGTGGTTATGCTAGGGAACATACACTCCGAGCTTTTAACCTTGAACATCATTGCAGCCCCTCAGTTTGAGGTAATCCTAGGCATGCCATGGTTATGTCGCCATAATCCTGTTGTTAACTGGAAAACTAAGACTTTCAAGTTCTTGCCTGAGTTCTGCCAGGATCATATGGTGCTTGGCCCTTCTGCTCACGTGGCTGTTCTATCCACCCCTTATTTGGCAGCTACGGCCGTGGAAACAAACGTACAACTCCCTGATGAATACAGTCTCTACAGAGATGTGTTCAGTGAAGTCAAAGCAGAAACCCTTCCTCCACACAGGGAGTACAATTGTCGCATAGACTTGATAGAAGGGGCTACCATTCCTATCTGCAGGGTATACGCATTGACAGTACCGGAGACTACCCACTTGAAGGAATATATTGACCACTACCTTCGCTTGGGGTTTATCCAACCTTCCCGATCCCCTGCAGCCTCTCCTCTGTTCTTTATTGCGAAAGCCAATGGGGACCTAAGGGCTTCTGTGGACTATCGCGTCTTGAACAAAAACACTGTACGCAACCGATATCCTCTCCCCCTCATCTCTGTCGTGCTAGATCAGGTGAGAGAAGCAAAGATCTATACCCATTTGGATTTACGGGGGGCTTATCATCTGGTCAGGGTACGCGAGGGGGATGAATGGAAGACGGCGTTCAAGACGCGTTATGGTCTCTACGAATATCTGGTGATGCCCTTTGGACTTTGTAATGCCCCAGCGGCTTTCCAATTTTTTATCAACGATGTTTTGAAGGATTACCTGGACCACTTTGTGGTGGTGTATATCGATGATATACTGATATACTCCCAAGACGAATCCTGTCATACAGATCAAGTGAGAAAAGTACTGGAGAAGTTGAGAGAACATCGCTTGTATGTGAAAGTGAGCAAGTGTGAGTTCGGGGTACAAGAGGTAGAGTTCTTGGGGGTGAACCTCAGCCCTAAAGGATTGCAGATGTCAGATCGGAAGGTCCAGGCGGTCCAGGAGTGGCCAGTTCCAAAGAACGTGCGGGAAGTGCAAAGTTTTTGGGGATTTGCCAATTACTAAATCCCGTTTTATTGTACAATTCTCACAAACGGCTGTCCCAATTACCAGGTTGTTGAGAAAAGGGGTACCATTTGCATGGACCAAAGAGGCTGATGAGGCATTCAAGACCCTAAAGAATGCGTTCGTTACTGCTCCTGTGTTGGCACACCCTGTATTAGAACATCCCTTTGTGGTGGAAGCCGACGCTTCGGAGGAAGCGATAGGGGCTGTATTGTCTCAGAGAGATCCACTTACAGGTCAACTCCATCCTGTAGCATACCTGTCTAAAAAACTGAGCCCTGCTGAGTTCAATTACACTATTTCAGAAAAAGAGCTGTTGGCCATAAAGCGTGCTTTTCAGGAGTGGAGGCAATACCTGTGGGGGGCTTGTCATGCTGTGACTGTATACACCGACCACAGAAACCTTCAGTACATGACTTCTGCTAGGCATTTGACGCAACGACAAATGCGTTGGATGCTTTTCTTTGCTGAGTATAATTGTGTTGTGACCTTTAGACCTGGCGTAGACAATAGGAAAGCAGACGCCTTATCCAGACAAGCAATGCCAGAGGAGCAGCAGGAAGAGGTCCCTCATGCCATAATCCCAGCAGCCAAGGTGTTGTGTGTGGTTCGTGCGGAGAGTTTTTTGGATGAGGTTAAGAACTCCAGGTCTTTGATGGCATGGGAAAGATGGGCTAATATCAAACCTGGAAGGTCTGTGAGACAAGAACTGCCTTTCCAAGGTGACTGTTGGTACCTACCCACAGTTGAGATACAGAAGAAGGCTTTTGTATGATGTCATGTAGCGCCTATGGCTGGTCACCCAGGAGTTACTAAAACAGTGAGCCTGCTTCAAAGGTATTTTTGGTGGGACTCATTGGAGAAGGATGCTACTCACTGGGTGAGGTGTTGTGAAGAGTGTGCTAGAGCAAAGGGGGAGAATACAAGACAGAAAGGTCTATTGATGCCCATGCCCACACCTGCTTGCCCATGGCAGAATATAAGCCTGGATTTCATAACAGGTTTGCCCTGGGATCAGGGGAGTTCAGCTATCCTGGTAGTGGTTGATAATTTGACTAAGATGGGCCATTTTATTCCTTGTAAGAATCTCCCCACGGCAGGCCAAACCGCCCAGTTACTGGCTTCTCAGGTCATACGGTTACATGGCATACCTCAGGTGATTGTGTCTGATAGGGGACCTCAATTCATTGCTCGTTTTTGGAGAATGTGGTGTAAGGCTCTGGGTGTTGATTCAGCTCTTTCAACAAGCTTTCACCCGCAGACCGATGGGCAGACGGAAAGGCTGAATCAAACCTTGAAAAAATACTTGTGGTGTTATTCTAAGGAAGCACATGAATCTTGGGTGGACTTGTTATGGATGGCTGAATTGGCGTATAATAACGCATGGCATAGCTCTACTGGCATGTCTCCTTTCAAGGCCAATTTCGGTTATGATGCCAGCACCTTGCCCATCACCTTCCCACCCGAAGTAGGCAACCAGCCCACTGTGATGGCTCGCATGCGTACGTTGAGGAGAGTGCATAGAGAGGTGCAGAAACATTTGTTGAAAGCCAAGAGGTGTATAAACGTTGGGAGGATAAACACAGGATTCCTGGCCCTCAGTTTAAGATGGGGGACAAGGTGTGGCTATCCACTAGGTACATTCGTTTTAAGCTAAGAAGCGTATTCCACCCTCGCTTTATTGGCCCCTATCCAATAGTGAGACAAATCAACCCTGTGGCATACAAACTTCGGTTGCCTTGCAATTTGAGGATTCATCCAGTGTTTCACGTGCAGTTGTTGAAGAGGCCTTTCACGTCCCAGAGGAGGGCGCTCCCGCCAGTGGAATGCGAGGGTGGACCTGAGTACGAAGTGAAGTCCATTCGTGATTCCAAGATGCGCAGGGGTGTGCTATGGTATTTGGTCTCCTGGAAGGGCTATTCAGTGGAGGATGACTCGTGGGAGCCTTGGAGTAATGTGCATGCACCTAGAGCCATTGCTTCATTCCATCGGAGGTTCCCGGCCAAACCGGGCCCTAGGAGGCGATTGGGAGGAGGGCGTACTGTCAGGATTTAGCCCTCGCGCCTGCCAAAAACTACAGTTTCCAGGTGACAGGGACCTGGAACTACAAGTCCCATGAGCCTTTGCCGCCGATCGGATTTAGCGCAGTTGAACCGGATACTCGGCGCTAGTGATTTGTAGTTAGTCAGCGGGAGCGGCTGCTCTTGTATTTCCCTGTGTTCCCGAGTAACGATTTCCAGCGGAAGTTTCTGCAGCGATCTGGAGGCCATCTGGGGTATCGTTACAAGAATATCGACCTGTTCTTATGCTTTGTTTGTAGGAGTGCTATGCGCTCGTGTTTTGGAATCATTGAGCCAATTCAGGCTCCATTGGGGTTCGTGATTTTATTTACACGTCTTCCCTGGCTAGGGAGGGACTAGTCGACTCCAGAAGCTTCTGGTTTGAAGAGCTAGTGTATTCAAGTGGCGGAGTGTAGGGGGAGTCCTCCGCATTGCCGTCATGAAGAAATGACGCTAATTGATAAACTATTGTGGATTACAAATGCCAAAGCGGGCAACTAGCATTTTTCTTTACTGTTTATCACGTTGTTTTTCCTGTGGTCGTCTATTAAGCAGGATTTGGCCAAGACTTAGTTGGATATATAGGTTACTTTACTGCGAGTGATTTGCACTCTGGGGGTATGTCACTAATATGAGCAGCACATACATTGGGTAGTGTGTTGACGGATGCCTTGTGGGTAACTGTGTTTCTTGTGTACTGTAGGGAAAAGAAGGCAAGGAGAATATCGTCGCTTGGACGCTAGAGTCATAGACAGCACAGGTGATAATATACCTTTAGCGAGACTTTAATGAGAGTAGTATCAGGAAGTGTGCTAATCTGTTCCTTTTGTTTTACAGCTTCCTTTCCCTGCTGTCCCTTCCTTTCCCTCCCTGGGTTTTCCCCTTTTGGGGTTTTTCCCTCACCGTATCGCTCGAATACCCTGTGATTATACAGTCGGGGTGTTTGGGAGGTCTGGAGGTGGAGCTTATCGCTGCGAACGAATCCTGCAGAGTGCTGATCCTGACAAAAATAGTGATCCAGTGAATGTTAAAACTTTCTGTGAGGGGTATTCAAACGGGGTATTGTTTTTGTTGATTTCTATTTTTAACCTCTACACCTGCACAGATGGTGCAGACTACACTAGGTCCAGATGTGAAATCTAGGTGTAGAAACTTAAAAGTCTATCCATATGTGATGTGCTTCTCAACCCAGCTTGACATGCATCAGTTCAGGACATCTCATGCTTACCTACTGCTTATTTTAATTATGTAACATGCAGATCAGGCGGTTTGGAGCTGCTTTATAGTCACACACTACGGAAGGAAGAGAGTTTATTGCAAGATGCATTGCCTGTAGTTCCAAACAATGTGAAATTCCATTACAGGCCTTTGAGAAAGCAGTAACCCTGGAAGTTGACAAACTCAAGGACAACGACAGACGGGTATTCAATAGTCTAACAAGAGCTGAACCCAAAACCCTCTCTACAATTGACAACATGAGGGACATCATAATAAAACCGGCTGACAAGGGTGGGGCTACAGTGATTATGCCCCTGGAGATGTACCGGAGTGAGTGCAGGAAACTCCTTGATGACACCCGAAACTACAAACGAATACACAGGGATCCAACAAAGGAAACCATGGAGTCAATACACGGGATGGTGAACAAGGCCATGAAGAGAGAGTGGATCACAGCACAAGAAGCTGGATTTCTGAAAGAAGAGAATCCCAGTACACCATACTTTTACATACTACTGAAGGTACAAAAAATAAAAATCCACCACCTGGTAGGCCAACTGTGTCGGGGATCCGATATGTATTGGCGCCTCTCAAAATTCACAATTACTTCCTGAGACCAATGGTACAAAGGATGCAAACTTCTCTCAAGGATATCAGAGATATTCTTATAAAACTCCAAACCTTGAGATTCAACAGAACTACCGACATCTTCATCACATTAGAAGTTGAGGCACTGTACACCAGCAAGAATCATTACTACAGGGAATTGAAACCTTTTTGAGAAACGAGAAGTGGGAATCCTTAACACCCAAGAGGTTTGTCCAGAACTGCGCCATAATGGCTTTCAAAATAAACAAATTAACATTACTTGCAGACCCACGGAACTACGATGGGCAGTATATTTGCCCCTAGCATCGCCTGTCTGTAAGTCCATGAATTTGAGATGAAACATATCTATGGCAATAACAACCTCTTTTACACTAAGGTGTTGGTGTGGAAGAGGTTTCATAGATGACATTTTCCTGATCTGGAGAGGTTCGGAAACAGAAGGCACAGAATTTTTAACCTGGCTAAATAACAGAGATGAATACCTCAACTTTACTATGACCACAAGCAGAGAGTCCATTACATTTCTGGACTTAAAGATTTGGTCTGAGAATGAGATACTCAAAACAGAGGTTTTCTACAAACCAACAGATGTAAACAATCTCCTCCGTTATGACAACTTTCACCCTAAAGCTCTGAAAGACAACTTACCGGTGGGACAATTCTTGAGACTTTGCAGGAATTGTTCAGAGAAAAAAACATATGAGGAACATGCTGAGATACTAGCAAGAAAACTCCAAGAAAAGTCTTACCCCAACAAACTGGTAAAAAGGGTGTTTAAGAGAGCGAAAAACAATCCTAGGGAGACACTACCTGAGACGTACACAAAACCCAAAAACAACAGTTTAGTTTGCATAACCACCTACGGCACGGAATCCAATGCAGTAAAGAGAACAATACTGCACCACTGGAAAACCCTCAACTCCGGGTCACTAAGGATAGAAAGACCCACATTTGCTTTCAAAAGAGAGAAATCCCTGAGGGACTCAGTGGTACACACTCGTGCACGAGTAACAAATGAGAAGAACAGCACAATACACACGCTGTGGAACCTTCCAGAGGTAGTAGGTCATTTCTCATGCTTCAGCTGCAATGTCTGCCCATTGACAAAGGCTAGCAAGGAGATTGACCTGGGCCTAAGAACCCCATGGAACAGAAAAAACATTCAAATTGCAATAGCAGTAATGTCGTGTACATCATTATCGCAAGTGCCTACTGAGGTACATTGGAATGACAACACACAAGATAAAAGTGCAGATTAATGAACATCGCAGCACAGTCCTATGCAGGAAGACAATCACTAAGATGATGCGCCATTTTTCAGACATCAGGCCATAATGAAAATGATTTTCTCTGAACAGTGATAGAAAAACTACCGACAATAGTCAGTGACAAACAATTATAAAAACTGGAACAGAGGTGGATTTACTGTCTCTCAAGCTCTACTCGTAGGTTGAACGAAGATATACGCTGGACTTCCTTATCCTAAACTTGACAGCAAAAGATTGAGCTATGCAAATATGGTACAGCGAAGACGCAGGATAATAACTTAATTGGCATCTTGGTAACCTTCTAGACAGCATCCTGTGACTACCTAATACTGAATGGGTTAATAAATACCCGTTATATGGTACAGCGAAGATGCACCATAATGACTTAGTTGGCATCCTGGTAACCTTCTAGAACAGCATCCTGTGCCTACCTAATGCTGAACGGGTTAATAAATGCAGTAAATGAATTGGTAAGTCTCCAGGTGGGATCACAGGTGGGCCCTGACTATGTCAGAGAGCCTGCTGAGGCAACACTAGTCATAGAGTGTGGAGTGGAAATTGCAAACCTGGCTGTCCGACCCAGTGATCTGGAAAAATAGACAACAGCCACATATAAATAGGGTTAAGGTTGTAGCTCAGTAAGATACTGGTGCCAATGTCATCATGGTGACTGATCAACCGTCCTCAGAACAGTATTTGATTGGAGAGACTTATACAGTCCTTAATGCTGACATTCAGTCTAAGGTACATCCAATGGCTTTTGTGTCCTTAGACTGAAGATGGGTTACTGGCCACAAAAGAGTGGTGGTATCTTCTGCAAATTCCTGTCCAGTGTTTGCTTGCCAATGTTTTGGAGTCCTCAGTACGGGTTGAAGTTGAAAAGAAAACTCATGCTGCAATGTTCGGTATACCTGAAAGGCTGTGTGTGAAAACAAGAGCACAGTGTAGAACCCAGGGTGAACAAGAAGCGTTGGAGCCTGAAATTATAGACCAATCTTCCAAGAGAGAGGGCAAGAAGTCTGGGAAACCAACTTTTATTCAGACACCAGATCAAGTCCCCTCTCCTTAGGGAGAAGACTTTTAGCACCAGAAGGAACTGAGCCCCCTGAGCTTGAGCCTTGCACAGCACAGCTTTTGGGCCCAGGGGGACCCTCTAGGGAAGATCTCTGCCAGGGGCAGAAAACCTGTCCACTCTTGAACGCCTGAGGCAGCAAGCTGCTGATCAGGAAAAGGGAAGTGTCAGTGGTTCCCACAGGACCCATTGGAAGGAGGGACTCCTTTACACAAAGGTCAGAGACCCCAAACCTAATGTAAATTGTAAATTGATACTTGTATAGCGCACTACTCACCCGCTAGGGTCTCAAGGTGCTTGTACGAATACCGCTGTGGAACCCATCCTAGATTTCCCTGTGAGGCGTCCACTCCTGGGCACCCCCAAGATGGAGGCCAGGCATCCTTAGTGTTGTGGGGGCCGTTGTGGAGATTAAGCAAGCTATTGCCCAGAGTTGCAGAGTGGGACTCCATGATTGGAATAGGCACCGAGGCGAGAATTATCAGGTCCGTGGAATTTTTGAGCCCAAGACCCGCCGAGGGGGGGAATTGAACCCTGGTCCCGGGCTAGACCTCTGCATCAGGGTCTGCCGCTCTAACCATTGAGCCACACTTCTCCACAAGGTGAGTAGTAGTGCCTCGACTGTTTAAAGAGTTGCTCCTAACATTGGCCCATTACATTCCCCTAGCTGGGCATCTTGGCCAGACCAAAACTTGGAGGTTGGTAAACAACTTTTACTAGCCAGGAATGTCCCAGAAGGTGAAGATGTTGTGTAACTCCTGTGCCACCTGTCAAGCTAGTGGCATGCCAGCCACCTAAAGGCCCCTTAATGCCAAACCTCGTGGTTGGGGTATACTCTTTGAGAGGGTCGGGATTGGCGTTATTGGTCCCCTTGATCCTCAAGCAGCATCAGCGAACAGATTTATACTACTGGTAGGGGATCGAGCCACTAGGTATTGTGGGACAATTCCCCTGAGGACTACCACTGCTCCTGCAGTGGCAAAAGCCCTCCTTGGTTTTTTCACTAGGGCTGGGTTTCCAAAGGAGGTAGTATCAGACAGAGGCACAAACTTCATGGGTGCATACCTGAACACATGTGGACTGAGTGTGGAGTGACTTATAAATTCACTACCCCATACCATCTGTAGACAAATGAGCTTGTTGAAAGATTTAACAAGACCCTGAAAGGTATGATTAGCGGACTCCCTGAAAAGCTCAGAAGGAAATGGGATATCTTGCTACCATGCCTGCTTTTTGCTAACAGAGAGGGGCCACAAAAGGGAGGAGATTTTTTACACTTTGAACTTTTGTTTGGACACTCTGTAAGGGGACCATTGTCTCTTGTGAAGGAAGGATGGGAGAGACCTCTCAAAGAACCTAAGCAGAATATTGTGAATCAAGTGCTTGGCCTTCGTTCCAGGATGGCTGAGTTCATAAAAAAAGAAAGCAAAATTCTTGAGGCCAGACAGGAGCTTCAGAGCTCTGGTTTGACCAGAAGGCTCTTAACACATATAAGCAACCGCTGCCATATGAATTTCTGTTGGGAATTTAGGCCTTTTCATTAAAAAAAAGAAGAACTAGGGTTATATCTGGTCAATTGAATATCCAAAGATATTGGAGTAGATGCCTCATTCATTCATCATGACAAGCTTCATCATAGGCGTCTATCCACACCCGGGTAAGATGGTACTACCCGGGCGCACTCAACCATATATGTAATGGGAGTTCTTATATAAAGCAAGTACTGGTCATGCAGGGAACCAGATGAGTGAAAATAAAAATACCTACAGGTATACCTAAACCATGTGTTTTATTTGGAGGGTACCTGGGGCATGAATAAAAAATTTGAAAAAGGTTGGGGGTTTTCTGAATATAATTGTTCAGTTGTAACCCTTCTGAAGTGCCAACATGTTTCGGCCTTTACCAGGAGCCCACGTGGGCCTGAGACCTTCGTCAGGGCTATTATCAAATGATTTTGAAGGTATTTTTGATACCACTGTTCTCAGTGGTATCCTGCCTAATAGTTACATATTGTAACTCTGTTATCGGCGGTTATTGTTTGCTTGTCAATAAAGATGTATGTTATTAAATGCAGAACAAAACGAGCAAAAGAGTGAACCTGGAAACTATCCATGTGTCTGTTCCAGGTGGATTGCGGCATTTTTTAAAGGCGTTGGCAAACAAGGTGTCATGTGCCCTTAGTGTGTGTGTCATGTGTACACTGGTTGCATAAGAAATTGCGACAGTGTAGATATAAGTTCTTCTTTTCATAGTGTATTAACCAGATGTTGTGTCCTCCTCCATACAATGGTCTACTGTTGAATTAAGTGCTATTCTCTGGAATTTATTATTCCATTCAGTATTAGGTAATCACGGGATGCTGTTCTAGAAGGTTACCAAGATGCCAGTTAAGTCATTATGCTGCGTCTTAGCTGTACCATATTTGCATATCTCAATCTTTTGCTGTCTAGTTTAAGATAAGGAAGTCCAGGGTATATCTTCGTTCAACCCACGAGTAGAGCTTGAGAGGCGGTAAATCCACCTCTGTTCCAGTTTTAATAATTGTTTGTCAATGACTGTTGTCGGTAGTTTTTCTATCACTTTCCAAGTAAAATCATTTTCATTATGGCCTGATGTCTGAAAATTGCGCATCATCTTAGTGATTGTCTTCCCGCATCGGAATGTGCTGCGATGTTCATTAATTCATTAATGCATATAAGCATTTTATTTGTTTTTACAGCTATGGTCTCCAGTTCAGTGTCCAACAGCCTTACAGTGATGACACCAAAACTTTTTGGGATCCCAGTTTATACCCTGGTACCCACCTTTGGACTGTGAAGATTTTCTGGGCCCTGCCTCCTGAGCAGGTTTTTGGGGGCCTTTGTTTTTATCTTTTGGTCACCATCTTTCCCTTGGGGTGTCTTTTTATCCTCTTTGTTTTGGTCCCCTCCACCAGTGGTAGTTTTGGTTATCTTTGGTTTGATCCAGTGGTCTGCCTTCATCCCAACTCTGTCAATTTTTTCATTAAAGTTGGGACCTTTTTATACAGTTAAAAAACCTTAACATTTTTCTTTTGTCCTAAGAAAAGTAAGATTTTTAAATTCTAAAAACTGAGTACAGGGACTTAACCAAGGCCCTAACAGTTCATTTTAAAATATAGAAAAATAGACTAATTGAAAAATATAACTACAGGGCCCGCAAAACCTACTCCCAGCCCGCATTGTTGAGGAAGAATAATTAAGGACAAGCTATATTTAGGGACTACTAAATTCTCTAACTTCTGTGTAAGACAACTGACTTTTGACCTCTGTCTCTGATAGTGGACCACAGGTAACAAAATAACAAGATTTAAAGGCATCTTTATTGCTCACAAAGTGGAAGAGCAATAAAGATGCCTTTAAATATTGTTATTTGCTGGCTTTCAGAGACAGAGGTCAAAATTCATAAAGTCAGTTTGTCTTTCTACATTTTTTTTTTGTGACTGAAGTTAGATGAGTTGGAAAAGTGAACTGTGTTACAGTTGAACTGTGCAAAGCATGTGAAGTAAAGGGCTGTAAGAGGCTTTTCTCAAATACAACGTTGAAATAGCTAAGTGTCCTGTTTTATCAGTTTAAATATATTTCATTAGTTATGAACACAAATTTTTATAATTCTGCAGTGAAAAAATATTTTTATATGCTCAAAACAAATTAAAACCCTTTACTTGATGATGTTCACATTTTAAATATTTTTGCTGAAACCCAATTTCCCAACATTGTTTATGCGCTATTATCAGTGACGCTACATGTTAGTGGGGAGGCTTTGTGGCCATTTCAATGGAAAATATGCTATCTGTAAATGGCAGTGCACTATAACATCATGTTTTAGTAATATATTTATGGAAGGTGAGTTACACAGGGATGGTGGACTGCTGTGGACAGCAGACCCCCATATCTGTGTTTGATTTTTCAATAAAGCAACTTTTTTTCCATATGCAGGCCATTTCCCTAAAAGACAGGATGAGGTAGAAAATATAAAGAAAAATGTCAAAACATTTTTAAGGGCAAGCAGTAGTCCCTGGGACCACTGCCTGCAATGTAAAATATGTTTGCACCCATTCACAACGGGGAAGGTGTCCTCTTGGAACCCCTTCCTGTTTGCAAGTGGCTTACCACCTACTTGAAGTAGACAGTAAACTTTGAGTGTTTTGCGACCAAAACAATGGTACATACCATTCTGACTAGCTATTAGGACGGGGAGCACTTGGCACACCCCTTCCTAACAGTGTCTCTCCAAACCCTATTATGCAAGTCACCTAGTCGCAAAATGGCGTTTGTACATTACACCACCCTTTTTTTCAGTAGCAAATGGCTTTACTTGACTGCAATTGTGACTGCAAACAAACGGTCATAGATCTGGCCCAAAGAGGCAAGCCAGGGATCATGTGTACCCTACATATCGGATTGATTCTTGATATACATGGAGCAAACATTTAGTGTAGCTAATACAAAGTTTTTTTTGTACAGCAGAGATAGTGATAATAAAGAAAAAGGTTGCTCCATAAGACAAAATCTTTGCCTAGGATCACATAATTTGAGACCAGTTCACGGGTCAAGTACATTACAGTTAGGTCGAGTAGATTATTCAAGTTACTAGACTCGCAGATCTAGTAACATTTTTATGATTTTTCGAGTCCTGAACTTACTAAAGACAATTTTGAATTTTTATACAAGTGGTCACTTATTGGCAGAGTGGTATCAGTAAACGTAAAGTCGTAGACCCCACCGCTGATCCAACAATGGAGGATGCTGGCTCTATGTAGTCCCCTAAAATGAAGTGCACTGTGCAGTGAGTCCAGTGAGACCCTAATTGGTATACAGTAACGCTCTATTTGCGGTAGTGTGGGCGAGCAGTCAGGCTTATCAGAAGGTAGTGCAAAGCATTTGTTGTACTCATAGAGGCAATAAATGAAACACACAATCAAGAATAAATCTGAGACCAATAAAAAAAAATAACACCGATTTTCATGTAATTGTTCAGACCATGAACTTTGTTCTACAGTAAGTACTTTTTAGGAAATTCGTTTTTTCCACTTTCACAAAATGAATTACTTTTTTTGCGCAATTTATGCACCACTGAAGTCGATAGGAGAAAAGGGAAAAATGCATATAAAATCACACAGTTGGATTTCAAGGTTCACCATAGGAATTTAAGTAGGTATGAAGGCCAGGCCCAATATACCACCAGCGGATTCCAGGGAGCATCCTGGATTTGGCCGGGAGCAGTGTGCTGAGGTCGTTTGTAGCTGGTGCGCTACGAAGAAGGGGGCCACTTGAAAACACACTGCTTAAAGGGACTTAAAAGTAAGTCTGTGCACCAGCTGCTTATGGACAATGTCAAAGAAGCCTGGCTGGCAACTCAACACTGGATATATCAGTGGGGGGATCAATCAAGTCAGATGCTACACAGGCTATGCCAGGCGAGGTCCTCCCCGACACCGTTCCCAGTACTTAGGTCCCCTACAGGGAACCTGTGCCCCTCCCCGGAGGCATTAGTACAGGCCTTCGCCGATTTTTACGCCGCGTTGTACAGTAATCGTGAGGAACTTGCCGAACCGCTCATAGATGCCTTTCTAGTGGATATCCCTCCGAAGCATCTCTCGGATGAGTAACGGGATTCCCTCGACAAGCCCATCTCTTTAGACGAATTGCAGTCCGCCCTCGCCAGTACCCACCCGGGCCACACACCAGGCCCCAATGGGTTCCCCTGCGACTTCTTACGCCCCCACATGGGGACCGAAGGCCCCCATCTTCTCGCCGCGTTGCATCAGGCGCTCAAGCAGGGAATTTTGCCCCCGGATTGGAGCCATGCCGAAATCGTTGTTTTCCTCAAACCAGGCTAAACATCGGAAGACCCGGGCTAATATTGCCCCATTTCTTTATTAAACTTTGTGCCAAAACTGCTGGGGAAGGTGTTGGCTGATCGCCTCCGCACTTGTGTCCTTGACCTCGTCCATCTGGATCAGTCAGGCTTTATGCCGCAACGCTCCACCAGGCATAACATAAGACACGCACATAACGCGGTTGCCGAAGCACACCTGCTGGGACGCCCTGTGGGGGTCCTACTAGTCGACATTGACAAGGCATTCAATTCCCTGAGCTGGGCTTACCTTTTTAAACTATTAGAGGCTGTTAAACTAGGGACCCGCTTTCGAGCATATGTCAAACTATTGTACACAGATTGTACACAGATCTAACGGCCTCTATACGGGTGGTCGGGTATTGCTCGACCCCTTCCATATTCGGAGGGGAACTAGGCTTGGATGCCCTCTTTTCCCTACTTCTTTTCGCTTTGGCGATAGAACCGTTAGCAGCGTTGATGCGCCTAGACGCAGTCTATAGGGCCTTGGTTTGGTCACCTGAATACTCAGATAAAATTGCACTTTACGCGGACGACGAGCTATTCTTTTTCTCAGACCCGTGGGTCAACGGACCGAGGGTGTTGCAGATTTTGCGGGTGTTTGGTGACGACGGGGCTACACGCCAACCCGTCCAAGTCAACGCTCTTTCCTTTTTGTGGTTATCAGAGGTGTCAAGATTGGGCCTCACAGCTGGTCATTGCAGACGAAGGGTTTAGATACATAGGTGTCCATATCACCAGATGCCCCACTGTGGCGTGGTCGCTTAACATCGCCCCACTGCTCCTGGTGGACCCGGAGGAGACAACGGTATGGTCCCATCTTCCCCTGTCCATTTACGGCAGGTCCGCGATATTTAAAATGGTGTCCTTGCCACGCTTCCTGTACAGATTGCAGAACTACCCATATTCTATCCCCACGTCATGATTTCTCTAAATAAATGCACTCCTGAATAGATTCCTTTGGGGCGGTGGGGCGGTTCGGGTGACTGGCGACCTGTGTCCAATCCACCTACTGTGGGGGCATCGCGGCGGCGGACGTGCGGTCGTACTATTGGGCATCCCAGCTACTGGTCATCAATGATTGGTGGTATGACACACTAAATGATCTGGCCTATGCGGTGGAATGACTCTTCCTGGAGGAATATCCACTCCTGTACAGCAACTCCACCCTGGAGGCCCTTCACCCGGCCTGTCGCACAATAATTCAGATATGGAGATGTGTCTCTCGGTCCATGGGTTGGTGGGGTATGCTAATGGGCGAGACTCCCCTCTGGCGGGCCACATGCCTCCGACCTGTCTCTGCCTTGTCCGGATTCCGTAGATGGGATACTATAGGGATCTCAACGCTGGGGGATGTGATGCGCATAACCCACACTTAAATCCTTTCACAGGCTGCAGGAGGAGTTCTACCTACACAAGTCCCAATTCCACAAATATCTTCAGCTCCGCCGTGCTCTGTATTCCCCTGATTAAAAACCTTACGGCACTACCAGAATTTCACCCACTGGAGGGTAGACTACTGATGGGGGATCTGGGAGGACATAAAATCTGCCAACTTTACCAGACCCTGCCCATACACCGGACAAGGGCAGCGTGGGAGGCAGATATACTGACCCTCACAGATGATGATTGGACTGAGGCCGTCTCCTCTCCAAGCTTTCTGCTCCTGACCGCAAGGACATCTTGACGAGCATCACTCGACTGGCTTATCCGGTCTGCACCAGGCCAGACCGGCCCAGTGGACGCCAACCACCAGGGCTGTATTTATTTTAAAGCGGAGGGTGCCCCCTCACTGAGCCATATTAGCCCTCAGGGACCCCATTCCGTGGGGACTGTCTTCAATATAGGTGAGTGCCCCAGTGCCCACCCAGGGCACCCACAAACAACATGTTGGGGGCAGCAGGGAAGCTCCGGGGCCCCCATGGCCCCTGTCGGCTAGCCGCATAGTGCGGCAGATGGCGTTGCTCCCACCCGGAGGGCGCAACTATGTATGCTTCTCTCTCTGGGCGGGAGCAATATGTATTCTGTTTCCCTGCCCGAATCAGTGTGGACAGGGAAACACAATACAGGTCTGCTCCCAACCGGCAGGAGCATTTTTAAAGCTCCCACCCGCTTGGAGCAGACTTTGTGTTTGCTTCCATTCGTCAGGAGATTTGAAATGGCTCCCGTCAGGCAGGAGCAAACACAAGTTTCCCTGCTCACGTTGGTGCGGGCAGGGAAACTACTATGTCCCGGGGTTGGGCTCCACTGGACAAAGTATGTGAACTGGCACGAGGGATCGGGACCCCGGGATTGAAAATAACTTGTGGGGGGGGGGGGAGCACCCGCCCTCTCCCCTTAGCTAAACAATGCGGTCCTGGGCCGTCATGCTTTGTTTTTTTTGCTGTGATCCTGCAGAAGTTCTGCAAGGTCCTGGAAAAAAACACCTTTTGGGGCGGGAGGGTTCCATAAGTGCAGGAAAGGGGACTAAGTCCCTGAGTCCTGCAATGGCTGGCAGCAACATTTTTCTCATGTAGCTGGCAACCAATCAAAGCGCTCACTCCCACTGGAGTCTGACTCTCACAGGAGCAAAATGGCCCACTGTAAAAAAAAGCTTCCTGGGCCAATCAGAACACTATTTTTAAACTGGCGCTCCAACAAGACTCTTGAAACCTTCTCCCAGAACCATCTATCCAGATATACAAATATTTTTAAACCTTCATTTCTCAAAAACTTCTGAACGGATTTACACCAATCACAAAAAGCACAATCTGCGGACCAAGATTTAGCTTTGTGCTAAATTTTATGCAATTCCGATACTTCAGTTTTTGCTGTAACCCTTCCTAAAGACGCCCCCGCTTAACGGATCACCCCGAAATTTGCCATACACAAACTAGAGAAAAAGTAGCCCTTTTTTAGAACGTTTTGTGTAGATTCATCAAATGACGCCAAAGTTATTAGCAACACAAACAATGCATTTCTTATAGAAACGCTGACCTAACAATAACTACCCATACCCAACTGTATATTTACAATTCTTCTACCCAGAAGGAAAGGCCCTCAAAAGGTTTGGTATCTAATGCTTTATTCCAGTGACAGACGACCCACTTATTGCTCAACATGTTTTGGCTACAGCAGCCTCCTACTGGACCAAAAGTTCAGTCCTCCTCCACCATACTTATAGTCCTACAGTGTCAATTAAAAACAGATGAAATGCTATCTGTCACAATCAATTGCCCCAAATTCTCCACCACTTGCTTGTATGTATGTATGTATGTATTGCGACTTATATAGCGCACGTATCACCCGAAGGCATCAAGGCGCTTGCCTTGGGAACCCATCCTGGCTTTTCCCTGTGAGATAACCCCTACTGGGCATCCCCAAGGTGAAAGCCAGGCATCCTGCAGCGGGTGGGCCACCGTAGTGGAGATTAAGCAAGCTATTGCCCAGAGTTGCAGCGTGGGACCCCATGATTAGAGTAGGCACCGAGGCGAGAATTATCGAGTCCGTGGACATTTTTGGGCTCAGGAGCCTGCCGCGTCAGGAATTGAACCCTGGTCCCGGGCCAGACCTCTGCATCAGGGTCTGCCGCTCTAATCAGTGAGCCACACTCCTCCTTCTTTTTCTGTTTGTTTATCTGTATCCATTGCTGCAGCAATTCTTGCATCATGTGTTCACCCAGAATAATTATCCATTTTACAACTGCAACTAAAAATATAAATGTAATCGTTTTTTCCATTAATAGTTGTAGGGCTGACTTCAGCAAGCGTTTACGGCAAAGGGATATCGATTATCTTGATCCCTGTCCTTTCAACTCAAGTATTTCACAAGTGTCTCACATTTTCTTGGAGAGTTGGATATTTAGATCGGAGTTGGCTGCAAGTGTATTGTAATAAGATATTACTTTACTTTACAGCATCGCTGTGTTACACAGCTCATGATCTCACAGTTTATATCACCGATGACATCTGAAATCTTTGGAGGTTCAAGTTATACTTATATGTCTATTGCGTAGAACTGGCAAATTTCTCTAGTTTTATGTTTTTAAATAGTAGTGCTTTTCAGTCTAAGGCTTTTTAATTTGTTAAAAACTTACTACATTCTCCACTTTAACCTTTGTTTTTTCAGTTTAGAAAGGTATATTTTATAGCACAAACCACTTTTAGTATCAAAAGAGGTTCATTATGCACTCATGAGAGAGTTTGCTTGTTTAATTAAAGATCTGCACAGAAAACAACCAAACGTTTCTACCTGCTGCAGTCTTGATCATGGTCCTTCAGGGTTTGGTTTTTCTGTCCGTTGTTTTGTTTGACATGCCCACTGATCACTCAACTCCCCTAACCACATTGTCTTTCCAGAAATTGTAGTCTTTATCATTTTATTTGTGCTGTGAGACCTATAGACTTTTTTTGTATTTGTCTCTGTTGAGGCTTACATATTTCAAAACATGGTCCCTAATGAAATGATGAATGTTTGAGTTTGAGTGAACAATTTTATCATTGGAATTCCCCATCTCACATCTAATTTGAGATGGCAAATTGTTACAAGGCCTCCAAAAATCATAAAACATTTAACTAGAACTGCAAGTCTAGTAACTTAATAATCTACTCGACCTAACTGTAATGTACTTGACCCGTAAACTAGTCTCAAATTGTGTGATTATAGGGAAATATTTTATTTTATGGAGCCACCTTTATCTTAATTACCGCATATAGGAGCACCTTCAAATATGAGAGTTCAGCATTTCTGCTGTACAAAAAAACTATTTTTTTATTTAAAAGACAAAACGTTTGTTCAATGTATAATGAGAATCAGTCCCACAAATAGGGTACACTTCACCCCTCATTTGCCTCTTAGTTCACCAATCGCATTGTCTACTTTTTGCAAAATGTATTTGCTTTGATTATACAAGGAAAACACAAGTCTGCGCAACAAGCACTCAGTACGATCTTCATGCATCACAGGTATACAAGCAAAGTCATATAGCGAAATAATAGCTGTAGTCAGGACTATTGCAGTCTTTGCCCACTTAGTAATAAATCATATGTGTCATGTGGAGACTCTTTGGATCCCTTCTTCTCCATTATGGATGGATTGAGTACAATCATGCAGTGGATGCAAGTCAATTCACTTAAGCTTAATGGGGAGAAGACAGAGGTGCTCATTTTTGGGAAAAATAAAGAATTTTGGGGCCCCCAACACTGGCCTCCTGAATTGGATGTCACCCCTCAGCCTACTAACCAAGCCCATAATTTGGGATTTATAATCGATGATCATCTCTCGATGAGGCCTCAAGCCATAAAGGTGGCTGCAACATGCTTCTTCATACTTAGATGGCTCAAAAAGATTCTATAGATGTTGCCGGATTCTACAAAAAGAACGGTAATCCAGGTCTTGGTCACCTCTCGCCTGGACTACGGCAACATCCTATTTCTTGGAGCCAATAAGGAGGTTATTCATAAGTTACAAATTGTGCAAAATGCTGCTGCTCGCCTGCTCTGCCAGATTCCTAAATTTACTTCTGTTTCTAGTTCCTTGCGGGATCTCCACTGTTTGAAAGTGGAGAATTGCATTAAATTTAAGACCTTAACTTATATGTATAAGATTAAAATAGGTAAGGCCCTTCAATATTTGAGATCCATTGCTCAATTGTATGCCCCCCCTCGTCCTCTGCGCTCAGCCAATCAGACAAAATGTGTGATCTCAAGATATAGATTATCCAGAGTAGGCGTCCGATCGTTTTCTATTTGGGGCCTACTTTGTGGAATTCTCTCCCTCTGCCTTTAAGGAATGAGCCTAGCTTTGTATACTTTCGTAAGATGTTAAAAATCTGGCTTTTTAATCAATAGGTCTCCATCTTTCACTTGTTCTCAGACCTTTTTCAGGTGGCGCCGGGAAACCCTTGGGTAGCTGAGCGCCTTATAAAACTAAATAACATAACATAACATTATATGCATGTGAGGCCACATCTTCATCAACGCTTTCCATGCCTTGGTAAGACCTCCACCAACCCCAGAGCTTTCTAGATTTGCGTAAGCATCCCCTGCTATGGTATACCACCTTTTCTGCTGCCATATAAAGATCCATTCCACTATGCCATTCCTGCAGGGAAGGTATCATTGAAGCACCCCGGTACCTTGAAATATTCAGTTTGACCACTACCAAGCCAGTAGGCCCACATTAGGGATTCCCAGGATCACAAATGTAGGGTCCAATGGGAGTTTTTCCTCTGATATGCAAGAAAGTTCATTAATAATCTCAGCCAAGTATGCCTCCACATGCGGGCAACCCAATATGGTATGGATAAATGAACCCATGTTCCCTGAGCACTTCAGGCATGTAGATATGCGGGCCTTACCCATAGTATTCAGCTTCTGGCAATCATAGTACTATGTAACAATTTGAATTGAATGAGTAGCAAACGTCCCTTCCTGAGATGCACCAGGGCCACTTCCTGGAATTTAATAAAATATCTACTTGTCCATGGAACAGGTTGCTTCATAAATCTACTTGTCCTGTAACAAAATCCACTTGTCCCTTTGGTGCCATGGAATACGGCCACAAATTATGGCCGCAATCTCTTTATAGAAGAGCTCTGATATAGCCTCGCAGGTTATGCCAGGGCTCATACCATAGTAGTGTTTGAATACTTGAAATCCCCTTATATTGCCACGTTTCCGCAGATCTACATACTGGGGATGAAGGTAGAATGCCCTTTTTAGTCTGTGTAAACCTACTAACTTGCATGTTTTAAGGGTTTTCAACAACTCTTCTCTAATCTTTTCCCATACTGAGAAATGTTGTAAATATACTCTTGAAAATGGAAGACCTAAACCTTCGTCCACAGTTGGGAAAAAAATGTTTGGAGGGAAAGTGAACTTGCAAACACTCAGATTTTTGCATGAGCAAATCTACACATGCATATTTGGTCATGATAAAATGTAGTTCACAGATATTTTCCAAGAGTCCGATTTCTTGTCTAACTTGAGTAAATTCTTGGGAATTCACGAAAGCTGTATATCTGCACTTAATGCAAGGACATATATCATGGGTGCACTTTTGAGACTTTATTTAATATGTGGGCCCCTAATTTGGCCTGGCGTTGACCGTGACCATTTTTGTGTTTATTAAAATTTTGTCTTTCTCTCTCTGTCGGCTGGCTTCATTCTGCTCTTTCACAAGGAGCATCTCTGCACACAAAATAGTTTTGTTCAGTGCCAGTAACTACTGTGGCAGTGTGTGCTTTTTGAGACAAAAACAATTTTTGCTTTTGCCAATGTTTGTTATAATGGTGAGGGTGTGGCAGCACCCACACCAATAAGGTTTTCCAAAAACCATATCAAACCAGTCACACATTGACAAAACTAAACAAGCATTAGCAGAGCCAATAGGATTACAACTTTAGGATCTTATAGGTGTTTAGACAGAGCTATTAAAATTTGGATTCCCACACTGAGCAGCAAACAAAAGGCAATCAGGAAGCAGATGAGAGCAGTCCCGGCGTGGCTTTGTAGTCAATCAATCAGGTGGAACTTCTCGGTAAAGCACGGCCGCACTTATGGATCACAAGTGCACTTTTGGCGGCGGGAGAGGTCGCCAGACTCTGCTCTCAGAGGCAGCAAGAGTCCTTGCCAGGAAAGGGGCGCTGGGAAGGCTGGGGTAGATAGTCACTCACTGGGAGGGAGAAGTGTTTGGGGGAAATAACAAAGGAGGTGCATAAAGTCTGTACCAGGCCGGGCTGCTCCGCTTCAACTTAAGAGTCGGGCTAGAGAGCTTAAACTGGGTCACACGGATTCTTCAATGCAACATGGAAGTGGGAACCAAAAACGGCCGGGCTTCTAAACGGATACAACACGAATAGGATGCCATTCTACAGAAGTAACTGGTCCCTATACAGTCACACACATGGCATAAAGTCTAGCTAACAACTGTGCCACAAAATGATATGACAAATTGCAAACAGTTCGTTTTTGATTGAATGACGTTTGATATGTACTGCGCAGCTCAGCAGGGCCGAGTGACTCGTGAACGAAATCGGTGGAATGGAAAGTAGGCGTGAAATAGGTGGCCTCTAGTGCGTCCCTCTAAGCCAGCTGAGAAACATAAAGGCTTTGAGGCATTGTGTGTACTTCACATTTTTGTGGTATCAGTTAAGAAAGTCAGAATCCTAACACTTTGAACCATCACTATCATAAATACCACATTGGACTGCCCTTTGTCGTGCAAGATGTAGAATTACTATTTGTCAGATATGAATAGCCTTCTTAAGAAGAAGTAATATACATTTAAGAAAAATATGCGCAGCTTTATTGAAGAATAGTGCTGACATACATCAACCAATCTGTGACACACACGCACATACACATATCTGTGATTCAAATACCCATCTCCATCAATGCTCATCAGCATAACAGGCACGGACTTGCTTTTCACACCTTCATGGTCTCGCCTACTTATGCTCCTCAAATACATATTTGTAGTTACACATTTTGTCTAGTCATGTGTTGTACAGAAATACACACAATCGTTTCAGACATTATTACACAAATTTTGTGACAATAAAAAATACTTTGTGGTTTGACAAATGTGGACAACTTACAAATATTGATTTGCCTCTTTAGACCCACTATTAGAAATAATTTCAACCCACTCTTGGAATGGCAAGAGTGCGTATATTTTGGGCGCATCTAAGTAGACGGGTGATCGCCACAAGAGTGCAGCGGTTATTATTCCGGTCGGAAGGGAAATGGCGCCATCTACTAGAACTGGCCACGTTAAACAGCACAGATTGCGCAGGGAATGGAATACTGTCGCATTTAATTATATATATAAACAAGTGAATGCTAATGATGAAGTACTGGGTGCCGGGCTGCTTTAAAAAAAAACAAGCCTGCGGGTGGTGCACGTGCCCACGCTGTAAGGAATCCAGCTGCCATTGTGCCCGCCGCTGCATGCGAAACTGAAAGCTAATTGGAAACCTGATCCACAATAGATGGCAGCCTGAGGGCCGCTGCTCGCTCCCGAGACCCCTAGGCCATGGGAGTGAATGTTTTGAGGAAAGGCTCGACATGCACCCATCTTTGGCCATTTGTGTGCTTTCATTATTGAAAGCCACACGCAAAGGCCAATGGGATGTGTAGGAGGAGGCAGACCCACACGGAGAAGTCTCTTGGAAGTCTGAAGTGATTCCAAGAGGCACTCTCCTAGAGCAGCGCATGTGCGCTGCGCTAGGCCAGACCTAAAAATTTGACCACAAATTTCGGACCCACTCGCTTTACCAATGCTTGTTTATTTTTGTTTCCCATAATTGTATTGAAACTGGTTACACTGATTTTCCATTATGAATATTTTTGGGAAATACTAGCATGCATCAACATATGTTACCAAACGATGCTGCAAAGAAATGGTACCTGACATTTTACAGTAGGTTGTTAGCTAAATGTTTTTTTTTTCCTGCTTTCATTTGTTTATGAACTTTTTATTTTGAAAGCAGAGAATCATCAGTCGTACTTTCAAGCTTCTGCACATATTATACATTATACATAGCTTCACATTGCTAAACTTTGAAAACGTGGGTACACATTTTTATACTGGAACCAATGTCAGTAGTGCAGTCAGAGCTTACAATATTTACTCAGACCGCTTACCCTAATATTAAAGGCTTTCAATTAATGAACCATAAATACAAGTTTGAACAGCATTAACATATTGACAAAAATATTACCTCAACTGCAGACAGTGCCCTTCCTTGATTCTTAATGTGGTACTGCAAACTGCAGGCCAAAGGGTGTGTGCTGCAGGGGGTTGGGCCTACTTGTCCCAAGGACAAAATACACATGAAAACTTGTTGCCCTTGACCCCAAACAATATGTCCTTGGCATCGGGCTATAGGAATTCCACATCCCTGTATGTGGAATTTTATAAAATATCTACTTGTCCATGGGACAGGTTGCTTCATAAAACTACTTGTCCCATAACAAAATACACTTGCCCTTTTTTTATAGTGGGCGACAAATTATGGAAGCAATCTCATATAAGAGCTCTGAAAATAGCCTCTCTGATAATACCAGAGCTCATACCATAGTAGGGTTTGAATATTAGCAATTGCCATGTTTTGTCCCCTTTCCGCACTGGAGGTAGCGGTAAGCAACAGTTCCCCATCGTTGGAATGCCCTTTTAAGTCTTTGCGAACCTACTAACCTGCATGTTTTATGGGTTTTCATCAGGTCTTCTCTAATATTTTCCCATACAGAGAAAGGTTGAATTTACACCGGACAATGCCATTCAACGTCTTCCAGGGTTGAGGCCCAAAAGTGGTTGGTGGGAAAGTGAACTTGTTACCGTGCAACAGATTTTCACATGTGGAAATGTACATATGATTATTTGCCAATGCTAAAATGCAGTTCCCAAATATTTTCTAGGAGAACAATTTCCTGAGCTACTTCTGTAAATTCTTGTGAAGTCATGAAAGCAGTATATTGACTCATACCATAGGTGCACTTTTGTAACTTTCTTTAAGAGTTGGGCCCTATTTAGGTCTGGTGTTTGTTTTTATTTTAAATGCTCTCTATTTACCAGCTGCTTTCACTGAGTAACAGCATTCTGCTCTTTCACAAGGAGAATATTGGCACGCAAAGTAGTTTTGTTCAAGTGACAAGAACTACTATGGTAATGTTTGCTTTTTTGAGACCAAAAATATTTAGCTTTCACCAATGTTTGTTACAATGATAATGGACCAGAAGCTCCCACAACAATGAAGTTCTACAAAAACCACATCAAAACAAAGCGCGCATTGACACAACCGGGTGTGCCGCAGGGCTCTGCTCTAAGTCCTGTACTGTTCAATCTGTATGTTCAACCTTTGGCTGTGCTAGCCAGGGACTGGGGTCTCTCCATTGTCTCCTACTCCGATGACACGCAGTTGGTGGTGGTCCTCTCCGACGACATTATACGGGATGCTCCCAAATTTAAGAGCGGTTTGGCGGCAGTCACAGAGTGGATGACCGCCAACTACCTCCAGCTCAATGCCAACAAATCTGAGGTGTTACTGGTGGGGAGGGACACCAAGTCCTGGAGTGAGCATTGGTGGCCGGATATTCTTGGGTATCCACCCACCCCTAAGTTGGTGATGAAAAAGGTGTGGATGGACTCGACCCTCAGTTTTCAGGATCACACCAAGAAAAAGGCTGGCACATGTTTTGGCTTACTTCGGGAATTGAAACCTTTGTTGGGGTACTTTGATAAGTCCACCCGACAAACGATTGTCCAAGGCTGAGGTCACACGTCTGCATAGAGTCCAAAATGCGGCAGCCAGAGCCCTGCTTGGGCTCCCTAGAAGCTGCCCGACAACCGGTGCCATTCGACGGTTACATTGGCTACCTATAGCCAAGCGTATCGAATTCAAGGCCCTTTGCCTGGCATTTAAAATTCTGAAGACCTCCTCCCCGGGTATCTTGGCCAATCTGTTAGTGCCTTATACACCTTTGCGCCTTTTGCGCTCCTCGGGGCAATGCCTGGTCACCGTCCCTCGGATGAAATGTGTACGTGCCGGTGAACGGTCGTTTCGCAGCCTAGCAGCTAAAATTTGGAACTCCCTTCCCTCCCAGATTCGTTGTCTGGACAACTATCTGATGTTTCGGAAGGCTATCAAAACCTATCTCTTCCCACCGGCTTAGGCCGTAGCCTCTATGTCTTGTTACTGGACTATATAAGTTCGGTTAACATCCGCCTCCCCCATACAGGTAATGTATGGGGGGCAGCACGGCCCATCAGCATCAGGGGAAGACCTCTCCATTGCACAACCTCTGTTAGAAAATTTGTGAGAACTACCCCAATATTACGCTTGGCGCGAAGCTCTTTTTGGGTGGTCATGAAGATTTCCAGACATTGAAAACCCTACGTACACAATCGAAGACCTTTGTAGTGTAGTTCCTATTTTCCCAATAGGCCCTGCGCATTGGAATAACATAAACAGTAGTATCGACGTAGAGGTGCGGATCTTCCAGGCCTCTACTGACTATGCAAACTTAATTGGGTTTGTTACCAACTAGCTCAGAGGTCACTGGAAAGTTTCTTGACTGAATAGGAAGTAATCAGCTTCCCTGGCACAGCCAAGAAGGGATTCAGTTTTCCAACAACCGTGCAACATGACAACTTTGCTCCTCAGATCAAGAGTCAATCTCTAGGGTCGTGTGAAACAATAGACAGTTATTTTACTCAGTCAGGTTGGTGCAGATTACTTTCACAATATGTAGAGAATAGAGAGACGGGCGTTTGTCAATAAAGGCTAACATTTATTGAACAGTCTTTCTTCTCGTACAAGAGAAATGAATTGCCACAATTGCAAGACTTGTTATTATAAAAAGTACGTACAGTAAGATAAGTATTGCGAAATAATACTGTAAAAGCATTGATATGGTTTCTTAGCCATACAATGGTTTAAAAGGAATAAAACATATATACATTCATATATACATTAGGATAAAATACTCAACTGGTGCTTCTAGCTACGCCTACCACAGTGTACCTGACCTACGCCTAATACTTGGGAGGGGAGTAAGTAAGTACCTTTAGTTTAAGTTGGTTTTGCCAAGGTTTGCTTCAAGAATTCTCTTTAAGGGTTTAGTCAACACCATACCTCTGGAATAGAATGATGGAGGTCTGGTATCTTCCTCAGAACTCGATATCCCAGTCACCCGCAAGGGTAGACCAGAAATGCCGGAGCTGGATTTCTCTGCAGGAGAAAGACAGCGTCTCTTCTCAGCGCGTCGAGGAGGAGGGGGAGGAGGGGCAGCGTCCGCGGGCAGCTTGCATCTGCTGGGCTCTTGCAGGGGGACGGCTGTTCAGCTCCTA
The DNA here is from genome assembly GCF_964263255.1 of Lissotriton vulgaris. Classification (NCBI taxonomy): domain Eukaryota; kingdom Metazoa; phylum Chordata; class Amphibia; order Caudata; family Salamandridae; genus Lissotriton; species Lissotriton vulgaris. The sequence goes on from NC_141691.1 coordinate 1,755,076,479, forward strand.
AGTTCACCACACCATCGTTCGCTAGTTAGCAGCGATAGCAGTAGCGATAGCAGCTATGGTATCATCAGCATAACAGCAGCTTCAGGCGACGGGCAACAGAACATTGCTTAGGGCAACGTTGGTAGTATTTATACCTGAAAGGTGCCTTGGTTGACGTAAGTTTGCAGGACATAAGACGTCAATAAAGATGTCACTAGGAAGTGATCGTCTATCAGTGCTCATTAGAGTTCTATTACTAATCAAAACACAGCAAGCAGGGATTTCCAGGTTTGCTGAGTTTTTATCTTGTTGAAGAACTCGGAGTGTTAATTAGGAATCTCAGATAGTGACTTCTGCTATGTCATTGCACTAATTGGTTGCAAAGGAAGTGGCAGAGAAAGCTATTCTGAAATGTGGCTCTGTTCGTGTGAGGCCAGAGATGAGTTTCTGAATATTGCATTTGATCGGTTATGCCAATATAGGGAATAAATGGATTTATAGCCAAATAGGGGCATAAGGTCACAGTATCGATCAGGGTCCTAGATTAGAACGCTACACCCACTCCACGAATTCATGTCCATCAAATTACTAAAACTAGAGCAATAAGATGCATGTGTAACATTGCCCACCCCAAAATACATATATGCATTTGAAATAGGCGTATTTGTAATACGTGAAAATGTAGGTACTGTACGTTTTTGAAGCATAGAAATCATTCAAAAATTATAGCATATGAAATCAATGAACGATTATGCAAAAGAATTACACATGAAATATCTCTGAAAAAGAAAAAGGGCGAGATAAATCATCACATATAAATGCATTGCAATAACATGTGCTAGAGGCTGGTGCAAAGTTGCTATGTCTCTAGATGTGTTTAGAAATAGAAGTTTGAAGCTTCTGTTCTCTAAGAATAGTTTTTAGTTTAAGCAAAGAATTTTTCGTGCCAGAAAAAGGGTGAATATTAAAAAAGTGTTCAATTCAAAAGAATTAATGCTTGAACGGGGAAATTAGAGTTCCAACGCTTTTAGCAGTTTTTGTTGTTCAAAACTGAAGGCCGAATTCAGAGTTCATGGGAACGCTGTGTGTCGGAAAAGTTATTGTTTCTGTTCGGGTGAGAACATCATATCAGACAGGCTCTCAAAGAATTGGTCTACAAAATCAGGGGACAGTTCGACCAAATTCGATAGTGCTGTAAGAATGATTGCTGTCATCAAAGTCGGGATCAGCAATGCTCACAGAAGGTCGTACCTGGGTGATGTTGCTTTTGTCACTCGCTCCACTGTTACCACCTAGTCGTAGCACAGGAGTCTCAACGAATGCCGTCATCAGGATTGGTAGCCGCTGGGGACAACACAATGCGTGAGCCGTTATCGGACTTAGCAAAGTATCGACGTCCATTGGTACTGCTGATGGAAGTGAAAGACAGATGTCCAACACGCACTCATCTCCGCATAGCATACATCGAAGTACCGGTAAGATACAGTTCTGCCATATAGGTCTGAATGAAAGGAACCAGGTCATGTTTAGATCTCTCAGCCTGGCCAATCCAAGGACTCTAGTTATTCTGTCCCGGTAGCGGATCGCTAGGATTGTTTCTTCCATTCCCATAGGAGTCATGTCTGAGCTGTGGCTTGCCATAACGAAGAAGGAGGGTCAAAAATAAAATCCCTACTACAAGTCCCAAAAATAGTGGTATGCCGCCAAAAACAGAGTGGACAAAATTTGGAACGATTCCCAGAATTGCTTGAAATGGTGTAAGCAGTCCCGTAAAAATCGTCTTAAATATGCCTGGGATGCCTGTGGCACTAGACATGTTAAGGAGTTGGCTCAACATTTCTACGAAATGCACGGGGCAATTTGTTGATAAAAGGTCATGAACCTCCGTAGCTGTCCTTGCAACTAGGAGATCATACGTCTCTTTTGATGACGTTATGGGCACTGTTGTCTGCAAAAGCACAGACTTCATTTTGCTTAAAGTATCAATTCGTATAGAATAGAGATTCAGACGAGGCCAGATGGGAGTCTCTATGTCTCCAGGCCCGCTCGGGAACAATGCTTGCATACAGCATTTGACCATGGATGTTACGCTTACGAGATAACTTCTCCCTGGAACAAGGCCACAACATCTGTGATCCGTTCTTAGAATGTAACTCCCATTCGAAAGTTGCATAAAGAAGGGCTCTATCTGAGTTGCAGTTGTGACAAGCTGGTGGCATGAAAGGTTGTTAGAATTTCCATCACAAGCTCCGTGTAAATTAATACCCTGGCACAAAAGTATACCGCTTAGTGAATGTTTACAGTTTTCACCACTAAGAAATACATTTTTGTCGCTGTCACTGTAGCATGAATGTGTGTATGGTAATTTCCATGCTGATTTAACATATCCTTTACCCAATCGTTCATACTGGCCAGTAGGTATGTATTCAAGGCACTTTTTAAATCGGAAAGTTGTTATCGGAATAGTGATAATTCCGTGTATTATCCATTCAATGACAGGACTTTCTGACATTGTCAATGATAATCTCTCAAGTTTTTCGATGCTCAGGATTGTATAGTCTGCTCCTTTCTGTGCCAAACTGATTTGTTTATCAGTAAGGTTAAAAATGGAAAACAATGACGTTGTGTTGATTAAACGCCAGGGCACATAGCCTGAACGAAGATTTTGCAGCGTCCAGCCTAATTGTACAATAGAACGTAATTGTGACTGGCCATGCTGTAACATTAGCAGGTCTCTGTCTATTATGTCAAAGGCAGAAGATACAATATTGCCCAACGAATATATTCTGGAGGACAGAGTCATTAACCCATTGTCCACTACAGAAAGTGATTTTTATAAATTAATACGATCAATTTCTCATATTTTTTCTTCTGTTTCAATTTTGTGACTTTCTATGCCTCGTTGTACGCAGCATAGATACTGGTCGCTATGAAACGCTTTTGACGCTGCTTGCGTGGTCCAAGAAGGAAATCGTGCAAATCAGCACCATCTTTAAGTAAAGACAAGTGTTGCTTAATTTCAGCCAGTGTGGATGTTCCTAGCCATTCGAGGCAGAGTTTCCCTACACTGTATGTTGTTACTATCCCTGGATGTTGTCTCTGGGAGTATCTAGGGTCTTGTCTGGTCATTTTTAACCCCTGTGTTTTGTTCAGGAATCTATCTTGACAGTTGTTTGTGTCAGTAGGTCAGATTAACCACTTTTTCCAATCAGGATGTGTTCTGTTAAAATGTAAAATTTTAGTTACGTCTATCTCAATATCTGTTGTTGTATTCTCAGTTATTGGCTTCGGAATAGACGGTTTGTTAAGGTCTTTAATCCTAGCTAGGCCAAGACAGGATGTTTGGTGAATTGTGTCATTTAAAAACATCATTTGTTCTGGTATCATGCAGGTTCTGAATAGTGCTTCAAGGCCTTGTACCTGCCAATCTTTTGTACCCCAAATGGTTTTTGTTTCAATGTTATTTTTCCAATAATCAAAACCAAATGTCATCATTTTTTCATAAAATGCTTCTGAATATATTAATTTAGTGTTTGTCAGCATTGTTTTCATTCCTGTTTTATCTAACAGTTTGTAATAAAACGTTTCTGCATCACTGGTGTTAAACCCTCAGAAGTACTTGAATTTCTCAAAGAATGTTTTAGAACTGCTTTTAGGTGGTGTAGCACAATGTTCCCATTGATTATACTTAAAAACATTTCTAGGCTGTGCAGATTTATGCAAATAGTGATCGCCATACTGTGTATAACAGAATAACTGTTCATAACTAGACGAACCTTGTAAATAATCATGTTCTGTGAATCTAGCTGACATTACTAAATCAGACATCATGTCATTAATACTATCAAAGTCCCAATCATCAGAGAATGTACTAGGTTTTACAAAGTCACTTAAGGAAACCTTCAGGTGATGCGGATACTTCAGGATCTCGACCGGACCATAGATCTCATAGTCAGTTTTCTCCCATACTACCCCACCGGGTATTGGAATGGCTGTGACATTTACTGTTGACAGTTCTCTTTTCTTCACATGGGATGATCTGTGTGGTTTGAGGACTAAGTTGATGTTCTGACTTGCTGTGTCCATTGTACTATATTTTCCCTCAATGAATTTTCCCAAACAAAGTACCATGATGAGCCAAAGCAGGAGGAAAAATACACCTAGACCGAACCAGAACTCTAACCAAGGGGAAATAAGGTAGATTTCCTTCAGTTGTTGAATGAGTTCCGTTGCTTTTTCTTTAAAAGTCTTTTTTGTTTCTGGCATCACTTCGGGGTCGTTTTGATCCTCGGAAAAGTTGTCGAAGTCGATGAAATAACCAGAGGCAGTTCTGTCAATTGTTGGGATTGTTCTTTCAATCTGTCTTTCGGTAGCATTTTCTGATGCCACATTATTGTAGACTGGTGTTTCTTGACGAACTGTTTCAATCTGTGTCTCAAGAGGCACGAGTTCCATGGCATTATTGCATAGTCCTTCTCTGTGCACTGCAGGCTGATCGAATGTGATTAGTCTCTCAGTTTGAACCTCTTGGATTGTTGCAAGTTTGGGTATTCTGTTGTTTCTCGGGAGTCCACTGGGCCTACTGTTGATTATAGGCCACATGCTTGTGGTTTTACCAGGTCTATAGATACGACTCTGTTCTCCTTTTTACCAGCAAGGGGCGGTAGTACTACTGATCTTGTTCCGGTGACTGCCAAGACAGGTACTGCTTTTCTGTAAGAAGGCCCAAATTCCTTCTTCACCGCGATTTTTTCTCTGACTAGATCCCCATTCTTTGGAATCCAGACAGGCCTTGCTGGGGCTGTTGCTTGTGGTGCCTCGTCAGTGGTATCTGGCTGTTGCTTTAACTTTATGTTGCTTAAGGATTTTCTTGTTTCATTCAGTTCCTGTAAAACAGCCAAACGATCTTTGATGTCAAAGTCTGTTTTCTTTTCTTGTACCACTGATACCTGACTATCTAAGTCCTGAATTGTCATTCTAATTCCGAACAATAGTTCGTATGGGCTGAAACCTTTTAGAGATTTTCTTGGCAAATTGTTAAGACTGGTTTGGACACTTATTAAATGTTTGACCCACCCAGCGCCTGAACCTAATACCTTCGCTGTTATAGATCGCTTTATGTCTCGGTTTTTTCTTTCTACCACACTATTCCCTTCGGGGTGCGACGGACAAGAATACCGCAACCCAATTCCCATGCTGGCCATGGCCTCCTTATAAGCTCGAGAGCTAAAAGCAGGACCCTGGTCAGAATGGAACGTGGTAATTGCGTATGTGCCGATAAAGACTCGCAAATCGTTTATAACCGTTCTGGCGTCAGCCGAGCGCTGGGGCCACATTTTTTAAGTGATTTTTTTGTCTTAACTGATTAATAGGACGCTGAATGGCTTGCGGACATCATTACCCTTTCTATAAATGGTAACTGTGCAACAGGCAGGACCGGTTCATTACTGCGATCCCTGTCACAGTCCGGACAGTTCTTTACATATATCTGATGTTGCACGCTCATCCCCGGCCACCAGTATACTGATTGCAATTCAGTCAGAGATTCCCTCATCTGAATGTGCCTTGGACCTTCACCCATGTGTGCGTCTGCTATTAATAATATTCTCCGGTTCGTGTTTGGAATTACCCTATCCCCCACTCCAGGGATTCGAGCAAAAGGAACGGAGTTTGCATCGATTACGTATGCATAATTGAGTGGATAGTTCACGGGCAGTGCTGCAAAGTCGCCTTTTACGGTCGTTTTTACTGCCAGCATGGTTTCCCCGTCTATGTATTTTTCTGTACGCTTTTTTGTGGCTACGGAAGCCGGTTTAGTTGCTTCCGCTATGGCTGTATTAGCCAATGAATTCCCTGCAACGTGAACGCCATCACGTTGAAGACTCTGTGCGTGTATCACGTGAGTCTTTTGTAGTTCTTTCTGTAAAAGAGCTACCTGTTTCCAGAGCAATTTATGCTTTATTGTGGCACCTGTGTCGTCTTTGTAATCGTTTTCAATCCAGCTCTGCAGTTTATTATTGTAAGAGTTGACGCAAAAATGAGAATCGCACACGATTAGTGTCGGGAATTCACGTTCTGCATTTTCAAGCACCATCTTTAAAGACCTGATTTCAGCTCTCTGAGCCGAACAGTTTCTTACTGATTCAGTTTTTGTTACTTTCGGTCTGAATTTACCGCACAGCCAACGACCTTTAACAATCGCACAGGCTGCATCGTAGGATTTGCTCTCTACGTTAAAATGCTGTACAAATCTATCTATATAGATTATACAGGTGTATAGTGGGAGAGGCAGAAGTTCGATTGGCAGAGGATATTCTTCTTCATATTCTAAATCATTCAGTTCTTCGAATTGCGGGGCGGAATAGTATTTCACATCTTCCGCTCCTAGAGAATCTACACACTGTATCCATTTCGGATCCAGTGACACTGTAGGCAGGTTTACTGGGCTGAATAGCGCCTCGAAGGCGGATTCCGCTGTGAGGATATTAATCAGTTTGCCGTGTGCTAGTTCTCGTTCATTTGCTAATGCAATTTGCACTGCTCTCACAGTTCTTTCTGTGTGACTGAATGTTTTTTCTGCTTGTGTGTACAAGTGAGTTTTAATTGAAATTGGTACCTTTTCACCCTCATTAGAGGTTAGGTACGTGAATCCGCATCTTCATGGGATGACTCGGATTACAAGATTGCGTGTGTTGTCACGTGTATCTAATTTTGTTTTAGCTAACATGTCTGTTTGCAGTGATCTCAAAATTTCTGTGTGTTTTTAAGTCCAATTGATTTGTTTAAAATCAGGTTTAATTAGTTCGTAAAGAGGTTTAACCCTCTCTGCGTAATTTAGAATGTAAGTTCTTCCGAAATTCAGAAAACCTAGTATGGATTGTAAATTCTTCAGCGTTTTTGGAGCTTGGAGTACAGCGCACTTCTCTAAGAAGTTGTCCGCTAGGCTTTTTCCTTCATTTGATAATTTGTACCCTAAGAATAGTACTGTCAGATGGGCAATTCGAGACTTTTTAAAGTTGAATTTGTAACCCTCTGCTGCGAACCCAAGTATAATGGAGTTCACTCTTTTCAAGTGAGTATCCAAGTCGTCGTCTGTGAGATAGATATCATCTACGTAAGATAATGCCTCATCATCATATATTTGTAGTAACTTTGTTACTCTAGCTGAGAATAGTCCTGGGCTGTTCTTGAACCCCTGTGGGAGTCGACAGAATTTTTTCTGCGACCCAAATGCTGAGAAAGCGGTCAAGTATCTGCTTTCTGGTGCAATGTTTTGACAAAAGAAACCATTAGATATGTCCAATGTCGTTTTATATTTTTTCCTAACTATGTTATTCATTAGGGCTGCACTATGCAAGTTTTGTACTGCAAATGTTTTGCAACATGCATTTAGGTGTCTGTAGTCCAAAACTAGACGATATGAATTGTCTGGCTTGGAGACAGGAAACAAAGGATTGTTCATTTGAGAGGTGCATGTTTCAATCACCCCCTGGTATTCAAGTTGATCTAAGATCTCCCTGACTTGTTTTTTAGCTTCTTGCTTAATGGGATACTGCCTTTGGGCAGTTGGTTCACTTTTTAATTGGATTTTGTGAGGAGGAGAGTCCTCATCCCATCCTACATGATTTTTATATAATGCCGGAGCCTGGGCTACTGCCCATTTCCTTGCATAAGTATATTTTTTGTGAATCGGAATGTGATTCGAGAAGGCAGGCATAATCATTTCTTCGCCACGAGGGCACTCCCTGACAAACTCTGGGGGCCAATCTTTTTCAGCTAACAGAATATCATAGCCTTTTGAGAGTTTGTCCCAAAATAGACCCTTTATTTTCCTAGTCTTATCACCCTCTATACGCAATGTTATTTCGTACATCTTATGGGGCTCGCTAAGTCTGGTGTCGGCAGTTTCAACCTGAATGTATTCATTCGTGTCCACTGTCTCCAGATGACTCATCAAGATCTTGCGGGCTATACTGATTTCTGCTGCACTGTCTAGTATTGTCTGTGCCCACTCCCCGTTTTTCAACTGTGTCCTCAGTATTCTCGGCATGGTTGATTACTCTAATACTGGCTACCTTCTTTTTTGGAAAGTGAGATTTTTTACTCTGAGCAGGTTCCTTGTCTTTGGACTTGGTGTGCTCTCCTGGGTCTGACCGTCCTCTTATTTCCGATTTCTGCGAAAAAGATCGAGAGGGACGTGTATCAATACTTTGATATCTATCAGGTTTTTTCAGATTATCCCTATTTCTAAGGTTATATCTTTTCTCAGAGGGCTCCCTCTGGGGAGACTGGTGTTCTCGAGTCGGAGTTCTTTCCCTCCGTCGAGGAGACCTTCCTCTGGACTGGAAAACTTTTTCCTTGGGAGCGGATTGTTTATTTCCATCCCAGCTCTTTTTAGGAGTGTTTGAATTATTTTTAATAAATAATTTTTCAGGATTTTCGAGCAGTTGGGGCTTTACTGGTTTTCCACCCAAGCTGTCTCTACCTAATTCTTCATAGCATTTCTCCACGATTTTGGCAAGCTCAATTGGCTGATCTGTTATATCTGTTTCCTTCAACTTCTGGCGTATCGCCACAGATGCTGCTTCTCCTTTTATATTGGCTAATAATATAGCCGAGACCTGCTTGAAGTCTTTCAGTAATTTCATACCAAGATTTAAAGCGGGTTCTGGACCGTATTCATTCTGAATCTGTTTTAGTACATCTGGTATTACCGCCATGGACGGAACACCATGTGTTTTTGTGTAAATGGAAGCAAAGACTGTACCCCAAGTGTCACAGTCCTCTACGTGTGGTGCGATTCCCATAGGAAGGCAGATGGTCAAGATTCTGTGTTTCTCAATAGGGGTAGTATCCGGAAATACTGCCTCTATTTGAGTGATTTTCTGTGCTAACCAGAAAGGAATTTGTTCCCGTTTTACGGGTGTTTTACCAAGACATGATTGTATGTTCTGTGGTGTAATTTTATTAGTGTTCCCCTGATGAGGGGTCAGCTGTGGTACATTAACAGCTGGTTGGACTGTTGCAGTCCGCATTACATATTGGACTAATTGCCTATGTATTTTTATAAGTGTTTTTAGCTGTACTAACAGCTCTTCTCTAGACATTTTTCCAATGTCCGGATGTGGTGTGTAGAAGGCTAGAACCGGCCACGTTGCTCCTGGTCTACCTAGTGGACCGAGCCTGGTAATATTATCATTATGTTTTAGGGCGCCATTAAACCAGAGCAGGTGCTCTTGGAATTTTAGTGGGATTTCAGTCTCCTCGAAAGAAGCGTACTCTTCCGGTGGTTTCTCTATTTTGTAATAGTGAAACTCTTTTGTTCTAGCGTTGGCCGCTGGAAAGTTTATCCATGAATAGAATACCTCTGTCTGCCGATATTCGTGTGCCTCTATCACGAAAATTACTGTACCGCCTTGTGGTGTCAGTCCGTTTTCTATAAGTTTTAACGTTATAGATTTTCTTAAGTGGACCGGGATGTCGATAGCATCCGGGTCTGTCTGTAGGAGACTCGAGTCTTCCTCTATCAGTAGGGTCGCCAGTCTAGCTGCTTCCCTTTCCTCTTCACTGTCTGACATTTTATAAATGCAGGTTTTGCAGAGTTGGTCTCCAAGGAGAAAAAGATTAGGTGCACAATATTTTGGAACACTGTATCCTTCAACGTTGAATAAACCAGAGCTTTACATAGGAATCTCTTCCTACTGAGTTCGGGCGGATTTTTAACCTTTCACCCACTCCAGACGTCTATTGGAGTATTTACTGGAAAAAGGGGTCTGTGTGAAATATGCACGACTGAGTTACTCTAACGTCTTGCGTTAGTTTATCGCCTTACCAAACGTTTGGGCGCCATGTAGTGTAGTTCCTATTTTCCCAATAGGCCCTGCGCATTGGAATAACATAAACAGTAGTATCGACGTAGAAGTGCGGATCTTCCAGGCCTCTACTGAATATGCTAAACTTAATTGGGTTTGTTACCAACTAGCTCAGAGGTCACTGGAAACTTTCTTGACTGAATAGGAAGTGATCAGCTTCCCTGGCACAGCCAAGAAGGGATTCAGTTTTCCAACAACCGTGCAACATGACAACTTTGCTCCTCAGATCAAGAGTCAATCTCTAGGGTCTTGTGAAACAATAGACAGTTATTTTACTCAGTCAGGTTGGTGCAGATTACTTTCACAATATGTAGAGAATAGAGAGACGGGCGTTTGTCAATAAAGGGTAACATTTATTGAACAGTCTTTCTTCTCGTACAAGAGAAATGAATTGCCACAATTGCAAGACTTGTTATTATAAAAAGTACGTACAGTAAGATAAGTATTGCGAAATAATACTGTAAAAGCATTGATATGGTTTCTTAGCCATACAATGGTTTAAAAGTAATAAAACATATATACATTCATATATACATTAGGATAAAATACTCAACTGGTGCTTCTAGCTACGCCTACCCCAGTGTACCTGACCTAAGCCTAATACTTGGGAGGGGAGTAAGTAAGTAGCTTTAGTTTAAGTTGGTTTTGCCAAGGTTTGCTTCAAGAATTCTCTTTAAGGGTTTAGTCAACACCATACCTCTGGAATAGAATGATGGAGGTCTGGTATCTCCCTCAGAACTCGATATCCCAGTCACCCGCAAGGGTAGACCAGAAACGCCGGAGCTGGATTTCTCTGCAGGAGAAAGACAGTGTCTCTTCTCAGCGCGTCGAGGAGGAGGGGGAGGAGGGGCAGCGTCCGCGGGCAGCTTGCATCTGATGGGCTCTTGCAGGGGGACGGCTGTTCAGCTCCTAAGTTCACCACACCATCGTTTGCTAGTTAGCAGCGATAGCAGTAGCGATAGCAGCTATGGTATCATCAGCATAACAGCAGCTTCAGGCGACGGGCAACAGAACATTGCTTAAGGCAACGTTGGTAGTATTTATACCTGAAAGGTGCCTTGGTTGACGTAAGTTTGCTGGACATAAGACGTCAATAAAGATGTCACTAGGAAATGATCGTCTATCAGTGCTCATTAGAGTTCTATTACTAATCAAAACACAGCAAGCGGGGATTTCCAGGTTTGCTGAGTTTTTATCTTGTTGAAGAACTCGGAGTGTTAATCTAGGAATCTCAGATAGTGACTTCTGCTATGTCATTGCACTAATTGGTTGCAAAGGAAGTGGCAGAGAAAGCTATTCTGAAATGTGGCTCTGTTCGTGTGAGGCCAGAGATGAGTTTCTGAATATTGCATTTGATCGGTTATGCCAATATAGGGAATAAATGGATTTATAGCCGAATAGGGGCATAAGGTCACAGTATCGATCAGGGTCCTAGATTAGAACGCTACACCTTGAAGAAGTGGCAATTCCGGTACAGTGTTCTGTGGGACATATGACACCTTCTTGGCCCAGCTGATGGCATATCCGGAATTGGCCCCATATTCATCCACAATTTCGAAGAGGAACGGGATAGTAATGTCAAGCTTTGGTACATAAAGGAGTATATCATGAGCATAAAGTGATCATTTCTCCTCGCATTTGTCCTCTTGTGCTTTACGGAACCCGCTTATGTGGGGGTAGGGTGTTAGATCATGCAAGCTAGGGATTCTATTGTGAGAGCAAATGATGGGAGAAAAAGGACAGCCCTGTCTGGTCCCTCTACATATAGGGAATTCTATGGATGCCACCCCGTTCACTCTTACCTCGGCTATCGGATTCTTGTATAGGAGACACCCATCCCATGCAGCGTGGACCAAAACCAAATTTGGAGAATGTGTGCCCCAAGAAGGGCCAATGGACTGCATCAAATGACGTTTCAGCATCTAATGACAAAACGCCGTGAGGGGTTTGGCGAGTCTGTACGTTTGTCATGCACATGTACATTCTGCGTAAATTGTGGCGAGTTGATCTACCAGTCATAAATCCTAATTGGTCACAATGTATTAAAGGAGTGATGAAAGGAGTCAAGTCGCCAGGATAGTGGCCAGGATTTTGGTCTCCACTTCAACAAGGAGATAGGTCGAAATGACTCACATCTATGTTTGGGTTTACCCTCTTTAGGGAGCACCAATATAGTTGCCTTTTGGAGGTCCAATTGTAGTTCTCCCTTTTCCTTCCCTTACTGAAAAGGTTCAGGAGATGGGGTCCCAGCAGGCTGGGATACAGTTTGGGCCTAGTGCTTTTCATGTCTGCAGTCAGGCTATAGCCTCCTGTACATAGGCTAGTGTCAAGTCTGCCTCAAGAAGTTCACTGTCTTCAACCCCCAGGGAAGGCATAATGATTGAAGCCAAGTAAGTGGCAATGTCTGGGGGGTGGAGGGTCTGGGAGTGGTCTTGTGGCATAAAACTGTTTATAGTACCTTGCAAACTCTGATGCTATTGCCATATCGGTGTCAAAAACTCAACTTACTACTAATGGACATGACCCATCTGGCATCTCTTTCTCAGTGGCCAAGCCAGGCAAGAAGTCTGCCGGCGTTGTCGCCTGTTTCATACAAACGTTGCAGGGAAGCCAGCATTTGCTGCCTCGCCTTTTCCTGCGCCAGGTCCTTGAATTCTGCCTGGTACACTGCTAGTTGCCACATATTTAACATATCTGAAACTGGTATTTGGGATCTTACAAGTGGTAGGATCTGCTTCTCTAGAGCTTTTAGCTCTGCACTCTCTTGCCTGTTTTTTCGAGGAACCAGGTTTTGGGCTCTATCTATCAAAACAATTTTGAAGACCTCGCATAACACTATTCGAGATTCAACTGTGTGTTCATTTACGTTAAGATAGATCTGGAGGCCCTTTGGTACCTCAGTGTCTTTAAGGTCCCATGCCGCGAGCTTCCAACTCCTGGCCGAACCCCCTTACAGCCGACCCAGTCAGATGAGTAAAGGAGAGTGGTCCAACAGGCCCCTTGCCATATATTCAGCCCAATAGATCGCCCCAACCTCCCCTTACAGTACAAATATATAGTCCAATCTGGAGTATACTTTATGTGCATCAGAAAAGTAAGAATACGCCGTTTATTGGGGTGCTGCAGGCGCCATAGATCTTGTAGATACACTCCTGTAATGAACTGTGCCGGGCCAGTTGGGTGTGCTGCTTTCTGTGTGGAGCTAGGACGATCGAAGGCTGGTGCCATAACATCATTGAAGTACCCCCCGATTATGTGCATTGTTGAGGTGGATTCAAGTAATACATCTGTGAGTTTTGCAAGTGTTGGGGCCTTCAGCAGCGGAGGGGCATATACACTAATAATTGTCATAGAGGATGGCCCTCTAAATCCCTGTACTCCAATTAAACGCCCCAGAGGATCTTGCCACGTTTTAGACACAGTGAAGGGGTGTTCCTTCTAACCAATATTGCCAACGCACAAGCTCCACTGGAGAAACTGGCATGGGCCAAGGTAACGTACGCCCCTCTACCCAGGAACCTACAATGTGTCCCTTTCAGATGTGTTTCTTGTAATAGAAGAAAGTCTGTCTGCAGCCTTCTGATATATTAAGGCGGTCGGGAGCAGCGCAGCACTCGCACCACAGCTCATCTGCAGCGACAAATCAAGACCTCTAGCCGAGGCTTCACCTCCAGGTTGGCAAAACTTGGAGAAAAAGAAACCCATTTTTGTCTGAAGTTCACGCCACTGAATAAAAAAAATCATGTTTTTGAAGCATAGCAACATCAAACATCATTTCTTTCAACATCGATGTGTATGTATATACATATATTTACCACTTTAAAAATTAATACATTTAATCAAAACAATTAAACCTTTATTAAAAATAATTTACATGAATTAAACTCATAATTTAACAACATTTACTATATACTATATAAAAAAATTTAAATGTTAGCGTGGTATTTTTTTAAATTATTGTTTTAAAAATAAATATATCTAATATTTACATTGATTCCTTATTTAGTATGCATAGAATTTTTGCATTTGTGTGCTGCAATACATTATTTTATTAATTCCAGGTTAAAGATAAATATTCACAATCAATTTATATTTTACGTTAAAATATTTTTTTTAAAGAAAAACAAACTTTAATAATTTCCTTTATAATTTTCCATAGGGAGATCTCTGCGTACTACCTTCACAAATGTAATTCCTTTTGTAGATTGCGCCACCAGCTGATTTGAGCAGGTGGAGACATGTATGTAAAAAGCGTAGGTACAACTAGGTGTAGCAGTAAATATACAAGTAAATAAACATGCGTATATTTATCTTAGTGAACAGGTCCGATATTGTTTTCCATCGGTTCATGCTTTTATAGATGTTGCTGTTCTTTAAATGCCCTTACTACTAATCATAGTTTTTCCACTGATTGTTTTCTGTTGCATAGTAAACTTTCCTGTTTTTTTGTTGAATAACAATAGACTGAGTTTTGATCACATAAATAAAGGTCGATACAATTTTCAAATAAAACTCACATCTGGCAGCAGGTATTCTTAGATCTGCAATATATTCATCAGTTGACTTTTGATTGACTTGACATCTCATGAAAATGTTATGCTGCTCTATAATAAAGCTTGGGTCATCCAAAAAGTGTAACTCAAGCCTTTTGACAGCTTCTCTGCATTCCTTCCGATTCCTAACATTTACTGTTAGCTCCACCTTAGGCAGGTAATCCAATTATGATGTCCTTGAAATCAATCACATTTAATATAAGTACCTATTCTCTCGCGTTCAAACTTTATTTTTCAGTGGCTACCAAGTATTTATTAAATGTCCTAAACTATTACCTGCATTTTATGTTTAGTTTTCCAGGATTAGGTAGAAATGAACTTGGAGGCTGTAAGCTTTGTGAAGATACCAAGATGTTAACATTTTGTCACTTATCTTCAGTTTCCTGTGCTTGGTGTCTCTAAGTATCTAGCAGAAATTAAACAGTATACAGAATGTCAGATGCACTGCTATACATGCTCATACTTTGCGTCTATGGAATGTGCACAGTTTTAAAGATAGCCACCATACATGGCACATAGGGCGACCTAACACTACTGCGTGCTTACTGCGCCATTACGGTTGGTGCACATGTTCTTGTCTGGCTTACGCGTCAAAGCTCGCTGCAGGTCTCCTTAAAATGCTGTGGTTACCTTTAGGCAAACATATACCACAATCAAGTTGTGGTTGTACTTAATATCAGAATCAGTGGGGAACAAAATTAATTTCTTCAGCGTATAAAAAGCAATTATCCTTACTACTTTGGTAAGCCCGGGTAGAGCACAATACCTAGCCAGATCTGAAGTGTCTTGATCATGGGAAGTGACTAAGTGTGTGCACTGAGACATGAACCAGGCTGCAAAAGTACAGTAAATATAGAAGCATTACTGTTGGCAGCGTGCTATGCCGCTTCTGTTTTACTTCTCCAGCGTGCTGATAATGTGGATCGGGAGCAGTGTAGTCTCTATCAGACTTTGGTGCTCCATGCTGGGCCCATCTCTATTTTGACCTCAAATCATAGAAATATTTGAAGAAAGTGTTCTGCTCAAATAGAGACAAGAGATTAAAGTTTAAAGATTTACCCCGAGATAAAATAGTTACAGTCATGCATAAACTGGGCCATCAATTAGTAATATCAGAGCATGTAAATGTAATAAGAAATGAGAAGTCAAAAGGCTCAGTAGAGGTCTAGTAGGGGCAAATCCAACATAGATTTCCCTTCACAGAATGGGAAATGGGTCTCATCTTTACATATAGAGATCTCACGCTTTAGTAGGACTTAAAACAAAGGATTTCATACAGTCACTACATTAGAACATGGTTCACAGATCTTTAACCAATGAGAAGCAAACAAAAAGAAATATTTAATCAGTGGCATAACAAAACTTGAGGGGGCCCCCTGCAAAGTACATGGAAGCCCCCCCCCCCCCTCTCCAGAGTCAGTCAAGAGCTCTTAGGCCTGGGTAATGTGCTGAGGGGACCACAGGAGCTCTGGGGCCCCTCGCGCCGTCGGGGCTTATGGTATGCCACTGCATTTAATATAGAATACATTTGGTGATTCCCTCATCATTTTACTACATTGATTTATGGGTTGCACAGCCTCTTCACATAGAACATGAAATGTTACATAGTATGTAATTCTGTCTGGGACAGACTCTTGTCCTTGAAAATGTATACTTCATCTGACACGCCTGGGAAACTCTCCTTTTTGTCAAAGCAAAGCTTAAAGTTCTGTATAATAGCAAAGAATAAGCAGCAGAAACGATCACGAGATGCATGGTAATTTTACATCCAAGATGGATGACAGAAGCTAAGTTATTAGCTAAAGCTTCTTTTCGTGTCCTACCCATTAAAATGTTGGCAATCTATTTTAACACTGTAGGTAAACATACATGGGCTGCTGGACAGATGCTTGGTGCCACAAGCGCCGGACTAGACTCCCGCTGACCTAACGCTCAGTTGGAATCTTGTAGTCAGGACCTCGCTGTTAGCAGGAGGAACAGCAGAGGGAGGTCTCAAGTGCAATATGGCTTGGGACAAAATAAAACATGTAAAACACCAATTAACATAAACAAGCAGTGAAGTATAGTACAAATAATTCAATGCAGGATACAAGACCAAAGCCCCCTCGCGGTCATCATACGCCAACACAACCTCAACATCATCTCCTACGCCGACGACACTCAACTGATCCTATCACTCACCAGAGACCCTAACACTGCCAAAACCAACCTGCATGAAGGAATGAAAGAAGTAGCCGAATGGATGAAGCACAGCCGTCTGAAACTGAACTCAGACAAAACAGAAGTCCTCATCCTAGGCACCTCCCCCTCCGCCTGGGATGACTCTTGGTGGCCAGAGGCCCTTGGAAAAGCACCCATCCCGACGGACCACGCACGGAACCTGGGCGTCATCCTGGATTCCTCACTCTCGATGAACAGACAAGTCAACGCCGTTTCTTCATCTTGCTTCAACATTCTTCGCATGCTCAAAAAAACATTTCGCTGGATCCCCACCGAAACTAGAAAAACAGTCACCCACGCTCTGGTCACGAGCCGACTGGACTACGGAAACACCCTCTATGCCGGTACCACCGCAAAACTCCAGAAAAAACTCCAACGCATCCAGAACGCTTCAGCCAGGCTCATATTAGACATCCCGCGTAAAGAACACATGTCTGGTCACCTGAAAAACCTCCACTGGCTCCCCGTTAATAAGAGGATTACTTTCCGGCTCCTAACCCACGCACACAAAGCACTCTACGAAATCGGACCCGAATGCCTCAACACACGACTGTCCTTCTACACCCCCTCCCGCCAGCTACGATCCTCCAACCAAGCCCTTGCCACTATACCTCGCATCAACAAAACCACCATGGGAGGTAGATCCTTCTCCTACCTGGCAGCTAAAACCTGGAACTCACTTCCCACTCACCTTCGCCTTACTCAGAACCACCTAGCATTCAGAAAGCAACTTAAAACGTGGATATTCGACAAGTAATTCCCCACCCTTCTTCAAGCGCCTTGAGACCCTCTGGGTATGTAGCGCGCTATATAAATGTATTGACTTGACTTGACTTACTGGTAAACCGATAATCCGGAGGGACCTAATATAAGCAGAGGGCCCATATTTTCACAGTCCTACTCTACCTATGGGCTATACGGACAGAGTGGTAGTTTATGAAAGGTTGGCGCTTCCTACTTTTTGTTGCGCTCGTGCGCCGACAGATGCCACTGCTAAATGTGGAACACAATATGTGTAATGCCGCAAAAAAAATGTAAAGCGTGAACTGCAGCAGAAAAGATGGAAATTAATAGTTCGCCCACTTTTGGGGCGCTCACAGACCCGCCCCTTGCAACCTCTAGGCGTTTGGGGCACGCAAATATTTGCTTATACATGGAAAGAAATAAGTTATATTAGTCCATATAGTCTAGAATGTATCCTTCTCTGCGATAGATTAGTTGGCCAACTGACTAAGCATTCCGTGGCACTCACTGCATGTGATCTTACCGTACATTGTGCATCATGCAGTGGGCTCCACGTGTGAAGAAGGTTCCAGTCTCGACCTCCCAGGGGCAGGCAGGCTGGGAGCGGCCATGCACGCCCGCGGAACAGGCCCGCTACTGTAGAGTACAGGCCGCCTCGCTGGCAGCCCAGGCCCCTTCACAGTCAAGAGCCGCCCGCTGTCCGGCGCTTGGCCTGTGTGCAGGACCACTGCCCTGCAGGTAGGAGGCGCCCGTGTGAGCGAACAATAGCTCCGGGTAACGGCTCGTGCGTCATAGACGTAACGTCAGATCGTGCACTCGAGATGTACATTTGAAATGACTGCCTACTTTGGAATTCTTTTTTCAATTGTGCATATGTGTGAGGACGATGAATCAATTGGCTAGTGTTTGTTCCCGTCACGTATGTTTTTTTAGACATTCGGTGTTCTGTATTAAACTACACAGGAATGGCACTATTCTATACATGCCAACATTTGGGAACACCTAGAAGGGCGGCATAGGGGAAATCTACAATTTTATTTCACTATTAACTTGCCTTATAGTAGAGTTTGTTTTATCAGTAAATGGCCGACATACAATAATATTTTGCCACAAAAAACGGGTCTTCTTCCTGAATTTGGGTTTCAGCCAATATTTATCATCACCAAGTAAAGTGTGTTCATTTATTTTGATCTTATTAAAATGTTTTTCCATCACACTTTAGAATTAAACAAAATGTGCTTCATTTATGCTTTCCTAATTGCAGATGTACTTTTGAATTTTTGTGCAGTTCATTTACAGATATTTAAATCGTGTTGTGCTTTAAAAACACGTCCTACAACCTATCCTTTCACATTGGCTGTACCCCAGTAAGATTGTCACAAAGTTCTGTATACAAAAGCGATTCTATTTTCAAAAAAAGAAAAGTAAACACCAATCTCCGTGGGAAAAAATAAGCAGCGATTTGATGGAATAATTAGCTTGACATATGACCTTAATCTTTGAACGCACAGGAAATGAGTAAAAAAAAAACATCTTTATTGCTCATTTACCTTTATGAACCTAAGCATGATTATTTTGGTGGTGCTGGAAGTAAGGGTGCAGGGGACCTACAGCATATAGAACCGATTCCTGCGGAGGCTACTGATTTTTCAAGCAAAAAATTGCTTTATTTTAGCTTGTCTGCATCCTCTTCAATAGAAGTTAATGGTGAAATTACACTCTCACAGTTTCTATTTCGAAATCTCCCACTCTCTTGTCATAAAATGTTGGCTGCTACAGTACCCCCACGTTTTTATCTTGTCACATTGGAAAAAAATGTATAGTCCCCATTCACCTCAGAAAGGAAGATACAAAAAAAATGGTTTTAAAGTGTTGAGCCTGTAATTTGGCTGACAGTAAAATATTTTGCGACAAGGCGAGTGAGTTAAAGAAAACACTGTTGGGGGAAGCAAGTTTACTGTGCCATTTGCCTGCTATGGTTTGTAGATCATCCGGGGTCTGTCTATTTATGATGTTGTATAGCAGACGAATTTGAGGGGCCAAGGGATTTCGCAGTGTGTTAAGAAGATCTACTTCCATAAATCCTATGGCCCCCGACCTTCCTGGAGAGGAAATCATGAATGGAGAAATATTTAAAGGCGTCTTCGTTCTTTAGGCTAAATTTGGCTGATAGATCAGTGAAGGGTATGAGTCCCTCGCTGGTAATGAGGTCTCCCAATTTTAGAATGCCGGCCTTGTACCAGTCCGAAAAATAGGCCCTTCCAAAGATGGCAGGAAGGTTGTCATTATTGAAAGTGGGAGAATAATGGTTAAATCTACCCAGCCCGAAAATTCTGCAGATACTACGAAAAACTTTAAAAGAATTCATTAACGTCTTAAATCTCACCCTTTTATAATATCCGAAAGAAGTCTCTCGGGGTAAACAGCCCCAGCGCTGTTCACCCAATAGAAGTTGGAAAGGCGAGGCAAGCCCAAATATATGGGGGAAAGGTGACTCTCTTACCAGTTCGTAGCTGTACTGTAGAACCGAGGCCCAGTAATATAGCGTAATGTTAGGAAAGGACCAGCCTCCTCGTTCTTTTGGTAGACATAACTGACTTAGTGCCCTCCTAGGTTGAGAGTATGCCCAGATAAACTGTGTGAATATTTGTCGGAATTTCAGTAGATTTGCTTTTCTAAATTCTAGGGGTATTGTACGAAAAAAGTAGAGAAGTTTGGGAAAGTATGTCATCTTTATGACATTACATCTGCCAACAATGGTTAGATGTAGGTTGTTAATTTGTTTCAATGCCTTCCAGGTGTGTACGGCAAGTGGAGCTAAGTTGTCTGTAACAATCTCGTCCAGGTTGGAGGAGATGGAGACCACTCTGTAGTCAGCCCAAGAAATTTGGCTATTTATTATTATTTGTGTTTTGTTTTTGTTCAGGGCATAGCCAGAAAGCCTTCAAAGTTTTTGCGCCTCAGTTTCTAAAGCCACTATGGAATTTGAGGGATCAGGCGAAGTACTGGCCGGATCGTCAGCGTAGGCCATGATTTTAATATTACTGCCATGGAAACTGACTGCGGGGATATTAAGATTTCTTTCAATTTGTTTGATGAAGGGGTCCAAATAAAGGGCAAACAGCAAAGGGGAGCAAGGGCACCCCTGCCTGGTACCCCGGGAGATGTCGAATAGCCCAGTTAGTTGTCCATTAATGGAGACACATGCCGTAGGTTCATATAGAGAGCTTGTACCACCTGTATGAGTTTTGGCCCAAAGCCCATCCTGCTCATGACGCCCACAGAAATTGCCAGGAGTCCCGGTCAAAGACTTTTTCAGCGTCTAAGAGTGTTAATGACATCGGGTCTCCGGCCGCCTGTGCGGCGTCGAATAGGGTAATGGCTCGCCTGACATGCTCTGTTGTGCCTTTTTTCGGGATGAACCCGTATTGCCATTCTGATACTAGAGCCTCGACCACAGAGGAAATTCTAATTGCTAGTACCTTGGAAAAGATCTTTGAGTCACAGTTAATAAGTGCAATAGGTCTGTAGGAGCTCATCTCCAATGGAGATTTGTCTTTTTTTGGGAATATTGCTATTCTGGCTTTGGACCAGGAGGCTGGAGGCAAAGCCCCATTAAAGATAGAAGTTACTACCTCTGTAAAAAAAATAAATCATTTGGGGGGCAAAAATCTTATAAAACTCTACTGGGATACCATCCAAGCCGACGGCTTTCCCATCGGGGAGGCTGGAGAGGGATTCTAGAATCTCCTCCCAAGTTGGGGTTAATTCTAGTAGATCACTTTTGTCTGGGGTAAGTGTTTTAAGATCGATCTCACTAAAGTAACGAGCGATCTCGCTCTCAAGTGTGTCATACAGACCAGGATTTTCCTCAGTATATAGCTTAGAGTAGAAATCCTGAAATCCCCTCTGTATGAGATCAAAGTTGTTGGTCTCACTTCCCGATGGGAGTTTGATTGTATGTATCTCGCTGCTGGAGACCTGTTGCCTAGTCCTGACAGCCAAGTGGTGCCCGATACTATCACTGCACTTGTAATTTTTCTCCCGTGAACTTGCCCACTTTGCAGCAGTTTTCTCCGCAAAAATCGCCCCAATTTCAGCTCTGGCCAGAACTACTTCCTTCTGAACTTTCTCGATATCTCGTCCTGTTTGAATAAATTGGACTATGTCGTTTCGGCTATCTTTAGCTTCCACTGTAGCTTACTTATCAGGATTTTCTCTTTATTATTTTTACCAACTGAAAATATAAGAGTCTCGCCCCTGATCCCTGCTTTTAACGTGTCCCAAACAGTCATTAAGGAAGCCGAGCCAATGTTTATTTCTAAAAATTCCTGTAGGCATCTTTGCATATGTGTTTGATACGTCAGGTCCTGTAAAAGAGCTTTCTCGAAACTCCAGGTAGAAGCCTCCCTACATTTGCCAAGCCCTTTGATGTTAAGGATAAGAGGATTATGGTCGGACATGAAACGTGGTGCTATTTTAATGGTGCATTTGTTAATGAGTGAAAATGAAAGGAAAAAATAGTCTAGCCTAACAAGGGTGTGATGTGGGGCGGAAAAAAAGGTGTAACCGGGCTGGGATAGATTCAGTCTGGCCCAAGAGTCTCTTAATCCATGTGCCTGTGCAAGGTTGGCCAGGGCCTGAAACACCAAGGGCTTCCTACCCTGATATTTCCAGTTGCTGTCAGTCACCCAGTCGCAAGGCAGATGAAAATTAAGGTTGCCGCAAAGAACAATGGGGATGGGCAAGTGCGCTAGTTCACCTGAGACCAGGTTAATGGCACCAGGATCATCCTTGTTACTTCCATAGATTGTTTAACAACAAGGGGTGGTGATGGACAGAGTTTCTGAATTAAGCAGAATACTCTCACCCAGTCAAGAGATCAGGGCTAGATCCAACACCGTTTTTTAGCTCACTGCACCATCCCAGTTCAGAACCTGGCTATATGCAAATTAGTCTGTTCCTGTCCCAGTGCATGATGGGAACAGGGCAAACCAAACTACCAAGCCAATTCTTACACTGGGAAGGAAACAAGCTTCCGGGGACCGGTTTCTGGCATTTCAGCCGTCGTCAGCCCGGCTTGCTTGAATCCTGATGGTGCAATGAGCAAGGGACTCACATCTGAGTATACCCTTCCACGCTTAGGGTGGACAAAATATTTACCAACAAGGGGTGGTGATGGACAGAGTTTCTGAATTAAGCAGAATACTCTCACCCAGTCAAGAGATCAGGGCTAGATCCAACACCATTTTTTTAGCTCACTGCACCATCCCAGTTCAGAACCTGGCTATATGCAAATTAGTCTGTTCCTGTCCCAGTGCATGATGGGAACAGGGCAAACCAAACTACCAAGCCAATTCTTACACTGGGAAGGAAACAAGCTTCCGGGGACCGGTTTCTGGCATTTCAGCCGTCGTCGGCCCGGCTTGCTTGAATCCTGATGGTGCAATGAGCAAGGGACTCACATCTGAGTATACCCTTCCAGGCTTAGGGTGGACAAAATATTTAACAACAAGGGGTGGTGATGGACAGAGTTTCTGAATTAAGCAGAATACTCTCACCCAGTCAAGAGATCAGGGCTAGATCCAACACCGTTTTTTAGCTCACTGCACCATCCCTGTTCAGAACCTGGCTATATGCAAATTAGTCTGTTCCTGTCCCAGTGCATGATGGGAACAGGGCAAACCAAACTCCCAAGTCAATTCTTACACTGGGAAGGAAACAAGCTTCCGGGGACCGGTTTCTGGCATTTCAGCCGTTGTCGGCCCAGCTTGCTTGAATCCTGATGGTGCAATGAGCAAGGGACTCACATCTGAGTATACCCTTCCACGCTTAGGGTGAACAAAATATTTAACAACAAGGGGTGGTGATGCACTGGGCCAGGGACAGACTAATTTGCATATAGCCAGGCTCTGAGCTGGGATGGTGCAGTGAGCTAAATAACGGTGATGGATCAAGCCCTGATCTTTGGACTGGGTAAGAGTGGTCTGCTTAATTCAGACACTCTGTTCATCACCACCCCCTTTTCTGAATCGTTTTTGGCCACTATAGGTGTGGCAGGGTATACTCAGACATGAGTCACTTGCTCACTGCACCATCAGGATTCAAGCAAGCCGGGCCGACGACGGCTGAAATGCCAGAAACCAGTCCCCGAAGCTTGTCTCCTTTCTGGTGAAGAATTGGCTTGGTAGTTTGGTCTGCCCTGTTCCCATGATGCACTGGGCCAGGGACAGACTAATTTGCACATAGCCAGGCTCTGAGCTGGGATGGTGCAGTTAGCTAAATAACGGTGATGGATCAAGCCCTGATCTTTGGACTGGGTAAGAGTGATCTGCTTAATTCAGACACTCTATTCATCACCACCCCCTTTTCTGAATCGTTTTTGGCCACTATAGGTGTGGCAGGGTATACTCAGACATGAGTCCCTTGCTCACTGCACTATCAGGATTCAAGCAAGCCGGGCCGACGACGGCTGAAATGCCAGAAACCGGTCCCCGGAAGCTTGTCTCCTTTCTGGTGAAGAATTGGCTTGGTAGTTTGGTCTGCCCTGTTCCCATGATGCACTGGGCCAGGGACAGACTAATTTGCATATAGCCAGGCTCTGAGCTGGGATGGTGCAGTGAGCTAAATAACAGTGATGGATCAAGCCCTGATCTTTGGACTGGGTAAGAGTGGTCTGCTTAATTCAGACACTCTGTTCATCACCACCCCCTTTTCTGAATCGTTTTTGGCCACTATAGGTGTGGCAGGGTATACTCAGACATGAATGAGTCCCTTGCTCACTGCACCATCAGGATTCAAGCAAGCCGGGCCGACGACGGCTGAAATGCCAAAAACCGGTCCCCGGAAGCTTGTCTCCTTTCTGGTGACGAATTGGCTTGGTAGTTTGGTCTGCCCTGTTCCCATGATGCACTGGGCCAGGGACAGACTAATTTGCATATAGCCAGGCTCTGAGCTGGGATGGTGCAGTGAGCTAAATAACGGTGATGGATCAAGCTCTGATCTTTGGACTGGGTAAGAGTGGTCTGCTTAATTCAGACACTCTGTTCATCACCACCCCCTTTTCTGAATCACTTCCATAGATTGAGCAGAGGGTGAAGGGGGGCTATTAGAGAGATGGCACTTAGTTATAACCCATCTACCAAGTGAATCAGATTTGACCCGGGGAGTGTTAAGAGAAAGTCTTCTCTCTGCCAAAATTCCAACCCCCCCCCAGTTTTAGAGCCCGTGTAGTAGCCCCCAAGACTTTGAACCCCAGGGTGTCTAGTACGTGCTTCTGCGAGCCTTCAATATGGGTTTCTTGTAAACAGTTGATGTCCCCCCCCCAAAAAACGGAGCCCCAACACCACACTTTGTCTTTTAGAGTGATTATTAAGGCCACAGATGTTGACAAAAACGACTGATTCTAAGAACAAAAAAAGGAACATGATAAGTAGTCAAACTCCTACAATCCTGTCCAATGCTATAAAGGATAAGTTTTAAGTATGTGTGTGTGTAAAAAATACAAAAAAAGCAAGTTGTTACATTTTCTGTGCCAGTCTTTTCTATTAAGGTGCCTGACCCGTGCCCACCCCTTCTTTGAGCAATCAGGTAAGACCTGAATGATGGCAATCATCATGAGCCCCGACTGCCTGCCACGCCGGAAAAAAAAGAAAAAGCCATACTATATTTTCCAGACGGCTAGTAGCCCCTTGTGCATAAATATATGCAGAACAGAGGAGGAAAACAAAGAGAGAAAGAACCGCAAGAAAGCAGAAAACGCAATGTTAGGCAATGTCAGGAGGCGTCCAGCTAAGCTTGACAACACAACGGGCAGGATGTTCATCTGTTGCTTCTTTAGGACTTCGGCTCCTCCAGATACTCCCCAGCTTTTATTTCAGAGAGAAAGACTTTGGTGGTCCTGTTAGTGATTACTTTGAGCCTGACGGGATTCATGAGGTAGACTTCCGCTCCCTGCTGCTGGAAAGGAGAGATTAATTGTCTCAGACGCCATCTTTGTTCAACTGTCTGATGACAGAAGTCTGGCTTGGCAATAAATATTATTTCATTGGCTCCTTTCTTGGAGTTGAAGCGAGCTTGGTCGTATATCATCTGTCTAAGGAGAAAGTTTCCGAAGGAGGAATACCCTTGGTTTCCCTCCTGACGAATTACCACTGCTGTGTTGCTGTTTCTGGTGAAAAGGAAAACGGTGCGCCCTCTGTACTTCATGGTCCCAGTCCCAGCCCAGGTGGTCTGGAAAGGAGTCTTGTAACAATTTGACGACAAAGCGTCTTGGATCGTCCACCTCCTTCCCCTCCGGAATGCCAAGAAGGCGGAGGTTGTACCTTACTCCCAGCAAGATTGCAAAGTGGGGGGCTGGCCAAGGCACTCTTTGCCCTCGCTGCTCGGAATTTGGTGCCAATTCTATTCATATATTTGCTACTTGCTTAAAGCTCTCTTCAACACTAAACCGCAAACAGGAATTTTTAAGGGAAGTCACCAGTCTGCACATAACATTAAATCCCACAATTATTATGTTAGGCACACAGTCAGAAACTTCGCGGGTGAAAAGAGAGGGCTTAATTTTTACCGCAATGGCAGTCTGGAGGATCTGTGTGGCCACTGCCTGGCTCAACCCAGAGCCCCCTTCATTTTCTCAGTGGCTTGCTAGGCTCGACACCTATCACTTAGAAACAGCTGTCTATGCCAAACAGGGCGCAAGGGCCGGAAAAAGGGCCTTGAGGTGTAGGAAAAACGTACTTCTTGGCTGAAACAGTCAGAATAATTTTTGTTTACTTTTCTGCCTCCTAATGACGATTTTTCTCCGTTGAATCTTGGCTCCTCCCAGTAGCTGACTCCTGTTATTTCTTCAACTTTATGCCATCTCAAACACAGGACTCTAGATTATGGATAGACAATTATTTCTTTTTTCTTGTCTTTTTTTTCCTCTCTCTTTTCTTTTTCTGTTGTGGCTTTCTTTCCACATAGTTCTCTTTTCACTTGGAGGGGGGGGTGGGGTGGGGTGGCTCTATTTGATGTGATGTTTCTGTACTTTCATTTATTTTGGCAAAGAAGAAATGTAAAAAAAAGAAAGGAAGATAAAGCAAGGAGTCCATTGTTTCAGCCCTTATTTTCGAGATGGGATACTGACCATTATCGGGCACACTAAAATGGACAACCACCCTCCTGCAGCTTTCTCTCTCGCCCGGTGTGTACACCGGAATTTCTTTAAATTAGGTAGAGTGTGACCAGACCCTATAGCAGTCAAAGAGTTTTATTTGCTGGTGTAATCATTGGACATTATTCAGATCTTATTTACATAGCTTAGGGTGTCAGTGCAATACTTATGGCAGCCCTTCAGTGGATTCCAACCATACCTGTAATAAATTCCAAAATGCTTTTTTTTTTTACTTTTTCCCGGATAGATCCATCCTGGACATATATACGAGCGACTCCAACCATTCTGCATGTTGAGGTGGTACATTGCTCACCCACTTTCGGCATATCTCTCTCCTGGCTAAGAGCATTGCATAAAACAACATGTCTCTAATGCTGCTCGTATATTCATCCGCAACACCAAAAATAACCAGGAAGAGGCTTTTATATGTCGCCACAATATACCTGATATTGTCGTTTCCACTCTACTCCAGAAATCACCAATTGCTGGTCATTAATAAAACATATGTACATCCGAGGCATCTATAAGCCTGCATTTGGACAGCTGGATCGACTTCCTTTCCTCATCTCTGATAACTTCTCCGGTGATATGTACACCCTGTGGAGTGAAAACAGGTGGTTCCTTCTTAAAAACGCAGGTTTAACTGTTTGGTAAAGTGTGCGCATATATACTTGCCAGATATTTTGCTGCTTCTCTCGCGGCAAGTGATCTCCCCATAATTATTTGGCTAAGTTGAATTCTCCATCCATAATGTCGTGTAGTTGCCAGTACCATAGTGCTACTTCCTTTTTTCCTGGAGGTTTAGTTACCAGTTGGTCTTCTAAGGAGTTACCCATTAATAAGTTCGATTTTTAGCTTTTCTCCCAACTTTTCAATTGCTAATATTTAAATTTGGAAAGCGTTCCCGCCATTTTCTCATTTAAGTTGTACCAAGATAATAGCTTAAATTCTGATGTCAAATTGCCCCAGATTTTGATATCAGCGAGTGATTGTTGTTGCCATTTTGTCCTTAAAACATTCTGGGGTACCTGGTGACTCCCAGATGGGGGCAAAGTGTGAGTAATGATCCAATTCCGTAAGGCGTCTAATTTGATACCATATTCTTGCCATTGACTGTAGCACCTCCAATGTAATTTTTTTTTAAATTTGGGGTCATCAAACTTAAAAAGAAAATCTTCTGAACTTTAGCATAGCTGTATACATTCGACCTACATAGACATATCCGGGATTTTTATCAGCATTCTAGAATTCTTTAATTGGAAAGCCCAAGCATAGTATTGGATGTCTGGCAGGGCTAAACCTCCCTTCTTCTATGCAGTTTTTTCCAAGAGATTCTAACCCCTTTATTAACCCAAATAAATGAACTTATAGCTTGTTGTATTTTTTGTAGGATTGTATTTTCAAAATGGAGATGTATGGAATCCAATAAAAAGGTACATTTTGGTAGAATAGACATCTTAACTAAACTAACTCTACCTAAGATGGTTAATGGCAGATGTATCCAACACTTCATTAGTTTAGCAGCTTCCTTAACGACTCTTTTTAAATTATTTTCTGAATTGAATTGATATCTTGAGATATCCTAATACGTAGATACCTTATCTCTTTTTTTATCAAGGGATTATTTCCTACATGGTTCCGTACCATCACATCTGTCTTGCTTTCATTTACTGAGTACCCCGACATTTCTCCAAATTTTGTAGCTATACTTAAAATTGCTGGTAAGGCTCTATCCAGATCAGAAGAGTAGACCATAAGCTCATCCGTATACAGCGCAACTTTCCTGACCCAGTCCTCCTGATGAAATGGTGGAATATCAGTTGTATGTCTAATTTTAAAAGCAAAGGGCTCCATATAAAAATTAAACAGAAAGGGGGAGAGAGGGCTGCCCTGTCTTGTTCCTCTGAAAATTTTAAAGGGCGCGGATAATCTTTCGTTTACCAAGTCCCTTGCTACCGGTTCTTCGTACATTAACCTAATTGCTCTGTAAAAATTATCTCCCAAGTTGTATCTCTCTAGTACTGCGAATAGAAAAGACCATCTCACCTTATCAAATGCTTTGGATGCATCTAATGTGATTACCGCTAAGAGGGGTATTGAAAGATGTTGCAAAATCAATAGCGCCTATAAGCTCATACGTGAGTTCGTGTAGATAGCTTTCCCTTACAAAACCTCTTTGATCTTCATGAATTACGCTATTTGCTAAGATTTTTGTGAAAATTTTGTAATCAGAGTTTAAAAGAGAGATTTGTCTATACGACTCACATAATGTTGGATCTTTCCCCGGTTTTAAAATGAGGGAGACTGTAGCCTCACTCCATGACTTTGATAGTTTTTTACCCTGGACTAATATCTCATTCATCACCACTGTCAACAAGGGGAACACTGCCCTTACTAAGATTTTATATAGCTCAGTCGGTTTACCATCTGGGCCAGCCCCTTTTCCTCTTTTGCTGGTTAAGATGGCATTAACAACTTCCTCCTGTGTGATTTCTTCATTGAGACTATTTTGTTTGTTGGCATCTATAGGTTTTGAGCAAGCCGAGAGCCAGCCCTCTATCTCTTCATTTACTAATTGATCTTTTCCCTCCTTATATAGATCACCAAAGAATTCTTTAAAGGACTCATTGATTTCAGCTCCCCTATTGAATAGATTGCCAGATTGGGCTTCTCTGACTTCTTTAATTCTATTCTTTGTTCTTTCTGTCTTAGCTTTCCAGGCAAGGAGTTTGCTAGTTTACTAGCATCCCACCTTTTTTTAATCCATACTTGAAGGGTCTCTGATAGTTGGTTCTTCATTAGTACCAGCTCTTTTTCTAACTCTATTTTTTCTTTTAAGTCTGTACTTTTAATTTCATTTTCTATTCTTTTCAACTCCTCGTCTAGCTATGATATTTTTTTATATACTTTGTTTCTATGACAGGTTATCAATGTAATCTTACCCCTTATAAAAGCCTTTAAAGTGTCCCACACTATTCCATTCGAGGCTGTATCTCTATTAATCTCAATGAACTGTATAACCTCTTCTTTAAGATTTTCCATTATTTCGCTATCAGTTATAATCAAGCGATATAATGTCCACCTTCTTTCTACATCTTTACTGCTATCTTTCAACGTTAGCAGAACTGCTGAATGGTCAGATAGATGAGCTGCCTTATATTTTATATTCAAGATATGTTCTCTAAAACACCAATCCACCAGAAAGTAGTCAATTCTGGACCTACTCCCGTATTTCTTATTGTGGAAAGAAATGCCCTGTATGGTTCCCACTCTTTCTCTCCAAAGGTCGCACAATGTATGTTGGGCCATCATAGCTTTTAATAGATTACGAGATTTAGGGGTTGGAGTTGTTCTAGATTTACTAGATTTATCTAGTTTAGGATTTAGTACAACATTAAAATCCCCCCTCATAATTATGGGATCAGGGAAATCCAAAAGGTTAGCAAAAAGACTTGTTAGGGGCTCGCAATTATTGTAATTTGGGCCGTTGTAACCAACAAGTGTCAAGGGCCTATCCTTTACCCTGATTTTTGCTATGATCCATCTTTCCACTTTGTCTACTCTAGTTTCTGCTATCCATATTTTTGCATTTTTCTTCACTATTACTGCTACTCCTCTTATATTACAACTCTGGTTTGTACAGAAGACTTGTTCTACCCAACTTTGTTTTTCGAAAAGGTCTACACATTCCTTTTTTAACAGATGAGTCTCCTGCAAAACTAAGATGTGTGCCTGGGAGTCTTTCAAATATTGGATTCGTTTATCTTTTCGTCCCTTTACTCTTAGACCATTGACATTCCAGTTTAAGATCCGAATAGCCATATCTTTTTTATTCTCAACAAAAAACTGAGGATCTTAAGGATTTTTTTAGATTTTTTCCCAAATGGTCCCCACCCTGTGCCCCCTCCTCCCCCCACCCTTCTTACCTATCTTACCCCGGAGAACCCACCCCTTCTTCTTCTTCTTGGACGTGGTGTTAGTCCAAGTTAAACTTGGCTCTGATTCTCTCCTCCCTATTTTTAACATCTTTACATAATCTATGTGTTGTCAGATGGATGCCAAATGAATGTCAGACTATCTTTCTAATCCCCAAAAAATATGTTTTCCTTAGCTTCCCCCAGCACCTTTTATGCTTTCTAAAAGCTTGTCTGCTTCCTTTATATTTCTGACCATTTGCATTTTGTTTGTGCATAATGCGAAGTGACACCAGGAACTTTAATTGCACCTTGGGCCCAGCTATTTTAAAATCATCCATGCGCTTCCCGAGCTCCCACTGTCTATCTAACGTTGCGCTCGATAGATCAGACCGTATTTCAAAAGAAAAATCTGGGCCTTTTAAAGACTTAAATTTCAGTGCGGATAACAAGATTTTTTCTTTAATTGCGTATGTTTGAAAGTTTATGAGGATTTTTCTCGGTTTCGTTCTTCCCAGATTTTTCCTGAAGGGGTCCCTGTGTATTCTCTGTATGTCCTTAGCAATGACTTCCTCACTTTCCTCTATATGTACTACCGATTTTTATAAGGGCCTCCTTTTCTTTACCTTCAGGCACATTCAGAAGTCTCAGATTATTTTTTCTAGAATTATTCTCAAGTTGCTCGACTTTCTCCTGCAAACCTAATTCTTCCTTACGGAGCGCCTGAATTTCCACTCTGCTTCTGGCGAGGTCCTTTTTTAGATCCTCCACTGTACTTTCAAGGGCTTCTGTCCTGTCTGATAGAGAGTCTAATTTCTTTTCCAGATTTTCACAGAACCCCCGAATTTCTCACTGATTAGCCTACAATACTGAAAAAACGCTTCTGATTTCAGTGGTTAAGTTCCCCATCATTGTCTCTAAAGATGTAGCAATTGGACCAACTGGGTCCCTAACTACGGGGGCGGTTGTAACTATATCTGATAGGTTTGTAGATTTGGTATTTTCCACACTGCTCCCCCCACATCCACCCTTCTCCATCCTGTCTTTATCCGGCCTAGCCTGCATGCTCTGGGAGTCTGGAGTGCGATCCTCTATGTGATCCTCTGTACCTCCATTAAGCCCACTAAATCCATTAGGCTTGTTAAGCTCATTAACCTGACCCCCTCCCTCCATATTCGGGGATCTGGTATCTACTGCGTTTGTTATTTCCTTGAAAGAACTTCCCCTGTTATTTTTATATCCTTCTTCCATTAACGGGGGTCTTTTCAGACTAAGAATGGGCGGTGGTACCTTAAAGAATGAACGTAAAGAGGGAGTAACTTTAAGCTTGGGGTCTAAAAGCACTGCTTCCTTTTTCTGTTTTCTACCCCTTTTTTTAACTTCCAGCCGTATTCTCTCCCGGTGGCGGGGGGAGGGGTTGTGACTTCTGTGCTGATTCTGGCACTGATTCTTCAAGGAGGGTCAATTCCGACCAAGCAACTGGAGCACTAGCAGGAGACCACTCTTTATTACTTCTACATTTATTTTTACTTTTACCTCCCCCGAATAGCACATCACTTCCCCTTTGGCTGTTATCTATTATTTGCCCTCCCAATTCCTTGTCCAAGCTGACCTCCACTTTTTCCTCCCTATCTCTCTTGGCTAAGTACTCCTGGGGTTTTTCCACCGACAGGGTCTTCAGCTGGATCCCCCGGAATGCAGAGCCTGAATCTCCCGGGCGTGCAGTGCATGTACTGCCACTGCCTCTCTTCACCCGGAGGTAACCTCGTGCTGCTGCCCTGCTGCTCTTCCTGAGCTCCATGTGGCTGTGATGCAGCGCGGAACAACGGACACAGGCAAGCCGGCAGGGGTCGAGAGCCACTTGGCAGGCTTTTGCAGAGGCCGCCTCCAAAGGGGGCTTAGAGGGCCGGCGCCTTAACCCGCGCCGCCCCCCCCCCCCAGAGAAACCGGTTCTGGGCACTCCCAGAAGCGGGAATGTCCGTGCCACCCCTCCAGAGCCCCCCGCTAGTTGCGCCAGGTAGGCGCCAGTCCCGCCGGCCAATGGGGTCATTGCGGGGGTCAAACCCGGGGGTGACCTGTCCCAGGACACCGCCGCGCTGCACGGCCACCAGCTGTGTGTGTGCCCCTCGCCCTCTGCTGCCCGCAGCCTCGTTGGGACTGCCTCTCTGCTCCCAGATCATCCGCAGTATTTTTCGAGCGTGTGTTGTGCTATTTGTGTGAATTCCCTGTTTAATATTGTTTTTCTCCTCCTTTAACTGCTTTTTTTGCCTTTCTGTATTGTGCCACTGCCAGGCTTCATTGCTGTTTGTGTCCCCCTGTGCCCGCCCCGCTCCCCGCTTCCCGCCGCCGTCCAAGCGGCCACGCCCCCTTTTGTTTTGTGCCCTCCCCGCTCCCGCCTCCCAGCTGCTCCTCCCTCCCTCCCACTTTGCCATAAATGGCGACCGCGCGTACGCACAGCGGTCACACGCAGCGGGAGCGCCGATTGTGTGCCAAAGGCGTGCCAAAGGTAAGCCCGTCTGCGCCCGCTGCGCCTGGACCGCGCCCAGCGCCAGGACCCCTGGCCCCCACCGACGCAAGAAGACCCGACAGACCTACGACGCCGCCGCCCTCAACGCACTCAATGCCGGCCGGAACCCCGCCTGCTGCCGGGCCGCCCCGAAATGCTTCCACGGACCCTTCACCTGCACAACCTGCAAGTTTACCTGCCTCCGAACATGCACCGCGCCCGCCAAACCAAATCCCAGCAGCGACCTCAAGTGCATCCTGCTCAACACCCGCTCCGTCCACAGACACGCCGTTGAACTCTGGAACCTCCTCGACACAACATCACCAGACGTCGCCTTCCTCACTGAAACATGGATGAACGCCTCCTCAGCCCCCGACATCGCCATCGCCATCCCAGATGGATACAAGATCATCAGGAAGGACCGCGTCAACCAGACCGGAGGAGGCATCGCCATCGTCCACAAGAACACCATCCGCATCATGACCGACGCCGACGACACCTACACCGCCGCCGCACACCTCCACTTCCAGATCCTCACCAACCCAAAGACGACCCTCAGAGGAACCCTCATCTACAGACCCCCGGGACCACGCACACAATTCAGCGAAGACATCACAGACTTCATCAGCCCTCACACCCTCCGCTCCGCCGACTACATCCTCCTAGGGGACCTCAACTTCCACCTGGAGAACAACAAGGACCGCAACACCGTCACCCTGCTGGACAACCTCGCCAACCTCGGACTCAAGCAACTGGTCAACAACCCCACCCACTACGCCGGCCACACGCTTGACCCCGTCTTCTCATCCAGCAAGCACATCACCTTCAGCCACTCCACCGGTCTTCACTGGACCGACCACAGCTGCGTCCACTTCAGCTTCAGAAAAACCACCACCCACCACCACCCGCAACCGGTTCCTCACAGGAGCTGGAGCAAGATCACCGCCGACCAGCTCACCGCCTCCCTCAGCCAGAACCCACCTGCCAGCACACCGGACCCCAACGAAGCAGCCCGCAACTTCACGCAATGGCTGACCGCCTGCGCCGACGACCTCGCACCACTGAAGAACCCCCCCAGCAAACCCAGAAGCAAGAAGGCCCCCTGGTTCACTGAAGAACTCAAGGACTCCAAGAAGACCTTGCGCACCCTCGAGAAAGCCTGGCTCCTCGACCGGACCACTGACAACATGACCGCCCTCAAACACGCGACCCGCAAGCACCACCAGCTCATCCGCACCA
The DNA here is from genome assembly GCF_964263255.1 of Lissotriton vulgaris. Taxonomy (NCBI): domain Eukaryota; kingdom Metazoa; phylum Chordata; class Amphibia; order Caudata; family Salamandridae; genus Lissotriton; species Lissotriton vulgaris. The sequence continues at coordinate 1,755,110,663 of NC_141691.1, forward strand.
CCAAGAAGAAATCACTGAAGGATCGACTGGACAACAACGCCCACGACAGCAAGGAACTCTTCAGCATCGTCAAGGAGTTCTCCAACCCCAGCACCGGCAACAACGACATCACCCCTTCATAAGATCTCTGCGACTCCCTCGCCTCGTTCTTCCACCGCAAGATTGCCGACATCCACAACAGCTTCGACACACCATCCTCCCACCCTACCGTTGAACCAACGCACCCCACTGCCACCCTCCGCACCTGGACCGCAGTGACCACCGAAGACACAGCCCGCACGATGAACACCATCCACTCCGGATCTCCGACTGACCCCTGCCCCCACCACATCTTCAACAAGGCCGACTCCACCATCGCACCCCAACTCCGAGACGTCATCAACAGCTCCTTCGACACCGCCACCTTCCCGGAGAGCTGGAAGCATGCCGAGCTCAGCGCCCTACTGAAGAAACCAACAGCGGACCCCACTGACCTCAAGAACTTCCGCCCCATCTCGCTCCTCCCTTTTCCTGCCAAAGTCATCGAGAAGATCGCCAACAGACAGCTTCCTCGAGACGAATGGATCCCTCGACCCCTCGCAGTCCGGTTTCAGAGCCAACCACAGCACCGAGACCGCCCTGATCGCAGCCACCGACGACATCCGAGCCCTTCACGACAACGGGGAAACAGCAGCATTCATCCTCCTGGACCTCTCCGCCGCGTTCAACACTGTCTGCCACCGCACCCTAGTCCAACGCCTGAGCAACACCGGCATCCAAGAGAAGGCACTGAAGTGGATCATCTCGTTCCTAGCTGGAAGAACACAGAGAGTCCGCCTCCCCCCGTTTCGTTCCGAGGCCACCGAAGTCATCTGCGGCGTCCCGCAAGGATCATCACTCAGCCCCACCCTCTTCAACGTCTACATGAGACCCCTCGCAGCTATCGCACGCCAACACAACCTCAACATCATCTCCTACGCCGACGACACCCAGCTGATCCTCTCCCTCACCAGAGACCCCGACAACGCCAGAACCAGCCTCCACGAAGGGATGAAAGACGTCGCAGAGTGGATGAAGAACAACCGCTTGAAACTGAACTCAGACAAGACAGAAGTCCTCATCCTTGGACCATCACCCTCCCCCTGGGACGACGCCTGGTGGCCCCCTGCCCTGGGCACCGCCCCCAAGCCGACAGACCACGCACGCAACCTGGGCTTCATCCTGGACTCCTCCCTCTCCATGACCAGACAAGTCAACGCCGTCTCCTCTTCATGCTTTCATACCCTCCGCATGCTCCGCAAGATCTTCCGATGGATCCCGATCGAAACCAGGAAGACGGTCACCCAGGCCCTCGTCACTAGCCGGCTGGACTACGGAAACACCCTCTACGCCAGAACCACAGCCAAGCTACAAAAAAGACTACAACGCATCCAGAACGCCTCCGCCCGACTCATCCTAGACATCCCTCGATGCAGCCACATCTCCGGCCACCTGAGGAACCTGCACTGGCTCCCCGTCAACAAGAGGACCACGTTCAGGCTCCTCACCCACGCACACAAGTCTCTCCACAACCTGGGCCCCAAGTACCTCAACGACCGCCTGACCTTCCACACGCCCACCCGCCAGCTACGATCCGCTAGCCTCGCCCTCGCCGCCGTACCACGCATCCGAAGAGCCACCGCCGGAGGCAGATCCTTCTCCTACCTGGCGGCCAAGACATGGAACTCCCTCCCCATCCACCTTCGGCTGACCCAGGACCACCTCGCCTTCAGGAGACAACTCAAGACCTGGCTGTTCGAGCAGTAGCGGCCCCCTTTCCCCAAGCGCCTTGAGACCCTTCCGGGTGAGTAGCGCGCTATACAAGTGATATGATTGATTGATTGAATAGGGGAGAGAAGGGACAGCTAGCCAAGAATGCAAATTTGGGGGCATAAAAGCGCTGCGCCTGAGTCCAGCTGGTATCTCGAACCAGGGGCAGCGGCAGCACGGCGTTGGAATCTTGACCCTCCCACCCCACACCAAAGAACAGCAAATGTCGCAGTGCTGGAGCACGGGCTGGGAAGGGGCAACAATATGGCGGATAATAAGGAAAACAATGGTTGCTACGGAGGCACACCGTCGGGCGGTGTGTAAGAATGGGCACCCTCACACTGGGATGCCGGACTGCAGGGTGAGGGGCCAACCCATGAGTAAGGGGGTAGCAAACGGAGACGGCACTCGCTGCCCAGCCCCCGCTGGTTGGCAGGGCACAACAGAAACCAACAAGGTGGCGAGTATGGTCCTAACTCCGGGAAGGAAGCTACCCCCGCGCAAAGCAAGCTCCGAGACAACCCAAAAGAACTAACGAACGAACTGCCAGTCCGAAGGGAACGGACGTCAGACGGGATCAGCAAGCACAGACTGATGATTTATGACTATGTATGACAAATTACCAAATAGCACTTTATGGCAATAACTACATGTGACGTATGACGTATGACAAACAGTATTCGCATGTATTGTAATAAAACTGCGGCAAACTCTGACCACTGAAGAAACCAAAACAGGTGTTGGCTTGTTCATTCAAAAGGACCAGGAAAGGTCCTAGGCGTGTGTGTGCATACTCTGGGGGACTAGGGCACAGTGCGAGGGTTAATTCTCCTCTACCCGGCTCATTGAAAAGACGACATCCGAGGTGGGAACACTAAATTTTAACGTTTAAAATTGAATCGCTAGGAATAGGCAGACATACTTGACATACTTTTGAATAGCTAGGTCATTTGGCGTGCTTACGAGCAGCAGGCAGCAGAGAGCTTCACACGGTCACCATGTTCTCCCTTCCCCTCTATCTCTTCACATTTGCTGTGATTTCAAAGACAGGTCAAATGTCAGGCTATGTATTTTGACAAATTGCTGCCTAATCTATTACAATGGAGATTGCTGTTCACTTTTCTTTGTCTACAAAGTCGGAGGATTTTGTAAAGTGAACTATGTGAACTGTTTGACAGTCTTGCTGGCGTACAGGGAGTCTGAAAGGAAAGTCTTTAGGATGTCTTTTTTTTACTAATACACAGAAAAATGTAAATACCTGTAAATGAACTACTAATACTTCAAAATATATCAGCAGTTAGGAAGGCACTAATTAAGCACATTAGCTTATTAATTCCAGAGGGTGATTGAAACAAAGATTTTAATATGATCAAAACAAATCAATACACTTTACTTGGCAATGTACAAATTATGAATATTACCGGAGATCTCACCCATGAGCTAACATTTGTGCCCTTTCCTTGGTTTATTAGGGAAGCAGCATGTCTGTGAAAATTTGGTGGCAAATTAAATGGAAAACGTGCTGTCTGTCATTGACAGTGTGCTATCACACCATGCTTAAGTACTATACTTATGACAGTGTGCTTCAAAACGCATCACCGGCAACATACCACCGCCATACCACTCTCCTGCTGAATAGGCATGACTCATTTGCTACACTTGTTCTTTGTGTAATGCTTGGATTTTTCACATTCCTATGGTTTTAGTGATGTAGCATTGATGGCAGGACCCCCAGTATTAAAATTGTTTCAGCACCTCTGATGCCTTCACATCTATCAGCCCCAAGAAAGAACCTAACAGCTTAGCAGAGAACAGAATAAACACTAGGCCACTGCATCGCAGTGAGAGAGAGCAGCAATGCTGGCTTGTGCAAAAAAAACGTAAATAACCCGTGTAAGTGCCCATCTCTGGTCTGCGGTACACCCACTTCCCACAATTGGCTACATAGATTGCTAGAGATTTGCAGCACTAGTGCACTTATTGTACAATGAGCAGTAGCGGTTCCAGGAGGGAGTTCTGCGGGGCGCCAGGGCGGGGAAGGGGCAGGGTGTGGGATAGTAAACTCTGGCATACGGTCGATCATACAGCCAGATTCATCATTGTCCCGTTTTGCGAGTCCTTAATAGCGATTATTAAGGAATCGCTATTAAGGACTTGCAAAACGGGATTCATGTAGGAATCCCAAAATAAATTGCGATTCCTACAGCTTCCTTATTTGCGATTAGCAAATTGCTAATCGCAAATAAGGATGCGATTTCAAGGGTGCCAGGGGTGTCCAAAGGACACCCTGTAGCACCCCTGAAATGAAAATGTAGACTGATGTTGCGCACACACATGTCCAAAGGACATGTGTGTGTGTAACATACAACTTAGAAAAAAGCACTAAAGTGCATTTTTCTAAGTTTTCGCTATTTACCACGAAGTCAGACTTCGCGGTAAATAGCGGCCAAAAATTGCAAATTCGCAAATAAAAAATGGTTAATGAATTGCATTTAAGGAATCTCAAATAGAGATTCCTTAAATGCAATCCTCGCAATTTTGCGATTTTGCTATTAGCGATTTTTGCTTTTGGGATGATGAATCCCAAATGCAAAAATTGCGCTCGCAAAGGGCCAGATTCTCAGAATCTGGCCCTTTGCGAGCGCAATTTTCAATGATGAATCTGGCTGATAGTTAGGTAAAGAAATAAAAAAATAAAATGAATTAAATTGCGCGCGCTTCAATTCTACAGACTTTTGAAAATAGAGCCCTTTATGTAACTAAGCCCTGGAGGTATTGGCAGCGGCGGACAGCAGGGATCCGAGGTAAGGGGGCGGGGGCAGGGGTGGGAGGGAGGGAGGAAGCAGGGGGAGAAGGTATTACAAAATAAAATATAAAAGGTACCTTCTCGCTGCTTTCTTGATGCGTCTCTCCTCTGTAGTCCTCTCTTGCTGGCCTGAACAGGAAGCACACCCAGGCTCTCAGTCAGCCAATCAGAACGCTACTGTGATTGGTTTGAGCGCCGTGTTCCGTGCTCAGATGCTGACTGGGAGCCTAGGCATGTTCTCCATGCAGGCGGTAATGCAGCCTGCATGGAGAACATGCAAAGTGTACAAGACTGTTTTGGGCGGCCCGAGAGGGCCGGCAAAGCAGACATTGCGCACTTAGGAGGGTGCTACCACTCCTCCCCTGCCCGTGACCTTTCACGCTAAGCTACAGAAGTAGGAGAAAATAAAATGTTAATAACGTGAGTTATTATCATTTTATTTTCCCTTTATTTCATTGCTAAAAAGCAGTGGGGCGACGCTCCTCCGCCTTAGTGGAGGAGCCACCACTGGATATTGGCCTCATTGTTGGGGTTGTTCAATAAGCATGGTCTTCTTCTGCCTCCAGCCTTTGCACTTCGTCCAAGCTGAACCTCAATTAAGGGATTTCTTTCCCTTCTTATTGCTTGTAGCTCCCATTGACACCATAAACTAAGAGAATTGATCACGTGAGCCGCTCCGAACTCCCAGCTGTTCAAGTACTGTACTCAACTTAATCTCTCCTTTTAGGGTGTCTAGGTGAAGGGAAGAGAGGAAAGGATGTTTTCCTGTGGCATCGTCGCTATTTGGGTCGATTAGGACCAGGAAGGGCCTTGGGCCAGAACTTCTGCCTTCCCGTTCCTCTTTATCCCTTCCCTTCCCTTCACCTCACCTCTTATCTTTAATGTAATTACTTTCATACAGAGGACTATGCGCTTCATATCTCAACTGCCATGTTTACTGGATTTTTCTTATCACTTTTACAGTGAGTGGATGTCAATAAATGACAGAGAGCCACTGATCTAGTGACTCTCTTGACAGAAGGCAAACAAAATAATTACTTTGCATGTATTTCAACAAGTGCAACTGAATACTATAGAGAGTGTCAGCGTGAGCAAGGCGAGAAAGTGAGGAAGGAAATGAGAAATACTAAAAGTGAAACAGAGAGGATAAAAGTATGAGTGACATTAAGAAAGTAAAGGTATGGTAACTCTGTTGGAGCTTGAATAAGGTTGTGAGAACAAACACGAGTAGGCAAGGAACAGGGTTAGTGAGGGTAAACTGAAAGAGTGAGAAACTGAGACTTGGGAGGGGAAAAATGAATTTAAACAGAGCTATGCAGATTATGTAGACAGAAGGGAGAGGAAAAGGTAAGGAGGAAGTGGGAAATTAAAAAGGAAGAAAGGATGCAGGGAATAGTGAATAACAAAGGAGACAGAGCACCCGCGTCCCTGTGGCCCAATATGAATATGTGATATGTAAGCCACTATAAATGAAGGGCAGGCATTGGATGGCTCAACACCTGATATGTAATCTGTGGCTAAGTACTTGATAGCGATATGAAACTGATGGACAGGGATTCCTTGACACACTACCTGACAGGGGAAAACGTCACCTATAGCCCAGTTCAATAACGAATGCGTATCTAATTCTGATTGGCATCCAAATTAAATTATTCAATATAGTTTATCAATGAATGAATGAATGAATGGTTTGATGCACTGTTGTCTGAAAACATTAACAGGAACACCGAAAATCCAAATTTTATTATTCTGTGCCCCAGTAGCTGATGGACATCAAAGCGCGTGATGTAAACAGTTCTCTGATCGGTGTCTGATCAGCAAGGTGCTAGCACAAGACCGCCAATTCCCAAATTCTCTGCCCTGATATTTCGGAATGACATATACTCATGCCACACACCCTCTGATAGATAAAATCCATGACGTGGTGAATTTAATGACCATTGTATCTTCAAAAAACACAAACCGATAGGGGAGGGTCCTAGGGCATATTTAGAGACTTGGCATGGACACAGCCCCCAAAACGGAACATAGTATACACAGAGTGTCCACGGGTCTATCAACAACAAATCTACCTTACAGAGACATAAACCAACAAATTAAATGTGTAGATGGATCAAAAAATCCCCTTATGAATAAGGATACCCATCAGTCACCATTCGATATGCCCTAGTCATCATCTGGGCTTCCTTATGACATACCCATCGTGAATCATAAAAGATATTTACTAGGACTAGATGGACACGTCCTGCATCCAATTATGAAGCACGGAATCACTTTATCGATGTTAAGTAATGGTGTCGATTGATGGGTAAGAATGAGAAAATTGCAGTGCGTGAAATGTGTGAAATAATTGGTGAGTTGAAATTGGGTAAGTGAGAGAAACATGAGTTTATTATTCTCGCTCAATTGCCCAAGATTAAAAACAGTGCAAAAAAATGGCAGCTCTAACAAATATCTGCCACTATGGCTACATTGGTCAACATGTTTCAGCAGTAAATCAGGACACTATTGTCCTCTGCCCCATCCCTGGTGCCTAGTAGGCTTTCTGCCTTCCCTGGGTGGCAGATCTGGGGCTATTACCTCTCTCACCCCCTAGAGAAGTGTTCTGCAAGGTTCTTCTGACTGCATGAACACGGTGGGTCGTGTTGTGCATCAAGGTCTGTTACTCCTTGGCGAAAAAGGAGCCTCCTGTTGGGCTGAGGGCCCATTACACTTGGGCCACGGCGGCTACTACTGCCCTGGGTCGGGGAGTCCCCTTGCAGGACATCTGTCAGGCAGCTACGTGGGCTTAGCTGCTCACGTTTTCTAGACACTACTGCCTGGACAGCGAAGTCCGGAGAAATGGCTTTTGCGGCTGTTCCGTTCTCCAGGACTTTCTGGTGTGATCTTGGTTCATAGACCCACCACCGGGGTTGGTTTTGCTGGGGTATCTATTCTAAGGTAAGAAATCTAACACTAACCTGTGTCTTTCAGATGTACAAGTTACTTACCTTCGGTAACGATATATCTGTAAGAAACAGTAGTTAGTGTTAGATTCCTTACCGCCCCACCCATCCTCCGGGTTCTGCGAACCGATATCTAGGCTTAAGGACATCCCTTTCAGGGCCCTAGTTTTCATGGCACCAGTGTCGGTCACTGGCATGGCTCTGCAGTCCTGGTGCGGAAAGCTATGTACAAGAGCTGAGGGTCAGCGAGCGGGGACGGCGTCTGGATGCTCCGGTGGCGTCGTCCCGGCGATCACGGCGGCGGACGCGAAGCCGCGGACGGCCCCTGTCGACGCGCAGGGGTGCTGCTGCGCTGGACTTTCCGGATCCGGTCTGGCGCCTGGGGATGTTCTGGGGTGGGGAATCTAGCACTAACTACTGTTTCTTACAGATATATCGTTACCGAAAGTAAGTAACTTGTGCATTTGGGTGTGTTTCCTTAAATTAATGATTATCAACATTTCAGATATATGCATATCACATTGGTATGCTATTGCTTCTAAGTACGATTTTATAAAACAATATTACAGCACTTCAGTTCTGTGGCAATTTAAAAGGTAAGAAGCAAAGTTGTTGCTACCGTTGATTCCGTCCATGACGGTGTTGATTTTCTTCATACTCAATCAGCAGGATCAGGGGCACCAACTGATAGATCAGGTTCATTGCTGTGAAGGAAAGTAAACGTGAGTAAAGGTGAGGTTGTGCCTCATATCCTTTCAAAACCACCAACTCAGGTGTGTCAGCTTCGCCACCACAGTCAAGTCGACAGGAAGGCACATTGTGATTGGCCCGGCGGTGAATGTGGCAGTCCACCCTCTAACAGCTGCTTTGGCCTTTTGTGCCATCGACGTAGGTTTCCCTGGCGTGACAGCAACAGTCTTTACTCCATCAAACCACCAGCATTGTAATAGAGCAGACAGGCGGCCAGGTAGGAAGGTGGAAAGACTAAAAAGCCCACTCCGTCCCAGTCCCACCAACATCTAAACCCGATCCTATGTCCTTGAATGTGACATCTGTCAGCAGATTTAAGTTTCTGCTGATGCACGTCCACCACAGACAGGGCTGTTTAAAATTCCTTCTACTTGCAGTGGATTCATGGTCTTGATTTCTATGGGTATGGCCACAGCGATCAGCTGGCGCTCGGACTCTTGTTGAAGATTTGCGAGTCTTTAACGGGACATGTGCAGTGGCTGCATTCCATTCGGACCGAGGATCCATGTGTGCCGCTACAGCCTACCCGGATACACTCCTCCCCATACCATCCGGGGAGAGTTTTGTTGTGGAGAGTAAGAACTGTGACTTGAGGCAGTCTTTAGCAGCTGGAGTATTAGATTCGGGTTGTGGTTGGATGCATCACCTATATGGCAGTGCTACGCTCTCTGGTCTACCTGGCCAGACTGGTTACTGGTACCAAAACAAATGAGCACATCTCCCCAGTCTTAAAATCCCTAAATTGAATGCCCTACGAAGCAAGAATACAGCTAAAGATTGCTTGCCTATCTCACAAAGCCCTCCATTTCAAACCCCTCAGTTATCTAGCGCAAAATCTGGAACCATCCGGAGGGGTTAGACCTTCTAGGAGTGCCAACTCTCTCCTCCTGAAACCTCAGCTCTTTCGCAAAAAAAGAACATGTCACCGAGCCTTCTCCGGTTCAGCACCTAAGATCTGGAACTCTCTCCCACCGGAGATATGTAGAATCTCCTCCAAGGTTGCCTTCAAATTGGAAGTTAAAAGATTCCTTATGAACAAGTTCTTACCTTAATAGGTTGATGGGTCCTCTGCTTTAATGCAGTGGACTTACACCCTTAAGCCCTGTGCTGGATGCTATTTCTTTTTCTTTTTTTCCTCTCTCTTAATGCACTTGCTCCCCCCATCTTGCTATGTACCAGTTATTTTCTTATTTTTTTGCTGACCCCCTTGTACTTGTAACCGTTCTTGTCCTGTGAGTTCTATTTTGATATGTGATTCTGTCTGTATTCCTATTTGACATGTACTGCATCTGTTACCTTCCTTTCCCCACAATTGTAAAGCGCTCTGATATCCCTCTGGATCATGTTCGCGCTATATAAAACTTTATCAATAAAAAAATATATATATACATTACAAAAATAAAACTACATGTTATCTCACAGAGAAGTATGACAAATGCATTTAAAAGTACTTTCACCTACGGTAAATCACTTTGATGTTTATGTGACATAAATGGTAATGAGCTTAAAAATGAGGGAACCTGGTGACACATTACATCATAAGGGAAGTAAGCCTTGTTGATTCTTTTAAACTGTCATTTGTTCTGCGAGTATTTTGATGCTAGTTTAATAGTGTCTGATTTTGTTTCTATGGGTCCCAAAAGTAACTTCCAACAACTTCTGAAATCATAGATACATATTTTAGAAATTGTCCACATTTTGTTTACTTTTCTTAGAAACTCCCCTAGAGGGAGATCAGTATTTGGAAGTTCCATTTTACCAGAAGCTTTATGTCTGAAGGGGTCGGGGTAAAACAAACATACTTTACAATACTTGAGAAAGATAAAATCGTCGCAGAGATAAAAAAAATATAATAAGGGATCAAACAGCCAGCTACTAAATGCAACAAGGAGTGTTCATGCTGCAGTGCACAGTGCACCACCACCAAATGTGAATTTCTTAATTTGAACGAACCAGTCCGCCAGTGAAAGATCTTACTAACCTTATTGCCCCATTGGAGCACTGGTGCTCACAAAGGGAGCAGCATTGAGAGTAAGATCGTTCGCTGACGGATTTTTTCGTTCAAATTAAGAAATTGACATTTGGTGGTGGTCCCCTTCACTTCAATTCAATTAATCGGTGTGTGGGATGTGGAATACATGGATATGATTTTATGTGGTCTGTAGCCTATTTTGGTTTAAGATTATATTTAAAGTAAGGTTGGTCTTGAACATGTGGTATTCCTGTGGAAGGCGTGCGTTGCCGAAATGTGCGTAGAAGATGATGTTGTGGCCACAGTAGTGTAACAAAAGAACCTAAACAATTTGAGAGGAAGAGAAATAATATTTAATTAAGCAAAAACTGTTCATAAAAAAAGAATAACACTTTAGTAATACTAATTACAGTATATAGACCAGTGGCGGCTTCTCCGTTTTGGCGGAGGAGCGCCTACCCTCTGCTGAAAGCCAGCAGAGGTAAGGACATAAATAAAATGATAATCAAACATTTTTATTATCATTTTATTGTGCATCCTGTTAGCTGAGCCAAGGGAGGGGTGGGGACGGCCACAGTGACGATACAGCAAGCACCAGGGAGCCGGGGGTGGCTCGACACTGGTATGTGCGCACGATGGTTTGGCCGGTCCCAGAGGGCTGGCCAAACCGTCATGCGCACTTACCGTTTCTCCACCTAGCTGTGTTGTACAACTGGGTAGAGAAGCCAATACAGGCTCCCAGTCAATGTCTGAGTGCCGAACGGAGGTGCTCAGACCAATCCCAGCTCTGCTCACAGGCTGAGAATAGCATTCCCAGCATGTGAGCAGCGCTGGTCTTGGGAGCTGGGAGCCTGCGCACTGTGTGTACAGCAGTTCCTGGCAGGAGGTGAGGATCGAGAGGAAGGCGGCAGCGGTTGGAGCAGGTAAGTGCTTTATTATTTTTTATTTATTGTATATTTTTTCTTCCCCGCCTCACCACTACACATTACTAGCGGCCGCTACAGGTATAGACTCAAGACCTGAAATTTCATGGATGTGAAAAACCAAAGAGAGTTTTAAGTTTTGGAATACATGGAGGGATGATTGGGTATGAATGAAGAAGGATGAGGAGGTACACTTGAGTGAGTGAGTGAGTATATGTTTGCAGTCTGTGGCAACCTGTACATATTCAACCTAGGATGGACCATCTGAGGTCGCCACATTGTAAATGTTTTGCTCAATTGAACATGTATTTGTAAAGCAATATAAAGACAGTTTTAATATTGTGACAAAGAGATGAATTTAATTATTGCAATACAATGATGAATATATTTTTGACAATATATACTCTCCAAGCTGCACACTGATGTCTATTTGGTACATGGATGAGTGAGAATATGATTAAGGTTGCTGGGAAAAGATGTGGCTAATTCTAGTTTGTCCTGCCCTAGGAACCCTATTCGGAGCAGAGGGTCCCTTATTCTACTAATTGAGGACAATCAGACCATCTGTCAGAAAGTAGAACATAGAGCTCTCAAGTTTCTCAGGTCCATGCGTGAGTAGCTCAGCCATACTAAGTTATTGTCTTTGTGTTCAAATCCTCATTATATTATTAGAAAATAAGAACTGCAGTTCTAGAATGTAAGGACAGAAAACTGGACTAGCTAAGGTACTGACTCATGGACTTTCGGAATCTTGAGAGCTTAGACAGAGATAGGGACCTCTAGAGAGAGCAGAACATTAAGGGGGCTACAGACTGCCAAGGATTGGAGAACGACGTGCCTGAGTGTAACTGCTAGAGTTCCATATAACGTACCCCGAAATCACATCTAATTCTTTGAAAGTCTTCCTTTCTTTGGCACTGTGAGAGGAAGGTTGACGACATGAAAGAGAAGGCCTGGTAGCATCACCATTTTCGCCAGTGTAGTTCTACCGATACACGCAAGAAGGAGTTTTCCTGGAAAACGCCTCCTGAGACCTAAGGGGTCTTTTAGATGCTGCCAGGTTGCCAGCCAACCTCCTGCTCCTGAGAAATATCTCTTAACACTCAGATAGTGAAATGTGAATAATTCCCATATGATGTTACTACCTCCCAGGTCTACCCTATGTGGATGCATGAGATGACTTTGTCCTGTTGACTCTTAATACTTTCACTTTTCTGAACTTTCTTTGGAATAATTGTATGGAAGAAAGATCCCGTCTGATATCGCTAACAAAGAGCAACTTGCAATGGGGGGTAAAGCAAACAAACATATGTTGTATTGTTTCGGCTTCGGAATTGCTCTTTTCTCATCTCATCTCGCTTAGTATAGCCGCAAAGGTTTACTGTGAGGAAGATGCCTTGCAGAGCGAGACCCTTACCGAAGGAACAACAAGCGGAGGTCCACATTCATGGGTGATGGTTCCACAGCAATCAAAAGAACCACGACATCCAGACACCTCTGCTCTATTTCCACAGGGACGCGGTCAGAGTCATGCCCCAGAAGTACCGCCCCCACATACCGGAAGAAGAAGCCTGGGGCCAATAACAGGAGAGGAGAATCAGCTTGAGGAGAGAGAGGAAGAATGCTGGAGAGGGATCGTCGAGAGAGAAGACGCGGGACCCGACCTACGGAAAGAAGACGCGGGACTTGTTTTACAGAGAGAAGACGCGGGACCCGACTTGGAGAGAGAAGATGCAGGACCCAACGCGTTGAAGACTTGGATGCCAGGAAATCCCGAGGACGGTGAAGAAAGCTGGTCCGAGGACTGGTGGTGTCCGGAGGAGGTTGGGGAGCGGCCGTGACTCAGGAGAGTTACGGCGGAGCCAGGTGAGTGTTTGTGGCTCCGGGGTAACAGGGAGAGGGGCGGGAGAAGAAGTGGGGGGGGAATACTGGGGAAGGAGCGTAAACAGGAGGGTAGTCAATCCTGAAAGTGGTGAATCTCTTTTGTGAAATACACGCCGTTAAAAGAAGAGAACTATGCTGAGTCTCATGATTGTGCACCCTTCTTCTTTTCATCCTAAGCACATAATCTTAAATCCTATTATGGAGTTTACCGTTCTTCTTTTCCCCGTTTTCGTTTTCCTTATCCCCTTTGTTTTTCCCTTGGCTTTTGGTACTCAAGACTTTAGACTAGGCACATCAAGAATCTAGCGCACCAAGGTGTGGTGATGGGAGTATACCCTAAATAGTACCATACAACATTCTGACGGCTCCTTTTACTCTCTTTATCCTCCTATGAGCCTCCGGGGTGACCACCACGGTCAAGGAAAACCAGAAAGCGGAGCAACACCTTTATCCTCATCAGACCCTTCCAGCTCACGGGAATCATCGGATGAAGAAGAAGACCGTCCAGGGACCCCATCTCAACAGTCTACAGTTCCCTCTTTTGTCAACAAATCATCTTTCAAACCTATACTTAAGCCTCGACGTCTGTTTATCAAGTCTGCCCTCCCACAGTTCCATAGCCAGGGTGAAAAGTAGTGAGGACAAGAGGCCCTCTGTCTTGTGCCCCTATGTACCTGATAAAATGCCAAGACGGAACTCCCCGTTCTGTGCCTAGATGTTGGTCATGCATATCGTAAACTAATCCAGAGTATCATGTTTGCCCTTATGGCAAATTTTCCTAGCACCTTGAACATGTACTGCTAATTGAGCATATCAACTGCTTTTGTCTAGTTCCAGATCAATAATTGTAGCTTGTGGCCGGATTTGAGAGACTATTTCCATTTCACTTAGCGAAGTCTTGATGTGAAGGGACCTGGAAAGACATGGAATGAATCCATTCTGGTCGGTATGAATTAAATGAAGGAACCCTCCTATTACCTTTTGGACAGAATTTTACTCAGGATTTTAAAATCAGCCTTAAATATGGATGATGAGCTATCCAAGAACCCCTCACCTTCATAACAATGTAAATAATGGGTGTTGTTGTGTATGGCTTCCAAAGGTGGGGTTATCAAGAACATAGGTTATGAAACTCAATTATTCACTGCTTTGACACAAGAGCAATGAAAAAAAAGTTCCATTATTTAACTGCTCTGATTAGTAGTGAAACACTGGACCATAAAGCCTGCTGTCTGTCTCTTAGGAATCCACTGCCTCCCTTGGGTCTCTAGAGACTCAAGGGATGTGGGGGAATGTGAGGGGCATATCTGCCAACTGGCCTGTTACCTGCAGAACCTACACTGTCAAAGAAATGCAGGCCATGCTGACATTCCACTTTTACAGAGTTGCTGTAAGCACAGCTGACGCATTAGTTTTTTTCAATATTTAATGTTGTAGGGGATATGGACAGTGGGTGGTGGAAGTAGGTGTGAGGATACTAGGTATATGTTAATTGTAAAATATTGCTATGGGGAGTGTGTCTGAAAACTGTTATGCTTCCTCTGTATTGTGTGCTCTCTGTCTTGTGTACCTATTGAAACTGTCCCTGCCTGTTTCTCTTTCGTCACATGGCTACAAATCCTGTTGCTATGTGCAATGCTCCTCTACCCTCTGGTGTGAGATTCACACTTTATAAATACCTTGTATGGAGTAAAATAAAAGAGATGCTGGCATGGTGTCCATACATCTTGATGCATCTTGAAATTCCCAGGATGTGGCACATCAGGGTGGCTCCTCAGTTGAACCTATAGATTTAAAATGACATTTGTTTTCTTGATTTCCCAGGAATGCAAAGCTGTTTATGCATCTTTGTTCAAACTCCTTTGCCTCATCTACAAATCTCTGGTTAGCAAGGGTGTGGCTTACCTACGGGAGAAACTCACTCACTTCTGCCCTGGCAGACATCTTAGATCTAAAGATGAACTGCTATTGGCCCCCGCCATATTTGCACTTTGAGATACGGCAGCTGGTCTTTTTCTCAACTTGCCCCAAATCTCTGGAACAAGCTTCCCCTTCACATTCGATCTTGTTCTGACTCCAAAATTTTAAAAATCACTTTTGAACACCTGGTTATTTTGACTTGCTGCTCTGTCCTGACTTTGCTGAGCTCCCAGATACCCCTTCGGGAATGAGTTGTTGCGCTACATGAGGTGCTACTAACATAGTATGACATAACATAACAAAATAACATAACATATGCATGGACAGCAATGAAGGACTAGTTGACTGATCCCCATTGGTTCAGTGTGTCCACAGATCATGTGATGTTGAAGGATTCATAAATTAGTTGTGCATCCCCATCTTCAGGAGGAAAAGGCATCGTTGACGTACTTGATATGGGGCAGGAGCAAGGGTTGATGTGTCTTTCCTTTTACTGGTGACTACTGAGATAGGCTCCTGAACATCTTCTGGGTTGTCTCTTCAAGTTACAGACAAATGTATTGAGCTGTGACATAAGCTCCCAATATTGGGAACCCTGCACAAAGTTGCCTTGCATGTACCATGAGTTCCATACTGCAAATTGGTGGGCCCCCTTACAAAATGTATTGAGGGTCCCATGAAAGCGTTCCTGGGTGTGTCGCCTCAAATGTAGTCCAAGGACATGGGTCAGTTGGCAAAACCTGAGTAAAGTCTATGTTAGCCTTTGGGCACAATAAGTAACATTATTAAACTTAACCCTAAAATACCCAACTCACCAGAAAAGGTAAGAATACTGAGGGCCGTTTTCCTGCTGTGCACGCAGTGGAGCTGCATTAACACGTGGTCGGTAAGTTGATATTATAACCACTGCAGAAACTGCAGGTCTTAACTAGGTGGCCCTATTATACTCAGTTAAAAGTGCCAACTGGGGCTGCACCATACAGACAGTGGGTAACCCTTTCACAACTGACAGTTTTAGGACCCTATACAAATCATATAGGGTGAGTGATAGGGATTTGGAGACTCAATAAGCCCTCATAAATGCCCCAGAGCTTCTTATACCAATTTAGTGGGCAGAAACTTGTTGGTTTAACACTAGTATCCTGCATCTAAATAACCCTTTAGGCATTTTTTATTTCAGAACTATAGGCTCCGGACCACTGCTTAGAAGTTACGTTATGTTATGTTAAAAGCACTTATAAAGCGCACGTTCACCAAACGGTTTTTATGGCGCTAAAGGCAGAGAGAAGAGTTTATGGAAAGCTAGGGTTACATGTTGTAGGCTTGAGCAAACAAAAAGGTCTTAAGCATTTTTCTAAATTGTCCATACGTTGGAATCAGTCTAATCTCAACCGGGAGAGTTCCAGAACTGTGGACCTATAACAGCAAAGCGAAGGCCCAATAGCTTTTTGCGCTTAAAAGAGGGAGTAATCAGCCAATTTTCATGACAAGAGCGTAAGGCCCGGGAAGGAGTATAACTTCCCGGGTTACGCACCAGATCACTTCTCCAGCAAGAGAGGTCAAGGGGGAGACGACCGTGTGTAACTTCATGTCACTATGGTGAAGGAGGGGCCCCATGTTAAAGCATTTTGCTTCAATGAGTTAGGACTTTTGTCCTTTTTAAGTAAAGAACCTTCACGTATGCTGCAGCCACCTAGGTAGAATCTCCCAGCAGGAAAATGGCTCCCAATATTCAAACTTTTGCGGATGTGTCAGGGACTTTAGTGGTAATATTAATGAGAAAGGTGTACTCTGACACACAGTCAATTTCAGGTCCTCCCCCTCTTCTCTTGGTGTATACAGTATTGTAGAGGGCATTAGTAACAGGGTAAACATTGGGGCCCTCTTTAGGTTTTGCCTGGCGAAAGCTGCGCTCCGCGCAGCTTTTTCGCGCAGGCGAAAACCTAATGAGTATAGTATGGGGCTTGGAATCCGCCCCCGTCTTCCATTGGCTAGCTCCATAAATGGAGGCTAGCCATTGGAAGACACGTTTGTCCGTCAATGCAGGACCAGATTCGGGGGCGTTCCCGCAAATTTTTGACTTTTGGCTACGTCACGCTACGTCAGCCGAAAGCCAATTCTCGGGAACGCCCCTGAATCTGGTCCGGCATTGCCGGCACCTCCCTTCCTGCTCGCTCGGCTCTTGTTGAGTCCTTGAACTGTCGGGCATTCTGTCCTACTTCTGGGTACATACACACACTAGTAGAAACTTCACCTCTTATACTACTCGGGGAAATCCAGGAAGTTGGGGGGAGGTTCACCACACTAAAATAAAGTTTGTCGGTTGCTGGTAAAAGTCGCTCGATAGAGTTTAATAGGAAAGCTCCTCGCACTGGAGGACTGTCACTGCAGAGTTAACTTTTGCTGTTTGACGTCATGACATCTCCCTGGAAGTGTGCTCGAGATGCGATCATCTCAGCCTGTGCTGCTGAGTGGGTGGAGTGACTCGAGCTCCAGTGACTCGTGCGGCGAGCACCCCCACCGGAGCAGCACTTTCCCTTTGACCCCCTCCCTCCCGCCCCGTGGCAGCCGGTCTCCCTCCCTCTCCTCAGGCCGGCCGCCATATTACTGGGGAGATTGTAACTGCAGCTCCGAGGGGGACACGCTGTCCTTCCTGCGGAGCTGGGAGCCAGCGTACCACGCACCGGAGAGTGGAGTGAAAGGAGGAGGGGCAGGAGGCGGGCAGGAAGGTGCAGCAGCGAGTGCAGCACGCGTCCCTCTGCCCTGCAGGGCCCGACCCGGCGCTGAGTCTATCCCTGTGCTCCCAGCAGGCAGTTTGTGTGGATTGTTGTTTGGCTTCTTGGCGCTGGCCGGGCGACGGGCGGACTTCTCCAGCTGCGCGGAGGTTTCCCCGGGCTGCCGCTGAACTGGATCCGATGAGCTGACTGCCCCGTCTGCCCACGCAGCGACTTCCCACGCCCTCGGTGCTGGCTCGGCCGAGCTTTCCCTTTTCATTTTCTGGATTGCGAGGCTGTGATTGCCCCGCACGCAGGATCTCGGGAGGAGGAACTTATGTGACCCCCGGCCCGGAGCTTGGATAACGCAGGTAAGCTCTCCCTTTTTCCCGCGCCCCCTTGTTTCAGGAAGTATAGGGGTTCTTGTGACCGCCTGTCCTGTTTCTCACCCTTGGATCCGCAGGAACTGGGCGAGGAGAAGGATCTTGGGATAAGGAAATCCGGAGAGCTAGGCCACAGTCACGCTTCAAGGTGTGTACTCGGGCAGCACTCCCGCCCGTTAACAATTGACACGTAACACGAGTGAGTAACCTACACAAACATGTATTACGGATCCTGTCACTCTGTTTTCTGCGCCTTTACAATCCGTGATATTCCTTAAAAAGTGAATTAGTGAGGGGCGTGGCCAAGATGGCAGACGTGCCTTGCCGAGCTCCCGCCGCCGGTCGCCGACTTGAGCATAATTCCAGCACCTGCCCGACCGAAAATGGCCCTGAGAGACCACCTGACGCCAGTGACGCTGCGACGGTGACCTTTGGGCCGGTTCTGTGTCCGGCTGCAGCCTGGTCCCCGCCGAGATTGGCCGCGAGGGCGACGGCGCCGGAGGCCTAGCGCGCTCCTCGAGCCCAGAGCGAGGACGGGAGCGAGGCCGTGGTGGGTGGAGCCACGGAGCCGTCTGGGGTCGCCCAGGACCGGCGGTAGCAGCGGTGGCAGGTCCGGCCCGCGCGGAGCCGCGCGAGGCTTCTCACGGCAGATCGTGGGAGCTTCTGCGGACCTGCTACGCATACCGAGAGGCGGAGCGGCCTCTGCCTGGATTGTCACCAGCCTCCGTCCACGGACCTGGCAGCGGCGCCTGGAGGACCTGTGAGGCGCAAAGAGGTGAGGCGCCGAAGGCTGACGCGTGACCCCGACCCGAGGCGGACCCGACACAGCTGAGCGGAGGTACCGGGGGGGGGTGAGACAGTGGCACCGGGCCCCCCCCCCCTCCGCGGAGCCCCTGCTTCCCGCCTGACCTGGCTGGCCGGAGAGACGCGACCCGCACCAGGGAATCGCCATCTTGGGCGGCCTGGCCCCTTCGCACTGCGGCCGTTTTCGCCGCGCGCTTCGCGCACCACACACACGGAGGCTCCGTGAGGCACCTGGAGATTGCGGGGCCGGCCGGGGGGACCCGGGGGAAGAGAGTGAAGAGCGGAGGCGGACAGGCGCCCCCCCCCTCTCAGCGGACCTGCCTCTGCAGCATTGCCCCCGTCCTTGCTGAACCTACAGGCCTCGACCCTCGGCCGGGGAGGTGGCAACCTGTCGGCCCCGGGGAACCGCGCTGGACCTCTTGCCCTGCCTGTTTTAGTGGAGCGGACTCTGGGGACACCGGCACCGGCGGTCACGCGCTCCCAACCGCGGTCCTCACGGCGGTGAGCGGGCCCCCTTGATGTGAGGAGGCCCCTGTGGACTTGCTGCGCTCTCACCTCTGGGTGGGGCGGCGCGGAGTGCCGCAGACGCCATCTTGGCGGCTTCCCGCCCGGCGATTCCCGCCTCGCTGTTGGACCCGGAGTCCCTGCGCCCGTCCCGCGGCCCCTACCGCACCTTGCACGCTACATTGCCCGCCCAGGAGGGCGGAAGATTTGGGGGAACGCGGAGGTGCCACTTCCACAGCTCTGGTCGACCCAAACCCGGATCGGCGCCCAGAAGGCCTAGGGCTCGCTCTGCAGCCGGCGGAGAGGGGTGCCGGTGGACGCGACTGGGGGCTTTGGGGCGATATGTCCGGCGGGAGACCCAGAAAGGACCGTACCATCAAGGACCTCTTCACCCCCCCCGCCATGGGGAAGCGGAACGGCCCCGTAAGCTCCAACCCCCGGGTTGACACAGACAAGAAGGTGGTGGCCTCGTCGCCCCCTGAGAGAGCGGACCCCGAGGCCCCAGTCACGCGGTCCTTTTTGGAATCCCTGTTCACTGGCCTGAGAGACGACATCCATGCCCTGAAAAAAGAAATCCAAGACGAGATCAAAGAGGTCCGCCGCGACACTGATGCCATAGGGGAGAGAGTAGCAGACCTGGAAACGAAGAGCGACACACGGGACGCCGAAATAGAGGCCCTACGACAGGAGCTGGCCCGCATCCACGACCAACAGGTGGACCTCCAGACGCACGCCGAAGACTTGGAAAACCGCTCCCGGCGGCACAACATTCGGATCCGAGGAGTGAAATTGTCCCCAGACACGGAGGACCTCTTCCGGTTTACACAGGGTCTCTTCAACCACATCTTGGGCCGTCAGGCGGACGCCCCCCTGCGACTGGACAGGGCCCACCGGACAGGCCCGCCGAGGGCCAACGCGACAATCCCGCCGGACATCCTGGTGTGCGTGCAAGACTTCAGGACGAAAGAGGAAATCCTAAACAAGGCACGCCACATGGAGAAGATCACCTTTGGCGGGCACTCCCCGGCGCTGTACCAGGACCTGGCTGCACTTACCCTGGAGAAGAGGCGCACCTTCCGGCCGGTGACGGCGGAGCTGAGACAGCGCAACATCTCCTACAGCTGGGGGCACCCCTTCCGACTGGTGTTTCGGCTTGGCAATGTCCTCCATCAGCCGCGCACCCTTCGAGACGCCTGCCGAGTGCTGGGCATGGATGAACCGAGAGTCGACGAAGAGTCACCGGGGGACAAGTCTACTAACGAGGCTGGCCCAGGCCGCTGGCAGCAGCAGCGGCGCAGACGCAGGCCACGACGCCCCGCGGACACAGAGATAGAGGAGGGGCAGAGGTCGGCGGTGGAGACGATGGCACAGGGCCTGGCGCCCGCGAACAATGGCTGACCGCTGGGAGAGCGACGCACTGGTGTCGCAGGGCTTAGTCGGTTCGGGCTACGCTAGCCCGGCGGCGGGGGCGCGTGCAACGCGCTCCTTGGCCTTCCCTGATGATGACATTGACTTTTCACCTGCGTTGGAGCACTTCGAGTGGGCAGACCTGCTTGCGACGTCGCCACTGCTCCCATTCTACGGACTTACCTTACCGCGGGTCCAGCGGCCACGAGCCTGGACCTGGGACAATGATGGACCACATTTCTTTGCCAGTTGGGGAAAGGGGTTGGGGGGGGATCCGGGTATGGGGTGTTGAACAGGGAGAGTTTGCACTGAGGGTAGGGGGGATCCGGGTGGGGCGGTTGCTCCGGTTGAGCGGGGACAAGGGGGGGCAGTTGGGGTTGGGGGGATGTTGGGGGGAGAGGGGGGAGGGGCGGGGGGGCTCTCCTTGTCCAGGGGGTTCGGTCGCCACGAGGTGCTCTGACGTGGCCCCCTCCACAGTGTCTTCCACGACCCGCTGGCCCACAGACACGGCCGCCGGGTGGGCTTGGCATCATTCGTACGATCCCAGATATGCCACGACACCTCATAGTGCTCACGCTTAATGTGCGGGGTCTCAACAGTCCGAACAAACGCAGGGCGATACTATCCTATCTCGAGCGCTCCAAAGCGGATATCTGCCTTCTCCAGGAAACACACCTTGTGCGCAGCGACCAGCATAGACTCAAATCCCGCGCGTTTCCATGGCAGTTCTTCTCCTCCTCCCCGAAGAAGTCTGCGGGGGTGGCGATCCTAGTGGCTAAATCCTTTGAGGGGAAGGTCCTCCAGAAAGAGGCCGAAATTAAAGGGCGGCTTCTACTCTATAGCTTCCAAATTGCGGGCCACACCCTGCTTGTGGGCTCTGTTTATGGCCCGAACGAGGGACAGGAAAGGTTCCTGCATACAGCTCTAGAGACCGTTACATCCACTACACACACTCACTTGCTGCTGGGGGGGGACCTCAACATATTATTTCATAACACGGCGGACCGCTCGGGCCAAAGATCCGGTCAGGTAGGGGCGCTCACAGCGGCGGGCCATGCACATCTGGCGGACCTGGGCCTCACCGACCTTTGGCGACACACACACCCCCAAACCACTGCCTACACGTATTTCTCGGCTGCACACAAGACGTATGCGAGGCTAGACTATTTTCTGGGCTCCTCGCAGCTGGCGTTACAGGTTGAGGGTGTGGAGATACTGCCAGCCGCGCTATCGGACCACTCCCCGGTGGTGGCGACGCTTCGTGTGGGAGCCATGCCGGCTCCACAACGGCACTGGAGGCTGCGGGACGGTCTCTTACAGCTGCCTGACACCCAGACCCGGCTCACGGCGGCGATTAGCCGTTTTCTGGAGCACAACGCCAATGATGACACCACAAAAGCTACCCAGTGGGCGGCCCTCAAAGCGGTCCTGCGCGGGGAAATCATTTCCATCGCCACGGCCAACAACAAGGAGAGGGAGCTGAAACGTGCCGAGCTCTCCCAGCGCGTGGCGGAACTGGAACAGATGCACCAGCGCACGGGGGCGGCCAGAGCATGGCGGCAACTGTGCGCCGAGCGGAAAATGCTAGCGGCCTTGGATCAAGACGTGGCGGAATACGCCGCTATGCGCCTCAAACACGTCTACTATACCGGTGGCGACCGCTGCGGGAGACTGCTGGCAAGTAGGCTACGGGCGCAAACCCAGAGGCAACAAGTGCGCTCTCTCCTGTCGGCCAATGACGACCTGATTACAGAGAACGCGGCGATTGCGGCGGCCTTTGGCAATTTCTATGCGGCGCTCTACGACGCGGATCACCTAGACCCCAATGCCGGCCCGGCCTATCTGCGGGGCGCGGAACTCCCCACCCTTACCCAGGCCCAAGCAGATTTTCTGGAGCGGCCCATAGGCCTGGAAGAGGTCATCTCGGCCATTGCCCGCCTCAAGGTCGGGAAATCCCCGGGACCCGACGGCTATACTGCGGCATTTTACAAGACCTTTTGCCAGCAGCTTGCCCCTCTCTTGCGCGACCTGTTTAACACATTTGACACGCCTGGCGCCATACACCCGGACCTGCTAGAGGCGTCTATCTCTGTTATTCCCAAACCGGGCCGTGATCCGGCGGTTTGCGGTTCCTACAGACCCATATCGCTACTGAACATAGACTTGAAGCTCTACACTGGCATACTAGCGAGCCGCATCGCACCATATATGCAACAGCTGATAGACCCCGACCAAGCGGGCTTTATCCCCCAACGGCAGACCAGCGACAACACCAAGCGGGTGCTGCACCTCATTGAGGCCGGGTCGCGCACTAAACCCGGCTGCATGCTGCTCACCATCGATGCGGAGAAGGCCTTCGACCGAGTACATTGGCCATACCTCGACCAGGCCCTCCGTCACTTCGGCTTTGGGGAGAAACTCCGCCATCGCATCTTCAACTGCTACCGCCGGCCCAACGCCGCGGTAAGAGTGAACGGTCATACCTCCCCGAGGTTCGACATTGGCAGAGGTACGCGCCAAGGCTGCTCGCTGTCGCCGCTCCTATTCGCATTGTATATGGAGCCGATGGCCCAGAGAGTGCGACAACATGCTCTCATTTCGGGTATTAAATTTGGGGCCGACACGCATAAGATCAGCCTGTACGCTGACGACGTCTTGCTGTCCCTCACTGACCCGATGCGATCCCTGCGTGCTCTCTTTGTGGAGCTCCACACCTTCGCCCTGGCCTCGGGCTTTAAAATCAACGAAGCCAAATCTGAGGCCCTGAACATCTCCCTAAGCCCGGACGTGGTGGCCGAGATTAAATCAGAATTCCAAATCCAATGGTCGGACGCAACCGTCCCGTACCTAGGCGTTCGCCTGGCTCCTACTGTCCGGGGCACTGCGCGGGTCAATTACGAGGCCCTCACCCGCAAACTCCAGGAGCAGCTCCGGCGTTGGCAACCACTTACGCTGTCATGGTTAGGCAGAATTGCCGCAGTCAAAATGACACTGCTGCCGCAGATTCTGTACCTGTTCCAGACGCTCCCCCTGAACCCCCCGGCGGGTTGGCTTCAACAAACTCAATCGGAACTGTCACGGTTCATTTGGATCGGCCGGCGACCCAGGTTTAAGCACACTCTCGCCACCCTACCCCCAGCGAACGGGGGGGTCGGCGTGCCAGACCTTACCCTGTACTTTCAGGCGGCACAGCTGCGCACCTTCGTGGAATGGTTCCAGCTGGAGTCCGGTAAGCACTGGCTCTTCCTAGACCAGGCAGTGGCCGGCCGTACCCTCCAAGGCGTGCCCTTCCTACCGCGCCGACACCGTCCCCCTAACCTGTACGCTTCTGAAATCACCAGCACCGCCCTGCGAGTGTGGGACAGAGTGGCCGTGGCCAAGGGGCTGACCACCTTCCCCTCACCCATGACTCCCATCTTTGAGAATCCAGACTTCTCGCCGGGCTTGGACACCGGTACGTTCACGACGTGGCGGACGACGCCCTGTCGTGCGGCAGGACACATGTTCGATATCAAGGGCATCCTCCCGTTCCAGCAGGTCAAGGCGGATTACGGCGTGGCCGAATCGGAACGCTTGCAATACCTGCAGGTGCGCCACTGGGTGCTCCACCCCTCGATCCAGCCCGGAGCCCGACGGCACCTCACGCCTTACGAACGGTGGCTGCTGACGCGCACCTCGGATAAGAAATTGATATCGGACCTCTATCAGCAGCTGCTCCTCAATCAGGCACACACATACAACGCGGGCCAAGTCCGGTGGGAGAGGGACCTGGGGAGGCAGCTCACTAGGAAGGAATGGGAGGGGGTGTACCATAGAGCCAGACACTCGGCGCACCACACTGGCCTTACCGAGACACTGACTAAGGTAGCTACATACTGGTAACACACCCCTGAGAGACTACACCACTGGGATGCCCGAATCAGTGACAGATGCTGGAGGGGGTGTGGGGAACTAGGGACATTGGAGCACCTGCTGTGGAGCTGTGAGGCGCTGCGCCCCTATTGGGACCCTATCCTGGACCTTATAGACACACATCTGGACACGCAACTGCCGCGCTTCCCAGCGTACATTCTACTAGGCCTCCCAAACGCACTCATGTACCCTCTGAAATCCTGGCGCGGACGCTTGATCGCACTTGCGCTTGGGGCTGCGGTCCAAAACATTGTGGCCCACTGGAGGGCGATCCAGGCTCCGCAGCAACTGGGGTGGCTTCACCGACTCTGGGCGATCCTGGGAATGGAGAAACTATCGCTGGCGGCAGCGGGGAGGGGGGCGGACTTTGCGGAACTCTGGCGGCCATTCCTCGCCTTGCTTACCGGGGAGTTTCGGGAGGTGAGCTGCCCACGCTACCTGCGTCTGCTACGCTTGGCAGAAACGCCTCTCCCGGACCCCAACACTCACACCCGTAAGCGCACAGGCCCTGCGCGCGCAGCGTCCACTGACTGCTAGTGGTGGACCACACCCAATAGCTGAATTCCGGACATGGACAAGGAGAGGGGAGGGCTGGGGTGGGACGGGAGGTGGGGTTGTTTACAGTTCTTTGTTTCTCGAGTTTTTCTTACAATGCACTAGCACTGATCAGCTTGCACCGTTGTAGCACCTCTTAAGACGCGGCCGGCCCATTGGGTTGTAGGCGGCTTGCTGTGTTAACAAGATGATGTACCCGCTGGCCCTATGAGGGGTATCCGCGGGGACGCTGACCTAGGCCTCCCTGGAGTGGTGGCGGCCCCTACAGATGTCTCTGAGGTGCATTTCTTTGCCTATGCTCAATAAAATATTTAATACAAAAAAAAAAGTGAATTAGTGAGAAACCCAGAAAGGGTGAAACGCAACAAGACAGAAAACTTCCCCAGTTGCTGCTGCCATCACGCCTGCCCTTTCCCATACGTGTTGTATGTATCAGCTTTTCTCAACAACAGTGGCTGCTTCTGGGGAACAGCACGTCTGAAAGTTATCTGTCACTTTCTTCCTGCCCCACTCGTTAACCCTCTCCATGTATTTTGCTTTTCAGGGCGTTGTTTATAGCGAGTAACCTGGCAGATACATTAATTATTGGAAGCTGTTTTAGAATGCATTGTACGTTGTTATTTCATTCTTAAATCAGTTCTGGTAAATGCGTTTAAATATTATTACAGTCCGTACTGGGCATTCTTTGCTGTATAGTTATACACAAAATTTCGCTCATTAAGCACATTTTACGCGTTTGTAAGTGAAAGCTGCACTGGTGAAGTCGTAGTCAGGAGAGAGGACATAGCTAAAGAATAAGGAAAACCTATAACCAAGACTTTGTTTACAGGTCCCTGCAGGAGATGCTTAGATACTAATTTACCACACGCAATATACATATATCTCCTTCTTTCCTGCCTTCCCTTTCATTTTCTCTTTCTTGCCTTTCCTTATCTCTCTCTCCTGCATTTACTCTGCATCTCCCTCACCATTTTACCTTCACAGTCCTTCTCTTTCTTTCACTCTTGCACTATTCTTCTCTCCTTCTTTCTCCTACTTTCTCTCTTTCCTCTGCTCTCCCTCTCTCTCCTGCATCCTCTCTCTCTTCTGCCCTCTCTCTCCTGCCTTCACACCCTATATCTTCCTCCCCATCTTCTTTACAGGTCTCTGCAGCAAATGCTTAGATACTAAGCTAGCACACGCAACATACATACATCTCCCTCTCTCTTGCCTTCCCTTTCAATTTTGCATTCTTGCCTTTCTTTATCTCTCTCTTGCATTTACTCTGCATCTCCTTCCCCATTTTGCCATCACAGTCTTTCTCTTTTATCTACTCCTGCTCTATTCTTCCCTCACTCTTTCTCCTACTTTCTCTCTTTCTTCTCCTCTCCCTCTCTCTTTTTTGCATCCCCTCTCTTCTACCTTCTCTCTCCTGTCTTCCCATCTTCTCTTTCCTTCTATCATGCACTCTTTTTCTTTTACTCCCTCACTCTATTCTTCTCTCACTTTTACTCCTCCTTTCCTTCTCTCTCCTGCTCTCTCTATTTCTTGCGCCCTTTCATCCATCCATCCATCCACCCATCATTCATCCACCTACCTTTTCACGCATCCATCATTCATCCATGCAACCTTTTATCTATCCATCCATCCTTTCATCCTCCCATCCATACATCCATCCTTCATCCATCCACCCTTTCATCTATACATCCATCCACCCACCCTTTCATCCATCCACCCATCATTCATCCCACCACCTTTTCACACATCCATACATCATTCATCCATGCAACCTTTTATCCATCCATACATCCATCCACCTTTTCTTCCATCCGTCCTTCATCCGTCCACCCTTTCATCCTTCCATGCATCCTTTCATCCATTCATCCACACTTTCATCCATCCATCCACCCTTTCATCCTTACATCCATCCTTCATCCATCCACCCTTTCATCCTTCCATCCATACATCCATCCTTTAGCCATCCACCTTTCTATCCATCCACCCATCATTCATCCACCCACCTTTTCACACATCCATCATTCATCCATGCAACCTTTTATACATCAATCTTCAGATTCTTCTGAAGTTATGATGTTTTTCAATCTAGTGAAGTCACTGTGCAAGATTGTGCCTATGCATGCTTCTGTGTGTCATCCTCATGTGCCTTATTGATGTCTTACAACAATACGTGCACTCGCATTCTAGGACCTTGACCTCACTCTATGTTGTTTAAAGAAGTTTCTAAGCAGCTGCCTGCGTCCATCGGAGAGTGGCTTGTATGAGATATATTGTCCCCCATAACATTTGTAATATGAGCAATTCAAGTCACCAAGGAGCATTGTGACCTTCTAGAGGAAAGAGTCCGAAAGCGGGTTACTTAAAAAGGTCTTGAAACTGCAGGTATCTTGCAATATCATTTTAATGTATAGTTGGGAACGAATATATTCTTTATAATGAACAGTTGCAGAATAACTCTCTCCAAAGCTGTATAGAACTCTGAAGGCCTGATGTACATTGCCAGACAAGGGGGGGGGCTCTCTGTGTGTGGGCGGGGGGCTCTCTGTGTGTGTGGGGGGGCTTTCAGTGTGTGGGGGAGGGGCTCTCAGTGTGTGGGGGAGGCTCTCAGTGTGTGGGGGGCTCTCAGTGTGTGGGGGGCTCTCAGTGTGTGTGGGGGCTCTCAGTGTGTGGGGGAGGGCTCTCAGTGTGTGGGGGAGGGCTCGCAGTGTGTGGAGAAGGCTCGCAGTGTGTGGAGGGAGCTCGCAGTGTGTGTGGGAGGCTCGCAGTGTGTGGGGAGGCTCGCAGTGTGTGGGGGGGGCTCGCAGTGTGTGGGGGGGGCTCTGTGTGGGTGTGTGTTGGGGGCTCTCTGTAGGTGTTTGTGGGTGTCATTTGCGAAAGATAAAGCTAGTGGCATTGCAAATGACAATGCCATTTATTTATGTTAAAAAAAAAAACATAAATAAAAATAATGTCAAGAGCATTGCCAATAGCTCAAACTTTAACAAAGGCAAAACAATTGCATTGTAAATGCTTGTTTTAATCTCTTGTTAACATAGCTACACAGAGACACGAGAGTGAGGTCACATTCTCTACTCTGGTTCGTGAAATCATTTATTTCTTTATTTTTACACCTAACTGTGTATAACAGAATGTGTCTTGATTACAGTAGCGTACTATGAAATCATAGGTTTGGCCTTACTTTGTTGCTTGTTTTCCAACAAGATACTCAAATTAAGCTTCTACATATAATTTTTAGGTTGATTTCCTTATAAAGGATAACTTGAACAATATTCTATTTGCCATCTATGACAATGAACTCCAAATAAACTGGTTGATAAAAATAAATATTTAGAGGTACTATTATTTTCATGTAAATGTATTACAAGGGCTCTGCCCAGATGGGTCAGCCTCTTTACTGAAGCTAAAAGTATTATCGAAAAGAAGAACTTCTAAAGCAAATTCTCATTGCCAAACGCTCCATCCTCCCTAAAGTCTGGAAAGATGTGTGCCCCAAAATGACTTCATATCAGATGTAACATTATAGTGATATTACTGTGATATCTGCCATTGTATGCATCTATATGCACCCAGGGCAATTGTAGTTAAGGCCACAACGTTGTTTTCCATTCATCCGTCCTGAATAATCCACCTTGCTGAGAGGACACTTTCTGCTATCCTGTTGGACGTCTTCACATCGGGGGCTATCTGCAGACTTGTTGCTTCCTAGCTGTTGGTTTGACGTCTGGTAACATTGCCCTCGTGTCTTTGTCCCAAATGCTGTTTGTAATTTCCATCTACTCATCCTAGACTGTTGTTGAGATGTCTTGACTTTCCAGTCTCTTTTTAGTGAGTTCAATGGAAAATTGCCGTCAATTGGGATTCTTCAAACCGAATGTGCCCTCGTGGTACCCTGAGAGCTGAGTGCATTGCCTGCCATTTTCTCTGGTAGTGCAAGGGTGGAGGAACTATCAGATATATAGTCTTACCTTTCTCCTTCCTGGTCTTCACCGTGCCCCATGTTCATTATCCAATGTTACATCTGCCCACCTCTCAAATCACTTAACTGGGCAGGTTACCAATCTGGTGTCTCGTTCTGGAAATGTTGTGCAGCTAATTCCACTATATGTCCATGACAGTCCAGTCATAATGGGCCCAAGCACTCACAAAACAAACACACCAGTTCATATGATCCAGCCTGTCAAATGGGTACATAGGACTGATCGTCTGGGATCTAGTGAGGTGCCTCCCCAGGAATCATTTGACTTGGCAGACCCTACTTGATCAGGTTGTCCATCTTCCACCTGAGTGTTTTCTCAGTTTTTGGCCCAGTCTGATACTTTCTGTCCTTGGCCTTACCCAATGTATGCAAAGTGGCCTTCCACTGGAAGCCTTCCCCCTTTTTTCTTCCCATCCTCCCACTTCCCTCTTACTGTATCCTCCACAAACCCCTTTATCCCCCAATATGCCCCCCCCCCCGGAAGCACAATAGTACTTGCAGCTTGGCTAATGTTCAGAGGTGGGATCCTCCACAATGGAGGTCTCATCTTACTTCGACTCAGGTTCTTAGCAATGGTTCAGCCTGCTACACTTTCCCTTCTTGGCTCCCAAAAGCCCTCTGCCTCTCAACATAGCACAGGTGCTATAGTTCAGCTAGCCCTGTAGCAGTGGAAAAGCCTGTTTTCTCTTTATCAACTCAGATAATGGGTATTTTCTTCATACAATTTTGTGTTCTACAAAATGAGAGGTTCCTAACTTTTTAATCAAATCATCCATACAAAATATTGTGTAACAATAACATTAGGAGGCCTGATTAACTTTTCTAACACCAATACAAAATCTAATAGTACTTTCAGCCTTTGTTAACATCACTATAGGTAAATTCCATTTACATTGTTAAGGTTCAATGATGTATTGTATTGTATTGTAATTGCATTTATATAGTCCTTACTACCCCTGACGAGGCGTCAAAGTGCTTTTACGGCGAGTAGCATGCTACTCCAAGACCCATAGAGGATTAGTGTTGAATTAGTATAGTGAAACATGCATGTACATTTTAAGTGGTGGAAAGGTTAGTCAGTTATTTGGATTTGGAATGATAGCAGAAGGATAGAGGAGAACAAAGGTTTGCATTTATATTGCGCTTTTTGACACACGTTATTCAGGAAGCCTATAAAGGATTAGTCTTAAATTAATATGGTGAAATATGAAGTAATTTCAGTGGTGGATATTAGTCAGTTATTTGGAGTGAGAAGGATAGCGGAGGGATAAAGGGGAAGAAAGATTTGCATTCCTATTGCACTTGTTACCCCTGATGGGTGTTGAAGCGCTTTTCTGGCGAGTAGCACGCCACTCCGGAACCCATAAAGGATTAGTGTTGAAAATTAGTATAGTAAAATATGAAGTAATTTGAGTAGTGGATATGTTATTCAGCTATTTGGGTAGAGAAGGGTAGGTGGCGGGATAGAAGAGGGAAAGAGGTTTTTATTTATATAGCGCTTGCAACCCCTGATGGGGTTTTGAAGCGCAAGTAGCACGCTACTCTCGAGCCCATCAGGATTAGTGTTAAATTAGTATGGTGAAACGTGAGAGTAATTTTTTTTCACAACCAATTTTATTTGAGCAGAAGAGTATCAAGAATGTGGTATTTTCACACACCAAGATCACCACAACAGTATCAGTGTAATGGTGACAAACATAGTAATCAAGGAATCAAGTGTCAATGAAGCTCAGCTTTAAAGATGCCCTAGCAGCCTACCCCAACCCCAACTACACCCCCACCCGTACCCAACACCCCCCCCCCTCCACACATGTACAGAAGCAATACAAAGACGGTATACATAGAAGAAGCAGGTATATAGCAACCAGGGCTTTGCCATTCGGGCCAGAAGTGTCACTGCGATCAAATATCCTCCTCCTGCTCCGCCGGGGGTTCCAAGGACAGGCCACGGTAGTCGGCCCACCGCTTCCAGATCTTGAAATGTTTGCGTGGGCAGCCCCGCGCCTCAAAGACCGGTTTTTCAAGGCCCATGAAGTAGTCTAGCCCAGCCTTCCATGCAGACAGGGGGGGGGCCCTCACAGATTTCCACGCCCGAGCCAGGTCACGCTTGGCCACCACCAGGCCCAGGAGCAACAGATGGCGCTTATACAAATTGCCCCCAACCCCTTCCATGATATGCAGCAGGCCCAGCCGGTGGGTTCGAGGAAGATCCCAGCCCAGGACCTCAGCCAGGCAACTCCATACGCCCCTCCAGAATCCAGCCAGGCGACCACACAACCACACTGTATGCAGCAGGGAGCCAGGCACTTCCCCACAGCGCAGGCACTCCGATGACGCAATCAAGCCAGCCTTCCACAAACGTTCACGCGTATAATAGGCACGATGCAGGTATTTGAATTGTATCAGGCGGAGCCGAACCGCAACAGCGGTGCCGCGCGGGGATTCTAGCGCCTCCCTCCAATCGTCCTTGTCTAGGGCGCCCACGTCTACCTCCCATGCCTCCCGAAGGGAGCTGAGAGTGGAGGAGCAGTGAATAACAAGTGACTGATAGATCCTAGAGACCTTCTTGTCTCCCAAGTCGCCCATAAACACTTTCGCCTCAAGTGGGCTGAACTCCGGCAGGGAGTCAAGGCCGGCAATGCTCGGGGCAAGGGCGTGCCGCAGCTGGAGGTAACGGAAGAACTGGGACTGAGGCATCTGGAACTCCACACGGAGTTCCTCAAAGGACTTGAGGGTGGCACCTGATACGACGTGGCCCAATTGCGTAATTCCAATAGCCTCCCAACCCTCAAACCCGGCCAAGGCCGCCAGTTCCGGGAGCATGCCATTATGCCACAGCGGCGTTTCAGCTGTTAATTTGCCCCACCAACCCATGCGGCGCAGAGACTGCCGCCACACTGCAAATACCACTTTAGTTACCGAATGCAACCCACGGCGTATACGGGCCGAGTAAAGAATAGTGTGGAGCGTGCAATCCCCCATGAGATGTCTCTCCAGGGCATAGGCCGGGTCACTCCTATCCCCATACCACCATTCATTGAGGATAAGTAGGTGTGACGCTTGGTAGTAGGAGAGGAGGTCGGATGTGGCCAAACCACCACAGTATGTGGACAGAAAGCACGTCTTCAGGGCCACCCTGGCTGCACCGCCAACCCACAGGAAGCGGCTCAGCACAGAGTTCACCTGGCGGAACCACTCCATGCCAATAGGGTGCGGGAAGTTTTGGAGTTGGTACAACAACCTCGGCAGCGCCACCATCTTAAAGATGGCCGACCTCCCAAAGATCGTGAGGGGCATCCTGGACCACGTTTTGACATCTGACTGGACCCGTTCCCACACCGGCAGGACACTGCGTGCCCAGGCCACGGCCCGCGAGGTCGAGAGGAAGACACCCAGATACTTCAGGCCGTCCGTCGCCACACGCAATTCGGCGGCCCATGGGTCGGCAACCACTCCGCCATCCAGAATCCATAGGGTCGATTTAGTCAGATTAAGGCGAAGCCCTGAGACCTAGCCAAACTCCCGCATGATCTCCTAAACTCGGGGACCCGAGCGCCGCAGATCAGTGAGGAACAGAAGGACGTCGTCCGCATATAGTGCAATCCTATCTGTTAGGGTATCGTTCCAGACAAAGCCACGTAGA
This sequence comes from Lissotriton vulgaris, assembly GCF_964263255.1. Lineage (NCBI taxonomy): Eukaryota > Metazoa > Chordata > Amphibia > Caudata > Salamandridae > Lissotriton > Lissotriton vulgaris. The sequence continues at coordinate 1,755,143,546 of NC_141691.1, forward strand.
TGGGCATCTATTCGTATCCGCGATGCCAGGGGCTCCATGGCCAGGGCGAACAGGTAGGGGGACAGCGGGCAGCCCTGTCGAGTACCACGCCCGATCTGAAAGCGCCCAGAGACCGCGCCGGCTACACGGACTGACGCCGTAACATTGGTGTATAGGAGACGAATATAGGACAAGAAGACAGGTCCCAGGTTGAGGCGGGCCAGCAAGGCGAACAAATACGCCCAACTCACCGAGTCAAAGGCTCGGTCCATGTCCGCAAGAAGAAGTGCGGCCTGTTCATCCCTAGCACCCATTGCGTCGATCGCCGCCTGTGCCCGCCGGATATTATGCCGAGTGGCCCTGCGCGGCATGAACCCGGCCTGGTCGGGGTGGACCAGGTCGGCGATGTGGGGCAGAAGGCGGTTCGCTAGGGCTTTCGCCAAAATCTTGGCCTCGATGTTGAGAAGGGAGATCGGCCTGTAAGAGTCGTGCCGGTCCGGCGCCCTGCCCGGCTTCAAAAAGACTACAATCTCGGCATGACGCCAGTTAGGTGGCAGCTCGCCCCGAGTCCGCGCCGCCTCCAGGGCACTGCGAAAGTGGGGTCCCAGCTGGACGTGGAACTTTTTATAAAATTCAGCAGGATAACCGCTCGGGCCGGGCGCCTTCCCAGTGTTCAACTGGCCAAGGGCCTCCCCAAGTTCCTCGGACGTGAGCGGGGCCTCCAAGGCCATTCTAGTCTCATCCGGGACTGCCTGTGGGAGCAGGTCGTCCAGGTATGAGGCAATCTCGCCCTCCACCGAGGGGTCACGAGGAGCGTATTGTGCCTCGTAGTAGCGGGCAAAGCTAGCCGCCAACAGACCCGGGTCGGTCATGACCGAACCGTCCTCCGCCGTAAGACCGGGCAGCTCTAGGGGCTGGAAAGTCGCCTGGCAAAGCCTATGCAACATGGTGCAGGACTTATCGCCCCACTGGTACACCCTGCTGCGCGTGGCGAGCCACGCCTGCCGGGCCTCCTCGTATAGAACCGAGGCATACGTCTGCTGGGCCTGCAGGAGCTGTCGCACAACGCCCTCGTCACCCCCGAGCCGACCACGTTGCTCCAACTCCTCCACGCGGGCCGCGGCAGTCACAATGGCTTCCCGACGTTCCCGCCGAGCGGCCGCACACCAAGTTATATCAATGCCCCGGAGCGTAGGCTTCAGCGCCTCCCACACCACAATTGCATCAACACCCCCCACTAAGTTCTCGCGCCAGAAGTGATCGATCGCTTCGCGTAAATGCGTCACGTACTCCGGCCGCTGCAGCTGCCAGGCGGACATACGCCAGCGAAAGGGTTGTCGTTTAGAGGGAAGGGTCACGGTGGCCAGGACAGGGGAATGATCTGAGAGGCCCCTGGGGAGTATCGCGGCATCCCTGACACGGCTCAGACAGGCACCCGGTACAAACAAATAATCGAGCCTCGAGAAGGACCCATGCACCGCCGATACATACGTGAAGGCCTGCACTGCGGGATGAAAGTGCCGCCACACATCAATCCATCCCAGACTACGCACAGTCGCACACAATCGGGTGGGAGCAGCCGCGGGGGGGGGGGGGGTCAGGCACTACATGCGCTCGCCTCAGGCGGTCCAGGCCCACATCCATGACTTCATTCCAGTCACCCCCCACCATGGTCAGGACCTCGGGGATTTCGTCCCACAGCGCAAACAGCCGCTCAGACAATGCCCACTGCAGGGGGGGAGGGGCGTACACACTTCCAAAGACCACCGGCTCGGAACCCAGCAGGCCCTTAATAAAGACAAACCGACCCTGAGGATCAATCCATTGCTTCTCATGAACATAAGCCACCCTACGGTGTACCAATATGGCCACCCCCCGTGACCCCCTCGCAAAGCCAGCATGATAAACCTGTTGATAACCAAACCTCTGAAGGCTAAGGGCCTTGGAGCCCAGCATGTGGGTCTCCTGGAGCAGGAGTACATCCACCATCTCCCTCTTCCCCCACCGCAGCACAGCCCCACGCTTGATCTTATCAAGGATACCCCGCACATTCCATGTCACCACCCGCAGGGTCTTCGAAGGAGACATAGTCGCAGTATCAGCCATTGTCAATACACAGTCCAGAATCCGGCCCCCCTTCCCACCCTGGTGCAACCCGCAAATCAACAAAAGTCAAAGCCTCAGACACGTGTGGACCCACCCCCCCAGCCCGCAAACTCAGCACCCCCTTCCCAACCCAGAACCCCCCCAACAATCGCAACCCCAGAACTCTCCCCCACGCCCCACACCCCCCACCCCAATACCTCAGAAAACGTTGAAGTATCTGTTGCGGCATGGAGAGACCCGGGTCCAAAACAGAGGACCCAGGGCCCGCCATACCAATGGATCCCAACAACCCCACAATGACACACACACCACCCCCCCAACAACACTCACATCCGTGAGGGTCTGAGGCCCACAAAGGGTACCCCCCAAGCCCCACTGCGTCCCCATGGCAATAACTGGAGTCTTCACACGGGAACCGACTGGCACATCAAGGACAGAATGAAACAGTCTCACCAGCCAAAGCAGAGCAGTTCAGTGTTCAGCATACAAAGTGCGTGTAGACCCAGCAATGTTCAGCTGCCCGCATCGGAGTGCTCCGAGTCCCTGGCACCACCTGACTGCGATGCACTGGCGGAAGCCGATCTCTTCTTGGAGCGAGACCTCCGATGGCGGCCCTTCTTGTTTGGGCGATCCGTCCGCTCCGGCGACGATCCCTGGGACCTGCCCGGGTCCAGCCCCGGCTGGGCATGGGGCCTGAGTCGCACCGCCTCATCGGTCCAGCGGAACACCTCCTCCGGTGAGTCGAAGAAATGGGTCCGAGACTGATAGATCACCCGCAGGCGAGCCGGATACAGGAGCGAGTATTGGAGCTTGAGGCCCCGTAGCTTAGCCTTAGCGTCCATGAAGGATTGCCTCTGTTGCTGTACCATCTTCGTGTAGTCCGGGAAAATCATGATAGTATGATTCTCGAAGGCGAGTGAGCCCTTATTCCTCGCCTCCCGCAGGATAACATCCCGGTCATGATAATTCAGCAGGCGAGCGATGACAGGTCGTGGGCGCTCGCCCTCCGGCGGCCGCTGGGTCAGAGCCCTGTGGGCCCTCTCAATCACGAAGCACGTAGACAGTGCCCCTTCGGGGAGCCAGCTTTCCAGCCACCCGGTTAAGAACCGCTCCATGCTGTCCTTCTCGCACCGCTCCGGAAAGCCAATGAAGCGGAGGTTGTTGCGCCGCGCGCGTCCTTCCGCGTCCTCCACGCGGGCCGCCAGTGTCTTTTGGATGCTCTCCACCTCCGCCAACCGCTTCTTTAGGCCACCAATGTCCGCCTCGGTCTCCGTGATACGGGTCTCAGCTCCCGCGATCCGCTCCACCGCGTTGCGGAGGTCCTGGCGCAGGAGCGTGACATCCGCCCCAACCGCCCCAATCTTGGCATCAAGCATGTCTCTGGATTGGGTGATGGCCGCCAGTATAGCTGCATTGTCCGGCCCAGGGCCACCGCTGCCACCGGCCGCCCCGGCGCCACCACTCGGCCCAGTGAATTTATCGATGGGGCCATGTTTAGGCGGGCCACCTCCTCTGTCCCTGGTCATGGCACGCTCTGGGCAGGGCGGACACCACCCCCGAACCTTCGGGCACTGTCACAAGTCCTGGACGGGACGGCCCAGATGAGGCCCCAGCGGGAAAGGCGGGCCGGCCGCCGAGATCAGGTGTCGCGAAAATCGAGGTCCCGGCGTCACCCAGACGGGACAGGCCGCACCTGCACTCGTCCCCACGAGCGGCTGTCCAAAGTACAAAAAGAAGCTGCGGCCCCGTGGTCTGTGGGCAGCCGTATCCAGTAGGCCGGGCCAGGAGAGGCAGATCAGAAGCCACCACCGTCCGCCAGTCCGTCACCGGCCGCCTCGGGGCTCAAGGAACCACCTTCTCCAGACCGTCGCGGGGCCACGCCGTGCCGTCACCGCTCGCTGGTCACACAGGGGGAGAGCCGATGGGCAGGAGCTATCGGTACTGTCCCGATCTCCAGACGATCGCGGCCAGAAAGATGAGCCAAGGGCGATGTAGCGGATGCCACCCGCACCCGCCAGATCGCAACTGCCACCAGGCGTCGCGAAACTCGAGGACCCCGGTCTCCGGCCGGCCACCAGGCCGCACCTCGCCGCCGCTTCCCTCCGATCACAGGAAGGGAAGAAATGTAGGATCTACACACCAAAGTGGACAGGAGACTTCGCCAGATCGAAAGCAAGCACTGGGTACCAACAGCGGGCTCGGGGGTCAGGATAAATGATCGGATTAAGTCCGGGCCGGCGGGAGCTCTACAAGGCTGCGACCGCCATCTTCGCCCGCCAAGCCACGCCCCCGTGAGAGTAATTTTTAGTGGTGGATATGTTAGTCAGTTATTTGGATTGAGAAGGTTTGGGGAGGGGTAGAAAAGGAAAAATGTTTGCATTTATATAGCGCTTGTAACCCTGATGGGGTGTTGAGACTCTTTATTGGCGAGTAGCACGCTATTCTGGAACCCAATAAAGGATTAGTGGTGAATTAGTATAGTTGAATATGGAATTTGAGAGGGGAACATGTTGGTCTGTTAATTTTGATTGAAAATGATAGTGGAGGGATAAAAGAGTGAATGATTTATTTGTTTTTTTTGTTTTTAGGTCTTAGCAGTAGGAGGAGGCTTTTGGATGAGTAAAAATGAGTTTTAGAGGGGAGGAGTCAGAGGGAAGAGTTTAGAAAGGTTTGTTTTAGGGGATCGGTATAGTAACAAGATAATGCAAGGAGGGGTAGAGTAGGAGAGAGTCTAGAAAGGATTATTTTGACAATCATAGTAGTGGTATGGGGTTTGGGATAAATGAGAGAGTGGATGTAGAGGATATATTGATAGATGTATAGGATGAGAGATAGGGTAGAGCATTGGAAGGAGTAGTAGAAAGAAGTTTGAGATAAGTCAGACGGTTGGGCTAGAAGATATATTAAGCGACGTATAGGCTGAGAAATAGGGTAGTGCATTGGAAATGCTAAATTAGAAGAAAGTGATAAATAAATAGATCCATAAGTAAATTGAAAGTATATAGATACATAAAGGAGGTAAGTATATGTAGATTAAAGATGTTGATAGAGGCAAAGTATGAGAAATAGGGTAGTGCATTGGATATGTTTTTTCAGGAGAAAAGTAACATACACACAGATCCAAGTACGTAGATGCACAATGGAAGTATGTACATGTAGACCAAAGATGATTTTTATTTATTTATTATTATTATTTTTCTCTCAACAAGATAATTATTTTACATGCTTATACAAAGTAATACATAAAAGATAGGTACATATCTATAGTGAAAACAAAAGCTTATATACATTGGGATATGCTGTAGATTTCTGTTTGCGTATGGTGCTTATGTGGAGAAGAGCCAAATCTTGAGTAGTTTTCTGAAGATAAGGTGGTTGTCGGTGGACCTTATGTTGGGAGGTGAAGAGTTCCATATTTTCGCTGCTTGAACAGAGAAGGATGTGCCACCCATGGTTTTTTTCTTGTATCTTGGGAGTTTGAGGCGAGATGCTCCTTTAGAGCGGAGCTTCCTTTGTTGAATGTGTTTGGTGATTTTATTCCTGATGAAGAGTGGTCCCATTCCATGTATTGCTTTGTGGGTGATACAAAGCAGCTTGAACGTGGATCTTCTAGCAACCGGTAACCAATGCAGGGCTTTCAAGGCAGGGGAGATGTGATATCGCGGTTTGATATACAAGAGTAGTCTGGCAGCCAAGTTCTGAATCCGTTGTAGTCTTTTCATGGTCGTTAAAGGTGATCCATGGTAGAGTCTATTGGCGTAATCAAGTTTGGACAGAACAAGGGAGATGGTAGCTTGGACCTTGTGTGAAAATTCCAAATGAGGGAAAATTTGTCGCAGTGTTTTTATAGTTGCAAAGCTTCATCTTGCTAGTTTATCCACTTGGGCATTCATCAACAGCTTGGAGTCCATGGTCATTCCGAGGTTTCTTACTTCCTTCTATACTTTAGGCAGTGATCCCAGTTCATCAGGCCATTTGGCAAACGGGTTATAATGTTTCCAATCGCCACACGTGAGTATTTCAGTTTTTGAAGCATTCAACTTGAGATGGCTCCTAGTCATCAACTGATCCACGGCACTGAGACGGCTGAAAAGTGGTGATTTTCTAAAGTCTTTGGGGCATTCCAGTTGAAGGAGTATTTGCGTGACATCTGCATAGTTATAGCACGTGAGGTAAAATGTATTGATCAGTATTGGTAATGACTTCATGTAGATGTTGAAAAGCATGGGCTAGATGATAGAACCTTGAGGGACCTCTGCTTTTGTGGAGTACGGTTTGGATGAGAAAGGTGGGGTATGGATGACATTAGTTCTGTTTCGAAGGTAGGACGCGATCCAGTCTAGAGCAGTTCCCTCTATGCCGGCTTCATAGAGCCTTTATTTCAGAGTGTCATGGTCAACCGTGTCAAAGGCAGCTGAGAGGTCCAAGAGGAGTAGTGCAGCAACCCTGTTGCGGTCAACTGTATTCTTTAGGTCATCCCAGATGGGAAGGAGGGCAGATTTGGTGCCTCTTCCCAGACTGAATCCTGTTTGGAAGTCTGAAAGTATGTCATTCTCTTCAATTAATTGTGACATCTGGGTGAACGCTGCTCTTTCTATCAGTTTGCCCAGGAAAGGTCAGTTTGTAATGGGTCTGTAGTTGTCAGGGTTCAGAGGGTCCAAGTTTGTTTTCTTCAGTAAAGGGCGTATGTATGACTTTTTGAGTTCTTCTGGAAATATTCCAGTACTTAAGGAATCATTGATTATTCTTCTTACTGGAGTGGCAGCAGAGGTTGTTAAAAGAATTGTCTTGAAAGTTGTGGCAGACAGGGGACAGAAGGGCTGCCGGCAGGCCTGCTTGCTTTGACCAGGTCCATAAATTCATCGTGTGAGATGTGTTGGAAGGAATGGAGAGGCTTGATTAGAGCATTCTTGGATTGTTGTTTTGTACAAGGGTTAGTGCTTGTGCTTTGTTTCTGTTTTAAGTACGAGTCCAACGTGTCTGCTTTGTCCGTGTAATGATTTGCCAGTTTGTTTGTGAAATCTTGAGTAACAGGATGAGTTCCTTCTAGGCAATTTGGTTTGCGAAATTCATTGAGTATTTTATAGAATTCTTTATTTGCACATTTAGCGTTTTGAATTCTGTCTGAATAGTACCTTTTTTTAGCTTTTTTGATAGCCGACTTGTATAATCTGTTAATTTTCTGTAGGTGAAGTTCGTCTTGTTTGGCGTTTGTTTTGAGCCAGGTAGGTTGCAGCTATCTAATTTGTTGTTTTATGTCTTTTATTTCTATGTTTCTCCAAGGCGCTTTTTTTCTTTTGTTCTGTTGTGTGGTTTTGATTGGTATCAGGATGTCAAAAGCTTCCTGTAGCCACTCATATAGATTTTGAACAGAATTTATGGTTTCCATATTTGTACTGGATGTTAGTTGTGTTTCCAAGTGTTCCAAATTGAGTTTGTTCCACGGACGATAGGTGGATGGATGTAAGGTAGCTTTAGGTGAGTCGCTTAGCGTTGTTTTATGTTGGAAAGCAAGCAAGTGGTGGTCTGACCATGTGACTGGAGTTATAGTTTGAAAGGTAACTAGTTCAGTATTAGCAAAAATCACATCTAGGATATGTCCAGCAGTGTGTGTCAGATTGTGGACAATCTGATGCAGGTTCAATACGTCTAGGCCGGTGATTAATATTTTTGGATGGGTCATATTGGGTTTATCAAACCAAATGTTAAGGACATCCAGAACGCATATGTTGGAGTGTATTGTTATCAGGTTTGAAACTGTGTCTAGTAGTGCGTCTGGGAATGTTGCCTTGCGAGGTGGAGGTCTGTAAAGGAGCAGGAAGTTAAAGGAGGAAGACGGTGTAGGACTGCATCTTTAACATATTTTCTATTTTCTCTTGTATGGCTTGTCTGCAAACCTCTGAAACACTAAAGGGTCTCTGCCTTATTGCCTCGTGTGGTTTATGTATAATGTGATGATACGCAAGATTAGTATGTCGCAGCATCTTAGCGAATATTCGGGACAATTCTAGAATTAATTTTTGAAGATCTTTTTCCTGAGTCACAGTCACATTGTTTCCCTTTAGGATAATATTCTGATGAATAGCCAGGTGGGTGCAACTGGTTAGCAAGGGTGGGTCATTCGGAATGGGAGAAGTCCCAATTAAAAAAAGTTTGACATGATATACTTCACTGTCATTATGTTTGTCAGACAGAGCTACTTGATAAATGAAATCTGTGAACCTCTCTAAAATTTCACATAACAGACATTTTATTATCAGTGGGAAGGTAATAATAACAATACCTACTCTGCCGGTTGAAATATTCTTAACTTTTTTTGGGTGCAATATGACTACTGTTTACTTTGAGCATGGTCCATGTTTTGTTGGATTAGCCTGTTTTTCACTGCAAGATGAAATTTCAGCTGGTTGACGCAATCATTTAGGGAGGTTTTGGTCTTGGTGAGGTACGAGTTTTTCTCCCACAATGAGTTCAAAGGGAGAGTATCCCGTTCAAGCTCATTCTGATCTTCTAAAGGCAAATAAGACTAAAATTAGTACCTTGTTCAAATTCTTCCTACTGCTTTATTTAATTATTTTTCAAAGTATAAACAAGGTAATAATGTGGAGCGTTATTTCGTTCTGCTAATCTATCTATTTGTGGACAGAAGGCAGATGTTCGAATTTAGTGTACCTCTAGTTATTGACAAATTTGTTTAATTAATTTAGACACAAAGGAGGTGCCTTGATTGGTTAATACATTTATTTTGGGACCCTGTCTGGGAAAATATCTCTGCCATAGCAGTGCCACTTTGGGCCGCTAGTAACCTTCTAAGAGATAGAGCTTAAGGGCATCTTGTTGCTAAGGGTTCTATAACCAGTTTATATTTATGTTCACTAGAAGAAGGCAGAAACCCCCCCACTAAATCTGATCTCAAAAAGAGATACTTTATTAACGCAAGGGGCTGAAGAGCGGCCTTTGGCATTCAACTTGGCATGTATGCACAAACAGGCTATTGCTTGTAATATTGGCAAATATGAAAAACATTCCTGGCCAATAGAAGTGTTCAAGAACTGTTTTTCTATTCTATGTCATCCGAACTGACCACCCCTAACAGAGAATGTGGCACATATAAACGTTGTTCTTGACAATTCCTTTTCACTATTAATTGTCATTCCCTGGTGTCATACAATATAACAAACCAATTTGATTAACAAACAAGCATTGGCAAAACCAAAAGGGCTAGACTTGACAATTTGGTGTGGTGATTTATTTCTTTATTGCAAGTAAATTACACTAAAATAAAAAAAATGACAAAACTGTTGCCAACAAATGTGTCAGAGATGTAACTGCAATAAAAATGTAAATTAAAAAAGATAAACCATCACATATAAGTTTGAGTCCAAGTGCCTTCTTACAGACATGTGTACTAAGAACATGTATAGAAACCCTCTTTAGTTTAAATACACATTCCAGGAAAATAAGATTCTAATTAAAGCAAATAAACGTACTATTGGCTTTGAATTACTGTAACCTGGAAATATATGACCTGCTTTAGAGTTTGGTGTACAGAGTACTTCGTCACAATGGAGACAGAGTACCTTGTCTGCGAAACTCTTGGTCCGCCTGCTCGATTTAGAGTCAGGGGGATATCCATGTTTATGCCAACAAAGTAACATTTACTCCATCTATCTAAACCTTTCTCCGATATCTGAGGGAGTTTCGGTCATCGTAGGTAAGCCATCCAACAATCCTCCCTATTCAGAGTGGGCAATCAAATGCGTTTTTTTAATGGTCCGTCACATCCAGGAATATTCTGGTGGTGAGGGACAGAATCAAATACCCCCACGCCATGGAAGAAAACTCCCATGGAGTCGTGAGAATTACTTTTTTTTTCTAATAACAAACTCCCACTTTGGGAGTTTGTTTTTGGAATGAAAAACATTTGTCTTTGTATGAACCTGTGTGAAAGCAGTCCATACAAACCCAGAGAGTTCACCACCAGGCCGGAGGTGAACTCTTAATTTGATGGGCAGAGTAAAGGCAGGGTGGAAGACGTAAGGTCCTCCTTTACCCTGACTGCCTTTAGTCCATCTGTCAAAATCTAAATCAGGCCCATAGTTTAAACAGATGAAAAAAATATAAACAAGGGAAAGGAAATAAATGTAGTAAAATATTGACCCACCCACCCCACCACTGTAGTGTGCACTGTTTTTAGCCACATGTGCAACTGTGATCAGACAAAATGTGGTTAGTCGTCACAGTGCAAGAGAGACAATACATGTAGTGAGTTTTGAACCTTCTCTAATCTGTGTTAGGCAGAAGCGAAATATGAATTCCAGCTGAGAAGAACAATGGATGAAGAAGGCAGAAACAAACCCTTACATGTATTTTTTATTTACGTTTTTGTTTGTCAAATTAAGCTTGCTAGACTGCTAAGTCTTTTTAATTGGAACAGACCTAAAAATGCTCATAACTTATTATTTGTGGTGGTCTCATTAGGAGCATGCAAGGCTTCTGCCAAGGTAGGATCTTCATATCAAGTCTTCCTCTTTTGAACAAGATTTCGAATAATGTCAGAATTGGCAGAAGGTGCATCTTACCACCACCATTTTTTTCTTTTCTTATTGAGAATCATCAGAACCCAAAACAGATTACTCTGGTAACCTGGATATTACTCCTGTTATGGCTGTGTAGAGGATTGGACATGAATAAGGTTTGTAGAGTCTCCTTTGTGACTGCCCGAGGAAAGGGCCACTCTTGGAAGTTGAAGAGTATGCTTCAAAAGTGTCAAGTGCCTCCTTAAGAGGGCCCCAGCTAGGGGGGAAAAACACAAAGTGTAAATAATCTTATTAATGGCTCTTGAGTAAAGATGAATATAAACACTGAAGTCATCAGCACTGCACTAAACTCACCCTGACATCAAGGAGGAGAAAAAAACAGGAAGGAGAATCCATTAAAATATCTAATTGCTAGAAGCCAAAAATGAGGGCAACAATAGTAGCAAAGTTTTGAAGAACATATGAACAATTAGGAAATTCATGTTTTGCAGCTGTGCATCTTACTATCATGTTTGCCTCCTTCATATATGTTCATATAGCAGGAATTGCGATCACAGGAAAAGACTCTACTACATCTTGGATTGGGAACATCGGATAACATCCTATGATCCATCCATCCACTATCTTGGAAAGTGTGGTTTATATGCTTTGTCTAAACCTCTTTCCTGGATTTCATGCCATTAGTTTGGCAAGCAAAGAAGCAGCTCGAGTTCTGAGCGCCCGGCTGAATTCTGCAGTCATGCTGCCACCCTGTATGTTTTGCGCTCTTGGCAGACACCAATCTGAGTGCTCGCAAGTGTTGGATATGCCAGAATAGTCTAGCTAGTGAGGACACCCAGGCATGATCTGCATGTGGCATTCAACAACGTGATATTGGGCAACACGTGGGTTGCTCTTACCTCATCTGAGCATCTAAAGACTAAAGTAAGATCTTCATCCTGCTGTTAACATTGCACTCAGCATGCGTCTAAGCACAGATGTAACAGGCTGGTCTTCACTGCTACTATATGCCCTATAGGCCCACTGAATAGATCTTCTACCTCAGCCGAAACATCAGGTCCAAAATGTGGGCATTCGTAATTGACGACCAATTATCCATGAAGCAGCAGGCAGTGAGAGTAGCCTCGACTTGCTTCACAATCCTCAGATGGCTTAAGAAAATCTTATGATGTTGCCCCCTTCTACCCAACGTACAATGGTCCAGGCTCTTATCACCACTAGACTGGACTACAGTAACATTATGTACTTGGGTGCCACTAAGGATGTGTTACACAAATTTCAGTTAGCACACAATGCTGCAGCGAAGCTGCTTTGTAAGATTCCTAAAACGGCTTCCATCTCTGAGTCACTACGAGGCCTCCACTGGCTCAGGATTGAGAACCGTATTAAATTTAAAGCTTTGAGTCTTATGTTTAAGATAAAATCTGGCAAGGCGCCACACTATCTGAAGACTCTAGTTCACCGTAATGTACCATCTCGAGTGCTCCACTCTGCCACTCAGGCCAAGTTTACTATTACTAGGACTGGGTCCTTCTTTATTGAGCTCACTTCCTATAGGTCTCCGGAATGAACTTTCTTATGAGAATTTTCATAGGGGTTTAAAAACTTGGCTATTTAACATGTCGATTTCTGCCTCTGCTCTTGGCTCTTTTCAGGCGGTGCCGGGAAACCCTAGGGTAGCTGAGTGCCATACAAAATTAAAATAACAATAGGTGTTGTAGCTGTAAGGTAATTCTTCTCCATGAACACAGGTAATCCAAATACCAAGGTTTTTGTTAACCTTTTACTAATCCGCTTTTACGACTGCTTGAATCCAGTAAGTCTCAGTGCTTGCACAGCCTTTCTATGTTTATGTTGTATATCTTTATAGTATTTCTATAGTGCACATTCGCCAAAGCTTCTTGGTGCTAGCTGGACCTGGTCACTAACTGAAGTTACTGAGAAGTAACAGCATGAGGTTACTTAAACTCTGTAAACTCTCTTCTTTTATTGTGCATTATAAGACACATATGATATAAAACTTTATAACTAAATTTAATGAAGCTTTATTTTTCGTTCTAGCTACTCTAAAATGTAACTTTTCTTCTCATAACAGATTTTTCCACTCTACCCCTTACTATAAATGACTAACTACAAAAATGTCTTCTTCTACTTCATCTCTTCGAGCCTCTTCACACTATCTTCATGTTTCTGTATATATATATATATATATATATATATTTCAATGAGAATCCCCAGACCTCCACACCGACGGCGTGGCGAAAGAAGGAGATAGACCCCACGGCTTCAGGCAAGATGTTTCTTTTATTGAAAACCTTCCTGGCGACGCGTTTCGAGTAACTTGTACTCTTGATCACACACACACCACACACACACACATATATATATATATATATATATATATATATATATATATATATATATATATATATATATATATATATATATATATATATATATATATATATTTTTTTTCTCCACCACCGCTGGTCAGGAGAGGAGCTGGCGCGGGCGGTCCCGTTACAGCCACCAGCTGGCTGAATCAATTCACTTCAAGAAACACCAAGATTTTGATGAAAAACGGGACACCCAGAGCTGCAGTGTTCAAGGTTTTATTCAGCAGATGAAAAAAGTTTCACGACGCGTTTCGCCATTACGGCTTGGTCACGCTCGTCTTGTGATTCCCATTGCCGCCATTTAAGCAACACCCACTCGTGCACATGTTTACATCACATGGAATAGTGTAAAACACTGGCGGCCATCTTGTAATGTGAAAATTATTACATAGTTGCACTGTGCCATTAGCCCTGTTTGCCCTTGCTTGGACCAAGTTGATCTCATTGTAAATTATTAACATAAAGAAATCATATACCAACTTAATTAAGGTTATAAAGTGAGGCCACATAAATATAGTATCGGCATTCTTATATGTCCAAATATTGGCAGTCTTTTCGTATTAGAACAATCATTCGAATGTTAAGGCAAACATAAGGATATTTGTACTGTGTGGCAAAGTGCTTTCTCGAATTGGAAAAACAATTTTTGGCTTTGATAAATGTCTACCGCCAATCAGAACAGCAGCGGCTGTTACGTTGCCATAGTTCCGCTTGTTTATATCAACCATAGCGATGTTTTGCGTTTCTCATAATAGCGCCCCAGTGGGCATACGTGTTGTTTACGATGTTGTGGTTCACTCGCCCCAGTGGGCACGGAAAAGCATCTCAAAGCAATAATCCATTCCTCTCTCATAGTTCATGCTGAGATTGTGTCCATCATGGTTGATCAATTAAATCTTAATCGTGCAATGTCACTTGGTAGATCCTTAGTACCCATCAAAAACATCTATTCCATGTTGTGCCAACACCCAGTGATGTATCAAACCTGTGGATAAAATGAATTATGTTACAATTTAAAATCCAGAAAACCGTGATCAAGGCGAGTTTCCTCGCCGAAACGCGTTGGGTTTGTGATTCCATGACTTATCACGATGCTGCACTTTAAATAAACATGGATTTTGGGAAAAGCGCACTTTGCTGAGAACTTTTTGATTCCTGGTATTTCGAGGGGAGTGCATTTCACGTAGCGTTGCTACGTATTGTGGACCTGCATATATATATATATATATATATATATATATATTTTGCAATCCAAAGTGCCTTTAGCATTTGAGAGGGCACACGACAGCACCTCGCCCTTCGGCTATCTCATGCAGCTTGCCTCATTCCTCCTTTTCAAAGTTGTCAGAGCCAACGCGTTTCGAGGTTAAGACCTCTTCTTCCTGGGCTGCCATAAATCAAAAACACCTGAGCCTCGCATTGCATGGTTGTCAGCTTTATTTATTCACATCACGGCCCCTCAGTGGGCGTGGGTTCGATGTCTGGCTCTGACAACTTTGAAAAGGAGGAATGAGGCAAGCTGCATGAGATAGCCGAAGGGCGAGGTGCTGTCGTGTGCCCTCTCAAATGCTAAAGGCACTTTGGATTGCAAAATTTTCTACACGGAGGCCTGTCCGTGGGGAGGAGCACCATCATCTGCTGGGAGAGATATAAATTCCAGTAAGTGAGGCTGCTGTTTGGGTACAAACCGAGACTTTTTTCAGCACAGTGCTTCATATGCTAAATACGCTTGCCAAATGACTCTGAACCTACTACAGGAGAGAAAATAAGCCCTAATATATAAATGAACACTTGAACTTACTTGAAGTGCATTAATTATGCTCGCATTTTGAACTCCAGATACCAACATGCACTAATGTTTGACATCGAACCCACGCCCACTGAGGGGCCGTGATGTGAATAAATAAAGCTGACAACCATGCAATGCGAGGCTCAGGTGTTTTTGATTTATGGCAGCCCAGGAAGAAGAGGTCTTAACCTCGAAACGCGTTGGCTCTGACAACTTTGAAAAGGAGGAATGAGGCAAGCTGCATGAGATAGCCGAAGGGCGAGGTGCTGTCGTGTGCCCTCTCAAATGCTAAAGGCACTTTGGATTGCAAAATTTTCTACACGGAGGCCTGTCCGTGGGGAGGAGCACCATCATCTGCTGGGAGAGATATAAATTCCAGTAAGTGAGGCTGCTGTTTGGGTACAAACCGAGACTTTTTTCAGCACAGTGCTTCATATGCTAAATACGCTTGCCAAATGACTCTGAACCTACTACAGGAGAGAAAATAAGCCCTAATATATAAATGAACACTTGAACTTACTTGAAGTGCATTAATTATGCTCGCATTTTGAACTCCAGATACCAACATGCACTAATGTTTGACATCGAACCCACGCCCACTGAGGGGCCGTGATGTGAATAAATAAAGCTGACAACCATGCAATGCGAGGCTCAGGTGTTTTTGATTTATGGCAGCCCAGGAAGAAGAGGTCTTAACCTCGAAACGCGTTGGCTCTGACAACTTTGAAAAGGAGGAATGAGGCAAGCTGCATGAGATAGCCGAAGGGCGAGGTGCTGTCGTGTGCCCTCTCAAATGCTAAAGGCACTTTGGATTGCAAAATTTTCTACACGGAGGCCTGTCCGTGGGGAGGAGCACCATCATCTGCTGGGAGAGATATAAATTCCAGTAAGTGAGGCTGCTGTTTGGGTACAAACCGAGACTTTTTTCAGCACAGTGCTTCATATGCTAAATACGCTTGCCAAATGACTCTGAACCTACTACAGGAGAGAAAATAAGCCCTAATATATAAATGAACACTTGAACTTACTTGAAGTGCATTAATTATGCTCGCATTTTGAACTCCAGATACCAACATGCACTAATGTTTGACATCGAACCCACGCCCACTGAGGGGCCGTGATGTGAATAAATAAAGCTGACAACCATGCAATGCGAGGCTCAGGTGTTTTTGATTTATGGCAGCCCAGGAAGAAGAGGTCTTAACCTCGAAACGCGTTGGCTCTGACAACTTTGAAAAGGAGGAATGAGGCAAGCTGCATGAGATAGCCGAAGGGCGAGGTGCTGTCGTGTGCCCTCTCAAATGCTAAAGGCACTTTGGATTGCAAAATTTTCTACACGGAGGCCTGTCCGTGGGGAGGAGCACCATCATCTGCTGGGAGAGATATAAATTCCAGTAAGTGAGGCTGCTGTTTGGGTACAAACCGAGACTTTTTTCATATATATATATATACCATTCATGAGTGACATGCCTTTGCACAATTTAATAACTTTTCTCTGATTAAAATCCCCCCTCCTCCGTTGTGTCGCTGTACCCCTCCAACCCTAGCACTGAGAGCGAATGCCTGGAATCACAAGCCGGTGGAGTCACTCCCCCTGGCAAACTCATCTGCGAGTCGTAGAACCCGAAAATATTTTGGAGAGGTCAGCTCCGTGAATTCTCCAGCCAGTAACACAATAAGAGGCTGCCACGTGGTGACGAAGGAGTCCAGTGACTCTTTGAGTGTCGCCTGTATCCGTTCCATACCCATGATGTACCAAAGCCTATGAAGCTACCCCGTGCATGTAGATGTCCTTGTGGAGCCCCAGAGGGAAAGGATGTGATGTACCGCTGCCCCCACTGTTAATCCCATCTGCTTCCCCTAGATCGATTTAAGTGGAAATGTGAGGGGGTTAGGGAGACCAAGTATGGTGTAGGTTGGGAAATGGGGAATCTCCGCACATTCCCACAATAGATGGGTTAATGTCTCCACCTGACCACAACCCCTACAGCAAGCCTCACTGCGACACGGGTTGCCCTGGTGAAACCTCTCTGGGGTAAGGTGCCAATAATATGCGATTTTAACTGCTGATTCCCTACTCGCCACGTTCTTGGCGGTGTGGTGGGCTCTATAATAAATGTCTCGCCATTCTTTGTCTATAAAGGTCCGACCAAGCTCCTTCTCCCAACGCCTCTGACCAGCAGAGCGCGAAGTGGACGGGGGTGGGCTCAGCATTTTATACAGATCTGAGATTGTTTGTCTGTCCGACTCTTTCGTGATGAGCTATTTCTCGCACTCTGTGAGCCGTCTGCCTGCCAATGGCAAGACATCGCTACCCATGGGCCAGTGTCGAATCTGGAAGTATTGAAAGCGCTTTGGCGCTATCAGGGTATACATCTCCTGCAGGGTATCAAGTTGCATTAAGCCCTCCATGTCGAACAGGTGACCGGCCGCCCTACATTCTGAAGAGCGCCACTGAAGGAATGCCGCCCGGTCCATCCCTGGAGGGAAGGCTGGGTTATCAAGTATCGGGGTCAGCGGCGAAGGGAAGGTGGTGAGGCCCCTAGCGACCGCCACCGCATCCCACACCTGGAAGAGCGTGCGCGTAATAGGTGATTTCTTAATGTAGGAAGGCCTGTTGGAGCGACGCAAATAGGGAACCCTCCACCGCGACATTTGGGCCATCGCCGATCCTGAAATAACCATCTCTTTTCTGACTCCGGGTGGTTCCACTCAAGGAGGCAGCGAAGCTGTGTCGCCTGGAAATATCGGAGAAGGTCAGGAATACCCAAGCATGCTTCTGCAGGAGACCGTCTGGCCAGATCCCGTCTTGGACGCTTTCCCGCCCATACAAATTGCCTTATAGCATCTTGCATTTTCTGGAGCATCCCAATTGGGGGTGTGACTGGGATGGTTTGGAACAGGTAAAGAATTTTGGGCAGCAGGGACATTTTTATCGCCGCCACTCGCCCCAACCACGAGAGTGGCTGTTGCCTTCACCTCCTCAAGTCCCTTTGGAGTTGGCCATAGAGTGTTGAATAGTTTTGATCGACCGTTTGGGATGTGCTGGGCGTCAAGGTAGTCCCCAGATATGGCAGAGACATACGGGATGAAAGCCCCCTGAACTGCCGCAAGCCGCCAGCAGCTCTGCGGGCATTGCAACCCAAAGGAAGAATCAGGGACTTCCCTATGTTCATCTTAAAGCCCGAAACGCTCCTGAAGGTCTCCATTTCCGCTAGGAAAGCGGGCACAGAGCACTCAGGCTGCTCTACCGCCACCAGAATGTCATCTGCGTACAGGATAATGGTATGCGGCTCGCCTCCGAACGTGATCCCCACAATATCCGGATTGTCGCGGATATGTTGCGCGAAAGGTTCGATATACAGGGCGAACCGCAGAGGTGAGAGCGGGCACTCAGATGTCAAAAGGGTGCAAGCCCATCCCATTAACCCAAATGGTCGCGCGCGGCATAACAGCTAGCGACCCATGACCGCAAGCGATCTCCAATTCCGAAGCGTTCCAAGGTCTTGTCTTGAAATCTCCAGTCCACCCTATTGAACGCCTTTTCGGCGTCGACTGAAAGGAGAACCGCGTCCGAATCATTAAAATGGGCTTTATCAATGACATGCATGAGTCTCTTGGTATTATCACTGCATTGCCTGTGGAGAATAAAGCCCGATTGGTCGGGCTCTATGATGCCTGGCATGCAGGGGCCCAACCAAGCCGCTAAAATCCCGGTGAAAAGTTTGAGGTCTAGTTAAGCAATGAAATGGGTCTGTATGCAACACACTGCGACGCGTCCTTGCCGGGCTTTGGCTCCACGATAATATCTGCTGCGGGAATAAAGTCTGGTCCCTGAAAGGAGTTCTACAGTTTGGTAAGTATGGGAGCTATCAGTGGGCAAAAAGCTTTGTAAAAGCCTGCCGAGAATACATCTGGCCCCGATGGTTTCAGAGGCTTCAGACGTGCTATTGCCGACACTACTTCCTCCGTGCGTATCGGAGCTTCTAAAGAAAGTGCGCAGGCCTCATTGAGGGCTGTGACCGATGCCTCCGCAAGGTAGGGGACCCCGCCCTCCGGGTCCAGGGCTGGATCCTCGGCATATAATGAAGCAAAAAACTCCCTAAAAGCCTCTGCTATCTGATCATCCTGCTGGAGCATGCGCCCTCCCTGATCCCGAACAAAGGGGATTTTAGATCTGAGGGCCCTCGCTCTCAGCGTGCTGGCCAGAAGCCGCCCTGTTTTGTCGCCCCCCACATAGTATGTGTGACGGAGGCGTAAAGCTGCGTATTCTGCTTGATCCAGGTCCAGGCTCGCGAGCAGAGCCCTAGCCGCTTTTAGCTGGCGCCAGATTCTAGGGGCCCCTGTCATGCTGTGCACTTGCTCTAACTCTAGCACCTGCGCCAATAATGCCTGCCTCTTTTCCTTACGTTCTCGAGCCTCCGCTGCCACTATTACGATAAGGTCGCCTTTTACCACCGCCTTGAGTGCCCCCCACACTGCAGTTACCAGCACCTCTGCGTTATCGTTTATGCTTAAGTATTCCGCAATACGTTTGTGCAGTTGTTGTGTGACCCCTTTGCGTGGCAGCAGTGTCTCCCGAAGGCGCCACCGACCCTTGTGCATTTTCAGACTGGGGACCGATAAGTGAAGTGTGACCACGTCATGATCTGACAATGCTGCTGGGATAATGTCGGTGTCTCTGACTAAGGGAATGAGGTCAGTAGACCCCAGAAAGTGGTCCAGACGGGCATAGGGGTGGTGTACATGTGAGTAGAATGTGTATCCCGAAGTGTTCGGGTGCGCTTCTTTCCGGAGGTCCACAAATCCTCTGCTGTCCAACCACCGCCTACCCTCCTGGGAGATTGTCCTGTGGAACCGTACCTTTGGCCTTACCTGTCCTTATCTCCGTCCATCACCAAGTTAATGTCACCCCCCACCAGCGTGTATTGCGATGGAAACGTCAAAACATCCCCCAAGGCCCCTGTGAGGAAGGATTCCTGTTTGGTATTAGGAGCATAGATCAACCCCAGTGCCATAGACATACCCCCCACCCGCACATTATACGTCAGGAGTCTGCCCTTAGTTTCGGCGATTTTGTCCCCTACCTGGCCCTTGAAATACCTAGCAAATAGAATAGCTACTCCGCCTTTTTCTCTACAGTGGAGGAGTAGTATTGCTGAGGGAAAGCCCTGGAGCGCATGCAGTGCCAATCTTCTGAAAGCAGGTGGATTTCTTGCAGCAGACAAATTGTGGCCCCGGAGTGCTCTAGAAAGGACAGAACGCCCCTCCATTTTATAGGGTTGTTAAGCCCCTTTACGTTTAAGGTGAGAACCTTGAGGATTTCATCACCCATGACTGGAGTCGGTTCCGGCCCTGCTTTCTCTCAAGGCTGCAGTTTGCACCCCACTCCTCACCCCGCCCTCCCAGAAGCGAGACACACCGGAGTCCCCCCTCCCACCCTACCCCTCCACCCCGTCCTCAACAACCACCCCCCCAACCATCCAACTCCCTTCCCCGCCTGAACCCCCATCCCTCCCCTGCCTCCCCCCCACCCTAACCCCAACATAATTACCCCAACAAATGAGCAATGTCCCAGTCCTGCCCCTCGCAGCGTAGGGCTGTGGTGAGTTACCTGTAGAAGCATGCAACCGTGTCAGCCTCCGTTGCCCCCCTGGACCTGTAATGTCAACTTGCTGATGAGACTCAATCAATCCATATGACTCAATCAATCCGACGACGAAGTGTCCTTGGCCACTTCCTGGATGGCACTGGCTCTCTCTTGCGTGATGGTTTGGGAGTCGGGTTTCAGGCTCGCAGCAGGTGAGCGCCTTCGATTGATTTGATGCCAGCCTCCCCTATATGATTGTCGTGAGGGTTTCGGTGATTTGGGCTCCTCCGCCTGCCCAACAGAGCGCATGTGTCCTGGATGGAGCGAAGTTGGTGCAATGCGCCATTCCACTTAAATATCTGTCGAAATGGGTGACCCCACGAGTAGGGGACCTCTTTATCCCGCAAAAAGTCTGTAGCCACTTTGAATGCCTTCCTTTTTAGAAGCATGATGGCTGAGAGGTCCTGGTTCAAAGCTACCGGCTGGCCTCGAAACCTCAGTGGTTGTTTTCGTCTTGCTTCCCTGAGGGTGCGTTCCTTGAGCAGAAAGTCCGGCAAGAAGGCTAAGCGGGGGGCAGGTGCATGCCTCGCCAGCCCCACACTGTGAGCCCTATCGATCCGGATGTTGAAGTCCGCTGGTTCTTCCAGGATATCGCGGAATAGGGCCTGCAAGTAGCTCGTGATATCTGCCCATTCCTCCTTAAGTGGAACCCCCCGGACCCGAATATTGTTCCGTCGTGATCTATTTTCTAAGTCCTCCGCATGTGCCTGCAGATCTACCTGTTGGTCTTTGAGGCACAGGACTTCTTGCTGGAGCTGCTCTATCTCCTCCCTTCTGGCCTGGTCAGCGTCCTCGATGGTGGCTACCCTCTCACCGAGACCATCCACCTCTTTCCTGATCTCTCTGACCTCCCCTGCAACCTCTTGCTTCAATGTTTGAAAGTCCTCGCGAAGGGAGTTGAACAAGGTCTCCAGGAAGGTTTTGGTTATGGGTACCTCGGCGGATTCCGAGTGTTGCTTGGTCGCCCCTGGAGAGGACGGTCCCTTTTCCCCCTTTGGCTGCCCCTTGTTAAGCATCTCTGGGAGGGTGCGGTCTCCTTTCTTCCTCTAGCCGGCCATGTTGCTCCTGCCGCCCTCGCCTCCGACTCTCCAGGCCACCCAGTCTCCCCAGTGGCCTCCTCCCTCCTCCGGCGACGGCCCCGGGGGTCTCACTTCTCCGTGGAACAGTGGCTGCTCTCACCCCCGTGGATGCGTCAAACCTGGGTCAACACCCGGCCACCCTCGGCGTCTCCTATGCTGAACTCCCTACCCTCTTCAGGCAGCTGAAAATCCGGGGCGTCCTCTGAACTGGCCCCCCGCCCGGGAACCACCACCTCGCGTGGTCACGTCCAGGAGGTGCCTCCTCCTTTTTGTGTCGTAGTGTGCAGGCACGTGAGCGACTCCATCAGCAGGTCTCTCGTCCCCAGCCGCCGCCCAATTCAGACCCTTCCTCCGACGGGGTCTCCCCTATCCGGAACTAGGCCCGGGCCTCCTCCTGCCCCAGTCTGTGCAGTCCTGGCCTGTTAGGGCAGTCTCTCGGAGCGCCGACGATTCGGGGGCCACGCTCACTCTGCACCCCCAGGCCCACGGGGCACCCCCGGGGCCCGTTTCTCTTTGCTAGTGCCACACGAGAAGATCACCCTTCCGGTCTCTTGCTGGACTTCCACAGTGTCTCCGGCCACTGTCCGCCTTAGCCGGTGCCGGTCACCTCACAGGGGCCTGCCTCCCCACTCTGAGCAGCCCCCCACTCCTCACCTCTCTAGCCCTGCAGGGCTTGGCAGTGTGCTGGTGCCCCCTCAGAGCGGATGATGCACTGCCTGGCTGTATTTGGAGGCGCCTGGTCTAGCCGTCTGTCGTGGGCCCTCCGACCCCGACCTCAATTTCGCGCCGCTGCCCACTCCCCATGCACGGGCCACAGGGCTGACAGCGCTCTCCTGCCTCAATGTCCGCAGTCTCGCTGGCGCGCTGGCACATCTTGGCGCTGCCGGGTCAACCTGTGTGCCCACCGTCTCTCGGGGCTGCTGTTGCACTCCTTCCCCGGGACCAGTGGTGCTCAATCCAGCCGTCGGTCAGAGGCCTCCCGACCCCGACCTCAATTTCCGCGCCATCGCCCACTCACCCCTCGCGGGCCACGGGGCTGACAGCGCTCACTTGCCACGGCGTCCTCAGACTCTCTGGTGAACTGCCACATCTCGGCACCGCAGTGTGTGCCTTCCTCTCCTCAGGGCTAATGTGTCTCTCCCTGCCCGGGACCAAAGGCGCTCGATCCAGGCGCCAGTCGGAGGCCTGCCGACCCTGACCTCGATTTTCGCGCCACCGCCTGCGTACCTCTCCTGGGCCGCGGGGCTGGCAGCACTCTAACCCGTCAGCTCATGAAGGTTCACGGACCGCCAGCAGGGACCCACCCCGGGACCCGCCCGGTCTCCACAATCTTTGTGTCCTCACGGCCTCATCGTTCACCGCCACTTTGAACGGGCCAACGGTTGGGTGCCATTTCGCGGGCAGCCGAAGCTTCACGCACCCTGCTGCTCCTCTTTGTTATGAGCGGTGTGCGGCCACCTCGGCAGGCCCGCTGTGTCCCCGAGCTCTCCCGCCCCCGGCCTAGCTGTATGGGGGGGAGAAAAGTGTGTTTATCATTCCGCGGAGGAGTTGGACTAGGGGAGCACACGAAACCTGCGACCGCCTACGCCGCCATCTTGGCCACGCCCCCCGCCCAGGTCCATTTTTAACTTCTACAAGCATTACTTATTAGATATTTCACACACTTCACACCTTTCCAAGATGGCCACACAACCAGTTGCTATTGAGAGGTTTATAATACGTATTTCTAGTTCAGCTCCCATTTCTACCTGCATACCTTGATCTGACTCTTCTGTTACTGCTAATCTAGTTGGCATTCATTTACACACGACTCCACTAAGTGGGAGATGTATTTCCTTTTAACTTGCTTGATGTGGGATTTCACCTCTATCTGGGATCCCACATCATACTACCCTTCCAAACAGTCAGTTCAGTTCATTAAAAAATAATCATCATGGATATTTCATCACATGAGCAAATAACGATAGAGGTGGAATCATATTGTCCCAAAGGGAAGCCTAGATGAGGTCCAATGGTGTCCATTGTAAATCTGGTCAGGAGTACTCCACACCTGCTCCAGATATGACTCCAAGCCAGCTGTTCTCTGGATCAAAACATACTCTCTAACTTGGAACTTAGCAAGCTCCATCTTCTTCCTTTCCGCTGCTTAAGAGCCTAAAACACACATTGACACAAGATCTGTCTCATTTAATGATCTCAGATAAACTGGAGAAAAAAAGTGAGTCTTTCTAAAATTTTACACATCTTATTAAGATAACAAGGCTAAGGGATCAGACTGCAAAGTCACAAGACAAGCAATCATCAATAATTTCTTTACTGAGAGTGGAGTGGGGGTTTGCCCAAAGTAAACACCACAGCAGCAAAGGAGCCAAGTTGATCATGCTTCCCACATGATCTAAGCCCATCTCCTGATGCACATCATATGTGGAGCTACTAGGTGGGGGGGGGGGGCAGAAAATTCCTAAAGAATCTGTTTTCCAGGCCATTGACATTCCTATATCTCTTCAGACCAGAACCATACATTAGAATTGGCAAATATTTCCTTTTAGATATATCCAGGACTGGTGTGGGGCAAAATGTTTCTTGCATATTGTCCAAGACAAATTAAAAATAAAGCCAATGGAATTCGTCAAGTGTTGTCTTTTCCGCGCAAGACATGGGGCCCATGTAATCTGCAAGTCGAATGTGATCCCATGGTATGGGAATACATGAGTTCTACCAATGGGTTTACCCTTGAGTGTCACACATCAAGTTAGATTTTAAGTTCCTGGGACCGCAGGCCACAATAAAAATTGGTATCTACTTTCATCGAGCCCACATAGTCACTGAAAGTGTACAACTGGGTTTTAAGACCATCGGACATTCTAGAAAGTAAGACGGCGTTGATCGCGTATCGTAGCACAGGGTCGGGCCTAATCCTCAATGTGCAGACTTTCTTTTACTGTAATTCAAAACTATTACTTTGGATATATTACGACAGGCTCTATATCAAAAAGAAGTACTATTTCCCCTAAGCAGTGTATGACCCACTTTTTGCCTTATGGATTAAGCTCCTCTACTTCCAGCATACTATTTATTACTGTTCAGAGACACTTACCATCTCATGTAACTTACATCAGCAGATAATAGATGGTTCCTGCCTTTTGGGACACATCCAGAGTTCGCATCTCATTGACTGACTTTCAGTTTTAAGTTCTATCCCATCCGCACTTTTCTTCCTTTTACTAGGCTTTCAATTGAGTCTTATACTTTAGGCACTCATTTACTAACAGTCCTCTATCTCTGAGAATACATCATAGTGCTTCAGTTGAACATTGATGCCTCAATTTTATGATATTATTCTTATCACGTGACAGTTCCAACCATGACCGTGCAATTATATTACTGCATATGATTTCATGTATTTTGTTAAACATATAATATTGTTTTTTTGCATTAGATTCTCCTATTCACATTTTCAACGACACGTTTTTTATGCATTTTTAACGTTAAATCATTTGCCATACAATGTGTTTTCATTTATTTGAGAAAACTGTATCAGTAAGGATTCAATTTATTTGCCAATTCACAATATTTCAGTTCTACCTTTCGATGGATGTTCAAAATACATAAAAACATAAGGTAATTCTATTTCTTTTTTCTTGTTCATCTGGCTTCATTTTTTTCCCCTCACACTGTCTTTCACACCAGGGTTACTTATAACATTTGGAGATATCGTGGTCACTTTTCCTTCAATACTCCGACAATTACTACATATTGTCGTTTACTAAAATATGTTGTCTCCTTCGGTGTGTGGCATGGTATCCCTCTTGAATAATATCATGATGGTCTCTTCAATCCTCTCTCTGTATGCCCTTCCTTAGCCTTTTTGGAACCCAGTAACCTATCAATTTATTAACCAAGAAGTTGCTTTTGCTGCTCGATATACTAGAGGTTTGTTTCTTTCATTTGCCTATCACAATTACATTGTATGTTTTCACGCACTTAATAGTGTACAGCAATTCCTACTGTGGGAAAATGTATCTTACCTACTTGCATGGACATAAGCAGAGAGCATTGTGATATATTTCTGTGACCTTTATTATTTACAGCCTTGAAAAAGTTCTCTTGCAATTAAACAAATGTGGTCTTTAATAAACTTTGATCACCTCCCTGAGTCCTGTTAGCTGTCTTTCACCTTTGTGAGGGCCATTACACAAATTCTATAAATATTGTTGATGTACTTTAATCTTGTTGAAACAAATGTGGTATTGTTAGAACTGACCAAAGAATGGAGCTTACCTTTATAAGTTTCACTTATTCTTTTTCCATTTCCAAAGACTATTGTAACCCAACCACAAAATGTACTTGGTATGGGTACCTGAACCTTGTCAAAAATGGGCTGCCACACCACTTTCTTTGCTCATTTAGGATTTGATGTCTACCATATTTGAGTGAAAAAGGTGTTCTGGGGCAGATTTACAAGCCCTTTGCGACACTTATGAGCCGCGGTTGTGTCTTAGCGGCGGTGTGAACAATGCGGCCAATATACAATGTGACCCATCTAGGGAGATGCGTCACGTTGTAAAAGCCCTGCGTCACATAATACCTGCGTCAGGTATAATGTATGCAGGGTGGGCGTTCCCTCACAGGAAAGCCTCGTAAAAGTGACACAGTGAAATCTACAAGATTTCACTGCGCCACTTCTAGGATGCCACAGCGTCAAATCCTTACACCTGTTTGAAGCAGGCATAAGGAGTGATGCAGTAAAATAAGTATAGGCCTCAACATGCATTGCTGGAGTTGCGTCGTGCTAGTGATGCAACTCCAGCAATGCGTGACTTTTGGGCCAACAGATGCGTCAGAATTCCTGACGCATCTGTCAATCCTTGCGCCATGGTTTGCGTATTGGTGGCGCAAGGGTATTGCAGGCTGGCGCAGGGAAACTGACGCATCTCTACAGATGCGTCAGTTTCTTGTAAATCTTCCCCTGAATGTTCAGATCCTTAGGCCATGATACTTTCGTTATGAGATTCTAAACTCTATTTGCATACTTATCCTTTAGTGACACCCATTATACCTTTAGCGCTTGCTAGGAGATTTAGAGGTCATCTAAGGAAATTGTACTATTCCTTAATCAATGTGAGTTGCATTTATTATGCAAACCTACGACATTTCCATTTGGATAAACTTAAGTAGCCTTTGTTTTGTCATATATAGGCAGAAATGCTGCTAATTGGAGTGTTTCTATAGTAGACAGAAATAAGCGATTGTTAAATTATTTTTCTGCCTCTATGAGCAAATGCGCAATGTCGTTTCACAGAAAGTCATACTCTTTCTCTAGGCACCTGGACACCTAGACTACCACTTGCCTGTGGCCTCCAGTCCTTGCTTGTTCCAGACTGATCCTATGACCCTGTTGCTGTCCGGGTTTCTTTTCCCATCCGAGTTTTCCCACCTGGGTTTTCCCACCCACCGGGTGTGTGTTGAGAAGGGCGCATGCAAGTTGGTGTTTTTGTTCAGGTGTCTGTGGTGTGTTTGGGGTGGGGCTGTTCTTTGGGCTGGTGTGTGTGCTGTGGCAATTGAAGTGGCGTTAAGTGCAGGTGAAAGGTCCTACCATGGAGCGTGGGTCGCAGTGGCAGTGTTTGTTGCAGGGATGACCCTTCATGAACCCTTTTGTTTTAAGCTATGTATCGTTTTTGCTTTTTCCTTAAAATGGCTGTGGATCAAACGATCCTTTAGGTTTCTCACTCTGCAGTAGGTATCTGTTGTATAGTGCGGCAACCGCTGAAAGATTCAAACGGAGGAAATATAACAACAATATAATAAAAAAATTGGAAAAGGGAAAGAGCAAATGAGAAATCACCAGAAGAATGCGTGAAACGAACACATAAAGAAGGAAAAACGGACCCAGAACCGATTAGACTAATTATGGATTATTCGCAGGAACCAAAAGCAATAACAAGGATTATACGTAAAAATTGGAAAATTTTACAACTATATGACACTGTGGGCATAATAGTAGGTACACATCCAACATTGACCTACCGCAGAGCGAGAAACCTAAAGGATTGTTTGATCCACAGACAAAAAATGGAACAGATCAGGGTAATGGTGTGTGGCTATAACAGTAACTAGGGTCCAGCCGGCTGCAAAAGCGAACCAGTGTTCATTGGGAAACAAAAGGAGCTAGTCTCAATCCCATCAGACCACCCCTTTGGTGGAATATACGTCATGTGGGAATTGCTGAACAATCCATCTCTTGGCTGGCCATATAGTGCCAGTTTTTGAAGTGGATGTCAGAAGACTAGTCAAAATGTTTGCCATCCTGTGGACTAGATAGTGCGCAGTGCTCAAGTGAAAGTGATAATAAAATGACTACACTGGCTCTGAAAGGGTATGTATATAACAGTCAGTGTGTCAGGGGATAAAAACAGCGCTAGGTAGTGTGACTACCCTCTGGCGCTAGTGAAATGTGGTCGACATGTTTCTGCCCAAGGGGGATTTCCCCGGCATTCTTCAGGACCTCGGAAAAGGATAGGCTACTGCCGCTGTGACTGGAACAGTCACAAGGAATGATAACTAGCAAAACAATTACTAGAAAAAGGATACATGTCTACCAAGAACATTCATGGTTGGACGTCCACTAAAGGGAAAGAAGCATTTCTTCTTCCTATCAATAAAGACAAACAAAACAAAAATTGTTAGCGAACAACACCGGGTAGCACATACACAACCCCTTAGATCCAGAAAACCAGAATAGACCAAACACACCAGCAGAATAATTGACATTCTGCTTTTTGAAATAAGCATAGTAGCTTCATCACTTAGAGGCATTTCCTCATAGCGATACTCACCCAGCATTATGTGGGTGACGACCTCACCTCACCCGGCAACCGCTCGGGAGCATGAGGCCCCGCTCTGTGGTGTAGAAAAAGGAACACAATGAGCACACTGCCCTATAGTGCCCCAGCCAATCGCTCTACACACAAAACCAAACAGACTTGTAATAGGTACCCAGCTGATCTACCAAAGTACACATATAGCAGCAAATCTCGTTCATTGCATAAAGGATAGCACAATATAGACATTCCAAATAATGTCTCCAAGACATCCACACGTGATGTATACACCTATTCTGTCAAAAAAGGGTGTACCCCCATTATAAACAATAACGTGGCACTGGTTCGTAGTAACTCAAAAGACATCCTCTGTATGTGTTTAAACCTTTTGTTCATCATTCCTTGTAACTGTTCCAGTCACAGCGGCATCATTCCTTGTAACTGTTCCAGTCACAGCGGCAGTAGCCTATCCTTTTCCGAGGTCCTGAAGAATGCCGGGGAAATCCCCCTTGGGCAGAAACATGTCGACCACATTTCACTAGCGCCAGAGGGTAGTCACACTACCTAGCGCTGTTTTTATCCCCTGACACACTGACTGTTATATACATACCCTTTCAGAGCCAGTGTAGTCATTTTATTATCACTTTCACTTGAGCACTGCGCACTATCTAGTCCACAGGATGGCAAACATTTTGACTAGTCTTCTGACATCCACTTCAAAAACTGGCACTATATGGCCAGCCAAGAGATGGATTGTTCAGCAATTCCCACATGACGTATATTCCACCAAAGGGGTGGTCTGATGGGATTGAGACTAGCTCCTTTTGTTTCCCAATGAACACTGGTTCGCTTTTGCAGCCGGCTGGACCCTAGTTACTGTTATAGCCACACACCATTACCCTGACCTGTTCCACTCTTCGTGTTTTTTGTCTATGAATTGGGGAGCAAGTGGACAGGTCGTTAAATATTCCCTCTGACCCTCCACATATCCTGTTGTTTGCTACTACTTGTTTGATCCACAGCCATTTTAAAGGAAAAAGCAAAAACAATACATGGCTTAAAACAAAAGGGTTCATGAAGTGTCATTCCTGCAAGGTTTGTCAGATTGCCAAGCCAACGAAAGACATCAAATGAGCTAATAATAACATTTGGGAAATCAGAGAATGTACATGCCCATTGAAGTACGTGGGCAGTACCATCAGTGAATAAAAAAAATAATAATTGAGCATGCTAGAGCCACAACAAACAAAGATAGAACAAATGCGGTGTCCAAGCACATGGAGCAATATCACCAAAGTGATTGGAAAGCACTCAAATTTTATGGAGTTGAAACAGTGCCAAAAAATGAACGTGGCACACCTCCAGGTATCCGCACACTGCACCACAGGCGGCAACAGAGCGATTAAAGTCCTTGGTGGCAGCATTTGGACTACATTATACACAATGCCATTTGTGACGCCCACTGGGCGGGACTTTGAAATTCAATTAAAAGCATGTTCTTCACAGTGCGCTTCTCGCCTCATTTCCTGCCAGTGATCAAGAGCTTACATAGCTTGAAACGCGAATTGCTTCGTGAACGCATGAGGCATTCTGGTTCTGTTGCCGCCTGTGGTGCAGTGTGCGGATACCTGGAGGTGTGCGACATCCTAAAGGGCAACCTTGTGGCAAAATGTTATGCGGCTGGTCCGGTCGCGTGGATGTCCTGACGCCAAAGTGGCGTTTCTTGGTGCCTGTAATTCAAGCGCCGTTACGGGACCGAGGGGGCCTTGCATTTCAGGAAGAATTCAGCAGCAAACGGGGGTGCCAGCATGCTCTTCACCCTGATGGAACTTTATTTATTGAGGCAGAAGCTTGCTAGCCACTTTGTGAGTGAACGATTAAAGTCCTTGGTGGCAGTATTTGGACTACATTATCCACAATGCCATTTGTGACGCCTACTGGGGCCGGACTTTGAATTTCAATTAAAAGCATGTTCTTCACAGTGCGCTTCTCGCCTCATTTCCTGCCAGTGATCAAGAGCTTACATAGCTTGAAACGCGTATGGCTTCGTGAACGCATGGGGCATTCTGGTTCTGTTGCCGCCTGTGGTGCAGTGTGCGGATACCTGGAGATGTGCGACATCTTAAAGGGAAACCTTGTGGCAAAATGTTATGCGGCTGGTCCGGTCGCATGGATGTCCTGATGCCGAAGTGGCGTTCCCTGGTGCCTGTAATTCAAGTGCCCTTACGGGACCGAAGGGGCCTTGCATTTCTGGAAGACTTTGGCAGCACTAACGGGGGTGCCAGCATGCTCTTCACCCTGATGGAACTTTATTTATTGAGGCAGAAGCGTGCTAGCCACTTGTTGAGTGAACGATTAAAGTCCTTGGTGGCAGCATTTGGACTACATTATCCAAAATGCCATTTGTGACGTCCACTGGGGCGGGACTTTGAATTTCAATTAAAAGCATGTTCTTCACAGTGTGCTTCTCGCCTCATTTCCTGCCAGTGATCAAGAGCTTACATAGCTTGAAACGCGTATGGCTTCGTGAATGCATGGGGCATTCTGGTTCTGTTGCTGCCTGTGGTGCAGTGTGCGGATACCTGGAGGTGTGCGACATCCTAAAGGGCAACCCTGTGGCAAAATGTTATGCGTCTGGTCCGGTCGCGTGGATGTCCTGACGCCGAAGTGGCGTTCCCTGGTGCCTGTAATTCAAGCGCCGTTACGGGACCGAATGGGCCTTGCATTTCAGGAAGACTTTGGCAGCACTAACGGGGGTGCCAGCAGGCTCTTCACCCTGATGGAACTTTATTTATTGAGGCAGAAGCGTGCTAGCTACCTGGTGAGTGAACGATTAAAGTCCTTGGTGGCAGCATTTGGACTACATTATCCACATTGCCATTTGTGACGCCCACAGGGGCGGGACTTTGAATTTCAATTAAAAGCATGTTCTTCACAGTGCGCTTCTCGCCTCATTTCCTGCCAGTGATCAAGAGATTACATAGCTTGAAACGCGTATGGCTTCGTGAACGCATGGGGCATTCTGGTTCTGTTGCCGCCTGTGGTGCAGTGTGCGGATACCTGGAGGTGTGCGATATCCTAAAGGACAACCCTGTGGCAAAATGTTATGCGGCTGGTCCGGTCGCGTGGATGTCCTGACGCCGAAGTGGCGTTCCCTGGTGCCTGTAATTCAAGCGCCGTTACGGGACCGAAGGGGCCTTGCATTTCAGGAAGACTTTGGCAGCACTAACGGGGGTGTATATATATATATATATATATATATATATATACACACAAAAAATCCAGTATTTACTGCAATTTGCACCAAAATCTGCAAAAGTTATTCCGCCCAAAAATTCATCATTGGGTGGTATAGCACCCTATTAATTACAACCCCTCAGAGTAGTAGTTTATTCAGTGTGATAAATATGAAACAATTTAACTATTTAACAGCTGCTTGTAATGAGAACCACTATCTGCAGACCTTAGAGGCTTGTTGGTGCAATTAGATTACTATTTAGGTGATGATCTAAAAATTGCACAATTCATGGGAAACAGAAACAGCGACTAAGATATTAGTAGTACGCCCAGAGAGTAGTAAACCAGAAGTTTCTGAACCTGTGCAATTAGGCAGTGTAAAATGCCCTATCTAACAGAGGAAAGCAAAAGAAGATAAGCACAGAATCTATGCATATACTGTAGAAGTTCAGGTAATATTGCTGCAGTAATCATACAATATCTAACAGCTAAGTATCAGGCAAATCACACACAGAAACAGAACAGCCAACAGAAAACTAGATTGCTGGACAATGAAAGGATCTACCTTATTGAGTCGAGATTTTAAGTCATTTACAATATCATGACCTCTTCAGTAGCTCATACAATTGCCTTGAAAGTGCCAATGTCAAGGCGTCTTCCAACAGTTGAGGGATGTCCATTTCTTGCTTAGCTGGATAAGCATGTATTTCATATTTGTACTGTAGAGTTTCAGGGTTACATATTCACACCTGAGGGCAATAAAATGCATGAGAGGAAAGTGTCAAATGTTTTGTGGCCAAAACCTACCACAGTCAAGGCTGTGCAAATAGGTTTGTCCCTTACCAACTGGTATAAAGGATCATTCATCAGTTTTCTGAAATAGTAAGTCCCTTTCACAGATTACTACGTAAAATTGCAGTTTTGTACGGATTAAAGAGGCCGATCAGGAGTTTTCTTTTTGACAGGACATTTTTGTAGTGTTGTTATAAAAAATGACATGGACTCTTCCTTGTGAAGTGTGGATAGAGGGCCTCCAAGCACTCCTTAGAGCTGGAATGGAAGTAAGGCAGGAGCGGGACATCTGGTGGCCCAAGTGAGATGCACGATGTCCTTAGCTCATGGGAATGTGACCAGGTTACTCTCTGGTAGGCGGTGGCATTTACCATTTAGAGAATGGTGAAAGAACGGTTCTCCTAACAAGAAACATTTTGGGGATTGATTCTGAGGTCATGTCATACTGGAAACTATGCATCACTTACAAGAGGATGCTCAAAGTATGGCCCTGGGGTCTTCTGGCCCCCCTGACCTTTATATGTAGACCCCCTTGCCCCCAAATATCCCCCACTCCTAGTGAACAGCAGCACTGGACTTCTATTTACTCGGCAGAGCGCTAGCACTCCCAAAGCTGTTTACTGACATGTTAAGGAAAGGAAAATAAACTGAGAAGGTGTTCTGAACCACTTAACTTAAGGAACACGTTCACTTTTAAAGGCATTGTCAATAAACAGGTAAAAATATGGTAAACTGTTTTGAAAAGTAAAAAAAGTGTATTTGATTAGCGTACAGTCGCATTTCACCTTAGTACATCAGATTATATCACTGCATTGAGAAGCATTTTTAGGAGTGAAAGTTTTCAAAAATGAACTTAGAAATATCTATGCCTCCTCTCCACCCTGCCAACAATGCCATTAGTGAACCAAGAGGCAAGTCATTTGTAATGTGTACCCTCTGGGTGGTTTTGGTTGTTATTATACTTGGAACAACATTATAGTATATTAAATCAAATACAGGAGAAGGTTTTGAACGGGTCGTATCCCGAACTCATGTATTTAAAGGTGCACTCTTATATAATAAAGATAAAAAGGAGACAAAGTAAAATAAGACAATTGCTAGGATCACACAATTTGGACAAGGTGGAAGCCAGAATTGGTCCCAGGTTTTCTGGTTTCACATTGTGCAATTCTGCCACTAGAAGGATTTCTCTTTCCCTCTAATGTTTTACATCAAAAGTTAATCCTTTAAGTTAAAGCCAATCTGTCAAGAGCCCAGGTGGCAGACAGTAGCCATATGAAGGCTCAGTTCATTTTGCGCTTGAGGATCCAAGAGAACCTTGAGCTGAGCCAGAGCCAAGCAGTGTCGCGATCACAGGCTCACGAGAAGGGAAAAGAGTTAAAGCAGGGAAAATACATACAGCACCCTTCCCTGTTTTTGAATGGGCCCTTCGTTTTGCACCAAAACGCTCACAGGACTACAACTCCCAGAAGTCTTTAGGCCATAGTCCCGGAATCAGTCAAAGCTACCACTATTTAGCCCCGCCTCCTGAGAGCCTCGGCGCTTGACAAACTTCCCGAAGGCCGTAAGCGGATGGTGCTTCCCCGCTGGAGGACTTCGCCTTCCATCGAGCCTATCATCGCCCCGACCTGTGTGTGTGGAGAGGTTTTCTGCAGTTCCACGGTCCTCCTTCGCAGCCTCAGGTATTTTTGGAGCGCGTTTCCAAGAGTGGAAGACTGCTCCCGGAGGAGCTCTCCGATTGGAACGCGTTGGGTGCTCAACTGCCAAGTAGAGTTCTCCGCGGCCGCATTGCGCCTTTGACTGCCAGATTTTTTTTTTTTTTGGAAAACCTTTATTTATCAAAACAAAGTACACCGCTATTTAGCCGTACATCCCGGAGGCCAGGCAGCATCTTATCTCAAATCGGGAACAAGTACAAAAACAAGGCACAGGAGTGGTCAGGTTTAATTTTACAATGAAGAATACTAAAATAACAATAAAGAAAACAGAGTCAAGAAAGAGAAACGTAGCTAAAGAAAGAGAGGAAAGAACAGAAAGAAGAAAGTGAAAAGAAGAACAAGGCTGAGGGCCAAGAGGATATTCTAGGCGCATATCACGGGGAGGGGCAGGGTACGCACATCCCATAAACAACAGGTCGCATGACAGAAAGGTGGACGGGGAGCAAAGACTCAGGATACAACACATGGAACCTAGGGAAGGGGGAGCTACGGGGAAAGGCGGACCTCAGGCTGTGCCGTCTCAGGGGGTGCACAGATGTCTCCCCTATACGAGTTCCATGCTCCCCAGATCAACCCCCACATCTTGGGCTTGCCCCGGGCCATGTAAACAGTCTTTTCACGGAGCATGCACCAATCCATGTTGGTTTTCCACAGGCCAACGGTGGGGGAAGTTGAAGCACCCCATTTCTGGGCAACGTCTCTCTTGGCTATCATATTGCCCAGGGTGACCCAACGGGTCTGCGCCACATTATAGTCAGTCGGGCCCCACACGTTCAGAAGGCAGCGCCGGGCCTCCGCGTGCAGGGTCACACCGCTAACAGCTCTCATTACCTCATGCACGCGTCCCCAGTAAGAGGCAACTGCCGGACACTCCCAGAGTATATGCATAAAGGTGGCCAATACGCCACATCCTCTCCTGCATAGTCCATCTTGAGAGAGTCCCATACGAATCAGCCTTGGGCCTGTGATATAAACCCTGTGGAGTATCTTCAACTGAACAAGTCTTAGCCTGGCCGAGATCGCTACCTCCTTAGGGGAGGAGACCGCGGACTGCCAGTCCTCATCATCCATCTCAATCCCGTCATTCACCCAAAGGTCTCTCAGTTTCACCAGCAGGTCAGTCCGCGCATTAATAAGCTTTTTATAGATCAAGGAGATGGCACTATCCGGCATATGGCCGTCCAGTACCCTATCTTCCAGCGGAGATGATTCAGGCACTTTCTCTCCCACGGGCATAGAAGATGTGAGAGCATGCCGAAGCTGTGCATAACGGAAGTATTCCGAGTTATCCAATTGGAACTCTGCCTGCAGTGCCTCAAACGATTTAACTTCTCCCCATGCCATCATATCTACAACCCTAGAGATACCGATGAGATCCCACCTGTCGAACCCCTTGGAGTGCCACAGTTTCCCAAGCAGGTCAGAATCGTATAGGGGAGTTGCCATGGTGAGCTTACCCTGCCAACCCAGAGTTTTGGTCACCGCCCTCCACAGGTGCACCGCCGTCCTAGTGGGTCCAGTCAGTTTCCGATCTAGAGTACAACGCCCTGTAGTAATTCCCATCATTCATGAGCCAGCGATCCATGGCGTATCCAGGATTGACTGCCGGCCCGTAAAACCCGTGGTTAACTGCCGCCAGCTGGGACGCCCAGTAGTAACGACGTATGTCCGGCAGTGCGATGCCGCCATCGTACCACGGTATAGTCAGCTTGGCAATGCCTGGCTGCCGCCTGCCGTGTATGCGCCTTAACGTGATACTTTTTATACTGCTTTAGCGCTCTGTGCCTGGCTGCCGTTTTCCTCAGTAGGCGCTTTAACCTTAACGTGATTTATTGCTTACTGCTCTCAGCGCGTTCTCCCCAAGCGCTCTGTTGTGCTCCCCCCTCCTCCATTTTGTTTGTTGTTGTCGTAAGCAGCCCGCCCCGCCTCCCAGCTGAGCCGACCTCGCCCCTCCCCCCTTCACTATCCACTTATGACAGTGGCTTCTGCGCGCAGCGTTCACGCGCAGCGACCGCGCCCAACCCGCGCCGAAGGTGCGCCAAAGGTAAGCCCATCTACGCCCGTCCGCGCCTGGACCGCGCCCAGCGCCAGACCCCCTGCCCCTCGCGCGGCCCAGCCCCCCCGCGTTACCTACGATGCCGCCACCCTCCTAGCCCTTAACCCCGGTCGCGCTCCCAACTGCGTCCAAGCCGCTCCTGGTCGCACCCATGGACCGTTCTCCTGCTTCTCCTGCAAATTCATCGGCACCGACAACATCTCCGCTACAACCTCACCACAGATACCCGACCCCAACCACCTACAATGCATCTTGCTCAACACCCGATCGGTCCACAGGCACGCCATTGACCTATGGAATCTACTAGACACCATCTCTCCGGACATCGCCTTCCTTACGGAAACATGGATGAATGCCTCCTCAGCACCAGACATCACCATTGCCATCCCTGAAGACTATAAGATCACTCGCAAGGACCGTACCAGCCACACAGGAGGAGGGATCGCTATCGTCCATAAGAAATCAATCCGCATCTCAACCAGCTCTGACGCCAACCTCGCCAATTCCGAACACCTTCACTTCCAGATCCACATCGACCCCAAGACCACACTCAGAGGCACCCTCCTATACAGACCACCAGGACCCCGCGCAAAATTCAGTGAAGACATCACGGACTTCATCACTCCTCACGCGCTCCCCTCCAAAGACTACATCCTTCTGGGAGACCTCAACTTTCACCTCGATAAGATCAACGACCGCAACACCGCCACCCTCGTGGACAACCTCACCAACCTCGGACTTAAACAACTGGTCACTTCCCCCACCCACATCGCAGGTCACACACTCGACCCCATCTTCACCTCCAGCAACCATGTCTCCTTCAGCCACACCACGGACCTCATCTGGACTGACCACAAATGCGTTCACTTCACCTACAACAAACCAAAACCCAGCATCCACCTCCAACCTACCTTGAAAAGAAACTGGAACAAAATCACCACGGACCAAATCTCCGCATCGCTCCTTCAACACACCCCAGCCCCCTCCTCTAACGCTAACGATGCCGCCACTAATCTCACCCTATGGCTATCCAACACCGCTGACACCTTAGCACCTCTGAAAAAACGTCAAAACAAACCTGGCAGCAAGAAGGCCTCATGGTTCAACGATGATCTCAAGAAGTCCAAGAAACTCTGCCGCTCCCTTGAAAAGACCTGGAAAAAAGACCCAACCACCAGCACCAAGGTCGCCTTCAAAAACGCCACCCGCACTCACCACCAACTAATCCGAAAAGCCAAGAAAGCAGCATTCAAGGATCGACTCGACAACAACGCTCACAACAGCAAGGAACTTTTCAACATCGTCAAGGAATTTTCCAATCCCTCGGCCAACTCCAACGACATCACCCCCTCTCAAACCCTCTGCGACTCCCTAGCCTCTTTTTTCCACAACAAGATTGCAGACATCCACAACAGCTTTGACAACCAACCCGGAAACCAACCCACCCTGCCGTCTGCTGTCCACCCCCCCCCCATGAACACCCTTAACGACTGGAAGCCAATCTCCACTGAGGACACCATCCGCCTGATGAACTCCATCCACTCAGGATCCCCCACAGACCCATGTCCTCACCACATCTTCAACAAAGCAGACTCCGTCATAGCACCGCACCTTCGAGACGTCATCAACTGCTCCTTCAACTCCGCTACCTTCCCTGAAGACTGGAAACACGCTGAACTCACCGCCCTTCTGAAAAAACCAACAGCGGACCCCACCGAACTCAAAAATTACCGCCCCATCTCGCTTCTTCCATTCCCGGCCAAAGTCATCGAGAAAGCCGTCAACTGCCAGCTCGCCGCCTTCCTCGAAGCCAACAAATCCCTCGACCCCTCACAATCTGGCTTCCGAGCAAAACATAGTACTGAGACCGCCCTCATCGCAGCAACAGATGACATTCGAACTCTACTGGACAAGGGAGACACTGTCGCCCTCATCCTCCTCGACCTCTCTGCAGCATTCGATACAGTCTGCCACAGCACCCTTCTACAACGCCTCAGAAACATCGGAATCCAAGGAAAAGCACTGGAATGGATCACCTCGTTCCTCACCGGAAGAACCCAGAGAGTCCGCCTCCCTCCATTCAAATCCGAGGCCTCTGAAGTCATCTGCGGCGTACCTCAAGGATCCTCACTCAGTCCCACCCTCTTCAACGTATACATGAGCCCCCTCGCGGCCATCGCACGCCAACACAACCTCAACATCATCTCTTACGCGGACGACACTCAACTGATCCTTTCTCTCACCAATGACCCCGGCGCCGCCAAAACTAACCTGCACGAAGGAATGAAAGAAGTCGCCGAATGGATGAAACACAGCCGTCTGAAACTGAACTCAGACAAAACAGAAGTCCTCATCCTAGGCACATCCCCCTCTGCTTGGGACGACTCCTGGTGGCCGGAAGCCCTCGGAAAAGCACCCATCCCGACAGACCACGCACGAAACCTTGGCGTCATCCTGGACTCTTCACTCTCAATGAACAAACAAGTCAGCGCCGTATCCTCTTCCTGCTTCAACATTCTTCGCATGCTCAGAAAAATATTTCGCTGGATCCCCTCCGAAACAAGGAAAACAGTCACCCACGCCCTGGTCACGAGCCGACTGGACTACGGAAACACCCTCTACGCAGGTACCACCGCTAAACTCCAGAAGAAACTCCAACGAATCCAAAACGCCTCTGCCAGGCTCATATTAGACATCCCACGCAACGAACACATCTCTGGTCACCTTAAAGACCTCCACTGGCTACCCGTCAATAAGAGGATCACTTTCCGACTGCTCACCCACGCACACAAATCACTTTACGACATCGGACCAGACTGCCTCAACTCTCGACTATCCTTCTACACCCCCTCCCGCCAACTACGCTCTTCCGACCAAGCCCTCGCCACTATACCTCGCATCAACAAGACCACCATGGGAGGCAGATCCTTTTCTTACCTGGCTGCTAAAACATGGAACTCACTCCCCGCTTACCTCCGCCTCACCCAGAACCACCTAGAGTTTAGAAAGCAGCTTAAACGTGGATATTTGACAAATAATCCTCCTCTTCCTAAGCGCCTTGAAACCCTCTGGGTATGTAGTGCGCTATACAAATTTTATGACTTGACTTGACTTGACAACAGGTTACGCTGCAGGCTCTCAACCTCTCCGAAGTATTTGGCCAGCACTGGGTCTTGTGTGTTCTGGAGCGCATAGAGGAACTGAGGCAGGGACATCATTTTAAACAATGCCGCCCGGCCCAGCAGGGATATCGGCAATCTCTTCCAGCCCTCCACGTCTCGCCGCAGCCGCGCCAAAGGAGGGAGCAGGTTATTAGCGTAACGGGTACGGGCATCCTTTGAAATATAGATGCCCAGGTATTTGAATCCCTGTTGCGAAATCTGTATAGCACAGCCGCGAGGGAGGCGCGGAGTGTCACCACACAGTACATAGAGGGTGGACTTGGACCAGTTGATGACCAGGCCCGAGTAACCACCAAAAGTGCCCAGTACATCAAATGCCATAATCAAGGACCGGCAGGGAGAGGTAAGATATAAAAGGATGTCGTCGGCATAGAGCGATATGCGATCTATAAAAGCCCGGCGACCACGTGGTACCTGCAACGTCGGGATGCACCCGGATCCACGCAGCCAGCGGCTCAAGTGCTAGAGCAAACAGGAGCGGCGACAGCGGGCAGCCCTGTCTAGTACCCCTGCGCAAGGCAAACGAGGCAGACAGACGACCGTTCACAGTCACATTGGCAAGCGGGGAAGAGTAGAGGAGCCGGACCCAGCTGATGTACTCAGGCCCAAACCCGAATTTAGCAAGCACAGCCCAGAGGTAGTTCCACTCAAGCGAGTCGAACGCCATCGTTGCGTCAAGTGAGGCAAGCACCGTCGGTTCTGTGAGCAAATGCGTCCGCGCCATAACCGCGTGGAGCCTACGAAGATTAAGGGCCGTGTTACGATGCGGGATGAAACCGGACTGGTCCGGGTGAACCAAGTCCGCGATCACTCCCACAAGCCGATTAGCCAGTAGCTTCGCCAAGATTTTCGGCTCGGCGTTCAGCAGGGAAATTGGACGGTACGACCGGCACAGGTCTCGAGGTTT
The DNA here is from genome assembly GCF_964263255.1 of Lissotriton vulgaris. NCBI lineage: Eukaryota > Metazoa > Chordata > Amphibia > Caudata > Salamandridae > Lissotriton > Lissotriton vulgaris. The sequence continues at coordinate 1,755,183,798 of NC_141691.1, forward strand.
CCCTTCTTTGTGAATGACCACAATAGTGGCCAAACGTTGATCAAGCGGGAGCTCGCCGGCCTCACGGGCCGCCAGGAACATATCCCTCAGAGGTACAGCGACAGTGTCAGCCTTGAGCTTGTATAGCTCCACCGGAATGCCATTGGGTCCCGGTGCTTTCCCGGAGCGCAGCGACCTGATCGCCAGTGCCACCTCGTCCACCGTCATGCCCCGGTCCAGATCCTCCCGCTCAGCATCAGACAAACAAGGGAGCTCGATCTCCTCCAGAAAAGAGGCCGAGTCAGATTCGGACAGGGCAGAAACAGATGTGTAGACCATCTCAAAGTAGTCTGCGAACGTCTCGGCTATTGCAGCAGGGTCAGTGACGACCAGGCCGTCGTCGCCCAGGACTTCCGGAACAACTCGGGATGCCAATTCCTTCTTGTCCAGCCAGGCAAGAAGCTTACCCGCCTTATCACCGGCGTCGTAGATCCTGCCCTGCTGTTCCCTGCTCATCGCCTTAGCTGCGTCAGTAGCAGTGGCCCTGTATTCCGACTGCTTCAGGGCAAGAGCATGGAGCAAATCCGGAGTCGGTCCCAGGGCCAGCTGGGAATTCAGATCAGCAATATCCAACTCCAGCCGAACCATGTCTTCAGCCCGTCTCCTGCGCGCCTCGGCTATCAAGGAGAAGGCTTCTCCTCTAAGAACAGTTTTGAAGGCCTCCCAAAGAGAGACGGCCGAGGCGACTGAGCCCAAGTTTTCAGCAAAGTACAGCTCAATGGATTTCGCTAGGAGATCGCGGGTCTTGGGATTGCGAAAGTACCAGGGGTTAATAGGTGCCACCCTCGACGTAGCCATTATGTTAAAGTCGAAGGACACCCAAACTGGAGAGTGGTCAGAAATACCCCTGGCCATAAGACGAGCGCTAGAAACCGACTGCGCCTGGGCTGCGGGGGTCAGGACATAGTCAATACGGGAAAGACTACCGTGAGCCCCCGAGTGGAAAGTGTACTGTCTCTGAGCGGGGTGCAAAAGTCGCCAACAATCAACCATGCCCATGGTGTTAAGGAAGTCTGGGAGCCAGGACTGTGCACTACGTAGATCTCTGGATGGGAAACGATCAAAATCACCTGAAACCACAGAATTAAAGTCCCCCCCCCAGAATTAGCAGTCCCTCCGGGAGACCCAAAATGGCGCCACCAAGGTCTCGAAAAGTGGATGTTTACAGTCCCGGAGGGACGTAAACCGAAACCAAAACCAAAGTGCGCCCCTCCCACCTGCACACCACTGCCACGTATCGGCCCCTATCATCGACCAAAGTAGACTCCACCTCTAGGGGAAGTGACATGCGCACCATGATGCCCACCCCTCGGGACCCCGTAGAGAACCCAGAATGGGCCACCATTTTAAATCCTCTCCTGTTCAAAGCTTTGCAAGTGTTACCAACAAGATGGGTTTCCTGTAAAAGAACGACATCAGGGGCACAGCGTTTAAGCAATTGCAGAACAACCCCACGTTTAATGCGATCCCCCAACCCATTGACGTTCCAACTCAACAAATTCAATGATTTACCCCCCATCATCGATGACGTCCCACCCCATCAACCCCCCCCGGAATGCAACCCAAGAGCCAAGAGCACCAGAACAATAAAACCCCAGCCATGAAGAGTTTAGAAGGAATAGAACAAATAGTAAACACACGTCCCAACTACCCCCCACCCTGCACCCCTGCATTAGACTAAAAGCCACCCCAACTAGCAGTGTGCCTGTCGCCCCTTAAACTACCCTACAAAAAGCCCCTAGAGGAGAATAGAGACATCCTATCCCCCCCTGTCACCCTCCATATCAAAAGTGCAGAAGTGATAAGAAAAAGAAGCAATATTCAGAGTCGATGCCAGCCGCAGCGACCCCCCCAGAGAAAAGTCACAGGCAAACTGTTCATTCCCTGGAACCTGGCCCTCCTGCTGCATCTTCCGTCTGATCATCTGGTTCGGTCCGCCGTTGAGGCAAAGTGTCCAGCCAGTCCCCTGCCGCATCTGGAAGGTCGAAAAACATTGTCCGGGTACCATGCTCGATGCGGAGTTTAGCAGGATAGAGCATGGAGTAGCGCATCCCCAACTCCCGAAGCCGTCGCTTCACACCATTAAAACTTTGCCGGCATTTCTGGATGGCCTGCGTAAAGTCAGGGAAAAAATTAATGTCTGCGTTCTGGAACCGTAGCGGGCCAGCGCTCCTCGATGCCTGCAAAATGGCGTCCCGGTCCCGATAGTTAAAAAGTCTCGCAATGATGGGGCGAGGGGATGCGCCCAATTTCGGTGGGCCGCCCGGGATCCTGTGTGCCCTCTCGACTGAGAAAAACTTACTCAATCCTCCCGGCGCCAAGTTCTTGACCACCAAGTCCTCCACAAATAATTCCACCGACTCTTCCTCGGCCCTCTCCGGAACTCCCGTGATGCGGACATTCTGGCGTCGGGCCCGTCCCTAGAAATCGTCGAGCCGGCGTGCCAGCTGCCCATTACCCATCTTCAAGTCTCGGACCTCAGTCTGTACGTCCGACATGTCGTTAGTTAAACTCGACGTTTTGAGGTCCAGCAACTTCACCTTGTCATTTGTCTTGCCAAGATCGGCCCTAATGAGATTAAGTTCGATCTTTAGGGTGTCCACTTTGCTGGACAGTGCCTCATGTAGACTATGCATCTCCGCCTTCACGCCAGCAATGGCGCCCATCACGTCACGAAGTGTAAATTCAGGATCCTCAGGGGATACGTCCCGCAACGAGTCTTTAGTTCGACCCGTCATAACCGGCGACCCCTTTGATTGAGAGAATCGTTCTGGGATGGTAGATTGGGACTGAGTCGGCTTCCTGCTAACCCTCGGAGGTTTTCCTTTGTCCGAGTCCCCTCTGCCCGCCATATTGAGATGCAATGGCAGGATAGTCCGGGGGGAGGGGCAGGTACCAAGCGCACCCCCAGTCGGCACGGGAGATACAGCAACGAGCGCCCCAAAGTCAACTAGAGGGAGGGTAAAACAAAGACTGCCCGGGCCAGCTGATCCAGTGAGCATGGCACGCCCGCACAGGGTGTCCCGTGGCAGGCCACCCCTCGATCCCAACGGTGGCAGCCAATGGCGTAGATATTGTCCGCCAACTTCACGACGGCATATCTCGGTCCAGGAAGATCGGAATTTCAATCCGGGAACGGGCGCCGCTTCAGCACCGGCTTAGCTGATGGTTCCCACCGCCGTGGGACAGGATAGGTGGCAGGATCATTGCGGAGGATCGGGAGGTCTTCGGAGCTCCGAGCTCACGCGGCCATCTTGGGCGCCCGCGCCGTGACTGCCAGATTTGGCAGCATTCGAGAGTATCCGCATTTCAGAGCCGCGGTGGCTCTCAGTACTTCTTTGGGATTACACCGTGACTGTTCCCGGAGCACCACAGCTGCAATTTGAAGCGGGCCGTTCCTTTCACCAAGACGCCACTGCTTCTCAGGCCGTATTGGTTGGAAAGGACATGATTGAACTACTGCTCATTTGGAACAAGGAGCAAGGCTTCTGGGCAAAACAATGTAAGCCTATGCAGGAATAGGTTAACACTTTCATTGCCAGTATATACAAAACTACTAAACTGTATTACCTGCTCCTTGTGGACTCAGACAGGGTATTCTTCCAGCCACAAGGTCATGTGCTATTAACAGGATCTGAATCATTGGTGAATATTATTGTGATTACCTGGTGCCAGCCACATTATGTGAGTGTAATAGACTTCTGAATCTAGGGTATAGGGTGTGTGCTCTCTGTGTCTTTAACTGTCCTCTTTCTTGTCTTTTGCATACAGTATACCATACAGAGGCAGGTGCCCCAGACCAGACCTGTGACGCAACAGGATTTATTTTGTTATTTTATCCCCTTCCCTTTTCCCTTGGGTACTTCCATTTTTGTCATTGTTGTTATTACTTTGTGGAAGTGGTAGTGTTCAGGGGAGGAGGGAGGCCATTCTTCACGGCATCGTTCCCGCTGGTTGATCTAGACAGGTTAGTGGCAACCTCTTACCTGGAGCTGCTGACAGTCCTGACAAGCAGCTTGGCTCGAGTATTCTTTGGCTCACCCTCCTCTATCACATGAAGGCAATTAAGAGGACAATGGCATAGGAAGGATAAGATGTGATTGTTGGTAACATAACTTTATTGATTTTCGTGAGAATAGTGCCATTTACAACGATTTTAAATAACCCCAAGTCCACCCACTCCCCGAATGTCCTGCAACAGCATGGTACAGGTTCTGTGATACCTTGCGATGGTGGCAGAGAAGTTCCGCCAATATGGGAAACCTTTAACAGGGCAATGGAGGTTTTGTTTTAAGCTTGTCACAAAGGTTGGCACAGCTGGCTGGTTGTCGATGCTGAAAATGGAAAGAGCAACAACATTCAAACACAATAACAAAACAAATAAGTAAATCATAATCGAATCTACCTCCTGGAGTGGGTGGGGCCAGAGAGGATACCGATACTGGAGGGTGAGTGACATCAGCCACTCTTCTTCATCCTTGTTGTGTGTTCATGTGTGAAGAGGGACTTTTGGGGGACGGGACATGGGGATGGGTAAGGCGATTGTGGACAATGGCCAGGGGTGCATTGTTAGGCCGAATCCTTCTCCTCACTCTCAGAGGGCCAGCTAGGGACAGTCTTGTAAGAAAGTATCCCAAGCATGCACATACTCTGGAGACCCGTGCTTCTCTCTGAAGAGCAACACCCTCGCATTCCGCCCGCAATCATTTAGGACTAGGTCCCAGAGCGGCTTTTCAGAAGAACGCTAATTGGTGGCGTGCCAAGACCAGTGCCAGGTCTGTGAGGCTGGTCGTGGTAGCTTTTGCACAGGTCTGGGAAATAGTCCCAATAGGCAGGAAACTGGGGTTTTCAGGATGTGTCTCCTGGTAGCTACAGGAGATGATGGACGGAGTGCTGAAACTTTTCAGACACTCACCACCAGTCACAGATCCAGGTTGAATCCATCATTATTCTTTGCTCACTTCACCACCCCAGTTCAGACACAGCTATATGCAAATCTGTTTTGACCCTGTGCCTCATGGGAACAGTCCAGGCCGAATTGCCAAGCCATGTCTTTCCTGGATTGGAAACAAGCATCCTGGGACCGGTTTCAGGCTAGCAGCCCCCATCACCAAGGTTAGCTTGAATCCAGTGGCAAAGTTAGCAAGGGACCTATGTCCGGGCATACCCTGCCAACTCACAGCGAATTAAGCAAACACAAGGAGATGATGGACTGAGTGCTAAAACTTTGCAGACACTCACCCCCAGTCACAAATCTGGGTTGAATCCATCTCATTCTTTAGCTCACTTCGCCACCCCAGTTCAGACACAGCTATATGCAAATCAGTCTTGACCCTGTGCCTCATGGGAACAGTCCAGGCCGAATTGTCGAGCCATGTCTTCCCTGGACCGTAAACAAGCATCCTGGGACCGGTTTCGGGCTAACAGCCCTCATCAGCCAGGTTAGCTTGAATCCAGTGGCAAAGTGAGCAAGGGACCCACGTCTGGGCATACCCTGCAACTTAGGGCGAATAAAGCAAACACAAGAAGCACAACGAGCAGCGCCTCATACATAGTGGGATGAAGGGCTCCAAGCTCTTTTGAGGTGTTATATAGTTTGGTTAGTAGTGGAGTTAATATGGCTACATAGGTTGAGTAAAATTCAATAGGCAATCCATCAGACCTCAGTACTTTCCCCCTACCAGAGACTTAATGGTCCCCTTCACCTTCTGGGTTAGGATGTCTCCTCCGAGTAGGGTAGCTATGACTTGCCCCAACCTGCTAGTTAAAAGTTTAATGACATAAGAGTTCAGATCTTGCGGGCTCTACCCCAGTCGGACAGTGTAAAGTCAGGAGTAATAGTCTCTGAAAGCGGCATTAATATCCGCCTGTATAAACACCTTGTGTCCCTCGGGTCAGTATCTGGGATTGGTGTCTGTTAGGGTTGGTTAGTCATGCGATTAATCGCCGAATACTATATTGCTCGCTATGTGCCCTGGTGATGTACTGGTGGTAATCATGCCCCCTAAATCTCTCTATTAACCCCAGCAATTTTTTCTTTTCAAACCAAGCCCGCTGATGCTCAAAGGGGTCAAATGACCCTGTCCTATGTGATATTGCGGTGTAATTGAATATGAATCTGCACTGGTGTGGCAATACAGTGTCACCACCGAACAACCACCCTGATTCCCTCCCATTCAGTCAGGAATGAGAATATGGAGCCCTCGTTCTCTGTAAAATACAGTTGTCATGGAGTTCTGAAAGACACTGTCTTCCAGGGCATCTTTAGTCACTTTGATGGGACTAGAAGTCTAGCGGAGTTCCAGTGCATGGTCAATGGGAAGGAACCAACTCATAGAGTAAAAGTGTATAGAGGTGAATGTGATCCTTGGATGTGAGGAATGATTGCCTATTTACCTTATGGGGCATATAGATTCATCAGTGCAATATCTCTCTCCTCTAGTTTGCCACCAAGCACTATATATCTGCCTTCTGGCTTAATGTTCTCAATCTGTGGTAGAAAAGGGACCCCTGGTAGTGTCCTAATAGGTATTCCCCGAGAGAAGGCAGTGTAGGTTGTGTAATATCATTAGCCCTGCCACCTTTTTTACACTGCAAGCCCTTGCACCTTGGTGAGGTGGGTTTCTTGCAAGAAGGTGTTCTGCACTTCCCGCCATTTAATGTAGTCCTGGACTCTGTATCTCTTTTCTCAGGAGTTGAGACCCCGCACATTCCAAGTAAAGAACATGATAGTTGAGGAGGTACTATCCATGATCAGTAGTCACGCCACCCAGCCATAGTGTTCACTCCCACAACCCATACTGCCAGCACCCAGGCCCACCTACCCAAAATTATTTCCAGCAGGGAAGAAAAAAAAGTCACAAACCAACCCCAATCAATCCCACCCAGGATGATTACGCCAACACGTATTGTCCAAACCAGAGATCCACCTAGACACCCTTGGAGGAGTAACTAGTCAGCTATCCCTCCTTGGTACCGTGGGGGTAAAAATATAACACTCCAAGGGAAGAGCTTGATTGGGCCCCTGAAAAAAAATTTGACTGGTTGAACAGATAAGTGAACAACTGAGTAAGAGAATGTGGAGATACACTCTGAGAAAGAGGCTAACAACAGTTATATAGCAGCAGTTATTTAGGTTTGTCAGCTGTGCCAGGAATGGCTTTGGGTAGTGGTATGTTGGTATCAAAACTAGTGCCACTGTTAAAGACTGAGTCTCTGTCCTCCTCTGAGCCAGCTGCTTTCTCGGGACTCCCCCTGGGGCACTTGTTTATTGCTGCTGCTGCTCCATCTCTACCAGCTCAGACCTGTTGCTGCGTGAAGCGTATGTCTCTCCATCGACCGAGGTGATATCCCAGCGCTTGCAGCCTCCAGGAGGTGCAGTTTTTGGGCTGGGGTGACTCCTCGAATCGTAGGCATAAAACCTCTGCTATGCTTCCACTGGAGTAGTGAAGAATATGTATTTTACAACAAGTATGATTTGTAGTGTAGCTGAAAACAATAGCACATATGAGACTCCCAGTTCTCTGAGCATCCTCTTCATAGTTAAGAAGGAAGCCCTCTGCCTTTGAACTGTAGTAGTGAAATCAGGAAAGACTGAGACTCGTGAATTGTCTATATTGGAGGACCCATAGCTTCATGTCTGTTGCAAGATAAAGTCTTGATTGAGGTAGTGGAGTAGTTGCACCACCACCGGTTGTGTGTTTGCCCCTGGTACAGGGAGAGGAGATCGTCGGCACTCTGTGCGCCTGTTCGAGTGCATAGTTTTTGGACAGGCGCTCTGGAGCAACTGTTTTCAACAGCCGGTCTGCCAGAGATGAAATCATTGATGATCCTTCAATCCGCTCCGGAAGGCCCAACACCCCAGCATTATTCTGTCAGGCCCTGACCCCCTGGTCCACGATCTGTGCCTCCAATGCTTTCCTATTAACGCACTCAGCTTAGCCATGTGTGCTTTAGTAGAGGGGCCTGGCACCAGTAACTTGGACTACGCCTGGGGGATTTGATTGGTCATCTTCCTGTGGTCACCCCATAGTAACCCCATGTCCACTACCAAGAAGTCCATTTTACTTTCAAGTGCTCCTCTAGTTGAGTTTATAGCAGCCATTATGGTGTCCAATTTATCAGTGGAGGTCTGTGCCATATAGTCACTCTTGCTTGAGGCGCCCTTATTGAGGGGTATAGTGGGTGTGGCACCTTCCCTACTGCGTTGAGATTGCCCCACAATGCAGCCCAGCAGTGGTCTTAGAATCCTCAGGGGGGAAGGCTGGTTAGACCTGAAAACTGGTAGGTACCTTTTGTTATGTCAAAAAGGAGGAGGGGGCCAGCATGTGGAGGCAGTTCATATAGGTCCTGTCCCCAATATATTGGGCATTAAAGCAGGGCATGAGTGCACAGTACACCCCCATTGATAATCCATTCAAAGTGGGGTTGGGGGGGCCGGAGCTGGTGTGTGGCACTCTGTACCTCATCACATTGATGAGGTTGTCAAAACATAGCATGGCAATGTCGCAGGCCCCAATGTAGTGGCTGGTATTGCGGGTTAATCTGCACAGCTCTCTCACCTTGTAGACCCCTACTCGGTGGGCCAGCAGGACAGTGCCAATGGGGTTCTTCCTCGAGGCTTCCACAAGTCGGGCCGCCCCATATCGCTGTGGGACCGGGCTTTGTCTGGACGGCTGAATGGTATGGGGAAGATGTAGCTCTCCCAGTGTTGCTCCCACCCCTGCGCATTGGGAGAGAGGGGGCAGACCAGACTGAGAACATTTTTGTGTGTGGAAAAGGCCGCTTTATCGAAAAAGGTGCACATTACAAATACCATAACTGGCAACTGCCTTACAAAACTAAAACCTCGCTATGTATCCAACAACTGACTCCTCCCCCCACCCCTGTCCCTATGATCCCCTTAAACATGCCCCCACCCTGCCAATAACCTATCAACAACATTACAAAGTACTGCAGTTAAAAATTATGCCTTACTATAAAACCAACCTCCCATTCCTGCATATTTGAAACTGTAAATAACAAAACGTCTACAGCTGAAACTTAAACTACCTGCCTACCCTTTCCCTGTCCCTGCTCATAACTTCCAACGGTTAGCCAAAAACTTCTGTCAACCCTGGCCAACTTTTCAAAACCCTGCCAAGCACCTGTTCCAATCGACAGTACATTAAAAAAACTGTGCGCCTGCCCAAACAAAGATAGCCTGCAAAAAGTAAAAAAGCACTAAATGACACCCCAGGAAAATGAATGGATAAGTAATGGGAGGGAGAGGAAATAAGGCTTTTCCATTATCGTATCTCCCAGCAACCAGGTCACCAAACACAAAATGGTGGCTGGGAGAGACCCTCGATGTCCCTTAGAGTAGGGCTAGAATTGGGCTATTTCTTAAAGAGCCCAAAAGCTTACAAAATGACCAGTACCTGTCCGGCCCCGCCCCAACCAATCTGCCCGGGGGGCAGACCTCCCTACTCTTGACTGCCACCCAAACCCCCACTCTCCAGGGAGGAGCAGTAATGAGAGGTGAAGGAGGTCAGCTGCCAGGTCCCTGAGGCAGCAGACCGAGTATTTTCTAGGAGCCCCCTCGAGGGTCAGCCTTGGCCGTCCTACAGCTCCAGGCCCCACTGCAGAGATGCACTCAGCGACTGAGTCCTCAGGCAGCGGCCCCCATCTTGGCCCACACTCGTCGGGTGGCCGGGATCCATGATCGTGGGGGTAGCTGGGATTAATGCTTGTCGGGACAGCCGGAATCCATGCTCGTAGGGGCGGCCTGGATCCTTGCTCGTCGGGGTTGCCGGAATCCATGCTCGTCTGGGCGGCCGGGATCCATGCTGGTGGGCTCAGTGTCTCTCGTGGTACCTCCAACGAGATCAGGAAGTGCCCAAGGACACACCCCAGTTCCTTGGTGGGCGAGGTGAGCACTCAAGCAGCTTGATGTTGGAGATTTCCCGGGGCCCAGGAGAGTGCTCTCTCTGACCACTCCATCCAGCATGGCAGTAACCCCCCCCCCTCGCTTCCCCTGTGACCACCATAGACCACCCCCAACCCTCATCCTGCTGGCATCAAATGCGGCCCTCGGGCATGCTACAGACCATACTTTTTGGCCTCTGCGAAAATGTTTGCGAGTACCCATGCCATATAGTGCTGAAATGTGGTACAATGAGAAATGTTCAATTAATGGTAAGTGTACAGTATGTTGTTTATTTAGTGCCTGGTGCAACAACTGGGTGTGCACTCTCTCCAGCACAAATAACGTTGGCATCTGGTATTCTCTAAGTATGACAATAGTGGCACAAAAATTGTAATGTGCTTAATTTGTTTCTTGCCCCTCTCTTTAGAGATGTGTATGTGAAGTGCTTAGGTAGACGAGAGGGTTGGGGCACTCCAGTGTATTGTTTATCTTGTATTACTTATGTGTCTAGACCTAGGATTTGATCGGTGCTCAATAAGGATTGTGGCTGGAGAGTAAGATGTCCCTCTTTGCTGTGCTCTCCTCTTCACCCCTTACATCATCGGCCATTGTAAGCCAGTTCTGAACTGACCACCACCTCAATGAAATAGGAAATTGTTTTCGTTTTCGATTTCTCTCGAACAGGCCAGGTCTGGCAGTTCACCCTGCAAAATAACTTAGCAAAGGAGACTGGCTGCCTAACCATCTCCCACACCCTATGTCCAGCTCTTACAATGGAACTGAGCTCTGTAACAGTCCCTGATTGGCTGAAGGAGTAATTGGGTCAGATACACAAACCCAGTAGCATTAAGGTATGCCTGCCATCACTAAGGAAAACATGTGACTGCATATTGTGGGATACTAAACTATACTGCAGTTATTCTTCCATATGCAGTAACAAGCTGTTCTCATTGCCATCCATCAATATTATTGCTTTAAACCTTAATGGCACTTGGTTAGTCACTATACTGTTCATGGATGTCATTTAGGGGCAATCTATAATGTTTTTCAGTATTCATGTTGTAAAAATGGAGTTCAGTTAGCTGAAATATGACCCTCACTGGCAGCTGAGGTGTGTAAAAATGTTTTTAAATGTACGTTGTGTGCGTGCTTGCGGGTGAACGTGTGTTTATGTGAGAGTGTGTGTGTAAGTGTGAATGGGTGTCTATATGTAAGCAAGTGTGTGTGAGTGAAAGTGAAGGTCAAAGGGCGCGTGATGTCAATCCTCCTACCCCTGGGATTTTGGTGAATTGTGGTGCATGATACTGTGTAGCCCTGTAAACTTTTGGGCTTTTTTCAAGCCCCTTCCGCTGCGTCACTTTTTGTGACGTTCCGTGGCGCAGGAGCCTGCTCCATATTTACCAGGCAGCACTGAGCCACTGTTTTTGGCTTAATTCTGCCTTGTAAAAATTGTTCCCTTTAACATAGTTTTCTGACTTAAAGAGGCGTGCAATGGGTGTTGCTGGAGGTGTTCCCAGCAACATTCATGGCTTTTTGACACTGCGCCAAATTTACAATAAATCGTAACTCTGAGGCAGTGCCAAAAAGGTACGCCTCCCCAGGGGATGCATAAGGGAGGCACAACGAGGAGAAATATCTTTATTTCTCCTCGTTTTTCCTTTTTCTATCTGTGCTGAATTCTAATTCTGCAGCACACATAGAAAGAGGAAAACACCTCTTGTGATTGTTTGTTATTGTGCAGGAAAGTTTCCCTTCCTGCACAAAAGCAATCATCCCCGCAATGCAGGCACCCTTGAACCATGGTGCAAAGCTGCCTGCGTTGGCGTATATCTGATAGATATGCCGCATTCCTACCCTTTTGTTTTTCTGTCGGGCAGTGCCGCAGGCAGGCCTGTGTTTGTGCCGTAGGGCAGGCCTGCGTCACTATCCTATGGCAAAAACTCATAAATGAGGCCGCTGGTATGTTATCCTACCTTTTGACTTCTTTGTCCTCTCTGCACTAGCAGAGATGAAAGGACTGAAACAAGGGCAGGGAGCTTGCAGGTCTCCCCTGAGGACAAGGGAAGATGTGGCAGAACCTAGTGAAAGACCTGCTATTGCTAGTGGTAGGGTGGGGTGAGGGGGACAAAACATACAAAATAATACCACTTACCTCCTTACAGCTGTTGACTGCCATCTCTCCTCTGTAGTTGTTTTGACCCAGAAGGAGGAAGCACATAGGCTCCCCTAAGCCAATCACTGCACTGCAGCGTTGTTATTGGTCTGACCACCGTAGTTCGGCACTCAGATGGGTACTGGGTGCCTGTGCATGTTCTCCACCCAGGCTGTGCATTACAGTCTGGTGGGGAACATGCAAAGTGCGCATGACTGTTGGGCCGGCCCAAGACGGCCAACCAAGCCGTAATGCGCACTTGGAGTGTGCAAACCACTTCTCCCAGGCTCTGACACCTGCCCTGCCCCGCCCCGCCCTAACCCAGCTCCGCAGCTATGAAAAATAAAATGATAATAGCAACGTTATTATCAATTTATTTTTCCTTATGCCTGCTCTGAGAACAGTGGGGCGATGCTCTTCCGCCTTAGCGGAGGAGCCGCCCCTGGCTATAACTGAGATCCAAAGGAGAAGGCGGTAGACTGCAAGACCTGCCGGGGACATCAGCCCAAGAGCACAAGCTCAGCTCCGCGATGTGGGGCCGCGACCTACTCTGTAGGGGGTTGCCCTAGATTTGAGACCTGGTGCCATTTCTCAGTCCATCCCTTCATTGTTTGATCAACAACGTGACTTTCTGTATCTTCTCCACATCTCCTCGAGGACCAGAGAACGCGTTGCACCAGAGGACAGCAAGGGAAGAATCCAAGAAGCACATGGGGGGATATCTGCCAAGATGTGGGCTGACTGACTTTTTTCTCCAGCCCTGGCTTTCCTACTCTGTAGTTTGAACCTGAGGCGGGCTGACCTCCTGCAGCACCTGGCGGAGCTAACCTGGATGGCAAAGATGGCATCCTCTGCAGCCTCACAATGCCCCCTTTTGGCTACTCTGTGCCCCCTGCCTGCCTGCACCTGCTAGGGTTCAAGCTCACTGGACACCATCTTCTGTGCCCTACCCCCGACCGATGCAGCGATGCACGAGAATCCTGGGGATTGAACCTTAGAAATGAGATTGTTCGCCTACACCGTACGCTTTTAATGTAGTAGGCAATATGAATTATAATATACGAAAATAAATAAACATTATTCCAAAGAAATTGAACCTACCTACCCCTAATAAAAAGGGTTTTCTTTTTAAAAAGATATACTGCTTTCTGTATACTATGTTTATTGTGACTATCTAACCCTACACCCCACAATTCCCTCCACAAGTAGCACAGACTGTTCCACCTCACTAACCCCTAAAAACCCAAAGATCACAAATAATACCCTTGGCTTTCAGTGAGCTCGCGGCAGTATCTGGTTCATGTATTTCCAGGGACAACAGGGAATGCTTGTTAGAGGTTTACCCACTTGCTCCCCAGTCCTACAGGCCATGGAGAACTTGCCTGACACATATGATCCCGCCGAGAGCTGGTGGCGAGAGACAGTGCAAAGGATCACTTTTAGCCCTGTTTCTACTCGTCTTAATTGATGCTAAAACAGTCACAAAAAATGATTTGCAGCCTTTTCAGGGCTTTGCTGGTCTCCTATGAATGCCTTATGCGTCTGAATGTCATGGGATTCTCAATAGTATTTGTACCCCCGAGGTTGACCTTTATAACTAAAAGGATTCCGTCCCGGTTCTTTGTAGGGTTTATGTGACCAGACATTGGAATGACCCTAGCTCATCGATTCTCCAGGTGCCGCAAGTTGAGGGACAGCACAGGTAATACACGAAATGGATTACTTATTAAGAGAACAATCAGGACAATGGGCAGAGAGCAAACAAACACATGTAAATGTCATGGAAAAACTCACCCAACCCAAGAGAGTATTAAATCCCAGAAGTAAAATGTAAGTTACACATGCTTTACTCAGCATGACAAGGTTAGTAAGTAGTCATCAGTGGAAGTCAGCAATTAGAACTATTGTTGAGCTTATCTAAACTAGGATGGGGGGAAGGCAAATCACTTTAAAGAGATTTTAGTCAAAGATAAACAGGCCTACAGGACGCGACAGCGATAACACTGACGCATGACAATGAAAACAGCTTGCCACTGCAAGTCGGAGAGGAACTGGATCAGATAGACAAGTTCTGATTAAAATAATCACATATAATGGGCCAGCCCTGCAAGTGACTAAGGGCTGCAGGTATCAGAATTACGAAACTTTCTCAAACAGAACCTAAGTTGTAGGTAAAGGCACATCTTCCAAACTGCACCAATTCCGCGCTGACTACAGATAAGAAACACATCGCCTACTCTCTAAAAAAAATCACTAACTGCAGATACCACGAGTCTCTTACCAACTTTACCAGGATTCCTCAAGAAACTGTGGGGGTCACTCAGAGTAATTGAGGAGCAGAGTCTGACAGTCAGCTTGTACATTTATTGTTCAGCCCCCAGACATTGGTAACCAGAACAAATGTGAGCGCATATCTGTTGACATGTATCTGTTTTAAAATATCGAAAGCACTTGCAGCAAAGATCTTTGTGCACCCAGCAAGTTCTGGGGTGGAATGGGTTAAAATACCTCTGGTGGTTAATGTAGCTAAGTGAGTTATAAGCCGGCATCAAGGAGCAGCATGCAAAGTGCAGGGCCTAAGTTTGGAACCCTACTTTGTTTTCAATCTTTCGTTATTCTAAGGCTACTTAAGTAGTGTTTCTTTCGTTCGCAATACACACTTATTTGTTAGTCGTTTTTATTGTATTTACTCATAGAGAGAGAGACATTGATCTGAAATTCTTATAGTGCATACTTAATTAACTCCTCCAAATCATAGTTCATCTCGTGGGCAAGTGTGTGTCTTTCCTTGAAGGTAGCATCATCATAGTGTTCGGCTCGAACCAGCTCCAAGCCAGGATGAGACTCAAACGATAGGCGTGCTGATGGGCATGTAAGTGAGGCATTTGTGTTTGGCCTCCTGGAATGCAAAGCACACAAGTTGTTGCTGAAACTGTCCTGGTGTCGCCATTCCTCGGGGACACCTTCAGGAGGGAGGTTTCGCGTAGGCCGGCTCGGATACTGCTCTGGAATGCAGCCGGCTTCCCTGCCTATTGCAGCCATTGCAGTCCCAGGCAGAGATATCTAACAATGACCCCCAACACGCGTCGAGAAAACTCCCGTCAGGACCTTTGTTTGTTGTTTCCAATAAACAAAGCCCCGCTTTGTCAGTTTGTTGCTTGAAAACACAAGCTTTGGCAAAGCCAATAGGTCTCGCCTTTGGGGCCTTACACGTGTTTAACAACGCAGCATATTATCCCGGGTGCTGTGCCGCCAGGGATTGAAGAGCTATACAATTACCAAACACTTGGTCATGTAGTCTGATTCAGGAATACGTTCCTGCCTGTGCCACACGCTTCTTTTTCCTTGCTGGCATTTGGGAAGCAAAAGCAACAACGTGAGGGGAGGTGGCGGAGGGGGTTAGATTGAAAGCAACTAAGGGAGGGTGTGAGAGAACTAAAAGCAAATTTGAGAGGATGAGGGAAATTGAAAGTAGCAATGGGCGGTAATTATAAATTAGTGATGAGAGGGTGGGAAGGGTTGTAAACATGGTTTCCAAAATTAATGTTTTCCAGCCTGCAGCAGATCACACCTGCATCAGGGCAACCTTCTGATTGGCAGATAGTGATTTACAATTAGTGCAGGGTATATATTATTAACAAAGATGGATGCACTGCGACGTATACACTTTTAAAATGTTGTGGGCTACTTATGAAAATCCTTTTATGAAACTGTGCCAACCAAGTGTTGATATTAGTCTACAGCGCATTGAATCAGATTTGTTGGTGCTCTCAAAATCCATTTATACCGCATCCATAAGAACTCACAAATGCAGTTAACTGTAAAGCACATATGAGATGTGAGACTTCAGCATACAGTCAAATTATAGCATTTATCTGTACATTATCAAAACTACAACGTTGAGAGGATACATGTGCATCACTATAAAAATATGCGGTTAATATAAAAGGATCACAACCAAATTAAAACAAGCAAATGTGACTTATAAATCATAAAGCCAATGGTAAGCAATGGGCAGAAGGAATTCATAGGGTAGCTTTCTGAATGTCCCCAAGGTGGTTTTAGCAAACCAGAAAGCTGTCCTGTCTGGTAGGCTATTGTGAGAAGTTGGCCCGATATGCAACGTTCGCTATTCTAGCGACCGCTATGTATCGTTCCAACGACCCTTATGGTGTTTGGTTGTAAGTCAACCTATAGACCAGCTATCCTAGTGATGGAGCTGGGATTCGCATGTAAGGCGCCCTGCTCGTATGCAAAACCCTTGTCTAAACTGCATAATAATATTAACATCATTATTCGTCATTTATAAAGTGTTTTCCCAACACGCGGGTGTCCCCAGGATGCTTGCTTGTTTGTCTTTTCTCGTACTAAACGAAGCTTGCACTAAAAATGGCTGCTTCGCCGAAATTCAGTCTGCGCATGCGTCGGTCATACCCATGTGATGTGACGCACTCGCATTCTGGAGGGATTCTGTGCTCATGCGCACTGTTGCAAACATGGCCGCTTGTCTCTCACCACGCTCTCCGCTTGCTACTGCTGCTTTAGCCTATCTGTCTTTTTGCACTAAAACATAATGCTATAGTCATTATAAAGTAAGGGTTGGTTAGAATTTTATCATGGTATACAGTGTGATCATGTTATATGTGATTTTAATTTGTTCTCGCTTACTTTTCATGTACCGCGTCTTTGTGGGCTGGGGCATACATGAGCGACGCCATGATGAGGCTCCTCTGAACCCTGTCAGGTGACCGGGGAAAGTCCTAACTGCGCAGAAGCTAAAACTAGCCAGCTGGCTCCTGAAGCCCGATGCGCCTGGGAACCCATCCCGAAGATGCAAGATTGCACCTTGAAATGTCATACACTGTTGCTATATGCTGTACTCTTGCATTGTCTTCTGTATTCCTATGCCTGGGAACGTGAACCCGGGGGGCGGGTGTGCAAAATTGAATAATTATGATGGGAACAGTGAATTCTAGGAGGTGGTAATGACCGCACCACCTCTCCTGACCAATCACAATGTGGGAAACTGTCACTTGCAACATTAGTGGGTGGTCTGAGGGACCCCAAAACAGTATAACTGCCCTAGTTTAGCTTAGGAAAATTGTCCGACTTGTCCGAGTAGCAGACCTGTCACTGACCCTACGAACTCTATAGGTGCTCAGTCTGAAGTGCTGCGGAGCACTCTGTCCATACTTTCCACAAACTCCTAAGGGGTGGAAATAATCCTAAGTGCTGGCGAAGCACTTTGCTGGGAAATTCGAAAGCCCAAATCGGGGTTACTGGCGGATTACTTGCAGAGAGGGGTAACGCTGGCGTTGCTTCTGAAGCTGTGGGTGTTGGTCGTACCTTGGTGAGCCCAGTCCTGATCCCAAATCCTGAGGGGTATCCTGTCCTTACTGTCCGTGAGCTGTACCTGCTCACATTCTGGCATTCCTTCCTGAGGGTCCTTGTCCCCGTCCTTCCAACTGACCCGTGGCCAGGGTTAGTCTTCTCTCAGACCTAGGTAAATATCAACCTGTGGGTTTGTGTCTCTCTCTCCCTCTTTCTCGTCTTCACTCTCTACATTCTAAATAAAGCACTCTTGCCGAGATATTGCTCTATCACATCGAGAACAAGTTATATGCAATTGTTTATTAGAATTGTTCCACTTCTCTCCCCACCTTTAGAGAATCGCCGATTGTTATAATGTATTAGTATGTTCCAATTTTTCCCTTCCTTTTAGCCGATTGCAGTGATCTTAGCAGGAATAGCCTAGTACACATAGGTTAAGTACATGTTCTAGGTCCCATCCATGTCCTATTGTTTTAGTATAAAGTTGCAGTGACTAGTTTGTTCTAAAATTCCTACCTCTAGTCTTCCCATATACTCAAATGGTCTTAGCACTTATCTATAGCTACTTTATGGTTTTGATTTTGATGTTAGATGCATTATTCTGCCTATCACTTATTGCCTTGTCATATTCTCTTTGAACTTTATATAAAACTTTAAACATCCTCAGGTGTCTGTGGTCATTTTACAGAAATTGTGGATAAGTATTGTACTAATTATAAAGAGTATTTAATCTCAGGCCTGTCTGCTATTTCCCTGTTAGCTCCAGATCTGTCATATGAATTGTGCCTGTGGTAAGTCAGGTGCATGGTAAGCAGAGGTGAAACCAAACCTTAATTACTCATAGCAGCGTGCAGGAGGAGAAATCCTTACCCGGTTCACCCAAATTAATTAGTGTGGTAGTAAAGGTTTGCACGCCAAGGGCCCAGTGCGTGTAAAGAATTGGTAACTCAGGTGACCCGGGAGAACTGCGCGCTCTATCAGTAATTTTCTGGTAGCCAGAGGATGGTTTGGACTAGTTAGATTAGGTAGACAGGATAGTTCATAAACAAACCGTGAATATAAAACGTGCTGCTGATTTTCTACTGTATTTTGTCAAATTGTTGAAATGTTTTAAAGACTTATATGTAAATGTATATGATTTTTGCATTGCTGCTATAAATATTATATTAACCAGTGTTTGTGAATGTTCAGTGTAGTCCGAATCCCCGGGGAAGTATTTAGCTAACGGTGAGCAGAATCCGGTTAGCTGTTGAAGTCACTAAGTTCGAGGTATTAGTGCAGGGTTAAGGATAACTGGAAGCACTAATTAGGACCTTTTGTTTCTGGAGTGAATGATAGCTACGAGTCCTTTATAAAACTTTCATTGCGATATCACCTAGTAAGGGTCGCATACGGAAGGAGTAGTAGGGTCTCCGAGGCTTGTTTGGTAAGTAAAATAGTTCGCTGGTGAAATCCTGGCTCAGTACATATCCCCGACTAAGGTGGATGAGTCAGAAGAATAACGGGTTCTATGTTACTAGTGTGAAGGGACAGGCAAAGAAGTCTATCCAGAGTGAATGAAAAGTAGACAGAAGTGGTTTACTAGTAGCGAAAGAAAAGTCTTTTCTCTCTTTAGAACACTCAGACATAGTGGCAAACGTTGTGTGTTGTTAACTAAAACGTGCACTTGCACTTTAGAGAGAGTAAAAAGTTTCCGTTACCTTGTGAAGGAGGGAGTCAGTCGGAGAGCTGCTCTGACGTCACTCCGTGCCGCGCTGGCATTGGTCAAGTCAACGGGTGGGTAGTGGAGCTGAATTTGTAAAGGAGGGGTGAGTGCCGAAGCGTGAGACTCTGTCTTGCGAAAAGGCCGCGCACCCATTGGTTAACAGTATTTGTATTATCTGACCTGATTGGGTAGTGCGAAAAATAAGTCGCGCTAGCATTGGAAGCACAAAAGTAAACAAAATTAATCAAGCCGAGTTAGAAGCGAGTCTGGAGAGTTGCATGTGGTATCCAGATTTCATACCGAATCCAAAGTACCTAGGATTTCATAAGGATCAGCTTATACGAGGTAGACCGCACATGATGTATGGAGTAAAGAGGAAACTGTCATTCTCTGATAAAATAAAGAATTTTTTCAAAACTGACAAGCCCATTAGAACGAGGGAGGGCGTACTCATTCCCCCACCAAATACCCCTGCTTCTTTCATGTTGTTTGATAAAGGGTATCACACTTGTGTCTGGTTAGAAAATTGGGCAAAGTATACTGTAGATGACGGAGTCCTAGCATTCCCTGTTGAAGGTACATTTAATGGTCGGATCCTGTTTAACTTAAGGACCCGCATGAATGAGTTACACCCTAGACCTAGGTTGACACAGTACGAAGCCCTGGAGGAATGGGAGATTGAGGCTGCAGAGCGAGATAAACCCCGGATGGATAAGGGAGTGATTAAATGGTATCCGAGGCTTCAAACGCAGACCAAAGAGCAGAAAATGAAACAGTGGAGGCAATCTATGTTGACTGAAGGGCTGTTCCCTATGATGGGGGTATCGGAAGAAAAGAGAGGAAAATGTAAAGAAAAAACCCATCACCTAGCACCTATGGGGGACGTAGAAGATGAACACCTGGAAGATTTGTTAATGAAAAATCCACCTCCCTATGTTGCAGAATTAGAACCTGTGCATTCTCAAAATCCCTTTACAAATTATCCCAGATGTAGGAGGGACAGTGACACAGATGGAACAGGTACAGGCAGTAAAACCAGTGAAAGGGATGGGTTTTGCAGACCTAAATCCACAGTCCCGAATTATCAGCCATTCGGAGAAAGTCCACCTCGATTGATTGCCCCGACTGCCCCAAGTATTTATCCGTCCTTAGTACCTCAGGTATTGCATGGCAATTCTGCAGAAAGGGGGTTGCAGGAAAAAGAGAAAGAAGCCCTGACTAAACAGCGAGAGGATTTAGTTCGAACCATTACCCAAATGCATCCCCATCCTGATTCCCTGACTATTCCAGTAACTATTGGTCCAGCTATCCCACTGTATAGAAATGACCTGACTAGTCCCCATCCTCCTGTTATCACCCCAATACTGCCTACTCCTAGCATCCCGACCCCAAGAAAGGAAATATTCATAGATGAGGATCAGGAAAGTGAGTGTGAATCTGTGGTTCTGATGGATCTGCCCATTAGAGAATCTAGGACTAGTATAGCAGGGGCAAGAAGTCAGCCTAGAACAAAAGAGGTGTTGATTGAAAGTGCAACTGGGGCTAGGAGTGCCACCTTAGTTTCCCCAGAAGATTTGGACAGATGGACAAAGGAGCTAGAGAAGGAGACCACTCCCCAACCTAAAGCATTGGAGATATATAAATTAAGAATAGAAATAGAAGAAATGATGGCTGGGAACGTAGGAGTTGAGCGCCTAAGCTCGTATAATGAAGAAGAGTTACTGTTTATCAGTAAAAGTCTTACCCGGAGTGCTAGGTTGCTCCATGAAAAGATAATGGATACAGCAACAGAAATGGGAATTGATATTAGTCGCTCCAAAATTCTTCAGAAACCCTACAGAGTGGATTTTTCAGACAAGGATTTAGAAAGCCTGAATGTGATGGGAAAACAGATCCAAGTAAAGGAATTGTTGAAACTCCTGCAGAAGTGGGGCGAGGTGGGGAAATGGAGAACCAGGTGGGCAAAGAAAAAGGAAAGCAGCAGGGCTGGGTCACTGACTTCAGAATTCGTATTAAAGGAAGTAACACCAACAGAAAAATTGTGCCCCATGAGAGAGGTCCCGGGAGGAAAATATGTCCATGTCCCTTGGTCCAGACAAGACATTGTGTCATTTACAAACGACTTCCCGAAATTACGTGAGAAGCCAGTTGACTGGTACAGGCAGGTAGAACGCTTCATAAAAGTTCAGAAATGCCTCTTGAAAGACCTGGATGGGTTTTTCGACATCGTTGTCCCTGTAGACCTATGGACTGAATGTAAAATAGAAATTGATTGGCCTAATGATGAATATCCCAGAGATGAGAAAACGGGAGCCCCTTCACCTGATGTAATGAGGAAATATGACCAGGTCATTCAGTACCTTAAGAAAAAGGTGCCAGCAAAGGAGACAGATTGGACCCGAATAGATAGAACCACCCAGGAACGTGATGAAACGGTGCATTCATTTTATGAAAGGTTACTGCAGGTATTTAAAACTTACAGTGGGATCGATAATGTAGACATGAAGGACAT
Organism: Lissotriton vulgaris; assembly: GCF_964263255.1. Taxonomy (NCBI): domain Eukaryota; kingdom Metazoa; phylum Chordata; class Amphibia; order Caudata; family Salamandridae; genus Lissotriton; species Lissotriton vulgaris. The sequence goes on from NC_141691.1 coordinate 1,755,205,444, forward strand.
GACCCATTTCAGTTATAGGTTTGTGCTAGGATTAAGGCCTGAAATCTCACAATGGATTCGAGATAACAAAATCAGTTGGCAGGGAAAGCCCATAGATGATGTCCTGAAATATGCTAAATACTGCGAAGATGAAATCGAAAATAAAAAGAAAGCCCTCAAGGAGAAAGTCATGTGGGCACAGGTGAAATTAGCTGAACAGCAAGAAAAACAGTTAAGTAAATTGACTTCTGATAATGATATTCAGAAAGCCACTACAGGGGGGGGAGGAAAGCCCAGACCTAAAATGAGTCGTGAAGAAGCCATGAAAAAGTTTCCGTGCCATGGGTGCGGCCAGATAGGGCATTGGCGAGACGAGTGTCCACACCTACAGGCCGGTAATGCCCCTGTAAATGGTTTAAATCCACAGGTACCGAAAGAGGGGACGAGAAAGAACCAGCAACAGGTAAAATTACCTCCAGTACCTCGCGCTCCAAGACAGAATTATAAGAATCAGGGTCAGCAGAATGAAAGGGCAGAAGTATGGGAAGTCGAGAGTGAAAGAAACGCAGTCATTCCACAGTATTTGTTAAATGATACCTTCCTCTGTGAAGATCAAGATTGACGGGGCCTGAGAGGGGAGGATGAGGAGTGCGTGCTTGGCGCCTCCTTACCGGTAGACCAGACTGGACCATACATTGAAGGAAAGGTCGAGGGAAAAGACGTCACCTTTCTGTTGGACACTGGTGCTACCAGATCTACTGTAAGAACAGTGGATGTTCCTAACCTACCCCTCTTGGGAGAAGCGATCCAAGTAGTGGGTGTCTCCAATCAGATAATAAGTACTCCAGTAACCGAACCAATGGAAGTTTCTATAGGAAATTTCAAAGAAATGCACAGATTTGTAGTCTGTGATTCCAGTCCTGTGAACCTGCTAGGACGTGATTTGTTGTGCAAAATGAATTGTACCATCTATTGCACACCAAAGGGCGTCGAAATTCAGACACCCGATGAAGATGGTGTATACAAGTTGATGTTAGTCAGACAAGATTCTGATATCAAACCTTTAACAGTTGAAGATTTACCTGAAGAGCTCCAGTTAAGAGTAGTTCCAGAAGTGTGGGATTTCACAGGAAAGGATGTAGGTTTAATGGCAAATGTGGACCCAGTTAAAATAGCAATAAAAACAAATGCTGTATACCCCAAAACCAGACAGTACAAAATGAGTGCAGAAGTAAAAGCTGGAGTAGCGACTGAAATTACCCGGCTATTCGAAGCAGAGATAATAGAGGAAGTAATGAGCAGTCCCTGTAATTCACCAATCATTGGCATCAAAAAGCCTAGTGGAAAGTACCGGGTGGTGCAGGATTTACGCAAAGTAAACCAAATTGTTGTGCCTTGCTGTCCTATTGTGCCCAACCCTGCAGTGATTCTATATCAGATTCCCTGGAATGCAGAATGGTTCACTGTCATTGACCTGTGCCACGCATTCTTTTCCATCCCATTACATCCAGAAAGCAAATTCCTTTTCAGTTTTGAATTTGACAGCCATATCTATGTCTGGAATCGTGTCCCCCAGGGGTACACCGAAAGTCCATCGATTTTCAACCAGATACTGAAAAAGTGCCTTGAATCCCTAGTGCTGCCAAGAGAGTCTGTTTTGGTACAGTTCATAGATGACCTGTTAGTGGCATCTAAAACCCAGGCTGACTGTGTCACTGACACCATTGCCTTGCTGAATCACTTAGGAAAAGGAGGACATAAAGTGTCACCTGACAAGTTGCAATTTTGTAAAAACTCAGTGAAGTATCTGGGGCACCAGATAGAAAAAGGAATCAGGAAAGTTACTACCGAAAGAATCAAAATAATTAAAGCAATGGAACTGCCCAGAACTCAGAAAGAAGTGAGAATGTTCCTGGGAGTTGTGGGTTACTGCAGACAATGGATTGTAGGATTTGCGGCTCTAGCCAGACCCCTGATAAATATGACGAAGAAAGGAGTAGAAGACCCCGTCCATTGGGACAGTGAAAGCATGAATGCTTGGGTAACTTTGAGAAACTGTCTGTGTACCGCTCCTGCATTGGGTATGCCTGAGTACACTAAGCCCTTTGAGCTGTTCTGTGACACGAGAGAGAATTGTGCTCTTTCAGTCCTGACCCAGGAGCACGGATTAGTTAGAAGACCAGTGGCCTATTTTTCGGCCACCCTAGACCCGGTGGCTGCTGGATTACCTGGATGCTTGAAGGCCGTTGCTGCTACTTGCGTCAGTCTGGAACAGAGTGAGAACATTGTCATGGGACATCACGTCACTGTATATGTTCCTCACTCTGTTGTCATCCTACTGACTAGAACTAAGACCCAGTACCTCACACCTAGTCGGCTGACTAAGTATGAGAGAATTTTGATTGGTGCTGAAAATGTAACTATTTCCCGGTGCAATGTCCTAAACCCTGCAACACTGTTACCTATCCCTCTGGATGTAGAAGCTGAAGAGGAAGGGGAACATAATTGCATCGATCTAACTGAATTTAGCACAAAACCCCGTCCAGACATCCGTGAAATAGCGCTACTTGATGGGGATAAAACAATGTTCGTGGATGGCTCGTGTTTGAGACATGAGAGTGGGAGTCTGAGTGCTGCTTATGCTGTGGTTACACTGACAGGAACTATAGAAGCATCTTACATGCGCGAGGTGAAATCTGCACAAGTGGCGGAGCTCATCGCGTTAACCAGAGCTTGTAAGAGGGGTAAGAACAAGAGAATAACTGTTTACACAGACAGCCAGTATTGTTTCGGGGTCGTTCATGACTTCGGCCAGTTGTGGCTACAAAGAGAATTCATGACTTCCTCAGGCACACCTATCAGAAATGGGAAGGTGGTGCATGACTTACTGGAAGCTATCCAATTACCTAAAGAATTGGCTGTGGTCAAGTGTGCGGCTCACAAATCTGGAAATGATGATGTGACTGCCGGTAATAGGTACGCTGACCAAATTGCACAGTTTTGTGCCCGACACCATATGTCCCTACAAATTGCACTGTGGGATGGAACCAGCTGCCAACTTATGTTGTTTGAGAATGTGTCAACGTGGGAAGAATTAAAAGAGTTGCAACAAGCCACAGACAGGAAAGAAAAAGGAAGGTGGGCAGAAAATGGATGCAAAATGAGAGATGATGGTGTGGTGATAAACTCGACTGGGGTGCCTGTACTGCCTGATAGCTTGGTCGACCCCATGATCAGAATGATACATGAGCCAACACATATGGGAAGAGACGCAATGTGTCGGGTGTTTGACAAAGTGTTCTGTAATTCAAAGTTCAGGAACCAGGCGGAAAGGCTTTGCCAGAGGTGCCTAGTGTGTCAGCAATTCAATGCAGGAAAGAGGACTGTAGTGGAGCAGAGTACTATTGGAAAGGCAGTAGGTCCCTTTGTTAGAATGCAGGCAGACTTCATAACCATGCCCAAATGCAAAGGATATAGATATATCTTAGTCATAGTTTGTCTATTCTCCAGGTGGGTGGAAGCATATCCAGCTAAGAAAAATGATGCTCTCACCACAGCCAAGTTGTTGCTCAGGGAGTTGATACCTAGGTACGGAATTCCAGAGACAATCGAAACGGACCAAGGTGGGCATTTTGCCAACGATGTCTTAGAAGAACTCTGTAAAGCATTCAAAATGAAGCAAAGATTGCACTGTGCCTACCATCCAGAGGCTTCTGGGGTAGTGGAACAAATAAATGGCACCCTGAAGTCCAGATTGGGAAAAATGTGTGATTCCACAAAAATGAACTGGATAGAGGCTTTACCCCTTGTGCTGATGAGTTTGAGAAGTATCCCGAACAGAAAAACTGGCCTGAGTCCCCATGAAGTGTTGATGGGAAGAGTGATGCGACAGGCATGGGTACCCGGACACAAACTGCTAAGCATTTCTGATGATATGGTATTAGAGTACTGCAAGCAGTTGGGTGACCAAGTGCGTTCTCTCTCTCAGCAGATTGGAGAGACAGAAGACGAATGGCCAAAGACTCCAGCGCATAAACTGCAACCAGGAGATTGGGTGGCGTTAAAGAAACACACCCGGAGCAGTTGCCTGAAGCCAAGGTGGGGAAAGCCACGACAAGTGATCCTCGTCACTACTACTGCTGTAAAGTGTGCTGGTGTACCGAAGTGGATCCACGCCAGCCACACAAAGCGGGTATCTGGAGAAAACGCGACTGGAGCTGAAGGCAGCGCAGCTGAAGAAGCTTCCGAGGAGGAGAGTCCGGAGCTAGCTGACATTGAACTGCCGAGCACAAGTCGAGACGTTGAATGGTACCCCGCCGACGACCAGGTTCATGATCCAATACGAACCCGGAAATATTCCTACTTAGACAGTGAGTGGGATAGTCCAGGTGAGTTAGAAATAGAAGAAGAAGGTCAGGTCAACGAAAGCCACAACACACCTGATCAGGAAGTAGGCCAAGTAGGGACAGATCAAGACATCGAAACTTCACCTGAAACTCCAGAAGTGGGAAAGGGTCAGTTAGAAGTTAGAGCTGACGTTCATGCAGAAGAAAACGAAGAGATCGAAGAGCATGAACAGGAACAGACAGAACTAGATCAAAGTGCTCAGACAACGGAAACAACGATAACGAAAAACAAAAAGCGAGTACGATTTGAATCTGAGCAGGGACAGACTAGGGACCAGGCAGAAGAAATAGACGAAAGACCTGGAACAAGTCAGACAGGCAGGGAAACAGAGGTGCCACATCAAAAGGTAAAGAGAGTGCACGAAGAAGGCCAAGTTTCCTCAACAACTGGGAGGCACGGAGGCAGAAGTGCACCCCGATACGTCAAGAGACTGAGGCTCAGACTAAAGACAGTCGAAGAAAACCTGAAAGACAGAAAAAGGGCTCAAAGTGAAAGAAATGCAGCCCAAGGCAAATCACTAAGAAAGAGCGACAGAATAAAGAAACAGAACCGACTGTATCGGAGCCCTGAGTGGACGTACTTTGTGTTGGAAGAAATTGACGAGCCACACCACAGTGGCAACAGTGACGACGAGTCCATTGCTGATCGGAGTTCGGACGAAGACCCTCCTTGAGAGAGCCCCGAAGTGAGCCTTTGGTGCAAAGAAACGAAGAGGGGTAGCAAAAGGCCACCTGTAAGCTAAATATGTCTGATCCGAATGTCTCTGGAAGATCCCGGTGTGGGTGTCTTAAAACCTGTTGTAAAATATGCTTGTGTAGTGTAGCCATGTTAATAGTAATGTGGATAGGACTAACCGTTTTTCTACCTTTTATGATAAGTAAAAATCCTAACTTGTCCCCTACTGAACCCGAAGCAGTAGACGTAGGGGTTGTACAGACTGCAGAAACACCACGAAGCCTAGAAAGACGCGACAAAAGAGTAGGACTGACACACACACGACCTAATTTAGAAACACCAGATGAGGATGGACTACATTTTCACAAAATGAAAAACAGGACGCATCTAAATGTTTTTGCTAACTTGTTAGTGCATTATGTAGAAGCTATGGAAATAGAGGACTGTTATGTTTGCATGAAGCTGCCAACTTCAGTGGCTGAAGGTGTGACATACCACCATCTACCTTTGACCTATGGAATATCCTGTAGTATATTAGCTAGCTTGTTCTATAGAAGCACCTTGCAGTACTATTATTCAAATGATGACGTAGTATTTTCTGAACTTCCCATTAGAGGACACTTGAACCGTGTACATACTACAAGTGACGTGACCCGCTATATGGGAGAATATTTCCTGACTATAGGTAACATAGATTTAGATAAAGCAGGAGAAGATAATCTGACCTGTTCTCTGCAAGAGCAGGAAAAGATGTTTATAAAGATGGCAGACAGAAGGAGAGAAAAGTTTCAGAAAAAGGCAAATGATGAAAAGGATAGAGTCCCTAGGTGGGCTGAGCACATGGATAACACCTCAGAAGGCGAAGCTAGTCCTGCCTTGTTGCTGGATTTTGAACGAAAGGGGAAACTTTGTATCCACAGGGAAAAGACAGAGTACTATAACAATGTATTCATCGGTTCCAGCGAGTGTGAACATAATTACAAGGTAATTGGAGGTTGGGGGTTCAAAAATGGGTCAGAACCTGTGTTTCCCGGAATATATTATATATGTGGGAACAAGGCTTATTTCAAATTGCCGGATCACTGGTATGGAAGCTGCTATTTTGGCATTGTTTTCCCGAAAATATACCATGTGAATAACGCAGCTGGAAGCGATGAAGAAACTAATGGCTTAGTGCGTAATAGACGTGAAAGTGTAGGTGAAATAATAGGTGATATTTTTAGTGCACTGATACCTGGAATGGGGGTAGTTCTGAACACTCATAGAATCTGCAAATTGTCTACAGTAGTGGACCGGTTATCAACGGACACTGCTGCTGGATTCCTGCTGGTCAATACTGAGATGGTTGCGATCAGATCAATGGTTTTACAAAACCGTCTTGCCCTTGACACCCTATTAGCAAAAGAGGGCGGAGTCTGTAGGATGCTGAAGGCGCAACATTGTTGCACTTACATTCCTGATAAAAGTATCGAATTAAAACAATATGTGAAGAACATAACTAATTTGGAAAGGGAACTCAAACCATTGGAGGTTGACAGTGCCTGGACGAGACTGACTGGAGGTCTCTCCTCTATAGGTAATTGGTTTACTAACCTAGGTAGAAATCTTTTGTGGAAAATACTGATGCCAATAGTTGTAATAGGTGTAATTGTATTGATCATTTTTATCTGCTGCAAATGCCAAAGGTGCAAAAAGAAATATACAGCAAATCAGAGGGGGGTGAAAAGAAACATTGATGAATTAGAACTAGAAGAGCTAAAGAGTGCAATTTACAAAAAGGCGAAAAATCACCACTCACATAGGGAAGCTGAAAGAAAACTAAACAATAAGTTTATTGAAATTGAAATGAACGATGAGGATGAATGAGAAAAGTTGGCATCTGTTTCCTTCTATGTGGTGATGATAGTAAATATCATCAAAGAGGGGATTGATGGAGCTGGGATTCGCATGTAAGGCGCCCTGCTCGTATGCAAAACCCTTGTCTAAACTGCATAATAATATTAACATCATTATTCGTCATTTATAAAGTGTTTTCCCAACACGCGGGTGTCCCCAGGATGCTTGCTTGTTTGTCTTTTCTCGTACTAAACGAAGCTTGCACTAAAAATGGCTGCTTCGCCGAAATTCAGTCTGCGCATGCGTCGGTCATACCCATGTGATGTGACGCACTCGCATTCTGGAGGGATTCTGTGCTCATGCGCACTGTTGCAAACATGGCCGCTTGTCTCTCACCACGCTCTCCGCTTGCTACTGCTGCTTTAGCCTATCTGTCTTTTTGCACTAAAACATAATGCTATAGTCATTATAAAGTAAGGGTTGGTTAGAATTTTATCATGGTATACAGTGTGATCATGTTATATGTGATTTTAATTTGTTCTCGCTTACTTTTCATGTACCGCGTCTTTGTGGGCTGGGGCATACATGAGCGACGCCATGATGAGGCTCCTCTGAACCCTGTCAGGTGACCGGGGAAAGTCCTAACTGCGCAGAAGCTAAAACTAGCCAGCTGGCTCCTGAAGCCCGATGCGCCTGGGAACCCATCCCGAAGATGCAAGATTGCACCTTGAAATGTCATACACTGTTGCTATATGCTGTACTCTTGCATTGTCTTCTGTATTCCTATGCCTGGGAACGTGAACCCGGGGGGCGGGTGTGCAAAATTGAATAATTATGATGGGAACAGTGAATTCTAGGAGGTGGTAATGACCGCACCACCTCTCCTGACCAATCACAATGTGGGAAACTGTCACTTGCAACATTAGTGGGTGGTCTGAGGGACCCCAAAACAGTATAACTGCCCTAGTTTAGCTTAGGAAAATTGTCCGACTTGTCCGAGTAGCAGACCTGTCACTGACCCTACGAACTCTATAGGTGCTCAGTCTGAAGTGCTGCGGAGCACTCTGTCCATACTTTCCACAAACTCCTAAGGGGTGGAAATAATCCTAAGTGCTGGCGAAGCACTTTGCTGGGAAATTCGAAAGCCCAAATCGGGGTTACTGGCGGATTACTTGCAGAGAGGGGTAACGCTGGCGTTGCTTCTGAAGCTGTGGGTGTTGGTCGTACCTTGGTGAGCCCAGTCCTGATCCCAAATCCTGAGGGGTATCCTGTCCTTACTGTCCGTGAGCTGTACCTGCTCACATTCTGGCATTCCTTCCTGAGGGTCCTTGTCCCCGTCCTTCCAACTGACCCGTGGCCAGGGTTAGTCTTCTCTCAGACCTAGGTAAATATCAACCTGTGGGTTTGTGTCTCTCTCTCCCTCTTTCTCGTCTTCACTCTCTACATTCTAAATAAAGCACTCTTGCCGAGATATTGCTCTATCACATCGAGAACAAGTTATATGCAATTGTTTATTAGAATTGTTCCACTTCTCTCCCCACCTTTAGAGAATCGCCGATTGTTATAATGTATTAGTATGTTCCAATTTTTCCCTTCCTTTTAGTCGATTGCAGTGATCTTAGCAGGAATAGCCTAGTACACATAGGTTAAGTACATGTTCTAGGTCCCATCCATGTCCTATTGTTTTAGTATAAAGTTGCAGTGACTAGTTTGTTCTAAAATTCCTACCTCTAGTCTTCCCATATACTCAAATGGTCTTAGCACTTATCTATAGCTACTTTATGGTTTTGATTTTGATGTTAGATGCATTATTCTGCCTATCACTTATTGCCTTGTCATATTCTCTTTGAACTTTATATAAAACTTTAAACATCCTCAGGTGTCTGTGGTCATTTTACAGAAATTGTGGATAAGTATTGTACTAATTATAAAGAGTATTTAATCTCAGGCCTGTCTGCTATTTCCCTGTTAGCTCCAGATCTGTCATATGAATTGTGCCTGTGGTAAGTCAGGTGCATGGTAAGCAGAGGTGAAACCAAACCTTAATTACTCATAGCAGCGTGCAGGAGGAGAAATCCTTACCCGGTTCACCCAAATTAATTAGTGTGGTAGTAAAGGTTTGCACGCCAAGGGCCCAGTGCGTGTAAAGAATTGGTAACTCAGGTGACCCGGGAGAACTGCGCGCTCTATCACTAGTAGCGTGGATACGAGCAGTCTAAGGCTAAAGACTCGAGAGGGCGTGTTAAGCCAGCTGTTTACCACACATGTACCCCTTGAACACCAAGTGAAAGGACACCACACAAGTGTTATGAAAATAAACAGGATATTTATTAAGATTCACAACAGCCCTGTGCTCTTTATGAGGACAGGGTACTAAGCACAAACCAAATCTCTTATGAAAATACTTCAAGTGCACAATTAAAAGTTTAAGGTCTCGGGCGGACCCGATAAGGCAAGTCGGAAGCGAGGGACTCGGGACCCTAGAGTAAAGAGGCTATGCAGGCACCGAAATGCCGAGTTACCTAGCCACGAGGGCTGCGGCTGCACAAGTCTTACAGGCGTCGGGGTCTTCGCTGACGAGCCAGGAGCCGGAAGAAAAGGAGTTGCTGACCGGCGACCAGTGATGAATAGTTCGTAGAGATCCAAGCCTGGATCAGAGATTGATGATACCTGAAAGCAGAGGGGACCAAGTTCGTACTACTAGCCAGTAGTCAGAGGGTACCAGGAAGGCACCGGTTGGCCGTCACCTCGACCAGGTGAGTGGGCGACGCTAGGCTCTGCAGTCTCACGGACCAGGAGGCGTTGTCGGCGACCACGGTGGAGGTGCGAGCTGTCCCACGAAGGATGATGCTGTCGGCGTCGCTGGGCCCAGGATGGGGCAACAAGCCTTGGCAGATCTCAGGGCCACGTGGTGGGCCTAAGATGGCGTCGTGAGTGGACCAGGAGGGTCCGGGGTGCTTCTCGCAAAGATGGAAGCAAGGGCCAGTCTGGAGCAACCAGACCAGCAGTGTTGATTGTCGGATGTCGTCACAGAAGGGCACAAGCCAGCGGCTAGTGACCAGACAACGTGCTGAGCAGCGAGCAGAAGGGCCCCACGCAGATCGTGGAGATGCTGGGAGACTGCACTCCGGTGCTGGAGCGGCTCAGGGTCGGGGCTTCTCGGACCCCAGAGCACTCACCAGAGAATTGCTTCGGTGGTCGTGCTGGTTAAGAGCGTGCAGGTTCTGATGATGGCCGGTCCCTCGAGGTCTCGTCGCACCCACAGATCACAGCTGAGCTGATGACGTGGGTAGAGGTCAGAGGTGCCAGGGAAGCCGGTTCTCGTCGAGCTGGGCCGTCGGATCCTTGAGGAAGGACTTGCAGCAAACCGCAGAGTTCTTAGATGGTGCCCGCTGATGCAGGGTGACTACTCCTTAGTCACAAGGGAGAAATCTTGAGAAGAGTCTTGAGTGTCCTTTCGTAGAAAGTAGTTCTTGATTCAAAGATGATCTAATTTGGAAGGGTCCCCGCTCCGGCCTTTATTCTAAAGAAAGGGGTGGGTACATGACTAGGTCCTGCCCTAAGGGTGGGACCAGGAAGGGGGGTAGTTACACCCCTTTCCCCTGCCGGACTTTCCCCAGGCCAGGGCTGGCGCCCCTGGAACTGGTTCTGACCGGCAGATGCGTAGTGAGCACCGGGGTGCCACTCCGCAGTCACCTTCTCGCAAAAGCCCTACCTACCCAGAATACACAAACCCTGTCTGGGACGGTGCGAACACCGCCCTCGACAGGAAACCCTTTGTCCAAGCTCTCCTCGCTGGAAGGACTCCCAGCAGCAGGAGGTCAGACTCGTGTCTGTGGTGGCAGCATCCATTTTGTGGAGCTGAGGCTTTAGTTAACTTTAACCGGGGTTCACAGTTACGTACATGTCGTGTCCCTCTAGAAGGGCGGAATGCTAACCTCGTCGCCAGAGTTGGTGAGAGGGCAGCATCCCGATTCGTATGACACCTTACTCGACATGTCTTGATAACGCGACACCGAAGTTACCGATGTGGTACGCGTTATCATGGAACAGCCATTGGGTCTTGATTCCGCAAGCTGCAACCGGGCTCGGCTCGGGCCAGAACCTAGTTCACACGAGCCCACGCACTCTGCCTTCAGGATTGTCAAGGCCTGCCATAGGAGTGACTGATAGGAACTCGGGTGTCCATGGTATGGTTAGATATAGAGCTACTATATCTAAAGCAAAGTGTGATTACACGACTTCGCCCCAGCTGTCATGCAGCCAGTTGTGTCAAATTTAGGAGGCCAGCCAGGGGTGGCATAATACATGCTGCAGCCCCTGGCGGCCCTGGGTACACCTATGCCCTGCGTTACGGGGTCTGATAAGGTGGCCCAGTACCAATTGGTAAATGCACCTAGGGTACATATCGTAATTTAGAAAGAGAACAGCCAGGCTGTGGGTCTGATTGGCAGGCCCACAGCCAGAGAAAGTCGTAAACCAGTGAAACAAAAGCAAAAAATCTGGGTGATCATAGGATTGCAGACCCTACTCTCCTACATGACCCCCCCCCAAACGTCCGAACAATAAGCTAACCTTGACCAGGTGAGTCTTCTTGTTCTAAGTGGAAATATCTGGAGAGCCCATCGGCATTGCCATGATCAGTACCAGGTCTATGTTCCACTGTAAAGTCCATCCCCTGTAGGGAAATGGACCACCTAAGCAGTTTGGGGTTTTCACCCTTCATCTGATTTAGCCATAAGAGGGGCTTATGGTCGGTCTGAATCTTGAAGTGAGTGCCAAACAAGTATGGCCTCAGCTTCTTCAGGGCCCAAACCACAGCAAAGGCCTCCCTCTCAATAGCTGACCAATTCTTCTCTCTAGGGGTCAGCCTTCTGCTTATAAAAGCAATGGGCTGGTCTTGACCATCAAAATTCAGTTGAGAAAGAACAGCTCCCACACCCAACTCAGAAGCATCTGTTTGGACAATGAATGGTTTGGAGTAGTCCGGACTCTTGAGGATAGGCGCCGTGCACATGGCCTGCTTTAGGTCATCGAATGCTTTTTGACAGCTCGCTGTCCACTGAACCTTTTTTGGCATTTTCTTGCTTGTCAGTTCGTTTAATGGTGTCACAATGGAACCATAGTTCCTGACAAACTTCCGGTAGTATCCAGTCAGGCCCAAGAAAGCTCGAACCTGAGTCTGGGTGGTTGGAGGAGCCCAGTCCCTGATTGACTGTATCTTGCTCTCCAGTGGCTGAACCTGACCTCCACCTACAAGGTGGCCCAGGTATACAACCTGTGTCTGCCCTATCTGGCACTTGGTGGCCTTGATAGTGAGGCCTGCTGCTTGCAGAGCCTCTAACGCTTTCCGCAGGTGGACCAGGTGATCCTCCCAGGTGGAGCTAAAGACAGCAATATCGTCAAGATACGCCGCACAGAAGTCGTCCAGCCCAGTAAGGACTTGATTCACCAACCTTTGGAAGGTGGCAGGTGCATTTTTCAGACCAAAGGGCATCACCACGAACTGATAATGCCCACCAGGGGTTGAAAATGCGGTTTTAGGCTTGGCGTCCTCAGCTAACCTGATTTGCCAATACCCAGCTGTCAGGTCAAACGTACTTAAGTAGTTGGCCGAGGCCAATCTATCGATAAGCTCGTCTGCCCTTGGTATTGGGTGGGCGTCAGTCTTAGTGACTGCATTGAGACCCCTGTAGTCTACGCAGAACCTCATCTCTCTCTTACCACCCTGGGTGTGAGGTTTCGGCACTAGAACTACGGGACTAGCCCAAGGGCTATCCGAGGGTTCAATGACTCCCAGCTCCAACATTTTCTGCACTTCACTCTTGATGCAGTCTCTAACGTGATCAGGCTGCCGGTAGATTTTACTCTTAACGGGCAAACTGTCACCAGTGTCGACCTCATGGGTGCACCAATTGGTCTGACTGGGTGTTAGAGAAAACATATGTCTGAACGACTGAAGAACCTGTTTACAGTCGCTCTGTTGATGTTCGGAGAGGCTGCCACAAAAGACAACACCATCTACCGATCCATCGTCAGGATTCTGAGTGAGCAGGTCGGGGAGAGGGTCACTCTCCTCTTCCTGTCCCTCATCTAGGGCCATGAGCAAACTCATGTCCTTCCTGTCGACATATGCCTTGAGCCTGTTGACATGAAGCACCCTGTGGGGGCTCCGGGGAGTTCCCAGGTCGACCAGGTAGGTGACCTCTCCCTTTTTCTCCAGGATGGTGTAGGGCCCGGACCATTTGTCCTTGAGTGCTGCTGGGGCCACCGGCTCCAACACCCACACCTTCTGTCCGGGCTGGTAAACAGTCAAGACAGCCTTTTGGTCATGCCAAGCTTTTTGGAGTTCTTGGCTGGCCTTAAGGTTTTCAGATGCCTTCTCCATGTATTCAGCCATCCGCGAGCGGAGGCCAAGCACATAGTCCACTATGTTGGCTGCAGGCTTTTTGAGAGGTCTCTCCCATCCTTCCTTCACCAAACACAGAGGTCCTCTTACAGGATGCCCGTACAAAAGTTCAAAAGGGCTGTAGCCAACCCCCTTCTGTGGGACTTCTCTGTAGGCGAACAAGAGGCAGGGGATCAGGACGTCCCATCTACGCCGAAGCTTTTCAGGTAGTCCATGAATCATCCCTTTAAGGGTCCTGTTGAATCTCTCAACAAGCCCATTGCATTGTGGATGATAGGGTGTAGTGAACTTGTAGTTGACACCACATTCCTTCCACATAGCAGTTAAGTAGCTCGACATAAAGTTTGCACCTCTGTCGGAGACGACCTCCTTAGGGAAGCCCACTCTGGAGAATACTCCAACTAGGGCTCTTGCCACAACAGGTGCTGTAGTGGTCCTAAGGGGAATAGCTTCAGGATACCTGGTGGCATGATCCACTACCACCAGTATAAACTTGTGCCCCGATGCTGTTGGTGGTTCCATGGGACCGACGATGTCGATCCCCACCCGTTCAAAGGGCACCCCCACCACAGGCATTGGTATAAGGGGGGCCTTTGTCGTGCCACCTGACTTACCACTGGCTTGGCAAGTGACACAGGAGCGGCAAAACTCCTTGGTATCTTCGTTCATATGAGGCCAGTGAAAGTGTGAGACAAGCCTGTCCCACGTTTTCGTCTGGCCTAAGTGACCTGCTAAGGGAATCTCATGGGCCAAGGTAAGTAGGAAACCACGCTGAGACAAGGGTACAACCAGCCTCCTGGTCATGCCAGGCTTGGGGTCTCTTGACTCAGTGTACAGGAGTCCATCTTCCCAGTATACCTTGTGGGTACCTGTGGCGTTCCCAGCAGCCTCAGCAGCAGCCTGCTGTCTGAGGGGTTCAAGAGAAGGGCAGTCTAACTGGTCCTTCCCCAGGTCTTCCCTTGAGGGTCCCCCTGAACCCAAGAATTCAACTTGATCAAGTTCGAACTCCCTAGGCTCAGTTTCCCTCAATTCCTGTAGGTCAGCCTCCTCTGAGACTTGATCCACGACCTGGGGCAAGGGGGAAGGCGCAGCCTTAACCCTACCGCTCTTTTTCTTGGGAGGTGTCTGGTCCGTTGTTCCAGGATCCAGCACCTGTTCAGTGGGGCATTTTCTGACCTGTGACCTGGTCACAGCGAACACATGCGCTGGCAAGCCTAACATTTCCATGTGAGTCCGGTGCTCCACTTCTGACCATTGTGACGACTCCAAATCATTGCCCAACAAACAATCCACTGGGAGGTCTGGACTAACTACAACCTTCTTTTGGCCAGTTACCCCTCCCCAGGAGAAAGCTACAATTGCCATACTGTGATTGGTAGTGACATTGCTTGCATTGGTCACCAGGAATTCTGTACCTGGCATGATCTGTCCAGGGTCCACAAAGTTAGGCGTCACCATGGTGATGCTGGCACAAGTGTCCCTATAGGCCTGAGCCATCTTTCCATTTATGAAAGGCGTCTGTCTGTATTTGCCCAAAGCATTGGGACTTACGTCAGGGGACATATCCACATCCCCTGTACTGACAAGGACAGCCTGAGTGAGTGTGCCAACTAAGTTGTCACGCCCCTCAGAACCCAGGGTTAACCCTACTAAACCCTTGGGAGGCGCACTACCACTGCTGGCTGTACTAGGGGGCACAGGTGCCTTAGGGGCTGCAGTGGCAGGAGTCTGCCCTCCTCCTTTCTTGGTGCACTCACTAAACCAGTGAGATTTACTTTTGCAGTACTGGCACCATCTTTTGGATTGGCCTTCTTTCTTCTTTTGGGGAGCCTGACCCCCACCCTCTTTGGGTTGTTGGGGACCTGTCGAAGACTTCTGGTCATTTTGTTCCCCCTTAGAATCTTTACCCTTCTGGTCTGCTTTCTTCTGACCACTTTGATTCTGGCCCTGGTTCTGTTTAACTCTCGTACGAACCCATCTGTCTGCCTTCTTTCCCAATTCTTGGGGAGAGGTCAGATCCGAGTCGACAAGATGCTGATGCAACAACTGGTTCTGACAATTGTTTAAAATTTGTTCTCTCATCATCAAATTATACAATCCTTGGTAATCAGTAACCTTACTGCCCAGCAACCAGCCCTCAAAAGCCTTAGTGGCACAATCGACAAAGTCAGACCAGTCTTGAGACTGCGTCTTCTGGGTATCCCGGAACAGCACCCTGTACTGCTCCGTGGTTAGGCCAAACCCTTCGACGAGTGTATTCTTCAAGACGTGGTAATTATTAGCATCCTCTACCCTTGTGGTGAGGAGCTTGTCTCTTCCTTTACCTTCAAAGGAGAGCCACAAGATAGCTGCCCACTGACTCTGGGGAACACCTTGCACAGTGCAGGCCCTCTCCAAAGCAGTAATCCATTTGTGGATGTCGTCCCCTTGTTTAAAGGGGGGCACTATCTTACCAAGGTGTTTTGTATCAAAACTCCTTTCCCTATTGCTAGGTATAATGCTGCCACCAGTGGGGACTGCCCCACCTAACTGTTGCTCTCTAGCAAAGGCAAGCCTCTCTTTGGCCAGGGCAAGTTCTTCCCTTTCAATCCTCAGATTAGCTGCCCTTTCCTTAGCTTCGTACACTCTCCTCTGAGGGGACGTCATCCCTCTTTGAGAAGAGTTGTGAGAGCCATTGGTTTGAAGGGATCTGCCAGAGTCTCTCGACAGAGATCGGGCTCGTCCGTTCCCAATGTTAAGCGGACCTGACAGTAGCGCTGGGGGTCCCCCAGTACCACTATCATGTTTGCTTAAGTTGGACCTGCTTAGTCTAACGACTTCTACCTGTCCCTTATCTGCCTCATCCCCAGAGGGATCCTCATCCTCATCATCCTCCACATCTTTGTTCTCAGTTGCGAGGTGGATGAGGTCAGGATCGTCTCTGGTTCCCTCGAGGGGAGGCATGTCTCCTTCTGGATTAGAAGAGCTAAGACGGGTCTCAGCTTTTCTGGCATCATAAGTCTCCAAGAGACCAATCAGAAAGGACGTTGTGGGGTTAGACCCCTGCTTGATCTTCCTGGAGTGACACACCTGTCTTAACTCCTTGAAGCTCAGCACAGTATATCTCGAAGGGATGACCTGTGGAGGGTCAACTGACACAAGGGGAGACTCAGAGTTTCCTCCTTTGTCCGACATACTGTTTCTAGTGTGGTGTAAGTGATGCACCTACCTACACTATGTGTTTACCTACTATTCCCTTGCTAAGAGTTGCAGCCAAGGTGTGCTAAGCCTTGAGGAGCTGCAACAGCTGGTTCAGTAGAACTCAGAGTATTCTAAGCTTTAGTTATATGTACTAACAGTACTTATGCGATCTTTCAACAAGATATTCTTAGGATACGTGTGGTAAAACAACAGCAAGCTCAAATCCCAACCGCTGCTCACCAATGTGAGAAGTTGGCCCGATATGCAACGTTCGCTATTCTAGCGACCGCTATGTATCGTTCCAACGACCCTTATGGTGTTTGGTTGTAAGTCAACCTATAGACCAGCTATCCTAGTAGCGTGGATACGAGCAGTCTAAGGCTAAAGACTCGAGAGGGCGTGTTAAGCCAGCTGTTTACCACACATGTACCCCTTGAACACCAAGTGAAAGGACACCACACAAGTGTTATGAAAATAAACAGGATATTTATTAAGATTCACAACAGCCCTGTGCTCTTTATGAGGACAGGGTACTAAGCACAAACCAAATCTCTTATGAAAATACTTCAAGTGCACAATTAAAACAAGTGTCCGAGGACACGGAAAGTTTAAGGTCTCGGGCGGACCCGATAAGGCAAGTCGGAAGCGAGGGACTCGGGACCCTAGAGTAAAGAGGCTATGCAGGCACCGAAATGCCGAGTTACCTAGCCACGAGGGCTGCGGCTGCACAAGTCTTACAGGCGTCGGGGTCTTCGCTGATGAGCCAGGAGCCGGAAGAAAAGGAGTTGCTAGCCGGCGACCAGTGATGAATAGTTCGTAGAGATCCAAGCCTGGATCAGAGATTGATGATACCTGAAAGCAGAGGGGACCAAGTTCGTACTACTAGCCAGTAGTCAGAGGGTACCAGGAAGGCACCGGTTGGCCGTCACCTCGACCAGGTGAGTGGGCGACGCTAGGCTCTGCAGTCTCACGGACCAGGAGGCGTTGTCGGCGACCACGGTGGAGGTGCGAGCTGTCCCACGAAGGATGATGCTGTCGGCGTCGCTGGGCCCAGGATGGGGCAACAAGCCTTGGCAGATCTCAGGGCCACGTGGTGGGCCTAAGATGGCGTCGTGAGTGGACCAGGAGGGTCCGGGGTGCTTCTCGCAAAGATGGAAGCAAGGGCCAGTCTGGAGCAACCAGACCAGCAGTGTTGATTGTCGGATGTCGTCACAGAAGGGCACAAGCCAGCGGCTAGTGACCAGACAACGTGCTGAGCAGCGAGCAGAAGGGCCCCACGCAGATCGTGGAGATGCTGGGAGACTGCACTCCGGTGCTGGAGCGGCTCAGGGTCGGGGCTTCTCGGACCCCAGAGCACTCACCAGAGAATTGCTTCGGTGGTCGTGCTGGTTAAGAGCGTGCAGGTTCTGATGATGGCCGGTCCCTCGAGGTCTCGTCGCACCCACAGATCACAGCTGAGCTGATGACGTGGGTAGAGGTCAGAGGTGCCAGGGAAGCCGGTTCTCGTCGAGCTGGGCCGTCGGATCCTTGAGGAAGGACTTGCAGCAAACCGCAGAGTTCTTAGATGGTGCCCGCTGATGCAGGGTGACTACTCCTTAGTCACAAGGGAGAAATCTTGAGAAGAGTCTTGAGTGTCCTTTCGTAGAAAGTAGTTCTTGATTCAAAGATGATCTAATTTGGAAGGGTCCCCGCTCCGGCCTTTATTCTAAAGAAAGGGGTGGGTACATGACTAGGTCCTGCCCTAAGGGTGGGACCAGGAAGGGGGGTAGTTACACCCCTTTCCCCTGCCGGACTTTCCCCAGGCCAGGGCTGGCGCCCCTGGAACTGGATAAACAAAAAAGGAGGGAGAAGGAGGTTAAACCAAACCAGGTCGTCCTCCAGTCTGTGTACGAAATACAGGAACCCTATGTCAAGGGTCCAGAGACCTGGTAGGTGTTTGTATGGTCACTGCTTATTAAGTCAGTGTGTACCAAAGATGTGTAAAAAAGAAAAATTTCTTTTTAGAGTCCCCTCACTCACCGGGGTTGCCCCACGGTGACATGCTTCATCATTGGGGCCATCCCAGTTCTCTACGAAAAGGGGCGTGCTGCGACAAGGCGACTACGGAGGAGCACTAGTTTTGTGAGATGACTATGTGTGGTGCATGTGTAATGATGATGGAGTGGGTGTGGAATTAAAATATACCGTGCTAGTGGGCCTCAACAATTTATTTCGCTCCTAGTGTGGTATAAAAAATTAAAAAGGGGTGACACTGTCTTCTAACTTTTACTGAGTTAGATCAGTGTCAAAGGTCAACATGTTTCAAGCTCCCCTAAGCTTTTCTTCAGGACCATACAGGGTCCAGCCCTGTATTGCCACTCCTGTTTTTCAAATGAAAAAGTATTGCTAAAAATACCTATTTACAATGAACGCTGTTGTCAATAAACATGCGTGTTGTTATACATACGTTTTGTATTTCACTTCGATTTATAAATGAGTATAGAATTACACCCCATGGTCTTAGGCAAGGGCAGGAACGCCTCGTGGAAACATTGTTCCTATCGGCAGACCCGCTCGGTACTACCTGGTGTCTCCTCGCCGGACCGCATACTAGAATTGGTTCTGACCGGCAGATGCGTAGTGAGCACCGGGGTGCCACTCCGCAGTCACCTTCTCGCAAAAGCCCTACCTACCCAGAATACACAAACCCTGTCTGGGACGGTGCGAACACCGCCCTTGACAGGAAACCCTTTGTCCAAGCTCTCCTCGCTGGAAGGACTCCCAGCAGCAGGAGGTCAGACTCGTGTCTGTGGTGGCAGCATCCATTTTGTGGAGCTGAGGCTTTAGTTAACTTTAACCGGGGTTCACAGTTACGTACATGTCGTGTCCCTCTAGAAGGGCGGAATGCTAACCTCGTCGCCAGAGTTGGTGAGAGGGCAGCATCCCGATTCGTATGACACCTTACTCGACATGTCTTGATAACGCGACACCGAAGTTACCGATGTGGTACGCGTTATCATGGAACAGCCATTGGGTCTTGATTCCGCAAGCTGCAACCGGGCTCGGCTCGGGCCAGAACCTAGTTCACACGAGCCCACGCACTCTGCCTTCAGGATTGTTAAGGCCTGCCATAGGAGTGACTGATAGGAACTCGGGTGTCCATGGTATGGTTAGATATAGAGCTACTATATCTAAAGCAAAGTGTGATTACACGACTTCGCCCCAGCTGTCATGCAGCCAGTTGTGTCAAATTTAGGAGGCCAGCCAGGGGTGGCATAATACATGCTGCAGCCCCTGGGTACACCTATGCCCTGCGTTACGGGGTCTGATAAGGTGGCCCAGTACCAATTGGTAAATGCACCTAGGGTACATATCGTAATTTAGAAAGAGAACAGCCAGGCTGTGGGTCTGATTGGCAGGCCCACAGCCAGAGAAAGTCGTAAACCAGTGAAACAAAAGCAAAAAATCTGGGTGATCATAGGATTGCAGACCCTACTCTCCTACAGCTATGACCTAAAAAGAGTGTGGAAGACAGAAGTAGAAAAGCAAGTTAGAAGGGTGAAAGAAACAGCGATGGAGCTGAGAGAAAAGAGATAAGTGAGTCAGAAGGAGTGAAGAGAATGATGTACCGAGAAGCAGAAACCCCAAAAGCAGAAAACTAAAAGATCAAAGTCGCAGCAAAACAAAGGATTTTAAATAAAAAAGTTCTCCCAACCGAAACAAATGTATTACTAAATTCAGTGCTGTTGCTATCTTTACCTTATTAAAAAAGGGACAGCACTGTGTAGATGGTTTCAAGTTGTTGACAGATCCAATAAAAAATGTATACTTTTAGGAAGCTTGCCTCAACGTGCTGCCTGAAAGCAAATGCAAAAGCAAAAGCAAATAGTACAAGGAGCAAAATGGTGATATTCTAGAAGAGAAAAATGCAAGTCCCCGCCCCAACCTTCCTCCCTATTGCCTGTAGTCGTTGGCTTTTGACCATAAATAATTTGGGTTGAACGCATATTTATCAACCCTTAAAAACAAGTTTGTATACAGGGCCGGACTGGCCATAGCGGGCACCGGGCAATCCCCCGGTGCGCCACACGGGTGGGGGCCGGTTTTGGGCCCCTGGGGGCCGTTTTTGTTACAGGGCCGTTTTTGCAGCATAGCTGCAAAATCGGCCTTGTAGCAAAATCGTCCGAAAACCGGCCCTGTCAAAGAGCTCGGCGACACCACCAACCCCGCAGGGGAGTGGGGAGAGGAGCGGCCGAGCACTTTGCCAGGGCCGGTTTTGGTTCCCAGTCTGGCCCTGTTTGTATATTTCATTGCAGATGCTTGTTTACACTCTTTCCAGTGGAAACAGGGCCGACCCACACAAACAGGAGGTAAATATCAGTGAATGAGTGAATCTAATCCGCTGCCCGCTTGCTCCTCTCTTAGTTTGCTTGCATCAACATATTTTCCACTGATTTAGATCCCCGCATTCAGTGCTGAGCCTGCCAGGCAGAAGGCAACTCTGTTCTCACACCAGGGAGCAAGGCAGGGACAGTACCTGTCGGGGAAGGGGGGCAGTCTTCCCTATGATAGAGGGGGCCCCCAAAAACATATCCAGTGACACTATAATCTGGCTAGATATGAAATGTTGCCCTCTGCTGTCTAAATGCAGCCTGTGTGCGATGTCCTCAGCAATAAACAAAAAAACAACAAAGTTGCACAATTTTAATTTATTGTTGCAATATACGAGACCGGGTGAGAAGGTGCCCCTGTGACTCTCCCTGAGCATATGTGGGGGGAGAAAAAACTGAGAGTGAACCAGGGGGGAAAACAGGGGAATAAAAAAAAATAGGACAAGAATGAAACACCAACAGAGCAAGGAAAAGGAGAGAGGCTATAGTGTCGGGTGTGCATGCAAGTGAAAGAGGGACAGATAGCAAAGCGAGCAACCCGATATGTTATAAAGCGATCAGGTAGGGATAACGCTGAGCCAGAGGAGACGAGTGAGAGACCCTATATGTAAAACAGGGGAGACAACCAGTGGGAAAGGAGCAAAAGCGAATGAGGAGACCACCGTCAGAGAAGTGTGCGAGAGAGAAGTTAACAAGTATTTTGAAAAACAAAAGGCCCCTGCGAACGCCGCTGTTTAAAACAAGCCGGGCATTGGTGCGTGCGCAGTCTGCTCATTTTCAAGCCCTGCACTTGTGCTTGTGATGCGCCCCTGCTCGCTCCCGCAAGGTGGATGTCGCCACATGCACAAGTGTGTGCTTCAAAATGAGCAGAGTGACGGCTAAACGTCCTCCTACTCAGCGCATGGGCGCTGTGTAGGCGAGACCTAAAAAACCTCTGCCCAAGCAGGAGCAACAACCATTGTGGCTACTCAGTAAATGTGAGGAGTAGTGTGGCTCCTCTACTGAAGAAACAGTAATCTGCACCTGCCTGGTGGGGATCTATAGATTTGTGCAGCAATTATTTTATTGTCATAAATTAGGTACCAAAAAATAACAGCAAATTCAGTGACTTGCAAATTCACCATAAACCCATTTTTAGATACAAATGCTGTTCACAATATAATACATGCACCAATATCTGACAATACTAAAATAGGAAGTAGAAAAAAGATTGAGAGGGGTCAGAAGGTAAGCTATGGATGGAGAAAAGAAGGGAAAGAAAAAGAGGAGGAAGAAAAGAAGTGAGAGAAGACAAAACTGCAAAGCAGGGAAGAAGGAGCAGAAATATGGGGTGCTCAAGCAATGCTGTGAAAGGGGAGAAGGTGCATTGATGGTGACACAGTAGAATCACTGCGCTTTATGGAGGAGGGGTCATCCTGCATAAAGGGAGACCACGTGAGAAGTAAAGCATTTGCTTTGTCCATTGAGCTGTAAATGACCTTTTCGTAGGACGCACTCTTTTACATTTCTGCAAGTCATTCCTCATGCGACAGCAGCTGTGGATAATGGCAATGAGGAAAATACAGATCTTGGCAGCTGCAAGGGCTGTGGCGAGCAGACGACAGGCATGGTGGGTCAGCTCGGAAAGGTCCAATAAGTCAAGGAGGAGAATTAGGGGGTCCATAAGTGGTGAAGGCTAATCCATGGATTCCCTGAGTGTAGACTCCACTGCTGTCCAGAAGGTATGAATGGCAGGACAATCCAGTAATACATGAACTATATCACAGGGTGCATGATCACATCGCCAGCAGGCAGAGTGTGGGAGCAACCCTGAAACCATGCCCTGAAGAATTTTAAATATACTGAACTTCATCCGTGCTTCCCGGACACACCGTTCCAGGGCTTCCAAGAGTTCTGCCCAATTCTCCTCATCATATTCCACCTGCAGGCGAGCCTGCCAGGTCGCCCTAAGGCTAGCCAATTGCGGCTGGGAGTAGAGGTGGTGAATCAGAAAATTGCAGATCCCAGACATTACACCTTTAAACTGACCCCAAGTGTTAAGGTAAAAAAGCACTGGGAATCAGGGGATGTTCCAGGGTCGAGGATCCAGTTTGCAATGATGTAATTGTGTTTAGCGTCATTGATGAATATGCAGCAGGCCAAATTAGTACCATAGCATCTCAAAGGACTTGATTTCACCGCAAGAGATCAGGTGCATGTGGGTTAGAATGCCAGCTCTGTGCCAAGGGACTCAGTCCCTGAGGCTACCAAAGAGTTCGCATTCCCTGGTCAGACAGAAGAAAAGATAGCGTTCAGCGTGACTGATACACGCTCCAGCTAACGCCGCGGAGGAGCCTAAACCCTGTTCCCCGCCCTTGAACCAAACCCGTGGATGTGATAAACAAGGAGAAGCAGAAACGTCATTTGCGATCTCCGCTCCACATTAAAACAATTACAGGTCACGTCGGAGCCGCATTTAGAGCCCCTCGTTTGCAGTGTGACATTTCAAAAACTTCACCGATTCAACAGTCAAAGGTTAACTGCCTCATGAAAAGACCGTGGCTTACATCAGCCTCATTAGAATAATTGGACTGCGGGACCGCGTCGCCCATTGATGAAGATTATCCACATTGAAAGAGCCCTGATGAGAATCTGAGATTTACGCTCAGATTCGAAACGCGTCGGCAAACGGCAAACAGGCATCAAAATGAAAGAGAATACTAGTTCATGAATTTATTGTTCACCATCTTTGACTTAATTTTCAAAGTTGTGTTTTGATCTTTCCTAAAGAAATTATGTTGCCAATTTTTCACCTTGTGGGCATTGTAGTGGTTAGAGATTTCGCAAAGAATTACTATTTGTGGACATACAATCGCTATTTTTGTAAAAGAAGTTTTTGTATAAACTGTTCATAATTGTATATATGTTAGTTGTATAATAGTTTTGTAAATATGTGTGTTTTGTAAAGTGTTTTTCTCACCCATGAAAAAATATATAAAAATTATTGAAAATTTCAAAGGGTTCAAATAAAATAACCCCTACAAACAGAAGATTTTTCTTTGTTTGTTCTCAAATCCTGAGATAAGAAACCAGTGTGAGGGCCAGCAATTATTTTTAGTCTAAGGGACTCAGTCAAGCATACCCCCCCATGTGAATACCAGTATTGTTCCAGAGAGGAATCTTGTCATGGAGATGTGCATCAACCAAAAAGTGCTTGTGAGCCCGTATCCAGGTGGCATACATGGCTTTCTGCATATTGTTAGGGGATACTGCTGCTGCAGGGCCAGGAAGACCGAGGGACTGTACGTCCAACAAGACCTCTTGAGTCTGGGTTTGATCGTAACCAATAACCGGGGGGTCTTGGACCCAGATTGCATGTATGCTATTTGTGCCAAATGTAAGGCTAAACACTAATACTCCACCGAGGGCAGGCCCAGTCCCCCTGCTGTTCTATGGGCAATAAGCTTCCGAATACCCAGACAGAGTCTCACTGAACCCCAGATGAATGCTTTAAAGGTTTTGTCTGTTTGACGGAGGGTCAGGCAAAGTATTAATTTGGGACTCATGCTCAACACGTACGTGATTCGGGGGTAGGGTAACCATATTTACCACTTGAGTCAGTCTCCAGAGAGAGAGAATCTGTTGGGACCACTTTGCGAAGTCCAGTGGCATTTGCTCGATAAGGTTATCTGCCACCATGCGCTTCATGCCTCTGTTAACTAAGATGCCCAGTCACCTAAGAAAGGAATCCATCCAATGGAATGGATATGAAATGAACCCATGTATATTTAGAACTAATCATTGCAGTGCAATGCAAGCATTTCATGTACCGCGATTCGTAATCAGGAATTTATGAACCTACTTTAAATGAGATCGTCTTTTGTGGCATAGATACTTAGTGGTGGGCAGACCCTGTAGTCAAACACTGACGAGGAGATATGTTTTAGAATCATCCTAAGCATATTGATAGATGAAGAGGGCCACCCTCCCAAGACTTACTATGTAAAGGTGTCTCGCCCACATAGTATCTAGTTGGTATCCTCCAAGTTCTGCATGTTACTGTGTCCCTGTCTTGCCAAGACTAAATACAACCTCCAGGCATTGGCGAAGAGTGTCAGTCTGCACATACTGTCGCATAGCGGCAATTTGTGTCATAACGCTGTGGATGTTCTCATGGCCGGTGCTGAGAATGTGTGTCGGCCATGTGTAATTGACTTACTTCTCATTGTTCAAGAGCTTAGACCACAAAGCTTACTAATTTTTAAGGCTCCATTGAGCGTTACCTGCCCCAGTGAAATCAGTGGGCTTGTGAACATAGAAACTCGCAATGAAGATTCTTTGTGCATGATATGAGGCCTACTAATTCTTTCAATGTGGCTATCCTTTTACCCTGAGTGCGGTAATTCCCCTATTTACACAAAAATAATCTTTGTGTGTTTTTTCATCATACAAAGGAAAGGGAACACTAACAACTCAAAAAAAATCAAACTTAAAAAAAGAAAAACATGTAAGGTAGAGGTGTGTCGCGATTCTTTACGGGTTTGTGACTCTGTGGTGTGTCAAAAAAAATCCGTTAAAAATACAAGTTAGAAAATTGGCACAAAATTCTGACCCATGTTGAGTCTACCTGACGTAGGGCGAGTGTTTTATTTATATCTGTACAGCTTTCCAGGGTGTATTATTATTCAATCCTGCCTTATTCGTTGACAAGCAATATATTAATCTCTGTTCCTTACCGAATATTGTCTTGTCTGGATTTCTAATACCATTTTCAAGTTGTTCGATAGTGACCAATTTGAGATCGTTAGTTGTCTGAACAATTGTTATAAAGTGTTCTGTCATTCTGGTGGGGCTTCTTTTACATCAGATGTCACTTCTCTTTTTAACCTTTCGGCCATTCATTCCCACATAACGTAGCACACAGAGACAAGTAATCATATAGATTACAGGTGAGGAATTACAGTTGGTATGTTTCTTGATCAGCCATACTTTCCCTACTTCTAAGTAAAGTGTTTTAGTGGTGCGAGTTAGATGGTAGACACTTCAGTTTCCACAGACAAAATGACCTACAATATCTGGAAGGCATCAACTGTTGAGGACAGTGGTCTTAGTTTCCCTGCATTTTCCTGCATTGGACGGGCAGACACCAAACTGTCCTTCAGACTCCTTGCTCGCTTGTAGGAAAACATAGATTTTTCCCATTTAAGGCTGCCTGTATTTAGAATGGGCCAGTTAGAGACTCTGCTGAAGGTCGTGACACAGGTTAAGGGGATTGCTGATGCATTATGATCATGATTCTCCAAGAGTGCATCCTTATTCTGATTCTTAGCTCATTTTAGAGGTTTTTTTTAATGATCCTCTTTAGCTTATTATGAGCTCGTAATTTATCCAAAAAGTTTTTGGCTTACTGGTTAAAGTTGTCCATTTTGCAATAGTTCCTTCTTAGTCTAAGAAACTCACTATAGGGGAGATTTTCCTTTAGAGGTCTCAGATGAAAGCTATCAAATTTAAGGAGTGTGTTTCTATCAGTAGATTTTCAGTATGTTTTTGTATGTAAAGATGAAAAGAAGCTCACATCCAAGAAAGTCAATGATTCATTATTCACTGTATGTGTGAATCTTAGATTTAAGTCACAACTGTTGATCCAGGGGAAAAAAGGTATTGTAGATGTAGTATCCCCTTCCCAGATTATAAGTATGTTGTATATGTACCTTTTCCATAAGACTATGTTGTTTCTTGAAGGGGGTGCTGGTATTAACAATAAACTGGGTTTCAAAATTGTAGACATAGAGTCCTGCTACACTTGAGGCAAAAGTGCCACCCATCGAAGTTCCAAATGTTTGTATAAATTGGGTGCCTTCAAATTCGAAAAAGTTCTTGGCCAACACTAAGCATACGCAATCAAGCACAAAGGATATCGGGGTTGAGTGTTCCCATTCTCTTTGTTCTAGAGTTTCTCAGATGATGCTCCGAGTATCATCCTGGCCCACAACCCTCCTATACTCTCATCTGATGTTAATAAGGATGCAGTGGCTATGTCAAAATGGATTGGCGATATGGTGAATTCCATTGCGCCAGCTAAACGGGCTATGTCCCGCAGAGACTCCCCCTCCGCTCCCTGGTTTTCTGAGGAACTGAGGGCGGAGAAGTCCGCCTGTAAAAAGTTAGAGCGACTTTGGAGGGTGGACTACTGCAGCCTGGCGAAGGCACGTTACAAGGCCGCCATCCGCGCTCTGCACAAATCTATAAAAATTGCTAGGAAACTTTTTTTCCTTACCTCCATCCAGCAAGCAGAACACTCTAGCAAAGAAGTGTTCAAGATAGTGCAGTCTTTTTTTAAACCCAGATGTATTGAGCCGGATGTGACTCCGTCTGACAAACTCTGCGATACTATATCTGAATATTTTGAGAACAAAATTCTGAAAGTATCTGACTCTTTTACTCCTGCAGTAAGCACTGTTAAATCTGATGTTATGGAGCACAGAGCGCCGCAACTAACTTTGGGCCAATTTCAACCAATCACACGAGATGCTGTTATACAGGAAATTAACAGTTGCAAATCAGGATCTCCTGATGATCCCTGCCCACCAAAACTCTGGAGTTTGATGGCGGATTTTGTGGCACCTACTCTCCAGCACATATGGAATGTGTCCATTTCTTCTGGAGTGTTCCCAGAGTGCTGGAAGCATGCTACCTTACTCCCGTTGAAAAAAAAGCCAAACGGGGCCCCAGAAGATTTGAGTAATCTTCGTCCCATTTCCTTACTGGCAGCGCCGGGTAAAATGCTTGAGAAATTAATCCAGAGGCAGCTAAATAAATTCACGGAGGACAGCAATGCTCTGCATGAAACACAATCAGGCTTTAGAGCCGGTTTCAGCACCGAGACCGCCCTGATTGAGGTGGCCGAGTCAGTTAGGTGGTCGCTGGATTCAGGAGCATCGGCAATGCTGGTGCTCCTGGATCTATCGGCTGCCTTTGATACGGTGGATCACGACAGGCTATTACAACGCCTGGCTGGGATCGGCCTCCAAGCCCAGGCATTAGGCTGGCTCCACTCCTATCTGTCCAACAGATCGCAGAAGGTGGCTCTTGGCACCTTCTCCTCTGATTCCAGGAGTTTGAACTGCGGGGTCCCACAGGGCTCTGCCCTGAGCCCGCTGCTTTTTAATATTTACTTGGCCCCGCTGTTCACACTGATTGCCAACTGGGGAGTCACTGCAATTTCCTACGCTGATGACACCCAGCTGGTCTTCCCATTCTCTGAGGTTTCGGAGGCAGCATTTTCCAACTGTAAGGGCTGCCTTCGCGACGTGGCCTGTTGGATGAATACCAACAAACTGAAATTAAACGCAGGCAAAACGGAGGTGATCTTCTTTGGCACAAGCGACCACCCCCCCGTTGAGCTTTGGTGGCCGGAAGAGATGGGTCCCGCGCCATCTCCGAGCATAAAGGCAAAGAATTTGGGGGTTACATGGGATAATGGCCTATCCTTTGCTCCCCAGATACAGAAGGTCGTTGGAGGATGCATTGGTAAACTGAGGAGCCTACGCAGATTTCTCCGACTGCTCCCAGTGAGCTGCCGCAAAACGATTATCCACGCCACAATCACTTCAAGGCTTGACTATGCCAATGGCCTCTATTTAGGCCTGCCGAAGTTTTTGTTGCAAAAGATGCAAATCGTTCAGAATTCAGCGGCTAGATTACTCAGGCAGGTCCCTTTCAGACATCACATTTCTCCCCACTTGCGCATGCTACACTGGCTGCCTGTGGCAAGTCGCATAAAATTCAAGGCGCTCACCTTGGCCTACAGAGCCCTTCATGGGACCTGCCCAAATTACTTAAAAAAACGACTGCCTAGATATTCTCAGGCCAGACTCCTAAGGTCTAACTATAAGGTCCATCTCCACGTTCCTCGAGTGAAAAGGGCACGCTTAGGTGGAAGAACTTTTTCCGTAAGTACGGCACGGCTTTGGAACACCTTGCCACAGGAAATCCAACAAGCACCCTCCGAACCTTGCTTCAGAAGCCTACTGAAAACATGGCTTTTCACGCAATAAATCTCATCTCTCTTGCATTATGATTCTCACTGCCCATGCCAGCGCCGGGACACTTCCTACGGAGGTAGCTGTGCGCTTTATAAAACTCAGTATTATTATTATTATTATTTATCCTGATGTAGGCTGGTGTATCAACTCTCAATGGAGAGACTTATGAGTGCATTCCTTTATGGGTCAAATTGTAGTATTTCATTTAGAAGAACCAGAAGATCCTTGGTGTCTTTCAAACAAGTTGATGTACTTTGTATTCGTGGTTTTAGGAAAAAATCACAGAAACAAGACAGTGGCTCCAATAGTTAGCCTATTCCAGACACAACTGGACATCTCAGGGGGGATCCTATTTTTGTGTATCTTAGAGAGAGTGTAGAAGTAGGGCACTACAGGATTGTTAGTATAAAGGAACTCTTCCTTATTTGATTTGACTGGATTCTGCTTTCTCTATTAGATCTTTAATTTCTGACTTTAGTTGGGATGTGGGGTCAGAATTAAGGACTTGGTTGTTTGTTTGGTCCTGTAAAAGGCGATTGCATTAATAGTTGTAATCCTTCACATTCTGTATTACAACCCCTCACCCTTTGTCGGCTGGTTTTATAATGATTGTACTATCTGCTTTTAATTCATTGAGGGCTTTTGTTTCCTCTCTCTTCCCAGCTAACTTTAATTTTACCAAGTGTGCAGGGTCTATCTAAACTGTTATGTAACCAATGCAGGCAGGGTTTAGTGTCTCTCTTGTGTATGAATCCGGCATGATCTGGATCGAGCAATGCCTCAAAGCCCACAAGCAGTTCTTTGGCTAGCACGTTTATGAGGACCTTGGTCTCAGCGTTCAACAATTATATCAGGCAAAATGAATCACATCTATCCCTTGGTTTCCAGGTATTCAGTCATACTGCCTTTCAACATTTTGTGAAGGTGTTCTGTGAAATGCACTACTTTGTGATTATGTGGCATCTAAAAAATCTACAGGGAAGCGTTTTGGCCCAAGGATTTCCCAGGCTGTAGATTAAAAAGTGCTATCCTCACTTCATCCTCAATAATGTCTCTGCATCAGGACATCAACCAAGTAGTTACACACCTTACCCTGTGGCATAATCTATCTTACACCGTAGAAATCCTTGGATAGCAATCAACAATACTTTTGCCATTTAATTTTTTTCATTAACCATTTTCTCTGTGTGAATTGGCACCTTAGAAATCCATCTAATCTCTGTCTCTTTTTCACTCAACCACACCAGTAGTTTCCCAGCTTCATTCCCAGTCTTGTAAATGCTCCTTTTGGAAGTTAAGAGTAGAGACTTTACTTTGTCCTTTACTAAATCCCTACATTTTGTTTCCTATCTAGCTATATTATATATGACTTCAGTGTTCTAATATTCGTTATTCTCTCCTTATATCAAAGATTATGGCAATAGCCTGCTTTTTTAATCTGCCTCAAACACCTCCCACAGTATGATTTCTGATCAATTGACCAACGTTTTCCTTAAAATACAGTTCAATGGCCTATACTATGATTCCCACAGTATCCCTATCCTGCAGGTCCCATACATTTAGCCTTCATTTCCTTCATGTTTTTTCCACTCTGGTGCTATCATTAAGGGGCGTTCTCGGAAAGTCCATGGGCTAAGTATTCAGTCTCCGTGGATCTCTCAGCTATTTTCCCTGGGTCAAGCATATAATCTAACCTTGAATATGTACGGTCACAGTGCACACCTGTAACAGTAGTACTTAACTATTGTCCCTGGGTCATGAATATAATCTCACCTGGAATATGTCCCATTACCACCTGAATAGCAGTACTGTACTTCTTTTAATGCTTGGCATGAGAAATGTCTATAAGACCATGGCCATTGCAAAGTCCTGTAATTTTGGTACTCCGTCTGATACACCTGATCTGAGAAGCTCCAACCCTGGACATCATTCATAACTAAGTTATGTATAACATCCGTTTCCAGGAGCTTCTATTACCCCAATCTTATCAAACACTCTTTGCTCTAATCTATGGGAGAGGTAAATGGATCCGACAGATATTGGGCCCCCAGGCTGCAGTTCATACCTGATTTCAGGAGCACATGTTCTGGGTCTCTCTGCCAGACACCAGCTCTCTCCTCAGCAATCAGTCACTGTCACCTTCTGATGCACACAGGGTGCGAGCTGGCGGACGCACATCCACCCTCTCCTGCAGCACACGCGTCCAATGATTATTGCACGAAGGTCCCAGACTAAGGTGTCGCCGATCGCCAATAGACCCCAGCCCCTCTCACACAGGAGGGGATGGTGATACTTTCTCTGTGACTGGGGTTGGCCTGCCACCTAGTACTGACTTGCTCAGATAATGGAGTAGTGGGGAGGCAGCACTCAGGACACTATTAACTCAGTGCTTAATTTGTGAAAGAGAGAGTGCCGATTCAAGGAGCTCTACACATTAGTTTGTGACTGGTGCAATGAAACTTTGGAGCGCAGAATACCAAAGCTGGTTGTCTTAAATCGGCGTTGTGCCTCTTTCTTTTTGGATACATATTTTATGGGTTTTCATTTCGGCAATCAGATATTCATCATCACAGTTAACAAACATTCTTACCCTCCGTTACTCAGGTATCAGTGGATTCAATTACATAGCACCTATTATGCTAGTTAACGGCCATGTCCAATGTTCCCCTTGCAATGCAATAAGAAACTGCACCGTACGTACCCCCAATCCTCATGCATTGGTGGCAGACAACCAACACTGTTTACATACTATAACTAAATGAACAAATGAGAACTCCCTCCCCTGTTCCTCCTCCCCCCTCCCTTCCACGGGTGTGTTCCATATATTCACTACAATTCAATCGATAAGGCTCGTGTTGACAGAAAGCCAGGATGCCCCTACAGGGTGTTACAGTTACCCCTGTGTGCCCCAGCGCTCTATTCCCTGTCTTCCCTGGTCGATTGATTTATCAGCGTCTGAACCAGCTCCTCTCATGCTCTTGCCGCGTCCAGCGCCTTTTCATTATCCTGACGTCACGCCTGCTGGAAGCAAATAGCACCCTCACTACTAGCCCACTTAAGCAGCTCAGCCCTCCATATCTTACTGCTGGGACCCTCTTTCGATTTCCAGCGCATCGTTATTTCCCTTTTCGCCAGCACCAGACCCATATCTACAAACTTACTTGTTACCTTCGTCTTGGAGGTATGAGGGAACCAGTGTAGTATGCATGTAGCCATATCAAAGACCAATTGGCGCTCCGTAATTAAATGTAATAGGTCTCCCACTTCTCGTTCGGGCATCTCCACAACCTATGCTCCAATTCTGCTCCCACTCTAGTGCATCTAGGACACATCACATTGCTAACATTATAATGTTTCATGATTTTACCAGGCGTCAAATACGCTCTATGTAATATAAAGAAATGCACCAGTTGGAATCGTGCATTGCTGGTGCCCTTTCATGCCCTACCCAGAATGTGCCCCCATGTGGCCTCCGGTATGGGTTTCCCAGTACTCTCCTCCCATTTTAGGTGCAGCGTATCTAACAGGGCTAAACCCTCATTCAACATTCTCGAGTATAGGCATGTAACTGCTTTAAACGTACCTGCTGCCATCACCACATACTGACACGCCATTGTCATTTTAGGCTCTATCAATCCCCCCTTCCAATGCTTCTGAATTGCACACACCAGGGCCGCATGTATCAGAAAACCTCCCCTAGGGAGATCATACCTCTCCTGCAATACCTGATAAGGCAACAACTCTACCTCCTCGGATAAGTCCCCCATCACTTGGATCTCTGCCTGCTCCCATTCCCACAACAACGTCCAGGCTCCTCCATGGGGTAATGCTGTCAGCATCCCCAGTGGTATCTCAGGCGCATAAGGGTGCTGCACACCCGCTCTCCTCTGACTCCTATTCCAGCATAACCTCAGAGTCTTCTATTCCAAGGTGAGATCTCTAAGGTCCAATCGCTGTTGCAACACTATAAAAGACAGGACATGTCTCCGCGGATTCAGGGCCCCGGAATTCCATGGCTACCGCCTGTGTAAGAACCTGTAATTGCGCTGCTATATAATACAATTCCAGGTCAGGAACCACCAATCCGCTGTCCTCCTTTGGTCTCATCAATGTTTTTAAAGCCCCTCTGACCTCACCGACCCCCAAATGAACCCCACAATCATGGACTTCAAATTGGTAAACACGGAGTATGGCACCCATACAGGTAATGTTCTAAAAAAGTACAGCAGCCGAGGGAGGGCCACCATCTTCTGCAAGGCTATTCTCCCCATCACTGATAGCGGAAGGGTACTCCAAAATACCATGCTCCCCTTTAGAGCTCGTATACATCTCCCTATATTCCTTCTAGCATATCACTGGCTCCATGATAGACATGTAACCCAAGGTACGCTAAACAAGATGGCTCCCACCTCACGGTCTTCAGCATCCTAGGCGCCACCCTCCCTGGTTGCATTGGGAATAAACATGTTTTAGACCAATTAACCCTCAGCCCTGAAACCTTGACAAAGTCGGATAATAGTCGTGATGCCCCCGCCAATGTGTTGTCCGTATTCGCCAAAAACAGCAACAAATCATCCGCATACAACAAGATGTATTGCTGTTCCCCTCTAAAAGCTAAGCCCTCATACCACTGCCCTAACCGAGCCCGCGATGCCAAAGGTTCTATTGCCAAAGCAAATGACAGCGGGGAGAGTGGGCAACCCTGCCGCATCGCACGGGCTATCGCATAGCGGGGGATATCATCTGCGCTACTTTTACTCTAGCCACTGCCGAGGTATACAGCACCATCGTCCACCCCACAAACGCCTCGCCCAGACAAAGTTCCCCATCGTTATATACAAATACGGCCATTCTAGGCTATCGAAGGCCTTTTCTATGTCCACTGAGAGGATTGCAGCCATGGGCGAGCCATCGCAAGCTTCTCCCTAGATCCTCACCAATCTCCGCACATTGGTAGCAGTATTCCTGCTTGGGATAAACCCAGCCCGATCCTCATGTACCAGGCTAGTCATATGCTGCAGTAGGCGCGACGCCAGGATCCGACTAAGGATCTTATAATCTGTGGACAGCATTGACAATGGACGGTATGCCACTGTGTCCGTACTATCTCGTCCCGGCTTTAGTAGTGGAATAATGAGGGCTTCACGCATAGTCAGCGGGAGCTGTCCCAATTCCTGCACCTCACTATAGACCTCTAGTAGCCTTGGCGCCAATATGTCTATATATTGCATATAAAATTCGACAGGCGACCCATCTACTCCCGGGGTCTTATTCTGTGCCATCTGTTTAATAGTGCTCCTAATCTCTTCGAGCGTAATGTCCCGACCCAGGTGTTTCGCCTGCTCCTCGGCTAGCTGCGGAAGTGTTATGCTCTCCAAGAAGGACTCAACATCTATCTCGCCTGCTGTTAACGTACTCTCATAAAGCTTCTCATAATACTCCCGGAACCCATGCATGATTCCACTTTGAGTGTAGACCGTAGTACCCTTACCCACCCCTAGTGCCAAGATCAGGGAGCCTCGCGGTAGGGGATTAGCCAGCCAAGCTGCCAGTGTTCCTGCCTTATTGACTTCCGCATGAGCCTTCTCAACATATTTCCTGTTATCAAAGCAGCGCAACCTCTCTAGCTCCGTGGCCAGTGTCTCCTTAGCCTCTATTACTTCTCTCTGGTACTCCGGGTGCTCCGGCCTTGCCTGTTCCGCTAACCTCAATCGTCGGTCCGTTTTCCTTACTCCGGCATACTTGCTTAGGCAGATCCCTCTTACTACCACCTTAAAGGCGCCCTATTCCACCGCCCTAGTAGTAGCAGTTCCTGCGTTCTCTATTAAGTAGTGTGTTATCTCCTCTTCCACCTCCCTACGGAACACTGGGTCATCTAATGTCTCGGGGCGCAATCGCCATGTGGGAATTTCAGCCTTTTCCCTCGTCCAATACAAGGTAATCATCAACGGGTTGTGGACGGACAGGGTCCTTGTGAGATACTCAGAGTGGGTTACGGAAGGCACCACCAATGGGGAGCACAGTATGGCATCTAGCCGAACATGAAGCTTGTGTAATACTGAGAAATAGGAATAGTCCCTAACCTGTGGGTGATGGGACCTCCACACATCAACCAAACGCCATCTAGCTTGCCTATCAAGCCTATACTTGGACAGTCTATGAATTGGGGAATCTGACAAGGGGGGCGGGGGGGGGGGGGGGGGGGGTGAGACCTGTCCATGACCGTATCCGCTATTGAATTAAAATCTCCTCCCAATATTATCGGGCCCGCCAGGTAATGTGCCAAAGTGCCGGACATCCGGTCCAGAAATCGCGCCTAATTCACATTTGGTAAATGAAACAGGAGTAGGGTACCCGTCAACTGTAAGTACTGAAAAAGCACTGATTAGTATTGTTTTTATATATTTAAAATATTGCAAAACAATTAACAAACTGCACCGGAATTCACAACAAACAGAAAGCACAAAAGCCTACATATTACATATTGGTGGGAGTGCCGCAAAGTAAAGACTTAGGCTCACATTTTTAGTTCCAATCTGCCGGAGGGGATAATGCTTAAATTGCTTACCGATAATTGTATGACTCTGATTCCTTCCCTTGCTCAAATTAATACAACATAAAGCAATCTTGTCTCTCAGACACCAACAATTAAAACACAAGCCTTTGCATACATGGATTTTCCCTCCCTAACCACATTCTGTAAATAGCAAGCCTCAGACAAACCAGTTGGCTTGGAGAAACAGGGCAGCAGGGAGGGAGGTTATGAATTAGAGCAAGGGAAGGACTCAGAGTAATGCAATTACCAGTAACTAATTGAACCATTGCCACTTTGTAGCCTCTCACTCACAATCATTAGAACATGAAACTTACCCAAGCAAAACTAACCAGGACACTTTAAATTTGAATACTTAGACTTTCATACATCTTTGAGCCGAATAGATAATTCCTTCTTTATCATATAATGCTTCACAAAGGAGAATGGGGACGCCCGTGTGGCTTCCCTGCATTTCTCCAGGATGGAGGCCCATTGAATTTCTTCCAGAGAAGCCAACATGCCTCTAATTGATCTGCCTTGACCTCCCAGAGAGGAAGGCAACCCAGCTGTCTTCTAGGCTAAAGGGATGAGGGACTTAATCCACCCACTAGGAGTCTGCACTGCAGGCTTTACTCACTTCTTAGCCTGGCTAAAATGTACAGTGAATTTGAAGTCTGAACCTTGACACTCTTTCCAGATAATTGACAGTGCTCTTCTTATATGTAAAGAATGTAGACATTTTCCCTCTAAATCGTTAGAATTGAAAAATAAACAGTAAGAGAATTATGTCATAATCCCTGTGGAATATAGAGGTACCTTTGGAAACAAAGGACGGCACAAACCAAAGGATAATCCTATACTCAAAACCCTCAAAAAGGGGTTCTTGTGAGATAATGGACCCATTTCTCCAAGTCTTCTAGTAGAAGTTATAGCCACCAAGAAAAAGGTATCTAACTGATCTATAGATTTAAAGGGCAGATCTTTCACAGACTCCAGCACTACCTCCATGTCCCAGGAGGAAAGCAATGGCCCTGCTTGAGGTGATGGAGCAAAGACTCGTGGAAAAGACTTGCTCGGAAGCAATCCTCTCATTTAACTTCTAATATTGTATTAATCACGTATTGTGTAAATTAATACGCACAACATTGAACATAAAAGACAGAGAAGCTTGCCTACATGTTTTACTTGTAAGTAACTCAAGCGAAATTCAAAAATAGCTGCTAACGGGAAATCTTTATTGCGCATGCGTCAACTGTACCTACGCAGTATGACAAGCTGTCGCTTGGAGGGAATTTCTTGCGCCAGCGCAGACGCTATTAAAATGGCTGCTTGAGAACTCACATTCTTAGCGTCTGCTTTGCTGAAACTAACACAAGCTATTTTACTAATGCTAAAGCGGGGAGAGCATTAATAAATGAATGGGATTAGAGTAGAGATAGGTGGTATACAGTGAAACCATTTTATTTTTAAATTAATATTTGTCTTTCTGACTTTCTCATTAGTATGCATATGGGCCTCTCGTATGAATCCAGACTCTATAACCCACCTGACCTCCGTGCATGCGTGGTTTGATTGAGCCAGAAGAAGTGATGTGACTTTTGAACACAGCCCAAGAACACAAAAGATACATACCCTGGAAAACCAGCACCAAAGTCTTCTGAATGTGTGGGAACACATGAAAATTATACTTTTGTGTCTAATAAGATGTGAATATGGGTGGAAATAAAGATTTATGAATAAAAATTAAGGGGTGGGATCTTTGAACAATAGACTGATAGACTAAGATGAAAAATAAGCATGGTGTGATGATCATCCCCCCTTGCCTGTCCAATCAGAGTTAGTAATTCACGATATTGAAAAATTTATGGGAGGTACATGAATATTGTAGGGTATAATTGAGGTAGTCTTAGTTAGTTAGTTGACAGAGATTTGCTGAATGTTGCAGAGCTCGGGATGCTGTCGGAGTGACTAGAGATGGTGATGAAGAATCGAATGCAGGGCCACTTTATCTTAAATTAATTTACTTAGAAGAAGATCGCTGAAGAATCTCGAGGAGGAAGAGAGTGTTGGAGAGGGGTGCTACGCAAGCGTCTGTGGTAGAGAGGTTATCTATCCTGTCCTGAAGCCTTTGTCACCTGATCTTTCCAGGGGACCATTCCTAGCTCCTTGGCCAGGGGGTTGGTTTTCACACCATCCTAGGTAATTATATTTCTGTGTATGTGCCAATGTTCTTTTCTCTCTATCCTCTCCTTTCTGAGCATAAGTCATTGCAAGATATAAAGTATGAGTCTGATGATTGATTAATTGAATCTTCCTTCCTATGAGTGACAGAGACTGTACCGCGCTTTGTGAGTAGTTCACATGAAATTGATTAGACAAAGATTTAAAATATTTCCCGAGTGTTTGGTCATTTCATAAATGTAAGATTATTTTATGTAATTTCATCTTCAACTCGTTCAACTAATGGTCCATTGACCAGAGGAAAGAACTTTTTGATCGGTGAAAGATTAGTCGAGAATGGTATGTTATATTTATTTATACCACGCACGGCTACTCAAAGAGTGTCCCGGCGCTTAGAGGTGACTAATCTTGAAATTGTAGAAAATCATAAACTTTGACTCCAGTGGTTATTACCAGGTTGTGTGAGTGCTTATGGGCCCAGGTGAATATGTAGTATTGGAGTACCTATTGCTGGTGAGCTGCTAGAACATAGGAGTCAAATTACTTAGGGACAGATTTATATCTTGGTCATATATATACTCTGTTGCAACATGGAACGGAGTATATATAGCACCAAGATAAAGGTCCGCACGCCAAACTTAGAAGTGGGCAGAACTTAGGTTTAATCATGGCAGAAACTGCTTAATCTCTGCCATGGGTAAACCCTCCAATGACCGGTGGAGTAATAGCCATGGGAGGCGGACCTCTAATTCTGCCTGCCTAATTTAGATGGGTGGAATTAGAGGTCAGTGTTTACTGCCTATTACAGACGAAAAAACCCCTGATGGTAACAGGCAGTGAAACCTGCTAAATGCTCCCCTCACCTAATTTTTGGATTTTCTGTTTGCAAATAAAGAAAAAAACTGTTTGCTCCAGGGCTTCAACGTGTAAACAGTATTGACAGGAACCGCAATGACTGCAGTTCCTGCCAAAGCCTTAGAAATGACCACCAACTTGACAGTCATTTCTAAATTAGGAGGGCAGCACCTCTATCACGGCGGCAGAGTCATTTACTCTATCTCCCTGATGGATAAATGACTGCTCGCCATTATATAAATCAGGCTCTTAATCCTCTGAAGAATCTCTGAACCAACCCTTGTTCAATCCTACAGATTATACCAAGTATGCCTTTTTGGCTGCCTACTTCCTCTTCAATTGGAAACCTTTAATCTTAAGGAAACGCCATCCTGAAGGAATGATAGAACCTGAACAAAATTTACCTCATGAGAATGTGAAGCCCTTTCTCCACACCACCTCCTGAATGTTCTCCAATGCTTTTCTATGATGTCAATATAGAGGCACTTCTTGAAGATTGAATTGTCTTGACAGATGTCTCCAAAAGACCGATTTTTATCAAGCCTTCACTTTCAATTTGCAGGACATCAACCTGAGCCTCGCTAAGTTGCCTTGAAGTAGAGGAGGAAACACCAGAAAGGATGAAGAAATTGGAAGGAGAATCTCATGACAAACCTTCATTGATATCAGTATTGGATACTAGCAAGAGCGGGACCATGCCGGCGCAAACAGAATTACTGAAGTTTTCTATTCTCTGACCCGAATCAAGTATCTGAAAATTAGTGACAAACAGAGCAACCATTACACACATACCTTCCACACTAACTCGTTAGTTGAAACAATTTAGAACTGATGGTAAATGTAAATGTAAATGTACATGTATTTATATAGCGCAAATCGCCCACATCGCAGGCATCTATGCGCTTGCTTAGGGAACCCGTCCTGGTATTCCCCTGTGAGATACCCCGTCAGGGTATCCACAAGGTGAAAGCCAGGCATCCCGCCGCGAGGGGCCGTTGTGGAGATTAAGCAAGCTATTGCCCAGAGTCGCAGAGTGTGAACCCGTGAGTCAAGTAGGCACCGGAGTGAGAATTATCGAGTCCGTGGAATTATTGAGCCCAACCCCCGTCGGGGCGGGGAATTGAACCCTGGTCCAGGGCCGATCTCAGCTTCCGGGTCTGCCGCCTCTAACCCCTGAGCCACACTTCTCCTGAGAAGAAGGTATCTCCCTGCTCAGCTTGGCCACTACTGTGTTCGAGAATCTATGAATTTGAATGGCCGAGAATACTAACATTGTCTCCTCTGCCCCCCAAAATTATCTGATTTGATATTCTGGAGAGAGAAACCATTTTTGTGCCTCTCTGTTTTACTAAATATGACTCTGCAGTCATTCTGTCCATCCTGTCCAACAACACCTTCTTCTTTTGTAGGTGAAATAACTGTCTCAGAGCTTAAAGAATGGCCTGCAACTCCTTCGAGTTGGACAATCTGGTGCTTTGAGGCAGAGGCCACCAGTCCTCAATTTTCTAAGTGTCCATTTATGCTCTCCACCCCACAGTACTGGCAGCTGTGGTGACAAGTACCAGAGATGGAGGCGACAACAGAATTCTTCTGTTGAGATTGTAAAAGCTCAACCACCAGCAGAGATCTTGGGTTATTCCTGGAAATACCACAATTTAGAGAGAAAAATCATGAGAAGCTGGATTCCAGTGAGTTGAGCTTTACCTCATCACCGCAGTGGGTTAAAATCTTGCCCCTGGTACTAAAAAGTGTTGCAATCAAGTCCCCCTGTACCTGTAACCAGTCTGCTGTAGGACGATTGAGAAAGCAAAGTCTTTTTTTTCTGTCTCTGGATCTTTTGTCTTCTTTTATCATGAAGAGTGACAACCCCCAAATATGTTCAAAATCTTCACACAGTGAACAGCTGATCTTGTGGTGGCAACAGCTGGGACTTCTGAAAGTTTCATAGAACATCTTGCCCGTTTAGTACCAAGAGTACTCTTTCTGTATGAACATAAATCAATCCCTCATCTTGCTGCTCCATATACCAAACTTTCTCTTCAAGAAGGGAATCAGCAGAGCAAAAAAGATCCAAAACAATTCCCCTGTAATCAGCCCACCTCTGCTAGATTTAAGTGTGTTTAGGCACCCCTTGCTTGGCACACTACAATTTCTAGCCCCATTCAATGATCCATCCCCTTTTTCCACACACCAAGGGACAGAGGCACATCAGTTTTCCATGTCTTGGCTATATCCCTTTTCCCAGGGTGAGACCCAGGAACAAAAGCAGTCGTATATATCTACTCCTGTCTATGCCTTCCATGCGTTGAAGAAGAATCAACTTTGGGTCTAGTGGAATCTTCTAAGAGTGGACCTCCTCCAGTCATGATGTCATCCCTCACCAATATCCATCCAATGCCGCACAGCTCCACACTGTATTTATAAAAGTACCTTCATCCGCCCTGCAGCAGAGGCATACTGGAGAATCTATCACTCCCATGCACCACAAGCGATTTCCCGTGTAGTAAGCTCTGTGAATGTATTTTAATTGGATCAGCCAGAGGCAGGCTGAAATTGCCACCTCTGGGGCACTACCGATGCCACTGTCCAATCATCAAGTCTGTTGATATTGGCATCCTGATCCCCTCTGAGTGCAGGCAGTGTGTTTAAGTGTTTGTAACCAGGGACTGCTAGATTTGTATTACTTTGTGAGCACCCAGATCCACCAGAAGGAGCTTACCTTTTAGTGGATTACATTT
Source organism: Lissotriton vulgaris (assembly GCF_964263255.1). Taxonomy (NCBI): domain Eukaryota; kingdom Metazoa; phylum Chordata; class Amphibia; order Caudata; family Salamandridae; genus Lissotriton; species Lissotriton vulgaris. Next base: position 1,755,246,633 of record NC_141691.1, read on the forward strand.
TGGAATGACCATGAGGTCCCTAATGCATGGAGTAAGAGCATGACTGTAAGTAGTGATGGAATTGGCTGCAGTGCAATTGGTATTCATTTTGCATCTCCTGGAATGATTTAAAAACTGTTCCAAGCATCACATCTCCAAGAGTGTAGATTCCAATATCATCCCAAATCCGAAAGCCCTTGAGCTGGGTGACATGTTTAAGCACATTGTCCTGCAGCAACGGCGCCACCTCAGTCAGCTTCCCCCACCATTCCATCAGCTGCAGGGAGCACCTCCACACGCCCAGGACTACCCGTGTTGCTGGTGGAAGGGACTCCGCCCCCTTTCCACTATATAAATAGTCTAGCAAAGAGGTGTCACCCATTGCCCATTTCTCAACTGCGTATGATGGATCTCATTGCTGGCCATACCACCAATCATTGATGATCAGAAGATGAGAAGCGGAATAATATTAGAAAGCATTTGCAGCTGCAATACCTCTGCAATATGTGGATTGGAAGCATGCTCTAGGGTGATGGGGGCAGCCCCCCCCCCACCATAAGAACCTACTGAAAAATGCGTTTATCTGTCTGAACCATGACTTTTTGTGATTCTCCAAAATCAGACAGCTGTGAATAAATATATTTCTCTAAAATCTTTGAGAAAGCCAGTAACAGAGAAATAGGCTGGTTATTGGAGGGTACATCAGGTCCTGAATTAGTCTTATTCAGAAGGGGGAGCACCATAGCATGCTTCCACTCTGGTGGAACGATTGCTTCATGTAAGGAGGCATTAAGAAGGTCCATGTTTACCACCAATGATGGCGGCTCAAGCTGCTTAAGCACTGAGATAGGAAGACGGTACCAGGGGAACCTGATTTAAGACTATCTAAAATACGTTTCAAAGAATCCATATCTAATAGAGGCCATGTTTCCAGTTTGTCGGTGGATACAGGGGGCACAGGAAACAGTACAGATTTTGAGGCATTTATATAGAGCCCAGATGTTTCACTGAATATATTCATTATTTATAGCATGCGTGGCTTTGAAGTCTCTGGGTCAGTAAGGAAGAACAGACCATCGTCCGCATAGAGGTCGTACCTATAAGACAACTCTGCAGTCCACTCAAAGCCCCTCTCCTAGGCATCCATCTGCACCCACGCAATTAACATCCCTGCCTCGTGTCCCTACGAATTGAGAATGAATCAAATACTGTGCCTACAATCCATACCGTCGCTGACAGATTAGTGTATAATAGCCGGACATAAGAAAGGAATTTGAGACCTAAATTGAGTCTCTGGAGTAGGACGAATAAATAATCCAACTCCTGAGGTCTTTTGTACTAGAAAAGAATAGAATAGAAACCATTCCTCATCTCCTGTGGAGGAACAGGAATACTTGTCCTTTTGTTCAATAACTCTGAAGTCCCTTCTATAGGACTTTTCTTTTGATGAGATTCTTGGGGATAGGAATAGGAATGCCTCTTAAGGCCAAGCATCAAAGACTATTTGATAAACTGTCATGATAATACTCAACACCCAATGATCTGAAATGTTTTTGTGCCATGCATTGTAGAAATGCATTACTCTTCCTCCTACTAATTATAGGTCAGAAGGAGATAGGCAATAGAAGCCTCATGACTGACTAGCTGACTCTATGGCCATGGATGATTTCCCCAGTTGAAGCGTCTTTCTTTGCGAAAAGAAGGATTTAGAATCTTTTTTATACACACCTTGATGATCCACTCCTCCTTCATTATAGGATTGTAGGAACACACATGTTTCATATCCATGAAGTATGTGTTAATCATGATGTCTAAAATATCTCCAAGCAGATTACAACCTGCAAAATAAATCTTAAACAATGTAGATTTTTCTGAAAAGTCATTCTTCCAGTCCTCATCCACAATTGTCTCTTGGCCATCACTGACGCTCCAGATGCCATGGCCCTAGATCTCAAAATATCTGCTGAGGTATCTGCCACAAATGTTGCATCTTGATTCATTTGTACTTAGAGATCCGCCGAGTCTGTGCCTTCTTGGATTGTTATTGACCAAGACCCAAAGAGAGGCCTAGGCCGCATAGGCTCCGGCTTGAAAGACCGAGGACCTGATTATGATTTTGGCAGATGGGATACTCTGTCACAAACGTGACGGATATCCCGTCTGCCACATTACAATTCCATTATACACTATGAAACTTGTAATTAGGCCAACGGGATATCTGTCACGTTTGTGACTGAGTATTCCAGCTGACAAAATCATAATCAGGCTCCAAATTATTTGCCAAAACAAACTTTTTCAATGTAATATCGACCTTTTAGCCAACCGGATCTACTGGAGACCTATATTCCAGGATTACTGAAGTTCGGCCATTCAAAGCACTTAGAATAGCAAGGATTGTCTCAAAGTTATCCGAGGTAGAGGCCTTCTGTAGAAATTTTGAGGTTGTAGTTTTTTTGTAGAAATCCTGGGGTTGTAGATTGCTTCACCTCCTTCCATTGTGTAAAAATCAAAGCAGGCTTAGACCACAGATTTTCCCTTTTGTGATTTAGTAATTGGACGATCATGTATACTTATGTTGAGGTGCTAGGGACCTCTTAGTCTGAGCCTGACCAAAGTTCACTGAGAAGACCAGACTTCCCTTTCTTGGATTTCATCCCCTTAGTTTTCTTGTGTAGCGCCTTGGATACTGCTATTTCATTGATTTGGTACACCGGCTTCCCAAGTTTCATCACACCACTCCCCTGCTTAAGTCTCTTCATTGGCTTCCCATCCTGCAGAGATCTCTATTTAAGATGGGTTGCCTGATTTTCATGGCTCTTGCTGGCTCGGCCCAAGTTTTCATTAAGTCCATGATTTCCCCCTACGTTCCAAGCCGCACCCTTCGTTCCTCTACTCAGGCTCTTCTGAATGTCCCTCGTTTTCGGAGGTCTAAGCTGGGTGGCATGAGGTTCTCCATCCTTGCCCCTCGCTTTTGGAACACCCTTCCTCCTTTTATCAGGTCCATGACGGTCTATCTAGACTTTCGTAAAGCCCTAAAAACTCATCTCTTCACTCAAGCCTACCCATTGCAGTAACTTCCTGGTGCTCCCCCCCCCGGTTTTGTCAACCCATAGCGCCAAGAAACCGCTTGGTGGCCGAGCGCTTTACAAATCATTTCAACTTAACTTCAGACATCAGAGCAGGACTTTTGAAACATAGAATGACAGAACGCCCTACAGAAATGAAGATTTCGCAGCTATATATCCACCCTTCTAGCAGGCAAATAACCAAAATATATTGGAAAGGTGCAAACTCTTTCCATCAAACCGCACTCCTACATAAGTATGGAAAAAGAACTCCTTCAAGTTTGCTTCCAACTGACCAACCAGTCATTTACCATATTAAATAAATGCATCCACCCTCTCCACTTTGGAACCTTTGCTCCTTACCTGAGGTCTGCCAGCAGGGGGTTAGTTATATAGGAGAGTGCTCTGCAGGTCCACACTTGCGGACTTCTACCCAAATAGCTCATCCGACCTCAGTGTGTGTCAACAATGAACTAGGAAGTTCCTGCGTGTTAGCAGTTTGCGAACCTCTGTTGTTGCCTGCTGCAGGTCCACCCCTCTATACTGCTGCAGTGCAATCAGCACGAAGGCGGCCTTACATTTGTGAAGGGTTTGCCATCACCACCAAATCAAGTGCTTCTCCCTCTAATGCAAAGACTATGCAGCCACTGCCCTGCATGGGACCACATCCCATAATGTATGGCGAGACACAGAAGAATAGGATTTGGGGTGCCGGAACAATTTTCAGAACAGGGGTGGGGCCATCAATATTACATCCCTAAAGTCATAGGGATTGTGGAAAAAAAAGCATCACCCAAAGAATAAGTATAGAAAACGAGCCATTGCAATTCAGCAGGAGAGTAGTAAAGGTGTAGTATGTAGTTGCTGTTGCATTTTCAACCACACTGTCACAAACATATTACTAAAGCATGGTATTGTAGTGCTCTGTCATTTACAAATAGCACATTTTCCGTTGAAATGGTAAAATTTTTTGCAATGAACCCTATATAGTTTTAATAATAAAACGATAGAGGGCACAAACGATTATGTATGGAAATTGTTTTTTTAGCAAATATCTGTCATTTGTACATCACCAAGTAAAATGTCTTAGTTTGTTTTGATCCTATTAAAATCTTTGTTTGCATCGTAGTTTAGAATTTTTTAAAAAAGTGCTTTATTTGTGCTTTCCTAACTGATCATTTGAAATTTTTTTACAGTTCATTTACCGGTATTAAATGTTGTGTGTAGCAAATTTCGCTTTTCCTTTCACACCAGCAAGTTTGTCAGATTGTTCATTTTACAAAATTCTGTAACTTTGCAAACAGGGAAAGAAAAGTAAACACAAATCCATATGTTAAAAGTATAAGAAGCAATTTGAGAAGAGGCAAAGCTTGACGTTCCCCCTCTGCCTTTGAATGCACAGCAAACGTGACAAGATAAAAACAACACTAAAAGGCATCTCTATTGTTCATTTACCTTCTGAACTCTAGAGCCTTTATGTTGGGGGTGCTGCAGCGCCTATGGGATGTGGTAAGGTTGCATTTTAATTGGTGGTGCCTGAGAGGCATGGTTGCCTAACTCACGCTGTAACGAATGTGAGCGAGGGATGTTGAAGTGGTAGTGTGGTATTTATACAACTGCATTTTCAGAACAGCATGTGGTTTATCTGTGGTTCTCATGACTGTCCTTATCTGCGCACAATCTGCGTGAGGCAGTGAACATTTCCTGCGCTACCTCCTCTGCTGCTTCACGCAACCAATATACAACTTAGGTGGCAGCACGAAAAAGCGTCACGTCACAAACCCCGATGTCTATTCTGCAAGGACTTTATTCTTTATTTTGTCCATTTTAAATATGAGTAAAAGCACACGACCAGGCTTGAGTGATGTCTTTTGGAGTAGTATTCTAGGACCCAGAGGCGCAACTAGAGCCGAATTTCGGGGGAGGGGGGTAAGGAACATTTTGGGGGGGGGGGGGGCTGAACCTTTAATCAGTAGGCAGAGTGGAGCTGCAGGGGCTCTTAGAAGGGGGTGAAACAACTGCAAGGCATAATTAACATTGAAATGGTCTTTTAAAGGCCTGTGAAACGTTCGGGTGCGGCTCTGTGTGAGCCCGGGATCTGTCTCATCCCGGGCTGCCACTCACGACGGGGGTGAGGGGGGGGGGGGGGGGGGGCTGAAGCCCGGTGAGTCCAATGGGTGTTGCGCGCCTGCTACGACCCTTGTCTTTTTTGTTTCATTAATTCACTCGAAAGCCTTGGTATCGTAAAACCAACCTGATCTTTCACAGAAGATATCGTTTATATTGTTGTGCATCTGGAAGCCTGTAACCCTTGTGGGTTCACAATAAGAATTATTCAAATTAATTTTAAAACGCAGCTATCTGTTGGGGAGTGTTTTTCAAAGATTCATTATATAAACAAAAGCTTCACACTACATTAGACACATTTTTAAAGCAGCAAAGCCATGTATATGAACACAAGTGTCAGCCCGCAAACCTATATGATGAATTTCTTTTCAACACACTGGCACCTGATCAGGAGAGGTGGAGTCTTAATCGGACTTTGGTGCTCCCCGCTGGACCCATCTCTTAGGGTAAGCAAAGTAAGGAACGTGCAGAAGGCAAAAAGAAAGCATTTGTAATAATGAATGACAGACAAGGCTCTGCGTTTAAAGATTTCGCAATTAGTTAAAATACGGAAATGTACAGGCTGAGCCATTAAAGTTAGATCAATAAGCATGCAAGTCTTAAACTCAGTAAAGTTCTACTGAATATCCGGCATAGATTCACCTTCTAGGGGAGGGGTAAGGGTCTCCTTTTAACATGTAGAAATCATGCTGTTTGTAGATGGCTTTAGACAAAGGCTTCTCGTGTTTAATACATTTGTAAATGGTTCACACACTGATAACTAATTGAAATTAATCAAATAGCAACAGTTGAATCAAAATACATTTTAGGATTTTTTCACTATTCTAATACATGGAGTCCTAGTGTTCATAACATCTGTTCTCAGTGCGCGAAATGTTAAATACTCTGTTATTCAGTCTGAGACACTTGCTCTGTCCTTGGGAAATTACACTCTGCTCAGGCAACTACAAGTAATCATTTTCCCAGCTAGTGAAATAGAAGAGTCCTTATTATAACACAGAATAAACAATAATCCAAGTCACGTGTTAGATGATGACATCACAACAAGATGGAGAACAGGGCCTACATTTTCCTAAGTTGAAGAAAACATGAATTCTTACTCTCTAAACATTAAAATGTGAAGATTTTAAGCAACCACCATTATCAACTCCCCTCTGCTGAATTTTGAAATCACCACTCTCAATGTGTCACATTCATTACAGTACAGTCATCATCATTTTCTGATTCTTGTACCTAGATCCTTCCTGTTCGTTCATGTCATCATAGAAGTCGCTCTGCAATGCCTCAAATTCAACATCAGTTCCTTCCCTAATTTTCTGGTCGTTGCTTTCACATTCTTCCCTCCACAATTTCTATTTCTATTTCTATTTAAAAATATTTATAGAGCGCACGTACACCAGTGGTTTCATGGCGCTATACTGACAGATGGCTAAACCTGGGGGGAGAAGCTGGGGGAGTTAGTTAAAGCATTTTGCAAAAAGATGAGCCTTAAGCTGTTTCCGGAACAGTAGGTACGAGGTAGAGGCTCTGAGCTCCAAAGGCAGTGAGTTCCAGAACATCGGGGCGAGGGTTGCGAACTTGGAGCCTCCCCATTTCTTCCTCCGGAACCGTGGGACCGTGAGAAGTGATTGGGTAGAGGACCGCAGTTCCCTAGTGGGGACATAGGGAATAATTTCGGATGAAATGAAAGCCGGGGCCGTGCCCAGTCGAGCCTGAAAAGTGATAGAGGCAAGCTTGAACTGGACACGGGCACAGACCGGGAGCCAGTGGAGGGATTTCAGAAGGGGAGTGACATGATGGGATTTAGGGAGTTTAAACACCAGGCGCGCCGCCTGGTTTTGGATCTGCTGCAACCGCCGAAGACTATATGCAGGGATACCTGCATATAGGGCGTTGCCGTAGTCCAGGCGGGACACGACCATGGCAAGGGTAATCAGTTTAAGTGCATCAAATGAAAAGAAACGGGACACCTTGCGTATGGTGCGCAGTGCCAGAAAGGAAGAGGAAACCACAGAGCTGACCTGGGAGTGAAGGGTGAGTTGGGAGTTAAGCTTGATGCCAAGAGTTTTTACTGAGGTCGAGGGGGTAGGCGGGGGGCCAAGGGAAGGGGGCCAAAAGAAGGGGGACCAGGGGCTGGGTGAACCACCCGTCAACACCAGCTCAGTTTTGTCTGGGTTGAGCTTGAGATGATTGTGGTTCATCCAGTCCCGGATGTGGATCATGATGGTTTGAAAGTTGAGAGCAGAGTCAGGGGAAGAAGAGAGGTTAAAGACAAGCTGGAGGTCGTCCGCATAATTAAATACGGCGACCTCCATTTGTTGCAGTGAAAAAATAAGAGGGGAAATGTATAGGTTGAATAAGAGGGGGGAAAGGGAGGAGCCTTGGGGAACCCCGCACTGAACATTACGGAAGTCCGCAGTGAAGTCACCCAGGCGGACAGCCTGGGTGCGGTCCCTCAGGAAGGAGGACAGCCAGACCAGAGCCGTACCCCCGATCCCCGCCGCCCTGACACGGGAGAGCAGGATGGAATGATCCACCGTGTCAAAAGCGGCTGAGAGATCGAGGAGGACTAAGGCCTGAGGTTGATTAGTGTCCATACCCTCCCTGAGGTTGTCAAGAACCGAAAGTACTACGGACTCCGTAGAGTGTGCGGGGCGAAACCCAGCCTGGCGGGGGCGAGGACGCCGTTCTTCTCCACGAAAGAGCTCAAGGCAGAAGTAACATGGCGCTCGAGAACTTTCGCCAGAAACGGCAGGAGAGAGATGGGGCGGAAATTAGCTGGAACTGAGGGATCAGCGCCCGGTTTTTTCAATATGGGGACGATGACGGCAGATTTGAGTGATTCAGGTACCACGCCCTGAGAGACAGAACTATTAAGAGCGTGGAGAGGGGGGTCAGGACAGCTAAGGAAGATGTGACGAAGAATATGGGCCGGGCAGGGATCCAGAGGGGAACCAGATTTGACAAGTGGGATTATGGCAGTCAGAGATTCTTGAGTAAGAGGTGGAAAGGCAATGAGATGTGCCTTTGGGGGAGGGCACTGTGGGTCCACAAAGGAAGGGGAAGGAGCGGGGATATTGGCTTTGATAATAGCAATTTTTTGGATAAAGAAGTGATTGAGGGAGTGACAGAGATCCAGTGAAGGGGTAGGTTTGAGGGAGGTTCTGTCCGAAAATGCCAAGTTATGGATAATCGAAAAGATTTCCTTCGATTTGTTTTCAGCTGCGAGTATTTTGGAGGAAAAGTAGATGGTTTTCGCCTCCAAGATGTTTTTTTTGTAGAGAGCCAAGATGTTGATGAACTCTAGCCGCAAAAGTGGGCAGTAATTTTTCCTCCAGGCTCGCTCCGCGCGGCGGACCGCTAGTTTAGTGGTTTTGAGATCTTGGTTGAACCACTTGTTGGCATCCTTCTCTCGTTTAGTAGAGACCCGCTTCAGGGGGGCAACAGAGTCACTACCTGTAGAGAGCCATTGACCAATGGCTGTGATCTGGGAGTGAGTAGGCAGGTTTTCCAGAGAGGGAAGGGAAGTGGCAAGTGAAGATACTAGACTATCCGGGTCCACTCGGCCCCATGCTCGCACCCAGATGTTTTTTGGGAGTGAGGGTTTGACCTGGGGGTGAATGGGGAGAGAAAAAGAAATCAGATGATGGTCAGACCAAGTGCAGGGCAAGACAGAAGGGGACTCTACTGGGCAATTAAGAGACCAAATCTGGTCAAGTGTATGACCCTTGATGTGAGTTGGAGAGTGAATATGGGAAATGAAATTAAAAGAGTGAAGAGTTTCTGAGAATTCTTTGGAAGATGAACATTCCGCTGGATCAGAGGGCCAAAAATTGAAATCACCCAAGAGCAAAATGGAAGAATTGTTAACGGTAGCTGTAGCTAAGACTTCTAGAAAGTCCGTGAGAAATGATAACGGGGATTGTGGGGGACGATAGATGAGTATACAGGTAAGTGGGGGTGAGATGGAAGTGGTACGGATGGCTAGATACTCCGTAGTAGCGATATCTGGTAGGGATAGGGTTTGGAATGGGAGGTCGGTTCGAGCAATGACCGCCACCCCGCCCCCGGCTCTGCCATTTAGGCGATCAGCGCGGATCGCGTAATATGGCGTTGGAAGTGTGGCCAAGAGGGCAGGGAGGGAGTCATCGCAGAACCATGTTTCCGTTAGGAATAGCAAATCGGGGGCCTGAAGGTCCAGAAGAACAGAGAGCTCATGTGCATGAGCTACTGCCGATCTAGTGTTTAAATAGATAGCCGTAAGGGTTCTGGGGGCAACAGGAGCGATGCAGCCTCCAGAAGGAGGAGAAGGGGTAGATTGGGGGAAAGGGATAATCGAGGAGGCAGAAGGGGATAGGCCGAGAGACAAAATGCGAGAATGAGTTGAGGCAGGTAGTGGCCAAGGGCCCTGGAGGCAACGAAGTTGGGGAGAAGAATAGCTGGTGAAGCGGGCAGAGTGGCATGCCCCTTGCCCCGGCCGGTCGCGGACGAGCGCAGACGAGCTTGCCTTAAGCGCGCCTTCGGCGCGCAATCGTCGCGCCCGCTGCGCTCGTCCGCTGCGCTTCCTCCCAAGGCACATATTATATGCAGATTTGTCAGGTGGTGTTGTTGAGGGGACGTGGCCGACCGAGGGGGCGTGTCACGTGGCACACCTCACCCTCGAGACTGGCGACCCGGATCAGGTGCTTCGTTGCAGCGTCAGCGCGCTGTTTGTGGAGGAGCCAGGAAATGCGAGTAAGTGGGTGGTTTTAAAATCAGACAAAGTATTACACAATTTTAAAAAAAGCAAAATGAAGCTCCCGGCTTTTCGCCTCAGGAGTCCAGCTGTAGTGACGCGCTAAGGGTGCTGCGCGCACTATTTGTAGCGAGTTGAGGGGGCGTGGCCGACCGAGGGGGCGTGTCACGTGGCACACCTCACCCTCGAGACTGGCGACCCGGATCAGGTGCTTCGTTGCAGCGTCAGCGCGCTGTTTGCGGAGGAGCCAGGAAATGCGAGTAAGTGGGTGGTTTTAAAATCAGACAAAGTATTACACAATTTTAAAAAAAGCAAAATGAAGCTCCCGGCTTTTCGCCTCAGGAGTCCAGCTGTAGTGACGCGCTAAGGGTGCTGCGCGCACTATTTGTAGCGAGTTGAGGGGGCGTGGCCGACCGAGGGGGCGTGTCACGTGGCACACCTCACCCTCGAGACTGGCGACCCGGATCAGGTGCTTCGTTGCAGCGTCAGCGCGCTGTTTGTGGAGGAGCCAGGAAATGCGAGTAAGTGGGTGGTTTTAAAATCAGACAAAGTATTACACAATTTTAAAAAAAGCAAAATGAAGCTCCCGGCTTTTCGCCTCAGGAGTCCAGCTGTAGTGACGCGCTAAGGGTGCTGCGCGCACTATTTGTAGCGAGTTGAGGGGGCGTGGCCGACCGAGGGGGCGTGTCACGTGGCACACCTCACCCTCGAGACTGGCGACCCGGATCAGGTGCTTCGTTGCAGCGTCAGCGCGCTGTTTGCGGAGGAGCCAGGAAATGCGAGTAAGTGGGTGGTTTTAAAATCAGACAAAGTATTACACAATTTTAAAAAAAGCAAAATGAAGCTCCCGGCTTTTCGCCTCAGGAGTCCAGCTGTAGAACCCACCATTTGATGAAATTTTTCTGCAAAGTTTAAAAAGAGGAAACACACATTCAACAACTATTAGCTTCACCAACAGAGGGATGTGCAACAGTTTTAGTATTCCACCCCCTGCACTGCCTAGCCATTCATCTACATTAGCAAATCCCTTTCCATTGGAGCAAAAGACTGAGCCTACTCCTTCCCAGGCACCTGTCTTCTTGAATTCCTTTAGTTCATGAGTCGTGTAAATGATATTAATGATATAGCTTTCAAGCTGGTTATCTAATTTGATAATGTATGCACAGCATTTCCTTGCATGGGTTACTCTGCAAACTCCGCCTTCCTTTGCTAGAAGCATGTAAAGCGCCAGGCAGTTCTGCATTATCATAGCTTTCATTGCAAACAGCTCTTTATTAATGACAATCGGTGCACCAGTTGCATTAGCTGTCAATCTAGCTACTAAGGTTGATAGTTTCTGGATCTTAACATTATCTGTCCAAAACTGTGTTTCCTTCGCCTTAAGTATGTGTCTGTTTCTACAAGGTGTTAGGGTGGTAAATCTTCGAAAAACCTAAAGCAACATAGCACTTCCTACTCATTTGTACAGCAACTAGATGTAAAATTGATTTACCAAACGTAATATACACCTTTACTGTTCACTTCTAACTTGGCAAACTTTTTACCTGTGGTGAAGTTACTATGGTCACAATTGACCATACATAGTGCCCCTCTCTTTTACATGTCTAAGCATCAGAAAGAATTATGGGCCATATTAAAGTGGGGCTCAGGGGGTGTAGCTGAATGCCCAAAAAATCATGTTCCTAAGGAGTCCTGGGTTGACTTTTTCAAACCCCAATATGCTGGCAACCCAGGCCTTCAGGCTGTTCCCCTTCTAGAAAGGGTATTTTTTGCTAATGATTTATTTACATTAAAAGATGTACACGAGGAAATGGATGGAGTGACCAGAGGCAGGGCACCAGGAATTGATGGCATACCGGCAGATGTTTTTCTATTAGACAGAGATAGCTGGTGTAAATACTTTGTATGGCTTGGAAATGCTATCGCTCAGGGGGCAAAGATACCAGCAACATGGAAAGGAGCAGAAATAATCCCAGTTTACAAAAAAGGGGATAAGGCTCTAGCAAGCAACTACAGGCCAATCAGCCTTATTGATTGCGCCCAAAAACTGATGGGCAGGCTGGTTCAAAACAAGTTACAAGCCTGGATAGTCGACAAGGATATTCTTTCGCCTTATCAAGCGGGATTTCGCCCTTTAACCAGCTCTGTTGACCAGGTGTTCCATTTTCTAACTATATACTGGAAAAATGTTACCCTGCTAAATGGTCCCCTGTTCGCTGTCTTCGTTGACTTAAAGTCCGCGTTTGATTTAGTTCCCCGACAAAAACTTTGGGATGTTTTAAGGGATTTAGGAATAAGTCCGGAATTATTAACTTTGCTTGTAAGACTCCACGAGAACAATTATGCCCGGATTAGGTGGGGAGCCCAGGGTGAGGTCACGGAAACCTTCCCTGTTGAGAGAGGCGTAAGACAGGGTTGTGTCTTGGCCCCCACGTTATTCTCCCTCTACATAAATGGCATTGTGGATTTTCTGAAGCAAGTTCCGACGGATGCTCCATTACTAGACGGGAAGCGAGTTCCAGTACTAATGTTCGCAGATGATACCTTGCTGGTCTCGCGGACCCCTAGTGGTCTACAAAAGACAATAAACGCTTTTGGCCATTTCTGCCGGATCCGGGGCTTAGAAATAAACACATCAAAGACAAAATTCATGAATCTGAACCCCTCTAAGAAATTCAAGGGGAAAATGGTTTACAATGGGGCTTTCTTGGAAGAAGTGGATGCCTTCACCTATCTAGGCATCTCCCTGAATGCCAGTATGAATTGGAGATCCCGCATGGATTTTGTACTGTTAAAATTTAATCAGTTGGCAGGGGCAATAACCAAAAAGTATAAATCTTCATTTACAAAACCAATACAGCCAACAATGGAGATCTATGGCATGAAAGTGCTGGGTGCATGCCTTTATGGAACTTTGGGGTTTCACCAATCTGAATGCTTTAACAGTGGCAGAAAATAAATTCCTGCGGGGCCTAATCGGCGTTCCACAGAGCACCCCCTCAACTCCTCTCCTTTACGACCTGGGGAGGAAAAGGATTGAGGACATGATCAGGCTGCGTCCCCTCCTATATTGGAGGCGTATAAAATCCACTCCGGAGTTGAGACATTTCGCTGCTGCCTTACTGGACGTTGATAACTCTGATACTTTCCATAAAGTAGTTTGGCTAAAAGAAGTGAGGAAATTACTTCAAAAGATGCACCTTGAAAACTTGTGGTCCGTAACAGACCCAGATGACTTTCCTTCAAAGACTACATTAAAAAAGTTATACTGGGACATGATAAACAATGCTGCACTGACCTCTAGCCAATCTCCTGCCTTGACATCCCAGTTCCTAGAGATAAAAACCTCCCCAATGTTTGAACAGTATTGGGATTTGATTTCCAAGCCTCTAGATAGGAAATTGTTTTTCCAGTTCAGAGTTGGCACCTTGCCCCTAAATGCTTTTACTGTTAAATGGTCCCCAGATAATGTAAACACATGCTTCCATTGTATATCCCATGTAGAAGATATTTTGCATTTCTTATTTGTATGTCCACTATACGTTGCCCCAAGGAATAGATGGTTGAAACCGGCATGCAGAAACTTGGGCACAAGGAGATGTATTGAGGCTTTTAGGGTCCTGAAATCAAGCTGTGCCCCTCAACTTGCAATTGCTGTGGCTAAATTCCTGGGATGGGCCTGGATAATACGCACGCGCACTTTAAAACTCCTATGAACTACTTGAGCTTCCTTTGGGCTGTGATGATATTCTTTTTAAAAAACGTGTACATTTTAAAAATTCTTATTCGCCAACAAAGTACAAATGTATGGTATTTAATACGTTTTTATTACTAGATTAGTATGTATTCTGTTTAGTTTAGGGATGCAAGCTTTTATGACAATGTTGTCGAATAAAGTATTTAAACTAAAAAAAATAAATAAAAAAAAAAACATGTCTAAGCTTAACTCCGGATGCACGTCCTTCCTTTCTCCTCTTCCTCCACTTTCTCTTACCCTACTTTCCTTACTTATCCTTTCTTTCTCCTTCTTCTTCCCAATCCTGACATTTAGCTCATTCACAAAGGTTTCCTCATCTTGACTAATATTGCAAGTTAGTTCATGCACACTGGTTTTAGTAAAGCTGGCATTTGTTAGTGGGTTAAAGAATTTCATCAAATACTCACGCTTGTCCATTTGCTTGAATGTTTTAGAATAACTGTAAGCATGTCTCATCGTCCAAAGATAGAGATTAGAATCTCTAGTAAATGGTACATTTTCTAATGAGCATTCTGAATTGGTATTAAGTCATTTTATTGAACTCTGGTTGTAAAATAAATTCAAGAACATTCTACAAGAAAAGGGATAGGGAAGAGGAAGTGGAAATAGGCTGCACCCTCTGCTGCAGAGACTGGAAGTTAAGAGCACATACAGCACTCATGAATATTCATAATTTTAGTATATTACACACAATGTCTCTCTGTCCAACCACAATAGGAATTTGCTGGAAACATTTGTGCCCCCATTGGAAAAAGCAAGGGGTGCGCACTTGAAGGGAAGCTAGCCTGTTTCAATTCATCAGACATGAGTTCCATAGCTAGAATAGTTAACTCATAGCGTGGAAAAGGCACTCATAAAGACAGAAAAATATTGCCTGGGGCTAACATCCCAAACCGCCCTAACAACAGCCAGACAACCGCTTCCTGATTGAGGAAATAGACACTTCCTCTGACAACCGCTTCATGATTGAGAAAATAGACACCTCCTTGGACAGTGCCAACAAAGCACCCTTCACTCTGTTCACCGCCATTTTCAAATGTATTTCTGACCAACTCATTTTACCATCTTGTCTTATTGATGTACAAAAAAGGAACACATAGCTGATTATTTAAATCACATGGTTTTATTGATATTTTAAACTATTATTATTAATGCCGCACTTTCACTGATTCTTATTGTAAAGATTTTAAATAATCAAACAATAAATATACTTTAACTTTAACAATAAAATAGATTATTCATACAAAATCTAGTATTAGAACTGAAAATGCTCTGGGCCTAGGTAACATGGGAAACTCTACTCTCATGGGACTCTTTTTAGCTTCAATGATAATGGTATTGTTAGTTCGCTTAAGCAAGGCATTTCCCTCTATTAGACAAAAGTCCAACATTCATCCAGCCAACAATACAGCTACGCCAACAACCAAAATTACCAAGACATTTTTTTTTTTACAATTTTCAAAAACCTTTATTGTTTATAAATCACGGTACATCAGTGTAATAAATTTGTCCGATACAATGTCAAATGATCATACATATGAACAACACCTTCCCGTGTATGCTGGTATACATTTTGGATAATAGGAACTAAGAATAAAACAATTCCCTTCCTCCCGCCTCATAATAAGTTTGTGCATTGTGCTGAAGGTAATCTAAGACAACAAACAATAGTTCAGATGATATCTATTCGACAGGTATTTCAATATGCATAACATGTGCAGTAAAATATATATGAGGTCATAATATTACACGGTGGACCCATAACACATTCCAGCAGGGTGATGCCTTTCGGTCTAATCCCGGCCATCATAATACATAGGGTGATACATCTAGTAGGTCTAGTGCATCTGAGCTATCTCAGATGAATGGTAAGCTTTTTAGAGGCCCAATATTGTAGAGTCAAACTGCAATATGGAAGTCCCCGTTACCAACATTCCCCTCCCTTTCCGTCTCCTCCTCCTTGCTTGCCTTTTGTCTGAGGAGATAGGACATGAATGGGCCCCAGATGTCCTTCAGACGCAATCTAAGTGGCAGTAGTTCCGCATTTGAATGTAGTTGGTTCTGCCATGTGGTAAGGAACAAGGAGAGTCCCACTGACTAACCATAAAGATGGTTATTGTTAATCTGGTAGTGCCCCAAAACTATTTTTGAGAATACCAATCTCACAATGGATCAAAACCTCACAAATTACAGAGACATCCAACTCAATATATGCCAACACTGTAAAGCAACTAATACATATCACATAAAATTGCTCATTATTAATCAAATTTAGTCAAGACAGGCAAAGTGTTTTCAAAAATACATATGTGCGTTTATTCAAAAGAGAAATATTCTTACATTAATTCAAATTTTTTTTACAGTTGATTAAAAAACATATAGGGCCATATGTATCATACTATCGTTTTGCGAATTCCAAATAGCGAATTTTAAGGAATCGCTATTTGGAAATCGCAAAACGGTATGTATGTAAATAATCGCTGTTTTTTAGCGATTTCCAATAATTCCTTATTTGCGAATTCGCAAGTTGCGAATTCGCAAATAAGGAATACATCCCATTCATTTCTAAGGGCCTCTTGGCCCATAGAAATGAAAGGCAAAATAGCGATTAGCAATTTGCTAATCGCAAAATTTGCGATTTTTCCAGGGTACAGGGGTGTCTCAAGAACACCCTGCTGCACCCCTGAAAATGACATGTGTGCGCATATGGCGCACATACATGCCCAAAGGGCATGTATGAGCGTCACATGGCACCTTTTTAAAAAAAAAAAATGCTTTTTTAAAAGAATTCGCAATTTACCACCAACTACAAGTTGGTGGTAATTTGCGAAATCTTATTCCAAAATCGCAATTTTTAAATATTTCATACATCTCATTTAGGAAATCGCATTTTGCGATTTCCTAAATGCTTGTGCAATGTTAAGGAATCGCAACATTTGCGATTCCTCAACATTTGCGATGCGATAATTTCATACATCGCATTTCACGTTTTTTTTGTCGCAAACGCTGCGAATTTCCGATTCGCAGCGTTTGCGACAAGAAAAACGCTTCATACATATGGCCCATAGAATCAAAACATATACACAAAAATACAATTTTGGTTAAAATGTTCACAAGAACAGGGGTCGACGCAGCGTTTCGGTTTGGAGAAACTAATGAAAAACCTTCTTCAGGACCAGTTCTGAGATTATATGTTTCCACCAGATTAATCAAGGAAGAACAGGGGCCCGATTGTATGATCCGGGTTTAGATGTACTGCTTACTTTAAGAATTCTCAATATGATAGAAGGAATTCTGGTATCTTCTGCTTATTGATAATGGTGCTCACGCTCTGGTAATAGGAGCCACCGATATTGATTAGTAAAATTTGCCAGATTTAATTAACTGGCAAATCGTTGACAAACGCCCTTTTTTTTTAAAATTCTTTTTGTAAAATTTTTTATTTTGCAGACAAAAAAAAAGGAACATTAAACAAAAGGTACCACATACGGCGCACAGATGGCCCCACACAGTGGGAAAGCGTTAAAGTAAGATGAGGCAATGCTGCAGCACCAGAAAGCCAGTGGATTAGAGGCTTCGTCAGTTGTAAGTGTTGGCAGTCCCGTTCCTATCCCCCAACATGGGGTCGCTCAGTTAGCGCAGCCGACAAGGAGTCCAGAATCGCCCTGTCCTCTAGGTGAGCCTCATCTCATTGATATAACTGTCCCAAAGTAGCACCCAACCCCAGTCCCCCACAACTCCCCCCCCCCCCGTGATGGTGCCGCTCACCTCCCCCATGCATCCAACAGGCACACTCTAGAGCTGAAATAGATGTAAATTCCTCAGTGATGCCGGGCAAACTGCCGAAGGCAAACCATTAGAGAGAAAGGACACCAAGGGGCCCCACACGTGTTTGAAATCTTTGTAGTTGCCTAGGAATATGTCCGCCATTCTCTCGAGACTCAGGAGCCTCCACAATCTAGCGTGCCAAAGGAAGATCGCCGGGGCCTCCTTCCGCTTCCAGGCCGAAGCCAACGTGAGTTTGGCCGCGCCGAGACACAGCCAAAGGATCTTTTTGTCAGCTCGTGTCTGGTGTTCAAGGCCAGGGTCTCTCAAACCCAGTAGCACGAACTCCGGGGAGTCGTCGACAGGGTACTTCAGGATGTCTTTAATATGGGACAAGATCTCGACCCAGAAGGGTTTGATGATTGGGCAGTCCCACCAAATGTGGCGGAAGTCCCCCAGGAGGCCGCAGCCCCTCCAGCACCTGTCCGTGACAGCCGGGTAAATGCGATGAAGTCAAGTCAAGTCAAGTCAAGTCAAAAAATTTGTATAGCGCACTACATACCCAGAGGGTTTCAAGGCGCTTAGGGAGGGGAGGAGGATTATTTATCAAATATCCACGTTTTAAGCAGCTTTCTGAACGCTAGGTGGTTCTGGGTGAGGCGAAGGTAAGAGGGGAGTGAGTTCCATGTTTTAGCAGCCAGGTATGAAAAGGATCTGCCTCCCATGGTGGTCTTGTTGATGCGAGGTACAGTGGCGAAGGCTTGGCTGGAAGAGCGGAGTTGGCGGGAGGGGGTGTAGAAGGACAGTCGAGAGTTGAGGCAGTCTGGTCCGATGTCGTAGAGTGATTTGTGTGCGTGGGTAAGCAGTCGGAAAGTGATTCTCTTATTGACGGGTAGCCAGTGGAGGTCTTTAAGGTGACCAGAGATGTGTTCGTTGCGTGGGATGTCTAATATGAGCCTGGCTGAGGCGTTTTGTATTCGTTGTAGTTTCTTCTGGAGTTTAGCGGTGGTACCTGCGTAGAGGGTGTTTCCGTAGTCCAGTCGGCTCGTTACTAGAGCGTGGGTGACTGTTTTCCTTGTTTCGGAGGGGATCCAGCGAAATGTTTTTCTGAGCATGCGAAGAATGTTAAAGCAGGAAGAGGATACGGCGCTGACTTGTCTGTTCATTGAGAGTGAAGAATCCAGGATGACGCCAAGGTTCCGTGCGTGGTCTGTCGGGATGGGTGCTTTTCCGAGGGCTTCCGGCCACCAGGAGTCGTCCCATGCAGAGGGGGATGTACCTAAGATGAGGACTTCTGTTTTGTCTGAGTTCAGTTTCAGACGGCTTTGTTTCATCCATTCGGCGACTTCTTTCATTCCTTCGTGTAAGTTAGTTTTGGCGGTGCTGGGGTCCTTGGTGAGAGAGAGGATCAGTTGAGTGTCATCCGCGTAAGAGATGATGTTGAGGTTGTGTTGGCGGGCGATGGCCGCGAGGGGGCTCATGTATACGTTGAAGAGGGTGGGACTGAGTGAGGATCCTTGAGGTACGACGCAGATGACTTCAGAGGCCTCGGACTTGAATGGTGGGAGGCGGACTCTCTGGGTTCTTCCGGTGAGGAACGAGGTGATCCAATCGAGTGCTTTTCCTTGGATTCCGATGTTTCTGAGGCGTTGTAGAAGGGTGCTGTGGCAGACTGTGTCGAATGCTGCAGAGAGGTCGAGGAGGATGAGGGCGACTGTGTCACCATTGTCCAGTAGAGTTCGAATGTCGTCTGTTGCTGCGATGAGGGTGGTCTCGGTGCTGTGTTTGGCTCGGAAGCCAGATTGTGAGGGGTCGAGGGATTTGTTGGCTTCGAGGAAGGCGGCGAGCTGGTTGTTGACGGCTTTCTCGATGACTTTGGCCGGGAATGGGAGAAGCGAGATGGGGCGGTAGTTTTTGAGTTCGGTGGGGTCTGCTGTTGGTTTTTTCAGAAGGGCGGTGAGTTCAGCGTGTTTCCAGTCTTCTGGGAAGGTGGCGGTGTTGAAGGAGCAGTTGATGACGTCTCGGAGGTGCGGTGCTATGACGGAGTCTGCTTTGTTGAAGATGTGGTGAGGGCAAGGGTCTGTGGGGGATCCAGAGTGGATGGAATTCATCAGGCGGATGATGTCCTCAGTGGAGATTGGGTTCCAGGCGTTAAGGGTGTTTACGGGGGGGAGATGGTCAGCAGATGGTAGGGTGGGTTGGCTTCCGGGTTGGTTGTCAAAGCTATTGTGGATGTCAGCGATCTTGTTGTGGAAAAAAGAGGCTAGGGAGTCGCAGAGGGTTTGAGAGGGGGTGATGTCGTTGGAGTTGGCCGAGGGGTTGGAAAATTCCTTGACGATGTTGAAAAGTTCCTTGCTGTTGTGGGCGTTGTTGTCAAGTCGATCCTTGAATGCTGTTTTCTTGGCTTTTCGGATCAGTTGGTGGTGAGTGCGGGTGGCGCTTTTGAAGGCGTCCTTGTTGCTGGTGGATGGGTCTTTTTTCCAGGCCTTTTCAAGGGAGCGGCATAGTTTCTTGGATTTCTTGAGATCATCGTTGAACCATGAGGCCTTCTTGTTGCCAGGTTTGCTTTGACGTTTTTTCAGTGGTGCTAAGGTGTCGGCGGTGTTGGATAACCATAGGGTGAAGTTGGCGGCGGTTTCGTTTGCGTTAGAAGAGTGGGTTGGGGAGTTTAGAAGGAGCGATGCGGAGATCTGGTCCGTGGTGATTTTGTTCCAGTTTCTTTGGAAGGTAGGTTGGGAGTGGTTGATGGGTTTCGGCTTGTTGTAGGTGAAGTGAACGCAGCTGTGGTCAGTCCAGAGGAGATCCGTAGTGTGGCTGAAGGAGACATGATTGCTGGAGGTGAAGATGGGGTCGAGTGTATGACCTGCGATGTGGGTGGGGGAAGTGACTAGTTGTTTAAGTCCGAGGTTGGCGAGGTTGTCTAAGAGGGTGGCGGTGTTGCGGTCGTTGTTCTTTTCAAGGTGGAAGTTGAGGTCTCCCAGAAGGATGTAGTCTTTGGAGGGGAGCGCGTGTGGGGTGATGAAGTCCGTGATGTCTTCACTGAATTTTGCGCGGGGTCCTGGTGGTCTGTAGAGGAGGGTGCCTCTAAGAGTTGTCTTGGGGTCGATGTGGATCTGGAAGTGAATGTGTTCGGAGTTAGCGAGGTTGGCGTCAGAGCTGGTAGAGATGCGGATGGATTTCTTATGGACGATAGCGATTCCTCCTCCTGTGTGGTCGGTGCGGTCCTTGCGTGTGATCTTATAGTCATCAGGGATAGCGATGGTGATGTCTGGGGCGGAGGAAGCGTTCATCCATGTTTCCGTTAGGAAGGCGACGTCTGGAGAGATGGTGTCTAGTAGATTCCATAGGTCAATGGCGTGCCTGTGGACCGATCGGGTGTTGAGAAGGATGCATTGTAGGTGGGTGGGGTCGGGAGTCTGATGTGTGGTCGTAACAGTGATGTTGTCGGTGCCGTAGAATTTGCAGGAGTGGCATGAGAATGGTCCATGGGTGCGACCAGGAGCGGCTTGGACGCAGTTGGGGGCGCGACCGGGGTTAAGGGCTAGGAGGGTGGCGGCATCGTAGGTAACGCGGGAGGGCTGGGCAGCGCGAGGGGCAGGGGGTCTGGCGCTGGGCGCGGTCCAGGCGCGGACGGGCGTAGACGGGCTTACCTTTGGCGCACCTTCGGCGAGGCCGTAGCGCGTGGACGCTGCGCGTGGGACCATCTGACATAAATGGACAGTGGAGGGGGCGGAGCGTGGGAGGGGCAGCAGGGAGGCGGTAGTGTGGATGAGGGGTGGGCCAGGGGATGACAACAACAAAATGGAGGGTCAAAGGGGAAAGGCAGACAGGGGCAGCAGAAACCCAAATGCGTCGAGAAATAAATGCTGTTTAAATCCAAATGCCTCGAGAAATAAATGCAGTTTCACCAAAATCACAGACCCAAACAACAATGATTGAGTGATCAGTAGAGACAAATGTGCACACACAGGCAAGTATTAACCCAATAGCCTGGGACCATGTACCACTGCGTAAGGGTTTTAAAATGCGCCTCCCTCAGGAGTATGGAGTGATTAAATTGCGTCATGTCTTTCCAAAGTGCTGACCACTCTCCGTCAGTGATATCCCTCCCTACCATCTCCTCCCATTGCTCCATGTAGCGCGGTCTGGGGGAAAGGGCCGAACGAAGCAGCAGTTGGTAGAGAAAGGAGATGGCCCCCTTCATGGTGGATGTCTTCAGGAGAAAGGCCTCAAAGTCGGACAGAGGTCTCGTCGCAGCCTCCCGCACACCCGGTGACGTGGCCCAGTGGAGCAATTGTAAATGCCTGTATCGTTCCACCGGCTGCACTTGGTAGTCCCGCGTGCAGTTCCCAAACGTCAGGGGATCGGGGCCGTGGAACAGGTGAAGTAGCGCCCGGCATCCCCCCTCCCTCCAGGCGTCAAAGGGGCCCTCGGTGAGTGCCGGTGGAAACTCTGGATTGAAATGCAATGGAGTGAATGGGGACGGAAAGGTCGTCCACCTCTCGTCGCCCGCCAGGGTATCCCAGACTTTCAGCGTAGTCCCCGTGGGGGTGCTAATATACGCGTTTGCCGGGCGGTCCCGCTTCGGCTTCCAGGCCAGAACCCAGATGGACCGGCCCGCCACACTCCGGTCCATATGCAGCCAGTGTTTGTCGGAAAACTGCTGGGACCACCATGACTCTGAGTTGGGCAGCTTTGTAATAGAGGTGGAAATCCGGAAGACCGACCCCCCCGTCATTCCGCGGACGTCGCAGGAGTGTAAACGAAAGGCGCGCCCGACCACCCTGCCAGACAAATTTCAACATCATCGATTTAAGGTGGCTAAAAAAGGAGGAGTTCAGTGGGATCGGTAGGGCCTGGAACAGGTACAGATACTTGGGGAGAAGGACCATTTTGACAGCGTGCACCCGTCCCAGCCAGGATAGGAATTTTGGTTTCCATTTCTCCAGTTCCGGGAGGGAAGTTGGCTGCGAATAAGCCGCCCACCGTAGGGGTGAGATGAACTCCCAGGTATAGAATGGAGCCCGAGGCCCAGGCCAAAGGTGTTGTCGCTCTCACCCGTGCCACCTCGGCCTGAGATAGGGTCAGGTTCAGGACATACGACTTGCCGTAATTAACTTTGAAGCCGGCCACTGCTTCAAATTCCAGCAATATATCTCGAACACACGGAAGAGAGTTAGCGGGGTCGGCCACTGATAGCAGGACGTCATCCGCAAAAAGGGTGATTTTGTGCTGTTCCCCTGTGAATGGGATGCCCTTCACCCCCTCGTGCTCCCGAACCGCCATCGCCAGGGGCTCAATGCTGAGCGCAAACAACAAGGGCGAGAGGGGGCACCCCTGCCTGGTGCCTCGTGAGTGCCGGAAGAAGGCCGACAGGTGGCCGTTCACTGC
This sequence comes from Lissotriton vulgaris, assembly GCF_964263255.1. Classification (NCBI taxonomy): domain Eukaryota; kingdom Metazoa; phylum Chordata; class Amphibia; order Caudata; family Salamandridae; genus Lissotriton; species Lissotriton vulgaris. The sequence goes on from NC_141691.1 coordinate 1,755,269,452, forward strand.
CACCCTCGAGCGTGGGCTGCAGAAGTTGGCTCTCACCATAGCGATGAATCGATCGGAGAAACCAAACGCCTGTAACGTGTGGAATAAGAAGCCCCAGTCCACTCGGTCGAAGGCCTTCTCTGCGTCCAGACCCACCAAGACCGCCGGGATGCGGAACTTGTCCGCCTTCTCAATAAGGTGGATTACCCTCCTAGTATTATCGTGCGTCTGGCGGCCTTTAATGAAGCCGGATTGGTCCGCGTGGATAATCGTCGGCAGCAGATCCTGTAGACGACTTGCTAAAATAGCCGAGTAAAGCTTCGCGTCGATATTGAGTAAGGCTATGGGGCGGTATGAGGCACATTGCTCCGGGTCCTTTCCTGGCTTTGGCAGGACTGTGATCACTGCCTCCGCGAGGGTCCCGGAATTGACCCCAGATCCAACCATATCGTTAAAGAGGGCGACCAGGAAGTCACACACCTCAGTCGCATAGGTCTGATAGAAAACTGCAGTGAACCCATCGGGTCCGGGGGCTTTGTGTAATTTCAAGTTTTTGATGGCAGAGAGGACCTCCTCCCTCGTGATTGGAGCATCGAGTAAATCATTCCAGGCCCCGGAGACCTGCGGAAGCGATAAGCGCTGCAGGAACTCCCGTTGTTTAGCAGTATCCAGCTCTTCCCCCTTGTACAAAGCGGCGTAAAAGCGGCCAAAGACGTCCGCCTTCTCCCCGTCACAATGATGGAGCGCTCCCGCAGGATCTCTAATCCCACCTATGTACTCACGCTCCCTCTTGTCCCTCAGTTGTCGGGCCAAGTGCCTGCCAATCTTGTTACCACTGGAGTAGGAGTGCCGTCCCAGCCTCAGGAGGGTGAGCTCGGCCCTATTCGTATAATGTGCCTTCAGCTTGCCCCTAACCGCCGTCAGGGGACGCAGGGTTATTCTTGAGGGATTAGCTTTGTGCTCCCTCTCAAGCGTAAGCACCTCGGCCTCTAGCGCCTCCCTCTCCTTCCTACGTAGAGCGTTCAATTGCGAATTGAGGCCCAGGCATGTCCCCCTGATCGTTGCCTTAAAGGCGTCCCACGTGGTCATCAGGGATGTGTCCGACGGGGGATTGCAAGCAAAAAAGTCACGAATGGCCAAACGTAAGGCTTGATGGGACACCTCGTCCCTGGCCACCGAAGCCGGGAAGTACCACTTCCGGTTCGCGGTGTTAGGAGGTGACCAACGAAGCATGAGCACCATGAGGCCGTGGTCCGTCACAGATATCGGGAGAATGGCGGCATCTAGAATGTTCCCTCTAAGGGATTGACTAAGGAAGACGTAATCCAAACGGGAGTAGGAGTGGTGCACATGGGAAAAGAACGAATAGTCCTTCATATCAGGGTGAAAAAACCTCCATCCATCAACTAGACCCATCTCCTCCACCCCACGCTGCTTACCCTCAGAAAAGACCCCTGTGTCCGCCCGCCTCCCCCCCGAGCTATCCATATCTCTGTCCCAAACCAAATTATAATCACCCAACATGAACACGAGACCTTCTGCAAAGTCCCCCACCTTAACCAGTAACTCCTGCAAGAACTTATTCTGACCTGCATTAGGCAGGTAGAGCACAACAAACGTACATAGCCTGCCCTGAATGTGCCCTTTGACCATCAGCCACCGTCCCTCCCTGTCGCTGCGGACCCCCATTGGTTGAAAGTGAAACGCTGCTTTGAACAGTAAAGCCACCCCCCGATGCTTCGTGACAGCTGAGGACCTGTACACAATGGGGTACGCCCTATGGCGGAGCCGCATTTCATCCTTTCGCGCCAAGTGAGTTTCTTGCAACCCTACCACATCAAGGTGATGGTCTACCACATATTTCAGGACCTTCTGTCGCTTCTGAGGAGAGTTCAAGCCCTTGACATTCCATGTACCTATACGAATTGGCATGGCAAACACAAAACACAGACCCCGCTGTCAGTAATACAATTGGCGCCCATTCCGCATTCCTCCCCTCCCCCCGGCAACGTGCACCCAAACATTTCCAGAATAGTCGCTGAACCATCCCCACTGCAGCAAAGTACGCACCCAACCACACACACTCCGCATTCACCCCCAATGGCCTCCCGTCACGGGTCCCCCCCCCATCCCCAAGAACCCCCAACCGAACCCCCCCCTAAACAATACAGAACATTGTACAAAATCAGAAAAAAAGTGCAGTAACTATACTCATCGAGATCAGTAGGCCGAAGTCCGTAGGAGGCCCCCAATCAAAAGACAGGCCGGAGGAATGAAACCACTATTTCCCTTGGCCACAATCGAGGTCGTCTCCTACCAGAGTACTTTCAGAACCCTCGATCAGAAGGCCCGAGCCTCTCCGGCGCCGATCCGCCATTCCTCGGGGATCACGCCGCCCCAGAGCTATGCTGCGAGTCGGCCAACGTGGCCGAGGCCACCGAAGCGACTGCTGCTCCCCGTTCCTGCAGGCTGGCAGAAAGGTCCGGGCGCTGTCTGGCAGGAGAACCGGCGGGGGAACGCCCTACCCTGTGCCATGAGTTCGAACGGCGGCGCCGTCGAGACGGGGAGGCCGCCGCGGCCTGCGAGGACGGCACATCATCCAGTCCCAAAAGCTCTTTTGCCGCCTGGAGCGTGCGAATTTGAGCTAGGCGGTTCTGCCACCTGAAGATGATCCTGAAAGGGTGTCCCCAGGAATAGGCGATGACCCTCTCTCTCAGAAACGATGTGACAGGTCGGAATTCCCTCCGCTTTTGCAAGGTGGAAGCAGCCAAGTCCTGATATAGTTGTGGCCGATGACCCCGGAATTGCAGCGACTCGATGGTCCGGGCTTTCCGAAGAATCCTTTCCTTAAGCTGGAAATCGTGGACACACACCAGGATGTCAGGGGGAGGTCCCCCCCCGCGCCGTGGCAATCCCACCCGGTGCACTCTGTCCATCTGTATCTCTTTCGTGTCTGCCTCATCAAGGACCTGGAGAAACAGCTCCTGGACGTACCCCCGTAGATCCCCCGCCTCACCGTCCCACGGCACCGCCCGTATTCGGATGTTGTTTCTACGGGAGCGGTTTTCAAGGTCTTCCGTATGTAGTTGTAGGTCCAAATTTTGCTCGGTGAGGCGGATGATGTCTTGCTGGAGCATATGAATATCGGTGGCCACACTCAGATCCCTGTCTTCCAGGGTCGCCACCCTCTCGCGTATGCCGTCCACGTCTCTCCGCACCACCCGCAAGTCGGAGGCGAGTTGCGCCCTGAGCTCGGATATGTCCTCCTTGATTGAGGCAAACAACTCCGACATGAAAGCCTTCTTCGCTGGGGTGTCTTCATCCGAGGGCTTCGACGACCCACTCGCTCCAGGGGAGGCCGGTTGTTGGGAGGATTTCGAGGCGTTGTCCTTCCCCTGGTTCCGTTTGCGCGGCAAAGTAGACATGGCGACTCACAGCGCCTTGTGCCGGCGCCACGTGGCTGCGGAAAGTAGCGAGGCCTGCAGGCGGTCCAAGTGCTCGGGAGGGCGCTCACCGGCGCCACCAAGTATGTCCAGTCCCCCGTACACAGGTACTCGATCCGTGGGTGTCTCCGGTGCCCAAGGCGGGAAACCCCGAGAGCCGGTGTCCGTATGCCTTAGCCCTCCGGGCCTTCACCCAACACGTGTCGCACCACCAGCCAGCGGGAGAGTCACTCCTTTGCTCCGTCGTAGTCACGGCTTTGCACAGCACCCAGGCCCCGCGCCTCGTGGAGCGGTGTAATGGCGGGCCTCGAAAGTCCAATCAGGCCGCAGGCGCCAACCGCGAAAGGAGGGACGGGCGGCGTAGATAGTAGAGAGTTGCTGCTAGTCCGAGCGCCACTGCAGTGCCAGGGGCCGGCGCCCCACCTCCCCCAGGTGTGGTGGGGTATGATCTGGGTTCCGCCGTCAGGACCTCCGTCGCCCAGGTGCAGTTCCGATCAGCCTTCCGTCTACCCCAATGCCTGCAGGCGGATTTAGGGCCCCGCCCTTCGACCGCGCCAGGCCTCGATGTCCGGAGAGCCCGGGGTCTCACAGGCCGCGGGTTACGTTCGGTCTCTAAGGCGCTCCCGGGATCACACCGCCTCGGCGACCCCACCAAAGTCTGCCGCTCCGTCAGGCGGTCTTCCCCGCCGCTGTCGGGGCGCGTGGGCACCCCCAAGATCGTGCTTTTAGATGCTTTGCTGGATCAGCGCCGGAGCGGCACGGAAAGGCGTCCTACTCCGCCGCCATCTTGGCCCACCCCCCGACAAACGCCCTTTTAATTGGCTTTTCTGTCTCGTTTATCTGTTAAGCGTGGGGGTTTTCCTCACATTGTCCATTTCTTTAGATTCGGCCTCCCTGCTCCTATTCCGGCGGCGTTTCGGGGGTTCTGCGTTTCCTGGATGTCGCAGTAGGAGCGATTTCCAGTCATCCTCTGGTGGGGCATCGACTGTGGACTCCGTTTGATCCGCCGATTGGGACCTAGGGTTCTTACGGGCTTCAAAGGAGATCTTGGATTGCCTGGCTTCGGTGCGCCCCATTTTACAATGAGAGTGAGATAATCCAAGTTCAGCCCCACAGTATATGACGCACGGGCAGGTAGGTCACAGGGCGCCAAGTTTATGCCAGATAGCGCCCGTCAGCCAGGGCCGGGAGTGTGAGTTCAGCACGTCACTGTGTTTCCTTTATGCCGTGAAGGAAGACCCCGGCAGGGACCAGCCACACACGGCACAATCGCAGTATGCCAGTACTGAGGTATGGTAGTGGTGTTTGGTGGTGACCAATGGAAGGTAAGTATTACCACGAAGAATGTGGGAGAGATGGGGGGGCCGTGTGGATCCCCAGAACAGCGGTGCACGGGCAGCAGGGAGATCACGACCGGACAAGGCGCCCACAGGAGCCAGTCCAGGTTGCACCCTCTCAGCCGGGAGCCTCAAGTGTCCTTGTTGGTACAGCGAGCCAGGCGCAGCCACGCAGCAGTGATCGCCAGCAGTATGGGGCCCTTGGGAGGTGCGGTAGCAGCGAGCGGGCAGCACAACAAGGCAAAGTTCTTGCCCCCATCCAGCTCTCCAAAGGCACAGGTCGGGGGTCTAATACAAAATGGCGGCCGCAGTCGATCTATCGCTCCCTCACAATGTACCGGCAGTCGCCGCAGCACACTCTTGTCGCATCAAAACTTGGTTCCACCACAGCTGTCGCACCCCTGCACCGGGGTATCTGTCCTCCCCTCTGTAGTTGTAAAAGTGTGCGGTCTCCGAACTCGATCGTCGCGCAGCTACGCCACAAATTTCCAGCACCGCACAATCGCGCAGGTTCTCAGCCTGGGGCCTCTGTGTAAGACGCACTCCTCACCAGCAGCCCCTCCATGAGGTAAATTACCGCAGTATCTTATAGGGCATTCCACTTTGCTCTGTCGGGTGTGCAGCTCACCGTATGGGGTTTATTAATGGCGCTCTCGCTGATGCGCCTCAGGCAGCGCTACGTCCAGCGCCAGGTGTGATTAGGCCTCCGCCCATCAACCGCCGCTAATCTCAAGTGCTCCTTGGCAGGTAGCGCGACACATCGGGCCAGGCGCCGGTCGGCGCTACCCCGTTCACAGGCCGCTCAGCTTCAGTAGGCCGCCAGGCACCCGGCCTTTCCTAGTTACAGCACCCGGGCTTCAGGATCATTGAGGTCGGACAGCAGCTCGCGGCCAGGTGCCGCTATTGTTTCAGCGATCACTACGCTGAGTAGAGGGGCAAATAAAGTGTCGGCAGAATTCCCTATGTCATGCGCTTCAGTTGGTGAGAAGTACAGCAGGAAAATATGCTTCAGGATGGTCTAAAAGGATGATTCCCTGCTCGGCAGGGCAGGAGCCTCACTCGTGTGCGGCCATCTTGGTCCAGCGCCACCTAGCGCCCCATTATTACCAAGACAATTTTGCAGGATTTCTGCGCCATTCTCTTCTCACCCCAGATCAAGTGAGGATTAGTACTTATACCAAAGTTTATTATTCTTCCTACTTCTACTTCTATAGCCTCTACCCTAGCTCGTAAGCTACAGTGACCATAGCTACATTGACTGGATGCCTAAAAACCTGTGGTCCTCTGACAATTGCCCTAACTTGCCACTTCGTTCTTTGCTTGTCAAAATGTCTCTTCAAGAATAACCTTTTGCTTATGGGACTCAGGTCACAGCTGTTTGCCAGAGTCAGTTAAACAGTCATCTATTTTCTCAGTTCATACAAGATAAGTCCAGTCAGGGCCTGCATATTTGTTGTTGAGTCTCATTTCCCTCTTTGATCTTTTGCGTTCTGTCAGTGCTACGTCATTGTCACTGAATTTTGACTGTTCTTGGATCTCTTGTCCTTCCATCTCACTAACTTCAGGTATAGGCTCTGGTCTTTAGCTTTGGATGGCAGTCTATTTTGTCTGAGTCCTGTCATCAGCCAGGGCTTTGCAATATTCGAGCACCAAGTCATCTGTAATGTTCAGAAGGGTAACCTCTGGAACAAAAGAGATTCTCAGGAATCTCCCCATCAGAACTTCATGGGGAAAAGGCCTATCATCCTCCACTGAGTTCTACGAATGCTTATGAGCACCACGGAAAGAGTGTCAGGCCATTTGAGAGACATAGAGGCGAAAGGCTTGACCTATTTTGCTTTGATCATCCTGTTTACCATTTCTACTATTCCTGACGCTTCTGGTCTATAACTGCAATGGAATTGCTAGTCAATCCCTAGGGTGTTGCAAAGCAACTGCATCACTTCATTGTTGAAGTGACTCCTTTGATCTGATTCGTGGTGAACTGGCATGCCAAATCGGGGATCAACTCCCTCAATAGTAGCTTGCAACTGTCAAATTGTCACATCTCCAAGCAGAATATACCTCAACCCAGTGAGAAAATAAACAAAGGATAACCATGTATATTTTAACTGGTTGCACTAAGACATCTCCAGGAAGTCGATCTGGAGACGGATGAAAGGACCATCGAATTTACCTATGTGACTCAAATTCATCACAACCTTTGTGCCAACATTGTGTTTTTGGCATACAACGCACCTTTAGCATAAACTCTCAGCCTGATTTCGGATGTGGGGATTGAACCAGTATTTTTTGAATGTCAAGACCTTACCATCTAGACCTAAATGGGTTGGACCATGCATGTGCCTCACTATGGCAGGTAATATCGAATTGGGTAAAACAAGTTTGCCATCAAAAGTGGCTAACATCTTTTGCACATTCTGCCCTTTCCCATTTCTCTTTTTCAATAGGAGGAGCCTCATGTTGTAACTTCCTTAATTCCATGAAAGTTTGCACTGTCTTCAACAGCACATCTGGGAAAGTCTCTACCTCATGACTTGCTTCACTGAAGTGAAATGTGCTGGTTGGCTGGGGCAGTTACAATCTATTTAACAGATTCAAGATGTACAGACTGATTCTAATAGGTGAGCCAGATGAGCTTAAGAAGCCTCTCTGGGACCAAAATTTCAGTACAATTGGCTGAAGTCATGCCCAACCCAAAACCGTACTGGCCGTAAGTGTAAATGGTGACTCTCAACCCATCAGAGGGATAACAGGTTCTCGTGGGAGCAATCAATTAAGCACATTGAGACGAGGTTACATGACACAAGTGAGAAGGTTCTACAACACAGCTCAAGGTACAGACAGAATAAGCAGCTCTTTAAATACCACACCTGTCTCTTAAACATGAGCCATCAACATACAAAATGTGGTCTAGTTCAGTAATGGGCACATCCAGTATGTCTGGCCTCGGTTTTGTGCACAATTCAGTAACATCTATGCAATGAATTTGAATTTGAATTTAAAATACTTATAGAGCGCTGCGTTCACCATACGGTTTCTTGGCGCGGTGGAGGCAAAATTAGCAGAGGAGAGGCAATAGAAAACTGGTACAATGAGAGGGAGCAATGAGGACTGTTTACAGCGGGAAAGCCTGATTGAATAGGAAGGTTTTGAGGCCTTTACGGAAGAGAGAATAGTGCTTGGCCGACCGAAGGTGGTCGGGGAGGGAGTTCCAAAAAGTGGGTGCCAAGAATGAGAAGTTGGCCCCTCCTGACTTTTTGCGCTTGTAGCGGGGTACCTGCAAAAGAGATTGGGAGGATGAGCAAAGCTCTCTGGCAGGGACATACTCCCTTATCAAGGAGGTAATGAAGGCGGGAGCTGAGCCCTGGCATGCCTGGAAGACCATGCAGCCAGTTTTAAAAAGGAATCGCTCCCTGACAGGTAGCCAGTGAAGCGCCTTCAATAACAGAGTTGAGTGGTGGGAGCGGGAAAGGCCGTACACTAGTCGGGCCGCCTGGTTTTGGACCAGTTGGAGCTTTCGTAAGCTGTAAGCTAGAATGCCGTTGTACAGGGCATTGGCGTAGTCCAGCCGGGAGATCTCTAAGGCGGACATGATCAGTTTGAGTGCCAGGGGAGAAAAGAAACGGGAAACAGTGCGAATAGTGCGAAGAGTGAGAAAGCAAGAAGAGACAACAGAGCTAATTTGTGAGTGTAGGGTAAGATGATTATTCATTTTGATGCCTAAGGTCTTAACTGTGGGAGAGGGAGTGGGAGGGGAACCTAGGGAAGAGGGCCAAAATAAAGAGTTCCAGGGACTGGAAGAGCCACCAGTGAGAACCAACTCAGTTTTATCCGGGTTCAGCTTCAGGTGGTTGTGGCTCATCCAGTCCCTGATAAAAATCATAATAGTCTGAAAGTTGGAAATAGAATAGGAAGAAGAGAGGTTAAAGATGAGCTGGAGGTCATCCGCATAGTTATATACGGTGACCTCCAGCTGCTGGAGTGCAAAGATTAGGGGATAGATTTAAAGATTGAACAAAAGAGGGGAAAGAGAAGAACCCTGGGGAACACCACAAGTGACCTTAAGTGGGGTGGCCGAGAAATCCCCCAACCGGACCGCCTGGGTGCAGTCCCTCAGGAAGGACGATAGCCAGACCAGGGCTGAGCCCCCGATTCCCGCTGCTCTGACACGTGAAAGCAAGATGGAGTGGTCCATCGTATCAAAAGCGGCGGAGAGATCGAGGAGCACCAGGGCCTGGTGTTTGTTTTGGTCCATGCCCTCCCTGAGGTTGTCCAGGACCGACACCACGACGGACTCAGTAGAGTGCCTAAGCCGGAAACCCGCCTGACGAGGCGCCAGGCCCCCAGTTGCTTCTACATGGGCGCTGAGTACCGATGTTACATGGCGCTCAAGCACATTGCCCAAGTAGGGCAACAGTGAGATAGGGTGATAGTTGACTGGGGCGGACGGATCTGCACCAGGCTTCTTCAAAATAGGCACTATTGTAGCAGATTTGAGTGCTGGAATCACAACCCCCTGAGCAAGGGAACTGTTGAGAAAAGTGATCGGGGGCTGGGTGCAAACAGAGTAAATCTGTTGAAGAATACGGGCCGGGCAGATGTCTGCCGGGGAACCTGACTTTACCTTAGGAAGTATTTCCAGGAATACTTCTTCGGTGAGAGGGGGGATCGAAGAGAGACAGCACTGGACAGTAGGAGGAAGGGGTTCAACAAAAGTGAGAGAGGGTTGAGGAATATTGATCTTGATGTTAGTAATTTTTTCCAAAAAATAAGAGTTCAATGAATCACATAAGGACTGGGTGGGAGGAGGTTTAAGTGTAGCCCTGTCAGAAAAAGCTAGATCGTGGACAATTGTGAAGATCTCCCTGGATTTATTCTCTGCCACCAGAATTTTTGCTGAAAAATAGGCAGTTTTGGCTCCTAGTATAGCTTTTTTGTAGTCGCTTAATAGTGTGGAGTAATGGGTTTTCGATAAAGGACAATAGTCCCTTCTCCATTGCCTCTCAGCTCGCCGGAGGGTCAGCTTTTTTTCCTTCAGATCTTCACTAAACCACTGATTTGACTCCTTCGGTCGTCTAGTTGAAATCCGACGTAGGGGGGCTACTGAATCGCAACCTCCAGCGAGCCTGGTGTTAATGACGGTGGCTTGAGATGAGGAGGATAAGCCCGCCAGGTTAGGTGAGGAGTTCAGGAGAGAAGAGGATAGCGAAGGGAGGTCGACACGGTTCCAGTTCCGCGCCCAGGTGTTTTTGGCAAGCGGGACCTTGGTTACAGGGTTGAGGTGGAGGGAAAAGGAGATTAGGGCATATTCTGACCAGGGACATGGGGACACAGACATGGACGAAACGGAAATATTGAGAGACCAGACCTGGTCTAACACATGTCCGGGTATGTGTGTCGGGACTTGTATGTGGGAGACAAAATTCAGGGATTGAAGTGATTCTGTAAATTGTTTGGAGGAAGTGCACTCAAGGGGGTCCGTGGGCCAATAGTTGAAGTCGCCTAACACTAGGACTGAGGCGTAATTAACCGCCAAAGTGGCCAGTAAGTCCTGAAAGGCTGGCATGAACAAATGGGAAGACTGGGGCGGGCGATACATTAGCAGACAAGTAAGCGGGGGAGAAAAGGTAAGAGAGCGAACCACAAGATGCTCAGTGGGGATGATGGGAGGGGAAGGAAGAAGTTGAAAATTGTACTCAGACCGGGCAATAAGAGCCACGCCGCCCCCTGTCTTGCTCGCCGGGGGCTCTGCAAGGAGGGCCACGTAAGAAGGGGGGAGAGCAGGCAGAAGGGAGGGCAGAGAGGACTCACAAAACCAGGTTTCGGTTAAGAACAGTATGTCAGGCTTGTGGGAGTCAAGCAGAACAAACAGTTCCTGATGGTGTCTAACCGCTGACCTGGTGTTGAGCAGGATGATAGACAAAGGAGGGGGGAAGGTGGAGAACCAGAGCAAGAAAAGGGCTGCGTCGAGGGCGTCAGCGAAGAAGAAGGAAACTGAGGAGATGGGGGAGCAAGACCAAGAGAGGAAATATAGCTGATGATGGAGTCGGGTGAGAGACCAATGGCCCTGTATAGCTTTTAGATCCTCAAAGGAATAGGAGATAGGAAGGGCATGAGGACGCGCCCCTAGCCCCGTCCGGCCGCGGACGGGCGCAGACGGGCTTGACTTAGGCTCGACTTCGGCGCGCCTTCGTCGCGCCCGCTGCGCTCGTCCGCTGCGCTTCCTCATTGGGGGGCGTTTAAATAGGGGCGGAGCGCGGGGATGTGGCGCCGAGCTAGGTCGCCTGACCAGCCCAAAGTAAGATGGCGCCCGCACAGCCACCGAGCCCTGAAACAATAAGGGAAGTTAATCTCCTGTTGATTTTCAATTGTGGTCGTACTCACATTCCTCTCCTTTGCCTGGGATGGGCAATGAAGTTGCAGGATTAAGAACATTGCAACGCCGTATGGACACATTATCTGCAGCGAGAATGAATTTCTCATAGCGGGTTAGGCAGCTATTTGTGAGATGCCGTGTACGCATAAGGGTCAAAAGGATCTCAATAGAATGGGACACCATGACAATCAACAGGTGGCCAATAACGATACCTTCGGACTGCTGTATACTCGGGGTGACTGCTACAACTACTTTGAGGCAACCAAGAAAAGCTGCGGCTACAGGATCAAGAGTCTCCAACAGGTAGGCCACCAGCCTTTTGGAATCACCATGGGCCAGTGTCAATACAGACAGTACGCACCCATCGTGTTCATGACAGAACAGCATAACATCTTTGGTTTAATCTGGCATTCCAAGAGCAGGTGCCCAGCAGAGAAAATTTGTGTGCTTCTGGAAGGCTTCCATGCTCTTGTCATCCTTTGTTATCAGGTCATTGACATCTGTGTGCATCAGCTACTGTAGGGGCTTTACTACAGAAAGAAAAATACATTGTCAGCAGTTGACAACCATGCCCAAAAAACTGCATACCTCACTCTGTGTGGTTGGGAATGTCATTTTAAGAACAACCTCAATATGCTTGTGTGATATTCTCCTGGCTCCTTTCTCAATTTAGTGTCGCAGATATTTGACCTCTCTCAAGCAATACTTTAGTTTCTCAGAGGAAACATTGTGCCTATTCTCAGCAAGATGGCTGAGCAGGGTGATAGTGTCTTGTCTGCAAGCTTCTTTTGTCATCGCAGCAACAAACAAGTCATCGAGGCACTGCACTGGATGTAGCAGTGTTTCGAGAATTGTTATAAAAATTTGGTTAAAGTATAAGGGGTTCTCCATATAGCCTTGAGGAGTGCAAAACCAAATAAGAGTTTTCTCTTGGTACCTGAAAGAAAAGAAGTATTGACTCTCTTCATGGAGGAGAATGGAAAAGAATGCCTAACACAAGTCAATGCCCGTGAACCACTCAACTTCTGGGGGAATTTGGAACAGGATCACTGCTGGGGTCGGTACCAAAGGATAACATGGATTGACTATTTTGTTTATTTTATTGTAAATCCTGGATGATTCTCCACTTTTTAATAGCCCTTTTCAGGGCCATGATCAAGGAGTTACATGTGATTCCAATTACCTCCTTCAAAACTCTCTGTTCTAGAATGTTTTCAATGATTGGAATTATGGCAGCTATGCCTTTGGGTGCCAGTTTGTAATGGCGTGGTTGAGGAAATACTGCATTGGACCTTTGTGTAATTTTTGATGAGGCTGCATCCTGGAATAAACCAATTCCCTTCCTTGTGAAATCCCATACTTCTTTCCTGACTGTGCTTCTCAACTCAGTGGGCAAATCGCCTGTGGTAAGAAAGGGGGACAATCGGACTTTGGAATCTGGTGACTTTAATTTACACTCTATATCTGTTGCATGTGTCTCAGGCTCAACTCCATAAGGAGTGCAATATATGTATATATAAATCTACTGGGCTAGAGTCGAAAATGACAAATTAGTGCTGATCTCGTATAGGCCCTATCTTCACTGGGACAGGAGCTGAAACCAGATTGGTGTGTTGCTGATTTGAGATACCTACAACTTGGACCTCTTTTCCAGAGAGTGGTAGGTTCTGAAACTTAATAGTATGCACAGTTGAACAACTAGCTCCAGTGTGAATGAAAAAGGACAGGGGGTGGATCTATCTGCATCTGGGCAAGATTAAATCGACACTCCCTCTTCCATAGACCAACCTTGCTACAAATATGATATGGGCTGACTTTCTTCAAAGTGCTAATGTTTATGTAATTTGCATTTCATCAACCCCTCCCATGCCCCTGTACATGCTGCCATAGGGCATAGCAACCCCTTGCATGTTAACCCATTGCTTGCATCAAAGTCAACTCCGACATCAGTCACATTCACGCCTCTCATCACCCCATTCTGCGCCAACCTGATTTGGGCAAGAGTATGCCACTCATTCAATCCCTTCCACCTAGCTTCCAATATGTTGCTGCAATGTTTGGCATAGTGTAGGATGTCATCTATCTGATTTGACTGCCAGCCGGGAACACCCTGTATTATTTGGGAACTAATCTTTAGTTAGAGCCCTTCTACAAAGGATGCAATAAATCTTCACATGTTCTCGCCAAGGGGGGGTCATTAATTCCACTATGTTCCCTGTATACTTGCATCAGTTGCTCAGAATACACATGGGCTGACTTTGTGTGTTCCTGTTGTGTTCTGGATATCTTAGGCCAATCCGTTTTCTTTTGGGGGACTTTCATTTTAAGGTGGGTGATAACTGCATTGTATTTGGTCTTCACTATCAGGGACAGGACGTTGGCGTTTTCTACTCTCGGGGTTCCTGTGTCGGTCAGACTACCACTCTTTTACAGTCTGCCCTCAAGTCCTTCTGCACTGCCGCTTCGAACAACATATCCAAGTCTTCTCATAGCACCTTGGAGATAGATGCAATCCTATCTATCTGAGTGTACAACTTGTCAGAATTCTCCATTAACTTGAGAAATGATTTTGTGAAATGGAACAGATCAGCTCGCGACCATGGAACATGTACATAAACTTCTCCCTGAGGTCCCCCAAGGGAATGCTACTTTGCTGCCACTCCTTTGTCCTGTCCCTTAACTTCTCCTGTTGTTTCCCTCCATCTAACCTTGGACTTCTCCTTCTTTGACCACTATTCCCTGAACTTCTCCAGATCATTCCATTCTTTAATGCACTCAATCAGTTCCTTCACATGTATTCTCAAGCCCTTTGGCTTCAAGGCCCTCAAGTCCCTGTCACCAGCCTTCATTGGGCATTCCTTCTCAACTTCTTTCTCTTGCTCAGATCGTAGCCATCCGGATCCGCTAGCATCTACATCTTTGCATACACCTCCTGTGCTCCTGTGCCACTCTTGCAGTTTCCTTACCCAAGTAAATCAATGTATTCTCAGTGAGGTGTCCTGAAAAAAATAATCCAACATTTCCCATGACAATATCTTCATCTTCGATTTTCAGCTGGGCACACTTATTCTCTGTGGAACTGATCCACTGGACGCTGGGATCATCCCGGGGACTGTGGATTGTGTGGGGGCCTCTGAAATTCCTCCCATCAAATTTCCTGCTGCTAAAACATTTTGGGACCCTGTGACTACCTGACTGCTTGGCGCAGGCTTAGCTTGCAGTGCCCTCAGTGTTATAGGGGGTGGTAAGGATCTCACGCTAGGTTGGGTCATGGCTGAAGGGGTATTTGGCGCCAATGGGGTTGGTGTGCCTCCTGCCTCAGGGGTGCACTTGCCTCTGCAGTGGTTGGTGCAGTATATCTACTTTCTGTGGGGTTTTTGGGGAATATTTCCTGCTCCTGGTGCTGCATTATACAGGGGTGATTCAGAAAAGGGGGTGGTGATGAACAGAGTGTCTGAATTAAGCAGACCACTCTTACCCAGTCCAAAGATCAGGGCTTGATCCATCACCGTTATTTATCTCACTGCACCATCCCAGCTCAGAACCTGGCTATATGCAAATCAGTCTGTCCCTGGCCCAGTGCATCATGGGAACAGGGCAGACTAAACTACCAAGCCAATTCTTCACCAGAAAGGAGACAAGCTACCGGGGACCGGTTTCTGGCATTTCAGCCGTCTTCGGCCCGGCTTGCTTGAATCCTGATGGTGCAGTGAGAAAGGGACTCATGTCTGAGTATACCCTGCCACACCTATAGTGGCCAAAAACGATTCAGAAAAGGGGGTGGTAATGAACAGAGTGTCTGAATTAAGCAGACCACTCTTACCCAGTAGTAAGTAGCTTGTTTCCTTCCCAGTATAAGAATTGGCTTGGTAGTTTGGTCTGCCCTGTTCCCATGATGCACTGGGCCAGGGTCAGACTAATTTGCATATAGCCAAGTTCTGAGCTGGGATGGTGCAGTGAGCTAAAAAACGGTGATGGATCAAGCCCGGATCTTTGGACTGGGTAAGAGTGGTCTGCTTAATTCAGACACTCTGTTCATCACCACCCCCTTTTCTGAAGCATTATACAGGGGTGGCCTGGAATTCAATACTTTGTCTATGAGAGCATCCTCCTCACCACTCCAAGGTCTAACTCTTCTTTGGGCTTCTTTTGAGTGGCCAGATTTTCCTTACCCAGGACCTCGCTGCCTGTGCAGGATTAGCGCCTACTGTCTCAATCACGTCCTCGCTCCACCTTCTCTGCCTATCATTATCCTGACTGTTTAGCCAAGAACAGAACTTATGTATGGTCTTTAGTGCAAACCTCTTTATATTTTTCTCATTCACCATCTGTGTCCACAGATTCAGGGCCTCAAATTGTGTGGGTCTAGGCATTGATGTCAATTCACCAAAATGCCTGGGGTAGTGGAAGTGACATCACATGCCCTTTGACCCCATGTGGCATTACATGATCTTTACACCTGATGACATCATGGGAAGTGACATGTGATGTTGTGCCCTGAAGGAGCCAGAAAATGCACTTTATGGAAGTGGATGTAACATTATTAATATCAGTTTGAAATCTAATGCTAGCTTTGAATGGTCTATAAGCTTCAAAGCTCGAGTTTGTACAAAGCCTCTATGACCAGCAAATAGAGTAAAGATAAGTCATACATCACACATCTGAGGTCATCCATGATTAGAAAAGAAACCAGGACAATTTATTTATTTCTCTTATTGCCCATCTACAGGTTAGGTTATCTTTATTTCAATCCACACGAAAAAATAAAAACACTCAATCCAACTAGCAATGAAAACTTCTTGGGATATGGTAGTTTAGAAAAGACCTACCAGCGGTTAACATGATCTTCATCAAGGTGAATATTAAATTAACAGTGCTTGTAAACTGCACATTTCCGGCAGTATGTGCTATGTAAATGCTGTATAATCAATGCTCATTGTTTATATTACTTAATCGAAGAAGATGTTACGAAAATCCCACTGAAACATGTACCAGTGGAAGTGTCTGTATGATGGTCCCTGGGACAGGGAGCACATCTTCCTGAGCTTCATGAAATCAAGGGGAAGCAGAAGGACAGAGAAGAGGGTTAACAGAGAAAGCGTGTCCAGAAGGAGGTCAGCATTACCTACAGGACAGGGAGCAGCTTCTCTGGCTATGCCCATATGTCTTTCTTCTTCCTCTCTCTCCTGTCTCACTCTTGTATTCTGTCTGTCTCTCCAACTTCGTTACCCTTCCCCCTCCTTTACTCTCCCATCTCTCTCTACCTGTATTTCTAGTTTGTTTTCTCTCTTTCTCTCTGGCTCTCAGCTTAGCTGTAGGACTGCACAATGCTGCCTCTCTCACATGCACTCAGCAACTTTACCACCTTCTCTGTGTCTCTACACTATTTGCCTCGCTCTCTGCTCTTAACTATTTCACCTAATATCTGTCTCTCAATAGCTTTCCCTTGCCTTTTTTCTCTTTTTATTGCTGTTTTTCCGTCACATTCTACTTACACATTTTCACCACTTCTCCTCTTATTTCCTTCCTCTGCCTCACTCGGCTCCTACCTTATCATCTCTCAGCTCTGACATTCATATGTGTACTCTGCCTGCCTCACTGCACTCTGCTTGTTACCTCCACGTTCGAAGGTTACTGCATCCTACGTTCTGGTGGCATCCCTTCACCATACACAGTCATGGGCAGGAGGGCTGCACAAAAAGGCTTCCCGGTGTCAGGATGCGTTAGTGGGCAGTCTAGGGAGGGGCAGTGGACAAGTAAACCTGTACATATCAGCAACAAGGTTCTCACCTGGCCAGTATCTTACCAGACTGACCAGTGTTTGAAATATCAAACTGAAAAGGCAACAGGTGGCTAACTGGGATTTGGACGATTGGCTGCTTTCATAGCTGAAAAGCAGACAAGAAGAAATCTCCCGCCGTCCAAGTTAGCCCAGTGTTGCAGATGTAATGGACCTGGGTCGCAAGCAGCCTCCTAAGAGTAGCAAGCCAAAGCACAGAAGAAGCAAAAGCAAACTATAGCTACTCCTAAACTATGTCCATACACATACGCAAACTCACAAATTGTCAGCTCTGTAGTGCCACAGAAGCAACTTGGATTGTCACCTTCTTTAAAGAG
Organism: Lissotriton vulgaris; assembly: GCF_964263255.1. Lineage (NCBI taxonomy): Eukaryota > Metazoa > Chordata > Amphibia > Caudata > Salamandridae > Lissotriton > Lissotriton vulgaris. Next base: position 1,755,286,707 of record NC_141691.1, read on the forward strand.
AAATATTAGCTAGTTGCTCATGTTTGAGGTTACAAATGAGTCAAGCAGTCCTAATGAATTTCTGTGAAATCCTCTTTAAAAAAAAAAAAATTGTTGTTAATTGTTTTTCAAAATAAACATACATAGAGTAATACTGTACCAGGGTTAACATAAGATATTTGTGAGGCAATCATAACGTATACCAAAACGTGAGGTGAGGTTATTACGGTCATCTGAGTATAAAGGGCCTAACACCAGTAAACAATAAAACAAAAAAGAGTTTTAAAACTACATTTCTCTATTTCCTTTTATGGTGATTTAGGATTAGAGCAAACACCTGCAAAATACTTTGTGGGGTGGTTTCTTTATGTGGGACTTTAGATTTATATTGAAAATTAAGAAACTACCTGCTTTAGCTGATTTTGTCATTGTTTTTGTTTTTCCGTTACCAATCTTGTAATTAGAATTCAGGCCAAGCTGGTAAAATACAGGCCATATGACAACTGAGTTCTAAAAAGGCACATTGTGGCAACCAGGGAAAAACTTTAAGCACTTAATGTGTCTGTCTCCAAGATTCTGACAGCCATTGGAAGTAAAGCTCTGGCCCACAAATAGCTGGGGCGCAGGAGCACAGGAAAGCTAGGAGAGACTACTTCTACAAGTCTTCATATCCGTTTCCCTTTTATGAAGCAGTCCAGTCAAACACACCAAAACTCTCAGCCTGCAGGTGAAGCAAATTTATGCTGCCTGGGGCTGGGAGACCTAGAAGGGAATGTCGCAGTTCAACACTTCCCGGACCCTCAATGGGGAAAATTGAAACAGTTGCAATAATGAACAGTGTACAGTCACAGTAAAGTGCAGCCTGGAGATACTGCTTTTTAGTTCTTGGCTATAGAGCGCAGGCGCTGTCACAAAAAGACATGCTGTTTTCAATTTAGTGGGCTAAAGCCCGTCCAAAGACTTACGATGCTGCCGCTCGCAGCCTTGGGAGTGCTTCAGAGAGACGCTTTGGTGATTACTAGCGCGGGGGACACAAGGACTTTGCTGTTTGCTACCTGGAGTCCCTGAACAGTTCGGAGAAGCTTGCTGGGTTGTTTGGGCGGGACTGCGAGTCCCAGCAGGTGTAGCGCTCTGGTCTTCAGCACACCTGCGACTCTTCCCGCCCCCCCTGCAGTACATAGACGGCTCGCGGTCCCCGCTCCGCGGGTGCCGCTCGCAGCCTTGGGAGTGCTTCAGAGAGACGCTTTGGTGATTACTAGCGCGGGGGACACAAGGACTTTGCCGTTTGCTACCTGGAGTCCCTGAACAGTTCGGAGAAGCTTGCTGGGTTGTTTGGGCGGGACTGCGAGTCCCAGCAGGTGTAGCGCTCTGGTCTTCAGCGCACCTGCGACTCTTCCCGCCCCCCCTGCAGTACATAGACGGCTCGCGGCCCCCGCTCCACGGGTGCCGCTCGCAGCCTTGGGAGTGCTTCAGAGAGACGCTTTGGTGATTACTAGCGCAGGGGACACAAGGACTTTGCCGTTTGCTACCTGGAGTCCCTGAACAGTTCGGAGAAGCTTGCTGGGTTGTTTGGGTGGGACTGCGAGTCCCAGCAGGTGTAGCGCTCTGGTCTTCAGCGCACCTGCGACTCTTCCCGCCCCCCCTGCAGTACATAGACGGCTCGCGGCCCCGGCTCCGCGGGAGCCGCTCGCAGCCTTGGGAGTGCTTCAGAGAGACGCTTTGGTGATTACTAGCGCGGGGGACACAAGGACTTTGCCGTTTGCTACCTGGAGTCCCTGAACAGTTCGGAGAAGCTTGCTGGGTTGTTTGGGCGGGACTGCGAGTCCCAGCAGGTGTAGCGCTCTGGTCTTCAGCGCACCTGCGACTCTTCCCGCCCCCCCTGCAGTACATAGACGGCTCGCGGCCCCCGCTCCACGGGTGCCGCTCGCAGCCTTGGGAGTGCTTCAGAGAGACGCTTTGGTGATTACTAGCGCAGGGGACACAAGGACTTTGCCGTTTGCTACCTGGAGTCCCTGAACAGTTCGGAGAAGCTTGCTGGGTTGTTTGGGTGGGACTGCGAGTCCCAGCAGGTGTAGCGCTCTGGTCTTCAGCGCACCTGCGACTCTTCCCGCCCCCCCTGCAGTACATAGACGGCTCGCGGCCCCGGCTCCGCGGGAGCCGCTCGCAGCCTTGGGAGTGCTTCAGAGAGACGCTTTGGTGATTACTAGCGCGGGGGACACAAGGACTTTGCCGTTTGCTACCTGGAGTCCCTGAACAGTTCGGAGAAGCTTGCTGGGTTGTTTGGGCGGGACTGCGAGTCCCAGCAGGTGTAGCGCTCTGGTCTTCAGCGCACCTGCGACTCTTCCCGCCCCCCCTGCAGTACATAGACGGCTCGCGGCCCCCGCTCCACGGGTGCCGCTCGCAGCCTTGGGAGTGCTTCAGAGAGACGCTTTGGTGATTACTAGCGCAGGGGACACAAGGACTTTGCCGTTTGCTACCTGGAGTCCCTGAACAGTTCGGAGAAGCTTGCTGGGTTGTTTGGGTGGGACTGCGAGTCCCAGCAGGTGTAGCGCTCTGGTCTTCAGCGCACCTGCGATTCTTCCCGCCCCCCCTGCAGTACATAGACGGCTCGCGGCCCCCGCTCCACGGGTGCCGCTCGCAGCCTTGGGAGTGCTTCAGAGAGACGCTTTGGTGATTACTAGCGCGGGGGACACAAGGACTTTGCCGTTTGCTACCTGGAGTCTCTGAACAGTTCGGAGAAGCTTGCTGGGTTGTTTGGGCGGGACTGCGAGTCCCAGCAGGTGTAGCGCTCTGGTCTTCAGCGCACCTGCGACTCTTCCCGCCCTCTTCCCTCCTACCTATTTAACACTGCCTGTCCACGCGCACGCGGGATGCGCGCGGGCCGCAGCCCGGGGCGAAGCCCGGGCAAAGGGCGGGCCCTCTTAGGCCCTCATAGGTCGGAGTAGGCCGGGCCTGGTCTACCCCTTTGTTTTTTGTCATTGGGTATAGGTATTGGTATTAATTAAGTCCTTGTTGCCCCAGTGGTTCCGTCCACCTGCCATGCCTTCACCAGCCATGGATAAAACCACAGTGAAGCCGGGTGGTGTTAAGAATAGAACCCTGGATAATTATTTTTCACGCCCCCTCGGGGATGGGGATGGGGATTTGGACACAGCCCTTGCTGAACGCAGGGCCGAGCGTCGCCGCTCCATCGAAAACCTGAAACATAGACCCCTGGTAGATACCCCAGAGGGTGGCTCTTCATTGAACCACAGTGAGGAGCCATTATCACAGGAAGGTGTCCCTTTTCTGTTGAGGGATCGTACCATTAGCCCCTGCCAACCTGCCATCCAGGCCCCAAAGGTTACCCCTCCCATTAGCCCCTGCTGTACGGCTGTTGATTTAACATCCCAACCTACTCATTTTTCCAAAACCAGGAAAGCTAAGTCCAAACTAGCGACTGTGGTAGAGTTGCACGGTCCCCCCCCTAACAAGCGTAGAAGGAAGATGAGGGGTGGAAAGGGTAAACTTAAACTTTCCCATTCCGATTTCGGAAAACCCCCTAAGCCCGTTCCTGTCTCTGATAAGTGTATTAATGCAATGGGACCTGCCACTGCCCCTGCTAATAACCTGCCTATTACACCCCCTCTGGCTGCCCCTCATGGAAACCTGGAATTCCTACTCAGATCCTTGCTCTTGCCCATCAGCGAGAGCATTAAGCGAGTGGAGATCAGACTTACTATCCTCGAGGCAACACTAAGTAGTCTGAATTCACAGGTAAATACCCTTGGTAGACCCACCGAGACTATGCCCCCCCTTACCATGCCCCTTATCTCCCAACCACCCTCAGCTATTCCGGGACCATCTTTGGCGACTTCTGCCACCTCTCTTTTGCAACCCCTCATGGCAAAACCAGCTCACTCACGTCCTAGCAAAACTATCATTCCCCCCTCACAATCCCCAGGTATAACTCCCGTAGTAAACCCTAGTGGGGCTAAAATTGGTGACTGTATTCCACCCCCATTACTAGAAAAACCCGCCCCCAGACCGCGGAGACCTGACCTCCCTCCTGAGGCTAACGACCTTATGGTGGTTATGGCCGGGGTTCCCCCCCTTGAGGTGGGGGAAGGCAAGAATTTCCTTTCACTTAAAAACCAAGTAATCAAATGGTTGAACTGGAATAGACCTCTCCCAGCATACTTTAATAACGAAATTGTGATGGTAAGAAGGGTACCATGGCTGGGCAAGTCCAGGAAGACAATAATAGGGGATTGTATTTTGGTGTGTTTTAGAGACCCAAGGACCGTTCATTTTATCTGTTCTGGGTCGAATAGATCTCTTGAATCCACTATTCGGACCTTGCCAGTATCATTCTTTTTCCCCCCTACACATGTGTATTGTGATCAAGTACAGGACAATTGGTCAAGGGTTGATCGGGGGGGGGAGATTCTGTGGGTATCCAGCAAGACCTGTTTTCCAACCACCCCTGACACCCTTTCATAATTACAATCGTTTTAATTGTCTGAGTGGCCTTAATGGTGTAGACTGACTGCCCACAGCCCTAGACCCTATTACTTCTTCCCCGGATAAAGTGTCTACCGTAATTCCCAACAGTAGCCCTATCCTAATCCAAGACCCTGTAATGTCTCTGAATGCCTTGATACTCCCCGCGATTTACCCAGTTCTATTGGCCCCTTTACTAGCCAATAATCTTTTAAACCCCACGGCACCAGTGCCCATACAATCCCCCCCTTGTCCCCCTGGTCTTAAGTTCGCCAGTTGGAATATTGCAGGGTGGAGCAGGCAAACAGCGTCCCTTGGTTGGAATGAGATTATCACCGACTTTGATATTCTATGCCTGCAAGAGACCTGGGCAACTGCTGATATTAAACAAGATGGGTTTATATCTTATAATAACCCGGCATCCAGGTCAGGTATGGGTAGGGCTAAAGGGGGGCTAGTGACTTTAATATCAGTTAAACTCCCAGTTTGTTTGATTTCCTACCTCTCTGTGGGATACCACTCCCAAATCCTAACACTTGAACATGTAAAGGGCCATGTTTTAGTGGTGATTAACCACTATAACAACCTGTTTGATGCCTCAGATACCACAGTGGCGGAGGAGTTGGACCTTGTTTTAAGGAACTTACGAAATGACACCAATAAACCAACTGATATCATATGGGGTGGGGATTTTAATCTTCGTACTTGTCCCTACTCATTTACCAGAATCTGTGGATACGATGGGAATAACGGGGAAAATAGGGCACATTTCGCTCACACACCCCACGGGGATTCCTTTAACTCCCTCGTGCTAAGCTTGGATCTTATGATCCCTTCCCCGGCCGTAGATGCTGATGGCAATCCTGTTCCAACCTTTGTTGGACCAAATTCGGTCTCTGTCATCGACCATCTACTGGTTTCCACACACCTTATACCTCACTGTACGATTCCCATTGTCACCGATCTCGGAGTCAGTGATCACCATGCCATTATCATGTTTATTTCAGCATGGGGGTCTTTAGTTAATAAAGATTATCTGGTAATAGAAGATGTTACCCCCTGTAGACCGAATGGTATTCGTATAAAGTGGAGTCTGAACAACTCCGAAAAGCTGCAAGCTAAAATCTTAAAAGAGGGGTTCACTGAAATTCACAGTTGCCTAGACCCAGAGGCCCTTTATGGGTGCATTATAACCAATTTTGTGGCACTTGGTATTGCTATAAAAAGGTGTCTTACCATTACTAAAGCCCGAATTAAGAATCAAAACGTGGGTTGGTTTGATAGCCTGTGTACTAAATCCCTGCGGGAACTTAAGCTGGCTCTAACTAAATCCCCGAGAGACAGGGAGGCTATCAAACTACTCAGGCTTACCTACAAAAACAATCTTGTACGTAGGAAGCAGGAACTCAGGGAACTTGCCTGGGATGCCCTGAATCAAGCATCGGTGCAACGGGACAGTAGGCTTTTTTGGTCCACGGTCAATAGCCCCTTCCTTGCTAACGAAGAGTTTCCTATACTGTCAGCGCAGGCCAGCGAAGCCAATTGGGTCTCCCATTTCTCTGGAATTTTTAACCCACCCAGGAGACATTCTGATGACTTTTCCATCCTGACGCCTGAAACAAGGCTACCTCTGGATATTACCCTATCAGAGGTGGTTATTTCCTTAAGCCAGAGTAAAGGGGGTAAGGCACCGGGACCCGATGGGGTCCCGGTTGACTTGTATAAATCTAATCCTACCCTCTGGAGCCCACTCCTGATGCAGGTGTTTAATGCATCAGTCTTGGAGAATACCCCACCCACCTGGAGTGAATCTATCATTCTACCCATCTATAAGAAGGGAGATAGAGGCGAGGCTAAGAACTACCGCCCTATCTCCCTTCTTGATTCCTCCCTGAAGATAATGAGTAGGGTTCTCCTGATGAGGCTGGAGGAATGGGTAGAGGAAAATAATATCATGGCCGAATCCCAATATGGGTTTCGCAAAGGTTTGGGGACAACGGAGCAGTGTGTCAACCTTGACCTCCTCATTGGGAAATATACGAGAGCGAAACAGGGTTCCCTATTTCTCTGCTTCGCCGACCTCTCGAGCGCCTTTGACCTTGTGGACCATAAGCTTTTATGGTCCACCTTACTGGGTATGGGTGCCCCACCAGCAATTATCCATTTTCTGGCTCGTCTTTACAACAAGTTATCGGCCCAGATACGTTTTGGCCGGTCTGGTGAATGTACAGAGAAAATTAAGGTTAAGTCAGGTATAAGGCAGGGCTGTGTATTGGCCCCCCTGTTATTTTCTCTCTTCATCAATTCTATTGAATCTGAACTGAAGTTGGTCCAGGCTGACTCCCCACAGGTTGGTGGCCTCTCCGTACCAGTTCTGCTTTATGCCGACGATACGGTGCTGCTTTCGCGCACTCCTAACGGGCTCCAGAAACGTATGAACACTTTTTACAATTTTATTAATGAGAGGAAACTGAAAATTAATAATACCAAGACTTTTATTATGGCCTGTGGTAAACGGATGAAACCTGTTATGCCGTTCCATTTTAACAATCATAATATAGAGGTAGCGGATAGATTCTGCTATCTCGGAGTTACTTTCAATAATAAAGGGACTTGGTCGCAGGAGATTTTAAACGTCAATGGAAGAATGGCCAAAAGTTCATCTGGAATTTTCCGTTTTGCTGCAAAGCTAGGGAGTCGCCGCATACCAGATATGGTAGATATTTACAGGCATAGGTGTGCGTCTATCGCACTGTATGGTTCGGGTATTTGGGGTTATAGCCAGCATAGGGTACTGCAAAATACAGAGAATGGGTTCCTTAGAAGACTCCTTTGTTTACCTCCTTCGGCACCTACTGTATTGTGCCACAGCGAGGTCTGCCTGAATTATTTGACAGATCTGACGGGATTAAGACCACTTATGGTATGGAGGTCAATATGGGCCAAAGATGAGACTACTTTTACCAGGCAGATTATCTCTGATTGTTTGAAGCTGGACAAAGCCCTTAAGATTCCCTGGCTAAGTTATGTCTCTTCCTCCTATGGCGATGTGTTTAACCTTGACATCGTCAAGGACCCTTATTGTGCTGTTACCCTATCGAAAAAGGAACTCAAAGATGTTTTTATCCAAACCAAGTCTGATCTGCGTAGGACGAAGTGTATTTCTATGTCTACTTATGTATTTTACCATAATACTAAGCAGGGGGAAAAGGGCATGCCTATGTACTTAAAATTCATAACCAAGCAATCCCACCAGTTCGTTCTTACACGATTTAGACTTGGTATTGTACATAACCTAGTTGCCTTTCCAGAGATGAAACTTCATAGCCATTCTCCCTGCCCCTGTGATGGCCAGACTAGGCAAAGTACATTGCATTTTATGCTCATTTGCCCACTCTATATGCATCTTCGCCGTCTTTATCTCAGACCTGTGTTTTTAAAACTTTCAGTGTATACTACTGCCCAAGCCATGAAAGTGCTTTTTGCTCTTGATTCTGCAGACATCTGTTTTTTCACCGCTACTTTTTTACTCAAAGCCATTTCACATAGGAAAAGTCTGGTGTTTTAATTCTTGAAATTCTCTTATTGCTGAGTTATTGTTCTTACTGTCATGTTCGTATTGTGTTTTTTATTGTACGCTTTTGTGATTGTTTTTAATAATTGAATAAAGCTTTGAAATGAATGAATGAATGACTTACGATTTGCTCGCTTCAATGTCGCTCTGTAATTCTTCATTCCTGTTTGTCCATGGCATGCATGCTTCATACCTCTTCCTCTGTTTGGCCCTCCCCTAGAGCATGGACCATATACTTGTGTACATCCACTGCTCCGTTTTTGAAGCTACTTTTTTATCTGTGTTTAGCATGGGCGTCCGCAGGGGGGGCAAGGAGGGGCACTTGCCCCCCCCCCCCTGAATCCAGGCCCGGTTCTAGAAGGTAGGCCAGGCCCACCCAAGGCCATTCAGAAGTGGAAAACCAGGTAAACATACCGGCGCCGACTTTCCTGCTTGGGCACAATCCGAATGATACAGATTGGCTGGGACTTTTAGCAAGCCACAGCCGTGGTGTTCCATTGTCATGGGCAGAATGACAATGGACCGACAGTGGAGGCACAGCATGGTGCATCTCCTCCCACCCCAGGGCTCAGGAGGTGATGGAGTCCTCGGGGAGCTGCTGATGCTTTTGAGCAGTACAGGGGACGTTGGCTTTAGTCCCTCGCGGCAGGCCACAACGATCGGTAGCAAAGCTGCAGGAGGAGTTTGGGGGATGGGGGGCTAATGCCAGCTGTCTTGGTTTAAAATACTGTGCAGTGACATACCAACTATAGATACAAGATGTAGTTTGGGAGTTTCATTCTAATATAATTCCATATCTTTATGAAATGGGGAGGGGGCTGTGCACCTCGAAGACAAATGGAACTTCAAAAATAAAACACACTTTGTCAAAATCGAATTTTCCTTTTACCCATTTCTGGTCATATTTTTTTTCAAATGTAAAGTTATATCAGATAACTTCACATTTCAAGAAAAATATGACTAGAAATGGGTAAAAGGAAAATTCGATTTTGACAAAGTTTCAGTGAAATAATTAATTAACCTATGTTGCGGCAAAAGGAGAGGCGAGAGGAAAGGAGAGAAAAAAAAAGAAAGAGAAAAGGAAATAAGAGACGGCGTGGGGAGTAGAGACAGATGTAGAGGGGAAGAGGAAAGAGGGAGAAATGATTGACAAGAGAAAAGAGAAGAAGAGGCTAGAGTGGAGGGGGAGGGAAATAATTCTAGATAAGCATATTAAGGGAGAAGGAGAAAGAGAGGGAAACAACAAAGGAAAAGATGAAGTGAGGACAAGCTAAGTGGAAAGAAGGGTGAAACAAGAGTTTGGAAAAGGTAGGGAAGGAAACAAAAGGGGAGAGCAGGGTGTGGTAAACGGAGAAACAGAACACTGAATGACAAAGTGAAGGATTGATGCAGAAGAGGGTGTTAGAAGTTTCCTGGTCAGTAATAAGAAAAGGGAGGAGCAAGGCCTCACAAACTCTTCTTATTCTGATGTCCCAGCAGCCCACAGCCTGATTTAGAGATTGATGCATGGTGTAGAAAATGTTTCATGTGATCCTTTTCAGCAGTTTTCCTTTTATTAGTTTATGAAATGTGTAGTGTATTGCAGGTTTATGTTCACAAATGTGGTATTTTAAAACCATACTCCTTATCTTTTGTAAGGATTTAAGCAATGGACATTGAAATGGGTCCCCTCCGGGCCCTGTAGTCATGTCCTTAGCTTTTCAGGCAAAAACACTCATTAATATCTGAATAATGAGTGCACAAGCATTAAGGTAGGCATGTTGTTCCTGTTTACATTTCACATACTTTACTCAGTCCTGCATTCCCTGTATGTGTTTGCTTTTTCCAGGAGGTTTTTACAGTTTTTTTCAGACAGAATATTACTCTTGTCTAGTGCATAATTTGAATTGAGTTGTTTCCAGGCGTTTATAGCGGAATACAATTGGATTGCATCTAAAGTTTCTTTTAGTGGAAGAGTATGGTGTTCAGTGGGGGAGAAGATGTGGCACTATGGTCAGAGCTGCGGAATTGGAACTGGGGATCCAGGTTCAGCCTTCTCTCCTAAGGGAGCACATTCCCATGCTAGACCTTAGTAGACCCGCTAGCCCTTAGAAGCCCTGGTGTCTTAGCACCAGCATGTCCCTAGCTGTGGCAAGAGTGGGTTAACCTTGAAGGTCTGTCCCCCACAATCCATACCAAAGTTCACCTTCAGTCTTCTGGGCAGGCCTACGAAGCAGCACACGCTAGAGAGACAGGATCACTGAGGTCACAGGACCCTGAACTAGTCCTCCTCACCCATTGGTACCTCAGTTGGCCTTGTTTCTGCAGAAGTAGTGAAACTCACTAGGGATCGGCAATGCAGGATTTGCACGCACACCAAACTTAGTTTGCAAGCTTTAGGGTCTCTGCTTCATGCACAAGCACTTTTAACGTGTGCTGTCTGCTTTGGTGCCACGGAATTATGCAGCAATGGAGGATAAAATTATGTCACAGTGTTAACTAAATTATGCAGCAAAAATAGGGCTGCAGCGTAATGCGGTACATTTTCTGATGCCAATTGCAAGAAGGTGGGAATGAGATCTACCAAAAGCCACAAAAGAAAGAGATGGCTGCGGCATAATAACCCTATGGTGTTTGAGATCATATGCAGCCTGCTCCCTTCCCCTCATGGCTTCTCCTGTGCCCCAGTGTTTCTTGTGCCCCACCTGGCATACCTCATGTCGGAGGATGGTGATGACATTAAGATTTTGCCCCCCCCTGGAAAAATTTCTGCGGATGCCCATGGTGTTTAGGCAGCACTCCATATGTGTGCTCTTGTTTTCACTCACTCTGTCCCCGCACACCCACCCTCCATTTGTATTGCTTTGTTCCACCTTCCACCCACCCCATCCCTGTTGCTTCATTCTCCCTTCCATCCATCTCCATCCCTGTTGCTTTGTTACCACTCTCACCATCCACATCGCTGTTGCTTGTTTCCTTTCCGAGCCGATCTTCCGGCCATCGCAAAGGAACCTTGTTTCTGCCTAAAGTTGTCATAAACAACGTGGGCAGCAGCCCATGAGGATACTTATTAAAATCGCCATCTTCTCCTAACTTCAGTGAAGTCAGAGTCTCTAATTTCTCACAGGGCCATAGGTTGTACGGCCAGTGGGCTTATCCAACTAGACAGTTGTTTTCTACCACTTACGTTTGTCGCCCGTGGGGCACCTGTGTAGTCCCCCTAGCCCTTCCTGTACTTCTGTAGTATTTTACCGTTTTTTTTTTACCAAATACATAACTACTGTTAATGTTTTGATCATTATGTAAAAAGGACTTCCAATCACTTTGACAAGAAGTGCGTGCACTTTAGCAGATCTATGGCAAAAGGGTGATTTCTGTGAATACACTGCTCTGCAAACGAGCCTGCGTTAAGCATAGAACACATTTCTGTTTGGTTCTAAAGCACAGTTGTAATTTGCCCTGGACCTCAGGACACCTTCCTGTATTGTTTGCTGCTGGCTTGATGTAGTGGGTTCCTTGAAGTTGTACTGCTATTGTTCTGATGCAAAGCAACGGAAACATTTCTCATATAATTGTCTGAATGTTTATTGAAGGCTATTGTGAAGGGTGGGTTCTAATAAAAACAAGCATTTACAATGCAATGGTTTTGCCTTTGTTAAAGTTAGAGCTATTGGCATTGCTTTTGACACTCTGCACTCTGAAGCTCCACTCTGAAGCTCCACTCTGAAGCTCCACTCTGCTATAGAACATAGAATGAGTGCATTTGTTGTACTTTGTTAAATTATATTTGCATAGTAACATTTATGTTGTTTGTAAATAATAATGCAAAGACAAGATAAGGTTTAACTTTTTTATTTAAGTAAACATATTTATTATTGTATGTAAGCAAATTAAACTGTACTGAAAATACTTTTACATTTTGTATGAAACGTAATTTAGTTATGTTTTTTTAGTTCCATTTACAGTAAAGTTTTGTGTACTTTTTTTCAACTTATGGAAATATATCTTGTACAAGCCACTTTTAGATGGATGCAGGCAGCTGCTTTGAAACTTCTTTAAACAACATATACAATGATGTGAAGGTCTTAGAATGCGATTGCATGTATTGTTGGATAACATCAATAAGGCACTTGAGGATGTCACACCGAACCATGCATAAGTACAATATTGCACAGTGACGTTACTAGTTTGTAAAAACCATAACTTCTGAAGAATCCGAAGATTGATGTATAAAATGTTGCATGGATGAATAATGGATGTGTGAAAAGGTGTGTGGATGTGTAAAGGATGGATGGATGTATGGAAGGATGAAAGTGTGGATGGATGCAGGATGGATTGTTGAAAGTGTGAATGGATGAAATGTTGGACGGAAGGACGGATAAAAGAGAATGTAGTTGTATGGATGTATAAAATGTTGCATGAATGATGTATGGATGTGTGAAAAGGTGGTGTGATGAATGATGGGTGGATGGATGAAAGTGTGGGTGAATTGATGTATAGATGAAATGATGGATGTATGAAGGATGGGTGGAAGAATGAAAGGATGGATAGTTAAAGTTGCATGGATGTATGATGCATGTGTGAAAAGCTAGGTGGATAAATAATGTGTGGCTGGATGGATGTGTTGATGTGTGCATAGATTGTGGAATGAAATTTTAAGATGAATGTTGAAAATGTTGCATGGATGAATGATTGATTGATAGTTGAGAAAGTTGTTGGACAAATGATGAGTGAATGGATAGAAGGGTGGATGTGTAAATGATGAATGGATGGAAAGCTGAAAGTGTGGATGGATGTATTGTTAGTAGAATGAAATGGTAGATGAATGTGATGGATGGATGTGTTGAAATTTATGTGGCTGTATGATGGGTGTATGGATTGAAGGGTGGTTGAGTAAAGGATGGATGTATGGAAATGTGGAAGTGTGGCTGGATGAAGGATGGATGAATAAAAGTGTGTATGAAAGGATGCATGGAAGGATAAAAGGGTGGTTGGAAGGACGGATGTAAGAAAAGGTGGATGTATGGATGTATAAAATGTTGCATGGATGAATGATGTATTGATGTATGAAAATGTGTTGTGATGAATGATGGGTGGGTGGATGAAAGTGTGGGTGGATGGATGTATAGATGAAACGTAGGATGGATGGTAGAGTGAAACTATGAATAGTTAAAATGTTGCATGTATGTATGATGTATGTGTGAAAATGTAGGATGCTAAATGATGTGTTGCTGGCTGGATGCGTTGATGTGTATATACATTGGAGACTGAAATTTCCAGATGGATGTTGAATCTGTTGCATGGATGAATGATGTATTGTTGAAAAGGTGGGTGGCCGAATGATGAGTGGATGGATGGGAGGGTGGATGTTTCAAGGATGGATGTATGGATGTAAAGCTGAAAGGGTGTGAATCTATTGTTATTAGAATGAAATGTTAGATAGATGTATTAATAAAAATGTTGCATGAATGATGAATGTATGTGTGAAATTGTAGGTGGCTGTATGATTGTTGGATGTATTGAAGTGTGGCTGAGAAAGTATGGATGGAAAGATGCAAGTGTGGATGGATGAATGAAAGTGTGGATGAAAGGATGTCTTGTAGCATAATAGGGTGGATGAATGGAATGAAACGTGGCTGGATGTATGGTTGGATAAAATATTGCATGGATGAATGATGTATGAAAAGGTGGTGGGATGAATGATGGGTGGCTGGATGTAAGTGTGGGCGTATGAGCATTATCACGTGAGTAGCAGTTCTAATGAATGTGGGATATGTTTTTATTTTCCCATTCTTTAAAAAGGAATAAGACAGATGAATTTGCTACAGAACATAGAATGATTGCATGTTCCAGCTTCTTTAAAAAAAAGAATATTGTGCACAGTAACATTTTGTGCATTTTCCTTAATTTGCTATAGAACATAGAATGAGTGCATTTGTTATCGTTTCTTTCAACTAAATTTGCACAGTAACATATTTTATGAATTTTGTAACTAATAATGCACAGAGAAGATACTGTTTGAAAATGTTATTTAATTAAATATATTGACTATTATTGTATGAAAGCAAAATGAAATTTAATAAATACTGTTTCTTTTTTTATGAACCCTAATTTGAATATTTGTTTTTTTTACTTCCATTTACAGTAAAGTATTGTGTCCTTTTTTTCAACTTATGAAAATATATTTTGGACAAGGCACTGTTAGATGGATGCAGGCAGTTGCTTAGAAACTTCTTTAAACAACATATACAATGAAGTCAAGGTCTTAGAAAGTGATTTCACGTTTTGTTGTAAAACATCAATAAGGCATTTTAGGATGCCACAGAACTATGCATAGGAACTATATTGCATAGTGACTTTACTAGTTTGAACAATCCCATAACTTTCGAATAATTTGAAGATTGATGTATAAAATGTCGCATGGATGAATGATGGATGTGTGAAAAGGTGTGTGGATGTGTAAAGGATGGATGTATGGATGGAAGGATGAAAGTGTTGTTGGATGCAGGATGTATTGTTGAAAGTGTGAATGGATGAAAGGATGTGTGGAATGATGAAAGGGTGGACGGAAGAAGGACGGATGTAATAAAAGGTGGATGTATGGATGTATAAAATGTTGAATGGATGAATGATGTATGGAGGTGTGAAAAGGTGGTGTGATGAATGATGGGTGGATGGATGAAAGTGTGTGTGTATTGATGTATAGATGAGTGTGAGAAAAATTCCCAGGACATCTAACAAAGACAGTGAACACTTGGGGTAGGTCAGTAATCAAGCAGGAAAGTCAAGAATATAACAATATTTAACTAAAATATATATTTTTAATGAATCTTTGTTTAAAAACAACGTATAAAATGGAATCACAAGACCAAACAAATTAATCAGAGTAAAAAATGGGTCAATCATATACAATTCTAATGGTTAAACATAAAATCATAATTAATACAAAGCAAAGAACACATAAATGCATATAATATAACAGATTTCTTTTTTTAAAAAAAGGAGCATGAGAACTCGACGCGCGTTTCGGCAGCGAACCGCCTTCTTCAGGAGACCTAAAATAAATCCTGAAAATACATATGTAGAAAGAGAAAAAATGTCTATTAAAATACAATCCATATGTTACAATCTCAAAAACGTGACATTCCTTACTATCACACTGACCCTCCATAACAATTTGTTCACCTGGTGGCAATAAATGGCCGACAGATACCTATAGATTGTACAGTACCACCTAACTAGACTTGTTCAGAAATATATTCTTTAGATCAGATCTCGACCTTGGCCTTTGGTAGCACATACTTAGTAGCATAGTCTTACATCGCTATATGACAGCTATCTCATAAATATTACATTCTTGAACTCCATTGTTGGAGGTTGTCAATATGCAATGAATTGATACATCTTGTTCTAATTCCTAATTTTGGGCACACAAGAGTGTTCACATTAATTACAAGATTACTTACAAAACATGGACGCTCTATCCATGCAGTGGCATCATTAGAAGGTAACTCATTCAAGGATGGGATAACGTAAAATTGGTTGCAAGAAGAGGATATTCCTGATGATAAAGGATAGAACAGAACTGAATAAGAAAACGCTAGGGATATGGTTATTTTAGTCCGCCATTAAATGGATCAAACAGTCTGCACAAGACATGTGGATAGTTCTATATTGACAAGACCTGTAGATATTATCCTACAGATCGCCCGGTTATTAGTTTAAAATTTTTTTTATAGGCTGTGTAGTTGCGTGATTTCTATATAGATGCCTGTTGTTTTGTGCGGATATAGACCAGTCGTGGTTCTGTCAATTTAATACAATGGATGTGTAAAGGATGGATGTATGGATGGAAGGATGAAAGTGTTGTTGGATGCAGGATGTATTGTTGAAAGTGTGAATGGATGAAAGGATGTGTGGAATGATGAAAGGGTGGACGGAAGAAGGACGGATGTAATAAAAGGTGGATGTATGGATGTATAAAATGTTGAATGGATGAATGATGTATGGAGGTGTGAAAAGGTGGTGTGATGAATGATGGGTGGATGGATGAAAGTGTGTGTGTATTGATGTATAGATGAAACATTGAATGGATGAAGCATGTAGGATGGATGGATGGAAGGATGGATAGTTAAAATGTTGCATGGATGTATGATGTATGAGCGAAAATGTAGGTGGATAAGTATTGTGTGGCTGGATGGATGCGTTGATGTGTGTATAGATTGGGGAATTAATTTTTAAGATAGATGTGAAAAATGTTGCATGGACGAATGATTGATGGATCGGTGAAAATGCTGTTGGACAAATGATGAGTGGATGGATAGAAGTGTGTATGTGTAAAGATGGATGTATGGATGGGAAACTGAAAGTGTGGATGGATGTATTGTTAGTATAATAAATGGTAGATGGATGTATTAATAAAAATGTTGCATGAATGATGGATGTGTGCAAATGTAGGTGGGTGTATGAATTGAAGGGTGGATGTGAAAAGGATGGATGTATGGATAGAAAGATGCAAGTGTGGATGGATGAATAAAAGTGTGGATGAAAGGATGCATGAAAGGATAAAAGGGTGGACGGATGAAGTATGGATGGAAGAAAAGATGGCTGGATGTATGTGTGAAAAGGTGCTGTGGTGAATGATGGGTGGATGCGATGAATGATGTGTGGATGGAGAAAGGGTGGGCGTATGGATGTATAGATGATAGCGTGGATGGATGAAGGATGTATGGATAGGAGGATGAAAGGCTAAATTAAAAGTTGCATGGATGGATGTGTGAAAAGGTAAGTGGATGAATGATGGATGATGAAAGGGTGTGTGGATGGATGTATATTTGGGAGAATGAAATGTTAGATGGATGTATGGATGGAGAAAATGTTGCATGTATGAATGATGTATGAAAAGGTGGTGGGATGAATGATGGGTGGATGGATGAAAATGTGGGCGTATGAGCATTATCATGGGAGTAGCATTTTCAATGAACGTTGGATATGTTTTTATGTTACCATTTTTTCACAATGTATAAGACAGATGAATTTGCTACATAACATCGAATGAGTGCACATGTGGTGTAGCTTCTGTAAAAAAAAATTTACACAGTAACATTTTTGCATGTAGCTCAATTTGCTATAGAATAATTGCATTTGTTGTAGTCTTTTTAAAGTAAAATTGTCCATTAACATATCTTATGTACTCTGTAAATAATAATGCAAATACAAGATAAAAAGCTTTAAAAAGTTTTATTTAAGTAAATATATATTTAGTATTATTGTTTGCATGCAAAGTAAACTTTAATTAAAATACTGTATTTTAGCCTTTTTACAGAAACATAATTTGAATATCTTCCATTTTGTACTTTTATTTACAGTAAAGTATTGTGTTGTTTTTTACAACTCATGTATTTTTCGTATGTATCCATTTTGTAATATTACATTTACATTTTTTGGCAAGATTGGCATTAGAGCTTCTTGAATGTCGTCAATGTCCGGTGGTATATTGAAGAAGTCCAGTAGAATATTGTTATCTATTTCGACAGATTGTAAATTTTCTGCATTATCAATATGTACATTTAGTGTACTGTGTTCCTGATTCACAGTTTCTAGCCCATATATAGTCATATTTATTTCTTCTTCTGGTGGTTGTATTTTCTGTGAAGGAAAAAGAATTTAGTTAATTTCATATTTATGAAGTTATTTTATTTCTTTTCTTGTGTTGACCTATGGAAAAATTTCTTGTTATATGCAGTCTTAAATAATGTTAATAAGTAGTGAAGATAGTTTAAGAAAGGATAGATTGTGAGTACGTATAGTGAAAAGGTATAATATAGTGTGTATAATAGAGTATTAGAGACTGTTTTGTAATGTTATAGCTACTTTAGTAAAAATACGTTTTAATAAAGTGGAGAGTATTAGTTAGTTTTATAGTAGTGATTAGTATAATACATAGTATAGCTTAATGCATTTAGATAGAGAGTATTAGAAGCGAGAGTTTGAGTGAATTGTAATTAGTGAATATAGAGTTTGATGGTGTTTTAAAAAGTAGATAGTATAGATTGAGTAGTAGAGCAAGTTATTAATATTTTCATAATTTGTACTTACTTGAAATTGTGTATTTCTTGTTGTGTTTAACATTTTATTGTTGTTAAATTCATGCACTGTCAGGTGCGTCATCTTAATGTAGGATCCAATTTCTATGGGAAAGTCTGTGGCATCTCTCCAAAGAGTTATTTTTACTGAGTCCGTTGTATCTTTCACAGTTATTGATTTAAGTTTTGTATCTTGTCCGGCAATAACAATTGTTTTTATTTCTTCTTCCTGTAAGACAAAATTGGTAATAGAAATTAGAGAGAGTCTGTCAAAGAGAGAGTCTATCAAAGAGAGAGAGTCTGTCAAAGAGAGAGAGAGTCTGTCAAAGAGAGAGAGAGTCTGTCAAATAGAGAGTCTGTCAAAGAGAGAGAGTCTGTCAAAGAGAGAGAGAGTCTGTCAAAGAGGGAGAGTCTGTCAAAGAGAGAGAGAGTCTGTCAAAGAGAGAGAGAGTCTGTCAAAGAGAGAGAGTCTGTCAAAGAGAGAGTCTGTCAAAGAGAGAGAGTTTGTCAGAGAGACAGTCTGTCAAAGAGAGACAGTCTGACAGACTCTCTCTCTCTTTGACAGACTCTCTCTCTCTTTGACAGACTGTCTCTCTTTGACAGACTGTCTCTCTTTGACAGACTGTCTCTCTTTGACAGACTGTCTCTGTGACAAACTCTCTCTCTTTGACAGACTCTCTCTCTCTTTGACAGACTCTCTCTCTCTTTGACAAAGAGAGAGAGAGTCTGTCAAAGAGAGAGAGAGTTTGTCAGAGAGACAGTCTGTCAAAGAGAGACAGTCTGTCAAAGAGAGACAGTCTGTTGAAGAAAGTCTGTCAAAGAGAGAGAGTCTGTCAAAGAGAGAGTCAAAGAGAGATAGTCAAAGAGAGAGAGTCTGTCAAAGAAAGAGTCTGTCAAAGAGAGAGAGAGTCTGTCAAAGAGAGAGAGAGTCTGTCAAAGAGAGAGTCTGTCAAAGAGAGAGAGAGTCTGTCAAAGAGTGTGTGTCTGTCAAAGAGACAGAGTCTGTCAAAGAGAGAGAGAGTCTGTCAAAGAGAGAGAGAGTCTGTCAAAGAGAGAGAGAGTCTGTCAAAGAGAGAGAGTCTGTCAAAGAGAGAGAGAGTCTGTCAAAGAGAGAGAGAGTCTGTCAAAGAGAGAGAGTCTGTCAAAGAGAGAGAGTCTGTCAAAGAGAGAGAGTCTGTCAAAGAGAGAGTCAAAGAGAGATAGTCAAAGAGAGTCTGTCAAAGAAAGAGAGAGTCTGTCAAAGAAAGAGAGTCTGTCAAAGAAAGAGAGTCTGTCAAAGAGAGAGATAGTCTGTCAAAGAGAGAGAGAGTCTGTCAAAGAGAGAAAGTCTGTCTAAGAGAGAGAGAGAGTCTGTCAAAGAGAGGGAGTCAAAGAGAGAGTTAAAGAGAGTCAAAGAGAGAGAGTCTGCTCAAAGAGAGAGAGAGTCTGTCAAAGAGAGAGAGAGTCTGTCAAAGAGAGAGAGTCTGTCAAAGAGAGAGAGAGTCTGTGAAAGAGGGAGTCAAAGAGGGAGTCAAAGAGAGAGTCAAAGAGAGAGTCAAAGAGAGAGTCAAAGAGAGAGTCAAAGAGAGAGTTAAAGAGAGAGTCAAAGAGAGAGTCAAAGAGAGAGTCAAAGAGAGTCAAAGAGAGAGAGTCTGTCAAAGAGAGAGAGTCTGTTCAAAGAGAGAGAGAGTCTGCTCAAAGAGAGAGAGAGTCTGTCAAAGAGAGAGAGAGTCTGTCAAAGAGAGAGGGTCTGTCAAAGAGAGAGAGAGTCTGTCAAAGAGAGAGAGAGTCTGTCAAAGAGGGAGTCAAAGAGGGAGTCAAAGAGAGAGTCAAAGAGAGAGTCAAAGAGAGAGTCAAAGAGAGAGTCAAAGAGAGAGTCAAAGAGAGAGTCAAAGAGAGTCAAAGAGAGAGAGTCTGTCAAAGAGAGAGAGTCTGTTCAAAGAGAGAGAGAGTCTGCTCAAAGAGAGAGAGAGTCTGTCAAAGATAGAGAGAGTCTGTCAAAGAGAGAGAGAGTCTGTCAAAGAGGGAGTCAAAGAGAGAGTCAAAGAGAGAGTCAAAGAGAGAGTCAAAGAGAGTCAAAGAGAGAGTCAAAGAGAGTCAAAGAGAGAGTCAAAGAGAGAGAGTCTGTCAAAGAGAGAGAGTTGTCAAAGAGAGAGAGAGTCTGTCAAAGAGAGAGAGAGGCTGTCAAAGAGAGAGAGAGTCTGTCAAAGAGAGAGAGAGTCTGTCAAAGAGAGAGAGAGTCTGTCAAAGAGAGAGAGAGTGTCAAAGAGAGAGAGAGTCTGTCAAAGAGAGAGAGAGTCTGTCAAAGAGAGAGAGAGTCTGTCAAAGAGAGAGAGAGTCTGTCAAAGAGAGAGGGTCTGTCAAAGAGAGAGAGAGTCTGTCAAAGAGAGAGAGAGTCTGTCACAGAGGGAGTCAAAGAGGGAGTCAAAGAGAGAGTCAAAGAGAGAGTCAAAGAGAGAGTCAAAGAGAGAGTCAAAGAGAGAGTCAAAGAGAGAGTCAAAGAGAGTCAAAGAGAGAGAGTCTGTCAAAGAGAGAGAGTCTGTTCAAAGAGAGAGAGAGTCTGCTCAAAGAGAGAGAGAGTCTGTCAAAGATAGAGAGAGTCTGTCAAAGAGAGAGAGAGTCTGTCAAAGAGGGAGTCAAAGAGAGAGTCAAAGAGAGAGTCAAAGAGAGAGTCAAAGAGAGTCAAAGAGAGAGTCAAAGAGAGTCAAAGAGAGAGTCAAAGAGAGAGAGTCTGTCAAAGAGAGAGAGTTGTCAAAGAGAGAGAGAGTCTGTCAAAGAGAGAGAGAGGCTGTCAAAGAGAGAGAGAGTCTGTCAAAGAGAGAGAGAGTCTGTCAAAGAGAGAGAGAGTCTGTCAAAGAGAGAGAGAGTGTCAAAGAGAGAGAGAGTCTGTCAAAGAGAGAGAGAGTCTGTCAAAGAGAGAGAGAGTCTGTCAAAGAGAGAGAGAGTCTGTCAAAGAGAGAGAGAGTCTGTCAAAGAGAGAGAGAGTCTGTTAAAGAGAGAGAGAGTCTGTCAAAGAGAGAGAGAGGGAGTCAAAGAGAGAGTCAAAGAGAGAGTCAAAGAGAGAGAGTCTGTCAAAGAGAGAGAGTCTGTCAAAGAGAGAGAGAGTCTGTCAAAGAGAGAGAGAGTCTGTCAAAGAGAGAGAGAGTCTGTCAAAGAGAGAGAGAGTTGTTAAAGAGAGAGAGAGTCTGTCAAAGAGAGAGAGAGGCTGTCAAAGAGAGAGAGAGGCTGTCAAAGAGAGAGAGAGTGTCAAAGAGAGAGAGAGTCTGTCAAAGAGAGAGAGAGTCTGTCAAAGAGAGAGAGAGTCTGTCAAAGAGAGAGAGAGTCTGTCAAAGAGAGAGTCTGTCAAAGAGAGAGAGAGTCTGTCAAAGAGAGAGAGAGTCTGTCAAAGAGAGAGAGAGTCTGTCAAAGAGCGAGAGAGTCTGTCAAAGAGCGAGAGAGTCTGTCAAAGAGGGAGAGTTTGTCAAAGAGTGGGAGTTTGTCAAAGGTGTAAGTATTGTGTGCAAGAGTTTTTGGTATATAGTGTGCGTGTAAAAGGGTGAGTGTTTTTTTTTTTTTTATAAGCTTACCTCAGCAATAGTCCCAGAAATGCTCATTAATGAGCGTAGTGAAGCTGCTTTAACTGTTTTTATCGGTGATATTGGTGGAGCAGGGGGTTGTAGGATATATTGTGCCTCCTGTATTATTTCTTGAGGCATAGATAAGGGCATCATGCGTGATAGTTTCGTTTGTTTCGTGATGATAATCACATTGTTTTTGGCTAAGAAATTGCGAATCATAATAGCTTGTCCTTCTTTAGTTTGCTGGTAAAATGGCTCATTGTAGCACGTTGCTTTAATGCAACTACTTTCATCAGCTAGAGCTAGATGATACATGACTTTGTGCTCTTGTTTAGCATTTGTATAGTTTGTTTTTGTCGAACATTTTATTACGTTGGCTCTGATTGTTTTTTGGTAAGGTTTGTTGTCTTCATGTTTCATTTTTTTGAGGTCTTCTATGGAAATCATCTGAAATGAGAGAAAATGTTAGTACACATTCTGAGCATAAATTTTTCCCCTTTTGCTATTACCTGTAATAAAATAGCATGTTAATGAAGTGGTTGCATTTTAAACTGCCACCCATAATGCTTTGTGATCACTATAATATGATTCTAATGTACCGTAGTGCATGATGTTGTCATTAGTATAGATGTGATCTAGTGTAGAATTGTAGTCTGTTGTGTATTGTTGTATTTTTTGCTGGCATTGAAATTGCTGCAGCATATATTCTAATAGCAAAGTTCTGTTTGGTGACATTTGTGTTAAATCTATATTGAAGTCTCCCATGATGACATATTTTGAATTTGGATACAAGTTAATTATGCTACTTAAAGCTTGTAATAATGTCTGCAAAAGTACATGTGGTGGTTTGTACAGTATAATAAATAAGTATTCTGAATCATTAAGATGCTGAGTGAAAAATAAAAAGTCAATTTCGTGTTGTGTTTGATATATTGGCGATAAAAGCATGTTTTTTTTGTAGTAAATGGCAATACCATGCTTAGTGTGCTGGTTGTGAAATTTATCAAATAATACTAGGTGATATTGTTCTATTAAGAACGTATTCTTATCTGCTTTTCTAGTTGTGTTGATTTCAGTGAGGCATATAATATCACTGTTCATGATATTTTTGTCTGATTTAATAGCAGTGTAATTTCTTTGCAAGGACCGTATGTTATGGACAATTATATTACACTGTTGTCTATAGCTATCTAATTGTGGTACTGATATTTGTAATTGCATGTGTGTTCTTAAACGTGTCATTTCTTCATGCACTTTTGGATGTACAGCTATTTTGTCTTGCTGAAAGTTTCTAATGTATATGTTGTCTAAAGATTTAGCTCTGCTTAAAGCTACATAATGTAGATGATGTACTTTACTGTTGTTAAAGTGAATGTAAATGGGCTCAATTGTTTCTCCTTGTGTTCTATGTATAGTTCTTGCAGATGATTGTCTCAATGGGAATTGTTTGCGTATAATAGTTATAAATTTCTGTGTATATTGGAAATGCCGTGTAATAGCATGAATGGGTGTCCAATGAGGCAAAATATTACTGTGATATATGTGTTTGTTTTCTTGTCTTGTTAATTTGCCTACTGTTTCTTTATCAAAATTAATCCAAATTACATTTGGGCTGTTATTGATAGTTTCTACAAATTCTACTATACCTGTTGCACCATTTGTTAAACCATCATTGACATTTATATTGTTAGTTAAATCATATCTTAATTGCAATGCAATATGTAATATTGATGGCAGGCTCATTGTTTTAGTAGAATCTGTGGGCAACTGTTTGAGTATTTTTTTTTTTACTGCTTCACTTAAGTCTGCTGCAACTGTATCTATTGCTGTAGCTGTGTAAACTGGGTAATGGGTTATATGTTCTAATAAAACTGCATTATTTATGCTATTGACTTCATTGTTAGTTCCCATAATGTAAGGGATCGTTTTGCTAATGTTTTCAGGTGGCTCTATTTCTCGTGTTTTTATCTGTATAATATCCTCATTTGTTTGTTTCCCTTCTCTTAATCTGTTTAGTAGTTGAGCAAATGGCAAGTCATTTTGTTGTCTCATTATTTTAGTCAACTCAAATAACTTGAAATGTGTCTGCCATAAATTAGTACTTACTGGCCTATATGAATGTTTTGGGTTGTCAAATATGTATGGGTCAAAAACTGGCTTCAATTGGTAAAAGTCTCCAATTGCTAAAATAGATATTCCGCCAAAAGGGAGATCAGACATTTTTATCTCTTGCAATCTATTATGTATAAAGTTGAATACATTAGCCCCTACCATTGATATTTCATCAATTATTAGCAATTTAAGATGCATTAGCTGACCTTGTAGTGTGCTTCTATTCTCATGAGTTAGCTGTCTATGAGTTAGTGTTTGTGAAATAGGTATTTTAAAAGTACTATGTAGTGTTTGTCCTTGAATGTTATGTGCTGCTTTGCCAGTTGGAGCTGTAAGCAATACATATATGTTATCTGGGTTTTCTCCTGCTTTTGTATTGTAATAACGTACTAATGTTTGGTAAAGTGCTGTTATAAGGAAACTTTTGCCTACTCCTGCACCACCTGTACAAAATGTGTAGCATGGTGTTTCTTTTGTTTTAACCCAATGCAAATGATGATATATAAAGTTAAGTTGTTCTGCTGTTAGATTTTGCATTATACTATCATATTGTTCTTTTGGCATTATGTTATTGCTTAGGGATTCTTCTCTACTTGTACTTCTAATCCCTAAATCAAATGATAGGTCATACAATGGGTTTTCATTATTTTGCACTTCATGGAATATGGTGTTATCTTCTTCTGTATCTATTGGTGGTAGCAATGTATCTAATATACTAGTTTCATTGCTATTAGTTGTTAGTTGTTTATTATGTTTATTATATTTATTATGGTTTGAATCAACTGCATTTTTAAGTTCTAGATAGCGTTCATAATAAGTTTCCTTGTTATTAATTATATTATGTTCATTTCGCCATGGGTAAAAAAGCATGAGCAATTCTCTATAGTAATTTTCTGAGTCATTTTTGATGTTAAATCTGCAATAGCGAATTACTCTTGCTTTTTTTCTTTTTATGCAGTTTGTTTCGTCTACTAAATTTATCTCAAGTTCTTCGTCATCTGAGCTATGAAAGTTATTTTCAATAAGGAAATTGTCATGGCCTGTTTCTTCTTTTCCTTTACATTTTTTCTTTTCATTATACATAGATGCATAGTCAGCTAATGTACATGTTTCTAATTTTACAGGGCGTTTACTATACCTGACTATAATATTATCATATTGTATTTTACAAGACTCATCTGGTAAAGAATTGATAGTTTCGATGTCTTTTAATAAGTATGTACGCTTTTCATTAGGACTTGTATTGATAAATACAAAAGATCTTGAACTTTTCCGTAAAGGAATTTGTAGTATTAGATATGCTGCTTCTTGGGCACTTATTTCTGTACAGTTTAAGAATTTGTTCCCTATATGCTTAAGTTGTTCTTTAATACTTGGATTGGCATGTACTTCTTTAGCAGCTTGGGCAATTAGTTTGCTCATTCCTCGCTGTGATTTACTAATGTATGAAACAATATACACAGCACATGCATATGCATCTAAGATGTATTGTATATCTATGTTTGCTTGCCATGCTTTCAAAATAGTTGGATTGTAGTTATTTATAAAGCATTCAGCTGGTGTCCTTTTCAAGAAAATAGTATTTTTTTGTATAATAGATTGTATACATAAAGTATATTGTTTTAGATCTATGTTCATTGAATGTAAAAACTGTTCAAAAGTATAATTTGAAAATTCTTGGCTATTTATAGTTAGATGTATTAGTTCAATTTGCTGTAAGAGCTCGTTATTTGTTTTGTCTAGCTCTATTGGTTCTAGTATAAAAGTTTCAGGCATTGGATATCTGGGATAATGATATTTGCATGTTCTTTTATGTTTGATACGGCAGTTTTTGGTATGGCCGTGTCTTTGTAGAGGTAGTAAAGACTCTATATCTGGTTCTTCTGTTTTTGCACATGTAACATACTTATTTATGAAAGTAGTGACTTCATTTCTATCAGAAGTTTCATATAGTGGAGCATTTTCTATCCATATTATAGCATGTATATGTGGTGATCCTCGTTGTTGGAATTCCACTCTATAAAAGTAATCAATAATTTTGCCAATTGGATTACTTTCATGCAATAAAACAGAATTAAATAATTTCCGAACTTGGAAGTCAAAATGTCTTGCACATGTAATGGGATTCTGCTGTATTAATTTGCATTTTGTTTCCCATGACATATTGTTAAATTCTTCTTTTGTGCATTCTGGTCTCTTTTCTGTACGTAATAATATGTTAATTAAGTGATACCATTTCGTTTCTGCAGCAGATAAAGTTAAAAAAAATGTTGGTAATCCTAATTGTCTAATCATAGCAAAGAGGTCTTTTTTGCATTGCTCCCAATATGGTGGTGAACTACGGATAGTTTTAAGTATTTTGTATCCTTCATTATACTGCAAAATTGTATCTAATTTATTCTTTATGTCTTTGGCAGTTATAATGTTTCCATTATTAAAGTATTTCCTAAGAGATATAAATATTTTGCTCTGTAATTGTTTAATGTGTAATGTTTTTAATTTAAAGAAAAGATTAGTAACACACTTTGCTACTCTTAGATCATTACTTCTTACTTCTGATTGACAGATTGTGCTGTAATGTATTGGGACATGCCTTTCTTCATTAGTCGGCCTTCGTTTTCCGCAAAATATAGTTGGGAATGCCAAATATTCAGAATCTTTGTCTTCATACAGGCCTCTTGGTGTGTTATATTCTGCAGGTGCTAAACTTAAAATATTATTTGTTTCTGTAGTAATAGTTTCATTATCTAACATAGTATCTATATTTCCTGCTGGAATGTTGTCTGAGGAATCTGACGTATTACTTGTATCTGAAGTCTCATCACAAGAATGTATATCTTGTGTTGTATAATCCCAATCTTTATTAATAGTGATTCCATATTCTTGAAACAAAGTGCTTGTAGTGGCTAAATATAAAGCTGCACGTTTAACTTTGTTTGGTCTAACATTTTCATAATGGGTATAAGATTTATAACTTAATTTCCTTTTTAATTTTATTGGAATTGTCATGTTATCATTAATTTGCCTTGGTAAAACAGTTACTGTTGTCATAACGTCTGCAGGGACATTTACTACTGCACCTGATAGAGATTTTTGGAATCCACGTGGTAATGTTCTAATTTGTAAAAAAGGTATTCTTGGTGATACTAATCTTTCTTCTAAGTTATGCAACTGTAAGACTGCTGGGATATCAGGAAATGTCATCCCATTATATACTGAACATGGAGGTATTTTGTCTTTAGATATATATGTGTAACATGTTCTGCATATCTCATTTGTTCTGTATTTGCTAATATTACATTCTATGAATTTAGCTCTCTTACTAATACTGTGTGTATTTTGAAGACTTTGCTTATGCCATAGTTGATTGCAAATAGTGCAAGTGTACTCGGGTCCATATCGTATTTCTTCCTGAAATATCCTAATTATCTCATTTGTTGTTTGACCTGCTATATGTCTATGATTAGGTTCATTCTCTTTGTTTTGTGTCCGTTTTCTTTTTCTATTACTGTTTATTTCTAGGATTTCTATATTGGTTGGTTGAATTAGTGATTCAACATCAGCTGTTAATGTGTTTATTATCTCAGTATTGTTAAGAGCTATGTGTGAAGCTAAATAACTGTCTTCTGTTACATGCAGTCTATTGTCCTGACTATTGCTGTTTTGTGTGTTTATTATTGTATTTTCTACTTGTAAGTTATTTGAAGGAATTTCCCCTAATGCATTTATAGATATATGTGTCGTATGAACATATATGCTTTTTCTAGACTTTACATTTCCTTGTTTATGATTCCGTTGTGTTTGGTGTAATCCTTTTTTGCTAATTGTTGTTATGTTCACTGTAGTTAAATCTAAAGTAATACTCTCAGAATTAGTAATTTGTTCTCTATTGCCTAACTTTAGGATGTATTCTATAATAAGATTAATAGAGTCAATTTGGATAGCAATACATGTTCCATTAGGATGTTGTATTGCATTTTCATTTTGGCTATGTGAATCAAATAGAGAGTATGTATGTATAGTTTTGAAGACTGAAATTATATATCTACCTATAGAGATCAATATACCAGTTTGTGAATTAATTGTAGAAGTTAATGCAGATATAAATTTACTATGTAAAGTTTGTGCAGATTTTGTTAGTTCCTCGCTAAAGCATTTTTTGAGCTTTGTAGAATAGATTATGTCATTGCTAACTATGTAATTTGGTAACTTTAGAGGTTGCATACAATCTTGTTCATCGACAGAGTGCATTTCATTGTACAAAGCATCTCCAAGATTCATAATACAGTGCAAGTCTACACTATCCCAAATATATGCTGGTTTACAGTAGTTCTTTAGAATAGCAAATATACTATTTTGAAGACAATGTGTATAGTGAATACTTTTATCACTATGTGTATTTTTTTCCTGTGGATGTGTGTTATGTAAAAAGGGAATTTCTTGTGGTGTTTGTGTTAAAATATTTGAATCTATATTGGTATTATTTGTGCCACTTTCCTTGTTCTGCAATGTGCTATTGTGTATATTATCATGAAGTAAACTGTCATTACTTCCAGTAATAAGTTTATATGTATTATAGTAATCACTTGAATATGTGTTTGTATGTACATTACTTGTGTTTATTGTTTGTTGTACATTTATGTGTGTGTTATTAATGACATTAGTAGAGTATGTGTTGGTATTTGAATTACTTGCTGGTATTGTTTGTTGTACATTTATGTGTGTGCTATTAATATGTTGTCTTTCTGTGTTGCTCTTAAGTGTTTTCTTAAGTATACTTGCATATGTGTCAGTAGGAGTAGTCTCTTCTGGTGTATTAGTATATTGTGTTGTGCTGATCTGCTTGCTGTTCTTTTTAGATTGATTATTAGGCCCTGTTGTAGTGAGAATTGCACAGGAATACGTACTAGTACTAGGAGTATTATCTAAAAATGCTAATGGCTGTTCCTTATTCCAAAAAGTTTTTTTTTTAGATTGACATCTCTGAATGATTTTTTTGGCATTTTCTATACGCATTTCAAATGCTTGTGTGAAAATTTTTTCACTACCTTTAGTAGAATACACATAAAATTTTTTCGGTGCTACTGCATTCTTATTTTTTTCATGACGCACCATTGCTTTTTGAAGTGATTCTTTTGTAATCGTACTTATTTGTATTGGAGTTAATTCATACGGCACACAATTCATGTTTGGTTTCTTAAGATAGTGTGCCAGATTAGTGATGTACTCTAGAAGTTTTTCAAATGTGAACTGTATAGTAATACATGTTCCATTTGGATGAGGCATTCCAGTGTTATCACGACTATGTGAGTCAAATACAAAGTACGAATCATTTTTCTTAAAAATGGAAATAACATAAATTTCCATGCAAAGTATAACACCGGAGTTGGAATCAAGTGCAGGTTTTAATATTTTGTTGAGATTTGGAAACGAAGGGTCACATTGTTGTAATATGTCTCCATAATAAGGTTCTTTAAGTTTAAGAGAATAGATAGTAGTATTGTGTTCAATAAAATTTAGTAACTCATCTGGATGCCTAAGTTGTTCGCTATTAAGTAAATGCATATCTATATATAAAGCATCACCTAATTTCATAATGTAATGCAAGTCTTCTTTAGTCCATGTATGTGCATCTTTGTAATAGTTGTGTATAATTGCAAAAGTACTATTTGGCAAGCATTGAAAACCTCTAGAATTGCATGTAAATTTGTCATGACCTTGATGATAATCTGCTGCTAGTATTTGCATCTTAGCTAAGCTAATTTATGAAATAATTTGATATCGCTACAGTATTGCTAGATTTTTTTGTTATACGCGAGTCTTTTTTCGTTCTCTCTCTCTTATTTAATCTCTATATATATATATTTATATATATATATATATATATATATATATATATATATATATATATATATATCTATTGCTAATTTATATTTGTTTTGTAGTTAACTATAATGCAAGGCAATTAATTGAACACTATTTTTATGCGTTGTATTTTAGGTAGCAGCTTTAGATGTATTTTGTTTACAATTTTAGTGATGTACTAGCTATAAGTTATACTATTAGCATATATATATATATATATATATATATTTGGATATATATATATTTGGATATATTTATATGTATATATATATAGTTATTTTACTGTTAAATATATTCCAAGTTACAGGTTGGTAGCTTATTTAAAAAACATACTTCTAATTGTATATATTTCCAAACAATTAGCAATTGTCTTTATAAAAGAAATAATTTTCAATGGTAAGTATATAAATATATATATAATTTTTTTTATAACTAATTATATATATGATTAGGTCTACTTTTTTTTCCTCTAAATCCACTCTATTGTTGTTTTGACTTGTTTTATAGTTGGAGCTGGTAGCAAAATAAAAAGCAATTAGTTTTACTTTTTTGTTAACTAATTTTTTTTCTTAAGATTAATGTTACCTATGGAAATCTTCTATATGATATTTTCTAATTATAAGTATTTACTATATATATATATATATATATACATATATATATATATATATATGTGTGTGTGTTGATATATGTGTCTTATTTTTTTCCTTGCTCTTTCTATACTTACAAGTCAATACAGAAGCAAAATAGATACTTTTACCGTGATGGTGTTTTCACTGATGTTGTGTCAAACAATTATGAACGTCTGATGTTATTCAATCAATTGGCAATCTAAGGAAGAATGAAACAAGCATTAATATTGAGTTTACATATTAATATAATAAAAGAGAGATGGAGGGCAGGAAGAAGAGATGTTAATAAAGAGGGGTGGTTAGGCAATATTGAGAGTAGTGGAAAGATGAAGAGAAAGATAAGGAAAAGAGAGACGTATGATAAGGAAGAGAGGATATAGAGGTGTAGAAAGGAAGCTAAAAAAAAATAGAAATGTAAATTACACGATGTCATTTTTATTAGAAGTTGTAAAGAGTGTATTAGATGCATTGTTTGTAATTTTAAGCAAGTACAAAGGAATAGGAGAGGTAGTGAGATTAAGGAACACTTAATCCCTTGTTAAATCTAAATAAACAAGAGAAGAGACGTGAAATAAATCTGAAATTGCCACAGAGACTGAGTGATGCAACTGGGGAATTGCACACTCACTTTAGGTGGAAAAGAAAGCCCTCACACACCGACCTAGTCAGTGTCATGCTTCATCATTGGGCCCCACCAAAGAGGCCGAATGCCTCTTTGGTGTGCTACGACGCCAGAAGACTGCGGAGCAGGTTTTGTGAAAAAGGCATGTTGTGAGTTTTATAATTAAAACTGCCTAATGTGTAAGTAAAAATCTATAATTCTTGATGCTTAGTACACAAATGAAAGAGTTATGTGTCTGAATTTAATGCCCAAGGTAATGGATTTGTTAATTTAAAATACTAATTAGTCAGTCAACATGTTTCATCTTTTACAGTTGTTTACATTTACTTAGGCATTTATAATGACAGAATTATACCCCGGCGGTATGGACTCTCTAATCGCCCACCCTGACCTGGGGGCGTGAAAGTGAAAATATCATAAAAATGATTTAGTGCATAAAAAAAGGGGGAAGAGCAATTGCTCATTCCAAAAATACTCCTAATTGCGGAGTGTTTGTGCACCTGTAAAAGAAATAACAGACAAACATATAAAACTTTCACACAATTAGTTGTAAATATAAGTCATTGCGTTTGTCCAGGGTGTTCTATAGTTGTTGCATAGTGTTCCTAAATAAACACTATAGTTAACATCATCTATATATCTATATAGCCTTATAGGGATGGTCACACTAACTTAGTAAAGTGAAGTGGATAAATGTGTGTAAAGCACACAAAGTAGCTAGAAAGTGTTGATGAAGAGAGAAGACACATAAGAGAGATCAAGAGAGCTAGAAAGCAAGAAGAGAAGTAAGTGCAGAATGGAGTGAGAAGATAGCAAGTAAAAAGTGCAAGATAGAAAGTGAAGACAAGATGGAGACGTAGATAGAGAGTGAAGGCAGGAAGGAGAGAGGACATGAGAGAGAGAGAAAAAGGGAGGGTAGGATGTAGGGCATGAGCAAGAAGGAGGAATGGATGGAAGAAGGTGCAGGAGCAAGAGGGCCAGCTCAGTGTTGTAAAGACTTTCAGTTGAGCAATTTTGTGTTTTGTAAAGCTGATAATACTGTCACTTTGAATGCGCCGAATGTGACTAAATTTATTTTTCTTTTGTTGCAGTATTTGACAGCAGGGTTGGGCAAGTATTTCTTGTTGCCATTTTGTCTTGAGATCTTTGGCTCACTGTCTCAGTGTCCATGGTGCAAGGACCCCCATAGAGATAGATGTAGATGGAGGGCAGTAAAGAAGAGAGCAGTTGGAAGAGTGGGCAAGAGGAAGAGTGATAGCAAAGGGGAAAAAAGCGGAGAGGGAGATAAAGAGAATAATGATAGATAAGGAGGGAGAGAAAGAGTGGATGCAGAGAGTGAGCAAGAGGAAAAAACAGATAAAAGATAGAAAAGAGAGAAAGTTAAAGGGATAAAACAGGGAGAATGTGCAAGAGAGAAGAATAGTAGATAGGGAGGAAGAGAGGGAGGAAGAGAGAGGGAAGACGAAAAGTAAGTGTACAATGGAGCGAGAAGATAGGAAACAAAGAGTGCAAGATAGTAACTATTTCCGGTCGGCATTTTGTCTTGGGATCCATGGCTCGCTGTCTCCATGGCACAAGGGATTTCAGGTATGCGTTTTAAATTGTAATGTAATTAGT
Source organism: Lissotriton vulgaris (assembly GCF_964263255.1). Lineage (NCBI taxonomy): Eukaryota > Metazoa > Chordata > Amphibia > Caudata > Salamandridae > Lissotriton > Lissotriton vulgaris. Next base: position 1,755,319,190 of record NC_141691.1, read on the forward strand.
ATTTCTCTTACAGGTGTTTAACTATTTTGTTTATATTCTTATAATATGTTTTTTTTGGGGCTGTTCTCTCTAGTGTTTCCGTGTTGGGTCTCCTCCTTGGCGTAACAACTTTCAGGTAAGCGATGTGTTTTGTAACAAAAAAATGACTGTCTCTTTTGAATGACCGGATTTTTTTTTAAGTTTGAAAAGGATTTTTTGACTTCATTCTACCCTTACGTTTCTTTGTCTTTTTTTTCTCTTCCTCCCTATGTACTATTTTTCTCTTGCACTTGCTCCCTCTTTTATCCTTTTAACTTTCTCTTTTTTATCTTTTTTTTCTATTGCTCACTCTCTGCATACTCTCTCTTGCTTTATCTATCCTTATTCTTTATCTCCCTCTCCTTTCTGCTTTTTTTTTCCCTTTGCCATCACTCTTCCTCTTGCCCCCTCTTCCAACTGCTCTCCATCTACATCTCTCTCTATGGGGGTCCTTGCACCATGGAGACTGAGACAGTGAGCCAAAGAGTGCAAGATATAAAGAGAAGACAAGATGAGGACAGAGATGGAGAGTGAAGGCAGGAAGGAGATAAAACGCAGGAGTAAGAAGAAAGACAGAAGGTTAAGGAAGAGTAAGAAGTAGGGCATGAGCAAGAGGGAGGGAGAGAGAGCAGATGGAAGAGGGTGCAGGAGAGAGGGATGGTAGAGAGAAAAGAAAGCATAAAGGAGATAGAGAGAAGAATGATAGATAGGGAGGAAGAGGAACACGGAGAGTATTAGAAAGAGGAAAAAGGAGAGTGCAGGACAGAGAAGCATGATAGATAGAAAAGGAGCTAGAAGAAAGGAGAGAGCAGATGGAATAGGGGGCAGGAAGAAGGAAGAGAGCATAAAGGAGAGATATATAGAGAAGAATGAATAAAGAAGTAATTAAAAAAAAGGAAGAGAGAGTGCCAAGAAAGAACGGAGTATGCAGAGAGGAGGTGAAAAGAAGATAGAGAAAGATAAGTAAGAGTGCCGGAGATAGAAGTATGATAGATAAGGAAGTAGAGAGGATGCAAGATAAATGGAGATCATGAGAGAGAACGTAGAAAGGGGGAAAAGACTGCAGAATGGAGGCAGAGGGCAAAAAATATAAGGAGTGCAAGATGGAAAGGCAGAACAAGATAGGGAAGGAGATAGAGAGTGAAAGTCATAGAGTGCAAAAGGAAGAGCAAGAAAGAGAGAGAAAGCAGGAGTTAAAGGGAGGGTGTGCATGAGCAAGAAAGAATTAAGAAGGGAGCAGTTGGAAGAGGGGGCAAGAGGGAGAGTGATGGCAAAGGGAAAATAGCAGAAGGGAGATAAAAAAAGAATCATGATAGAGAGGGAGGAAGAAGGAAGGAGAGAGAGCAGATGGAATAGGGGTCAAGAGTAAGAAGAAAGAGAGCAAAAAGGAGAGAGAAAAGAGAAGAGAGTGCAGAATGGAGTCAGAGGGCAAGAAAGAGGAGTGCAAGATGGAAATGTTGCACAATATAGGGAAGGAGATAGAAAGTGAAAGGGAGAGAGAGAAAAAGCATGATGTAAAGAGAGGGTGGGAAGGAGGGCATGAACAAGAAATAAGTAAAGTAGCAGTTGGAAGAGTGGGCAAGAGGGAGATTGATGGCAAAGAGAAAAGATCCGAAAGGAGGGAGATAAAAAGAGAAGCATGATCGAGTGGGAGCAAGAAGGAAAGAGAGTAGTTGGAATAGGGGGCAAGAGGGAGAAGGAGGAGAGAGCAGAAAAGAGAGAGATATATAGGAGAGCGATAAAGAGAACGGGAGGAAACAGATTGTGATGGAAGAAAGAAGGTGAGAGGGTAGATGAAGAAAAGCACAAGAGTGTGAATATAAGATGGAGTGGGCAAAATAAAGAGAAATAAAGAAGGAATACAAGATAGCGACATAAGGAGAAGAGAAAGAAAGGAGAGAGATGGAAAGGGTATGCAAGAAGAAGAGAGGGGCAAAAGGTAAGAGAGCAACAGGGAGAGAGATAAAGATCGAAGGAATAGGAAGAGAGGGCAGGAGAGATAAGCATGATAGAAAAGGATGGAGAGAGCAAGCAGAAAGGAGAAAGGAGAAAGGACGCAGGGCGCAAAGGGAGCAGCTTTTTTGCGCAGGCCAAAACCTAATGAGAACTGTAGTGTGAGTTTGGGTCGGCCCTCGTCATTCATTGTCTGGCTCCATAAATTGAGCCTAGCCATTGGACGAGGGTCCTGTCCGTCAATTTAAAGCAGACTCAGGGGCGTTCAAGATTCTTTGGCTTTTGCCGACAAAACGACGCCGGGAACGCCCCCGATTCTGGCCCGGCATTGCCGGGACCTGCCTTTGATGACGTATCAGGTTTCTTTGTCTGTGGCGGAACAAATTGCAGGTAAGCGATGGTGTCTTTTGTAATATAAATGACTGTCTCTTTTGAATGCCCCAGCTGAAATGTTTAATGACGTATTTTTTGTTGTTGTTCTCTGCAGGTATTTGGCGACGGCACGGTGGGGGTAACAATTTCCGGTCTGTATCCTTGGCTCGCTGTCTGTCTCCGTCTCCATGGTACAAGGGATTTCTTGCAGGTAAGAGATGGTGTCTTTTAAGGACAGAGATGGAGAGTGAAGGCAGGAAGGAGATAATACGCAGGAGTAAGAAGAAAGGCAGAAGGTAAAGGAAGAGTAAGAAGTAGGGCATGAGCAAGGAGGGAGGGAGAGAGAGCAGATGGAAGAGGGTGCAGGAGAGAGGGATGGTAGAGAGAAAAGAAAGCATAAAAGAGATAGAGAGAAGAATGAAAGATAGGGAGGAAGAGGAACACGGAGAGTATTAGAAAAAAAGGAGAGTGCAGGACAGAGAAGCATGATAGATAGAAAAGGAGCAAGAAGAAAGGAGAGAGCAAATGGAATAGGGGGCAGGAAGAAGAAGGAAGAGAGCAGAAAGGAGAGATATATAGAGAAGAAAGAATAAAGAAGTAATTTAAAAAAAGAAGAGAGAGTGCAAAAAAAGAACGAAGTACGCAGAGAGGAGGTAAAAAGAAGATAGAGAAAGAGGAAGAGAGTGCAGGAGATAGAAGTATGATAGATAAGGAAGTAAAGAGGATGCAAGATAATGGAGATCATGAGAGAGAACGTAGAAAGGGGAAAAGACTGCAGAATGGAGGCATAGGGCAAAAAATAGAAGGAGTGCAAGATGGAAAGCCAGAACAAGATAGGGAAGGAGATAGAAAGTGAAAGTCACAGAGTGCAAAAGGAAGAGCAAGAAAGAGAGAAAGCAGGAGTTAAAGGGAGGGTGTGCATGAGCAAGAAAGAATTAAGAAGGGAGCAGTTGGAAGAGGGGGCAAGAGGGAGAGTGATGGCAAAGGGAAAATAGCAGAAGGGAGATACAAAAATAATCATGATAGAGAGGGAGGAAGAAGGAAGGAGAGAGAGGAGATGGAATAGGGTGCAGGAGAGATAAAAAAGAGCAAAAAGGAGAGAGAAGAGAGTGCAGAATGGAGTCAGAGGGCAAGAAAGAGAAGGAGTGCAAGATGGAAATGGAGAACAACATAGGGAAGGAGATAGAAAGTGAAAGTAAAAGCGAGGGCAAAAGGGAGAGCAAGGGAGAGAGAGAAAATGCATGAGGTAAAGAGAGGGTGGGAAAGAGGGCATGAGCAAGAAATAAGTAAGAATGGAGCAGTTGGAAGAGGGTGCAAGAGGGATATTGATGACAAAGAGAAAAGAGCAGAAAGGAGGGAGATAAAAAGAGAAGCATAATCGAGTGGGAGCAAGGAGGAAAGAGAGAGCAGTTGAAATAGGGGGTAGGAGGGAGAAGGAGAGAGCAGAAAGGAGAGATATATATAGGAGAGCGATAAAGAGAGCAGGAGGGAACAGATTGTGATGGAAGAAAGAAGGTGAGAGAGTGTAGATGAAAAAAAGCACAAGAGTGTGAATGTAAGATGGAGTGGGCAAAATAAAGAGAAATAAAGAAGGAATACATGATAGCGACATAAGGAGGAGAGAAAGAAAGGAGAGAGATGGAAAGGGTATGCAAGAAGAAGAGAGGGGCAAAAGGTAAGAGCATGCGGGAGAGAGATAAAGATAGAAGGAATAGGAAAAGAGATGGCAGGAGAGATAAGCATGATAGAAAAGGGAGAGAGGAAGCAGAAAGGAGAAAGGACGCAGGAAATAGAGAGATAAAGAATGAATTCAAGAGACAGCTACATTTAGGAAGTAGAGAAAGAAAGGAGAGAGATGGAAAGGGTATGCAAGAAGAAGAGGGGCAAAAGGTAACAGAGCAAGAGGGAGAGAGATAAAGATAGAAGGAATAGGAAAAGAGAGGGCATGAGAGATAAGCATGATAGAAAAGGAGGGAGAGAGCAAGCAGAAAGGAGAAAGGACGCAGGAAATAGAGAGATAAAGAATGAATTCAAGAGACAGCTACATCTAGGAAGTAGAGAAAGAAAGGAGAGAGATGAAAGGGTATGCAAGAAGAAGAGAGGGGCAAAAGGTAAGAGAGCAAGAGGGAGAGAGATAAAGATAGAAGGAATAGGAAAAGAGAGAGAAGGAGAGATAATCATAATAGGTAAGTAGGGAGAGAGCAAGCATAAGTAAAGAGAGAGCAAGCCGAGGCGCAAGATAGAAAGAGCATGAGAGAGAAGGTAAGGAGGAGTAAAAGTGAGAGCAGAATAGAGTGAGTAAAAGAAAGTGCATGATAGAAAGAAAGAGAAGAGGGGAATACAGGAGAGAGTGTAGAAGAGAAAGGATGGAAAAGAGGGAGAGGAAAAAAAAGAAGGAAAGTAGGAGAAAGTGAGTGAAGAATAGAGCAGGAGTAAATAAAATAGAAAGACTGCTGGCAAAATCATGAAGGAGATGCAGAGTAAATGCAAGAGAGAGTAAATGCAAGAGAGAGGAAAGGCAAGAATGCAAAATTGAAAGGGAAGGCAAGAGAAGGAGATGTATATATGTTGCATGTGCTGTCTCAGTATCTAAGCATTTGCTGCAGGATGTGGAAGAAGATATAGGGTGTGTGCAGAGACGTATGAACAAAGTCTTGGTTATAAGTTTTCCTTTAGGTTTGACCTCTCTCTTGATTACGACCTCACCAGTGCAGCTTTCATCTCCAAACTAAATTAATGTTGTTTATGAGGCAAACTTTTGTGTATAACTATCCAGCAAAGAATGCCCAGTACAGACAGGAAGAACAAAGTCTTAGTTATAAGTTTTCCTTTAGCTTTGACCTCTCTCCTGATTACGACCTCACCAGTGCTGCTTTCATCTCCAAACTAAATTAAATGTTGTTTATGAGTTTTGTGTATAACTATCTAGCAAAGAATGCCCAGTACAGACAGGAAGTACTACCCAAAAATGTCTAAAGTAAAATAAGTTTTAAGTATGAACGTACCGTGTTGAATGAACGAATTTGAAAGATGTGTCCTCGATGGGGCAGTTGCACCAAATGGCAAATTTTTTGTCCTGTAAAAGTAAAATATACTGTTAGCAAAAGATTTAAAAGAGTGAGGACATTTGTGTGAAGTATATTAGAAGTTGTAAATAGAGAATTAGAAGCACTATGTATTATAGAGTAACTAGTATAGTAGTAAAGACTATAAAGTAGCAAGGTAGAAAGAGATAGAGGTCAGGAAGAAGAGAGAGATGGAAAGAAAGAGGGGAGGATAGGCAAAAAGAAAAGGAGTGAAAATAAAAAAGGAGAAGGATGATGAACAGTGCAAGTTAAAGAGAAGCTTGATAAGGAGAGAACGCAAAGAAGTGAAGACGACAAAGATAAAGAAGGAAGAGAGTGCAGGAAATAGAAGTATGATAGATAGATAAAGAGTGAAGCATAATAGAGAGGGAGCAAGAAGGAAGGAGAGAGCAGCTGGAATAGGGGTCAGGAGAGAGAGGGAAGAGAGAGAGCAGAAAGGAGAGAGATATAGAGGAGAGCGATAAAGTAATTGAAAAAAGGAAGAGAGAGTGCAAGAGAGAACGGGAGGAACTAGATTTTGCCAAAAGAATGTGAAAAAGGGTATATAAAGAAGAAAAGCACAAAAGTGTGAAAGTAAGATGGGTAGAGTGTGCAAAATTGAGAGAACTAAAGAAGGAATACAAAAGAGCGAGATATAAGGAGGAGAGAAAGAAGGAGTGGTGGAAAGTGTATGGAAGAAGAGAGGGGCAAAAGGTTAAGATATCAAGAGAGTGAGAGAAATAAAGATAGAAGGAATAGGAAAAGAGAAGGTAAAAGAGATAAGCATAATAGATAAGTCGGGAGATAGCAAGCAGAAGGGGGAGGACGCAAAAAATAGAGACCAGGAGAGAGAAGAAAAGGATGGGTAAAAGTGAGAGCTGAATAGAGAGGGAGTAAAAGAAAGTGTGCATGATAGAAGGAAAGAAGATTAAAACAGGAGAGAGAAGGTATAAGAGAGGGCATGAAAAAAAGAGGGAGAAGAGAAGAAGAAAGAAAGTAGGTGTAATAGTGAGGGAAGAATAGAGCAGGAGTAAATAAAAGAGAAAGAGTGATGGCAAAATGGGAAAGGAGATGCAGAGTAAATGCAAAAGAGATAAAGGAAAAAATGCAAAATTGAACTGGAAGTCAAGAGAGTGAGATGTATGTATGTTGCATGTGCTAGCTTAGTATGTAAGCATTTGCTGCCGGGACCTGTAAAGAAGGTGGGGATGAATATATAGGGTGAGGGCAGAAGAGTGAGGATGCAGGAAAGAGAAAGAGAGCAAAAGAAAGAGAAAGTAGGAGAAAAGGAGAGAAGAATAATGCGAGAGTGAAAGAAAGGACAGTGAATGTAAAATTGTGAAGGAGATGCAGAGTAAATGCAGAAGAGAGACATAAGGAAAGGCAAGAAAGAAATTGAAAGGGAAGGCAGGAAAGAAAGAGATCTATGTATATTGCGTGTGGTAAATGAGTCAAAGCATTTCCTACAGGGACCTGTAAAGAAAGTGTTTGTTATAAGTTTTCCTTCTCTGCTGACTACAACTTCACCAGTGCAGCGCTTGTACAAAAGCATAAGATGTGCTTTATGAGCGAAATTTTGTGTATAAGTATACAGCAAAGAATGCTCAGTACAAACAGCAATTATTAAAAAAAGAAATGTATTAAGTAAAATAAATAAAGTATTAACATACCGTGTTTATATAACGAATTTCAAATTGTGTAGTCGATGGGTCAGTTGCAACAAACGTCTACTTTTTTACCCTATAAAACAAAAATAGCATTAGCAAAATATTATGAGTGCAGGCAAAAAAAGCAGTGATTTTCTCATGCAAACTGTGCAAATTGAATCTTAGCTAAAGCTTTGCGTATTAGCGATTAATGCGTTGTAATGTAATAGTATGGCAATTATTTGCGTCACGTTACTGGTTTGTATGTGCCTTTAAAAATATAGAAATCCGCGCATGCACGTAGTGAAAATAAAACAAGGAATGTTGTCAGTGTTTGATTTAATTTCTCGCATCGTGCAAAGCAGTTTGTGAACTAAAGTTGTAACTGAACATATATATATATATGTGTGTGTGAAAGATTAGTCTTACCTAAAGAACTGAAATAGATTAACCAAAAACATGGTGAAATTGGCCAAATGTATATACAACACAATTTAATTGTAAAGTGATACGTATTCTTACTGCAAATTAGTTTCACAGAAAGGCATACTTACATGCGCAAACATTTTCATCCTAAATGCACAGTTTGCAAACATTTATATCGTAAATGTACCTATTGGCGATGTATGAAAAAGAACTCAAAGGCATTAAACAAAAACATGGGGAAATTGGGCAAATGTATATGCAAGACAATTTAAATCTAAAGTGATACGTATTATTACTGATTTGTTTGCGCGTATAAAAACTGAAAAATGTGCTCGTAATACCGCTGCTCAAAAGAACAGATTACTTTCACAGAAAGGCCTGAACTTACATGCGCAAACATTTTCATCGTAAATGCACAGTTTGCCCATGTATAACTTTGCACTGAAAGTCGTCGTGTCTCACCTTATCCTAACTGTTCTTTATGCTCTCAGTAAATGTAACGGGCCTTCATGCTCTGACTAAATCTAGTGTTGCGACAAACACATGCTTGTGCTCATCTAACTCTCATCCCTACGATTTGAGCATATTAAATAAAAAAGGGGACAAATTACTTTCACAGAAAGGGCTAAACTTACATGCGCAAACATTTTCCTCCTTTATGCAGTTTGCCGATGTATAACTTTGCACTGAAAGTCGTCGTGTCTCACCTTATCCTAACTGTTCTTTATGCTCTCAGTAAATGTAACGGGCCTTCATGCAATGACTAAATCTAGTGTTGCGACAAACACATGCTTGTGCTCATCTAACTCTCAGCCCTACGATTTGAGCATATGAAATAAAATCTGGCATCGCACAAACAAGGCATCCAAAATGTACATAATGACGAATTGCATTAAACAGCAAGGCCTTACAAAGTAAGCATGTGTTCGAATTTTCAAAGGCCATGAATAAAGTAGACATGCGCAAACATTTATATCGTAAATCTACCTACATTTTTCTCCTAAATGCAGTTTCCCGATGTATAACTTTGCACTGAAACTCGTCGGTCTCACCTTATCCTAACTGTTCTTTATGCTCTCAGTATAAAATCTGGGACAAATGACTTTCACAGAAAGGGCGAAACTTACATGCGCAAACATTTTCCTCCTAAATGCTGAGTTTGCCGATGTATAACTTTGCACTGAAAGTCGTCGTGTCTCACCTTATCCTAACTGTTCTTTATGCTCTCAGTAAATGTAACGGGCCTTCATGCAATGACTAAATCTAGTGTTGCGACAAACACATGCTTGTGCTCAGCTAACTGTCAGCCCTACGATTTGAGCATATTAACTAAAAAAGGGGACAAATTACTTTCACAGAAAGGGCTAAACTTACATGCGCAAACATTTTCCTCATAAATGCAGTTTGCCGATGTATAACTTTGCACTGAAAGTCGTCGTGTCTCACCTTATCCTAACTGTTCTTTATGCTCTCAGTAAATGTAACGGGCCTTCATGCTCTGACTAAATCGAGTGTTGCGCCAAACACATGCTTGTGCTCAGTTAACTCTCAGCCCTACGATTTGAGCATATGAACTAAAATCTGGCATCGCACAAACAAGGCATCCAAAATGTACATAATGAGGAATTGGATTAAACAGCAAGGCCTTACAAAGTAAGCATGTGTTCTAATTTTCAAAGGCCATGAATAAAGTAGAGATGCGCAAACATTTATATCGTAAATCTACCTACATTTTTCTCCTAAATGCACAGTTTCCCGATGTATAACTTTGCACTGAAACTCGTCGGTCTCACCTTATCCTAACTGTTCTTTATGCTCTCAGTAAATGTAACAGGCCTTCATGCTTTGACTAAATGTAGTGTTGCGACAAATACATGCTTGTGGTCAGCTAACTCAGCCCCACGATTTCTGCATATAAAAAAAAATGTGGCATCGCACAAACAAGGCATCCAAAATGTACATAATGGCGAATTTGAATAAACAGAGGTCCTTACAATGTAAGCATTTGTTTGAATTTGAAAAGTTCATGAATAAAGGAGACATGCGACAACATTCATATCGTAAATGTACCTATTGGCGATGTACCAAAAAGAACTCAAACGCATTAAACAAAAACATGGTGAAATTGGACAAACGTATAGGCAACACAATTTAATTCTAAAGTCATTCATATTATTACTGCTTTGTTTGCGCGTGTAAAACTGAAAATTGTGGTCGTAATACCGCTGCTCAAAAGGACAAATTACTTTCACAGACAGGCAAGTAACTTACAGTTTATGTCGAAAGGCTCCAGTCCGCTGTCTCGAAGTATACCTCCTGAGATCGGTCGAGAAATCGAGAGGCTCCAGTCCACTGTCTCGAAGTATACCTTCTGAGCTCGCTCGAAGAAATGTTTCTTTCCGTGGCTGTAGTCCTTTACATACTGTGGAAGACAAAAAACGCAGTTAGTTCATTAAATAACAAAAGACTTGCAAAGTTTGTTGTTAAGAACATGTAGGTGAGATGTTGTTTAGGATGTTGCTGTCTCGACATATGTAAATTGCTGATAGGAGGCTGTCTGGCCGAATGAAAAGGTCGTGGATGCTGTGACTCGTTAGAGTACTTAGTGGCTATGTGCGACTTTTGCCGATCTTGAATATCAAAGCTTAGTGGTAGACGAGTTGGCGCCACGCTGCCTGCAAATACAAAAAGAAGTGCTGGTGAATATCATTTTGTTAAAGTAGAAAAACACGATAGCTCTTTGCAATAATTCCCTACACAGAAAGCACACGATATAAAATAAATATTAAAGTAAGCATAATAGAATTACGAGTGCCACCCATCCGTCTAATACCTGCAAGGAAAAGAAAATAGATGTATTTAAAAATATAGAGCATTCAAAGAAAGAAAACAGTTTTATTTTACAAAAGACAAAATCTATTCAATCTCTTACATGAAAAGCCTTGCACCATGAAGACAGCGAGCCAAAGATCACAAAAGACACCAGCAAAGGCACCAAGCAGTTGAGGCGATACGAAAGTACGTACCTAAAAAAGAAGCCGAAAAGAGAGATTAATATCGAACATGTTAAATAGCTTACTTGCACCACGAACAAAGCGCACGTAGGCAACGTCCGAACATATAAAGGAAACACGAGAGAGCTGCAAAACAAAAATATATTCCAAGATTAGAAGCAAAGGAGCATGAAGTTACCTGTAACAAAACAGTAATTGCATAACAAAGTATGTACTACGAGTCGCACTTACCTGAATAGTCAGGGCAAGATCACCAGACAAAATGGCGAACAAAAACACATGAGCTCCACTTATTACTTTGGAAAAAAAACTAAATCACCTACCTGAAAGTCCTTGCACCACGAAAACAGCGAGTCAAAGATGACAAAACAAAATGGCTAACGGAAATAGTTACCCCCACCACGCCGCCGACAGATTCCTGCAAATAAAGGAAAAGAAATGAAGTCAGAAATTACTTTTGAAACGTAAAAAAACACTCCGGGTATTCGAAAGTGACAGTAATTGTTTAGTTACAAAACACATCGCTTACCTGCAAGTCGTCACGCCACGGATGAGACCCGACACGGAAACACTAGAGAGAACAGGCCAAAAAAGAAACATCAGAAGAACATAAACCAAATAGCCCGAACACCTGTTACGTTACAATCTACAACACCTGTAAGAAAATACAAATTACATTCGAATCGATCTACACCGAGTCGCACTAATACATGACCACAGCGCTTACCTTAAAGTCGTTCGTCCACGGGGAAGGAAACCCGACACGTCACGGAAGGCTACACGGAAACACTAGAGAGAACAGCCCAAAAAAGAAACATTAAAAGAATATAAACCAAAAAGGCTGAACACCTGTAAAAGAAATACTAATTACATTACAATTTAAATCGCGTACCTGAAATCCCTTGGACCAAGGAGACGGAGACAGACAGCCAAAGATCCCATGACAAAATGGCGACCGGAAATCGTTACCACGCCGCCGCCGTTCAATTCCTGCAAAGAAAGGAAGATACATAAACTCAAAAATACCTTTTCCAAGTTAAAAAACTCCCGGGCATTGAAAAGGGACAGTCATTTGTTACAAAACACAACATGGCTTACCTGCAAGTCGTCACGCCACGAATGAGACCCTACACAAAAACACAAAAGAGAACAGTCCCAAAAAATAAATACATTACAATATAAACAAAACAGGCTGAACACATAAAAGAAATTACAATGACATAAAAATGTAAATTACACAACACACCATCGCTTACGTGCAAGTCGTCACGCCACGGAGGAGACCCGACACGGAAACATTAGAGAGAACAGGCCCAAAATATATAAGACCAATAGGCAAAACACTTATAAACAAAATAAGTATTACATGAAAATGTAAATTGCGTACCCGACACAAAAACACTATTCCAAAACACACAATCGCTTACCTGCAAGTCGTCACGCAACGGAGGAGACCCGACACAAAAACACTAGAGAGAACAGGCCCAAAAAATAAATACATTACAATATAAACAAAATAGACTGAACAGATATAAAAGAAATTACAATGACATACAAATGCCAATCGCATACCTGAAATCCATCGTACCACGGAGACAGACACCGAGCGACCCAAGAATCCAAAGACAAAATGGCGACCGGAAACCGGGACCACGCCGCGACGCCGAAAAAAACCTGCAAAGAAAGTGAGATAAATTAATTTCTAAAACACTTTCCAAAAAGTAGAACACATAAAACAAATTACAATTACATACAAATTTAAATCGCGTACCTGAAATCCATCGTACCACGAAGACAGACACCGAGCGCAAAATGGCGACCGGAAACCGTGACCACGCCCAGAAACCGGGACCACGCCGCGACGCCGAAAAATACCTGCAAAAGAAGTGAGATAAATTAATTCTAAAAAAAGCTTTACAAAGTTACAAAAACTCACAGTCATTGAAAAGAGACAGTCATTTATTAATTACAACACACACCATCGCTTACCTGTAAGTCGTCACGCCACGAAGGAGACCCGACACGGAAACAGAGAGAACAGGCCCAAAAATAAATACATTACAATAAAAACAGAATAGGCTGAACACATAAAAGAAATTACAGCGACATAAAAATGTACATTACAAAAGCACACCATCACTTACCTGCAAGTCGTCACGCCACGGAGGAGACCCAACACGGAAACATTAGAGAGAACAGGCCCCAAAAATAAATACATTACAATATAATCAAAATAGACTGAATACATATAAAATAAATTACAATGACATAAAAATGTAAATCGCGTACCTGAAATCCATCGAACCACGGAGACAGACACCGAGCGCAAAATGGCGACCGGAAACCGTGACCACGCCCAGAAACCGGGACCACGCCGCGACGCCGAAAAATACCTGCAAAGAAAGTTATATATATTAATTCTAAAAAAAGCTTTACAAAGTTACAAAAACTCACAGTCATTGAAAAGAGACAGTCATTTATTAATTACAAAACACACCATCGCTTACCTGTAAGTCGTCACGCCACCAAGGAGACCCGACACGGAAACATTAGAGAGAACAGGCCCAAAAAATAACTACATTACAATATAAACACAAGAGGCTGAACACATATAAAAAATTACAATGACATAAAAATGTAAATTACAAAAACACACCATCGCTTACCTGCAAGTCGTCACGCCACGAAGGAGACCCGACACAAAAACACTAGAGAGAACAGGCCCCAAAAATAAATACATAACAATATAAACAAAATAGACTGAATACATACAATTTTAAATCGCGTACCTGAAATCCATCGTACCACGAAGACAGACACCGAGCGCAAAATGGCGACCGGAAACCGTGACCACGCCCAGAAACCGGGACCACGCCGCGACGCCGAAAAAAACCTGCAAAGAAAGTGAGATAAATTAATTTCTAAAACACTTTCCAAAGTTATAAAAAGTAGAACACATAAAACAAATTACAATTACATACAAATTTAAATCGCGTACCTGAAATCCATCGTACCACGAAGACAGACACCGAGCGCAAAATGGCGACCGGAAACCGTGACCACGCCCAGAAACCGGGACCACGCCGCGACGCCGAAAAATACCTGCAAAAGAAGTGAGATAAATTAATTCTAAAAAAAGCTTTACAAAGTTACAAAAACGCACAGTCATTGAAAAGAGACAGTCATTTATTAATTACAACACACACCATCGCTTACCTGCAAGTCGTCACGCCACGAAGGAGACCCGACACGGAAACAGAGAGAACAGGCCCAAAAAATAAATACATTACAATAAAAACAGAATAGGCTGAACACATAAAAGAAATTACAGCGACATAAAAATGTAAATTAAAAAACCCACCATCACTTACCTGCAAGTCGTCACGCCACGGAGGAGACCCAACACGGAAACATTAGAGAGAACAGGCCCCAAAAATAAATACATTACAATATAATCAAAATAGACTGAATACATATAAAATAAATTACAATGACATAAAAATGTAAATCGCGTACCTGAAATCCATCGAACCACGGAGACAGACACCGAGCGCAAAATGGCGACCGGAAACCGTGACCACGCCCAGAAACCGGGACCACGCCGCGACGCCGAAAAATACCTGCAAAGAAAGTTATATATATTAATTCTAAAAAAAGCTTTACAAAGTTACAAAAACTCACAGTCATTGAAAAGAGACAGTCATTTATTAATTACAAAACACACCATCGCTTACCTGTAAGTCGTCACGCCACGAAGGAGACCCGACACGGAAACATTAGAGAGAACAGGCCCAAAAAATAACTACATTACAATATAAACACAAGAGGCTGAACACATATAAAAAATTACAATGACATAAAAATGTAAATTACAAAAACACACCATCGCTTACCTGCAAGTCGTCACACCACGAAGGAGACCCGACACAAAAACACTAGAGAGAACAGGCCCCAAAAATAAATACATAACAATATAAACAAAATAGACTGAATACATACAATTTTAAATCGCGTACCTGAAATCCATCGTACCACGAAGACAGACACCGAGCGCAAAATGGCGACCGGAAACCGTGACCACGCCCAGAAACCGGGACCACGCCGCGACGCCGAAAAAAACCTGCAAAGAAAGTGAGATAAATTAATTTCTAAAAATTTTTCAAAGTTATAAAAAGTAGAACACATAAAATAAATTACAATTACATACAAATTTAAATCGCGTACCTGAAATCCATCGTACCACTAAGACAGACACCGAGCGCAAAATGGCGACCGGAAACCGTGACCACGCCCAGAAACCGGGACCACGCCGCGACGCCGAAAAAAACCTGCAAAAGAAGTGAGATAAATTAATTCTAAAAAAAGCTTTTCAAAGTTACAAAAACTCACAGTCATTGAAAAGAGACAGTCATTTATTAATTACAACACACACCATCGCTTACCTGCAAGTCGTCACGCCACGAAGGAGACCCGACACGGAAACAGAGAGAACAGGCCCAAAAAATAAATACATTACAATAAAAACAGAATAGGCTGAACACATAAAAGAAATTACAGCGACATAAAAATGTAAATTAAAAAACCCACCATCACTTACCTGCAAGTCGTCACGCTACGGAGGAGACCCAACACGGAAACATTAGAGAGAACAGGCCCCAAAAATAAATACATTACAATATAATCAAAATAGACTGAATACATATAAAATAAATTACAATGACATAAAAATGTAAATCGCGTACCTGAAATCCATCGAACCACGGAGACAGACACCGAGCGCAAAATGGCGACCGGAAACCGTGACCACGCCCAGAAACCGGGACCACGCCGCGACGCCGAAAAATACCTGCAAAGAAAGTTATATATATTAATTCTAAAAAAAGCTTTACAAAGTTACAAAAACTCACAGTCATTGAAAAGAGACAGTCATTTATTAATTACAAAACACACCATCGCTTACCTGTAAGTCGTCACGCCACGAAGGAGACCCGACACGGAAACATTAGAGAGAACAGGCCCAAAAAATAACTACATTACAATATAAACACAAGAGGCTGAACACATATAAAAAATTACAATGACATAAAAATGTAAATTACAAAAACACACCATCGCTTACCTGCAAGTCGTCACGCCACGAAGGAGACCCGACACAAAAACACTAGAGAGAACAGGCCCCAAAAATAAATACATAACAATATAAACAAAATAGACTGAATACATACAATTTTAAATCGCGTACCTGAAATCCATCGTACCACGAAGACAGACACCGAGCGCAAAATGGCGACCGGAAACCGTGACCACGCCCAGAAACCGGGACCACGCCGCGACGCCGAAAAAAACCTGCAAAGAAAGTGAGATAAATTAATTTCTAAAAATTTTTCAAAGTTATAAAAAGTAGAACACATAAAATAAATTACAATTACATACAAATTTAAATCGCGTACCTGAAATCCATCGTACCACTAAGACAGACACCGAGCGCAAAATGGCGACCGGAAACCGTGACCACGCCCAGAAACCGGGACCACGCCGCGACGCCGAAAAAAACCTGCAAAAGAAGTGAGATAAATTAATTCTAAAAAAAGCTTTTCAAAGTTACAAAAACTCACAGTCATTGAAAAGAGACAGTCATTTATTAATTACAACACACACCATCGCTTACCTGCAAGTCGTCACGCCACGAAGGAGACCCGACACGGAAACAGAGAGAACAGGCCCAAAAAATAAATACATTACAATAAAAACAGAATAGGCTGAACACATAAAAGAAATTACAGCGACATAAAAATGTAAATTAAAAAACACACCATCACTTACCTGCAAGTCGTCACGCCACGGAGGAGACCCAACACGGAAACATTAGAGAGAACAAGCGCAAAATATATAAAACAAATAGACTAAAAACTTGTAAACAAAATAAGTATGACATAAAAATGTAAATTGGGTACCCGACACGAAAACACTATTAGAAAACACACCATCGCTTACCTGCAAGTCGTCACGCCACGGAGGAGACCAGGAGACAGACAGCGAGCCAAGGATCCCGACCGGAAATTGTTCCCACCACCGGGCCGTCGCAAAATACCTGCAGAGAACAACAACAAAAAATACGTGATTAAACATTTCGGATGGGGCATTCAAAAAAGACAGTCATTTATATTACAAAAGACCCCATCGCTTACCTGCAAGAAATCCCTTGTACCATGGAGACGGAGACAGACAGCGAGCCAAGGATCCCGACCGGAAATTGTTCCCACCACCGGGCCGTCGCAAAATACCTGCAGAGAACAACAACAAAAAATACGTGATTAAACATTTCGGATGGGGCATTAAAAAAAGACAGTCATTTATATTACAAAAGACCCCATCGCTTACCTGCAAGAAATCCCTTGGAGCATGGAGACGGAGACAGACAGCGAGCCAAGGATCCCGACCGGAAATTGTTCCCCCCACCGGGCCGTCGCAAAATACCTGCAGAGAAGAACAACAAAAAATACGTGATTAAACATTTCGGATGGGGCATTCAAAAAAGACAGTCATTTATATTACAAAAGACCCCATCGCTTACCTGCAAGAAATCCCTTGGAGCACGGAGACGAAGACAGACAGCGAGCCAAGGATCCCGACCGGAAATTGTTCCCCCCACCGGGCCGTCGCAAAATACCTGCAGAGAAGAACAACAAAAAATACGTGATTAAACATTTCGGATGGGGCATTCAAAAAAGACAGTCATTTATATTACAAAAGACCCCATCGCTTACCTGCAAGAAATCCCTTGGAGCATGGAGACGAAGACAGACAGCGAGCCAAGGATCCCGACCGGAAATTGTTCCCCCCACCGGGCCGTCGCAAAATACCTGCAGAGAAGAACAACAATTACGTGATTAAACATTTCGGATGGGGCATTCAAAAAAGACAGTCATTTATATTACAAAAGACCCCATCGCTTACCTGCAAGAAATCCCTTGGAGCACGGAGACGAAGACAGACAGCGAGCCAAGGATCCCGACCGGAAATTGTTCCCCCCACCGGGCCGTCGCAAAATACCTGCAGAGAACAACAACAATTACGTGATTAAACATTTCGGCTGGGGCATTCAAAAAAGACAGTCATTTATATTACAAAAGCTCCCCATCGCTTACCTGCAATTTGTTCCGCCACAGACAAAGAAACCCGACACGTCCGCAAAGGCAGGTCCCGGCAACACGTCAGCAAAGGCAGGTCCCGGCAACCTGCAGAGAACAACAACAAAAAATACGTCATTAAACATTTCGGCTGGGGCATTCAAAAGAGACAGTCATTTATATTACAAAAGACACCATCGCTTACCTGCAATTTGTTCCGCCACAGACAAAGAAACCCGACACGTCAGCAAAGGCAGGTCCCGGCAATGCCGGACCAGACTCGGGGGCGTTCCCGGCGTCGCGTGACGTCGGCAAAAGCCAAAGAATCTCGGGAACGCCCCCGTGTCTGGTCCGGCATTGACGGACAGGCCCCTCGTCCAATGGCAAGGCTCCATTTACGGAGCCAGCCAATCAATGACGAGGGCCGAACCAAAGCCACACTACTGTTCTCATCAGGTTTTCGCCTGCGCGAAAAAGCTGCGCAGAAAGCGCAGCTTTCGCCAGGCAAAACCTAAAAAGGTGCTTCCTTTGAAACTCCCACCCGCCCTCGTCCCTGTTGCTTTTTTCCCCTGTTGAGCCTGATAGTATTAATCCAGAGAGGATGTGGCGTAACAGCCACAGCTACTGATTTAGGGCTGGGAACCAGGTTCGAGTTTCAGCATCGGTTCAACATCCTTTGATTCTGGGAAAATCAGCTAATCTCACTGTGCATACCAAAAATTGTGTAATGTAACTGGCGCTCAGGTAGTATATAGTATATAGAGATAGTATTAATGCAGAGAGGATGTGGAGTAACAGGCACAGCTACTGACTTTGGGTCTAGGAAACCAGGTTTGAGTTTCGGCATCACATCAACATCCTTTGATTCTGGCTAAATCACCTAATCTCACTGTGCCTACCAAACATGAATGTGCTCTTGTGTAATGTAACTGGTGCTCAGGTAACGCGCTCCAATACCTTCTGTTCGAGTTTGTGCTTTATAACACCCCCCCCCCCCCAAATACATTACACTAGGACAAATTTAGTTTTAGGTCTCGGTTAGACAGCACATGCTCTGTCTCTTTACTGCTGGTGTTGAGTTCCTTCTCCCATGCCTCATGACACAAAAAAAAGTGCCAGGACATAGCCCTCACTGGCCACATCATAGAGCTTTTTTCCATGACTTTCCGCCATGCTGAGCAGCATATATGCTGCTGTACAATATGGAAATAACATTCACATGGACAATGTCAATAGACCATGCATTGCCGAAGCCTATTGGATTTGCCAATGCTTGTTCAAATAGAGCAGATTTATCTCCATATGAAAATGTGCTGCCTTTGAAACCACGGACCAGGATGGCAAAGGCAGCCCCAGGGGTAGCACAGGACAAGACAGGGGGTGCAACTGCGACCCCCGCAACCCGTAAATGACATTCATGGGTCAAGGCTGAGGCTTTAAATCAGACACTCTCCTTCTCAGATTCTCAAGCTTGAGTATGTGGTAAGTGCCACACAGCTGGAACTGCAATTCCCATTCTTTTTCAGCATATTGGTGCCATTGTTTGAGCCACACACGTGCAACCCTTTCTTTACCGCCATTTCTCTTGCTTGTATGCCTTGAGGTGGTAATGTCTCTTCCTTTTCTAGCTATAATTGCTTTTTCAATGACTGAATCCCCATGGTTTCTGCCTTTCAATGTCAACTCCAACCTTTCCTTGCCTACACTCACTTCTGTCTCACTTACAGCATTCGCCATTTGCTCTTCAATCACAGCACAACCAAGTCAAAGGTCAGCCAATCGGAGCCCGGCTCTTCAGCATTTGCCAGCCTATCCTTGCATGGTACTCTATGATACAAACAGCCTGTGTGCTGCTGAACCCTTCTGAACTCCGTTTTTTAGGGCTCGCCTGAGCCAGTGCATGCGTTGCTCTGGTGAGACATTTAGTGAGTGGGCTTCAAAAATTCAACCACAGCTTTTTCTGTGGCCTAGAGCGTGCGGTTATGTGCATAGTTACGAGCACAGGCGCAATCTGGCTTTCCTGTCTCTTCATGGCTCATTAAGTGCATCGCTTGCGGGCACCCTTACAGCCCGCGAATGCGATCACTTTCACTTTCAAAGCCGCACGGCGCGCGGCTCTCTCACTGTCTGTGTTCGTCGACTCCTCTACCTCAGTTGCTTTCTCTCCAAGAATCTTGTCCCTTTATTCTCCTTCTTCCACTTTTTTACTTCTTTGTGTCGCTACGGATCCCTCCTTTCTCTCTGACTTTTTTATCTTCCTAGTCTATATATTTCCCCCTCACACTCTCATATCTCCGTTCCTCCCTACACTTCCCTTCCAAGCGCCCTTCTCTCCCTGCAATCTTGGAACTCTTCCCTTACGCAACCATATAGGTGAAATGTACATACATGGAAATTATGTGTGAAATGTGTAGGCACTACCATATCATGTATCGCTTGGTACTGGAGTTAGCTAGTTTCGATGCGCTCCCAGTTTTAGCCTGCAACACATGCAGCGGGGCTAGGATTTAAGAGAATTTTGTGGGATCTCGTTTTGATCAGGCATGTAATAAGTGATTTAACAGGAGTGCTCTGTGTTTAAATGCCTATAGTTCGGTGCCAATAATAGCATGCTGATGTACGCCGTACTTGAAAAGGTATATTAAATGACAGGATGATGTTTCTATAGCGCTCTAATAATTTAAAAATACTTGGCGCATAGAAGAGGTGTGCGGATTCTATGAGACTGGAAATAACGGGGCAGGAACATTTCTCATCTTTTCGGGACAAGCCATGATGACTACGGGGATTACGTGTTTTAGTCAGAGGCTAAGCGCGTGGACAGACCCGTAAAACAACTTCATATCTCAGTGCACCCTTCTCACAACAGCCGAGCTCAGATCTCTGAGACTGGGTTCTTGTGCTGATGTTGCTATTGCTGCCTCACACACTACAAAACGAATTCAAGTGGTATGTGTGTTTTTGTCAGATTTATTGCTGATCATTTTATCAGTCCAATGCGGGTGACTCGATGAGTTACAATTGTTAGGAGATGAAAGTGTGGTTAACAAGTGATATCTAACTATCTGCAGCATGCGCTCTTAACTGTCTCCGGTCTACCCTCTGCCTCGTTATCTCTTTCCCCTCCACCACATTTCCTTCTCTCTTTTTAAATCCAATGTTTTCTTTCCTCCAGACTCCCCTTTGAATTTAATGACCCATAAAAAAATGCCCCCTTCTGCCTTTCCCGTCCTCCCCCCCTCCTCGACGTCTAATCTAACTCTGCCCCCTTGTCTCTGTTTCTCCCTTCCCGGCCCTCTTCACTGTTTATCTCCCTGCCTCTCCCTGCCCCCTCCTCCCCCGCCTCTCTCTGTCCAGGCTCTCTCCATTACACCGTCTTCTTCTTTCCCTCCCCTCCTTTCGCTCCCTCAATGCGTTTTAATGACCAGTAAAATGTCCTCTTTCATATGATCTTTTGGTGGTGATGCGCAACATGGAAGTCCCTTTCCGCCTTTCTCTCTTCCTCCCTCGTTCTGTGATGATGATGAGGAGCCCTGCGCCCCCACCCACGCCAAAGGCTTAATTACTGGAGCATGAAAGCGGGGCTGGACCGAGTCACCCGTATCCCAGCTGGCACTTCACCTGCGCCCCCCTCACCTTCCCCCTCATTTGCGCCCCCCCCCACAGGGTGACCAACTGGCATGGGTGCAAATTCAGGACAGTGAATGTAAAAATTCAGGACAAAGGGTCAAAATTCAGGACAAAAATTCAGGACAGAAGGACAGAATTCAGGACAAAAATTCGGGACAAAGGGTGCGTTTTGCAGACACAACAGAGGAGGTCGCGCAATAATACATAAGTAAATAGACAACCAACACAAGCACTAGTCAAAATAAGTTTATATTAGGTCAAGAGAACTTTGCACTGCATCTATTGTGTGTGCGAGTGAAACTTTAACACCTGCGTTGGCATATTAATATTTTTTTTTTAAATGATCAAAGCTGAAGGCTTCTCAGATCTTACATACCCCACTCCCCCAATCGAAAACAAGCATTCGCAATGCAATAGGTCTCGCAATAGGAAAGTTTGAGCTATTGGTCTTGTAATTGACATTTTTTTTATTTATGTGTTGTTTTTGAAAATAGCTACATTAATAGCTTTGTAATTTACAATGCCAATAGTTATAACTTTCCCAAATGTGACACCTATAGCATTTGTAATGCAACATGTTTTGTATTTACGTGACTTAGATGTATTGATATTACAAATAACACTGCCTTTTAATTTTTTTAAATAATTAATACTTAAATAAAAGTGATTGTAATTTATAATGGCAATAGCTTAAACTTTTGTAAATAACTTTTGGGAAGATTATGTTCGGTGTATTTTATTGTGACGAAAATCCAAGAACAGAAGTGAAATATTAACATCTTTTTGTGACATTTGTAATGAAGCTTGAAACATTGAGAGAACATATTTGAACCAGTGATGGTGAGGTGGTGCTGAGTGATGCTGTGGTTGCGCTGAGTGATGCTGTGGTTGCGCTGAGTGATGCTGTGGTTGCACTGAGTGATGGTGTGGTTTCACTGAGTGATGCTGTGGTTGTGCTGAGTGATGCTGTGGTTGCGCTGAGTGATGCTGTGGTTGTGCTGAGTGATGCTGTGGTTGCGCTGAGTGGTGCTGTGGTGGTGCTGAGTGGTGCTGTGGTGGTGCTGAGTGGTGCTGTGGTGGTGCTGAGTGATGCTGTGGTAGTGCTGAGTGGTGCTGTGGTGGCGCTGAGTGGTGCTGTGGTTGTGCTGAATGGTGCTGTGGTGGTGCTGAGCGGTGCTGTGGTGGTGATGAGTGGTGCTGTGGTGGTGCTGAGTGATAATGTGGTGGTGCTGAGTGATAATGTGGTGGTGCTGAGTGGTGCTGTGGTGGTGCTGAATGATGCTGTGGTGGTGCAGAGTGGTGCTGTGGTGGTGCTGAGTGATAATGTGGGGGTGCTGAGTGATAATGTGGTGGTGCTGAGTGGTGCTGCTGAGTGATGTTGTGGTGGTGCTGTGGTGGTGCTGGGTGGTGCTGTAGTGGTGCTGAGTGATAATGTGGTGGTGCTGAGTGATGCTGGGGTAGCGCTGGGTGATGATGTGGTGATGCAGAGGGCAGAAAGGCACCAAAAACGAGTCTAACAGAGGGCACAAGGGCAGAAAAACAAGGGAAAATCGAGTCTAACAGAGGGCAGAAGGGCAGAACAAGAAGAGGTGTCAGGGAAGCAAAGATGAAGCATGCGGATAGCAGTCCTGGTGAGAAGGGATGTGGGGAGGGGAGGGCAGTGGGGAAAGTGAGACGGGGAGGTTGTGTTGTGTTTAATTCCCATGCGCCGGATGAATAAACGCCATCAGCAGATGCTCGGTGATGCGCACAGAGCCCCATCCCCACAGGGGAGGAGGCGGGAAACCCGCTGCACTCGCCCATCAGCAGTGGCGGAGTGAGGGACAGGTGAGAAAAGGCAGAACAAAGACGAGAACTCTAAAGACACTGGTCTAGAACCACCCAAATAGTGCCCTAGTCTGAACCCTCACAACGCGAGCAAGCCCAGCTTCGGCAATGCGCTGTGGTACTCGTGGCAACCTCTGAACCCCTTTCACCCAAGGCTCCTTCTCTGTTCAGACTCAGTGAGGACTGGCCAGCTAAGGAGCCCCGTCTGAAGTGGCCGCCTTTAATAGCAAGGCTATAAGACAGCACGTTGTTGCACGCTATCTCCAGTACTCATGGCAGTACTCCCTTACTAAAAGAATGGAAACGCGCAGTGCGACACCTCCCCGAAAAGAGGATTACACGATAACCACTCGCTCTCCCAAGACGTGTGAGGTTGTTCTCTTTCCTCCCGACTCCTCAAGTCTTGCTCTTTTCCCCGAGTAAAAGCACGAGCGCCTGTCTCTTTAAGAGGATGCAGGAGCTCGTGCCGCGCACTTCCTCTCCTGTGCCTGTGGGAGAAGCACGGGAGAGAGGGGATGAGAGAAGAGCATCTGACTGAGGGGGAAACGGAATGAGGGAAGGGTCGGGGAGGCGGTGAAGGACACTGAGCTAGAGAAAATGAATGAGGAGAGGAGTTGAGTGAGGGAATAGAGTGAAAGGGGGAGAGGCGCGCGAGAAGAAAACAAGGCAACTGGAGAAAAGAATTACAGGGGGAAAGGAGGAAACGGAGGGTTGCGGGAAGAAAAGTAAAACTTGAGAGAAAAGGGGAATGTGTAAGACAAAGGGCAGATAGTGGTGAGAAGGGATGGGTCTGGAAGAGAGTGGATGTAGCGAGAGAGAGGGATTGGCGTTGGGGGGCTGGAACAGAAATTGATTTAGAAAGAGTAGAAGACGGGGGAGATTGGGAAAGCTGGGGATGGTGAACTTGGAAAAGTGGAGGGGAGAGAGGGTAAATGGGCGCTAATGTGAGGACATGCACAGAAGGAACGAGAGAGAATAAAGCAAGGAGTGTAAACATAGAAATAAGTAAGGGGAGTGAAAGACAGAGGCAGAATGATATCCAATATATATAGATATGCCTGATATGAGAAGGATGGATATGTGCACAGAATGAACCAGAAGTGAAGGCAGGAGAGGGCTAACGGAAGGCAGAAAAATGCATGTGTTAAATATGGAAAGATGAGAAATCGCGAAAGTGTGGGTGAGGGAGAAGAGCGCCGAAAAGACAAACGAGAGGGTCGACGGAAGGGGGAAGAATGAACACAAAAATTAGTCAGAAAGGGAGCGATTGAAAGACTTAAAGAGGCGAGGGGAAGTAAAGAAGAGATAACGAGGGAGAGATGGCGTGAGAAGAGAGGGGGTAGACGGAGAGAGTGGCAGGATGAAAGGCAAAACTGGGGAGTAAAACTTGGAACGAAATAGCTAAAGAAGAAGGGTGGGATGAAACATAGCCAGAAGCGAAAAGAAAAAGGGAAAAACAGGGGTGCCGGGAAACAAGGTGGAGGAAGAGAAACAAGGGATTGAGACAGAAGGGAAGCAGCGGACAAGTTGCATACATGATCCATCAGGGGCGATGCAGATGGTAAAGAAATGGAGGGCAGAGGAGAGTAAAAAGAGGAAAGATATAGGAGAAAGCGAGGAGAAAAATGAAATAAAATTAGAGCGTGATTGTGGGCCTGATAAATGAAGGAGGAAGAAACAGTAAAGGAGAGCGTACGTTACATTGCAGGTACTGCTTAATAAATGTGCGCGTGAGGCGCTGAACCGCCGGTCATTAAAATGTGTGCGAAAGAGGCACTATGAAGAACAGCACAAGACAGTTAGCAAGTTCATTTACAAAATACTGAAAGAGGGAAAAGGGCACATACTAAAAAGCAGAGACAAACAGACAGGTATGACTAATAGACGGACAAAGGTGCGGAAATGATAACAATGGCATAAGACGGGTAGGAGATGAAAGGCAAGAACAAACAAGCTCTTGGAATTGCTGTGGGGACGGGGGGAAGAGAAATGCGAGACACACCTGGCAGCCGTGAAAAGTGTGAAGCAGGGGGCGGGGGAGCGGATCCCTTTGAAGTGAAGCTCTCGGAGGCAGGCGGCTCGAGGAGCAAATTGTAAGCTCGTGCACTAGCACATGCACTCATCGAAATCCGCCTGGTGGTTTCAGAGCTTGGTTTGCCCTCAATACTCTCATTCTCATCGGAAGGCCAGGGTAAATATGAAAATAATAAAAGCACAAAAGCAGACACTTTGCACTATTGGAGAAAAATAAATACATTAGAAAGGACAATCGTATTTATACAATTATCACTGCTTGTGTGACTTTTTAAGAGGCTAACAGTGAATGCAACTGGGTAATACGCTCCAAAATGAAACCTCCTCTTCCCCAGAGAGCTTGGCTCCTAGTGAGGTGACAGGAGCCCGTAAACAAAAGCAGTTTGCCATGCCCTGGGCTCTGGCAGGAGGAGGCCCAGCAAATGCTGTCACTGATCTGGCTCGCACAATATGTGCACACCCTCATCACAATGTTTCCCCCTTTCCAGGGTGTCCAACCTCATACCAGCGCAGAGATGCTTGTACCAACAGATGCCACCGGGACTGTACAGCATGTGTGATCTTGGGCACCAAGCGCTCACGATCCCAGGCTGGTTCTCTCCATGGTAAGGCAGATTCATTGTCATGTTTCGGAGCTGGGAGATAACAATGTCCTCCAAACCACCCGCCCTGTTAGGTGACCTCTAACCTTCTGCTCCTCTCTTTAGGATCAGGCCCGGCTCCAAGATTCTAACTCTGGGCGGGCCATGAAGAAACATGGGTGTGCCAAGATGATGGATGTGTTGGAGGCAAAAAATAAAAGCATTCAGGAAGATTGTGAGCATTGGGGAGAGAATGTGGGGCGTGGCTTGGACGCCGGAGGGAATGGCGGCGTGAGCTGGGAGCTCCGCGCCCAATCCCCACAATTATCCTGGAAAACGGTGCGGCGGCACCCGCGACAACCCTAATTTGTATGCCGGAGGCAGGGGGAAGCGAAGCGGCACCCCTAGGAACATTCACGGGGCCAACCGAGTGAGCTGCGGCCGAGAGGGGAAGCCGAGGAGCCGGCGCACGGAGAAGCCTAAAATGGTGGACACAGCCGATGCCGAGGATTACCGAAGCGCGATCTCGGCAAAGCGACACATCCCTGGGAGCAGTGCGCACTGTGGAGCATACCGAACCACCGGGGATTGATTAACGTAAATGCGGTGAGCCCCGGGACCCCAGGTTGAGATGGCTACCAACCGCTAGGACGAAACGGACGGAAGAGCCCTCACCAAGATGGCGGCGTGATCTGCTGCGAAGGAGCTGCAATGTCTCTGAGGCCGCCGCCCTGCGGAATCCCCGCTCAACGGAGGGGTGAAAGAACACACAGGACACAACCTGCCATAGCAAGCTGAGCTCTGAAGAACTGCGTCCACAGGCGGGATATCAGCGAAAAGTAGGGAGACTGACCCGGTGCAGTAGCGAAGGAAGGTCGTGCTCCTGGCCGCTACGGAGCGCACTGCGGCTGCTGCCCGAGAGCCTGGAGAGCGGAGTGATTGAAAGTTGTCGTTGCCTGACACAGGGTTGCTCATCGCTGCCTAACTGATCAAGACCGCCAACGATCTCCCCTGGCAAAGAAGGTGGAAACTCACAGAGCGATAGGGCCGGCACGGAGAGAGCCCTGGGAAAGGCGACGGCAAGAAAGGAAACAGCGAGGTCGGGGCACCCGCGGCTGCTCTAGACGACTTTGGCTGGCCCGGCGGCGTGGACAGAACTGACGAGCGTGGGAGTCCGCCTGCAGTGGGAGCCCCAGTCTGACCTCGAGGTGAGGAACGGGTAGCGGTGCCTGGAGAGTGAGTGGCCCTGACGAGTCCTCCGCCATCATCGGAGGGACGTGCGGGGTATCATCGGCCTCCGCCCACGATTGAGGGGCCCTGGACACAGCTCACGTAACTGAGGTGTGTGGGGAGACTAAGAGTGGGCGAAAGGAGCACGGCTACCCTATCGGGGGCGGAGCACAGAGGTTGGACAGGGACCGGACCCCCAAAAAACAACTAGGCCCGAGAGTAGCCTTGGGTCACGGTGGGCGCAGCAGTGGGGCACAGCGACTGAAAGGGATAAGGTCGGTGAGCGGGGGAGTCGGCGAGACTGCCCGACAAGCAGAGCCTGGAAGAGGAGAAGCCCTGCCCTACGTGAGAAGGGAATTAAACCCCGAGATCCTTCGCCATCGCCAACAGACACAGCGGGAACCCCCAGGTTCTACGACCAAGAATGTGGAGCTCAGGCAAACTGCACAAGGAGTGGGGGAGGCCTGAGGAGATGCCCCGCGGCTGGAACAACGCAAAGACGCGTGGAGAAAGGAGATGAACCGCTGGCTGATACCGCGGAAACCCACCTGTTGACAGGTCCGAGACTGATTCTGCCCGTAAGCAAACAGGTGGAGAGTAGCGAACCGTCGAGAATAGCCGCCACGGACCCGCACCCTGAGGTGGGCCATGGAGGCATCCCAGGAGCTGGAAAGCACGATAAGAACACCAGCAAGAAGGGCGATCTGGAACCATGGTAAAAAACAAGGGGAAGACGGAGGGAGCCACGGTCTCCGAAACGCCAAATGGAGCTCCCGCGGGGCCTTCGGACCTACAGCAACTTCAAGACTGCATACTGGAGGCTATTGCGGCGACAAGAGACACTTTGCAACAGGATATTGCGCAAGGGGCATCAAGTTTGGGTCTCCTGCGAGCCGACCACGACAAACTTGAAGACAGGGTCAAGGACGCAGAGGAAACCCTACGGGACTTGGCCCCAGCCCACAAAACTATGGAGGGGAAGCTAGCGGACGCTCTAGACCGAATTCAAACATTGGAAAGGAGAGTTGAGGATGCCGAAAACAGGAGTCGACGCAGTAACGTCCGAATAGTGGGCATTCCAGGAAAAACGGAAGGGGACGATATGGTCGAGTTTCTAGACAACTGGCTCAAGACCACGGTGGCGCCGGAAGACCTAACACCATTCTTTACACTGGAACGCGCCCATCGCGTCCCGACTAGGCTGTCCAGGCCGGGCCAGCCCCCAAGGCCGATTATAGCCAAACTACTGCACTACAAGGACGGGGACTTGCTGCTCCAAAGAGCCCGCGAGATGGGGCCGTTTCAGATAGCTAATAGCAAAGTGACACTATTCTCCGACTACACCTTTGAGACGCAGCGGATGCGAGCCTCCTTCTTGACCATCAAACAAGAACTCCGAACAGAGAGCATTCCATACTCTCTGCTCTTCCCGGCTAAGCTCCGGGTGGTACTAGACGATAAGACACACTTCTTCCTCACGTCGGCGGATGCATGGGCGTGGTGGGAGACGTACAAGGCGGGCACGGACGGTGCCAGATTCTGAGAGGAGAAAGAGCGCTCAACAACACAGGTGCGGAAATCACAGAGGCTACGAAGAAGGTGGCAAGGCTCTCGGAAGCCATCTGCGTCCCAAACGGATGTGGAGAGAAAGGCCGCACTGAAAGCAGTGTAGTCGCTGTCAAGATCTGATGCCTCCTCTTCAAAACAGGGCACGGAATCGGAGGACCACGCCACAGGGTCAGAGACGGACCACTCAGAAATACACAGCACGAAAGGCCCGCTGGTAACGCCGCAAACGTCAGAAGAGATCCTGAGCCTCTGACACGGAGGAAACAGGTAGTGGACATTGCTGACGATGGAAGTAGACACGAACTGAAAGGTAAAGCAGATGGGGATCATGGACCGGGATGTCATACCGCTGCTAACCATAGGGGATCACAGGGGGTGCGGGGGGGGAGCTTGCGTAGCTGCCTTCCGGTCTAAGCCACACTCCACTTGCCCTTAAGGCACACACGGTTACGACCGTGATTTAGGTGGGAAGTTGGGAGGATTGACTGAGTTTGGATGGGAACTAATAGCTTGATATTGGGGCCTGTTCTGGGGGGGGGGTGGGTGAGGGAACTGTTGGGGTTGCTTTTCTTTATTGGCAATTGTTGGACTCTGAGCAAAATAGAGACAAGCCATGTGAAGGTTTGAGAACATGTTGGGGGGTACCACCACATACGATGAGACAGGATTACGTGTGATGCTGCGACGATTACTGTGGGACAATGGCTAATACAAATACTTTGCGATGTATAACCTGGAATGTGCGGGGACTGCATACAATGGCAAGAAGACACAAGGTACACGCCTATCTGGTCCGCAGGGGGGTACATATTGCACTACTGCAAGAAACACATCTCACAAAACCGGAGGGTATAGCTCTGCAGAGAAGGTGGAGGGGCCAGATATTTAACACTACCTACTCAGCATTTGCTAGAGGCGCTTTAATATGGATAAGGGCGGGCACCTCTTTTCAGGCGACAAGGAACATAATAGACCCTGAGGGCAAGTACGTGGCAGTGGAGGGCAGACTTCAGGGCAAGGACATAGTACTCTGTAGTATATATGCACCGAACACTGAACAGCTGACCTTCTTGACAGGACTATCAGGAACACTTGCACACTATTTAGCGGGCCCTGTCTTGGTTGGAGGAGACTTCAATTCAGTGGCGGACACAACTCTAGATAGATCCCACCCACCACTAAGGGACTCCCCTGTACACCGCCTCACGAAGGGTAGATTGGAATGGCAAAAGGGGTGGGACTTAACAGATGCCTGGCGCACACAACACCCGATTGAGCGGGACTACTCGTATTTCTCTAGCCTCCATGACCTCCATGTCCGGATTGATGCAATACTGTGCTCTCCGGTCATGATGCCGACTGTAACACGGACCGAGTACCTTACCAGGACAATCTCGGATCATAACCCCATGATGTTCACTTTGAACTGGACCACTGAGGTCTCGCGCGTCCCGACTTGGAAGCTGCGACCTGAGACATTGGACGACCCATTGTTTCACGCGGCGCTGGAGGAGGGGATTACCCAGTACTTCGCCGAAAACGAGGGGTCCACTGCTTCTAGAGCGATGGAATGGAACGCCTTTAAGGTGGTAATTAGGGGCCAGTGCATAGGGAAACATGTGGACATGCGGAAGGTATTGCTAGAGGACTTGAACAAGACAGAATCCAAGCTGCGAGAAGCAGAGAAGGCGCGACCGGGTCACCCCGAGCTCCAAGACGAAGTCAACCTGGCTAGAGAGGCTGTAGCAGTGGAAGTAGAGCACCTCCGCAGCTTTGATTATAGATCTTACACGATCCGAGCCCATGTTGAGGGGGACAAGGCTGGGACATTGCTGGCATGGTTAGCTAACCCCACTAAACGAAGGTCCCCGATACTGGCCATTGAGGAGGAAGGGGCCGCATTAATTATACCCCGCGGGGATACTGTATAGCTTTCAGAGATATTACGAGGTCCTCTACAGGAGCGCACTGGTGGGACAAGAAAACGACATTGACGCTTTTCTCGAGGGCCTGCAACTGCCTCAACTGGACCAGGAACAGGTGGACGAATTGGGGAGAGACATAGAATTGGGGAAGATCAGGGGAGCTATAAAACGAATGGCCGGCAACAAAACACCGGGATTAGATGAGTTGCCTATAGAATTCTACAGCAAATACCTGGACCTGCTAGCACCGCGTCTCCAAGCGATATATAACGAAGCCAGAACAGCTGGCTGCCTGCCCCAATCTATGCGCGAGGCACTGGTGATCCCTTTACTAAAGCCTGGGAGGGAAAGCAGCAGCCCGACCTCCTATAGGCCACTTTCCATGCTGACCACGGACTACAAAATATTGACTGCTATACTGGCAGCAAGGCTTCTGCAACACATGCCTGACCTGGTCCACACAGACCAGTCTGGTTTTATCCCTGCGCGTAGTACGACGATAAATATTAGGAGACTCACACGACTATTGGAGAACAAATACACAGAAGCTCAGACGGCCCTAGTCCTATCGATAGACATTGAGAAAGCGTTCGATAGTTTGGAGTGGGAGTACTTATACAGAGCCATGGAACGCTTCGGCCTGGGAGACGGCTTTATTAGATGGACGCGAGTCCTGTATTCTGCGGCAGTAGCAAGAGTGCGGGTAGGATCCCTCATTTCGCACCAATATCCGGTGGAGCAGGACACCCGACAAGGTTGCCCCCTATCCCCCTCGTTTTTCGCCCTGGCGATTGAACCCCTTGCAGCTGAGGCCCGAACGGGGAAACATTTTAAGGGCATAGACAGTAGAAGAGGTCAACAATTCATCTCCTTGTACGCGGATGACCTACTGTTATTTCTAGAAGACGGGACAAAAGCGCTGGAGGGTGCGGAGGGACTGCTAGAGCGATTTGGAGAGCTTTCAGGATTGAAAGTCAATTGGTCTAAGACTTGCTTGTTTCCTCTGAAGCGGGACATGGCACGGCCTGTTCACCGACCCTTGCTCAATTGGGAGCCCACCTGCCTGAAATACCTAGGGGTATACGTGTACCACACGGCGGCAGACATGCTGGAAGGCAACGTGGGCCGATGTATGAGGGCGTTGAAGGGAAATATGGCCTTTTGGGCCACGCTCCCGCTTTCGGTCACCGGCCGCATATCTTTACTGAAAATGATCGCACTACAGCGACTTTTATACTACTTTTGCACCCTCCCTATTTGGAAAACTAGATCCTTTTTTCGCCAATTGAAGTCTCAATTGAGCTCGTTCCTATGGGGCTCGAGCAGATGTGGAATAGCCTTAGCGACGCTCACCTGCCCGAAAGACGAAGGAGGACTAGCGGTCCCAGACTTCGAGCTTTACTATCTTGCAGCTCAACTACAGATCTTTACACAGGAGGTAGCGAGAGTATACCGGGGCCCGGAGCACGAGAGAGATGGGGGAACGCCACGGCATGTCCTGGCTTATATCACCTTGCAGCAAAGGATCGCCCTTCGAGATCTGACAGTCGAAGAACAAACATTCAGGCTCTGTTGGAACCGCTCCCAACGCCGAGCGGGAGTACGACACCCATTTGCTCCAGAGATACCCCTAGGAATGGTGACTGCGCTCCCCCATGGTGGAGATTGGTCGCAGTTGCAGGTCTGGGAGGACGCGGGAATACAGGTTATCGGTGACCTCTACGAGGACGGGGCGCTTATCCAGTATCAGGAGCTGCAAGAGCGGTTTGACCTACCACGAGGAGGGTACCTTCTACATGCTGCGGTAACTGGAGCCATACAGGCGCATTGGAAGGGGGGACTCGCAGAACCAACGACGACCATGGCCTGTCAATACACCATGATGGCGGCCGGGACTTACAAGGCTGTAACATGCCTATACTCCAAAATGCTCTGTGAGAACCTGCCGCCTCTAACGGCGCTAAAGACCAAATGGAAATCGGACCTTGATAGGGAGATCCCTGAAACGACTTGGGCCCGGTTAGTGCAACGGGCACGGAACAGTACGAGAAATGTGCGTTTCCAACTAATCCACTTTTACGTGCTCCTTAGGGCGTATATGACCCCCGGTAAAGTCAAGAAATATTTCGGGGTGGCCGAGGCAGCATGACCACGCTGCGCTTTGGAAGGAGCGGAGATGGAACATATGCTATGGCCCTGTCCTGACCTCCGGGAATACTGGAGGACGATTGGCGACACATTGGAGAAGTGTGGCTCACTGGTTAGAGCAGGCAGACCCTGAAGCAGAGGTCAGACCCGGGACCAGGGTTCAATTCCCGACGCGGCAGGGTCTTGAGCTCAAATGTCCACGGACTCGATAATTCTCGCTTCGGTACCTGACCTAATCATGGGTTCACACTCTGCAACTCTGGGCATTAAGCTTGCTTAATCTCCACAATGGCCCCCGCTGCGGGATGCCTGGCTTTCACCTTGGGGATGCCCTGTAGGGGCTATCTCACATGGAAAAGCCAGGACGGGTTCCCAAGGCAAGCGCCGAGATACCTCCCCGGTGATTCGAGCGCTATATAAGAACATACAAATTTTTTTTTTTTGAAATTGAACGACGTAACAGACAGAACGCTACAATTCGATATGGTGGTATGCATACTGCACTGGTTCCCACATACGCCTAAAAACAAGACCACAAGCAAGTTCATAGATATGGGCCTGATGATAGCTAAGAGAGAAATCACAAGACATTGGAAGGCGAGAGTGGGTCCCACACACAGACGATGGCTCAATGAGTTCCTGAGATGGGCCGCTTGCGAAAGTACACACCGATACCAAGCGGCTCGCCGGAAACCAGACGTTAGAGCACTGGACACGGCAGCGGCATGGGAAGCATTAGTACAAGCCCTAAGGGATAGCAGACTGAAAGAGGACGAAGAGGCCCTGGACCTGAACGGGGACAATTCCCAGGACACACCAGGTGCATCACACACCTAGATAATCAAGGCCTCCTGATTGCACCCATAGACTAGAGCGTAGCATATCCATCTGAGTGGGTGGTGGGAACTGGGGAGGGGGAGGGATAGGATGTTGGGGACAGTTTAAAGACATTAGAGGGTTAAAAGTGGGAAGAAAGCGAAAAGCAGACATGCACGATTTTAAGCGGTGGGGTTATACTAGTTAACATATCCAGATCTCTGTCATTTTCCTGCTTATCGCCGCCCGACCTCCGGGATGTGGGCCTAAAGGCTGTGTACAGAGTTGAATGGAGAACAGTGCACTGAAGAGCGTAATGTACTGTATATGGTGCAATATTTTATGTACTGGATGTCTGCAATAAAAATGTATTTGAAAAAAAAATAAATTGGGGAGAGAATGTAGCCAAACAGCTAGGGCAGTCGACCTCTGAGTTGGGAAACCAGGTTTGAGTCTCTGCATGGACGTTCAACATTCTGTGATTCTGGGCAAATCACTTAATCTCCCTGTGCCTCCTAAAATAATTGTGTCCATCTGTAACGTAATGGGTGCTCATGTAAAGCGCTCCGATACCTCCAGGCCTAGTACGCGCTATATAAAGCTCCACAAAAAAAAGATATGCTGTTTTAGACACTGACAATATAGACCCACGTTTTACAAGTCTGCGAAGTGAAAGATTCCTATGTTTATTAATGTTTGGCCTAATTGAACAAAACATTGGCCTTTCTCAGTACCCAAATTGTACTGTTTGCAGCGGTACTGGGCATAAGGAATGGCTGCAAACCATACCCTCTGAGCACTGCTGCAGGAAGTACCAGTTTGGATGCTCATGGCACTTGTTAGAGGGCAAGGGTAGTTACCATGCTCAAGGTCAACTAAGCATAGCCATGCCTAGACATAATAGTAGGGAAGAGATTTGTGGCTACAGTGCATAACTAAAATGTATGGGTTGCGAAGGTAGAGGTGCTCTGTTACCATAACTGACCATACTCTTTGTGAAAGGCAATGTTTTTAGGTTGTGGATCATTAGTTGAATATCCTTTCAGCAGCAATATCAAAACTCATATTTCACAGGAATAATGTCATACTGATTAATTAATTCTTTTTATTATCTATATTATTATTATTTATAACAGTATCAACCAATAATAAGACCAGAAATGAGTGTAATGTGGTATATCAAAGTGGTGACATGTACTGTTTTCAAGGCATATTTTAATGTTTCAAAAACATGTAATGTTAACAGTAGATAACGTAAAGTTTTAGAGTTCTAGTGAGATTTACAAATCACTCTTTCATAGTTGAATATCATGTAAGTATTTATAGAAATGCGGCAATTCAAATTATGATCTTGCCGTTCCTTTTGCTTCACACCCATCCTTTGCCTGAAGTGGAAGATCCTCCTCTGATAGGATTCCTCTCGTCCACCTGAAAACCTCTGCCTGTTTCACTATCAACCATACTATTGGGATTGTTAATTAATTGATTTGGGAATCGATGGCTGATACATTTGACTCAGGTAATCAGGATTTAAGATTTAGCAGCTTATACTGTCAACAGGGATAATTCCAAGCTTGTATCTCATGCTATAAGCATGGGTAAAAATGACTGCCCAATTCTGTTTTTCAAAGGCTAAAGTAAGGATCTGTATTGTTCAGGCTTGTGCACAGTATTAATCTCTGGACTGTGGAATGACCATCCTACTCGGATCACCAATATCAGGCACAGTGTTTAAGGTCAACTCCTTACATGGGCCTTGGTCACTGGGATAATCTAGTGCATAGTTCGTACCAGAAATTCAGGGTGAAATATGTGCAGGCTGCAACGTAAAAATATACCTCAAAGGAATTGACATACATAAATTGTATCTTAACAAAAAAACATACAGTGATATACAGAATTAGTCATCAATAATCAGAGACTTCCTACAATATTCAGAAATAGTTACAGTAGTTGTTAATACTAAGATGTTTTAATAAAATCTCGAATTATGTGATTTTGTACTTTTGAGACTTGTTCTTTTTTGTGTGTTGCAGTTTACATTCTATTTTAACTTCAACTCACACTGAACCTTTATTTTTTTATTGAACAAATATACAAATGTGTCTGATAGTGCTTGATATAATATATTCCTTCATAAAATATATTTAGCCACATTGTACCATTATAAAGCATTCTAAATAGCAAGAATTTGTATTTGGCGACTTCCATTTCATCAACTTCATAAGGATGAAATGCTGAGAAGTCCACTTTGGTGTTCAAAACAGAGTCCTTCAGGTTACACATGACTCCAGCAAAAGTCACAAAACTGCACTTATAACTATCTAAATTCACACGCATATTATGTGAACTAAGCCAAATGGTCCATAAAATGTTCTTTATTTAACTGTGACAGCGAAACATTTTTCTCATTTAGGAAAGGCCCTACTGTAGAAGGAAAAGAAAACAAACCACTACTAACATACATATTCTCTAAGTGTCCCCCCTGAGAGCAAGAGTGTGTGTTAGTGTGTGTATACATATGTGACATTTCGCTGCCTGATTCCCAATTGCTATGGGTGCTTGCAATCACTGTATTTTGCTGTAGTGTGACTGTCAGACACCCTGGTGTTCTTATGTGTGTGGGGACATCAACATCCATGCCTGCTGACTTTCACACCTATACATGCAGATACTTTTAGGAGCCTAACTAAACATCATACAAGTGAGGTGATTAAACAAGGTATAAGGGCACACAGACACTCGAATATCAAAAAACAAATGGACACTATTTGCTTGAGTACAGACCATGGGAGGGCCAGGGGCTCTCTTGGGTGGGCCTGCCTCACCCGTCCCTCCCTCTAGAACCAGGCCTGTGTAGGAGCCCTCAGCCGCACAGTAACAAGCCTTTAAAAGGTTCACAAACATGTGAATTAAAAAAGGGACCCCAGGGCGTCCGAATCTCTGTGATGATGGTATGTTAGGGAGAGTTGTAGGCTCAGATCTTACAAGCCTCCTCTCCCCCACTGAAAAAAGAAAAAAAACTGATCTGCTAAATCATCCCCAGGGGATGTGACGTGTAAACGCTAAGGGGGCATAAACAAAAAAAGCAGTTTGCCATGCCCTGGACTCTGGCAGGAGAAGGCCCAGCAAATGGTGTCCCTGTGCAGAGGCCCATTATCATTCTGTATGTGATAATTAGGCCGACATACAGAATGATAATGGGCCTGAAAGCAGCCTGTGCCAGGTCCAGGAGGGGCTGTTGCAGGCCATTGATCCCAGCAGGAGCAGATCTGGCCCCTGCAGTGAGTTACAGAACTCTCAGGCTGCTTGCAGGGGGCAGCTTGCTCAAATACCTGGAATTACAGACAAAAGGCGTCCGTTAAAGAAACCCTGACGGACAACGGACAAGAGGACCAAATTACGGGCAGTCTGTGAAATTTACGGACGGTTGGTCACCCTACCCCCCACCCACCCTCACTTACGTCGCCCCCACAGGGCAATTTTTTTAAACAAAAATTATCAATCCATACAGCTGGCACCTCTGGCGATATCCTCAGGCCAAAGATTATGCCCCCCATAACAAAAAAACATTAGCGTAGCCAATAGGTCTCGCCTTTGGGACCTTATAAGTTTTTAGCCATGCAACAGTTGGTAATATTGCACAAAGGATATTGTGCTGCATAACTAAATACTTATAAGGTCCCAAAAGTGAGACCTATTGGCTATGCCAATGTGATAGAATTCACTTTTCGATGCTCCACCCATCCCTATTTTCATATGCGAGTTAGCATCATGTGACTAACTGATGAAGTGCGTATATATATATGTGTTTGCATTACTCTCGCTTGTTACATGATTACTCAATTATAAGTGTGACGATATTAGTTCTTTAGCTTAGCCTGTGTGCCTCCATTTTGTGTATCTCTCTGTGTCTGCGAGTCGCACTCGCTCATCTGCCCCTCCCGTAGGAATAGAGAATTTCACTAAGGCAGCAGTTTTCGTTTCTCGGCTTACTGTGGCCGAAACTAACAAGTCTCTTTATCAGTAATATTCTCATACCCCAGAGACGCTGAAGCCTGGCTCCGCGACCTTGAGTAAAGATAGCGATGTATCCCTTGCAGGTGCAGATGCCTACTGTATGAGGACATTGTTCCCCTGTCTGGGTTTCAGTAATTTTCCAGAAGGGGCGTACCCTAATGAACTGTGTTGCATTATAATGTACTGCCTCTCGACGCACTCTTTGGGGTGATGGTCGGACAGGGCCCTCTCATATGAGAGTTTGTGGCCAATAAAGATATTCTGTTTATTCTTCTCCACTGTCCGGCTGACTTCTTACAGAATTACTGTAGGTGAGTGCGGCAAGTCACTCGGGTGGATTTGAGCCACGCTTATCAGATGGCGCCCGAATAGGGACCCCGCGATAAAGATCTTTCTCACCCGTAGGTGGGTAGCAGAAGACCGGGGACCCGCTGGTCGGCACGGCGGGCCCGGGTACCCATCTGATGCCGAGCTTGGTTCTCGCAGCGCTGCCCCACCCTGCTGATCGGGAGAGGTCCCGGTTAGGATCTTACGCCGGGGTCCAGAAGGCGGAACTCGAAGCTGACCGTGTTGGTCCTGGCAGCCGGAGGTGGAGAACGGTAAAGGTCGGTACCGCCTACGGAAGGTGAGTGGTCCACCTGTGATTGTTTAAGGAACTGGAGTGTTCCGGGAGACTAGGGTGTCTCCGGTGATTTGAGGAGCCTGTGTGCTCCTGGGGCTAGTGTGCTCCGGGGAACTCAGAGTGCGAGCAGGCGCTCTGACAGACTTGACGAGGTTGGGAGAATATTTGGATATATTGTTTGTAGTAATCCGACCGGATGGTACTGTGGTGAAGGCGTGGCTCACTACGGGTGGACTCCGGAACTCACCCTGAACTCCTAGTGTGGTGGTTCAGTGGAGGTGGGTCCTGGGTCTCCCGTGGTAAAGTGCGCAGTGATCCGTAGTGCCGCACGGGGAGCGAATGTGTTCTCCATCCTCAGAACAGTTAGTGTACTGTTCGGTCTGCGGTAGGGTCCAGGTTCCCCAGGACTTGGTCGACGGGCCTTGTCCCATTTGGTAACACGTGTTTGGAGGAATTTTTATATGTGTGTGTGTGTGCGATTTCTTAACGTATAATTATATGTATGCACGAATGAGCTAGTGATTCAAGGTAACGAAGTTTGTGGAGAAGTGTTTATTTCACACCAAGGTAGAGATGCCGTGTTTCAGTAAGTTACGATGTTTTGGATGCTGTTGTCGCCCCTCAGATACCAGGCTGGCTGAGAGCCAACCTGCACCCCCTGAGGGCACTCCAAGCTTTGATATGTATATCAAGCATGGATTGCCCCCGATTTTGTTTGGCACTTTATGGCACCGGTACACCGCTGATAATGTGGATTTGCAGTGGCCCTTGACGGGTTCTTTTGAAGAAGCTAAATTGGACTATTTGCAGGACAAATTGTTTGCCAGGCGTAGCCGTCAAAGCATGTTTGATTCTTTAAGGGTGTGGCAAAAGGAAGACAGGAAACGTAAGTTGAGAGAAGAGAAAGCGGCTTTTAAACAGTCTGCGCAGACAATGGCGCAGAAAGCGAGAGAACATACCAAGAATGAGAATGAGCAACGTTTAGAGCGCGCATATAGGCTTTGCAGGTTGAAAG
Source organism: Lissotriton vulgaris (assembly GCF_964263255.1). NCBI lineage: Eukaryota > Metazoa > Chordata > Amphibia > Caudata > Salamandridae > Lissotriton > Lissotriton vulgaris. The sequence continues at coordinate 1,755,358,231 of NC_141691.1, forward strand.
AAAATAAAAGTTATGTAGTACGAGAGGACGAACAGGATGAAATGGAAGTTATTTTGAGTACTCGACCCCCTCCTCCTTATGCTCCGCAGTCATTGTACCCCTCTCTGCCAACCTCAGCCTCTACAAGTGGGATTCCGGGTCCATCGGCAAGTGCCCCACCCCAACATGGCGCAGCGATTTCTGCTTCCCCGCTCTCGACGCCCCTCGTTTCTTTGCTCCAGACCACTTCACCTGCCCCCTCCCAATTCTCTTTAGCACTCCCTACTGTTTCAGCTAGCACCACCCCTAGTCAGGAGATGTCAACGCCGAGTCGAGGCGCAGGTAGCGGACTGCTCTCACAGGTACGGAAGTTGCTTACGTGTTCTACGGTTGGTTTGGATGAGAAAAGTATAGTGGCCAACCAGGCATGCCAGTGGGCTAGGAATAACATTTATTCGTTTGAAGACATTTGGTCCACAATGAAAGATTTTGAGCCTTTGATGCAGCAGCACGCTTTGTGGCACATGTCAAATGTACTAATATCGCAATGGGAGCAGGGGTATGGAGGTGTGGCTCCGGCGACTTTACGAGATATACAGAACGGAGCCTACAGAACGAATACTGGGGTGAAGGAGGTGATGCGCAGTTTACGTGCCTTATTGCAGTATAGAAATGAATTGCCCTCTGCAGGTGCGCCCCATTTTCCAGGTATACATCCAATGCGTGAAGTGCACCCTATTTTTCATCCCGAGATACCCGAGATGGTAGACCCGGTCACGAAGGCTGTCACCAGGAATAGGGTAGATGCACATTTCCAGGAGCAGTGGGTGTATACACCATGGAAGAGAAGTGAGGTATTAGCTTTAAAGGCCCAGTTGCCGGACTCTAGAAAGAACCCGACTGCATACTATAAAGAATTGACGGAAGCTGCGTCTTCCACCGTAATGACTTTAGCTGATGTTGAACTGGTTTTTGGGCTTCTGGTCCCGGTCGATGTCTGGCGCCAGGTGAAGGGCACAGATCATTCGGAAGAACTAGGTGGTACGTGGCAGGAGTTACAGGACTGGGATAAGGAACGTAAGCCAGGAGAAAAGCCGAAAGCTGAGATTTTGGCGTTGCCGGGGTGCATAATAAAATACATGCACGCTCTCATTCCCTCGAAGAAGGTAGACTGGGACAAGTTGACGACTTGTAAGCAGAAAAAGGATGAGGCAGTCTCGGACTTCTTTACGAGGTTTGAAGAGACGTTCATGGATTTTAGTGGGCAAGATGTGTCACAGGATGGAGGGTTGCGACTTTTTGTTAATAGGTTTGTCATGAACTTGTTGCCTGAAATTTCAGCAAGATTACTAGCCTCGGAGAGCACGTGGACGACATCCTCTCCCTCTGGTATTCTTAGCATGGCACAGTATTATGAACATAGAGAAAATGAGAGTAAGGACAAGCAGGAAAAGAAGGCTAAGGATTTGAAGACTAGGGTTTTGTTACAGCAAGTGTCGAGGGGGCGAGGAAGAGGTGCGGCACCAGGACGTGGTGGTGGCGGCTATGGCAGAGGCGAGAGTAGGGAAAGATTAGACCCGAATCAGTGTGCGAAGTGTAAGCAAGAGGGGCATTGGTGGAGAGATTGCCCTCTGTTTCAGTCGAATGCCGGTTCAGGACGAGGTCGAGGAAGAGGTAGTGGTGATTCCGGGAGACAGAGTACGCGATCAGATGGAGGCGGGAGGCCGGGAAGAAATTACTTCGACAATGGGGCGGACAGGCAACAGTTGCAAAGGGGCGGTGGTCAGTACTATAATGATGATTACTCCGTGGACGATCTGACTGGGTTCTCCCATAACTAGGACAGCGTAGGGCAGAGCGAGGGACCAGTGCCTGTGGAAGTTGATCAGAGGGGACCCTATGTCGAGGCAGACTTATTGGGGTCTCAGCAAAAATTTCTAGTGGATACGGGTGCAACGAAAAGTTCAGTGGCTCATTCTCGGGTCCCTGGGGCGGCTCTGTCTGGCAAGAACAATATCTCTGTGGGTTTTTCAGGTACCCCGGTGATTAGCCCCATTTCCAAACCCCTTACATTAACGATTGGTCCTTTCACTGTTGATTCACCGTTTTTATTGACATCGAATTGTGGAGAAAATTTATTGGGCTTAGACTTGTTGAAAAGGTTGCACGCCACCATTTATTGTTCCCCGGATGGCGTGTACCTCACGTTAGGCCCGACTGTTGCACGCCCACTGCAATGTTTTTCTAAAGATGACCCACTACCACCTGAATTTGAAGGGATACCCGACAGTTTGTGGGCTGTCAATGATACAGATGTAGGTAAAATGGATATCGCCCCGGTAACAATAAGGGTAAAGGTGGGAGCGAAATTACCCAGGGTTCCACAGTACAGGATTCCTAGGGAAGGAGAGAAAGCCCTGTTACAAATAATACAAGATTTGATTCAGTCAGGTGTAGTGGAAGAGACGGATTCGAACATATGTAACAGCCCCATACTACCGATCCTTAAAAGACGGTCGCCTGAAGCTACAGATAATACTCCTGATGTATATAGGTTTGTGATCGATTTGCGCCATGTGAATAGAGTAGTGGAGCCACAATACCCGGTGGTCTCGGACATCACTACGATATTGACAATGATTCCCCCATCTGCTAAATATTTTTCTGTTCTGGACCTGAAGAATGCTTTCTTCAGTATCCCAGTACATGAGGATAGCCGTTTTCTCTTCGGATTCTCATTGGCTGGCCGAAGCTTCAGGTTTAAGAGAATTCCCCAAGGTTACACAGAAAGTCCGAGCATATATAGTCAAGCACTGAAAGCACAATTGGATGAACTGGAACTTCCACCTGGCAACGTTATGTTGCAATATGTGGATGATATCCTGATTGCATCGGACGACGAGAAGGGTTGTCGGGATGCTACAATTAAATTACTGCATCACTTGGCAAAAAGGGGGCATAAGGTGTCCCTTCCAAAGTTCCAATATTGTCGAACGGAGGTTACCTACCTAGGCCACCTCCTTTCGAAAGTGGGGAGGAGATTGACGCCAGAGCACATCAAAGCGATCACTAACATGAAGGTACCTAACACGCAGCGAGAGGTGCGCGCATTCTTGGGCATAACATCGTATTGTCGCCAGTGGATACCTAATTATGCGTTACTAACAAAACCCCTATTGTATCTGACTACCAAAGAAGTGCGCGAACCCCTACCCTGGACCCCTGCATGTCAGGAAGCGTTTGAGTTATTAAAAACTGCTTTATGTTCTGCACCCGTCTTGGGAACACCTGATTACCAGAAGCCTTTTGTTCTTTATGTGCACGAGGCGGAAGGTTGCGCGTTGTCTGTCTTAACACAATGTTTCGGAGGGAAACAGAGACCCTGCGCCTATTTTTCTGCGATGCTCGACAATGTGGCAAGAGCGCTGCCGAGTTGTCTGAGAGCCACGGCGGCTGCTGCGGTCTCTATAAGACAATCGGCAGGGCTTGTATTGGGTTCAGACCTCAAAGTAATGGTACCGCATGCTGTGGACATTTTACTAAACAGAACACAGACGCAGCATTTAACGAGTGCTCGTCTTACCGGTTATGAGATGACCCTCTTTGCACCTCATGTGACGATAAAAAGGTGTGCTACACTGAATCCTGCCACATTGTTACCTATCCCCACAGATACAAAGGACGATGACATACATGACTGTCTGTTTAGGACAGAAGAGGAGACAAAGGGGAGGGTGGATCTGACGGACAAGCCCTTAGACGAACCGGATGGGGAGTTGTATGTGGATGGGTCCTGTTTCAAACTTGCAGATGGTACATCGACAGCAGCATATGCAATAACGACATTACAGACGGTAGTGGAGACCTCTAGAATACCTTACAATTCGGCCCAAGCTGCAGAAATCATAGCCTTACTGAGAGCATGTGAATTGAGTGAGGGACTGGACGTGAATATTTATACTGACAGCCAATACGCCTTTGGCGTGGCTCATAACTATGGGCGACTGTGGGCAGAACGGGGATTTCTGAGTTCACATGGACAACGCATACAGCATGGTCCGCTGATATTACGACTGTTAGCAGCATTGACGTTACCAAACGATTGGCTGTGATAAAGTGTAGCGCACACAAGACAATAGTGGATGATGTGGGACGAGGCAATGCCTTTGCAGACAAAACGGCAAAAGAGACCGCTCGGACAAAATTACCACAGATGTTTGTGGCAGGCCCAGCTAGATGGGTACCAGATGTTAACATGTTTGCAGATACTGTACAAAGTGTGAAAAATATACAGGAAAAAGCGACTGAGGATGAATTGAGGACGTGGAAGGATGGTGGGGGGCGAATGGATGCAGATGAATGTTGGACAGATGTGACCGATAAGAGACGATGGTTACTTCCGAATGCATATGTTCTTCCAGTGGTGACGATGGCTCATGGGCCTGCACATATTAGCGCCAAGGGTATATGCAAGCTGTTGGACCCAGTGTGGAGCAATAAAAATATCTCTAAAGTGGCGACTCACTTGGTCCGACAGTGCATGGTGTGTTTGAGGCACAATCCAGGAAAAGGTACCCCTGTCCCAGTGGGAAATTTTGCACCTCCTTCTTTCCCTTTTGAGGTGACTCAGATGGATTATATTGAAATGGAAAGGGTCAACAATCTTAAATACGTCCTTGTGGTTGTACGCGCTTTCAGCAGATGGGTGGAGGCATTTCCAACAAAAGACTGTACAGCCATTTCTACTGCCAAAATGTTAATAAAGGAATACTTTTCTCGCTTCGGATTGCCTAGGGTGATCTGGAGTGATAATGGTACGTCCTTTAATGCTGAATTGATTAAGCAAATATGTAAAGGCTTACAGATTTCCCAAAAGTTCCACGCGGCCCAACATCCTCAGGCTGCAGGACTGGTGGAACGATTTAACGGAACGCTAAAATTGAAGATGGCCAAAATACAGGAGAGTACTGGACTCCGTTGGCCAGATGCCCTTCCTTTAGCCTTGCTTTCTACGAGAGTAACTGTTAACTCCAAAATGGGGGTCTCTTCACACGAAGTAATATTTGGCCGTCCGGCCAATGTGTGGGGAGTACCCAGGCCTAAGTGCTTCTCTGAAATACAGTACCCTCTGTTGATAGACTACTTGTATGCTTTGACTAAAGATCTTCGTTCTATTCATCAGCAGGTAGCAGACACCCTGAAGCCGTTGCCGGAGGGGCCTGGACATTCCATCCACCCAGGGGACTGGGTCGTCGTAAGAAGATATCAACGGAAATCCTGTCTGGAGCCAAGGTGGTCGGAGCCTCGACAGGTGCTCCTCACCACACGTACAGCACTTCGAGTGGAGGCAGGAAGGCGTGGACACACGCATCGCACGTTAAGAAAGTTCCACTTCCGTTGCCCTATGCCCAATGGGTGAGAGAAGGCATTGCTGATGAGGAACATGAGCAAATACCCAGATATGTTCCCTTCTCGGATGCTTCACTGAGGGGAGAGGAGAGAAGTGACAAGGAAAATTCAAAGTCACGTGCAGAACAAATTGCTTCAGAAAGATCTGTTACTCCCGTTGCTACTAGTGAAGAGGCGTCAGAGAGTTCAGTACCTGCCATAGATACACCTGTTTTGTTTACTGACCCCGAAGTGCGAGGGAGCACTCGCGATAATCTGCGGCCCCGGAAAAAGTGACAGTGTACTGGACTAAACACTGGAAGAAGGGCTTAGTGGACATTCTGAGATGAAGAAGATTTAGTGGTAGGGATGGACTTGTAAGAGCCCTGGTGTTTAGCCGAAGATTGTGTTCTATGAGACTATAGAGTGCTGGGGGGGCCCAGATTAAGTGCTCCTCTGTTTTAATTGCCGTGCGTCAAGCGACGTTGGATTAAGGTATGGACGGTAAAAGCCTGCCTGTGAGGCTTTGAAGGACACAGGGAGAAGATCCCTTTTTAGGGTTGAAGAACCCCTCTGGCCGGTTTCGGTGGATGGTCTGGAACTTTTTTTTTTCTTAGAAGTGTTTTTTCCGTTTTTTGAATATATTTTTGCAATTTTAAAATGTACCCTTTTGGTCGCCCCATCCCTGATGAGGAGCAGCCCTTCGCGGCTCCTCCAAGACCCTTGCCTGATTCCCCCTGGTTGGCCCTTTCCCGGAAGGGAAAAATAGTGCTCCTTATTATAGTACTTATTGCTTTTCTAGAGACTCTTGGTATATTATTTTTCCTGGATAAAGCCTATCCCGTTCATGTGTTTGCACCAACACCTACTGCTGTTCCTGAACATAACATGGTTACTGTGGATTATGGTGAACGAATGCTCAGGCGAGGTTATAAAGAAAATGTTTTTATAAAGACTTTGCACCATGCTCATGCCACTACCAATATTACAGATTGTTGGGTTTGTGGGCTCCTACCTTCTGCTGCCTACAAGAAGGATAGATTTCTAGCGCTTCCTTTGACACCTGTGAATAGTTGCGTGGGGTGGTATACTCTCATAGGTCTCGTCAAATACTTTCAGCAGCCAGACTTTCTGACCCCTCGACTGCAGAATAGGGGATCGACAATGACAATGCGAGTACGTCCTCTGCCTCCCTCTTCCCTTGGACGGATATATACTGACGGACGTTTTGATCAGACATTTATAGAGACGTGTGAGAAAAAGGTGGGCCGGTTTTTAATTCCAAATGACACTGACAAAGTAAGGAAAAGCTTTCTACAACTGAACTCCTCCTTGTCTTATAGACACCCACCAAAGGGAAATGATAGTGTTAAGTCTCTGATACCTCTGGCTGTAGTGGGTCCGCCACCATTCTTTTGTATAGAGGGTAGGGGCCCCATCAAGGTTGGTAATAGTTACTTATGGTTGCCTGAAGGTTGGGGTGGGGTGTGTTACTTAGCCTATATGATTCCTCCTGTATATGTGGCACCCTCTGATTATCACAAGACTCATCGTAGGTTTCCCAGTCCACAAGAGCAGCGTAAAAGGAGGGACCTTCAGGTAGATGACGCTGACCAGACGGACACCTCTCTACAGCAATGGACTGATTTCTCTAAGGGTCTCCTGCCTTTCTGGGGTCCGATATTTAATAGTAGGGCCATTCGACGACTGTCCAGTGTGATGGAAAAGGTAGTCCTTACGGAAGCTGACATTGCGACTAACATGTCCGTTGAGATTCAGGCTATGAGATTATTCACGATTCAGAACAGGATGGTGCTTGACGTCATCCTGGCAGATAGGGGCGGGGCCTGTCGCGTCATCGGGACGTCTTGTTGCGTGTATATTCCAGACTCAGCTCCGACTGTTAACTTGGCAGTACAGAAACTCCATAGATTAGCGACTGAACTCCATCAGGATAATGGGACATGGTCCTTGCAAGGGTGGCTCTGGGGCGCTTTCTCCTCTTGGGGTTGGAAAATATTGATAGGTTTAGCTGGTGTGGTGAGCGTAATACTGACATGTTGCCTTTGTGTATACTGCCTTCCCCCATGTTGTTCCATGTGTGCTACGAATTTGCGACAACGAAAGAAGGTGCCAGGTCAATATACTGCCTCTATTATTACTGACTTTCCTGATGCCAATTGGATGATGTTTATTGCAGATGATGTTTTTGAATAAATATGGTACCCTGCCCTTAGAATGGATGACGGCGCTACCTTTTGGCAAATAAATATGGCGACAGTTAGCCAATGATGCTAAAAGGAGGGTCTGATAGAATTCACTTTTCGATGCTCCACCCATCCCTATTTTCATATGCGAGTTAGCATCATGTGACTAACTGATGAAGTGCGTATATATATATATATATGTGTTTGCATTACTCTCGCTTGTTACATGATTACTCAATTATAAGTGTGACGATATTAGTTCTTTAGCTTAGCCTGTGTGCCTCCATTTTGTGTATCTCTCTGTGTCTGCGAGTCGCACCTGCTCATCTGCCCCTCCCGTAGGAATAGAGAATTTCACTAAGGCAGCAGTTTTCGTTTCTCGGCTTACTGTGGCCGAAACTAACAAGTCTCTTTATCAGTAATATTCTCATACCCCAGAGACGCTGAAGACTGGCTCCGCGGCCTTGAGTAAAGATAGCGATGTATCCCTTGCAGGTGCAGATGCCTACTGTATGAGGACATTGTTCCCATGTCTGGGTTTCAGTAATTTTCCAGAAGGGGCGTACCCTAATGAACTGTGTTGCATTATAATGTACTGCTGTGATGAAGAGAGTCAGTCCTCTCGACGCACTCTTTGGGGTGATGGTCGGACAGGGCCCTCTCATATGAGAGTTTGTGGCCAATAAAGATATTCTGTTTATTCTTCTCCACTGTCCGGCTGACTTCTTACAGAATTACTATAGGTGAGTGCGGTAAGTCACTCGGGTGGATTTGAGCCACGCTTATCAAATGCTTGTTCTCATTTGTCACAATTTCAACATTTTCTGCTATTTTTATGTGAAAATAGGTCTCTAAAAGAACTACTTAGAACCACACTCATACATTCAAAGACTTTCGACATGCGAATGTTTGCCCTAACCAAGGTGCTCAATCCTGTGCACCTAGGATTGAACGACAATCAGCCTTAATTAGTACAACCGCACCAAGCAAAGTTATGTCCCTGTTTTGGTGTGACTGATAGTACTTCACAGTACACCTCACCTTAGCAGACAGTACAGCAACCTGAAATCTCTGAGTCACATCTAAGGTACATTTAACCACCGCATGCCACAACAAGCACATTATACAGCGCAATCTTCAAAAATCCATGAAAAACATCGAGTAAACAATGACCACGTCCCTATGAATCTGAAAGTAAAAGCCACATAATAGTTCAATTCAAAATTCGTTACTACACATCCCAGAATGCACTAGTTTTCATTTTGCGCTCATTTATGCACAATTTCACTGTTAATACTCACATCAGTATTCCCAGGTTACTACATCGACCACTTCGTCTCCTCATGGTCGTCAATGGTCAGCATCTGGGTGTGGACTGGGTCAATTTGAGTCTTTGGGCGCAACCACCTATACCATGAAGGTGCAGTCCTTAATTCTAAAGCCAATATACCTATACTGACCTGATCAGTACTTGGCAGATCCAGTCAGAACCATCAGCTCTACTACCAGATCTGACAGTGCGGAAAAATACACAAAACATTTTTTTCACTGCACTGGCAGTCCAGTCCCTACTGGACTTTGGTGCTCCCCGCTGGACCCATTTCTCTTAGTAAGCATAGTAAGGAACGCGCCACAGGCTAAAAGAAGGTATTTCTGGTAAATAATGACATAAAAGGTTCTGAATTTATGTTAAGATTAGTTAAAAAACAGAAATGTACAGGCTGAGCCAATAAAGTTAGATCAATAAGCATACAAGTCTCAAAGAATACACCAAGAACTCAATAAAGTTCTACTGAATTTTAAACAGAAGCACAGGGGCACCACTTCACAATATACAAGGAAAGACAATTATACAATCGATTCCCAAGAAACAGTATTCTTACAAAGTTTACTTTATTCAAATATCAAAGAAGGAGTTTATAAAAGCAAGGTCATAAGCATCACTTGTTGAAAGTGGCACAGCCGACGCGTTTCGTCCTTGAAGCGGACTTCTTCAGGGCATTGGTTGTTGCCCAAATCACAAAGGGACAACTAAATGGCCAATGTGTGGATCCAATCGTATGGTGCCATTGTCAGCACCGGTTCAACCATAAATTTCCAACTGATAGCAATCCACAGTAGAGTCTACTGTGTGATTATGTTAAGTGACAGGCTGTAAGTTCTTAGGCGAAAGCAAGAACATTTCAGCTTAGAAGTACTTGCTCCTAAAATTAATCTGTCAGTCTTTTTTGATGGCATTAATGGGTGCAGAAAACTATCAATCACACCCGACCGTATGCCTCATATATATCAAAGGCAAGGCATCGTCAATAGTTGGCCCGCAGTCGGAAGTATACTGTCAGACCAGCCCTTCGGCATTCATCAGGATATCATGTAGTGTCAACGAGAAACAGGAACAGGGAACGTTTCCTGTTCCTGTTTCTCGGCGACAGATTAATTTTGGGAGCAAGTACTTCTAAGCGGAAATTTTCTTGCTTTCGCCTAAGGACTTGCCGCCTGTCATTTACTACATTAGTACATGGTTCACAAACTGATACCCAATAGAAATTAATCAAATAGCTACAGTTGCATCAAAATACATTTTAGGATTTTCTCACTGTTCTAATACATCGAGTTCTAGTGTTCACAACGTCTGTTCTCAGTACATGAAATGTTACCTAGTATGTTATTCAGTCCGGGACAGTTGCTCTGTCCTTGGAAAAGTACACGCTGCTCAGGCAACTACAAGGAATACTTTTCTCAGCTAGTGAAATCGAATGGTGAAATCACAATAAGATATACGACGGTGCCTAAATTGTCCAAGTTAAAGAAGACACGAATTCTTACACATTTTAAGCGACCCACATTACTGCAGACGTGTCTGTTTATACAGAAATGTTCCACCTAATGAAGTCAAGAGCTTTCACAGGCCATAAATAGGCGGGAAGAGGAATTGTGCTGAAAATGCTGTTTGAAGAACCCTCTTTATCATCACACAATATTTTCAGTATCGCCTAAAACACACCGCATTTTTATGACAAACTTTACCAGAGTTTCAACATTGCAGACTTAGTACAACTAGGAAGCAGAAGTGTACACCAGCTCTGCAGCATTTTATTTCCCACATCAGTTCCGCAAAATCCCTGGGTACAAATGATGCTATTACCGGCCCTCATGGCTAGCAGATCTATGACAGGCCTTCTTATTCCGGCAAACCCAGGCTCAGCTATCTTGGCCCTTAAACCAAGTGGATGAGACCAGCTAGGAAAACTAGTATTAGAGCTTATTTGTCAGTGATTAGTAGGTGCCAAGCTGTTGATTACATAAATCACATTTATTACATGTGCACCAACCTTGGAAATGTGGCTCAGTAAAGTCTGGGACACCATGGCGATAGAAGGAATGTCAACCTATCTGGCAACACGTGGAGAAGGACTGCATGGAAATTACTTGCTGCCCTGTGCTAAGGGACCTACCACTGATTAAGTAAAGTCATTGACTGAACTAACAAGAGACGGTACCTCTACATTCTTAACAAGCGCTTACGCCAGGAAATGTGGTTGGTGAAGTTTTAGAAGGAGGTGAGTTGTTATATGAGCTGCCACGGGACGTGGGTTCTTGTAAAAGGGATAGGAAATAAAACACATGCAACTGATATTTTTGGACGGGATGCCACGGTAGCGACATATTGGACTTGAAATGCTTATTTCACGTGGTTGTCAATTAGCATTAATGCTTAATAAAAAATGTTTAGAAACGAATAGGACATAACAGATGGTACATGGGCTTAGCTGAAAAAACAATTACATAGCCACAAAAGGATTATTTTCTATTGCAGGGTCCCAATAACAGGCCAGACTCCCAATGGCCACCACTCAAAGGAAAGCCAACAGCTTTTCTTCAGACACACCTCATATCTCAACTTTTATTTAATCTTCTTTACATTCACTACTCCTGCCAGGGATTGTCTGAAGCATTGCAGCTTACAGTACAGTACAGTACAATATATATATATATATATATATATATATATATATATATATATATATATATATATATATATCTTCACACGCCGGTTCCCAGTTTCCCGGCCATTGAGCGCTCGGTGTGGGTGCGGTCCCTACGGCAGAACCTCGCCGTTAATTATTTACCACTCTTTCGCCGCTTGGATAAAAGTAATGTCTTTCACAAAAAATGCCACCCCACTTTCTTTGTCAGCTCTTAGTTATAAGCAACACATCAACCCTAGTTAGATATGTTAGGTATATTTATTTTTACCTTTTCTTTCAAATCTTTTTTGACAAATATTAGATTGTATGTCAGAGAAAGAACACAACAAATATCACATATATGTACATCAACTTAAACACAACATTTACCAAAAGAAGAAAACATCATTACATCAAAATACATTCACTATACACAACATAGCATCTATATCTATTTCAGACTGTTCCAAAAGGCAAGTCACAATTTCTAGCCTCATTAACCATCAGTGATTTGGAATATCAGGAACAGTAGTGGACAAAGTCACAGTTAAAAGGAGATATCACGACACATTAATTCTACGAGTCAGTGGTTATTGGTATTTCTAAGTTTTTATCTCCTTTCTGCCGACGCGTTTCGAACTCCATACAGCAGTTATGGGTTCTCCTCAGGGCCTTGTCACTTCTATCTGCATGTGTGTAAGGAAAAAAGAACACTGTTTCAGTGTCGATTCCCATAGCCTCATGTTATCATTCCGCTTCTAATCAACCTACATTTAAAGTCCATGTTACCTTAATTGTAGCCGTGGTTATCCTATGTCTGGTTCTGGGTCTTTTGAGCTGCAGTCTAAAGGACATTAAGAATTCCATTTAGAGCCAAACTCAATACTCGCCCTACGGTCACTTTTTGCAAAAACACTGCAGGACGTACCTTAAGCTGTCTTTTAGGTCCGTGTATGGGCGTCTCCCTATGGCACGGTGATTTTTTTGACCTGGGGGGAGGGCAAGGCAGGGTTTAATACTAGTGGGCTCATGTCATATCTCAACCGTGTTAGGTAGATTATTGTAACCTTCATACCTTGTTCGGTGCAGCGGGCTTCGGGAGTGACTCACTCCATGATCATATTGTTTTGCACACGGTCCTCCGGACTCTCGTTAAGTGTACCACGTAATTACTCTCGTATTATCCTCCGGTATCATACACTGTTTAAAAGATAGACCGGAGTACATTTTAGTTCCCCGTTACATGTATCAGTCTCTACGTGCACAACTCAAGCCCTCTCAAGGCTCACCTTGCTCTGTACAGCTTGCTTTCGCTAATCCTTCGTTCACTGTGGAGGGCGGCGGCCAGGTTGCCTGGTTACTTATGACGGTCTCATGACCGTAGGATTTCTGGGATTTGTAGTTTTTGAGTTGCGAGAGTGCGCGACTACCTGTAGACTAGCCCTCACGTTTCGGGAACATCGATGTTCCATATGGCCTCACAAATGCTGTGCCCTTCAATCAAGGGGGATTACCAAACCCCCGTGGAGCCCCACACAATTCTTCCATTACAGTCTAGACACCTCAGAAAGAGAGTTTAACCCGTTTTGCGTACTATTAAATTTCAGAATCAGGTATGCTTCTTTTCTAAGGAGTGTGTCTTCAATGTCAATCGGACCTTTGTTACCTGTTGGCACTATTGTGCATAGCACAGTCCATTTAAAGTCCATTTCACTGTGGTTTGAATCCAAAAAGTGTTGGACCATTGGAGCGCTCACGACCTTCTTTTTAATTCTCGACCTGTGCTGGGTGATCCGGCTGTTGACCTGTTGTGTCGTTTTTCCTATGTACATCTTCTGACAGGCACAGATAATTGCATAGACCACGTTTCGTGTCTTGCAATTCGAGAAGCTGGTGTTTTTACATTTTACTCCCCTGTGTTCAAACTCAGACCCTTCAATCGTGGACTCACACGATATGCAGTTTCCACACTTGCGGTGCCCTTCGATTGGTTTCAGGCCCCATCTTGAGAGTAAATCACTTTTTGGCTTGGGGGTTAGTACATCCGCTCTAATTACACTTTGGCCAATGCTCTTATTTTTCATATAAGCGAACAACGGTCGCGGAAATGAGCATTCAAGTTCCTCTAACAGGTGCCAGTTTTTAAGGACCATTTGCCTTACTCTGTGTGTGTCTGGTCCAAAAGTTGTCACACATACCAACCTGTCCATGTCTTGTTTCACCTTTCTCTCAAGTAAGCACTCCCAAGGGGTGTAGTGTGCCCTCTTCTTAGAATTACTTAGCAGTTTTTTGGGGTACCCTCGATTCTTCATCTCATTGCAAAACCTGTTTGCATGTTTCTCGTATTCAGTCACCTCAGAGCAATTTCTTCGGATCCGAAGCAATTGCCCATAAGGCAGGTTATCCTTCAAGCTTCTGGGGTGTGCACTTTGATGGTGAAGGATCGTATTTTTATCCGTCTTTTTTCGAAAAAGGGAAGACTTCAAATACCCATCCGTGCAGTTTATTTCAAGGTCTAGAAATGTCATCTTCTCATTACTGGACTCCAATGAGAACTTGATGTCACGGTGCCTTCTATTGATCCACAAATGGAAGTCCACCAACTCCGTGTAGCTCCCCTGCCACAGGAGCCACACGTCGTCGATGTATCTCAACCATTGTTTGATGTGCTTGCTGAAAGGATTGTTGGAGTAGATGAATCTGTTCTCATACTCCGCCATGTAAAGTATGGCCATCTCCGGCGCATACGGACAGCCCATGGCCGTACCTTTGATCTGCATGTAAAATCGGTCATTAAACCTGAAGTAGTTCTTTTTTAGCGTTATTTCAGCTAATTGCAGTATAAACGAGGTTGGGACTTGATGGGGCCTATCCCTCTTTTCGAGGTATAGTTCCAGCACTTCTAGTGCCTCATCTTGAGGAATTTGGGTGTACAAGGACGTAAAGTCCATTGTCACCATCAATTCTGTCATTGGGTCAAATTGCATTCCCTCAATTTTTAGCAGGAAGTCAGTGGTGTCCTTCAGATATGATTTTACACCACCAACAAAGGGCTTCAGAAAGAAGTCTATATATTTCGAAAGTGACTCCAAACAAGACTCACACCCGGAGACGATTGGTCGTCCTGGAGGCTCCTCCGGGTTCTTGTGGATCTTGGGTAGAAAATATAAAATGGGCGTTCTTGGAAATTTCTTTATCAAGAACTCACTTTCTTTCTGCCCCACAAATCCATCCTCCACACCACTCTTTATTATTTCACAGATTTGTCCCTGAATGGCCCGGACTGGGTCCTCAGGAAGTTCTCTGTACCACTCAACATTGTTCACCTGTGTTGCCCCTTCCTTAAGGTATTTGTCTTTAGACCAGATGACCACTGCTCCGCCTTTATCCGCAGGTTTGATGACGACCGACGGGTCATCTTTCAAATTTTTGATGGCTATGCGTTGGCCTTTAGTGATGTTTTGTTTGACGTATTTTTTTGCTCTTCTCTAATTTACTAATTGATGATAACATGATCTGTTCAAACGCCACAACCTGCTTGGGGATATTTTGGTAAGGAATGAAGGTGGATTTATTCCTCAGGCCTGTTACTTCCGCGTCAAGAACAGGTGGTTTGTTTGCAAAAAAAGCTCGTAGGCGAATTTTTCTACAGAAGGCAATGGTTTCCAGTTTAAGTCTGGTAAAATCAGTTCGCTGGCTGGGAACAAATTTCAAACCTAGGTTGAGGACAGATACCTCGTCCCTGGTTAGTACTTTCGTGGAAAGATTCACAATTGTCGATGGTGTGGGTTCTAGGATTTGTAAAAATTTCTGCGAGTGCGCATTTCCCACTGGGGTTTGAACCGGGTTTTGGCCTGTTGGCCTTTCTCTAAAAAAGGCCCCTTCTTGTTTGGATTATTCCCTCTTTCCTCTGGACCTGATGAGTTTGAGGAGGAGGATGTGTCAGAGAAGGTTTTAAATCGGTTTCTCGATCGTCCCTGGAAGTTGTATAGGGCTCCATGTGACTCTGTCTGAGTGTAATAATCCTCCTTGAGGAATGGGTAGGCCCTTTCTAGTGTGAAAGCTTTTGAGTCCCTCTCGTATTGTGCAGATTTAGAATTGATGGTAATGTCTCTAAACGTTTGGATGTCTTTTTCAATTTTTTCAAGCAGTGTCTTTGCATCAGTAACCGCCGGGCTTTCCTGAAGACTCTTTGTGAGAACCTCAATTTCTTCTAGTTCCTTTACACAGAGTCTCTGGGCTGTTTCAATGGTATGGACCATGAGGTCCTGGCTACATTTGGTGTTTATGCAACTAAAACCTTTTTTGTATTCGCTGTCCTCCGTGAATATGACAGGGACGTTTTTAACCTGAAGACCCCATGGGATGGTCCCACCCCTGAGGTGTTTCAGGAGAAAGTGTCCGTCGAGCTCTGTCCGGATATGTTTTTTCTTAAGTCTAATGAGTTTATCCGATTCGTTCTGTTGTTGCGCGGAGGTGCTCAGAGTGATGTTATCAAAAGCGGATGAGGCTATTAGATTCTGAATGTGTGCTTCTGAGAAAGACAAGGTGTCTTTCTCTGCCATTACCTCGGACGGACCCTAGGATCCCCCCGCGTTTCTTATGATAAGTAGTTGGGGCACAACTTACAATACCCGTATTCTACTCTCACGAGTGTGCACCCGCCCTCAACTTTTTAGTGTAAAGGAGTTAGGCCCTTAAATTGTGGGAAAGGCTGGACCTTATATATACGTTTTTCACAAAAAATGCCACTCCACTTTCTTTGTCAGCTCTTAGTTATAAGCAACACATCAACCCTAGTTAGATATGTTAGGTATATTTATTTTTACCTTTTCTTTCAAATCTTTTTTGACAAAATCTTAGATTGTATGTCAGAGAAAGAACACAACAAATATCACATATATGTACATCAACTTAAACACAACATTTACCAAAAGAAGAAAACATCATTACATCAAAATACATTCACTATACACAACATAGCATCTATATCTATTTCAGACTGTTCCAAAAGGCAAGTCACAATTTCTAGCCTCATTAACCATCAGTGATTTGGAATATCAGGAACAGTAGTGGACAAAGTCACAGTTAAAAGGAGATATCACAACACATTAATTCTACGAGGCAGAAAGGAGATAAAAACTTAGAAATACCAATAACCACTGACTCGTAGAATTAATGTGTCGTGATATCTGGCACATATATATATTGGCAATTTGGCACATTTTGCAACCGTAACATTTTACGAAACCAGTGGTTTTAAGCCAGTCTTTCTTTTTGTTGGATTTACAATGACTGTGAATCAATTGATCTTTCAAATTCGGTGCTCTCCTGTATGTTACGACTGGGTGTAGCCCCACTAGTTTCCCCACAGTGTCATCCAAATGTAGGATCTTCCAGTTTTTTCTCATGATTTGAACAAGTTTGTTACTGTTTTCCGAATAGTCAGTGATAAGTCTGATGGGTTCTTGATCGCTTTTTTCTTTTTCCGATCGTTTTAGGCATTCCTGTCTTAGTTTTTCATTAGCTCTTTTCCAACATTTTTCAATGTTACCTTGATTATATTTGCGATTTTTGAATCTTTGTTTTGTTGTGGCACTATGTTTTTGCCATTCAGAGTCTTCGCTGCATATTCTTCGGATGCGAAGAAACTCCCCATATGGGATGCTTGAGATCAAGGAAGTCTGGTGGAAACTTGTCGCCTCTAATGTTGCGTTGGTAGCTGTTTCTTTTCTATGCAACGTCGTATGATCTGGTTATTTTTTATATAGATGTGGGTATCCAAGAATGTTACTTCTTTGTTGTTTATTTCGTATGTAAAAGTTAACCCTGTCATACTACTGTTGATGATTTTGTAATAGTCTTGGAATTCTTCTTTGGTTCCATCCCAGATGATCAAAAGGTCATCTATAAACCTTATCCAGCACATGATTTTACATGTGAACTCATTTTCGGGTGCCCAGGCTATTTCCTTTTCCCAGAATCCCATTGTGAGACACGCGTAATTCGGGCTAAATGAAAAACCCATTGCGGTTCCGCTGGATTGTCTGTATAACTCCTCACCAAACAGGAAGATGTTTTGCGATAGGCATAGTTCAATCATGTCTAGCAACATTTGGTTGTGATTTTTAAATTTAATGTCTCTATGTTTCAAAAAGTAATTGCAGGCCTTTATTCCAATGTCATTTTGAATATTCGTATATAGAGATACGACGTCCATGGAGATCAGTTGATAATTTTCCTGCCATGGTGTGCTTTCCAGTCTCCTCAAGAGATCATTGGTATCTTGAATATATGAGCTAAGTTGTGTGACATGTGGTTTTAGGAAGTGGTCTATATAGTTTGAGACAGGTTCCAAAAGAGAGCCCTTTGCTGATAAAATCGGTCTTCCTGGAGGTTTGTTTCGATCTTTATGGACCTTTGGGAGGAAATATATTGTTGCTGTTATCGGGTGACTGGTTGTTAAATACTTTTGTTCATCTTCATCGATCAGGTCATTGAATTTCCATTGTCTGAGTTTTTCATCCAGTTTGTTCTTTATTTCAATTGTTGGATTAGTTTTTAGCCTCTCATAGTATTTGACATCCTTCAATTGCCTGTGGGCTTCAATGATGTATGAACTCTTTTCCCAGATCACAATATTCCCTCCCTTGTCCGCCATTTTTATTTCTATTTGATCATCCTTGTACAGATTTTCTAGTGCTTTTCGTTCTTCCAGGGTTAGGTTGTCTTTGTAATTCGATCCCTTGATTTTATACAGGTCCTGGATCACGGCTTCTTGAAAAATATCCACCTTGTTACCAGCCGGTAATTGGGGATAAAATTTCGATTTTGGTTTTAATTTGCTGATGCCTGCTCCTTTTTGTGTGATTGCTTGACTAACTGTTATTTCATTTTCATCAATTGTGTCCAAATTCAAAAGTGTGGTATATGCCTCCGCTTCTTTTACGCAGAGACTTGGGGTGTTTTCCTCTTCCATTTGTGTTTTTTGGAAATCTTTTTTTGTTTTTGTTTTCCTCAAAGAACTTGGCCAATTTGATCTTTCTTATGTATAGGTAGAGGTCTATCCGTACTTGAGCAATGTTCATCTTTTTCTTTTGGCAAAAATGTATGCCTCGCTTCAATAACATGGTTTCAGTTTCAGTGATTGTTCTTTTAGAGAGGTTAATAATTTGCAATTCATTGTTTATTTCCCCCTCTTCTGGCGCATACTCTGTGTTTCCGTGCCTTCTTTTTCGGTTGATTGATTTGTTCCTGTTGCCCCTTCTTGTCTTTTTTTGTTTGTGGTCCATCGCTGTCCTCTTCCCCTTCCTCTTGAGTGGTTTTGTGCGCCTCGGCTTTGTTACCATTGCCTTTGTTGTA
Source organism: Lissotriton vulgaris (assembly GCF_964263255.1). Classification (NCBI taxonomy): domain Eukaryota; kingdom Metazoa; phylum Chordata; class Amphibia; order Caudata; family Salamandridae; genus Lissotriton; species Lissotriton vulgaris. The sequence goes on from NC_141691.1 coordinate 1,755,377,135, forward strand.
GCACGAGGCGCATATCCCCTAAAAAAGGCATCCTTTCAGTATTTACCGATATATTTGGTTCCCCTTCATTTCCTTCCATTGAGATTAATGAACATGAGGAAGATGCGCTGCTGGAAAGATTTGAGCCACGTTTTTGTGGGAACAGTTGTTTGAAAAAGTCATATTTTCTCGAGAAGCTGAATACACAACCCTCCTCGTAATCCACAGTGTCACGTATGAATTTATTATGTTTGCGTTCTCTCACTGTGTCCTCATGTTTCTCAATTTGGCTTTCAAGCTCCTCCTTGAATTTGACCATTTCATTGTTAAGTTTTAAGGATATGACCTCTTTCTCCATTTCTTTTAGTTCTTCCTGGATTTTGTTCAGGCTGATTTCAATGTGTTTCACAAGAATTGCTACAAGTCCCAGAGATGATTTTAAAATGAATTCCCCCCATTCTTCCAGCAATTCATTTGATGTGTCCTGGTGGCTAGGCATCAGCATAATTCTCAGGCCCCTCGGGATTCTTTGCACTTCTAAGTATTTCTTGAGTGTAATGAATTCCCAGGATTTATTTATCTCTTTACGGCTCAATTTTTCCCACATTCTCAATTTGCTTTTAACATCCAATTTGGGGGCTTCCGTTTTTGATTGTTTTTCCCCTTTGTCTTTGTCTGCATTGCCTTTCACAAACATCGTAGTTAACAATTCATCTCTTTTTGCTGCCCTTTGTTCCATTGTGTTTGCAATTGCTGATGTTGGTTTAGAGTCTTTTTATCGTGGCACTTGGTAACTCAAAGGTCGTACTTGTACACATTAAACAGATAGGTTGATTATACGCGTTTCATACCGTGATGAATTATCAGTCGCGATGCTTCAAAACCCAATGTGTAATTTTCCGACACAAAACTGACTGTTCCGCTTTATCCAAAGCGCATTAGCTACGGCTTAACTCCTTCCCTGCACAAACACACTCTTACCTCCTCACAGAGCGGTGTGTGTGTTCCGAGTTGTTGCCGGCCCTTTCTCCTGTCAGCGTTCACTCCGGTCGGGTGAATTTGAATCTTCACACGCCGGTTCCCAGTTTCCCGGCCATTGAGCGCTCGGTGTGGGTGCGGTCCCTACGGCAGAACCTCGCCGTTAATTATTTAACACTCCTTCGCCGCTTGGACAAAAGTAATGGCTGCACTCCCTCTGAGTTCCACAAATTGATTTATTCAGATCTCTTCAGCAATGAAAACATACGATCTACGCGTTTCAGTGCTCCTAGCACCTTGCTCACGATCACTTACTCAAGTTTTGGTAACACATTTAAAGCAATCTCCGTGTTAGATGTTACATCACATTCTGTTTTTAGTCGCTAGGCATTCTGGTATTTGTGGTTTTTAACAAATTATACTTAAAAAGGGGTTTTAAGGTGAAATTAAACCATTTTACAAGAAAAATCAAAAAGACATCAATCAACATATTGCTTTTTGTGCTTATTTATGCCTGATGTACTGATTTATCATTGTCTTTAGTCCCTTAATATCCCTCTAGTGGGATTTGTTGACTGTTTGTTAAACAGGATGCCTCATTTAGTAATTTGGTCCACATTTGATCATATCTGACACTATTTTAGTCAACACTCTTTACTTTTACTTTACTTTACAATTTGTGGAACACAGAGGGAGTGCTCCCATTACGTTTGTCCAAGCGGCGAAGGAGTGTTAAATATATATATATATATATATATATATATATATATATATATATATATATATATATATATATATATACTACTATTATAAAGAGAGAACTGTGTCCTTTGAGCCAGGTAAACTCGAAAAGTACACCACCAATCAAAACATCCAAGACATCTTTGAAAACCTCAGGGCAAGCAGGAGGACATAGGCTATTAAAAATAAAAATATACGTTGTTTAAAAAATTTAGAAATAAAAATAAAGTAGCCCCTTGCAAGTAGCGCCGGCCGCGACGTCTGCATGATGACATCATTTGCGCTCCCTGGCAACACTTCCTGAAATGGCGGCGAATCGTGCTGCCCGGGGTGTCCGAGGCTGTGCAGCTCTGCGGATCGTGCCCACGTGCGTGCTGACATCATTTGCGCACACTGTGGACTCTCTTTTTTTCGGAGTGGTTGCACGCAGTTTCTCCAGGATCTCCGTTCCTGGTGAGAGTCCGCCCTCAGCACCGGGGGCCCCCGGTTAAGCGGAGGTGTTTCTTTGGATATTGACTGAGGGGGCATGGTCCGCTCCTTTCCTGGTTGCCAGCTCTTTAGGACTTCCGAAGCAATGTGGCAAAGGGTGCAGGAGAAAGGGAGATGAGAGAGGACGACGCCTTTCTCGGAAGCAGTGCAGATGCAGTAATTATTTCACTCCTTGTGGAACCTTGGCACTAAGCAACATTAAATCGAAGTGCACCGACCTGGGACAACATGCTGAAAATATTGCCAGTAAACAAGATTTGAATAACGGCAAATCCCTAAAATAACTTTCCGGATGCATTATGGTGCTTGTAGTATGGTAAACAGGCACGTGACTATTAAGTCTGTATAACATGCTCACCTGTGAACAAGACGTAACCAACGTCGAAACGCGTAAGGAAATGAGCACGTTTCACAGGAGGTGACAAATAAAGTCCTCTGCATCATTAGACACTGTGGATTCTCTTTTTTTCGGAGTGGTTGCACGCAGTTTCTCCAGGATCTCCGTTCCTGGTGAGAGTCCGCCCTGCAGGACCGGGGGCCCCCGGTAAAGCGGAGGTGTTTCTTTGGATATTGACTGAGGGGGCATGGTCCGCTCCTTGCCTGTTTGCCAGCTCTTTAGGACTTCCGAAGCAATGTGGCAAAGGGCGCAGGAGAAAGGGAGATGAGAGAGGACGACGCCTTTCTCGGAAGCAGTGCAGATGCAGTAATTATTTCACTCCTTGTGGAACCTTGGCACTAAGCAACATTAAATCGAAGTGCACCGACCTGGGACAACATGCTGAAAATAATGCCAGTAAACAAGATTTGAATAACGGCAAGTCCCTAAAATAACTTTCCCGATGCATTATGGTGCTTGTAGTATGGTAAACAGGCACGTGACTATTAAGTCTGTATAACATGCTCACCTGTGAACAAGACGTAACCAACGTCGAAACGCGTAAGGAAATGAGCACGTTTCACAGGAGGTGACAAATAAAGTCCTCTGCATCATTAGACACTGTGGACTCTCTTTTTTTCGGAGTGGTTGCACGCAGTTTCTCCAGGATCTCCGTTCCTGGTGAGAGTCCGCCCTGCAGGACCGGGGGCCCCCGGTAAAGCGGAGGTGTTTCTTTGGATATTGACTGAGGGGGCATGGTCCGCTCCTTGCCTGTTTGCCAGCTCTTTAGGCCTTCCAAAGCAATGTGGCAAAGGGCGCAGGAGAAAGGGAGATGAGAGAGGACGACGCCTTTCTCGGAAGCAGTGCAGATGCAGTAATTATTTCACTCCTTGTGGAACCTTGGCACTAAGCAACATTAAATCGAAGTGCACCGACCTGGGACAACATGCTGAAAATAATGCCAGCAAACAAGATTTGAATAACGGCAAGTCCCTAAAATAACTTTCCCGATGCATTATGGTGCTTGTAGTATGGTAAACAGGCACGTGACTATTAAGTCTGTATAACATGCTCACCTGTGAACAAGACGTAACCAACGTCGAAACGCGTAAGGAAATGAGCACGTTTCACAGGAGGTGACGAATAAAGTCCTCTGCAGCATTAGACACTGTGGACTCTCTTTTTTTCGGAGTGGTTGCATGCAGTTTCTCCAGGATCTCCGTTCCTGGTGAGAGTCCGCCCTGCAGGACCGGGGGCACCCGGTAAAGCGGAGGTGTTTCTTTGGAGATATATATATATATATATATATATATATATATATACTACTATTATAAAGAGAGAACTGTGTCCTTTGAGCCAGGTAAACTCGAAAAGTACACCACCAATCAAAACATCCAAGACATCTTTGAAAACCTCAGGGCAAGCAGGAGGACATAGGCTATTAAAAATAAAAATATACGTTGTTTAAAAAATTTAGAAATAAAAATAAAGTAGCCCCTTGCAAGTAGCGCCGGCTGCGACGTCTGCATGATGACATCATTTGCGCTCCCTGGCAACACTTCCTGAAATGGCGGCGAATCGTGCTGCCCGGGGTGCCCGAGGCTGTGCAGCTCTGCGGATCGTGCCCACGTGCGTGCTGACATCATTTGCGCTCCCTGGCAACACTTCCTGAAATGGCGGCGAATCGTGCTGCCCGGGGTGTCGGAGGCTGTGCAGCTCTGCGGATCGTGCCCATTGATGGAAGATCGCGACCTGCTGGGAGGACTGCCTGCTTGCTGCTGGGCGAAGTGGTGGCCTGTGCGGGCGGGGCGCCTGGAGCGGGACCGGACAATCCCTTAGAGCGCGGACGGGGGTGAGTCCTGGAGTGACTGGCGCTGCTTCATGCGCGGGGAGCGGGAGGTAGCAAACGGTGAATTACAGGAGGAAAAGCGCCGGGAGCGGGACCGGCGGCTGAGGTAAGGCTCAGGCTCTCCGGGACACGGGCGGGAGGGGGCTGGGTCGGGAGGTTGGCCCTGAACAACGGCAGCTGAGGTAAGGCTCAGGCTCCGGGACACGGACAATGTCGTGGCGGGCGGGGGCCGGGGCGGGAGTGCACGCAAGCCTGAAATGCTGCCCCCAGCTCCCTTCTGCCCCGGGCAACGCTGGGGCGGGCTGCTAGTATATATATATATATATATATATATATATATATATATATATATATATATATATATATATATATATATATATATATATATATATATATTCTTTAATTAAGTGTCTTTAGTGCGCTACACCCTCTGGGTTGTCAATTTAGTGCTTACACTTTTATTCAGGTACAAGGTATTGAGCGGTCAAACAGTTGTTAACTACATTCGGTAGGATTCTTGTTTAATTTTCATTTAAGGAGTACTTGACGTAAAATCTCTGGGTGTGAATTAAAGTTTTGATTATACTTTGTGTGCTTGTTTTTCAGATTCCACAGAAAAAATTGTTTTCTTCTATATCACAGACAATTTCCAGTGTATTTTAAAAGGTTTAAATCTGTGTAGGGTAAAAGCTGCCAATTTCAGGGAAGACATTTGATCACAGTTGCTTTTAGTAGGAGATGTTGCTAGAGCGCGCAGTTTTCCCCAGGTCACCCGGGATACCAATTCTCTAACACGCACTGGGCCCTTGGCGTGAAGAACACATTAATTTCGTTTGGGTGAAACTGGGTGAGGATTTCTCCTCCTGCACGCTGCTAGGAGTAATCAAGTTTGGATTTACCTCTGCTTACCATGCACCCGACTTGCCACAGGCGCAATTCCTTGATGGACCTGGAGCTGTTAAGGAAAAAATAGACAGGCCTAACATCCAATACACCTTAAAATCCTTAAAATACTTTCCACAGTTTTGTAAAATGACCACAGACACCTGATTAAGTTCGAGTTTTTATATAAGATTTCAAAGTGAAGAAGCCAAAATAATAAGCGATACACAGAGTAATATATCAAACATCAAAATCAGCACCAAAAGGTAACTTTGCACAAAAAATATGACCATTTAGAATATATGGGAAACTTACAGGGAGAAGTCTAGCACGTACTATTCACTGCAACGTTATACTAGAACATAGGAATGGGATGGGACTTAGAACATGTACTTAACCTAAGTGTTCAGAATATTCTTGCTAAGCTTCACTGCAAACCACTAAAGGAAAGGGGAAAAACGGGAACATGCTATGGTTTATACAATCAATGAGTTTCTGAAGGATGGGGGGAGAGAAGGAACCAACTAAAATTCAGGCACATATAAGTTCAATGGCAATAAGGCAATAACACAGGTAAGAATGCTTAACTGATCAGACGAGAGAGAGAGAGAAAAAAGATACGCAAACCCACAATCTATATTTACCTAATTCAGATTGACGACCAACCCTGGCCACGGGTCAGTTGGGAAGACGGGGACAGGGACCCTCAGAAAAGGAATGCCAGACTGTGAGTAGGTACAGCTCACGGAGAATAAGGACAGGATACCCCTCAGGTTCGGATCAAGGACTGGGCCTCCCAGGGCACGACCAACATCCACAGCTTCGGACAGCAACGCCTGCGTTACCCCCTCCTGCAAGTAATCCGCCAGAAACCCCGATTGGATTTTCGAATTCCCCAGCAAAGTGCTTCGCCAGCACTTAGAATTTTCCACCCCTTGGGAGTTTGTGGAAAGTATGGACAAAGTGCTCCGCAGCACTTTCAGGTTTGAACACCTATTGAGATCGTAGGGTCAGTGACAGGTCTGCTACTCGGACAAGTCGGACAATTTTCCTAAGCTAAACTAGGGTAGTTATACAGTTTGGGGACCCTTAGACCACCCATTAATGTTGCAAGTGACAGTTTCCCACATTGTGATTGGTCAGGAGAGGTGGTGTGGTCTTTACCACCTCCTAAATTCAACGTTCCCATCATAATTATTCAATTTTCATACCCGCCCCCTTGGTTCACGTTCCCATGCATAGAATACAATAGTACAGGACAGTTTTCAATAAGTAGCAACAGTATTGCTTCTTTCAAGGTGAGACTCCGTATTCCCAGCGGTGTTCCCAGGCGCATTGTGCTTCAGGAGCCAGCTGGCTAGGTTTAGCTTCTGCGCAGTTGGAACTTTCTCTGGTCAGGTGACGGTGCCCAGCAGAGCTTCAAACATGGCTCCGCTCATGATTTACCCAGCCCACAAAGACGCGGTACATGAAAAGTAAGCGAAGACAAATTAGAATCATACATAAAAAATGATTGCACTGTATACCATGATAAAGGAAAACCAACCCTTACTTTTATGATAACTATAGCATTAAGGATTAATGCGAAAGAATAGATAGGCTAAAAGCTGCTGCAGTAAGCAGAGAGCGTGGTGAGAGACAAGCGGCCATATTTAGCATCAATGCGCATGAGCACAGAATCCCTCCAGAATGCGAGTGCGTCACATCACACGGGTATGACCGACGCATGCGCAGACTGAATTTGCGGCAAAGCAGCCATTTTAGTGCAAGCTTCGTTAGTACGTGAAAAGACAAACAAGCAAGCATCCTAGGGACACCCGCGTGTAGGGGGAAACACTTTACAAATGACGAATAATGGTGTTAATATTATTATGTAATTCAGACAAGGGTTTTGCATACGAGCAAGGCGCTATACGTGCGAATCCTTGCTCCATCAATCCCCTCTTTGATGATATTTACTATCATCACTACATGAAGGAAACAGATGCCAACTTTTCTCATTCATTCATATCGTCCATTTCGATTTCAATAAACTTATTGTTTAGTTTTCTTTCAGCTTCCCTATGAGAGTGGTGATTTTTCGCCTTTTTATAAATTGCACTCTTCAGCTCTTCTAATTCTAGCTCATCAATGTTTCTTTTCACCCCCCTCGGATTTACTGTATATTTCTTTTTACACTTCTGACATTTGCAGCAGATAAAAATGATCAATACAATCACACCTATTATGACTATTGGCATCAGTATTTTCCACAAAATGTTTCTACCTAGATTAGTAAACCAACTACCTATAGAGGAGAGACCTCCAGTCAGTCTCGTCCAGGCACTGTCAACCTCTAATGGTTTGAGTTCCTTTTCCAAATTAGTTATGTTCTTCACATATTGTTTTAATTCGATACTCTTATCAGGAATGTAGGTGCAACAATGTTGCGCTCTCAGCATTCTACAGACTCCGCCCTCTTTTGCTAATAGGGTGTCAAGGGCAAGACGGTTTTGTAAAACCATCGATCTGATCGCAACCATTTCAGTATTGACCAGCAGGAAACCAGCAGCAGTGTCCGTTGATAACCGGTCCACCACTGTAGACAATTTGCAGATTCTATGGGTGTTCAGAACTACCCCCATTCCAGGTATCAGTGCACTAAAAATATCACCTACAATTTCGCCTACACTTTCGCGTCTACTACGCACTAAGCCATTAGTTTCATCATCGCTTCCAGCTGCATTGCTCACATGGTATATTTTCGGGAAAACAATGCCAAAGTAGCAGCTTCCATACCAGCGATCCGGCAATTTGAAATAAGCCTTGTTCCCACATATATAATATATTCCGGGAAACACAGGTTCTGACCCATTTTTGAAACCCCAACCTCCGATTACCTTATAATTATGTTCACACTCGCTGGAACCGATGAATACATTGTTATAGTACTCTGTCTTTTCCCTATGGATACAAAGTTTCCCTCTTCCTTCAAAATCCAGTAACAAGGCAGGACTGGCTTCGCCTTCTGAGGTGTTATCCATGTGCTCAGCCCACCTAGGAACCCTTTCCTTCTCGTCATTTGCCTTCTTCTGAAACTTTTCTCTCCTTCTATCTGCCATCTTTATAAACATCTTTTCCTGCTCTTGCAGAGAACAGGTCAGATTGTCTTCTTTTGCTTGATCTAAGTCTATGTTACCTATAGTCAGGAAATATTCTCCCATATAGCGGGTCACGTCACTTGTAGTATGTACACGGTTCAAATGTCTTCTAATGGGAAGTTCAGAAAATACTACGTCCTCATTTGAATAATAGTACTGTAAGGTGCTTCTATAGAACAAGCTAGCTAATATACTACAGGATATTCCATAGGTCAAAGGTAGATGGTGGTATGTCACGCCTTCAGCCACTGAAGTTGGCAGCTTCATGCAGACATAACAGTCCTCTATTTCCATAGCTTCTACATAATGCACTAACAAGTTAGCAAAAACATTTAAGTGTGTCCTGTTCTTCATTTTGTGAAAGTGTAGTCCATCCTCATCTGGTGCTTCTAAATCAGGTCGTGTGTGTGTCAGTCCCACTCTTTTGTCGCGTCTTTCTAGTCTTCGTGGTGTTTCTGCAGTCGGTACAACTCCTACATCTACTACTTCGGGTTCAGTAGGGGACAAGTTTGGATCTCTACTTATCATAAAAGGTAGAAAAACTGTTAGTCCTATCCACATTACTATTAGCATAGCTACACTACACAAGCATATCTTACAACAGGTTTTGAGACACCCACACCGGGATCTCCCAGAGACACTCGGATCAGACATTTTTAGCTTACAGGTGGCTTTTGCTACCCCTCTTCGTTTCTTTGCACCAAAGGCTCACTTCAGGGCTCACTTAAGGAGGGTCTTCGTCCGAACTCCGATCAGCAATGGACTCGTTGTCACTGTTGCCACTGTGGTGAGGCTCGTCAATTTCTTCCAACACAAAGTACGTCCACTCAGGGCTCCGATACAGTCGGTTCTGTTTCTTTATTCTGTCGCTCTTTCTCAGCGATTTGCCTTGGGCTGCATTCCTTTCACTTAAAGCCCTTTTTCGGTCTTTATCGTTTTCTTCGACTGTCTTTAGTCTGAGCCTTAGTCTCTTGACGTATCGAGGTGTACTTCTTCCTCCGTGCCTCCCAGTGGTTGAGGAGACTTCTCCTTCCTCGTGCACTCTTTTCACTTTTTGTTGTGGCACTTCTGATTCCCTGCCTGTCTGACTAGTTCCAGGTCTTTCGTCTATCTCTTCTGCCTGGTCGCTAATCTGTCCCTGCTCAGATTCAAATCGCACTTTCTTTTTATTTCTGGTTACTGTTGTTTCCGTTGTCTGAGCGCTTTGATCTAGTTCTATCTGTTCCTGTTCATGCTCTTCGATCTCTTCGTTTTCTTCTGCATGAACGTCAGCCCTAATTTCTAACTGTCCCTTTCTCGGCTCCGGAGTTTCAGGAGGAGTCTCGAGATCTTTCTCTGACCCTACTTGGCCTATGTCCTGATCAGGTGTGTTATGGCTTTCGTTGACCTGACCTGCTTCTTCTATTTCTGACTCACCTGGACTATCCCACTCACTGTCTAAGTAAGAATATTTCCGGGTTCGTATTGGATCATGAACCGGTTCGTCGGCGGGATACCATTCAACGTCTTGACTTGTGCTCGGCAGTTCGATGTCAGCTAGCTCCGGACTCTCTTCCTCGGAGGTCTCTTCAGCTGTGCTGCCTTCAGCTCCAGTCGCGTTTTCTCCAGATACCCGCTTTGTGTGGCTGGCGTGGATCCACTTCGGTACACCAGCGCACTTCACAGCAGTGGTAGTGACGAGGATCACTTGTCGTCGCTTTCCCCACCTTGGCTTCAAGCAGCTGCTTCGGGTGTGTTTCTTTAACACCACCCAGTCTCCTGGCTGCAGGTTGTGTGCTGGAGTCTTTGGCCACTCGTCTTCAGTCTCTCCAATCTGCTGAGAGAGAGAACGCACTTGGTCACCCAGCTGCTTGCAGTATTCTAGCACCATATCATCAGAAATGCTTAGCAGTTTGTTTCCGGGTACCCATGCCTGGCGCATCACTCTTCCCATCAACACTTCATGGGGACTCAGGCCAGTCTTTCGATTCGGGATACTTCTCAGACTCATCAGCACCAGGGGTAAAGCTTCTATCCAGTTCATTTTTGTGGAATCACACATTTTTCCCAGTCTGGACTTCAGAGTGCCGTTTATTTGTTCCACTACCCCAGAAGCCTCTGGGTGGTAGGCACAGTGCAGTCTTTGCTTCATTTTGAATGCTCTACTGAGTTCCAATAGGACATCGTTGGCAAAATGCCCACCTTGGTCCGTTTCGATCGTCTCTGGGATCCCATACCTAGGTATCAACTCCCTGAGCAATAGTTTGGCTGTGGTTATAGCGTCATTTTTCTTAGCTGGATATGCTTCCACCCACCTAGAGAATAGACAAACTATGACTAAAACATATCTATATCCGTTGCATCTGGGCATGGTTATGAAGTCTGCCTGTATTCTCACGAAGGGACCTACTGCCTTTCCAATATTACTCTGTTTCACTACAGTCTTCTTTCCTGCATTGAATTGCTGACACACTAGGCACCTCTGGCAAAGCCTTTCCGCCTGGTCCCTGAACTTTGAATTATAGAACACTTTGTCAAACACCCGACACATCGCATCTCTTCCCATGTGTGTCGGCTCATGTATCATTCTGACCATGGGGTCGATCAAGCTATCAGGCAGTACAGGCACCCCCTCCGGATTTACCACCACACCATCTTCTCGCAACTCGCACTCCTTTGCGGCCCACCTGCCTTTTTCTTGCCTGTCTGTGGCTTGTTGTATCTCTCTCAATTCTTCCCACGTTGACACATTATCAAACAACATAAGTTGGCAGCTGGTTCCATCCCACCGGGCAATTTGTAGGGACATCTGGTGACGGGCACAAAACTGTGCAATTTGGTCAGCGTACCTATTACCGGCAGTCACATCATCATTTCCAGATCTGTGAGCCGCACACTTGACCACAGCCAATTCTTTGGGTAATTGGATGGCTTCCAGTAAGTTATGCACCACTTTCCCATTTCGGATAGGTGTGCCAGAGGAAGTCATGAATTCTCTTTGCAACCACAATTGGCCGAAGTCATGAACAACCCCGAAACAGTACTGACTGTCTGTATAAACAGTAATTCTTTTGCTTTTTCCCCTCTTGCATGCTCGGGTTAACGCTATAAGCTCCGCCACTTGTGCAGATTTCACCTCGCGCATGTAGGATGCCTCGACGACTCCTGTCAGAGTAACCACAGCATAAGCAGCACTCAGACTCCCACTCTCATGTCTCAAACACGAGCCATCCACAAACATTGTTTTATCCCCATCCCGTAGTGCTATTTCACGAATGTCAGGACGGGGCTTGGTGCTGTATTCAGTCAGATCGATGCAATTATGTTCCCCACCCTCATCCAATTCTGCATCCAGAGGGACAGGTAACAGTGTCGCAGGATTTAGGACATTGCACCGGGAGATAGTTACATTTTCAGCACCAATCAAAATTCTCTCATACTTAGTCAGCCGACTAGGTGTGAGGTACTGGGTCCTAGTTCTAGTCAGTAGGATGACAACAGAATGAGGAACATAGACCGTGACGGGATGTCCCATGACAATGCCCTCACTCTGTTCCAGGCTGACGCAAGTAGCAGCAACGGCTTTTAAGCAGCCAGGCAATCCAGCGGCCACTGGATCTAGGGTGGCTGAAAAGTAGGCTACTGGTCTCCTGACTGATCCGTGCTCCTGAGTCAGGACTGAAAGAGCACAATTCTCTCTTGTGTCACAGAACAGTTCAAAGGGTCTAGTGTACTCAGGCATACCCAATGCAGGTGCGGTACACAGACAGTTTCTCAGAGTTACCCAAGCATTCATGCTCTCACTGTCCCAATGGACGGGATCTTCCACTCCTTTCTTTGTCATATTTATCAGGGGTCGTGCTAGAGCTGCAAATCCTGCAATCCATTGCCTGCAGTAACCCACAACACCCAAGAACATTCTCACCTCTTTCTGGGTCGTGGGCAGTTCCATTGCTCTAATTATCTTGATCCTTTCGGCAGTGACCTTCCTGATTCCCTTTTCTATCTGGTGCCCCAGATATTTTACTGAGTTTTTACAGAATTGTAATTTGTCAGGCGACACTTTATGTCCTCCTTTTCCTAGGTGATTCAGCAAGGCAATTGTGTCAGTGACACAGTCGGACTGGGTTTTAGATGCCACTAACAGGTCATCTATGTACTGCACCAAAACAGACTCTTTCGGCAGCACTAGGGATTCAAGGCACTTTTTCAGTATCTGGTTGAAAATCGATGGACTTTCAGTGTACCCCTGAGGGACACGATTCCAGACATAGATATGACTGTCAAATTCAAAACTGAAAAGGAACTTGCTTTCTGGATGCAATGGGATGGAAAAGAATGCGTGGCACAGATCGATGACAGTGAACCATTCTGCGTTCCAAGGAATCTGGTAGAGTATCACTGCAGGGTTGGGTACAATAGGACAGCAAGGCACAACAATTTGGTTTACCTTGCGCAAATCTTGCACCACCCGGTACTTCCCACTAGGCTTTTTGATCCCAATGATAGGCGAATTACAGGGGCTGCTCAGCACTTCCTCTATTATTTCTGCTTCTAGCAGCCTCGTGATTTCAGTCGCTACTCCTGCCTTCACTTCTGCACTCATTTTGTACTGTCTGGTTTTGGGGTATACAGCATTTGTTTTTATTGTTACTTTAACCGGGTCCACATTTGCCATCAGGCCTACATCTTTTCCTGTGAAATCCCACACTTCGGGTACTACCCTTAGCTGGAGTTCCTCAGGTAAGTCCTCAATTGTCAAAGGCTTAATGTCAGCATCTTGTCTGACTAACATCAGTTTGTACAGGCCATCTTCATCGGGGGTCTGAATTTCAACGCCATTTGGTGTGCAGTAAATGGTACAACGCATCTTGCACAACAAATCACGTCCTAGTAGATTTACAGGACTGGAATCACAGACCACAAATCTGTGCATTTCCTTGAAATTTCCTATAGAAATCTCCATTGGTTCAGTTACAGGGGTACTTATTATCTGATTTGATACGCCCACTACTTGGATCGCTTCTCCCGAGAGGGGTAGGTTAGGAACATCCACTGTTCTTACAGTGGATCTGGTAGCACCAGTGTCCAACAGAAAGGTGACGTCTTTACCTTCAACCTTTCCTTCAATGTATGGTCCAGTCTGGTCTACCGGTAAGGAGGCGCCAAGTACGCACTCCTCATCCTCCCCTCTCAGGCCCCGTCAATCTTGATCTTCACAAAGGAAGGTATCACTTAGCAGGTACTGTGGGATGACTGCATTTCTTTCACTCTCAACCTCCCATACTTCCGCCCTCTCATTCTGCTGACCCTGATTCTTAAAATTCTGTCTAGGAGCGCGAGGTACTGGAGGTAATTTTACCTGTTGCTGGGTTTTTCTTGTCCCCTCTTTCGGCACCTGTGGATTTAAACCATTTACAGGGGCATTACCGGCCTGTAGGTGTGGACACTCGTCTCTCCAATGCCCCATCTGGCCGCACCCATGGCACGGAAACTTTTTCATGGCCTCCTCACGACTCATTTTAGGTCTGGGCTTTCCTCCCCCCCCAGAATTGGTATTCGGAACATTATTATCAGAAGTCATTTTACTTAACTGTTTTTCTTGCTGTTCGGCTAATTTTACCTGTGCCCACATCACCTTTTCCTTGAGGGCTTTCTTTTTATTTTCAATTTCATCTTCGCAGTATTTTGCATATTTCAGGACATCATCTATGGGCTTTCCCTGCCAACTGATTTTGTTATCTCGAATCCATTGTGATATTTCAGGCCTTAATCCTAGCACAAATCTGTAACTGAAATGGGTCATGTCTTTCATGTCCACATTATCAATACCACTGTAAGTTTTGAATACCTGTAGTAACCTTTCGTAAAATGAATGCACTGTCTCATCGCGTTCTTGGGTTGTTCTATCTATTCGGGTCCAATCTGTCTCTTTGGCTGGCACCTTTTTCTTAAGATACTGTATGACCTGGTCATATTTCCTCATTACATCCGCTGAAGGGGCTCCCGTTCTCTCATCTCTGGGATATTCATCATTAGGCCAATCAATCTCTATTTTACATTCCGTCCACAGATCTACAGGGACCACAATATCGAAAAACCCATCCAGGTCTTTCAGCAGGCATTTCTGAACTTTTATGAAACGCTCTACCTGTCGGTACCAGTCAACTGGTTTCTCGCGTAATTTCGGGAAGTCATTGGTAAATGACACAATGTCTTGCCTGGACCAAGGGACATGGACGTACTTCCCTCCCGGGACCTCTCTCATGGGACACAATTTTTCTGTTGGGGTTACTTCCTTTAATACAAATTCTGAAGTTACTGACCCAGCCCTGCTGCCTTCCTTCTTCTTTGCCCACCTTGTTCTCCACTTCCCCACTTCGCCCCATTTCTGCAGGAGTTTCAACAATTCCTTTACTTGGATCTGTTTCCCCATCACATTCAGGCTTTCTAAGTCCTTGTCTGAAAAGTCCACTCTGTAGGGTCTCTGAAGGATTTTGGAGCGACTAACATCAACTCCCATTTCTGCGGCGGCATCCATTATCTTTTCGTGGAGCACCCTAGCATTCCGGGTAAGATTTTTACTGATGAATAGTAACTCTTCCTCAGTATACGAGCTCAGGCGCTCAACTCCCACGTTCCCAGCCATCATTTCTTCTATTTCTATTCTTAATTTATATATTTCCAATGTTTTAGGTTGAGAAGTGGTCTCCTTCTCTATTTCCTTTGTCCATCTGTCTAATTCTTCAGGGGAAACTAAAGAGGCGTTCCTGATTCCAGATGCACTTTCAATCACCACTTCCTTTTGTCTAGGCTGACTTCTTGCCCCTACTATACTGGCCCTCGGCTCCCTTATGGGCAAATCCATTAAACTCCCAGACTCACACTCA
Source organism: Lissotriton vulgaris (assembly GCF_964263255.1). Classification (NCBI taxonomy): domain Eukaryota; kingdom Metazoa; phylum Chordata; class Amphibia; order Caudata; family Salamandridae; genus Lissotriton; species Lissotriton vulgaris. The sequence continues at coordinate 1,755,392,438 of NC_141691.1, forward strand.
CTTTCCTGATCCTCATCTATGAACACTTCTTTCCTCGGGGTCTGGAAGCTAGGAGTAGGCAGTATTGGGGTGATGACAGGAGGAAGGGGACTAATCAAGTCATTTTTATACATTGGAATAGCAGGACCAATAGTTACCGGAATGGTCAAGGCCTCAGGATGGGGATGCATCTGTGCAATGGTTCTGGTTAAGTCCTCTCGCTGTCTAGTCAGGACTTCTCTCTCCTTTTCCTGCAACCCCCTTTCAGCAGTATTGCCATGTAATACCTGGGGTACTAAGGATGGATAAATACTCGGGGCAGTCGGGGCAACCAATCGAGGGGGACTTTCCCCGAATGGTTGATAATTCGGGACTATGGACTTAGGTCTGCAAAACTCATCCCTTCCACTATATTTACTGCTTGTAGCTGTCCCGTCTGAATCACTTTCCCTCTTACTTCGGGGGTAATTGGTAACAGAATTTTGAGAATGCATCGAATCTGATTCTGCTACATAGGGAGGTGGATCCTTCATTAACAAGTCTTCCAGGTGTTCATCTTCTACATCCCCCGTAGGTGCTAGGTGATGGGTTTTTGCTTTACATTTTCCTCTTTTCTCCTCCAATACTCCCATCATGGGGAACAGCCCTTCAGTTAACATAGACTGCCTCCACTGTTTCAATTTCTGCTCTTTGGTTGGCGTTGGAAGTCTGGGATACCACCTACTCACCCCCTTATCCATTCGTGGTTTATCTCGCTCTGCAGCCTCAATCTCCCATTCCTCCAAAGCTTCGTACTGGGTCAACCTAGGTCTAGGGTGTAATTCATTCATGCGGGTCCTTAAGTTAAACAGGATCCGACCATTAAATGTACCTTCAACAGGGAATGCCAGGACTCCGTCATCTACAGTATACTTTGCCCAATTTTCTATCCAGAGACAAGTGTGATACCCTTTATCAAACATCATAAAAGAGGCAGGGGTATTTGGCGGGGGAATGAGTACGCCTTCTCTTGTTCTAATGGGCTTGTCAGTTTTGAAAAAATTCTTTACTTTATCAGAGAAGGACAGTTTTCTCTTTATTCCATACATCATGTGCGGTCTACCTCGTATAAGCTGATCCTTATGAAATCCTAGGTGCTTTGGATTCGGTATGAAGTCTGGATACCACATACAACTCTCCAGACTCGCTTCTAACTCGGCTTGATTAATTTTGTTTACTTTCGTGCTTCCAATGCTAGCGCGACTTTTATTTCGCGCCACCCAATCCGGTCAGAGAATACAACTACGGTCAACCAATGGGTGCGCGGCCTTTTCGCAAGACAGAGTCTCCCGTTTTCGGCACTCACCCCTCCTTCACAAATTCAGCTCCGCTACACGCCCGCTGTCCTGACCAATACCAGCGCGGCACGGAGTGACGTCAGAGCAGCTCTCCGACTGACTCCCGCCTTCACAAGGTAACGGAAACTTTTTACTCTCTCTAAAGTGCGAGTGCAGGTCTTAGTTAACAATACACAACGTTTGCCACTATGTCTGAGTGTTCTAAAGAGAGAAAAGACTTTTCTTTCGCTACTAGTAAACCACTTCTGTCTACTTTTCATTCACTCTGGATAGACTTCTTTGCCTGTCCCTACACACTAGTAACATAGAACCCGTTATTCTTCTGACTCATCCACCTTGATCGGGGATATGTACTGAGCCAGGATTTCACCAGCGAACTATTTTACTTACCAGAAAAGCCTCGGAGACCCTATTACTCCTCCCGTATGCGACCCTTACTAGGTGATATCGCAATGAAAGTTTTATAATGGACTCGTAGCTATCATTCACTCCAGAAACAAAGGTCCTAATTAGTGCTTCCAGTTATCCTTAACCCTGCACTAATTTCTCAAACCTAGTGACTTCAACAGCTAACCGGATTCTACTCACCGTTAGCTAAAATACTTCCCCGGGGATTCAGACTACACTGAACATTTGCAAACAATTCTGGGTTAATTCAACATGCAGTATTTATAACAGCAATGCAAATTCATGAACATTTACATATAAAACACATTTCAAAAATATTGTAAAAATACAGTAACAATCAGAAGCACGTTTTTGTATTCACGGTTTGTTTATGACTATCCTGCCTACCTAATCTAACTAGTCCAAACCATCCTCTGCTAGCCAGAAATTACTGCTAGAGCGCGCAGTTTTCCCCAGGTCACCCGGGATACCAATTCTCTAACACGCACTGGGCCCTTGGCGTGAAGAACACATTAATTTCGTTTGGGTGAAACTGGGTGAGGATTTCTCCTCCTGCACGCTGCTAGGAGTAATCAAGTTTGGATTTACCTCTGCTTACCATGCACCCGACTTGCCACAGGCGCAATTCCTTGATGGACCTGGAGCTGTTAAGGAAAAAATAGACAGGCCTAACATCCAATACACCTTAAAATCCTTAAAATACTTTCCACAGTTTTGTAAAATGACCACAGACACCTGATTAAGTTCGAGTTTTTATATAAGATTTCAAAGTGAAGAAGCCAAAATAATAAGCGATACACAGAGTAATATATCAAACATCAAAATCAGCACCAAAAGGTAACTTTGCACAAAAAATATGACCATTTAGAATATATGGGAAACTTACAGGGAGAAGTCTAGCACGTACTATTCACTGCAACGTTATACTAGAACATAGGAATGGGATGGGACTTAGAACATGTACTTAACCTAAGTGTTCAGAATATTCTTGCTAAGCTTCACTGCAAACCACTAAAGGAAAGGGGAAAAACGGGAACATGCTATGGTTTATACAATCAATGAGTTTCTGAAGGATGGGGGGAGAGAAGGAACCAACTAAAATTCAGGCACATATAAGTTCAATGGCAATAAGGCAATAACACAGGTAAGAATGCTTAACTGATCAGACGAGAGAGAGAGAGAAAAAAGATACGCAAACCCACAATCTATATTTACCTAATTCAGATTGACGACCAACCCTGGCCACGGGTCAGTTGGGAAGACGGGGACAGGGACCCTCAGAAAAGGAATGCCAGACTGTGAGTAGGTACAGCTCACGGAGAATAAGGACAGGATACCCCTCAGGTTCGGATCAAGGACTGGGCCTCCCAGGGCACGACCAACACCCACAGCTTCGGACAGCAACGCCTGCGTTACCCCCTCCTGCAAGTAATCCGCCAGAAACCCCGATTGGATTTTCGAATTCCCCAGCAAAGTGCTTCGCCAGCACTTAGAATTTTCCACCCCTTGGGAGTTTGTGGAAAGTATGGACAAAGTGCTCCGCAGCACTTTCAGGTTTGAACACCTATTGAGATCGTAGGGTCAGTGACAGGTCTGCTACTCGGACAAGTCGGACAATTTTCCTAAGCTAAACTAGGGTAGTTATACAGTTTGGGGACCCTTAGACCACCCATTAATGTTGCAAGTGACAGTTTCCCACATTGTGATTGGTCAGGAGAGGTGGTGTGGTCTTTACCACCTCCTAAATTCAACGTTCCCATCATAATTATTCAATTTTCATACCCGCCCCCTTGGTTCACGTTCCCATGCATAGAATACAATAGTACAGGACAGTTTTCAATAAGTAGCAACAGTATTGCTTCTTTCAAGGTGAGACTCCGTATTCCCAGCGGTGTTCCCAGGCGCATTGTGCTTCAGGAGCCAGCTGGCTAGGTTTAGCTTCTGCGCAGTTGGAACTTTCTCTGGTCAGGTGACGGTGCCCAGCAGAGCTTCAAACATGGCTCCGCTCATGATTTACCCAGCCCACAAAGACGCGGTACATGAAAAGTAAGCGAAGACAAATTAGAATCATACATAAAAAATGATTGCACTGTATACCATGATAAAGGAAAACCAACCCTTACTTTTATGATAACTATAGCATTAAGGATTAATGCGAAAGAATAGATAGGCTAAAAGCTGCTGCAGTAAGCAGAGAGCGTGGTGAGAGACAAGCGGCCATATTTAGCATCAATGCGCATGAGCACAGAATCCCTCCAGAATGCGAGTGCGTCACATCACACGGGTATGACCGACGCATGCGCAGACTGAATTTGCGGCAAAGCAGCCATTTTAGTGCAAGCTTCGTTAGTACGTGAAAAGACAAACAAGCAAGCATCCTAGGGACACCCGCGTGTAGGGGGAAACACTTTACAAATGACGAATAATGGTGTTAATATTATTATGTAATTCAGACAAGGGTTTTGCATACGAGCAAGGCGCTATACGTGCGAATCCTTGCTCCATCAATGTCACTGTCCGGTTTTCAACTCCCTCCTAGCAAGATGTTTGAAATGGACTCTACACCAAGGAGGCAATAGCACTACTGTTATTGTTCTCACTCATTATAGAGGGGTCACGGCCTCATAAGCCTTTTTCGGAGAATGCGCTCTTCAAAACATTTTGCGATCAGTTGAATGCTCAGCTAAATTCTACTTCCAATGTATGTTAAAACAGTAAACCTGACGGTTCAAACAATGGTCTAGGAAGGATAAACCCAAGCCACATTTTCAAAATAGCAAATTACTTTATCAATTTCCATTTAGATTCATTGCATGTTAAAGTTATCTCATGGAATAGCCTTGAAATCTGGCATGGATCCGACCATCCTGCACTTATGTAGCAGTGCACAGCCCTACAGCAACGAATCTGTCTCAGTCGGCTAATATACATTCTGCATTTGCAAAATTGGAGCCTCTGCAAAGAAAATCTTAATTTTATTAAAACCACAGAGGCATAGATATTCCCACTCCTTTAATTTTATCTACAGTTATTTAATTCAGCAATGCCTTTTCATATAATGTAATGCTAGGCACTCTTCTCGGGTGCTGTTTCCATGGTTATGCTGCACGAAGCATCTGGTTCCTTTAACTTTTCGTCTGTTTTTTTTTAAGTCTGTTTTTCGGGGACCGGAGAAAAAGATCGAAGACAAGGAAGTTGCAAGTTTGTGTTATAAAAAAGGCAGTATTCTGATTGGTTGGATGCTTATGGTTACAAAGGCATGCTTGCCATGAGACCCCTGGGGTGTGTAGTTTATTCATGTTTCTTTATAGAGTTATCTGAAGATATGGGTTTATATAATTTACTGTGCTACAAATATAATCTACTAAAACATTTATTTTAAGTCTGGCTTATACATACTGGGTTGAATACTTCTCGCTTACCTCATGCTATTGGCTGGTTTATGTATCACCAACCCTCATATGGAGTGCTTAAACCATGAAGGACTACTTTCAGTTGCAAAAGTGCTCTGAATCACAACACATTCACATTTATCTAATTTCATATAGAAAGCGAGCCTTTTTTGTTCATTTTTCCACTGTAGCAGGTGTTATTGAATATTTTAGTCAGGATTAAAAATGCAAGCTAGACCCACTGGCGTAGCCAATTCTTGCTAGGTTTGGCTTGACTGAGCAGTCTACCAGAGTCTTTATGGCACACACACACGCATGCAGTGCATGTACACACACACGCCTTTGGGTATAATCAAGGCTGTGTCTGATAGTCGAAACGTGCCATGACAGAAGCTCTGTAATCACTGGTTTACAGCGAACCTGTGGTGTCAACTTGTGCCCCTGCCATGCACAGCTTATTCATCAATAATTTCATTGCAAACGTTGCACTGATATTATCAATGATGTCATAGAAGGGGTCATGTGTGCCATTATAATGCATTTTCTATTGCACCCGCCTAATATTGCCTGTCGTGGTCCCACACTGTTTAGAGCCAGTCTTGAGTCAGTCTCTACTCCTGTCTAGTTAGTTGTTAGGATTTGATGCCCAGTGTATGTCAACTTGTTGTGTCCTTGTGTTCCCATTATAGGGTCTTTCTGTTGTGCCCACTTATTTTTGTCAAGCGTCTCCTTCCCGTCAATTCCTGCCTACCGCCACCCAGTGCCCAGCCACACTCCCAGGACCTACTTAATGAAGGCCGCAATACGACTGCGCCACTAACGCATCAAAGGCTAGCCCGTCTGCCCCGATCCGCACCTGGACCGCCCCTAGCGCCAGGAACCCTGGCACCCACGGTACTCGGCTGTAGATCTCAGAGCCCTGGACCCTGGACGCCGCAACAACTGCTGCCTCCCATTGCACATTCTACAGCAGGACCATTCACCAGCCATCGCTGTCTCTTCACCTGCAATGCAGAACTTCACACCCTAACAGAAACTCGCACCACCCTCATTCCACTGACCGGGACCACCCCTGAACCACTCCAATGCCTCCTTATCAATGCCAGATCTGTCTGCAAACATGCCATATCGCCACTCTCCCCCGATGTAACCGTCATCACATAGCTACACCCCTCCTCTGCTCCTGACATTGCCATCCTAAAGCCCAATAGCTACAATATGAGTCATACGACACACTGCGACCACACAAAAAAACTTGGAGGGGGCATCGCCGTCGTCTACAAAGAAACAATCCACTGCACCACCACCGAAGATGACACCACACCGATCATGAAAGACGACACAACACTGATCATGGAACACCTCCATTTAAAACTCCACACAGATGACAAAACAACCATAAAAGTCACCCTCACTTACAGACTCCTAGGACCACACACCTTCCTCGGCAATGTCATCAAAGACTTCATCCCCCCCACTTGCCTTCGAGTCCAGGCACTAGATGTTCCTCAGAGAACCTCAACTTACATCTGGACGGCCCCACAGACAGTAACTCCGCAAACCTTGCTAAAACCGTCCTCTGCTCCTGACATTGCCACCCTAAAGCCCAACGGCTACAAGATGACACACCGCGACCACACAAAAAAACTTGGAAGGGGCATTGCTATAATCCACAAAGAAACAATTCACTGCACTGCCGACAAAGCTGATACCACACCAATCATGGAAGACGACACCACACCGATCATGGAACACTTCAATTTCCAACTCCATACAGACGACAAAACAACCATAAAAATCACCCTCGGTTACAGACCCCCAGGACCACACACCTGCCTCGGCAATGCCATCCCAGCCTTCATCCCCCCACTTGCCAACGAGTCCAAGCACTACATCTTCCTCTAAGACTTCAATTTACATCTGGACGACCCCACAGACACTAACTCCGCCAACCTTCTGGAATGAATGGACAACATCAGCCTCATCCAGCGGTGACAGACCCCACACACAAACTAGGACACACATGACCTATCCTTACATCCTGCAACAGGGTCATATACAGCCATGCCACAGAACTCACCTGAACCAACTCCTCCATCGTCCACTTCACCATCGCAGGACAGGTTCACCACGCACCGCCATCAACCCCCCAAACACCTCCTTCTGTATCTGGAGCAAAGTAACACCTACCCAATTGATGGATGCTCTCAACACTACCAAGTCCAATGCTGCAACCAACCTGGGACAAGCAGTCCAGAGCTTCAACATCTGGATCACCAATGCCACCCCATCAAACCAGCCAAAACCTGAAGATCCACCAAAAAAGCCAGGTGGTACACCCCAGAACTAAGTACAATGAAACACAGCTACAAACAACTGGGGAGAAGGTGGTACACCAGCAGAGACACCACAGGTTGAGCCACCTTCAAGTCAGCCCTCAACAAATACCACCAATAACTCAAAGACACAAAAAAGGATGCCCTTGTAGACTCATCGAGGTAAGTGCCAATCACACCAAGGAACTCTTCACAATCGTCAGAGGAGTCTAAGCTACTGAGAACATGATTCCTCCTTCACAGGAACTCTGCAATGCTCTAGCAAACCACTTCCACAACAAGATACCCACCATGTGGAGGAACTTTAAGCCCCCACCCACCGACCTCCTCGGCCTCCTCACCGAAGCTGATCCCAACAGCATCTCACTGCATGGGAACAGCTCACCACACCGCACACCGAACACCGCACACCGCACACCACAGCCATCATGAACTTCATCTACTCACGAGCACCCAAGGACCCCTGCCAAGTACCCCTGCCCCCATTGCCTCTAAACTGGGGAAGCAACGGAATCAGCCACCAACTCACCACCATCCTTAAAGCATTCATCCCCACAGCCACCTTTCAAGAAGCATGTAAACATGCAGAAGTCAGACGCCTCCTCAAGAAACCCTCCACCGACCCAAGCGAAATCCAGAACTACCACCCCATTTCACTGCTCCCTTTCCCTTCAAAAGTCCTGGAGAAGGCCATCAACCAGCAGCTCACTGAAAACCTGGAGGGAAATAATCTGCTAGACGCCTCCCAATCCGGTTTCTAAGCCAACCACACCACTGAAACCGCCCTGATCACTGCCATGGACGAAATCCGCACCCTACTCAACAGATGAGAATGCGATCCTAATCCTTCTCAACCTCTCTGCAGTCTTCAACGTTTCCCACCACACGCTCATCAAAAGACTGCACCAAATCAGAAGCAAGGGAGGTGCCCTCAAATGGATTGCATCATCCCTCATGGGACAAACGCAGAGAATCTGCCTACCCCCCTTCACCTCACAGCCCAAGACAACCATCTGCGACATTCCTCAAGGTTCATCCCTTAGCCCCACCCTCTTCAACACTTATATGACGCCCCTGGCCGACATCGTCAGAACCCAAGATCTCAACATCATATCTGATGCCGATGATACCCAGCTCATCCTCTTGCTCTCAGCAGACTCCACCACCTCTAAGACCAACTTCCACAACTTCATGAAGAATGTCGTAGACTGGACAATTGTTTGAAACCAAACACTGACATGATCAAAGTGCTGATCTTCGGCAACCATGCCTCCCTCGGGAAAGACACCTGGTGGTCCTGCCAAAATCGGACCCACTTCCACACTTAAAGAGTACGCCCGCAACCTCAGCATCATCCTAGACAGCAAACTAACCATGAACAAAGTTTCCTTTTCTTTTTTAGCAGTGCATGGCAAGGACGCAAGTTATAGTTACCCTAGGGCAAGAGTTATAATTACTTGTGATAACTTTAACTGGTGAATTTCAGTGGTTTTGTATGTTTAAAACGGCATGTTTTAACTGATATCTTCACTTAACTACAACATCACTATACCCTTTGTTTATTTAGTGAATTTCTAGGGTTTCCCCCACAGCGCATAAATTAATATCACATGCAATGCAATGCTTATTTATATTGTTTACTTAAACATATTTAACTACTTTTTATTAAAATACATATCTGTGACTCATTCTTTTTACATAGGTTTCATTATTACATTTGTGGGTGAAAAATGTGAAAGTAAATAATCAGAGACATGTTTTTAAAATATATATATATATATATAACACCGTTCCTGAGTCAGCCCCGGGGGATGGGGTCCCTGGCGCCAGTCTACAGCTCTGAGAGGGGGGCTGTGCATTACCCCACCCGTTAATTAAAATAACAGTCCTCAGGGATGGACATGCCCCACCCCTTTATCAATATGGCTGTCTGAGGGATGGGGTACCTAGGCATTTAAGGCTTGGGGAGGGAGGGGGGCCACGCCCCCTTCCACTTTATTAAAATATCGGCCCTGGGGGATCCTCCACAAATTCGAGGTGAAATAAAAAAAAAACGTTTTTGGCCCGATCCCACCACCAGGCCTTGGGTATTAGGGTATCCCTACCATGCCCCCTTATGTTTTTTTTGTCTTCTCGGGCTCAAGACTGAGTCCCAAGGCCTATGATGGCTACCACCACATCATTGTCGATTGCTCAAAACTACTGAACAAATTTACACCAAATCACAAAAAGCACTCTTTCTGGACCAAGATCTAGCTTTGTGCCATATTTGGTGTAAATCTGTTCAGCTGTAGCTGAACCTAAAGTGCCTATGGAAAATGAATGGGGAAAATGCGTTTTGGGTACTCCTCCCATTTTTCACTGCTTGCGGAATCTCCCTGAAACTCTTTATTTAGGAGTCGAGGTGAGAATATTTTTGGGGTGAAAGTTTCATGAAGATTTGTCAAATGGCACCAAAGATATAAGCAAACCAAAAAATGTATTTTCTATTGAAACAAAATTCTAACTATAACTACCAAGAGGTGAATGGGTACATATACACATACATATCTACTCATATGAAAAAAAATCTGCGGTTGAGATGCCCTGTTATAAAGTCTCCCATACTAAGGTTTATTAAGAAAATTAAGGTACCTTACAGAATTTAAATATTGTTTACTCTTCTTCCTACTACACCGTCACCGGAATTGAAAGGTCTCTTGACCCACTCATGAATGTCAAATTGAATCAAAGGAATTTTTTAATTGTTTTGGGACACACATACACTAAAAGCTCTAAATAATCACACAATTTGTCAACATGTTCATTTAAATTAGATTGATAGTGCCCACAATACATAAATGAACTTTTGCCATACATAGAATAGGGAGGGAAAATGTTCGCGAAGGAAGGGGCAATAAAGCTCCAGAGTCCACAACAAAATGGCAGTAGCCAGGCAAAGCAACGGAGGCGTGGGCAGAAGGGTCCGCCCTTCACAGTGTCCAGTTTATGCCTGGTAGTTCAATAGCGGATGCATCGTCCTCAGTCAGGAAGAGCAGCCCAAGCTCCATCCAAGACCTAATGTCCATCCCAAGAGCAAAGCAGGTCGAAACAGGAGAAGAGAACAAGAAAAAACGTCCCCAACTACCCCCCCTACCTCGTCCCTCCCCAACACCTCCCACCCCCCAGTGGTGACGACCAGCAAGCATACAAATCATCACAGTCACTCCCGTGATCAAATTTGGAAAAGATGAAGGGTCCGCAGCGCGGACGGACATACTGCCGAAGGCAGGCCTCGGGACAGGAATCTCACAAGTGGGCCCCAATTGCACATAAAGTTCTTAAAATTCCCCAAGAAAATGTCAGATAGACGTTCCATGCTTAACAAACACCACAACCGGGCATGCCACAAGGAGATAGCAGGGGCAGATGGGGTCTTCCAAGCGGCTGCCAGAGTCATCTTAGCCGCACCCAAACACAACCACATAACACGCTTATCCGCCCTAGTCTGGTGCTCGAGCAATGGGTCCCTAAGTCCTAATAGAACAAAGGCCACGGCGTCAGGGATTGGGTAACCCAAAATATCTTTAATGTGGGAGAGAATCTCAGCCCAAAACGGCTTGATGGTGGGGCAATCCCACCATATATGGCTAAAGTCCCCTAACATCCCACAGCCTCGCCAACACCTATCTGAAGCAGTTGGAAATATGCGATGTAATTTAGACGGATACAAGTACCAATCAAAGATGAGTTTCATATGGGCCTCCCTGAGATCTACAGAGTGGTTATGTGCCGTCACATCCCTCCATAAGCCCTGCCACTCTGTATTAGAAATGTCCCTCCCTAACGTGGATTCCCAGTGATCCTGATATCGCGGCCGCGGAGACATAGTAGTATCTAATAGCAACTTATATAGAAAAGAGATCGCTCCTTTCATGGTGGAGGTGCGAAGGAGGAAGGATTCGAATTTCGTCAAGGGTCTGGTAGCGGCATCCACTACAGCAGGGGACGTCGCCCAGTGCAGGAGCTGAAGATGTCTGTATCGCTCCGTTGGCAAAACGCCATAGTCCCTCATACAGTTGTGGAAAGTGAGGGGTTCGGTGCCATGAAACAAGTGGGTGAGGGCCCTGCAGCCACCCTCCCTCCAAGCCTCAAAGGGGCCCTCTATCAGAGCCGGGGGAAAGGCCGGGTTGAAATGAATCGGGGTGAATGGGGATGGGAACGTGGTCCAATGGTCATCGCCACTCAGCGTGTCCCAGACCTTCAACACCGTGCTTGTGGGGGTGCTAATGTACACGTTTCTGGGCCGGTCCATTTTAGGCTTCCAGGCTAAATCCCAGATGGAGCGGCCTGCAACACTCCGATCCATATGGAGCCAATGCTTCTCCGAAAGCTGTTGAGACCACTCCACAAGAACTCTCAATTGGGCAGCCTTGTAGTATAAATGCATGTCTGGAAAGCTCACCCCCCCTTCCAATCGCGGACGTCGAAGAACCGCAAACGGGAGCCGTGCCCGGCCACCTTGCCAGACATATTTCAGCATTGCGGTCTTCAATCGGCGAAAGTAGTCCAGCCCTATCGGGATAGGCAAAGCTTGAAAAAGGTACAAAAGCTTGGGGAGAAGGACCATCTTGAGGGCGTGAATCCTGCCGAGCCATGAGATGAATTTGGGCTTCCAGCGTTCCAGGTCAGCCCTGATTGACGTCAACATCGGGGGGAAGTTAGCTTGGAACAGGGCACCTACGGTGGGAGTCAGCCGTACCCCCAGATAGAGCAAGGACGACGACGCCCACGCAAGTGGAGTAAGTAGCCGGGTCAAGTGTACCTCCCCTGGTGACAGGGTCAGATTTAATATATAGGACTTGTCGAAGTTGACCTTAAAGCCCGCCACCTCCTCATAAGTGGAGAGTACTGAGTGGACGTGGGGCAGCGACAGCGCTGGATCACGAATGGGCAACAGGACGTCGTCAGCAAAGAGCGAGATCGTATGCTGTTCGCCCGTAAAGGGAAGCCCGAGAATCCGCTCATCCTCCCGCACCGCCATCGCCAGTGGTTCTATGCTGAGGGCGTAGAGGAGGGGCGAGAGGGGACATCCCTGGCGCGTCCCCCGGGAATGGCAAAAGCTCCCGGACCTATGGCCATTGACCAAAACTCGGGAGGTAGGGCTACTGTAATTGGCCTCAATCATCCGTATGAAATGGGGCGAGAACCCGAAGGCCACCAGCGTCTGGTGCAGAAACCCCCAGTCGACGCGGTCGAAGGCCTTCTCCGCGTCAAGTCCTACCAGCACCGCAGGTATGCGAAACCGTTCCGCTTTTTTGATGAGGTGGACGACGCGGCGTAGATTATCATGAGTCTGCCTACCCTTAATGAACCCAGATTGGTCCGGGTGGATCAAGGCAGGCATCAGGTCTTGCAGTCTGCCCGCCAAAATGGAGGAGTACAGTTTAGCGTCCAGATTGAGGAGCGCTATCGGGCGGTAAGATGTACAGGAAGTAGGGTCCTTCCCCGGCTTGGGGATAATAGTAATCAACGCTTCGGCCATGGAGTCTGTGGTCTTACCATCAATCGCCATTGTATTGAAGAGGGAGACTAAATAATCGCAAATGTCGGAGGCGAACGTCTTGTAGAAGAGGGCCGTGTAGCCGTCAGGCCCAGGGGCCTTATGCAGCTTCAGGGCCTTGATGGCATCCAGGACCTCCTCCCGAGTGATGGGGGAGGACAGCAGGTCATTCCATTCTTTAGAGACTTTCGGGAGAGGCAGACCCTCCAGAAACGCAGATTGAGCCTCCGGGTCGAGAGCGTCGCTCGAGTAAAGTGCAGCATAGAAGCGACCAAATATGGCCGCCTTGTCCGCATCCCTGTGATGAACGGAGCCCGCATGGTCACGCACTCCCCCTATATAATATTTTTCCCGTTTGTCACGAAGTTGCCGGGCAAGATGGCGCCCAATCTTGTTGCCCTGAGAGTAGGAGGTACGCCGAAGGCGCAGAAGGGTAAATTCCGCCCTGTTGTTATAATGGGTCCTCAGCTTCCCTCGCACCGCCGTCAGGGGGCGTAGAGTCACCCTGGAGGGGTTCGCCTTGTGGGCCTGTTCTAACGTGGCAAGTTCCGATTCAAGAGCCTCCCTCTCCTCGCGCCTCAATTTGTTCAGGTTCGCGTTGAGAGCGAGGCACGTGCCCCGTAGAGAGGCCTTGCACGCGTCCCACGTGTTATACACCGACGTGTCTGTAGGAGGATTGAGGAGAAAGAAATCACCAATAGCCTTACGTAAAGCCTTACAAGACATCTCATCCCTCACCAGAGCTGCCGGAAAGTACCATTTACGCCAACCATCCCCCCCGGCGGTCCAGTGTAGTCCCAGGACCACCAGGCTATGATCCGATAACGAGAGTGGGAAGATATCAGCCAGTTGTATATCCCCCCGGAGCGCCTGGCTAACCAAGACATAGTCAATGCGGGAGTACGAGCGATGAACGCTGGAAAAGAAAGTGTAGTCCCTAGCTTGTGTATGGACAAAGCGCCAACTGTCTATTAGCCCCATATCACTTAACTGACGCTTAGTTTCCTCTGAGAAGACGCCAGTGTCCGCCCTGCGCGCTCCAGAACTATCCAAACCTCTGTCCCAAACCATATTGAAGTCACCCAGTAAGATTAAGTGCCCCTCTACAAAGTCCCCCATCTTATCTATCAAACCCTGCAGAAAGCCATTCTGACCTGTATTCGGAGCATACATTACAGCAAAAGTACATAAGCGGCCATGCAACATCCCTTTCACCAGTAGCCAACGGCCCTCCTTATCGACACTCACTCCCAGGGGCTGAAAATGTAGGGAAGCCCGGAAGAGCAGGGCCACTCCTCTATGTTTCGTGGGCGCGGACGCCCTGTAGATAAGAGGGAACTGCTTATGACGGAGCCTCAGCTCATCCCTCCTAGCCAGGTGGGTTTCCTGCAGAGCGACAACATCTAAGTGATGATCTACAATGTACTTCCAGAGTTTCTGCCGCTTCTGCGGGGAGTTGAGGCCCTTTACATTCCAAGTTCCTATGCTAATAGGCATAATGGGGAATTAAAACTCCACGCCATGCACATCTCCAGACAGCCACTCCCCCCGTACAGATCCCCGACACACACCGGAGCCCAGGCCCATCGAAGAAAGTCAATCAAAGGGACCCAAGGGAAAGACCTCAGCCACAACCACACCAATGGGGCCACGTGCCCTCTCCCCAAGCTACTCAGAACGGCTTCCCTCCCAGAAAGCGCGGGGGCCAAGGGAGCCGCACCACAGAGCGAAATACAAAATGCAGGAGTGAACACCTTAGGAGACACCATCATCATACAGCCAACACACACAGTCGCCACCACAAACCCCCCAATCCCCATCCCCAACCCAGGTTGCTTTGCCAGTACAACCACACACAGAGCACCAACTGACCCACCCCCCTGCAACAACCCCAAAACCAAAGAAACAGAGCACAAGGCTCGCAACCTGAAGTGTACATTCGAAAGGTCCAATGGGCCACAGGTCACACGGTCCACATCAGATTGGTATCGGGGTGGGGGCACAAGATCAGGGGCCCCCAGGGCCAAGGCCCGGGGTGTCTTCTCCAAAAGTACCATAGTACCCCAGGGCCGCAGGAACAGAGGCGCCCCGGCGCCCAACCATCAAAGAAGGCAGGGATCATGCTGCTCCAGAGGACTGCTGAGAATCTGCAAGGGTGGCCGAGGCCACCGACGCCACCGCTGCTCCTCTCTCCTGCAGGCTGATAGAGTGGTCCGGTCGCAGCTGGTCCGGGGAAGCTCCAACCCGGTGCCAAGAGCGACGCCGTCGCCGTGAAGGTGAGGACTGTGCCGCTTGCGATGGTGGGTCCTCCTCCAGTCCCAATAGCTCCCTCGCAGCCTTTAGGGAGCGGATTTGCACCAACCTGTTCTGCCATCGGAATATAATCCGGAAGGGGTGACCCCAGGAGTAGGAGACGCCCTGCTCCCTCAGATAGGCAGTCACCGGCCGGAATTCTCTTCGCTTCTGAAGCGTGGATGCTGCCAAGTCCTGGAACAGCTGTGGTCGATGGTCTCGAAAGCTCAAGGTGGAGAGGGCCCTGGCCTTCCGGAGGATGCTTTCTTTAATTTTAAAGTCATGGACACACGCAAGAATGTCTGGGGGGGGACCTCCTCGCCTGGGCAGGCCAACTCTGTGCACCCTGTCCAATTTGATCTCCCGAACGTCATCCTCGTCCAGCACCTGTAGGAAGAGGGCCTGCACATACCCCCTCAAGTCACCAGCCTCTCCGTCCCAGGGGACCGCTCTGACACGGATGTTGTTTCTCCTGGAGCGGTTTTCCAAGTCCTCGGCGTATGCTTGCAGGTTCAGGTTCTGGTCCGTAAGGCGAAGGACATCCTGCTGCAACTGGTGCACGTCATTCGCCATACTCAGATCATGATCCTCCAACACGGCCACTCGTTCCCCGACGCCGACCACATCTCTCCGGACCTCACGGAGGTCCGACGCCAGTTGAGCACGAAGCTCGGAGATGTCCTCCTTGATCGAGGCAAAGAGTTCCGACATAAAGGCCTTGGTGGCCGGCGCCTCTTCATCCGATTGTCTAGCTGAGCCACTCGCTCCAGGGGAGTTCGGTGGTTGCGATGTTTTAGAGGCTCCCTCCTTCAATGACCTGCCTTTGCGCGGCAATTGCGACATCGTGGCGGAGCCGTGGAGGCAAGGCCGTCCAAGATGTAGGCCGTGCAAGAGGACCTGCGTCACAAATGGCAGCCGCCCGAGAAAATGGTGGCGTGAGACCACTCATCGAAGATGCCGAGGTACGGCAGCAAAGTTAGGGTCCCCGTCTCACGGAGCCGGGCACGGGGTCAGACATCCAGCTAATGCATAACCGAGTCCTCCGCCTCTGGATCGTGTGGGCCGGAGAAATGGTCCGCGTGGCAGAGCAGGGTCTCGAGGCAGCCAATATCCACTCCCGGGTGTCCCGCAGAAGCCAACCATTCCAAGCTGTAGGCAACGCCGGATACGGGCCCCTCCGAGCAGTACTGTGTTCACAATGGTGGGGATGACCCTCCGGTTAGCATAGGCCGTCGAGGGCGCCGATGCGGCGGGCAGAGATAGCCACGTCCAGGTCGCCCAGTTCCGCCAGAGCTCCACAGTCCAGGTACACGTGGCCAGCCACCTGACGAGTCTTCCAGCCGTTCAAAGCAAGGGGCGCACCACCAATCCAATGTCTTGTTGTAGTGGAGGGAGTCCGAGGGCCGGGGAAGGCATAGGGCGCCCGCCGCTCCGCGGAGCCACGCCCAGTCGATGCCGAGCCACTGCGCCCCACGGCAGCCTCGTTCTCACGCAAGGCCGGGGCTCAGCAGGCCCGACGTTGAAGAGCTCCCGGCTGCGTCGTACAACCACTCCGGGAGACGCCGATGTCACCGGACCACCCCGCTCGGTGCCGTAATCTTCTGCGATCGTTTCAGAGCAGATTGAAGCCCTGTAGATGATGCTGAACAATGCTTAGCAGGTCGGGCGCCGGAGCGACCCGAAAGCACGTCTTACTCCGACGCCATCTTGGCCACGCCCCCTCCATGCACCATGTTTTTAAGAACAACAGATGTATTGGTTAGATCAAGAATATTCGGGTTTTTAGGTCTGGCAGCAGTCACCAGATTAAATCAATAAAAAAAAAGCTTTATAAAAACACTACAGTGATAGGGGCTTTGGCTAAGCCTAAATGTTGACTACTTTGCGTACAACCTTTAATTGGGAAGAAATTGTGGGCTTCCACTAAAAAAAGAGTTCTTGTATTGCTTTTTTTTGTTTTGGGGAAACGCTTTTGCTCAATATAACAAGACTGAGTTGGATACGGTGACAAGCCACTGATCATTGCTGTAGGCAGTGGCGGTGCGTCCATTGGGGGCGTTGGGGCGTTGCCCCACTAGCCATGGACGACCGCACTGTCAATGAATAATGACTTTTTAAAAATAAATCAGTCTTTTTAAAGATTAATCTAAGCCGAGCGCACTGCGCGCTACCTGTCCCGGGAAAAGCGTGAACGAATCGGGCATCCATAAGGATGTGGATTGTGGGGGGCGGAGCTGCGGCAGAGTGACAGGCAGGCAGGTCACACAGACAGGCTGCGGGGTGCTGCCTGCGCATGTTAAATCCCGGAGTAGTCAATTTTTTGACTCTCCCGCGCATGCGTACAGAAGACCTTCCCTCCCCACCCCCACCCGTAGCACTCAGATACATAGGCAGGGACCCGGGGCCCCGGTCTCATTACGGGCAGATAGTGTCCTGCTCGTAATCCAATCCTGGCGCAGTGACGCTGTTCACGCGACGCCAGGATTGGCTGCTGCAGCAGGATGGTCTGTAGTGGCGCCAACAGACCCGGGGCCTGCTCAGGAGCCGGACCTCGGGTAGGATTGTTTAAATAGATTTTATGTGGCGGGGTCTGGCCCAGTAGTAAGCCATGTGGCTATTGTTGTGCGAATGCAATGCTCGTCTGTGCGTAGGCGAGACTCGCCGATCTGTGGAAGGAATTGTGTCTGTGTAGTTGCGCCAACGGACCTGGGGCCTGCTCAGGAGTCGGACCTCAGGTAGGATTGTTTAAATACATTTTATGTGGCGGGGTCTGGCCCAGTAGTAAGCCATGTGGCTATTGTTGTGCGAATGCAATGCTAGTCTGTGCGTAGGCGAGACTCGCCGATCTGTGGAAGGAACCGTGTCTGTACAAGTGCTGAGCAGTGCGAGTGCTCGCATGTGACCAGTGCCCTCTGTTTTAATAACCCCCCCTCCCCGCACGACAGCAAGCTAGCCGCGAATGTATGCACGTTTAACTCCTCAAAGTTCATAAGGTAAAAAAAAACAACCCAGAAATAGAGGATTGTGGCCGGATTTGAACCTCATCATGAGTGCTCTGGATATTAATACAATTCGACGCCGCACAACTTGGATGTTTTGGGTGCAATACATAACACGTATTACCATTTTTGCTTATATATAGGGCACAATAGTTATCTTCTGGTGGTTACTGCCCCAAGAACTGCAGGTTCCGGTAATTCCTTGGACTTTTTTCCCCTCCGGTTACTTTCCTGAAATTTTGACCAGCAGAAAATAAACCGGGCCTGAGCACTTTATTATACTTGGTGAACACTGGTATGATACACTCTGCACCACTCATAATTCCGACCTCTGATGGAATCGGGGTTTCTGCAAGGGTCGGAATTTTCTGGTCCAGTGAAACGAGGGCTTAAATAGGTTAAGACAGACCCGGAATATGTATTACTCAGCAGGCCACACTTTGTCAGACGTAAATGATTCATATTTACAAGTGTAAAGCATGTGTGTGTTGTTACACATTTCCACTAAAAAGCTTTAGATTGTCTATTCTGTTGCATGCGTCATAGAGTGCAACCCGTTACCGAGCTTTCTTCTCCACATGCTTGGGAATGTTATTCATGAAATGGTGACACAGTTTAATTAGACTGGTGCACAGTGCGTCAGTAACTTTGGTCTAGCAAGTGCAGTTTTCACGTGTCCATGCTGACAGAACAGGAAGGTCTGATGCACATGAATAAGATCCCGTCAAACAGATACACTATTGACGTAGCTTTAGTTGGGTTGTTGACTGGTAATTGAGTTAATGCTCCCAAACGAGGCACGGGTGACACGGGTTAATTGCTAGGGAGAGTACCATTGTTCATGGTGTTTAGGCGACCAAGTTGGGTGTGACATAGCAGGAGCGAACGAGTCCAAGAAGGCAGAGTGGCTTAGTAGAAGCATGTGCAGGCAAGGCTAATTCTTTCATAGGAGAAGGCATTATCAGGTCTGCAGGGTTATTTTACTCCTTACCGGCAAAGAATTAAAAGAGCAGAAAACGTACAGAACGATACTAAAGTGGCCCGATACCCGGTAACTGTTATTTGTCAATTAGGAAACAATGCGAGGTCTGTGTTAATTTGCAGTTCAGACCTGTTAGTAATGACAAGCAGGTCAAGTGGAGTGCCCAGGAGTGGTACATGTTGTTATTAATATTTTGCCTACTCTATACTTCCATCATGTGCGTTTTTACTGAAATGCAGTGGAATGTGTGAACAATGCACTGTGCGCTCTGCAGAGAGGCCAACAATTGGATGACCATGTATTGTGAACACATTTTTTCACTCAGTGACGGCCACATTGAGGAACTGGCACTGCCCTCGGCCTCAGCTCCAGAGCTCAGCTCTCAACTGTGGTATGCATGTGATTCAGTTCAAAGCCTACACTGTACAAGAGTATTATACTAAGACAAACAACAAGTTAAAAACAGTTTTATGAGTTTTCCTTTATACGTGAATATAATAGTATTTTTTGCCCATATATCAAAGAATTTTGCTGAAAATTGCATCTACAAATGTCAATGTTTACACATCTTCTGGGGGGAACCCTATGAAACGTCAGCCTTATACGTATACATTTATTTTGTGTTACGCCCCACCACTTGCAAATTCCACCAGCCACCACTGGCTGTAGGCCCGCACTGTTTAATATGAAAAGGTATGACAAAGGAAGCAAGCCTGGTTTATTTATTGTGTAAATCGTTTGTTTTATTGTGGATGGCTAAGTGGGGAAATGCAAGACTCATTGGGTGAACAAATTGAAGTATCAGTCCAAGGGTTAATGACAGAGCACAAGTATGATGACTTATTTAGTGCCTAAATTTATCAGTGACGAAAGAGCCACTTTCAGTTCCAAATTATATTTATTTTGCATTACCAATGCTAGGTACTACAATTTGCTACAAATCGCGATCTAGAACACCACTTTCCAAACAAAATTCTACTGTATTACTCCAAGAGGAAACACAAAGTAATATATGAACTTGAACTATGTGAATAAATATAGGACATGTAAGAGTAAAATGCACATATTAGATTCAGGGAACATTTGTGTGTATTGATTTGCAGTACATAAGGATTCCAGATGGGCAGGTTCTCTTTTAGAGAGTCAGCTCTCCAAATGTGTATTTTCATTGCTTCTATGTTCAGTATGTTTGCAGCGGATGATTTCTCTTGCTGACACTAAGCACAATTTATTTTAGACACTCATTTGTGGTATTCTTTGGCCTAGGTGTTCATTGAAGGGTGTCATTAGCTAATGGTCTCTTAAGCCAGTGGAATGGGAACGACTTAGCATTTAGAGAAGAGACTAGTACAGAGCTTATCTTCTAAGGGATTCTGAAAGTAAAGATTTTACTGTTTTAGGTGTGGTTTAAAAGACCTGCATAAGATAGTCTTTGCACCGCTGATGGCCTCTCACAAGAATTCTCCAATCTTGCAGGAGTCCTGCAAGGGTCAAAAAACATAAATGACACAATGTCAAATAGAGCTTAGCGGTTTCACTAAGAAGTAGGCCTTTCACATGTATCACGCACAAATATGTATTGTTTACTCTTTGACTAATAATCATAAAAAGAATACAAATATGAGATTGGCTGCTGGATTCAGTAGTCCAAGAAGACCAGGTAACAGAAGAAGAAGCCAGAGATGCTGTAACCAGATTTAAGTGTGATGTGCAAAAGTGTCCCAGGAGGAGACACGGACCCAAAGGTATTTAAAGGGGGTTTTTGATGTGGGATGTAATTGATGGTTGTAATGACAAGGGGAAACTGGTGATGTTGTGGAGGTCCTTATGCGTTTATCAAATCTGCATTAGACTTCTGAAATATGTCATGTGGTATGACAAATGTGTAAAAGGTGCTTCTGCGACTCGCTATGGTGACTTGCACGCTCCTAGACACAACACCTCCCTTAACATTCTGCTTTTTTTCCATCATGAAAGAGGCACCCTTAGCCTGGCCCTGACTACCTGGCTCTCCCTGGATTTAGAACCAGCGTTCACCACTATGAACTGGAGCTATATGTTCCAGGCCCCTCTGTGCTTCGGATTTGGCTCACAACTCCTGGGCAGGATTAGACTACTCTTACACACACTATCTCTTTGCACGAAGACGACATACTACTCTCCATACGAGATGCTCACACTGACCATACTTGTCAATGTTTTGTTTAACCCTGCTATTCAGCAGTGTGACTAATGTGCAGCATACAAATAATAATGTGGGAAACCTAATTTACCCTTAGAGGTTTGGGCAGTAATATGAGAAAGTAAAAGCACCTGCAAGGGATTTTGTTTAGACAATGGTTTTACTAAATTAAGGCCTAGTTGTGTCAAGATACCCTTTAGCGATTCTCAAATAGCGATTTTTAAGGAATCTCTATTTGAGAATTGCTAAATGGTATGTATCTAGAAATTCAGTATTTTTTAGCGATTTCTTAAAATTCCTTAATTGCGATTAGCAAATTGCTAATCGCAATTAAGGAATAATTTCCCATTCATTTCTATGGGCCAGGAGGCCCATAGGAATGAATGGACAGTTATTCTCAATTTGCGATTCACAATTTGCCAATCGCAAATTGAGAATAATTTCAAGGGTGCAAGAGTGTCTTAAGGTCAAGTCAAGTCAAAAAGGCTTTATTTCGATAAAAATTATCATAAAAGCTTCACGATAAAATACATACATAAATTCATTTGATTAATAAGTAGAAAAAAAGGGGAAGGAAAATACATCAATTTAATTACAGTCAGTTTTAAAAAGTTTCAGTTTTCATATAAAAGAAGCATTTCATAGGAAATTAATTAAAAAGGAATTAAACAGTTGCTTTAAGCCTTTTGATTCTATTGATTCTAATAGACCAAGCCCATGATAGGAATTTAGAAAGAGTGCAAACATACAAGGTGCGACAGTCTGACATTAATATGCGCAATGACTCCTCGTGGCGCCTGGTCCCCAACTGGCGGCATAAATGCTTGAGCCATTTTCTCCTTGGTAGAGCATACTTCCGGCATTCAAGCAAGAAGTGCACCACTGACTCTAGTCTGGATGTGCACACTGGGCAGAACTCTGTAGTTTGGGCTGGCGGTTTCCACCGGGATGTAAGAGCGTGCAGAGGAAGAGTACCTGTTCTAAATTTAAAATAAAGGGCCCTATCAAATGGTTTCTCAATAATATCTAAATAGAGTTCCCGAATTGGTAGGTCCTTAAATTT